>NC_142137.1:19135695-20385695 GCF_024610735.1 Ursus americanus
AAACACGATTGACTGGATTCTATTGAGTCTCCTCATTCCTTTAAAAGCCAGCTGTCCAATCTAAAGAGAGAGAGAGAGAGAAAACAAAACAAAACATGACTCACTATAAACGATAATGTGAAGGACCCATACAAAATATTAAATGCAAACATTTACTACTTTTGATTTAAAAAAAAAAAAGACGACTAATTTGTTCAGTCTCTCAATATATCCAACATTTGAACCAAAGTGTGAAGTTGAGAACTCACAAGCACAATACGATTCTAATGCATTTAGGAGTTGCATACTCACTAAATTTGAAAACATGATAATGATACTATATACCTGTATCTTTGTGCACGAGAGGATTGGTTCATATATATTTATCTGGCCCACTGGATTGAAACTAAAGATTCAGTTTTATTACTTTTTGTATTATCCTAATACCTAACCAAATACCAGCAACATCATAGGCCTCTAAATAAATGTTTATTTACTGATAAACCAATTAAATAAGGGAAAAAATCTTTAAGAAGATATGCATTTTACACATAGTATCCTCCAAAGAAACAGTAACCTGGATCTAACCAAAATATATAGCAGTTCGGAAACAACCTATACTCAGCCCTGAATAAGAAACTTGTTTATTTTGTTCTTCAAGGTCATAGTTCAAGGAAGAAGCAAACTAAAGCATTAGAAGAATATACTGATAAACCCAGTACATACTGAGGTCTATCACATTCTATTCAACAATCATTTACTGACCACTTATAAATACACTAAGGACTTATGTCAGTATAAATATTCATTTTCCTAACAAAAGTTAGAGAGTATCTAAAATGATCCTTAAAATGTATTAGCTTGTGGCTTACAGGGGAAAAATTGTATCATTTTAGTTTTCTATAATAAAGACAGGACTCAGGTGCTGAGGTATTTGAAGGGAGAGAGATGAACTAAGAAGAATGCCATTTCAGGTGAAAGAAACAGAATATTAGAAAAATACCTGGGGGCACCTGGGTGGCTCAGTCAGTTAAGCATCTGCATTGGGCTCAGGTCATGATCCCAGGGTCCCTGCTCGGCAGGGAGCCTGCCTCTCCCTCTCCCTCTGCCCCCCTCTCCCTGCTCGTGCTCTCTCTTGCCACCACTCGAATATCCCTCACAAAGCATGTTCCACATCATAAACTGTGTCATAGCCATGGGGTTAAAAATAAAACAATTTATATGAATATTTTATTTAACATCTTTGAGTATCCATTAGATAATTAAATAATTTCAGATAATTAGGGTTTTTTTTCATTTAATGGTCTTTACTTACTGTTTGCATGTGTATAAAACCATTTTCAGTAATCATTCTAAAACAGATGACTTTGGGCCTTCTTAATAGGATATATTAAAGAAAATCACACTTTTCATTCATGGCTGGGATCATCATCTGCTCACTTGGCAAATATTTATTGTGCAACATTTATTTATTGTTTAAATGGTCAAAAAGATACAATTTGTAATAAAAGTAGGAGAGAAAAAATACACATTCAGATTATTTCAAACACTGATATGAATTAACAGATTATTTCAAACAGGGATATGAATTAATTTTTAATACATGCTATAAATGTGAACCTAAATGCCATTTTGGACAAATCTATCACAATGAGGGTTCTGTGACCTGAAACTTCTACAGCACAGCCCCCTTCCCCTCCCACATCCTTTTCTTTTATTTAGCCACACCCTTAAGTACACCCTTAGGACATAACATCCTTGATGTGCCTCCAGAGATAGGACTATGATGCACATTTATTCTTAAACATTCTCCTCTTGGACTGCCCCCCGCACAGACTCCCAGTCTCTAGGGCTATAAAAGCAAGTCTCAAAGGAAATGCGGTTGTAGAGATCTACTCCTCTTGCAGCTGCCCAAGACACACTTCTATCCCTAAGTCCCCTTAATAAGCCATTTCTTGTCAAGCTGGACTTGTCGGCCTTTATCTTTGGTCTTAGAGCTCCTACGGCCTTTGGAGGTCATTTCACATATACCTCCGTTTCAAGGAACAGTGTAATACAGAGGAAGAGGGCATTAACAGTTAGGAAAGGGAGATAGGAGTCATGGAGAAAATGTAAGTCATGGTGAATAGCTTGAATTTTTATTCACAATACAAAAGAAGGTCTCTACATGACTTTAAGTAGAGGTATGACAAATATATTTTTTAAAGGTCTACTTGGCTACCATGTGAAGAACAGACTGGGAAACAGTAGACAACTATGCTAATAGTACAGACGGAGGATGATGCTGGTTTATATTACACGAGTGCAGGTGCAGCTAACAGGATTCAATAACGACTTAAATGTGAGAGAGTGGGTTAAAACAAAAAAAGATATATCAAAGACGATGGCTTTCCCTTAAGTAGATGGCTGGCAGTTCTACTGATGCTATATAAGGAAGATTAAGAGGACAGACTGAGAGAGGAAAAGAAAAAAACACTATATTTTAAGAACTTATTATCTGTCCAAATAGAAATTTCAAACAGGCAATTGCATCTGACTTTGGAGGTCAACAGAAAAGTCAAGGATTTTTTTTTAAGAAACTCATTTTCAGGGGGCACCTGGGTGGCTCAGCTGGTTAAGCATCTGCCTTCAGCTCAGGTCATGACCCCAGAGTCTGAGGATCAAGCCCCGTGTCAGGCTCCCTGCTCAGCCTGCTCCTCCCTCTCCCTCTGCAACCCCCCGACTTATGCATTTTCTCTCTCTCAAATAAATAAAGTCTTAAAAAAAAAAAAACAACACTTCGTTTTCAGAAAGTTACGGTGACTTTCCCAAGGTTTCACATTAGTAGCAAACGTAAAATAAAATGTCACATTACACTTCAATAATAAAAATTCAAAAAGGAAATGTAAACCTAAATGTAAATTTTAACTTTCCAGTAGAAACATTAAAAAGTTTTTAAAAATTGAAATTAATTTTACAAAAATTTTATTTAACCAAATGTATCTAAAATATTCTTCTTAATACATAATAAAAATTATTTTTCTTTTTATATAACAAGTCTGAGAAATAAGTGTATTTTACACTTAAAGCACATCTCAATCCAGACCAGCCATATTTCTTTTTTTTTTTTTGGTTTTAAATTTTTTAAAAATAAAATACAGTTGACATATATTAGTTTCAGGTGTACAACATACTGATTTCATAATTCTATACATTACAACATGCTTACCATGATAGGTGTAGTCACCTATCATGTGACCATACAAAATTATTATAATCTTACTATGTTCCCTATGCTGTACTTTCATCTCTGTGACTTACTTATTTTATATAACTGGAAGTATATATATAATCTTAATCCCTTTCCCCTATTTTGCCTATCCTTCCACCCTACCTCCCTCAAGACTGTTCAACAGCACATGTAGCTGGTGGCTAGTGTACAAAACAGTGCAGCTCTAGAAAGCACCCAACTAACTTATATAATGTTTTAAAATTGATAAATATATTGTCATAACATAGCAGACTAAATTGCAGGAAAAGCTCTTAGGACAGCATACAAAATCCTTAACGTGGTCTCAAAGGCCCTGCCAAATTTGAGGGTCATGGAATCAGATGAACTACATCGAGGATGATTTGGGGAACAGAAAGAACAGTAGTTTTATCTGACCTCTTATTCTTAATAAAATCATCCTTAGTAAGCAAAGAAACAAAAAAACAAGTAATCACTTGTTGCATGTGTTAAAGACTGGAATTAATATTCTTTTCCAACATTGACTAAATCACTAATACTTAATTCTATACTCCAACCCAAAGTCTACAACAGTTAGGTCTAAACATGCATCTTATACTAAACTTAAGTCCCAACCCTATTACTCACCTTTATTAAAGGTTGACAAGAACTTCACCTGATCAAACAAAAACTACTTACAGTCTCTAAAGTGCTAAATGATAAATATAAGGAGTTATTTCCCTCTAGAATATGAGAGTACTAGGGCACCTGGGTGGCACAGTCGGTTAAGCGTCTGACTCAGGTTATGATCTCAAGGTCTTGCGATTGAACCCCATGTCAGGCTCCATGCTCAGCATGGAGTCTGCTTGAGATTCTCTCTCTCCCTTCCCTCTGCCCCTCCCGCTCATGCTCTCTCTCTCTCTCTCTGAAAGATAAATAAATCTCTAAAAAAAAAAATATGAGAGTACTAAGGGCTGGCAATTATGTTTTTCATATTCATCTTCCTAATACCTACCATAGTATCTGGCACAACGAAAATATTCAGTGATTATTTTTTCCTGTACTTGTTTCCGTTGAGTCATTCTAATTAAACCAATTATCATCTGTGAGCTGCATCACTGATGAATTTTCGTAAATTAAGCAATATTTAAGACACTCCATGTTAAGCACAATGACTAACTCCAGAACAGGAGCTGGGTATATATTATTCTGCTAACATTATTTAAGTGTGATAAATGTTTTCTATCAGATATCATAAATATTAGCCAAACTATCTTTTTTTTCTACATTCGTTCACTGTGGCTTCCAGTGAAACTAGAAATTACTTTGGACATCAGCCCCTGATACATTTGCTCTGGGGGAAAAAAAAGGCAGTGTTTTGAAACATACTTTTTACATTTTTATAATCTTCTTGACACTAAGATAGCATTAGAAACTCTAAAAATAATCAAATACGTAGCATCTCATAGGATTTCACAACTTATGAAGAATACATAAAAATTATGGTCAGAAATATTTAATATTCTATCTTTACTGTTTATCCTCAAGAAATCATTTATCTGGGGCGCCTCGGTGGCACAGCGGTTAAGCGTCTGCCTTTGGCTCAGGGCGTGATCCCGGCGTTGTGGGATCGAGCCCCACATCAGGCTCCTCTGCTGTGATCCTGCTTCTTCCTCTCCCACTCCCCCTGCTTGTGTTCCCTCTCTCGCTGGCTGTCTCTATCTCTGTTGAATAAATAAATAAAATCTTTAAAAAAAAAAAAAAGAAATCATTTATCCTCAAGAAATTGCTTGACTGACTTATACCCAATCCAAGAAAAATTTTATACCTATATTTTTACATATTTGTATCTTTTTATGTAGCTATAGCAATATATGATATATATGCTATTATTTTAAAATATCATAACCTCTGAGTCCAAAGATAACAAAACATCATTTCTGAGAGACTTTCTAAAAATCAGTAAAAACTATGATTCTTTCTTTATTTTAGCCGCAAGAGAACTATAGGGAATTCTTAGGAGACTATACAGTCCAGCTAGGGATCCCCCTACTACATATAACAAAGTTGGTCAACTAAACTCCAGGTCAGTGTATTTCACACAAAAGGTTACCCTCCACTAGTGGGTTATGAAACCAATTTAGTGGATTGTGATCAGCATTCTGAAAGAACAGAAAACGAAAAAAAGTGCAGCATATTACATATGATAAGGGCAAATACTGTTACATAAGATTTTTTTTGTGTTTGGGTGATTGAATCAAAATGTGAAATAACAGTTTGAAAACAAATGTTATAAACATTTTCCAATGAACACAAGAGCATTCTTTCAAAATATGACATCTCATTTTGGGAACACAGCAATCTTTCTCTCACAAATGTATATAATCTTGGGCTTAGAAATTCTACTTTTTAAAAAAAGCATCCTTGCACACATGCAAAACTGTGCACTTCTAAGATTACTAATCACAAAATTATCTGTGGTACCGAATGTCATCAATAAAGTGAATAAAGTATGGCACATCAATACAATGGAATTCTATGAGGCCATAAAAAAACTCTATGCAGGGGCGCCTGGGTGGCACAGCGGTTAAGCGTCTGCCTTAGGCTCAGGGCGTGATCCCGGCGTTATGGGATCGAGCCCCACATCAGGCTCCTCCACTATGAGCCTGCTTCTTCCTCTCCCACTCCCCCTGCTTGTCTTCCTTCTCTAGCTGGCTGTCTCTAACTCCGTCAAATAAATAAATAAAATCTTTAAAAAAACAAAACAAAACTCTATGCTGAGAAAAGAAAACCTCTGTGCAGAATAAGAACATTTCCTATTCTGAAAATATCTTGTTATGGTGCGAAACAGGATTTAATATGCTATTTTTTATTTACATTTGGTGGGGGTGAGAAGAAGGGAATAAGAATCTATATTTGTAATTGTTTTTAAAGATTTAAGATGAATATATAAAATCTAAACATAGTGGTTATTAAAGAAGGAAGTAGGGATCTGGGCAGATGAAGAACAGAGATAAAACAGGAGACTTTTCACTATTTAAAGGTTTCTACTTTCTGAAACATGATAATACCTATGCAAAAAGAGACACAAAAAGAGATACAAGTGACTTCTTTAAAAAATGGGAAATTAAAGAAGTATCTAATTAAATAGAGAAGCCTAAGTGAGTTCTTCTGTATTTCAAAAATATTTCATGTTAAAAAGTTCTCATTATTCCTACAATTTTACCCTCCAGAGACAAAAAGATAAATTGAGTTACTCTTCTAAAGACTCTTCAAATTATTTTAAATCATGTATCCCTCCACTCACTCTCCTCCTTGACACCTATTTTTGATCATAATATACCTAGCTACTTAAAGGCATCTCTGACAAGTTTAGGAATAGAAGAAAAAGCAGGTTCTTCTTCTTACCTCCAATACCTGTTACATTAGGCCTGTGGCCTCACCTAAGACTCTATGGTCTCATCACAGAATGAGACTGCTGTTAAATGCAAAACTTAAACTCTATTTCCTGCCATCATCTAAAATGTACCCTCCCATTCATTCAATGTATATTGAACACTAACTATGAAGTCTCAAGCTGTGAGGACTTTTTCTCTGTCCTCAACAACACATGGTGCAGCAGGTGAATCTGGATTACAAGGAGCCTGTTACTTGGTCCCCAACTATACATCTACTACTACACACCTCCATACCCTAACCTTTAGAAGAAACAGAAAAGACTTGACATGCTACCTCACTGAATATGACAATCCCAAACTAGATGCTCTGTGTCAAGGTCAGTAAGCTAACACGATATAACACAAATACTAAAATGTTATCTTCAATGATCTTGGATCACGAATACATAAGAAAATATATTCCTTATTATTTAAGTTGGTAATTGTTCATTAATCCACTTAATAATAGTAATAGCTAGCATTTCTATTGATCACATAATATGTGATCAATATGGCTTTGTTTTAAATGTTTTAAGGGGATGACTTCATTTAACACCCAAAGTAACACCATGACATAGGTCTTTTTACTGTCCTTATTTTATTTTTTTAAATTTCTTCAAGTTTTTATTTAAATTCCAGTTAGTTAACATACAGTGTAATATTAGTTTCAGGTGTAGACTTTAGTGATTTATCACTAAAATACAACACCCAGTGCTCATCACTACAAGTGCCTGTCCTTATTTTAAAGATGGGGACACTGGGTGAAGAAGGTTTGAAGAATCAGCCCAAGGATAAATGGCCAGTAAACAGCAACTAGAGCAAAGACTGGAACTACGGTGTCTAATACCAAAGTCCAAATTTGAAAATCCAAGTTAAAAACTTAGAAGGTTTACTAATTTCATTACTTTACACTTTTATTTGTTATGCTGATTTTTTAATGAAGTTAATTTTATAAAAATAAAAATGTAAAGTCAATGAACATACTGACCATATTAATAATTGAATAAAAGCAAATAGAATAAGATGTTTCATTAAGCTGAGTGTTTACAATTTTCAAAAAACTGATTATTCTTGGTAATATTTATATCTTCGTATGCATTACATACATCACTTGTAAATGATTAAGATTAATAAATTTGCATATATTTAACCTAAAAATCCCACTTCTAAAAATTTAGCCAAGTTAAACTAACTGAACAAAAATGCTAGGTAAATAAGCACAAAGATATTTGCTACAACCACATTCACAAGAAAAAACAGAAGTTGAATGTCCACAAATAATGGGTTGGGATAAGTAATTCATATTACATTCTTCATGAATTATAGTAGTTAAACAGAATGAAGAACATATTTGTGCTTACAGGAAACTGTATCCAAAAGAAAAAAAAAAAGCATGCCACAGAACAGTAACATAATTAAATATTTGTTAATATATAAAAAAAATATGGAAAGATATATATCAAACTGCTTCACTGGAGTTGGGATTATAATAAAACTTTCACTTTCTGTTTTATAATTGTAAATATTACTTTTTAGATATTGCTTTTTTTGTAGCGAACAGATTTTATACTCAGCCCCACAAAAATGCTTTTATTTAAATAAAATTTATCTTAATAATAAACAAAAGGAAGATGTACTCAATACTGTCTTAATGCATTAAAAATAACATAATTTGTTTCTTGATAGAAATACATAATGTTTTTATGCTAATACAAATTAACTGATTCACCCTTTTTCATTATCTCATATAAAGAGTCCAACATCTTTACCAAACACCAAATTTCCAATTTGTACTCCCGCCCTGAAAATGCACTGAACAATTACTGAATTCTGCTAATTAAGAGAAAAGAAAGTCTATGGCCAGTTTCTCTTTACTGGAGATTCGTGCATTTTAATGTTTCATAATAATTCATTTTGAACCAGACAATCTGGGTAGAGGAAATTAAATCTTAACAACAAAAGGCCTCAGGAGAGTAATCTACTATTAAATCTTTGAAGGAAGTGAGATTGTAAGATTTTGTGAAAATCAGGTAAGTTATTACATATGACAAAAAGCCATTAGAAATCATAATGCATAATTCATAATCCTTCCATATTATTTAACTGAATGCATTTACATCATTAAAATAGTAACTGGAAATACTTAATACGCCCTTAGTATCAATTCCTGAAAATTCTTTCATTCTGAAAATACTCCATCTAAGAAGCATAATAAAAAAATAAATAAAAAATAAGCCCAACTAAATAGATGAGTCTTCTAAATATACTCCACTACATGATCACAAAATGATAAATAAGACGCTATTAATGTCCTTGAAGAGAAAAAGAAAAACAAGGACAGAATGACAAACAATAGCAATACCATATTTAATGAGAACTGAAGGTACAATGGGTGTCAGAGAGGTGTACTAACCTCTTCTTGGAGGGGGAAGTTAGATTCCTTGTTCCTGAGTTGGAGCTAAGGCTTGAATACTAGGGAAAACTGAAGAAAAAGTTCTCAAGAGGCAATTTTAAGACCAACAAAACCCTGGCTGCACATAACAAGGTCCACTGATAAACTCTTGAGACTGCACATTTGGGTGTCTATCAGCACACTCTTAACAACAATTTAGCATGTCAGATGTCATCTGAAGTGACACCAAAATGCTGTGCCAACAGTCACATTCACAGCACACAAGAAGACAGTAAAAGTGACCTCAGTTAGGGGTTTGATCTGTGTAGGTTGGGTTTGCTTGTCGTTAGAACTCATTACCATAATGAGACAGGGCTGATTTCACAAAACCAGTATTATAATTAAGTACACACACTTCAGAGGCTTAAAGCAGAAGAAAAATTGAAGGTTAAGAATCTGGTATTTTCTATTTAGTTAATATATTAGTTTCACAAGGGAGATGAACTCATACTGACATGTACCTAAGTCTCCCTCCAGGATATCAGTATAAGTGTTATAGCTTAAAAATATAGGACACCGTTATTTATTTGGTATTACTAACAGTCATTTTGGGGGGGTGCCTAGGTGGCTCAGTCGTTAAGCATCTGCCTTTGGCTCAGGTCATGATCCCAGGGTCCTGGGGTTCAGTCCCCTGTTGGGCTCCCTGCTCAGTGGGGAGCCTGCTTCTTCCTCTCCCACTCCCTCTGCTTGTGTTCCCTCTCTCGCTGTCTCTCTCTCTGTCAGATAAAATCTTAAAAAAAAAAAAAAAAGCAGTCATTTTGGTCCAAACTGAGGGACCTGCCGTCTAATAAACAGCTGCACTTCTAATCACTGCAATAAAATAGAAGCACAACAGTCTCTGTCAAATTCTGTTGAATCCTACAAAGAAAATGTCATTTTCAGATTCTTGGCTGATATTTATGGTAATAACTGGTTTCAGCTCTGAGTTTAACCTTTAAGTTATTTCCACTAGCTTACTTGGAACCTTCAGAAGGGATAAATATTTTGGCACTTACATGGTTAAGCTCAATGTTATAGATATTAAATTATGGGTAATTTCTTAATTTCAATTTTCTTACAGTATATATGACTTTAAACTTTCCAAAACTAATTAAAGCAAGGATGTCACTTTAAACTTACATCTTCTTAAACAAGAAAATTTCATCATTAATAGAATCCTCAGATGAATTGGTCTGAGTGATACGAGATTACTTCCACTTGCATTTAATCTCACAATACTGGAATAACTTAGTTTGATTTCAAGTCAAGAATTCATTCAATATAAATAATAACAACTTAGCAAAAGCATGTATTATATAACAAAAGTGTTAATGACTTATTTAGAGTGGTCAGTTTAGTGTGTGTGTATGTGTGTATTTCAATGCTTAAGAACATACTTGGTATTGACTTCCTGAAGATCAGAAATTTTCAAAATACCTATTTAAATTGGTACCTTTTAAAATTTCTAACATTTTAAATACACAATGTAACATCATTAACTCATTTCTATAAAATGGAAAATCTGATAATTATTTTATTTATTGGAGAAACAAGCAGTAAAGTGGATTTATAAATTACTGCCTTAAGCTGAAATTTACTACTTGTTTCTCCACATGATATCTGAAGCTCAAACAGTAGGGTTCCAAATACATTGAACACACCACTCAAAAGAATAGGGAAAGGATTTAGTTGAAGACTGCCAGAGAGGCACTCAGTTGAGGGTATGCTGAGGAAGCCAGGGCTTTGGGGAAGAGGCTCCTCATACTTGGGGTAGGGAGTGTGCATGCTCTTTAAAATGACATTTTCAGAACTCAACCCTTGAGGTTTTCATTCAATTGTCTAGGGTGGGAATGGTAATTTGTACATTTCTTAATAGCACCCCAAGTGATTATCAAGCACAAGCAAGACTGAGAACTGTTACCCTAACTTTCCCTACCCACCTCCCAACACAGTGACTAGGTTTTCTTAGTCATCTGTTCTTTAATAATTTAACATAACCTACTCTGGAAAAAAACAAAGTATATTTTACTGAGAAAAACTTTTGTTTGAAACATGTATATCAAGTTGAAGGCATACATTTAGTAAGGGGGTCCCTAAAAGAAAAAATGTTTTGCTTGAACCTCCTGAATAGTATGCAGAGATTTGAAAGGATAAGCAAAACATTTCAAGGACGAAATCATAACACTTATGTAATAAAACATGATGATTATGTAGATTGCTTAAGAATACATTGAGATTTCTTTATACAATGATTTTCCCCAATATATTTAAATTATCCCAACTTATATAATTATTATTATTTTCATATAACTCTGAAATTTATCAACAATGTAACAGTTTATTAAGAATGTAAAAACAGGGCACCTGGGTGGCTTAGTTGGTTAAATGTCCGACTCTTGGTTTTGGCTCAGGTCATGATCTCGGGTTCCTGAGACCGAGCCCCACATCAGGCTCCCCGCTCAGCGGGGAGTCTGCTTCCCCTCTCCCTCTGTCCCTCCCCACACTATTGCATACGCTCTCTCTCTCTCTAAAATAAGTAAATAAATCTTTTTTTTTTTTAATTTAAAAGGCAAGGTAGCCTATGTTTAGTCACTGAAATTTGCACCATTGGATGAAATTTAAACTTGTTCTCTCTAAACTTGCTTGCAGGGTTTACACAAGGGAATTAAGTTTAGAAAATGCAATACATGGTACCTAATAAAATGAAAAGTATTAACTAAAGAAATATAAGTCACTTTGCTTTATCTTTATTAATTAAAACTGTCTCCTACACTACTTCAGCATTCAACTTTGAGGAATTTTGAAGAGTTATTTATACCAAAATAATTCCACCTATCAACATCTCTTAACAGAAAGACTCAAAGTGTACTCTTTCCAGATAAAACAGCAAAACTCAGCTATCGATGTAAGAACAGTTTATATAAGTATTACTTAGGCTGGGAATTAACTGATCACCTAAAATGTATCAGACACACCGCCACACTGTGTGTTGACTCACATAATCTTCAGAATAAATAGTCTGATGAGATAACTGAAATTTAGAGGTGCTATGTAATCTGATACACATCACAAAACATGCCAATGGTGAAGAGTGGAATTTAACCTCAGTTCTCCTTGCCTAACTGGATAAATTTCATTTAAAGGCAGGATCATAATTCTAAACTGCTTTGTGCCCATCATACCTCCTAGCACAATGCCTTGTATCAATCAGGAACTCAAATGATTACTGATGACTGATAACCAATCCATGCATATTTCCAGAGGAAAATAATGAAAATCTATAAATAGCAAAACACAATCATATCAAATATTTCTGTTTATTATTGTGGTCTGTGTATTGTGGTCTGTGTAACCACAATACATAGATAAATATATTGGAAGATATGGACTAAGTCTATTTCTAAAGCAATTTGAAATTCTCACATTACAAGTTAAAATCATCTATTTTTCAGACTTCTGAATTCATTTGAGTTCTAAAATTATCATTCTTGGGACAGCAAAATATGTTTTAGGCTTTTAATCTCTCTTCTAATTTCTTGCCATAAAATCAATAAAGTGTATGTTATAAAGAAAGTTCTGTTAGATTACTCCTAGCTAGAGGCACAGATGTTAGTTATAACTTTCTCTCGTTAGCAGGTTTTTTTTTTTTTCAAGCAGCTGATGCCCTTTTCCTAGTTAGCAGTTTGCAAGTGTTCCCAGTAGACTTTATAATACTACGATCCTGAAAAACTTCAGGTCAGAGAGACAAAATTAATTCTTCTTTATAAGGAAAAATATAGATAGAATTTCCCTTCAAATGAGACCTAGCTGTTTCATATAGTTGAACTACAGAGCATTTTCATAACAAGTAAACATTACTTTTTAATCATATAATTTAAATAATTGCTGAGAGTCACAAATAAATAAAAATATTTTATTTATAACTTTACAAGAAAGCTATCTATCACATTTATACACACTGAACCCTTACTGACCTCCAAAACAGAAGATAATATAGTCCATCAAAAGCATGCTTTTCACACAGAGCAGAGTACTTCAAAATCCCTAATTACCTTTGAGAATAAGCTGAGAAATTTTTAAGGTTTTCCTTACAGTTTTCCATAGTAATACGTCACATAATACTCTAATCATAAAATAGTGGCCTGACAGTGACCAAGTTTTTAAAATAGAAATACCATTTTCAAGTTTCTATAGAAAAAGTTGTATGGACAAGACATAATCTCTACTATTTTATACGAGGTCCACACAAAGTTTTCATCACAAAAGTCAAGAAATGTTCCTTTCTCTGTACATCCCACACCAGCTCTATTACAAAAACACATTGTTAAATTCATTGTCACTGGTCAGATAAAGATCAATTCCCCCTGAACACAGCAGTCAAGAAACAACTCAAGCCTCATGCTCTCCAAGAAACTGTCATTAACAGCCACAGCCTGGGCTAAATCCCTGTGCCTTCCATTCGACTGATTAAATCTGCACTACTGATTTTGTACTTAGTGCATTCTATGGTATATTGTTTGTAAATACTCAGCAAGATGTCTTTTTCTTGTCCCCAGCTATGCTGCAAGCTCACTGAAGACAGGGGAAACTCATCTATTTCTTTTTTCATTTTTAACAATGTCTGTCAAGTTATAGATACATGAAAAATGTAAAATCCTTCTTCCTTCCTTCTTTTGGCCGCCCAACGTTAAACAAGTTATAGAATAAGAAAATGAACAATAAGTTACAAAAAAGCTTTATTTAGAAACATGATAAAATTGGAAATCCCGAGGGCAAAGGGAAGCTCTTACAAGCAGCCAGAGAGAAAGCTTACCTCAAAAAAACAAAACAAAACAAAACAAAACAAAAAACACAGGTTGCAGACTTTTCAAAAGCAAAAAAGAAAAGGAGATATGTTATAATGACATCTTCAATGTTTTAAGATAGGATGTGATAGGGTAATACCTTCAGTGTGCTAAGAGAAAATAAGTATGAACTTAGAATTCTATTACCAGCAAAAATATCTTTCAAGAACAAGGTAAAATAAAGGCATTTTAGATTAACAGAAATTAAGAGATTTTTGTCAGTATCAGATTCTCGCTAAAGAAAATTCAGGCAAGGGAAAAGTCACAGAACATGAACGCACTGATGGAATTAAAAAAGTGAGCAAAATATATAGGTAAAACCAAATAATTACTGACCGTAAAATAATAGTAACAATAATAATAATATCTGACAAAATTTAAAACAAGATAGACTAAAATATGCGACAACAATATCAAAGAAGCTTGGGAAGGGAATGATTAGAGATTAAAAGTTTTAACAAACTTATTTTGTAGTATTTTTAGATTTCATTCAATGCTTAGAAGAGAAAAAAAAGGACCAATTTTTCAGGTATCTAACTGTGGAGGATATAAAGTTCTTGGCTCTGTTCTATTGTGGTTTCTCAATCTTGGCATTATTGGTATTTTGGTAATTCTTTGTTCTGGGAGGCTGTCACGTGCACTGTGGAATGTTCAGCAACATCTTGGCTTCTATTTACTATATGACAGTAGCACCCTCCTAGTTGTGACAACCAAAACTGGCTTCAGATATTGCCAAACGGTTTTTTAGGAAGGATGGGGCAGGGGGTCTGCCCAGTGAAAACCACTACTGTAGGTAAAGAATGGGAAAAAATGGTTTGGAATCAACTTCTTTTTTCTTTTCTCATTTTACTTAAGACCTTACTTCAAAGTACAGATCTTACTTTTCTGATAATTTATAATTTTGAAAACGGGATTATTTCCTTTCTTTGATACAAATGATTTATTTGGGAATGCAATAAACTATTGGCCTCCCTCAGAGAGAAGGGGGAAAACAGACCTTCTTTTAACTTGCTATAATTCCCAATTTCCAGAGTTATCTGCTGCTTTTGGTTCAAAAAGAAAAACAAAATCCATAAATAAACACCGAAGATTCTGTTAAAACACAGGCATTTCGTGAGTTTTGACGGAATAATAATTCTCAACTGCATCAACTTCATGTCCTACTTTGTTCCCTTAGAGCGGAGTTTCTCCATTTGGGAAAGATATTTTTATTGTAAAAAAAAAATAATAATAATCAGAAGGAGAGAGTTGATAGCTCCAGAGATCTCACAAGAGTCTCCTTTAAGTCTTTGGTGAGTGCTGACTAGCACAAGCATATGAGAAAAGCACCCAAGGTAGGGGAAAGAACCACTTAAATGGATTAGAGGAAATAAACCTCACCCTATAGGGTCTGAAACAGCACCCATTTTTACCAACCATAGTGGAAAACCTCTTATTTTACTGGGAATTAAGCAGAGTACTTTGCTCAGAAGAGCTATGTCTCAGTAGTGAGGCAAAACTAGCCTTTAAATGCTGTGTTGGCCCACCTAAGAAATTTTAGAAGCAAGACCTGAAAAGCTCAAACTGACCCAAAGTAACTTAACTATATTCCAGGAATAAACTCAAGGATGTTTATAAGAATACAGAAATATCTAGTACCCAATAAGATAAAATCACAATGTCCAGTTTTCATAAAAAGTGACTGTGCATGCTACAAAAGCAGGAAAAAATTATAATAAGAATAAAAACTGATCTGATCAACTAAAATAAATCAAGTTATAACACAAATGACAGACCCTTCAAGTCACTAGAGCAAAAGTCAGGAAATTATGGCCTATGGGCCAAATCTAGCCAGACATCTGTTTTTGTTTTATTTTGGTTTGGTTTGGTTTTTATGGCCTATAAGCCAAGAATGGTCGTTACATTTTGAACAGGTATTTTAATAAAAAGAAAACAATAATGACTGTTGAACAGAGATCTTATGTGGTCCACTAAGCCTAAAATAATTACTATTTGCCCCTTTACAAAAAAAGTTTGCTGACCCCAATCTATAGAAATGACTGTGCAAGTGGAGGCATAGAAGATATCAAATAAAAAAAAAATTACACTTTTAGAGATAAAACTGCAATGCTAGATGAAAAATACACTGAACAGTATGCAGAGTATCTTAGACATTGAAGAAAAAAGATCAGCAAATTAAAATTCTCTGTATTAAAATTCATGTATTAAAATACACGGCAATAGAAACCACCCAAAATGAAGCATGGAAAGAGAAAAATAATAAAAAACAAAATAAAAGTTCACAGAACATCAGTAAGCTGTGTGACAACTGCAGGAACCCTAATGTATCTGTGATAAGACTTCCTAAAAGGGAGGAAGGGGTAGAAAATTTTTGTAAAAATAATGGCCGGAAATTTCCCACATTTGTTGAAAACCAGAAACCCACAGATCCAAGATACTTAACCAATAGCAAGCACAAAACACCTGAAGAAAATCACACCAAGGCAGTGGTACGCAGAATTCTAAGCTGGCTCTCAAGACCTCCTCCTCAATCCCTGCCACACTCCACAGCGTACTGCCTGCATAAACCCCAGACCTATGAGTATGATGGATGTTACTTCCATGATTCCATTATGCCATATGCAACAGCCGACCTTTAGAAAGGAAGATTATCTGGGTAAATCTGACCTATTCACACGAATCTTTAAAGTCAGAGTTTTCTCACTGTCAGTAGAAGTCAGAGATTTAGAGCACACAGGAAATTTGATACTCCCTTTTGGCTGTGAAGACAGGAGTGGGCCATATGCCAGGGAATGTGGGTAGTATTTAGGAGCTAAGAACAACAGATAGCAAAGAATCGGGAACCTCAGTTCTACAACTCTAAGGACGTAGATTTGGCCAACAATCTGAATGAGCTTGTTAAGGGAATCCTTCCCCAGAGCTTCCAGATACGGGATCAGCCTGGCCAAAACAACAGTTCTGCCATTATTAAACAGTAAACAGAGAACCCCAGTCAACCCCACTCAAATCAGACTTCCAGAACTCTGAGATAATAAATGGATGTTTTAAGTCACTAAATTTTTGGTAATTTCTTATACAATGACAGAAAGCTAATATAAAGTCGCATCATAATCAAACTGCCTAAAACCAATAACAAAGAGAAATCTTAAAAATCAACCAGAAAAAAAGCATATTACATAGAGAAGAAGATTAAGAATAAAATATTAGAAACAATGAAAGCAATGTAACACAGCTACATCTATAAGGACTGGCAAAAAACAAACAACTGTCAGCCTGGAATTCTATATCAAATGAAATATCTGTCAAGAACAAAGACAAAATGAAGACTTTTTTCAGACATGCAAATCTGAAAGAATTCATCCAAAAGCTTGCACTATAAGAAACAAATACCAGATGGAAATCTGATCTACACAAAGGCATAAAGGGTAACCTGATAGGTACACAAGTATAAAAATTTTGTTTTTATTAGATATCTTAATATCCTTTTTTAAAGATTTATTTGAGATAGATAGAAAGAGTACACCTGAGCAGGAGGGGCAGAGGGAGAGGGAGAGAGACTCTCAAGCAGACTCCGATCTCACAACCCTCAGATCACAAGCCGGGCTGAAACCCACATTCCATGCTTAACTGACTACACCCCAAGTGCCCCTAGATATCTTAATCTCTTAAAAAGACTGTTAAAGCAAAAAGAATGACAATGTATTACAGGGATTATAAGGATGTAGAAGGAGTGCACTAGGTGTGGTACATGTAGAACGTATTTGTTTGTTTGTTTGTTTTGATGGTATTCTGTGCTAAAAGATCTAGCAAACAAATATATCAGAATCAGGATTCTCATGGCCCCAATCTCCAGGTGAAGCTAGGCATTTATTAAGGGAAATAGAATTTGATAAAATGGTTAGAAATTTAATTTGTGCTACATCATTTCTTTCCCCATGAAATCTATGAAATCTTTACTAAGATCCCTATCCATGTAAACAAGATTGTAAACTCACTTTGCAACTTTCAACTTTATATTTTTGTTATTATTTTTTGATACCACCTCTTAAAAAGGCAGTGAGTGATTCAAGGCCATGGTTCTGATGAAACTGATGATATGCTTGACAGTGTAATAACCAGCCCTGTGGGATGCTTTAGAAAAGGCTTTTTATTTGGGGTCATGTCCAGGTTTTAGCAACATTCCACCCATTTCAAAGTGGTCTCATGAAAAAGATCCACACTCTGAAGTGTTTTTCTGGATGCTTTAGTTTTCTTGTCTTTATAATTTGATCAGATCAAACTGTGTCAAGAAACTCTTTGGCTTTAGGATCCCCACCTCAGGTTCAGAAAACAAAGTACAACAAGAAAAGTAGTACTTTTTATATTTATTCTATTTCAGTTTTTTCAAAATGTCTCTCTTGAATAACCACAGAAGTCAGTAATTATAATGACTGGTTTCTTTAGTTTCTATCAAACAATTAGAAACTACTCTAAATGTCTTAATAGAGTGACTGTAAGTTCAGTTCTTCCAATCTTGTAGGATAGTATCCAATACTACTCCCATATGTGTTTGGAATAAAAGAATAGCCAAAAAGCATAAATGAACACAGAAGTAATTTGTCTACCAAATATAATTTCCAAAATAACAATAAGTCTTTTTGTTTTATCCACACTCTGGCCTCAATGTTTTCACCATTACATCTTGCATTTTAAGCTAACATTTTAGCTAAAATGTATTAAGTACGTACCAGTCTTCAAAGATTTTTATATAAATAAATTTAATCCTCACAAACTATGACGAAGGTACTATTATCCCAATTTTACAAATGAAACACTGGATCCCACAGAGGACAGTAAACTGCCCAAAGTCTCAGAGCTGGAAACTGGAGGATGCAAGTCAAACGAGGTCAGCCTAGAATCGAAGGCCCTGTCCTTAACCAACGTGGTTTTCTGCCTCCTAGACTTAACATGTACAAACCCTTCCTTTTCTTCTATTCCTCACCTTGGTAAATGACAATATCACTCACCCATGATGACCTGGACATCATTCTAGATTCAAACAAAAACTTAGATGTCATTCTAGAGTCTTCTCTCTGCTTCATCCCCTCCTATTTAATCAGTTACATACACTAGTACCTAAGTTATTCTCTATTATCCCATTTTACTTACAGGCTGCCACTTTCTTAATTTAGGTGCTTCGCATTTCTCTTCTGAACTACTCTCCAGCAGCTCTACTGTCAATCTTCAACTTTGCATTGCAACCAGGACAAAATTATCTGATGTGACAGTCAGTAAGGAGAGGATTTTATCTATGTTTCCATAGGATTGTTAGGAATGGCATGCAATATGAACCCAGTGAAAAGAGAAAGATACCATCTTCAGGAGTACTTTTCATGATACATAAAGATCCCACCTTGTATAAAAAAGATCCAAACCAACAAAAGCATCCACTAAACAAACATTCTGTTAACACCTACATTTTTTCCTGAGGTCTAAATTACTATTCATGCTAATGACATCTGGTGGGATCATTATCTAAAGTGACAGGACACCAAACGGTTTAATTATGTACTTATAATGACATATTGCATTTGAATGTATTCTTCTCCAATATTATTACTGCTTATGGAAGTGCAAATTAAAACCACAATGGTAAGGATACATGGGTGGCTCAGTGGGTTAAGCATCTGTCTTTGGCTTAGGTCATGATCTCAGGGTCCTGGGATGGAGCCCCACACAGAGCTCCCTGCTCAGCGGGGAGTCTGCTTCTCCCTCTGCCTACCACTCCTCCTGCTTGTTCTCTCTCTCTGTCTGGTAAATAAATAAATAAAATCCTAAAAAAAAACAAAAAAAACCAAAAACCCACGATGGGAAATATCTACATTAAGTCAGAATGGTTAAAATAAAAATATAAATAAAATATAAAAATATAAATTAAAATGGTCAAAAGAAAAAGAAAAAATAGTGATTACATCAAATGCTGGCAAGTATGTAGAGAAATTGAGTCATACCAGATTGCTGGTGGGAATATAAAATGTTACTCCAGGAAACAGTGTGGTAGTTTTTTAAAAAACTAAACATGCAGCTACAATATGACCCAATAATTGCATGCTCAGGTATTAATTCCAAAGAAATGAAAACCTAGTTCACACAAAGACCTGAAGACAATGTCTAGAGCAGCTTTATCCATATCATGGGTGGAATTATATTCCCCCAAAGTTCATAAATTAAAGCCTTAACTCCCAATGTGACAGTATTTGGTAATAGAGCCTGTAGGGAAATAACAAGGTTAAATGAGGTCATCTAAGTGAGGTCCTAATCCAATAGAGTTGGTGTCCTTATAAGAAGAGGAAGAAACACCACAAAGGGAAGAGCCTGTGTGAGGTCAGGGGGGCACAGTGAGAAAGTGCCTGTCTGCAAGCCAGGAAGAGAGTCCTCACTAGAAAGTAAATCTATCAGCACCTTGATCTGGGATTTCTAGCCTCTAGAACTGTGAAAAAATAAACGTCTCTTGTTTAACCACCCAGCCTGTGGTTATGACAGCCTAAGCAAAATTATACAATTTGTAATAGCTCAAAACTGTAAACAACACTGATGTCCTTCAACAGATGAAAAGTTAAACTGTGGTCATCCATATCATATGTGGAGGCAGAATAATGATCCCCACTGATTTCCACATCCTACTCCATGGAACCCATAAATACATTAGGTTACGTGGCAAACAGACATTAAGGTTATAGATGGCATTAACCCATTTAAGGAAAACTCTTACTCCTATAATCTAAATTAACATGAACAAAGATTTTATTTAGAAATAAATATGAAAGAAAAATAAGAAGCCTGATCCATTCATTATGTAGACAATGAATGTTAATAATGTTTTCAAATGAAAAGTGTTAATATTTAATACAATAAACAAAATAATCCTTAATGATGAAAATGCTTATAATAACTGGTAAAGTTTAAAAAGAATTATGTATAAAACTATTTACTCTTATAGGTTTTCAACACTTGCTGTATTTCACAATCACTTATAGTGCTCCAAAAATCATCTTTAAAATATAAGTATTTGGGCCCATCCCAAGAGATTATAATTTAATAGGGAAGAAGGCACTTGGATTTTGAAAAAGATCTACAGGTAATTCTGATGCACAGGATGAAACCCACTAATATAAAATTACAATTTTGGTCTAATATATAAACTTACTATAGAAAATAACTTAAAACTGTAATAATAGGAAATTGGTTTAAAAGTAATAAAGGTATAAAACAGAATTTTATAAAACAGGTGATTACAAATGATGTTACAGATATGTCTGTTGACATGGAAAGATATATGTAGATATTTACACAAATACACAAAAAACAATATGTGTGACAAAATGCCATTTTATAAAACGAAATATACATGCATACATAAGTGTAGAATGGAGTTCATTTTGGTCAGCTGTGGTTACTTATGCTGCTCTTTGCTGCTCTTTTTGCTTACCTCCATTATTTGATATTTCTAAATAATTCCATATGATATATATATATATATATATATATATATATATATATATATATATATATATATATAAAGGAACTTCATTTGGTGACAGAAAAGTTTAACTTTATTTTTTTTAAAGATTTATTTATTTATTTGAGAGAGAGAGACAGAGAGAGACTGAGCAGGGGGGAGGGACAGTGGGAAACGCAGACTCCCCTCTGAGCAGGGAGCCTGATGCTGCACTCAATCCCAGGACCCTGGGATCATGAAGAAAAGGTTAACTTAAAGTAATATGTATACTTCAAGAATTTTTTTTTTCAGTTCAGTACCTGCTTATGTATTTCTTTGACTTCTCTGTGAGTTTAATATCCAGATGTCTAGATCCTGCGATACACAGAAAATAAATGACCTAGGTTGCCAACAAGTGCCAAAATAAGGTGCTGGATTATATACTTTAAGCCTCCATAATCAACTGATTTGACTGAAACTGTTTGACAACCATTAAATGATGTATGCTTGATTGAAACTGTGTTAAGTCTAAGGCTGATGAGATACTGATCAGAGGTTCTTACTCATTATCAACATTGTCTTTAGGAAATACTCTACATTAACACTCTCACCATCTACATGAATATTCTGCAGGTATCTTACATCTTTGCCATACTTCTCCAAATAATGGGCATATTTTAGGTACATATGGATGCATTTGATGCAGGTGAGTATTTAGGAGTTGGTAAAAAGAAAAACTACAGGGGGGGTGTCACTGTCCTCTCTTACAAAAAGGGATAAGATGATGCGCCTTCCTACATCCCCCATGTTTGGTCTGATTATAGACTTAAGAAGTTTTCTTCAATATACCAATTCTTTTCCTACGTGCACCCCCTCCCAGCCCGTGCACTCCAAGACCATGAATTCTAACTCTACCTCCAATGTAGATCACCAAGAACTTCAATTTGACCTCAATTACATTTCACAGACTTGACTAAGCAAATTGTTACGTAAAACTAAATTCTGACAAATTAAGATGTTTCCAAATACATTTTAAAAGATCATTTGATGTACTCTATGGTGACTAACATAACATAATAAAATAAAATAAATTAAAGAAAAAAGAAAAAAGATCATCTGAACAGTTTTTACTTCAATTTACAGACAATCAATAAATCAGATCCCAAGGACACCTGATTACAAAGTTAATCATTAATCTGCATTGCAATTTAGTTAACAATGCCCTATTACTAGAAGTCATTCAAATAACTTTAAATACTCAAATCACACTAGCACCTTCCTCTATATACTGATGTTCTCTAAAACCACTAGAGTACAACATTCGATATAATTTATGTTTCTGGATACTCTTTCAAGGGGCTGTAGAAGTTTACCACAGTAATGTGTTAACTACATTGAGTATATGGAGTCTCCAGTATATTCTGGATTGGCACTACTTGGTAAGTTTTTTGAAGGGAAAGATTATTTTTCCACACAGCTTTATAAATTAAACTTTCTCAAATCCTCACAAGTTAAACATTAGTCAAAATTATAAATAATCCCTTCCTAAAACTACACTATTACTAAAATTCTAAAAATTTGGGAAAATAATAAATAACAAGCTGAACAGTCAATTTAAGTAAATGTAAAAGTAAACTAAGAAAACAGTTTATTTTGAGGGGTACCTGGGTGGCTCAGTCAGTTAAGCATCTGCCTTTGGCTCAGGTCATGATCCCAGGCTCCTAGGATCAAGTCCCGTGTCAGGCTCCCTCCTTCTCCCTCTGCCCCTCCCCCCTGCTCATGTTCTCCCTGACTGGCTCTCTCTCTCTCTCTCAAACGAATAAATTAAAAAACCTTAAAAAAAAATTAATTCGAGATAAAGCAAATATGGCAAAATTTTGACAAATGGTAAACAAAGGAGACAAAAGATATATGGTTAATACTATTCATGCAACTTTCCATAGGTCTGAAATTAATCAAAATTTAAAAGTTGAGAATAATAAAGAAAATAGTTTAGAATTTGATCCCCTCCTCAAATAGTATTCTATCGTTTTATAGGTTGACCGTCTGATATATCAATACATGAATCCTTTAAAACAGTTTAAGCCAGCCTACACAGGTTAAATCAAATATTAACTGAAAAAAACAAAACAAACATGAAATTATAGAAATAGATATACAAAGATATGTTTAATGTGTGAAGAATGAGTTTTTAAAACTCAAAGTCCCCTGGGGCACCTGGATGGCTTAGTCAGTTGAGCATCCAACTCTTGGTTTTGGCTCAGGTCATGATTTCAGGGTTGTGGGATCAAGCCCCTAGTCCAGCTCCATGCTCAGCATGGAGTCTGCTTGCCCCTCTGCCTCTGCTCCTCCCCTGCTCCCACTCTTTTCTCTCCCGCTCAAATAAATAAATAAAATCTTAAAACAAAAAAAAACCTTAAATTCCCCTACTGTACCTCTTCAGTAAACAACTGCATATATCCTCTCTACTATATCAGCCAACTACTGACATTTAAGAATAAATTTTCTAGTACAAATCTATTCATAAAACAAAATATCAACTTCTTAAAATGATCATCTTGGGACACCTGGGTGGCTCAATCAGTTAAGCATCTGACTCTTGATTTCAGCTCAGGTCAAGATCTTAGGATCCTGAAATTGAGCCCTGCCTGGGGCTCCACGCTGCTCTGCAGGGTGTCTGCTTGAAATTCTCTCCCTCTGCCCCTCCCTCTGTCCCTCCCCCTGCTCCTGTGTGCGTGCTCTCTCTTGGTCTTTTAAATAACTAAATAAATAAAATGATCATCTCACCTCATCTAAGTCTTGGATATAAACTGGTTTTTCCTCAAAGCCAACTGGCATTGGTTCACTATAGGGAATCTTTACTTCTTCATACATCTTGTTATTCTCTCTTTGGATTCCTTCCGGTAAAATCATCTATGAACATAAAAAATAAAAATTAAATAATAAAAAAACAGTTGTTCTGGTAAAGATTCTTTAATTAGAGAGAACAGAGAGAGAGAGAAAGAACGCTACTGGCTTTAGACACAGCACTGGTAAATAAATATAGCTAATTTAAAGAAAAACAAATCTAAACTAAACAAAACAAACAACCCATATACACACAAATTATTCACATATTGGATCTCTCATATAAAACACCTATTATGCTGATGAATTTTAAGTATATATTTTTAGATGGTCTCCCGAAGACAAATGTACTTGTGTGGCTAGGAAAAATGAGCAAACTGCAGTGTAAAGACCAAAAAATAATACAACTGCTAAAACTCAAAAATACAAGTTCTATAAATAACAAAAGGGAAAAGAACAAATATGTTCTGAATACCTACTATGTGTCAAGAACTTTACAAACACTGCATTATTTCATTTTCCCCAATATTTTAAAATAAAAGTTAGCATAGTATATCAAATAATACAAGAGTCACAAAAGAAACAGGGAAAATCTACGTGTTATTTCCTCAGAATAGACATATTACCCCAAAGTGGTCATATACTAGTGACATACCTTTGCACCAGCAATGAATGCTGATGTTCTCATGGCTTCAGCCTGGGAATCATAAACATGGGGATAGCGTATTTTTTCAATATCCATGTCTCTCTGCCTGCTCAGAATTGGAACACTTCTAGCATTCAGAAGTGCCTGCTCTCTGTAAACACGAACATAATAGGATAAATCTGAAATTTTTATCTTGCAAAAGAAAGCATATATTAAAACAGTCACTATAATAACTATTTCGGGAAGCCTTCCCTTATAAAGTAGAAGAAACAAAATAAAGAAAGATAATAGCATTTCTGAAATTTTCTGTATAACTACATAGGAGTTAACACATTTTTAGGTACTATTTTTAGGTAGTATCACCTGGTAAGTTTAATTTAATGTTCCTTATTTATAATTTTGTTTGTCACAATCCAGAGATGTGTAACAAGGTATCAATTCCTTTTTAAGAACAGGATTCAATATTTAAAAGAACAAGTATCATAACGCCTTCATCCCTTTTTCCTCCTTCCTAATTCTAAATAACATGAGGAAAAGTATTCTTATTAACCCAGGAAAAAAAAAAAACCAAAAGTCTCAAGATAAATCTGTGTAGGCTTTACAAATTTTAACCTAGTGGTGTGTGCACAGCATCTAAAAATAGCTTACACCTCTGTAATCCAAATCTCTCACCTACACAGATGCAACCAAGAGTATTCTAAGATCACTGCTTTCTTATCCCAGAAAATTGGGTTTTCATACAACAAAATTCTGTTATTATAAGAAAACATGACTAGAAGAATCATCTAAATTGTTAAAGCTAAACTAAAAAAGGATGATATTTTGCTGTCATTACAGCAATTACAACAGAAGCATTTTTCAGCTTCTGGTTTTTATTACCTTTGTATCCGCAATTCCTTAGGATCAAAGCACGTAAGTCCTTCTGCAACTTCTGCATCTTCTCCAGCCTTTCTTTCTCGTCTAGCAATTCTTTTTTCTTCACGGCGATACTGTTTCATTAATTGCTTTTCTTGTTCAGATTGAATAGTAACTTGACAACCATAATTAGGCTTAGCATTTTCTCCTAAAAGTTTTTTGCAATTGTCTACAAAGCAAATTAAAGAAATGTTTTATAAATTTAACCTTTATGAAAACCATTTTTCCCTTCGCCAAAATGTAAGATAGCACAATGCTCTAATTAATTTTTTTTAAAAACTGTCACATTAATTGTATGTTTTAAGGAGAGGTTTTTAAAAATATAATATCTAGGTGATATTAACACAATGGCTTAAGAAAAGTCACCAGACATCTTCTTTATACAGATTACATAGTTTAGTGTTATAAATTCTTAGATAAAACACCAGGAATTTAAAAGTTCAGTTTTATAATTTTGAAATTATTTGTTTATATAATTTCAATAAATATAATAATTATCAATACTAATTAGCACTTCCTGTTAACATAATAATAAAATATTTTTCATATTAGATGTAACTTTTCCCTATGTAACAGACCTTATTGTGTTAAACTGAAAATATGTTACTACTTACTTAAACATGAAATAAAACTTATTAATATTAGCTCAGGATACATTTATAAGATGACCAAGGCAAATAAAGAATATGATACACCTTTTCATGGAAATAGAGTTTAAAAAAAAAAAAAAAGGAAGACGGCCAGAACCACTAAGAATCAGGTCAATGAAAGCTCAATGTTTACAAGGTCCAATTTAAACTTGTGGTTTGGCCAATTCAATATTAAGGAAAATATTTCTTCCAACATGATTATCTTCTATGTTTAATTAAATCTTTCCAAGTAGGAGTATCTTGGCTTACTGCAGCCCTAAAGTAACTAACTGACCGGAGTGTTGCTGTAAGCAAATAAAATTATTGTATTGAAGACCTACTTGTTCCAGGCACTGCTGCTAAACTAGGAAGACAATGAAGACTGAGATTTGGTCCATACTCTGAAGGAGCACAGTGCAGGTTATTTTACCAAACTCTAAGATCCAACACAGAACAAGGAAGGAATTAGGTGAAGCATCAAGATGGGAAAGTTAGTTTTCTAATTCATCTAAGCCACAGTTAGGCTATTGTTCAGCAAAAACTTTAACAGTTGGTATTTGTTTATGTATGTATGTGTGAGTGCATATGTAAAGAGAATAATAATGAGAGAAAGAATGAGAGAGAGAGAAAGAAAGCAAAATGTTAAGGACTAGCAAATCCACATGAAGGGTATACAAGTATTCACTGTATTATCCTTACACATTTACTACAGGTTTGAAAGTTTTCAAAATAAAAAAGTTGGGAAGAAATTATAACACTACTTGGCTCATAGTAAATACTACATGTATTTGCTTTAAAAAAAAAAATTGTCTATTCAAATCTCCAGCAAGAAAAAATGCCATACCTAAACATAAATAGAATGTCTACTGTAATACCCTATTTAAGGCATTGATATTTGTTTTATATTCTGCCATATCTAAAATCTACTTTAAAAAGTGGTATCACTAAATTATATAATAGGCCAAAGGATATTAAAAGCATAATTATATTAAAAAGATTTGCTAACCAATGAATCTTTCCATCAAATTAGAATTACCACTGAATACTTTCTTACCTTGAAGAGCCTGCAACTTATGATCATTTGAAGAATTAAGAAATCTATCCACAATTGTAATTCTGTTCTGAAGGAGTTTCTCAATAAGTTCAAGTCCATCAGGTCCCAGCAGCTCAAATAGCTTAAAAGAGAAAGAATCAGAACAATTGTTACCTCAAACTCACCATCTGCAAGTTCAGCAGAGGTATGAAGCCAAACCAACACAGAAAGAAGTACCCAAAAGTATTTTAAAAAAAAATAACTTAAGAATGAAAAATAACTCTTCATATTGTCATATATCTTTCAGCTTTACAAAGTCAATTTGCAAGTACTAAAGCACATGATTCAACTTTTCAAAATAATTATGATTTATAATTAAAGCTAACTCACAGAATAACAAATTCTTACACTTGGCTTTTCTTGGTATAACCTAAGGAAATTTCAAAATTAATTTGTTTAATATACTTTTCTGTTTTTCACAAATAGAGTCCAGAGTACCATTTTTCCTACAACTTACTACATATAACAGCTGTCATTATAGAGTGAAAGAACCATTAAAATGTTTTAATGATTCATGACATGCAAATTTTTAATGCTTAATAATTAATTTTATTATTTTTATTAAATTTATTTTATTTTAATGCTTAAATAATTTTTAATGCTTAATAAATCTGAAATCTAAACACAGTTCCACAAGTGGTTTAACTTTTTATAAAAGTTTCCATGTGTATCTTATGAACACTAATTGCCAAAGATTAAGCTGATTCCAGTGTCAGAGAACTAGTGATTTAGAAAGACTCTCAATCACATTATTGTAAGAAATAACTGCTCCAGAAAGCCTTTAGATTTCTTCATACGTGGTCTAAGGATATAATTTTTTTCCTCTCCAGAAATGTCATATCTAATTTTACATGTGAAGATTTATATTAGCCAAATTCTAACTGTTCTCAGAGATTCCACACAAATAAAATCATAATTAAAGTAGGAATTTATGATAAGTATATATGAAATGTTAATATTTAATAAATATTTTATTTTTGCTGTTCATTTTGTGGACATTATCTATATACAAGGCCACAGCCCCTAATTCTAGAACATCTTGACTTTTGAGCTAAACATTACAGAACCCAATCACTCTCACCCTGGTTCATAAAGCACTAATTCCACACCAGGAGAGGCAAGCCAAGAAGAATTTAGGCTACTGCCTACCCACCTTCCATCAAGTACTCAGCTCCTAAAGCAACGGTGTCACTCAGATATAAGCTTTCCATTGTCCCCACTTCTACCTCCAAAGTTTGCATCAAAGATTTTAGACTATAAAACAAAAAGGTCCCAATTTCTTCCAAAGGTATGTCCTCATTTGCAACTTGGCAGGAAGTTGAAGCCTTCGGCCATCTCAAAAACAGCACAGATTATGCTTAACTGTAACTAGAGATTCACAAATTCAACAACTGGGTTACAAAAGAGAACTAAGGAGCGACAAGTGGGAGGAGTCCTCTTTGGGTGAGAATAAGTATCAACAATGACCTCTGGAATTATTCCTTCAAAGGGGCCCCAAATTTATTGGATTAGTTTATGGAGCAATTTATGCCCCAGGACATTTCTACAAACAACAGAGCAATTATCTGGTAATTGGTAAATTTAATAGCTTGGTGTGGTCAAGTAAAAAAAAGCAGAGGGTCCTGTCAAAACTACTTTCATCCCAGGGTGACTGTGCAAATACCCAAAAGTGTGCCTCCTTGAGAAACAATACCAGAAGCTAAACACTGTGGGGTAAGGGTGAGAGGAATTGTCTGCACTAAAATAATCCAGCTAATCACTAAACAAATTAACAAGATAATAACAATAATATACCCAGGGCGTGGTAGATGAAATAAATTCCCAGAAAGACACAAACTACCAAATAGCAGACAATCTAAATAGACCTGTAACAAGTAAAATATTGAATTAGTAATCAAAACTACCCACAAAGAAAAGTGTAGGTCCAAATGACTACACTGGTGAGTTCATTCAAAAGACTTAATGCCCATTCTTCACAAACTCTTCCAGAAAACAGAAGAGAGAACATTTCCCAGGTCTTTGACCCCGAAACGAGACAAATACATCATAAGAAAACTACAGACCAATATCCCTTAGGAATAGAGACACAAAAATCCTCATAAAATACTAGTAAACCATATCCAACAATATATAAGAGAATTTACACACTATATCAAAGTGAGATTTATGTCAGGAATATAAAGTTGATTCAACATAAGAAAATCAATTGATGTACTGCATTGTATCAACAACAACAACAAAAGAAAAACCACATGATCCACTCAACAGATGCAGACAAAGCATTTGATGAAATCCAACAGCCTTTCATGAAAAAAGCACCCAACAAACTAGGACTAGACAGGTACTTCTACCACCGATAAAGGGCATTTATGAAAAACCCTTAGTTAACATCATACTTAATGGTGAAGCCACTAAGAACAGAAATGAGACAAAAGAGTCTATACTTGTAACTTCTACTGAATACTGCATTGGAGGTTCAAACCAGGGCAATTAGGCAAGAAAAAAGAAATAAAAGGCATTTAGATTGAAAAGGAAAAAGTAAAACTATTTCTTTTCGGAGATCGTCTATATAGAAAATACTAATGACTCCACTAAAATACTATTCAAACTAATAAACAAGCTTTCAAAAAATGACAAAACCATTCAGTGAGGAGAGATCCGTCTTTTCAATAAATGATGCTGGGACAACCAGCTAGTCATACGCAATAGCATGAAGTTAGACTTACACCATAAACAAAAATTAACTCAAAATGGATCAGTAATCTAAATGTAAGAGCTAAACATCATAAAATTCTTAGAAGAAAATGGAGAAGATCTTCATGTCCTCAGATTTGGCCAAAGATTCTTAAATATGACACCAAAAGCAGGAGCGACAAAAGAAAACATAGATAATTTGGATTTTAGGGAAACAAAAAAACCGCTTCAAGGGATAACATCAAGAAAATAGGGAGAAAATGAAGAACCAGAGAAAATATTTGCAAATCATGTATCTGGTAAGAGACTGGTACTGTCACTGTCTACACCCAGAATATATAAAGAACTCTTACCACTAATAAAAATACACCAATTAAAAATGAGCAGATCTTAATTTACCATAGAAAAATACATAAACGGCCAATAAGTAGGTGAAAAGATACTCAACATCATTAGTTATCAGGGAAACACAAATCAAAGTCACAAGAACCACTAGAAAGGCCATTTAAGAAAACTGGAAAATAACAAGTCTTGAAAGGATGTGGAGAAACCTGGAACCCTCATACATTGTTTGTGGAAATAGAAAATTGTGCAGCCACTGTTTTCCACAGTGGTTCCTCAGTGAGTTAAACACAGAATTACAATGTGACCCAGCAATTCCATTCCTAGGTATATATCCCAAAGAATTTACAACCATGTGTCCAAACGAAAACTTGTATACAAATATGGATATTCACATAGCCAAAAAGTCCATCAACTAAAGCACGGATAAATAAAATGTGGTATATCCATACAACAGATATTCCTAAACCATAAGAAGGAATGCAGTAGTGTACAACATGGATAAACCTTAAAAACATTTTGCTAAGTGAAAGAAGCCAGTCACAAAAGACCACATATTATAAGATTCCATCTGTAAAAAATGTCCAGAATAGAGCAATTTCTAGAGACAGAAAGTAGATTTGTGGTTGTTTAGGGCCTGGGAACGGGGTCAGGGAAGGAATAGGAGGATAGAAGATAAACGTTTACAATTTCTTTTTTAGGTAAAGAAAATGCTCTAAAATGACTGTGGTGATGGCTACACATATCTATGAATATACTAAAAACCAGTGATTTATACACTTTAAATGGATGAATTGTATGGTATGTGAATTATGTATCAATGAAGCTATTTTTTTGAATTATAAACCAAAATGATTTAAACCAAAATACTAAAAGTAACAAAAAATTACTTATGGTTAAAAGATACAGATTAAATACAAGTTTTCTGTTAAAAATTTTAAGTGAATGTTTTGAATTGCTATTAGTTTAATGTAAGCCCTGTGCTTAAGGTTAAGAGTGATATTTTAAAACCAGCAAATTCAAAAAATGATACCTCCATAATCCAAACAAATTACAGTAAGAAATGCTCTCTACATACAGCATGCAAAGTCTTTCATATTCTATCAACTCTCAGAGAATGTGTTATTTCTTAAATTGAGACCATTTCTTCCATAAGAAAATAATTTATCATGGCAGAGTTACCCTTACACATATTCTTAGCTACTTCAAGTTTACTTAATCTGAAATACAATATTCGCACATGATAAATTAGAGATTCACAAATTTTTAGTCCAACGTAACTTTAAGGAAAACACCAGTATATCTGGAAGACAACTTCTAATGTAATATCTCAGAAGGAGGATCGCAGCACAAAGAGCCCTTTCTTTCTCTTACTTCCTTTTTTTTTTTTAGCCCAGTACTTCTTAAAAATAACACACCTAAGACCTAGCAAGAGAGACAAGAAGGCTGTTTTGCTCTGAATAGTAGGACTTCCATTACTTCCAAGATGAAGAATCCCCAGTAGAATCCTGAGATCAGCTGTCATCAGTTTTAAAGTAATCCCAAAATTACGCTTTCCCTAACATTTGGCATTTTTATCCACATTGAGAGCAGGTGCAGTTCTCATTTAAGATTTGCACTACAAACTAATTTGGCAATGAGGGTGACTATTTGTAAAGATACAGCTGTCTGGATCACTGCTCTACACACTGACACAAGTTCCAGAAGCTATCAAGTTGAAAAACAAAGAGGGAAAAGTTAGCAGTACATAAAGAAACAGACATCAACTACGAACGAACAAACGAACAAGAAAGGAAGAAAGAAAAAAGAGAGAGAGAGAGAGAGAGAGGGAGGGAGGGAGAGAAAAAGGTAAATTTTACTATCCTAGCTATAAATTAAAGATATGAGGTTTAAAGCAGACACAAGAGGAATAGACAGGTAACATCCTTGCCCTGGTAGAGGTTGTTAAAGCCATTATTATGATCAATATATTATTATTAAGGTGCTTCTCAAAAGACAAAGGTTCTTAGAATTCTTACCGTTATTATAAATCCTTTGTTATTAAACTAAATTATTAAATTGAAATAGTTCATTAAATTGAAATAATGAGTGGAAAGAGTCAAAATAATGAACCAACAGACTACATTCCTAAGATGTCCAAAAAAAAAACCATTTCAGAACATGTACAGACTAACTTTAAACAGCATTACTTCCTTGTTTCTTATAACACTTCTAACAGATAAATGTAGCTTGTGAATCTCTCAGGAAAGGTAATACCCACTTTACCCCATATTCTGAATTATATCATATTTATTCCACTTGGAACAATGCTATAATGGATGCTATATTCCCAACAAAATATCAAGTGAATCACAAATATCACATCTTCATAAAAACAAAATTTAATAAACTTTTGAATAATATACCATGGAAAATTATACTCTAAATCCTATGAAAATTGGTGAGAGAGAGAGAGAGAAAATGAACCTAAATTAGAACTATAAATCTGTTCTCAAACTGGGGTATGCAGAGATATGCTGAGTGTTATTGAAACCACAGAATAAATATGGCAGATATCCTTGGATTATCAGTTTACTCAAAGATTAAGAGAAAAAAAATACTATTTCCAAGTAAAACACAACTTTACTCATTTTAATGTACTATCCAAACTCTGTTTCTCAGGTTAGTAAAAAAATGAGTAAAGTATTTAATCACTAACTTGGGCTTTAAAGCAAGTAAAGTTTCAGTATTTTTAAAAGGTCTGTCAGTTCCATGCCGTTTTTTTTTTTTTTTAAGATTTTATTTATTTATTTGAGACAGCAAGAGCATGAGTGGGGAAGAGAGGCTGAGAGAGGGGGCAGAGGGAGTGGGGCAAGCAGCTCCCTGCTGAGCGGGGAGCAGGACACGGGACACAGGGCTCCATCCCAGGACTCTGCGATCATGACCTGAGGTGAAGGCAGATGCTTAACCCACTGAGCCACACATGCGCCCCTTGCTCCATTCTGTTTCCATCTAGTCAATATTAAAGAATTAACAAAAGTCAAAACTAAGTCTATCTGGAGTTCCAAAAGACCTCTTTCAAAAGAGAGTCCAACCCTTCCACATATCAAATAGTCAATGGGCATTCTGAAAAATGACGCCGTGAAGCACAGTAGGCACGATATCGTCATGTGAGCAAGGTATCCTTTTGGATGACAATATGGTTAGGGAGATTATAGGATTAATCTCAATATCGAGTTAAGCCACTAAGGTTGTCAAGGAGTGGCCATGGCTCTGTCCTACTCAAAATTTTATCAATGATATATAAGCTAGAAGACATATGAAGTCAAATTAGTTGAAGTGTTAATTAGCTGCATGATAGAATCAAGATTATAAATTTTCTAAATAGTCTGATATATCTGGCCAGTCCTAAGGAGAAGTAATAGAGACAAATATAAAACCCCACAATTAGGTTAAAAAAAACCTCATGTGCAGGCTCCTCTGCTAGGAGCCTGCTTCTTCCTCTCCACTCCCCCTGCTTGTGTTCCCTCTCTTGCTGGCTGTCTCTCTGTCAAATCAATAAATAAAATCTTTAAAAAACAAAACAAAACAAAACAAAAAAACCTCATCTGAATTTCTACAAGATGGGGAAACTTGGACCCACAAATAAATTCCCAAGAAAGTTCCTGAAAGGATGGGGGTTGGTTGCTTCCAAGGTCAATATGAATAAAAAATGCAATGAAGGCAATGAAAAATTTTAATGTATAATAGTAGTACCACAAAAATCCCATTTATCAGGGCTCCCAGCTGGGCTCATTCGGTAGAGCACGTGACACTTGATCTCAGGGTCTTGAGTTTGAACCTCACGATAGGTGTAGAGATTACTTAAAAATAATTCCACTTACCATCTCAAAGGATACATTGAATGAACCATATTTAGAGTGCTGAGTTCAATTCAAATTATACTTTTTAAGAAGGTGACAATAAAAAAAATAGTAAAAGAAAACCAAGTAAAAATAAGATATACCTATGCAAACTGTTTCAACAGCAGATCTATTTTCATATATTATTATCCATTCTGTTTGAAGAATACTCATTCACAGACTTGGTTAAGATAAAGATAATTTATTTTATTCTGGCCCCATCTTCCCTGATCATTCACCACTGCTAAATACTTCTTATCCTTCTTTAAACACACTTTTCCTTTGATACCCTTGATACATCACTTTTTGGGTGTGTGTCCTACCACTCTGGAGGTACCTTCCTGTCTCCATTTCAGGCTCACTTTGACTATCAAATGTTGGAGTTCCTTAAGGCTTAATCCTAGGCTTTCTCCCACTTTCATTCCATATTCTCTCCTTAGCTGTTCACATCTAGGCCCTCAGCATCCAGTAGCAAGCATGCTAAAAACAAAACAAAACAAACAAAAAACCTCTTAATTTTATACTTCCTTCCCAGAACTCCACTTTGTGCTCCATGTATCTAATTGCCCAGTTATCATCTCCAGTTGGAGTTTTCAGGGGCTCTCACAATTCTACAAGTCCAAAACTATCTCTTAGTTTTCCACCCTCTTGACGGTTTTCTAAGTGTTCTCTATTTCCATGAATAGCACCGCCATCCTTACAGTTACACAAGTCAAAAGTATAAAATGCATCCTTACGACTTCTTTACCCCACAGCACCCAATCCCACCCCTTTCATCCATTCCACTATCAAGTCGTCTTGATCTCAACTACTAAACAGATTTCAAGTCTTTCTGCTTGTCTATTTTAAGCTCCCAAACATTGACTGCCTGTACCTCTCAAAAGACTTTTTTTTTTTTTAAGATTTTATTTATTTATTTGACAGAGAGACAGACGGCCAACGAGAGAGGGAACACAACCAGGGGGAGTAGGAGAGGAAGAAGCAGGCTCCCAGTAGAGCATGGAGCCCGATGTGGGGCTCGATCCCAGGACCCTGGGATCACGCCCTGAGCTGAAGGCAGAGGCTTAACGACAGCACCACCCAGGTGCCCCCTTCTCAAAGGACTTCTAAAAGGTTTTTGCACATCTATTCAAAACACCCCAATTCATTCTCCACATAGCAACAACAATAAATAATATGAAATGTAGGTCTGCTTAATACATGCTACCTCCCCTCCACTACTTGCCAACAAACTCTCCAATGACTCTCCACTGAAGTAGTGAGCGGACCTGAACAAAGAACCAGAACCTCAAAACATCACAAGTGCTAAACTATAATTAAAAAATACTGAAGCATACTCAATCATATTGCTCTGACTAGAAAGAATTTTAATACCATTAATAAAGTTAAATATTGTTTTTAAAACAGCATCCTTTTTAGTTCTCCATTTCTATGTATGTTTTATGATGAACATAAGGCATGGCAGTATATGTATATAATTTAAAATTAACTACATTTATATTAGGAATGCATTATCAAAATGGTTATTAGAAAGTATAATCAAAAAAGTTTGGAGACCAATGCTTTCAAATATCATTCTGTTATGAAAGTTTATCTCAATGTAACAGTTTTCTAATCTAGCTATTTTTTATGATACTTTTTCTGAAAATATTAAATGAATGGTGTTTCTGAAAATTATCAGTGTTTTATAGAATTTAAGGAAATACAAAATACGTACAATCCATTGATACCATCACTACTCATATTTTCAAAACTTTTTTTGTGTAAGTGCATTCTAAGTCAGCAAACCCGTCATTTCTTCATCTTATCCCTTGTCAGTTAATTTAATAATTTACCAAATTTATGAATGCTAGCATAACATAGCAGTTTAGCATAGGAGAAAGTTAGCCAGGGCTCAAATCTTTAAAAGCCTAATGCTCAGGAGTTTTAGGACCTTAGACATCCTTCTGAGCCTCCCATTTTCTCATCAGTATAGCAGGAATAAGAGTATAGGGCTTTGCAGGGCTGTGATGTGAACAAAATAATATATGTAAATGTATTTGACACAATGCCTTGCATATAATAAGCAATTAACTTTAGGTACTAAGTATTAAAGTAAAAAATCATAATCAAACAAGGGAGTAAAGTACACAAAATAATTTGTAATACAATAATAATGATAACAATACCTAATATCTGTATATTACTCGTGTCCCAGGTAAGGTATTAAGTACTTTACATATAAAGCATGTATTTTCACTGTCTCTATCTGAAGAAATATTCAGTGAATCTCTGCTAATTATACATAGCACTGATGCATTTATCACTTAAAAACAATCATAATAGAAAAATAATTAAAAGAAAATGCTACAAATAATATCTAATAATCCACTATTGTTAGGAAATAAAATGAACACAAGTATTAACAAAAATATCTAATATACATATTTACTTTCAGCATTTTTTTCAAGAAAGTGTGCTCATGATTATAATATGTGCATACACATATTCTTTTTTTAAAAAAGATTTTATTTATTCATTTAAGAGAAAGAGAGACAGCACAAGCTGGGAGAGGCAGTGGGAGAGGGAGAAGCAGACCCCCCGTTGAGCTGGAAGCCCAACATGGGGCTCAATCCCAGAACCTGGAGATCATGACCTGAGCTGAACGCAGACAATTGACTGAGCCACCCAGGCACCCCAGACATATTCTAACTCTTAATTTCTGCTGTTAAATTATTCTCTGTTCAATGGTGAAATTAAACACAATATATCCTGGTGCTCTGTAAATAGCAACTTTAAGTTTGAAACAATGTTTCAGCTAATCATTGGTTAGATCATAGCTTCCTTAATCTTCCTGCCAACCACCAGTATGTCTCCACTTCAATCGGCTACATACTAGAACCAGATGACTCTTCCTCATTGTCATCTTTCACATAAACTTTTTCAAAAAGCTACAAAGTGGTCATCTACCCTCAATTTGGAAGGGACCTTAGCGGACAGCTAAGCAAAGCTCTCATAAAAGCAATAATTACTGCCATGGGAAGACAGAATAAGAGGACAGTTGAGAACATGGGCTTGGAGTCAGAAAGAACAAACTTTAGTTATTAGTTCTGCCAATTTCTAGCTATAGGACAATGGGCAACTTTCATAAGCTCCCTGAGCCTCAGCTTTCTCATTTGTTAAAAGAAATTAGCACAGTGTCTAGCACTAAATACTCAATAAATACTGCTGTTACTGACAATTTTTTTCCTGGTTGATGAACATCCAGCACACATCTGCCAGCAGCAAACTATCCTACACGGTAATTCATGCCACTGCTATCTAAGGTAATTCATGCCACTAATTGTCAAATGAAAAAAAAAAAATCTTTCCTTAAATTGAGCCCAATCTGCCTCACTATAGCTTTCATCTGTCATTCTGGCTGTGCTCTCTGGGTTACAGAGAACGATCTTAGTAACATTTCTACAAAACAGCCCTTCAAACTATCTGAAGATAAAGCGAAGTAAAGTACTAGTCACACTTCACACACAAGTTCTTTCTTTTCCAGGTAAATATAAATCAATTCCTTACTATTAGTCACATAACTTGGTTTCCAGATAATCCTTCATCCAAGTTCCTTTACAAATTTACCTTTAACTGAGCCTTTAAAAAAACAAAAAACAGCATCATAAACCAAAAGTGAACATAGTATTTCAAATATAATTTGATTGGGGCAGATCACAGAGAGTACAACAATTCTGAACTAGAGGTTAAACTTTTCTGAACATAGCCTAAGTCAGTAACAACATCACACTGTTGGTTCAAACTGAATGTGCAGCCAACTTAAAACATTTGGTTTTAGGTTCTTTCCACATGAATTCCTAGTAGTCCAAGATTCCCATATTCTGTATTGTTTACTATTTGTAAGCCCAGAATTCAAATAGATTGCTTATAAAGTTCACTTTCTTCCTTTTTCTTCCTTTTATCTTTTGAGAGCTTTCTAAATCCAGATTTAGGCATCTGTCCTATCAGGAAACACTATCAATGTTGAATCTGTCCTGAATCCAAGTTCAGTAACCATGCCTGTATGCAAATTATTGATTAAAGTACTGAGTACAGGGTCACCTGGGTGGCTCAGTCAGTTAAGTGTCTGCCTTCGGCTCAGGTCATGATTTCAGGGTCCTGGGATCGAGTCTCACGTGGGACTCCTTGCTCAGTGGGGAGCCTGCTTCTCCCTCTGCCTGCTGCTCCCCCTGCGTGTGCTCTCTCTGTCTCTCTCTGACAATAAATAAACAAAATCTTTAAAAAAATGAAGTACTGACAACAGGGCAAAAATAAAAATAATAAAGAATAAGAATAGAATAAACAAAAAGAAATAATTGACCCCAAATTGTCACTGAACCAATAATTAGGGTAAAGTTTTTCAATAAACTGTTAATGCCGCCTAACTGTATTAATTACTGACATTTTTCTATCTCGTTTATTTAATTTAGATACTTCCCTAATATTGTAGCTACTAGCCACATGACTTACTTACACTCTAAATAAAGTATAAATTTAAAATACAATTTATCAGTCATATTAGCCACACTGCAAGAGATCAACAGCTACAAGTGGCTAGTGGCTATAATGGTAGAAAACAAACAGAATATTTCAATCACTGCAATCACTGGCCTAGAAGATATTTTGATTCTAATGTAAAATGGTCTGCTGAGAGCTAGGTAGAATATATTTACATAGCATAATTTATCTGTCTAGTTGTATCGTACTGACTATCCTACCAAATTAGATTTTAAGTCCATAGTTTTACATTAGTTTTTCTGTATTGCACATTCTAGAAGTTTTGACAAATGTATAATGACTATAAGGATATATTTCTACCATTAACAGTATCATACAGAATAAATTCACTGCCCTGTGCTCCACCACTTCATTCCTTCCTCCCTTCCCAAACCCTGGCAACTACTGATCTTTGGACTATCTTCAGAGTTTCACTTTTTCCAGCATGTCATATAGTTACAATCATACAATATGTAGCCTTTTCAAAACGACTTCTTTCACTTGGCAATATTCATTTTTTTCCACATTTTTTTCACAGCTTGATGGTTCATTTCCTTTAATCACCAAATAATTTCCCATTATATGGTTATACCACAGTTTATTTATCCATTCCCTTCCATGTTTTGGCAATTATGTCTTTACTTTTTATTTTATTAAATTGTACACTTTTCATTTTTCCTTATTTTTTTATCTTTTCCAAATTTTCTATAATAAACATATAATACTTAATCAAAACATGCTTATTTTATTTTTAAATAATACAAACCAGATTCTGGTTTATCAATTTTTTTTTTACTTTTTGTCTGCTAAGGACACAAAGCATCACTCACTTAACTAACAAATAAAATAAGTTTATTTACCATATTTGGAATGAACCAGAAATTATACAAATAAAATCACTTATCATGTAGGCAAATTAGCTGATAATAAGAATATGAGAACCAGTAATAAGACAAATTATTTCTTCTATCAAATTGTATTTTTCTAGAGAAAACATTTTTTTATCAAACACAATTTGACCACATGACATCATGATGACATACACTATTTTCTAAAAAAATTTACCACTAAAAAACTATTGTAGTAATTTTTAAAAACTACTTCATAGCAGCAATAAATGTTTTAACAATTTAATCATATGGATTCATAAGCAAACTCCTTATCCTACTATCTAACTACAACTAGTTAAGAATGAAGGGGAAGCAATAAGTGCAGGGTGTCCATTATAGTCTTTCTAAGTAGAAGAGACATGGCATTTTTAACTAGTTAAGAAAAAGAACAGCAGCTTCCACACAGAAATTAAAAATGTGTTTGAGCATCTAAATAGCCAGATTTATAAAATGGAGCAAGTAGGTGATGTATTACTCTTCAAGTAAGCTTATTTCTTTGTGTATCAAAAGAAAAGGGACATTTTTTTTGTAGAAAGCAATACCAGTGATTGCTCATATACACATTTAATATTTGTATGAGAATTATTTATCACATTTCATATACACTGGTAAAATGCAAGCAATGTTTAGCCTCTCTCCTTATTGCTACAAACAATAAAAATCACAGCATTTATTAGGGGTCTTTCTATTTGGAGGATTTGCAAGGCACTAAATTCTCTCCCCAAGAACAGTATATCACATATCACTTTTTCTAGGCATCAACTGATATATGAAATGCATAAACAACCAAGCTGTGAGAATCAGTACTCATATAAAACTAGAGACAGGGCTAAAAGTACCAAAATAAAGCAAATATAAATAAGGCTTAATAAATTAAGGTAATTTTCCATTACCTTGAGCAAACTCAAGATTTAAATTTTAACTCTAAATAGAAATAACAGTTGAATAAGTGCTTTTTGGTCACTGACTGTGACAATACAATTGGCAGGTACCTTCTATATACTGAATTTAGTTACTCCACTATTTTCAATTTTTACAATACTCATAAATAGCTAAACTCTTAAATAGCTTGCCACAATAAAAAAATGTGATGATTCTATAAGAATAACAAGTCATTTCTCCTTTAAAAAAATACAAACACTAAAATAGATTTTACTATTAAACTTCTTAAAATTATCTTGAAAAAAAATCCATTCTCCTTTATGCTTAAGATAGGAAGAAGACTGCCTTCTGAAAGAACAAGAATTAGCAATTAAGATGAAGAAGAAATGGTGACACAAAATTCACGCTTTAAAGCATCTCTTCTGATAGAATAGAAAAAGAAAAAACCTAAAAGACACACTCCAAACTTAAAAACAAGAAAAATATCTCCCTGGACCAAACATTGAGCAAAAAAGGCAAAGCACTGGGTAGAGATGAAGTGACAAGCTGGGCTTCAGTTCTGGACAGCATGGTCATGGGTTTGGCTCCCTGGGAGCCTCTCACCTAGATGAGAAATGTCCCATGCAATGTGGGAAGCCAGGGCAAGGGAATAGGGCTGCTCTGCTCATGAGAGGGGCTGAAAAGAACTACTATGAAAACGACATTTGGGGCCACAACTACTACAAGAATGTAAGACAGGGCGTAGGGGAAATGGCAGAGGGGAGAAGTTACACATTAACATCTGCATAAGAATTAAAATTCCAAAACATACAGAGAAATCTTTTTCTTTTTTTAAAGATTTTATTTAAGAAAGAGAGAGAGAATGAGCAGTGGGGAGGAGCAGAGAGAGAGAGAGAGAAAAGCAGACTACCTGCTGAGCAGGAAGCCTGATGCTGGCTCAATCCAAGGACCTGGAGATCATGACCTGAGCCAAACGCAGATGCTTAACCCACTGAGCCACCCAGGCACCCCACATATGAAGAAATCTCATCCTGAAAATGATAGTTAACAAAATCAACACTGGAACTTAAGGTCAGTCCACAAGAAGGTAATATGGAACAAGGTGACAAAGACTTTAAAATAAATAATACTATCAAAGAGATCAAACAGAGCAGTCATCCATTAAAAGAATTTATGAAACAAAAGAGGGTATATTGAGATGTTTTATTCTTTCTGTTCAATTTTTCTGTAAACTTAAAACTGGTCTTTAAATAGTCCATTAAATTTTTTTAAAAGATGATACATGATTCAAGAAAAAAAGAATTATAACCCAATTATTAATCTAAGTGACTATTCTCTTAATGCTGATAAATATTTGCAAAGTTGAATGATTCTCCTACTTGTGGTTTAAACAAAAACTACCTTACAAAATGCTTTATTTATAAAAGATGCTTAATAAATCTTTGTGAAGAAAATGAGTAAGTAATGAAAAGATCAATATGAAGTCATTTTCTGTCAGCATTAGTCATCAGGTTATGAAATATACATCTCTTTTGGAATTTTCATTGGGATCTCTTATTTTTCAAATACAATAAATGATTCTTGAGATTACCTTGTATTTTTAGAGTATTTCAAATGTTATCATGATTATTACTGATAGCATAAGAAAACAAGTAGTTGTATACACATTAAAAATTTTAAAGGAACCCATCTCCACTGTGAAACAAATATATCTGTTATAACTGGGTGTAACTAGAAGGCCATTGGGCTTATCCCAACCCTTACATATCTAAAGGTTAGAAAACTGCCACATGTCTTATTATTTAAAACTAATACATGCTATATTAATATGAGCCAAAGCATATGTGGGGGGAAAAATAAACAGAAGAGCAACAAAACCAAAAGTGGTTCTCTGAAAATGAAACAAACATTCCTCTATCCATAAGGAGAAAATAGAGAAAAGGCAGATAGAAAGAAAGGAGCAATCCAACTAAAAATACTGTTAACATCTTTTTTTTTTAAATAAGAGGCTATTATAAATACTTTTAGAGCAAAAAGCTTGAGTACTCAGATGAAATGGCTAATTTCATAAAAAAATGTAATTTTCAAACTTGATTTAACTAATAAAAAATCTGAATAAGCTAATAACAACTGTAAAATTTGAATTGGTAATTAAAGTCTGCCCTCCAAAAAGACACCAGGCCAGACAATTTTAGAAGCAACCTTGTATCAAACTTTCACGGAAGACACAATCATTTTCTTATAGAAACTTTTTTGAAAACAGAAAAAGAAAGAAAGCCCCAGAAGTTTATTTTGTGAAGTTGTAATAACCTTAGGTATTAAAACAGGATAATTTACAAATCTTCTACTCGGGCTGGGATTCTAAACATACGAGGAGTATCGAAGAACGATATAATGCACCAGTACCTAACCAATAAAGCCCCAAGAAAAAAAGGAGGCATTCAGTTTCTCATGAATTAAAGCAAATCCATGTATTTTCTTTTTTAATTATACAGAGATATGCATTTAAAAATTTAAAGTTTTATCTACACCTCTACTGTGTGTACTACACAGCATATGTTATATAGTATAGTAAACATAGAGTCTAAAGAAAAACTATTCAATTTAGAGAATGTCTTCTTTTGAGATAATAAGCTATTTTAGATTTGCATATCAAATGAAAAAGATATGCATATTGAAAACTAAAAATAATGAAGTATGATAAAAGAAAATGTTAAAAGCTAAGTAAATGAAAACAATTTTGAATGAACAGTCCATGTGGAACTGAGTATTGGAATAATTACATAAAGCACAGTATATTAATAACATTGTAAATTATTCTTAGTTTGGTTTGTGGCATAAAAGATTATTAAGTATTCATACATTCCAAAATAAAGTCTTAAATACATAAGAAAATGACCATGAAAATTAGGACAGCATTTATTTAGAATTTATATTTCTCTCAAGAAAAATGTATTATGCAAATTGTTGCATTGCAGAAAATTAGATAAATTATATTTTCAGAATAACTAATGTTCATTATTTACAGGTACTTTATCTAACATAAAGCTAAAACCAAGGTCACTTACAACTTAATTAAAACTACTTGGAATGTGAACCTATTCATTCTTCACATGCTATAATTAATTAGATGTGTGTAAGTAAGGTTACAGCTAGGTACTACTGTATATTTAAAAGCTTGCTTTACATTTTCACGGCAAATTGATAGCTTGCTTGAGTCTTAGAAAATACATTGATTTTAATTGCCTTAAATAAATTAACAGCCATTATGTATATGTGTATGAATATGTGTGCATGCATATATAAAGCTGAACACATTAATGTAGTAAATATTTAAATGAGTGCTCAGAGCAATTTCTAAATCTAATAGTCATTTGTTTACAAATTGACAATCGAAACATCTAAAATGTTTTTATTAATCTCAAATATTAAAACAAGAAATTTCTCCTTTATTTTACTAATAAAATTCATTTATCTTACTTCTTTCCCGTATCAATATATTACAGATATCTCTCAGTATATAAAATGCATGTGCTCTCCCAAATTAGTCATAATATTATTCATTATATCAAACACAATTTTCTTGCCCATTCCCCTTGGAAATGTGTATATGGAAATTCTAAGAGGAGACCAAAGAAACAAGGTAATAAGAGTTGGTTGGTTAAACTTTGTTAGATTTCATTTTTGTCTCCGAAAACCTAAGAGTATCTGACACACAGTAGACAATGAATGAATGAATGAACAGTGCCAAAAAGAAAAATAAGAAGCATGAAATTTGGCAAAACGTCTTAACTCTTTGAGTAACCATTCCAATGAAGAGCAAAATGGTCTGAAATCCATTACTGCCACAGATTAGTAACAGCAAGTATTTAAATCTTCACTATGAGCTTGAGTTAAACTATAGGTTTATTAACATGTGGAGATGGAGTTTTGTCCAACAGATGGACACTCATTTACCTACAGGAGGTTTTTTTAACTACAACAAGTGGATTTTGGGGTGCCAAGGTGAATTAGTTGGTTGAGCATCCAATTCTTGATTTTGGCTCAGGTCATGATCTCAGGTTTGTGAGATCAAGCCCCAGACTCCCACCCCTGGTGTCAGGCTCTGTGCTCAATGGAGAGTCTGCTTTTCTGCCTTTCCTTCTCCTGCACTTACACACTCTCTCTCTCAAATAAATAAATAAATTTTTTAAAAAAAGGATTTTATCATCAAGTATGACATCACTGTTTTCTTATATAACTAAAACATGCTTAAAACCTAAATGTGCCCAAAAAACAAAGCAGGAAATAGTAACTGGTTAAAAAAAATTTTTTAAAGACAAATGTAGCTTCTAAACCAGATTTTCCTATCTAGAATTAACAGTATTCCTGGTTACGAGCACATAAATTTAAATTTATTTTATCATGTCCTTTTCAACCCATCATTTTAATAACTGGAGCCATAAAAAAGAGGAACAAAAGCAACACACAACCAAGATGAATACAAAATATAGCTAATGCTTTCCCAATACAGATATAAAACTTAAGAGACCTATTATAACAGGTGAAATACTTCACCTATTTTGACCTTTCCTAAATTTCACATTCAGCTAAAAGTAGAACAAATGATTCTTCATTTTTCCTCATGAAAATTTCATTGCTTATCAAGTAAACGTAGGAATAAACAACCTAAAATGGTAAACAATGTGGAAGTGACAAGAACCTTGGGAAAAATGGCTCTATCACTTCGGAGAATGCAATATGGACATACTCACATATATGCCCATTAATCAACTACAGAGAAAAGAGACATCTGATCCAAATAACACTCTACTGAAAACCAGTGAGACTAAAAAGGAACAAAGTTCAAAAAACATGGTAGATTCAATCATGTCTTGGGGATTGGCTTTCTAAGCAATCTAACACCAAAGGAAGATTCCTATGTAAAAAGATGAATAGATCTGCCTACTTGAATACTTAAAACACCTGTGAAAATCTTTTGATCTCATTATAAATCTTCTTATAAATAATGACTTCATTAAATGAAAAATTGGCAATTCTCACAAGAAAACAGTAAGTGGCCTACAAATTTATATATATATATATATAAACCTTTAACCTCAGTTGTAATAAAAAATGCAATTAAACAGTGAGATACCATTTTCTCTCTTTTAAACAGGCAAGAATTTTAAGCATAATCACTGCTATCTCTGAGAAATAAGAAAAACAGAAGTGCCATAGAAAGGCAAAATTCCCCAATTTTAAAAAAGAAAACGAAGAGATAAAAATGATGGATTATGAAAACTACTTAAATATAAGCTCAAAATTAACACACAGCAATGTAACAACAACAAAGAACAGGATTCACTAAATAAAGTCATGGAAAAATAGTCTTAATTTATTTTCCTATGACATTATTAGGTTAATTGTTCTTAAACTGGCAAAGTAACTCACAGTTTAATATCCTTGAAGACAAGATGATGAAAGCATTCTACATGTCAATATTGGTAGATCAATGGAGCACTGAACAACTGTATCCAGATTGTGTTGGTAATAGATTAATGGCAACATAGAAGAAAACGGAAAAAGTTTTACACTTAAAAGAAAAAAAGGGTAAGGGAGAGAAAATGTAACTACCACCACATGTCTAAAACATCCTCATGTAAAAGAGTAGATGCCTACAACTTTATCGCCTCACTGCAGAAACAGGACTAAATGGCAGATATAATAGAAATATATCAGTTCAACAAAACAAGTAAGTTATAAGAGACCTACTCAAGAAAGGAAAGGGATGCCTTTAAAAAAAACAAAAAGCCTCTTCATTAAAATAAGTAGACCTCACTATATGGACACCACCATTTTGACAGAATGCTAGACTCACAAATACTAGATTGGGTGGAGAAATTCTATGACTCTAAAGATTCTCTACGTCTTAAAAGTGTAATTTTATGCAGTGGCAGCTCTCCATTCAGATTTGGTTGGAGGAAAGGCTCTTCTGATCATTGGTGGAAAGACTAGAGAAAAAGCAACACATATTTTGTTCTCATAGCTGAAGGGACACTATTTTAATTCCAACGTGGCTGATGTCAATGTCTTTGTATTGTTCAGCAGTGCTAAATCTACCAAAAAGAATGTACAACATCAAATAGATGAAAAATCCTTTCATAAAGCATTAACAGCATCATTCTGCACAATAATATTTTAAATACCCTATTTTAGATACCAAAACCATTACTATACCCTCCTTGTCAGACTATGGTATACACATTAAATCAGTAGTTTTCAAAGTGTGGTCTGGAATCTCTAAGATCCTTTTAAGAGGTCCATGAGGTCAAAATTATTATTAAAAATAAATAACATTCCTATTTAATATAAGAAATTTAATATTAGTATATTTTATTTTATTAAAATATTATTTGCCTCCTTCATTCACATCCTCCCATGAATACAAAGGGAGTTGAGCTTTGCAGAGGCTACATAATATATGTATCAGAACCAACTAAATGCAGAAGCACATATGGGAAACTAGTTGTCTTCTATTAAGCTAGATGCTGAAATAATTTGAAAAAAATATAATACAATGCCATTCTTCAAACTATATTTTTTATTTGAGAAAAGTTATTTTTAATAAAAATGTTCCTTCTATTAATATAACAAATTAGGTATATTAGTGTTAATATAGTTTAGTACTATTTTAAAATACTTATTAAATCATTTAATGTATTAAAAAATTTTGTTTTAATTTCTAATATAATATCAATAGAACATATTGATAAACAACATAAAGAAAAGTTCTAGGAGGTCCTCAGTAATTCTTGAGTGTAAAGAGGTTTTGAGAACAAAATGTTCAAGAACCACCATATTAAACCATGCTAATTATTCTACATCAAAATTTCAAAGAATGTTGGACTCATTTATAATGCAAATAAGTACTAAAAAAAAAAAATTCAGTCTTCCCTCAGAAGACAATCTAACCAAATAACTCCTACTTCTTAGGATCAGGCACATGCCTGGAAGAGGGTTAAATTCAGAAGTGAACTCGAATGAGTCAAGTAACACCATCTGCAAAGAGTCAAGAGATAATGCTAACAGTAAATGTCAAATCACAAATGCTATAAAGAATAAGCCCCGTATGCACAAAAGCAAACTATGATCATATCAATACAACTCAAAATTCACTTCTCCTAAGAACTGATTATACAATAACTCTTATCAATATTTACATCAGTATTAGTAACTCTGCAAATAGCATTTAATATTGAAAGAATACAAGAGATATGTACACTCCAATACATCTTCAATAGGTCTCCAATATTCCCAAGTGTTTTTCTATTAACATCTTTTCTGTTTTAACAAAGACTGTTAAAATCAGAACTCACTTCAAAAATTAAATTCAAAAGATTTTCTTTAGGATAAGTGAGACTTAAAAAATCAAAATAGAAAAAAAAGTAGTAAAAATAATAATTCTCTGAATTAAGATCTAGCCTTTAAGCATCATTTTATTACTTGAATCTATACACAAGGCATAGATAAAATTTTATATACTGATCTATAGTGTATGCACTCTAATAAAACTTCGATATGTGTAAATATATAATGCTCATTAATATGGGAGGCAAGAAACTAACATTTGAAAGCCAGTCTGTGAAACATTATGCTAAACACTTCATATATATTATCTCACAATTACCCACAGCAAAATTCCTAAGCAGACATTTTACAAAGAGGGAGCTGACGTTTATAAAGGCTTAGTAGTTTGCTCGTGGTCAACCACAGGTAAGGAAACAGAATTTGACCCAGCTTTGTAAGAAAAGAAATTCCTTCAAATAGTCTTGCTAGTCAGTATCTTTCTCTTCAAAGAATCTAATGGCATACTGTATAGAACAGTAGGCCTAGGTTCAGAAAAAAGTCCCAGAATTTCTACCAGTCTTGTTTTTATCACTTTAGGAAACACAAAGGCCTCAGTTTTGTTTTGCAGAGGATTCTATCTCTACCATGCAGGACTATGAAGAAACTGGTTATGTCAAAGGAGACAGCCTGGTCCAGGTCCACACATAACAGGCAGTAGAAACACAGTAGGTTTGCTGTTACTACTACTACTACTACTTTCCAGGGGGAAAGTCTGTGCTCAAAGTTCATTATGTGATCCCAGTAGTACCGACTGCTACAATTCTGGTTATGGAACATCAGCAGCAGGAAGATGTCTATACCAATCAGGCCAGGTCCTGATTAAGAAAATAACATGGAATGTTCAAATCCTACTTGCTTCTGATGGCTAAAATGCTCTAACGTTAGTATTTTTTAAAATAAATAAACCTCAAGAGCATAAAGAACCTTAAAGAATCTCTAGCCCAATCAAACTCTTAAGACTTAATCATAATGAGTGTAGCCTTAACAGAAAGATGACTAGGAGTGAGAGGTTAAAAGAAGAAAAGCCCTTAGAGGTATAAGGTGGGGCAGGTAAAAAGGACGTATTGGGAAACCTAAGAAGTGGGCTGTTGTATTAGTTCAACAGACACTAAAACATATAAGTACTTCAAATGTAACTAATTCTCTGCAGAAATACTGAAACTCATCCTTTTTTTTATTTTTTTTTAAAGATTTTTATTTATTTATGTGACAGAGAGACAGCCAGTGAGAGAGGGAACACAGCAGGGGGAGTGGGAGAGGAAGAAGCAGGCTCATAGCGGAGAAGCCTGATGTGGGACTCGATCCCGGAACGCCAGGATCAGGCCCTGAGCCAAAGGCAGACGCTTTAACGACTACGCTATCCAGGCGCCCCGAAACTCATCCTTAATAAGGTTTCATCCTTTCTCTTATTTCAGCCACTTCCATATTTGGAACTCTCTAAAAGGGAAAAACATTGTTTCTAATGAAATTGTGAATTAGAGTAAATGCCAAAGATTCCTCAATATATTTAAAACGTTTTATGTTTCAAAGCACCAAATACAGCAAAATGTACAGATTCACTTTTTGGCAAAGAAAGTACACCATAGTGGAGTCAGAATGTCTGAATTAAAATCCTGGATTCACTACTTATTCTGTAACCACGGGAAAATTTCCCAACATTTCTATAAAATAGTTAACTATCTCCTAGTAAGCAATAATCCACAAGGCGAACAGAGTATTTCCTTAAATAAGCACCAACAAAGCAGAGGTACCAAAAAATGAGAAAAACGCTTTTAAAGAATTTGATGTTTGAAAAAGACTTCAACTTAACTACAGTGTTGTGTACAAATGAAATTTTATTAAAATTTCTTATATTTGCCTTAGTATGATTTTTTTTTTTTAAATAACTTACCGGAAGGGAGGTGAAGTGCCTCAGAACGTAAACTTTTCAGTGCTTAGGCATTTCTAACAGGTTTTAATCCAACACTGTTTACCTCAAAGCACTGCTGTTAAAGATTAAAGGAGAGGACGTGCATACAACTGATTTAACACAATGCTTATGTCAAACAGTAGGCACTCAAAAGTTGCCATTACTGTTACTACTACCGTCATTAGGATTACTTCTCTCCACACATTTCAGACTAGAACCTCTCTCTTGCACCACCTTTGTGGTAAATGTCATCATATGTGTACACTTTTTATTCTCATATTTCTAACACTAGCTCAACAATAATATAAAGGTCTTGTGGGGGGGAACAACTTTTAAATAGGCAGACCTTAAAAACAGCTTTATCATCAGTCATTAGGTCAATAAACTAAATTCGGAATTGAGAAATCCTATGTTGAGGAAGAAAAATGCCTTCAGTATAGACATAGCTTTTGACATACTCCTCTTACGTTATATGTAAAAATATATTCCTATGGTTCTGCTAAGTCTCTGGAGCAACAGCACACAGTGTGGTTATTTAAATATTACTATTCCAGAGTCAACTAAAACCTCAAAAAGAAATGGAAATTAATCATGCTATCATATATACTGATTACTCTTTTAATTATGCCCTTTTCACGCTTAAAAGTGAAACATTTAAAAGTCAAAAGACAACACATAAAGTACAGCATACCGTAAAGTGAAAATAACAGTGGTCGAGAGTGACTGTAATGAAACATTCTTCTATTGAAGCATTACTTCAAAATTATAAGGAAAATTTGCTGTAACAAACTACACTTTCACAGAAAGGGATCAAATATATGAAGTATGAATAACATAGACTGCAAAATTTTAAAAAACTATCATAATAATTGTTTATTTTCATTCACAGAAAAACCAAAACACTAAATGAACCATTTAAAACTCCACTACTCAAGCCACGGGCAGAATGTGAAATATTCACTTACATATTAAATTGTCCATTAAACACTGGTTGAAAAATCACTGACTCAGACCATACAGGGTATAGCTATAGGTTTTAGAGTGGCTCACAGTATATCTTAACAAGGTGTACAAAGCCTCACTTTATTTTGCCCTTACCTGTCTATCCATCCTTGTCTCTCAACTGCATGCCTTTTACATCCAGCCCCCTCACTGTAGAGATTACAGCTCTTTAAACACACCGGGTTCTTGCTCACATTTAAAATATCTTTCCTACCTTTCTGGTCCACTTGAAGAAGTTAAGTCTAGTCATATTTTAAGACGTGGCTCAATATTAACCTCCTCTATGAATACTTTTCCTACCATAGTAACCCCTCCACACAATCTATGACTGGTTCTTTTATGCCCCCATTTTCTTTCTATATACAGTCGACCAGTGAACAACACAGGTTTGAACTATGTAGGTAAACTTATATATGGGTTTTTTCTCAATAAAAATAGTACATGACTGTAAATGTATTTTCTCTTATGATTTTAACATTTTCTTATTTCTAGCTTACATTGTAAGAATACAGTATATAAGACATATAACATACAAAACATGTGTTAACCGACTACATTATCAATAAGGCTTCCAGTCAACAGCAGGCTATTAGTAGTTAAGTTCTGGAGGGAGTCAAAAGCTATAGGTGGACTTCTGCCTGTGCCTGGGGTCAATGCCCCTAACACCTGTGTTGTTTAAGGGTCAACTGTAGTATCATAATACCTCTGGTATTTGAGTACACTTACTTAACCTTATGTCTCTTACTAAACAATGAATTCCCTGAGAGTAAGGCTGCTATCTTATTCATCCTTCTATGTCCAGTAACTAGTACTGTACTTCATACATAATAAGCATACAATAAATATATGATGAATGGATGGATGCATAAATTAAGTTTGACCTTGTACTTGGATAGATTATGAAAAAAATCTTGAGAACTAAAAAACATTCTCCAACAGATTCAGCTACTACTTAAAAACTGTGGCAAGGAAATAAGAAATACAATCTTCACTGCAGATATTCAGAAGTGAAAAGAATAGTTTTATGGCTAACTCAGAAAATAAAATTTCTATTAGTTATATGTTTATATGTTTCAGTTTACTATAATCATAATAAGAAAATTGCTATGTATTCAATTATGATAAACAAGTATCAGTAGAATTTTCTTTATAAATCCCAATTTTTAAAACAATATTATTATTTTCAGAATGTTAGAGCAAAACCATTTACGAATGTGGAACATATCTTGATACAAGTTAAATTGCAAAAATGTCATGATAAATGAGACTGATCACAGAATTTACAATAACTTATTTCCAAACTAAAGTTAATTAGCATAATACCTATCATTACCATGGGGTCAGGCCACCAATATTTGTTTAGCTAATTCCCTAAATTCTCTCTAAAAAAAAAAAACTAGTATTTTGAATCTGTATTCCTGATACTTGATGTGATTTAAAATAATAATAATAATCAATAATATTCACAGCTACCATGTAATGAGTATTTACTAGATGCTACTTATCATTTCATACATAGATCATTTAAAGCTTATAATAATTCTATTATCTTTGTATTCATAGCTCTGTGAGACAGTCCAACAAGAAAACAGCCTCTGGAAATTCAATTTACCTAAAGTCTTACTACTAATAAAAGGGAAAAGAAGGATGTCTGATTTCAAAGCCTCTGTCCACTCTGCAATAGTATGTCATGTCTCTTAATCCTTCATTAAATATGTTATTCATCTAATTGATCCAGTATTAACATTGGGTTGACATTATATTAAATTTATAACAGGAAAGGAATATAATGCGAGTATTGAGAGCAAAACTAAACACTTTAAGATAAACTTTTCACGTAACTGTAAGAGTAATTCATCATTTTAAATAACATAACTAAATCGTGGCATAGAAAGGAATTAAAATTATGTTTTCCTTTATATGATATAAAAAACTTATAAGGACAGTTCTTTACTAATATAAATTAGTCCAGTTATTTCTAGATCAGTCTGTTTTTCAAAGTTTATTCTTTCAAACATAGAAACTAGTGAAAAATATTTTTTCTAAATCAGTAAGTCACTCAATAGAGATAATATTTCTAATACTTCGAAATTTATTGTATTTTCATCAAAGAACTCTTAGAAATATAAAACACTATACAAACATTAACACTTACTAGTACAGTAATGATACGATTCATCATTTAAATCTATACACTTTTTGAAGAAGGGGCTCTACTGGTTATTATACTGTAACAACAGATTTAGCCAGGGCTGTCCCAATAACCAGAATATGTGGATCCCTTAACTACTGCCCTTTAAGTCTTCTGTTATTCATTACATTCACAGTCCTCCTACAACTACTTAGTGTAAAGATATACATGCGTACTATATAAACCATTTGACTACCTATTTTACAGCAGCACAATATTCAACTATCTTTGCTAACTATCCATGTTTAAAAAGGCTATTAAGATAATTCATAATAATATAAAACTTCAATAACTTCCACTATACCTCGTTCTGAAGTTCATCACCACTTTTAACGGAAGCAAGCATATCATATAAAGTACAGCAAAGATCTTCTATTCTTGTTGCTTCAGCCATTTCATTTAAAGTTGCATTTAAGTACTTCTCAACTTCACACCACAAAAAGGAGTCGTTTGTTTTTTCCACAGGCTTGAGCGCTGGGGTGGAATGCTCCTGAAAATGTTCATTCAGAAACTTCTTATAATCAAGGCTTATAGTTTTCTGGGGTTCACCATTTATTGGCAGTTCATCAAAGTGGTCCAAATCATGCATGTCAAATGAAAATGCTAAATTTTTACCAAATAAAACTCTATCACCATATTCTTCTTCTGTTATCTGGATAAGAGCAGTAAGATTGTCTTGATGAAAACGAGAAGTGATTCGATTTGTAGCATTACAAGCTGCAGTGGCAGATGATGATGGAAAGGGACCAAACATCTGTTTGATAGCCTTTGTCTCCTTGTGACCAACAGAGTCCTTCAAGTGAAATGTCTTGAAGAGAAATGCAGCCGCACTTTCAATTGCTTCTTTCCCATTATCTATTCCAACTATTTGAAGATGAAAGAAACAGTATTAGCTCAAGTGAATCACTGTTCAAGTTACCCTCTTCAAAAAAAAACTACTACAAATATTCTTCTGGGTAATTCCAACAGCGAAAATATACTGATAAAGATAACCAATTTAGGAACAGAAAAATCCTTTTAAGTTCATTCCCAAATTCCCAAATTAGGTCAATAAATCATTATAGGTAATTGTTCTCTATCTAGAAAGGAGAAGCTACCTAGAAACAACTCTTTTATCTCTTTCTAAAAACAGTTTGAGGCATTAGCTAAAATTTATTTAAAAGTGATTTTTAAAAACTGATTCGATGGGCTAAATAAACCAAAATAAGGTGTAAAAAAATATATCTGAATTACAGACTTTTGGAGCTAGAAGAAAACCTCAGGAGATCTATAATTTCCTTTCCAATTTGTACTGTGAATCTGAAATGGGAAGATTTGATTTATATAGTTTTCACTCAAAAACATTTAATACCATCAAGGATGGACATAAATAGAATCTTGTCAAATAAACTTAGCCATATTATAAAACATTTAAAAGAATCTGCTGTTTAAAGGCCAAAAGTAACTTTCTTATCAAAGTAAGAGGAAGTAAAGGAGCAGCCACTAATTTCTTTAAAGCATTAATTTCTAATTACTGATTTTCTCAAATAAAAGGAAAGAACCTGTATTTATATCTTAGAATTCAAAGAACAGTCTTAGAGCAGAAAAAAAGAATTTTAATTTTTAGAAGGCCCCAAAGTCAATAGGACTAACCTTAAAGAATAAAGTTAGTAATATAAGTAATACTAGTATCTCCCGAAACCATGGCTGGACTCATATCATTGATCATAAATTTTGAACAGCTTAGTACAGCCTGATAGTCCAAACTCCTAGACTTTGTTTTCAAGTCACGCTAGGAGCTGACTCTATCCTTTTATTCCAGGCTTATTGACCATTATCCATTTCCAACTCCAGCCAACAAGGATTTCTTAACAGCTAAAAACCAGGTCCTGTCCTATATTATGCATATTTCTATGCCTTTATGTAACCTTCCCCAAAGTCTCTGTCCAAATTTTACCCATGTTTCAGAATCCAGCTTAACCGACTCTTTCAGGGTGAGCATAATATTGTGTACAATGTTGTACTCCCTCACTGTTCCTAGCCCAAAATAGATGCCTCAATAGAAATATGCTGAATTAACCTAAACCCAGGACTCAATCACACGAAACTAGTGTTTTGACACTGTACTACACTGCCTCAATAATTTTTTATCTGATGTTTACACATCTGTGTAGAAGACTAACAATTTATGAGGGAAGATAATTTTACAATGGCTATTATTTCTAATTTCCTCAAGTATAAAGTCTACTTGCATGATTATAAAGAATTTACAAAACAGTATGGGACATACAATTATTCTTTTATTACTTAGGAAAATACATGACAAAAAACTTCTATAAATTAAGTAATCCTTTAATTGAGTAACACTTATGTACACTGTAATTATAGTCTATACATGATGCTTAGAGAACTTGGGTTTTGAATAATTTAGGAATTGTGATAATTCTACAAGTAATTCAATAGGGTTGGGACTACTGAGGTCTAAACAAAAATGGAACTTATATTTTCAAACTCACTTTATATCTAACACCATAAACATATATTCTTTTGTAAAAATATTTTACACCTTGGGAATTTTCTTAAATAACTAAGAACTTTTGCATTAAATTATCTCAGTTTTTCCTAACAAAATTATCTTCTTCTTAAAGATGTGAAAAATGGAGACTCAAGAGATAAATAACTTAGAAGAGATCAAACAGCTAGTTATCAAATGAGATTCAAAGCAGATTTCTAACTCCTAAACAAAGTGCTTCTACTACACCACACTGGTTCGCTATAATTCCCAGAGAGTAGATTTAACTCTAGTTCTCATGTACTAAATAAATAATAAATCACTTTAGGAAATAAAGTACTAACTGTGAGAATAGTCTTAATTTCTTACCAAAAGTGGAATTAAGTACAATTATTACATCACTGTTTGAAGTATGTCACAGCCATATACTGCATCCATTAAATATAATGCAGTGGAACCATACATCTTGCCAGAAAATAATCTCCACAGTATCGTAAGTGGAAAAAAAGTTGTAAGTCTATGTTTGAAGAAAAATAACTACAGACTCTTGGAAACATATACGAAGATCAAAAACATTTCTTCAGGGTCTCAAATTTTTAAATCAGTATTGACATATCTATTTGAAAACAAAAACAAAAAACAAAAATTCTTTAAAAATTTTTAAGCTACGTTAGATAATGGTACTTCAGAAATGTTAATACCCTTTCCTAATGATTAACCTTACCGTCGCCTAATTATTAGCTCTCCTGTACAACCTACTCAAGCATATCTTTCAGTAGGACATGTGTTCACACCACAGAGCGTTTTCTTAAAAGTAGATCAGCACCAGGCTGTTCAGCAGTTTAGGAGTTCGTTTTTGAGAGAAATTAGCAAACGCCCCTTATGGCCGCTGTTGGCTTCCCAACAGAGACTACAGCATTCTGAAAACAACGTAGTTCTCCGAGGCACTCAAACATGCAATGCTTTTTGCCACGCTGCCTTCCACAAACGCACACGCGTGTCTTCCCCGCCCGGAGCCGAGACACACATTCCAGCGCGCGCGGTGCGCACGTGATGACGTAGTCAGCACAGGACATTGGCTGTTAGCGGACCACCCGGATGAGAAGGAACCTCAGGACTGGAGCAAAGAACCCTGGCTTTGCGCAGGGCGGCAACAAATGAGCCACCCCATTTACTACTTGTCCACCCAGGGAGCCAGGACTCAGATTTTTCGTGACTAAACTATACAAAAGGTACTTGTAAAACACGGAGAAAACATCTGAAGAGACTGAATGCAATTGATCTCTAACCCGTGAAAGGTCTGGCAGGCCCCACCTCCCCTAAACAGATATGGCAGGGGAAAGGAAACCTCCAGGAAACCTAAGCGCTTGTCCATCGACCTGCCGAACCACAGCATAAATAATGCGCCACAGGGAAAGGAGGGGAGACCTCAGAAAACACGTGTGGTGTGCTTCTAAAGTGGAAACTTGTAATAAATAGTCCTTTTCTTACACTGTACCCAAAATTAAATTTGTGAGGATGTTGTTCACAAATAACCTCTTTATTTTTATGTACAATGTCATACTGGTTTATAGGTTATATTTTATGTACAATGTAAAACGATGAACTTTTAAATGATTATTTACTAGGCTAAAGCTCTTCAGCCACTTAATATTTGCTCGCAAGTTTTAAGCCTTTTCTATTTTACACGACTGCCTGTGCTAATCTTTCTGGACAGATTTTAAGCAGCTTAGGTTTGTCCTCAACATAAAGTATCAGTAAAGAGTAAGATTTACACTAAGTAATCAATTGTCAAAGCTTGAATGAAATTTAAGATCTCCAGACCTTTAAGAAAGCTAGTCTAGATACCTAACCACTTGAATATCAAATTTTCTATCCATAAAACACTAAACAAGTTGGACTGTAAATCAGAAAACTGGCTCTTATCACCTGGCACTTCAACTGTAACATATTTAAAGAGATATGCTTCAAAGGTCACTAGACTATTCTATATTAATAAATATTTGCCCTGCCTACTTCCCAGTTACTCTGAGAGAAAATGAGATGTGAAAAGTACAGTAAATTATATAACTGGTAACTGATTACTTAACATTACATAACACATTTTTAAAATCAGAGTTCACTGATGATTATAATCTTAAATCATTCTCTACATAAAATTTACTTCTGTATTTCCTTTGATAGCAAAATACTAAGAATTAAAGGGTTGTAAACTATAACTTTTAACAAATAACCTACACCTTAATAGTTGGTGAATTCTTAAAAGAGAATGAATAAAAAATTTTAATTGAAAATTGAATAAAAATATCCATCAACTGCTTGCATCCTTAACTGCTAATAGTCAGTTTACAAGTTGTCAACAAATGAGTTCCCTGACCAGTTACATCTTTCATGTCCAGTAGAAAATAATCTATAAGTATCTTTTATATTTATATTTTAATATTGAAATGTTCAAAACAGTCAAATTTACTTTTTCATGTTATGCAAAACTTTAAGTGTTCATTTTACCCAACACTTGATCTGCAACTGTAAATATCATATTATAAACCTGCATCAGTGTCAACTGAAATTCAATCATTTGTTAAAATTATCAGCAACACAGCCAAGCTGTTAGAAACATGCTATATTTGAAGAGATTAGCTGATTTTTAAACTCATAATTATGATAATTTTTTTACAAATATGTAAAATATTTGTGCCATAAACTTTCCCAGGACAGCATTATATATATATAATAACTTTATATATATATATATATATATATATATATATATATATATATATATATATATATATATATAAAGTACAAAAGTAAGGATTCAGCTTAAACATACACTATTCTGTTCCCCAAACATTTCTTTCCCTTTACATTTCCCCTCCAGTGCCATTGGTGTGCTTTTTAACAAGAATAGTATAAAACTGTCTAAAGTGAATCGTGCAAGTATCTTCCTCATGTACAGAGAAACTCAGATACACTGAAATTAAATAACATACTAAGACTACAAGAGCCAGGATTGTGTGTTTTCTTTTTATGTTATACCATCTTTCAAATAATCACCAAATTGTCAAACAAATTTATGATGTAATACAGGTAATCATCTACCATACGATTTTTTGGGGGATGAACTGAATATATGTCATTAAACTTAAAATTGCCTAGTTATGCAATTTAGTATAATGACCTTCATTTATTTCAGAGTGTAACTCCGTATCAAAGCACCTCCAGCAAAACCTCACAGTAAGCAGGTATAGTATTCAAGAAATGTTCCAGATAGTAACTTAAAGGAGTTGCTTAAATGTTAAAATTATTCCTGCACTTACACAGAAATTACTGCCTTCAGTGTGAGCAAATAATTAAAGGAAAGCAAACAGAGAAACATACTTGGTAGAGAAAAAGAGAAGTACACAGGATTAAAAATAGTCCAAAGCACTTCCTCAGGTTTTAAAGTCAGCCATTCAATTTTACATATATTCACTACAAAATGTGAATACTCATCTTACAGTGTAGACTTCAAGTCAACATCCAGCCACTATATTGCCATTTCTAGTACTATAAAATCCTGCATCACATTGCAACTTGACTTCCCAAGCAACCAAACAACTAACATGAAAATGTCAATTTTAATAAAGAGCCTCCTACAGTAAGACCATTATTTTGAGCATCTCTAAGGAAACTGTACCTTTGAACAAATCACATAGCTTACTGAGATTTAACTAGCATTTTAAACTTTTTAATGTCCAAGGGAAAACATTTAAAAAAAAAAAAAGATGATGTGAAGTATATATTTCAGTTCTGTATCCATTTATCAGATGCTTAGTAATATTATGCTTGGTAATACTATAAAGAAAATCAACTGCAACCTTAAAAATGCCTCTACTAAGAAATGCAGTGTAAATTACTTAGGAAGTTATAATCATTTGTAAATCAAGAATAATATAATGATAAGTTAAAACTTTATAAACTGTGAGGATCTGATCCTATTTCCAACTCTTGCCATTGCTACAACGTCCATTCAATTTACAGCTGTTTTGCCATATCCTCAAGTAATCTGAACCACCCATTTATACAATTGATACATACATCTGCAAAGTCATCTATGATTTCATTAAGTTATTCAGCTCTTTTATTTTGTAATTTCTCTGGTGAAACGGACATAAATTTAACAACTTTGACTCTAACCATTTAAAACAAAATCTAAATCTGTCCCACAGTGTCCTTCTTGATGAATTCCTTCCTGACTCACCCAAGCACAGTTCCTGCCCTTATGCACAGTTCCTTCGCATCACTGAGCACATACATTTATCATAACTACACAGAACAACTATTTATTTACCAATGGCTATTGGTACAACTAGGTTATAATAAAAGTATTCACTGACAGCTATTTACCAGGCTTTACTCTATACACTTTGTAGTATTGCTTCAAATCACAACAATACAAAATAAGAATTACCATCACTGTTATAGATGAGGAAACAGGATTAGTGGTATTAATTAGCTACTCACTAGTCAATGACAGAATTGTATTTGTACATCTATTAACTGATAACTTTAAATCATCCTAAACTATAGGAAAATAATTTAATGAAAACAAAACAGAAGCAAATATGGAATAAAAAATAATAGTTGTGAATATTCCAAACACAGTATTAACCTACTGGATCCATCCATGTATCTAAAAGTAATCCACAGGAAAGTAGAGTTTATTCAGAAATGAAAAGGCAGTTTGATTATCAGAAAACCTAGCAACATAATCTACTCTCAAAAATTAAAGGAGAAACGTTTAGTGCACAGATACGATGGCTAGAAGTGGAGCAGGTGGTTAACAAAAGGCAACAAACAGAAGAAAAGGCCAAGCCATTACAGCCTTGGGTCCCATCCTAACATTACCAAGTTACTGTATCCTACAGAGGGAGTTTGTGAGATGAAACATATAAACCCACTTGGTCTCTATTACCATAGTAGGCTTTGATATTTGAACAGAATACATTCTGAATACATATTTATGATTATATATGTAAAAAAAGCATGAGAATAATACAAATTTATTTAATATATTTATGATATTGGTTACCAGAGGCTGAGGCAGGGTCCATAAGGAGTTCTGACCATATCATCAAGATTTTATTTCCTAAGGGCGCCTGGGTGGCTCAGTTGGGTAAGTGTCTGCCTTCAGGTGAGGTCAAGATCCCAGGGTCCTGGGATCAAGACCCACATTGAGCTCCCTGCTCAGTGGGGAGTCTGCTTCTTCTTTTACCTCTACCCCTCCCCAATCCCCCCCATCTCATGCTCTCTCACTCTCTCTCTCTGTCTCTCTCTCTCAAATAAATAAAATCTTAAAAAAAGATTTTATTTCTTAAAAAATGAATACTGAAGGAAAGACAGCCAAGTGTTTAGCTGAACTGTGAATATACAGGGATTTGTTATATTTTTATCAGTCTGAAATATTTTAAGAAAAATAATATGAAAAGCCATTAATTTTTACTTTTTATTGAATAAAACAAGAACATATACAGTACACATACAGCTCAAAGAATTATCACAAAATGAGTGCACCTATTTAATTTGGATAACTACTTCCAGATACAGATTATCAGCTTCCCAGAAACTTCCAAATCCACTCCCAGTCATTACCTGCTTCCTCAAAATAGCCAATATGCTGACTTCTGAATCAGAGATCAGTCATGCCTAGTTTTCAATTTCATATAAACAGAATCATCAGCCTGTCTACTCTTTTCTGTTTGGCTGCTTTCATTCAACATTATTATAAGATCCATTTACAATATTACATATAACTGTAGTTCATTACTATAACGTAGTTTACATATCATACTTCGTGCCACTATCTAACAGTGAATTGGATTGTTTCCACTTTCAGTCTATTAGAAATAATGCACTGGTCTTTTGCGTACATGTGCAGGCATTTTTACTCGATATTTATGTACACATTACAGGATAATATACCAAGACTTAAAATTTCACTTGTCCAACCACAGCAGATACTGTCAGTTATTCAAAGCAGTTATATCAATTTAAAACATAGTCTTTAGTGGATGAGAATTCTTATTTCACAATCTTGAGCCCAACCAACAATTGGTATGTTGTTCTTTTTAACTTTAATCATTCTGATGTGCATGTAGTGGCATCTCTCTGATTACTAATAAGGTTGGACACCTTTTCAACTGGCCATTCAATTGTCTTCTGCAAAGTACTTGTTCAAGGCTCTTGCTCCTTTTTAAATAGGATTACCTTTTCTTATTAATTTGTAGGAGTTCATATTTAATACAGATATAAACTCTCTTTTGGGTTATATATGAAGCTATCTTCTCCTATTCTGTGACTTGTCTTTTTACTCTCAAAAAATAAAAAAATATCAGTTTTAATGTAGTCCAATTTACCAGTCATTTCCTTTATGAGTGCTTTCTGTTTACTATTTGGTAAAATTTTCCATATATGAACAGATCATGAAGATATTCTTGTTTATTATCTTTTAGAGAATTTATCGTTTTGAGCTTCATGTTTCATTTTATAAGCTGCTTAGAATTATCTGTACAGGTATAATTTTTTCATATGCATATATTGTTGACCCAGTACCACGTACTGAAAAAACAGCCATGTTTCACTGCTTGATGACCTTCATGTTAAAGAAAGAGCCCTAATATCCGTAGGTCAGTTTCTGGACTCTATGCCATCCCACTGGTCTATTTGTCTATCCTTAGACCAACATCTCATTTCTAATTTACTAATCTTTATAATAAATCTTAATATCCGGTGAGTCAACGTTCCTTCTTTATTTTTCAAGGCTGACTTGGCTGCTCTTTGCCTTTGAATTTCCATATAATTTTCAGATTATCTTGTCCATTTCCACACACAAATGCACACCCTCAAACACAAACCTGCTGAGATTTTGATTGGGATTGCACTGAATCTATAGTCAATATGGGTCAAAATCGTATCTTATAATATTCTAATCCTTTGTATATTATTGCATTTATTTAGTATTCTTCAATTTCTCTAATATTTTAGTTTTCAATGAGGAAATCTCGCTCGCCTTTTGTTAAATTTACTTCTAGATATTTGATGATTTTTAATGCTTTTGTAAATAGCATTTTAAATTTGCTGCTGCTAAGCAGAAATAAAATTGATTTTTATACCGACCTTGCTAAATTCATTTTCTAAAGATACGGTTATGTGAATAATGGCAGTTTTTATGAATCCTTATACTCCTTCTCGCCTTTTCAGCAAGGACCTTCAGTACAGTGAGAAAAAGAAGTGGTGAAGGGCATTCTTGTCTAATTTCCTGTCTCAGGGGAAAAGATTTTTCAACACTGCATCATTACATATGATGTTTGATCTAGGCTTTTTAAATATACATTATTTATCAAATTAAGAAAGTTCTATTCCTAGTCTGCTAAGAATTTTTATAATAATTGATTTTAGATGTTCAAAAATGCTTTTTCTTCATCTACTAATCATGTGATCTCAAACCTTTATTACATGAATCACATAATTTTTCCCTATTTATTAATCCAGTAACATTTTGTGCACTCATGTGCATTTGTGTTCCCTCTCATACACACATTTCACATGTTTATTTTTTTTTATTGATCCATTTGACAGTCTATTGCAGTCTTCGTGACATTTCACTATAAACACTGCAGTATGCATCTCCTGAGATTAAGGATATAGTTACATAGCCACTAAACCATTGACTCACCTCAGATCTAATACTACCTAATGATATCCAGAGTACATATTCAAATATCTACAATGGTCCCAAAAATATCTTTATTATTTTTTTCCAATTCAGGATTCAATCAAGTAGAGTACATTAAATTATTATATGCCTGTAACCTTCTTTAATCTACAAATAATAACCTCATGCCTCTTTAAATGACATTATATGACATTCTGCTGTAAAGCCATCAAGGCATACAAATTTCTTTGTGTGAAGGTTTTTAATTACAGATTCAATTTCTTTAAGTCAAATATTCAGATTTTCTATTTCCTCTTTTGGCCATTTTAGTCATTTTTGTCATCTTAGTCCTTTGAATCTGTCAAAAGCTCTTCTCTTCTTCTCATTCTCCTCTTCTCCATCCAGCTTCCTCTTCTGGAATGGACAGTCACCTCTAGGAAAAAGTGCCCCAGAAGCCAGGATCACATTTTCTGGGTTTATGTCTGTTTCCAGATCCCGACCTCATAATTCTTCATTGCTTTAGTAGACTGTGATGTAGTTAAACAAATTTTATATTTTAGTTTTTCTAGTTATTCTCAGCAGAGAACTGTTCCAAATTAACCTGTCTGCCAACTTATGGGAAATAGAACTGCAAACTCTTCTGGAATCTGCAATTTGCAAACTAGCTACTTTTCACAAATACTCCTGAAAAACTTCTTGCCACTTCCAGCACACAACAGGCCTTTATTATTCTAAATGTGTAGCCTTACTTCCATACAGAATTTCCAGATCCTAATATCTTTTTAAGCCTCCTTTTCCATAAACTGATTTCTATCCTCAGTTTTAATTCCTCACTTTTTATAGTAAAATCTTATTTCCTTTACAACTCAAAAAACATAATGGATTACCAAATTCCCTAAACCACACTTGGTATTGGTACCAAGTGGTATTGGCACACTACTGTCCAACCTACGTTTTAATTCATACTTTTCTTAAAGACAAAGTTATTAAAGGTAAAATGCAGAAGAACATCGAAACCCAAATAAAGAAGGGGTTATAAATCAGAGAAGTCAAAATAAACAGTGAAATAATGTGAATACTGAAAAAACTAGTTCAGTTCTGGCTGAGTCCTAATCTGTATTCAGACCAGAAAAAAGTCATCAGATCATTCTATTCTGGCTCTGGGAGAGACCCAGTTACAGAGCTGAGTAGGGAACTTCAGGGTCTTTCTACTGAGCTTTCCTCCATTCTTGACCCCCACTCTAATTTTTCTATCTACACTGTGTAAGTCTTATCTGCTTCCTGAAATGAGAATTTAAAACTCTAAGTAACAGATACACATGCCTAATACATGATGCATTTTATTGATTGCCATTCTCAATCTTGACCTCTTTATTTTCAAAAATATTTCTACTTAGAGCACATAAAACATATTGATAAGGTTTCATTGCCAACAGAATATAGGTTACTATGACTATGCTTATCCTTCAGAATCCATGGAGGAGATAGCTATTTCTACATTGAGTATTTAAATAAACTAAGATTAAAGGCCAAGAATACTACTTTTAAATAATTTATAATGTTTTCTCCCTATTAAAGCTAAGTTTTATTATTAAAATAATCTTGAAGGGAGAATAATACTGTAAAAAGGTATGGGAATACATTAGATGTAAATCTGAGAGGAAAAAATACTTTAAAACAACAACAACAAAAAAGCTGTCAGCATCAGAATAAAGACCAGAGTATTTTTAGTTGAGTTCTCAATAGTTTACTTATTTATTGAACATCTACTATATCCATTGCACATAAAAAAGTATGGAATAGATGATAGATGATAGTCTAATGAAACACTATCTACTAAGATTAGAAAAGAATAACAGAGGACATGAATGAAGCCTAAGCCATTTCTTCAGAGATGAGAAGCATTTTACCAGGTGAACAAAATGAGGAAAGTTATTTTAACATACAAAAAGACAGAAAAAACCAGTAAGCACTGTTAAAGAAATTAAGTAAGTAAACATTGTATACATTTAGTAGTAAAGGTTGCATATGACAGAATGGCAAGGAAATGAAAAGGTAAATTGTTTCAATTCATAAAGAAGCTTTTCTTATGTCCATTCTAAGGAATTTGGTCTAAAAAGTAACATGGGAATAAAAAAATGAGCTTTGCTTTTTACAAAGATTAGTAACAGTGAAGAAGCTGAGTAAGGAAGGCTGAGGCAATAGGCTACTGCAGTAATTCAGAAAGGAGATGTTAAAAGCCTAAATTAGAGCAATGGTAAATAACATAGAGTGAATTTAAGAATAGGGGAAAAGTAGACTTGACAGAACATGACATCTGACTACAAGTAAAGAATATAGTATTTCCATCATGTTTCTATTTCAGAATTTGGGGCTAGCCTATCTTCACCACGAATCAACCATGGGATTCAGTTAACTTTCATGGGTTCTGTTACTTATATATACCAAGTGAAGGGATTGGACCAATGTTCTCTGATGTCCCTCACCAGCTTAAAATACCCATTACAATGACTAGTTGGTATACGTGGCCTTAAATAAGTACCTTATACTAGTACTATATTCAACTGAAATATAAGTTATTGTTCTTTCTTTATTCTTTTGCTCTACCTCTTAAATACAATTTTACCAAATTACCTATGTGAAAGAGCAATATAAGAAATCACAAAAACATTTTTCCCATGAGACTAATTTTTTCAAAGCCGCTAATTTTAATTACTCTTCCATTATCAGCAGTATTTTCATTCAGAAAGAGTGGCTGCTTACTAGTCAACTATTAGTTTCAATAAAGCTAATAATTATTCAACTTATGCACAGCATTAAAAAGCAGATATAATAGAGCACTTGCCTAAATCCAACCCTAAGGTTTTCTCTGTCATGAAAATATTCTTTTGAGATATTACATTTCAAAATAATCAATTCCTTAAAACACATCAATGAATATATTAGTCCCTTAGTATGAATTAGATGTTTTGCCAATAGGCGAAAGTCCTAGGATTACATTTAATGACTGATATTTAAAGCAATGATTTCTCACTTGTCAGAGATACTCAGGGAAGAAGTCTAAAGGGTATCTTATTTCTTAAAAATCTTAATTTCCACATCATTTAAATAAAGAAATAATTTGGTCATGGTACTAAATAAACTCAATATTTTAATAATGTTCTGCTAAGTATTCTGAGTTATTTTTAAAACTGAACTAAAGAAGAGGAAAGACACTTTCTACAGTTTTTGAAAAGTATTTTAGTAGACCACTGCCTCTCCCTAATTTCCCTAACATCTTAGAAATGAAAACAGTAAAGTCCAGGAAGGTTAAGATCCTAGTCAAGTTGATCTTGGTAAACTGAAGACTGCATTTTCACTACAATTTTCCAACGAATCTAACTACCTCTGTATTTTTAAAATATAAAGTGTGATTCTATGCCAAATGCTATTACAAATCTCATCCAAAGTGCACTTCATTTCCCCTAGGCTTAAAAAAAAAACAAAAACAAAAAAAAAAAACCCTTACTTAATAAAGACCTTGAACTTCAGAAGATAATGTAACTACAAAAAGATACGTGACATTCACATGTACTTCCACAACTTAAAACAATGAAGACATTAAACTTAATATTATACTATATTACAAATAAGTCAAGTATATGAGATATAACAGAAACACCCTCCCCAAAGTTGGTGTAAGGAAGAAAACTGCCAATCAGCATATAATAAAAGATCTAAATTTTTCCTCTACCAAGAAATCACCTGAGAAAACTTTTTCATTTATTTATCAAGTGAATCTTAAGGCTCTAAAACATGCCAAACACAATTCTAAGCACCAAGGATGAAGTGTTGAACAAGAAAAATAAGTTCCTATCCTCATGAAACTTACATCCTAATACCAAAACACAGGCAATAAACAAACAAGGAAAATATCAGATAATGATAAACGTTATGGAGAAAATATCACTGAGGTTATAAGATAAAGTATGACTGGGTAACAACTTGAGAATCGGTGGTCAGTGAGGGCCTCATTAAGGAAATAAGTTTTTAGCTGAGTTCAAAATAACAAGAAAGGATCTACCCACTCTAAGAGTAGAACGAAAAAACATTCTCAACATAGGGAATAACATGTATAAAGACCTGCAAAACCTGGGATTGAGAAAGTGAGAAAAGGCCAGTCTCTCATGAAGTGCAATTGCTGAGGGCAAGCATGACTCGAGGTCAGAAGAAAGGTAGAGGCCAGATCTCACAGAGTCATAGTATCAGCATGAACTTTTTGGGTACAAATCTGAATCTGGAAAATTTAGAACTACAGTAGTGTTAACTATGCTTTTTAGTTATCAGAGTCAGAAAGAGAGGATGAATTTCAATGAACAAACTCAAATGTTTTACCAAAGAATCATTTGTTTTATTTTTTGTTTTAACCTTGGGAAAGTAACCTATATTAATATATCATATCACAATCTCTAATTCTAATTTCTTTCAAATATAATCAATTGATGAGATCAGTGTGCAACAGGAATTGAAGCAAAGTTTAGCTTCAGTGCTGCCTCTCACTATGTGTTGGCGGGCCTCTACAAGAAACTGAGCTACATGGCTTTTAAGGTTCCTTCAAGCTACATTAAAATTTTCATTTACCCTCTCTTTATTTCAAACATAATAGAAGTTTTCACACTCCAAATTCTTATGAATCCCTCATGTTTGATTTTTATAATAATTACTAATTTAATTCTGCTTCTATGACTATCCTGACTCCTAGATAGATAAGACTATCTTTTAGAATTATAAATACTTGCCTGGAAACTTGAGTCTTTCCCTATATAGCATACAGTTTAAAAGGAATATATTTTCAAACTTTAGTGGTTTTATAAAACAAAACAAAACAAAACTATACCTAGCTGTTTTGCAGCCTGCAATATATCACTTAAGTCTTCATTTACACTTTGCATTTCACTCTTCTCCAGTTTTTCATTCAAAAATTTTACTATCTTCTCCCATGTCACATCCAAATCTACAATTTGTTCATGAAGTTTAGACCGCTTCACCTGAAACAGCATAATACAGAGACACTGGTTAGTGGTTTCCTCAAAGCCATCACATACTGTATATATTTTGCATTACATTATACAATGTGGCATTACACACAAGAATTCAAAATTGCTTTTTAACTAAGCTCCCAGAAAGAGCTTTATTTAAATGTGATTTTAAAAAATCTTGTGTTTAAAAGCTATGTTTAAAAAAACTTTACTTTTTATAGTTTCAATTACAATAAATATTCATTACGCAATTATTTTCACATAGCAAAGGAAAAAGGAACAAAGGAAAAGTCCAACATTCAGGGGTACCTGGCTGGCATGGTAGGTAGAGCATGTGACTCTTGATGTCAGAGTCATGAGTTTGGACCCCATGTTGGGTGTGGAGCCTACGTTACAAAAAAACAAAACAAAACAAAACCCAAAACCAAAAAACAAACAAATAACTGATAAAAAAGCCCAACATCCAGACAATAACAACTGGTAATATCCCACTTACCTCTTTTTCATTTTTCCTTTTTTTTTTTAACATAGCTTAGATCATATTACATGTAAGTGCTTTATGTCATGCTTTTTGATGAAAAGTATTAAGGAAAATCAGATTCCTATTATGGGTTCAATAAACTCAAATAGGTACTGTTTTCCTAAATATAATCCTAAAACAGGTTAGGCATCCAGGAGATTCTTATCTATTCACTCTTTTCTTGAGACTATAAATATCCCCATTCTCAAGAACTGACATAGGAGGCAATGAAAATTTTACTTCATACCATTGGCCTTGACCCACGGATTAAACTTCATGAAGCCCTCTGACCAAATAAAAAAGTAGCGGATCAGACAGAAAACTATAATTTTCATCTCGGTTGTACTGATGATATTGCATAATTATTATTTCCCTGCCTCAGTTTCTAATTTAAAATGTTAATTAATGCTAATTAATCTGGGCTTAGGGGTAAGAAAATGAACAAATGTAGAAATGAAATAAGATTAGCCACAGGGGCACCTGGCTGGCTTAGTCAGAAAAGCATGTGATGCCTGATCTTGGGGTTATGAGTTCAGGCCCCACACTACATATAGAGACCATTTAAATAAATAAGTAAATAAATAAATAAACAAACAAATAAACAAACAAACTTAAAAAAAAATGGCCAGAAATTGAATTAAATTGTTTCAATGGGTCATAGGTACAAAAAGGTTCAGCTTACTTTTCCCTCTTTTATATTGTTGGATATATCTCAAGACAAAAAGTTACATTAAAATGAGGCTCATTACAGGGTGCCTGGGTGGCTCAGTCAGTTGATCATTCAACTCTTGGTTTCAACTCAGGTCATGGTCTCAAGGCTGTGAGATTGAGCCCCATACTGGGCTCCGTGTTAGGCCCTGCATTGGGCTCCACACTGGACCCTGCATTGGGCATGGAGCCTGCTTAAGTTCTTTTTTTTTTTTTTTTAAGATGTATTTATTTATTTGAAAGAGAGAGAGAGCAGGGGGCAGAAGGAGAGAGAATCTCAAGGAGACTCTGTGCTAGGTGCAGAGCCTGATATGGCATTCAATCCCAGGACCCTGAGATCATGACCTGAGCAGAAACCAAGAGTTGGATGCTTAACAGACTGCGCCACCCAGGTACCCCTGCTTAAGATTCTCTTTCTCCACCCCCCCCCCCGCCCTTCCCATCCCTTCTCACTTCTCTCTTTCTTAAAAAAAGAGAGAGAGAAAGAGAGAGAGTGAAATAATAAAATAAGGCTCATTAGCTCTGCCACTTTCCTCTGGAAAAAAAAAGTGTCTAAAAGTCTATAAGAATAAACGAAATGACATGGAATAAGCATGTAGTCCTTATACATTTTTAAAATTTAAGAAATCTTCTGTTGTATCTCTAATATAAAATAATATGTAAAAAGGGCCTTGGTTAGGTGAGGAAAGAAAATAATTCAAGTTTAAGATAGTAATATTAATTAACTGTATAGACTATACCTTTATTTTAATTGCCATGAAAATGCAGAACAGGTCCCATTATAAAGAAGGTCAACTGTTTTCTGTAGCAAAACTGTATCAGTGTTAGAGGAAAAATCTATCTAAAGACTGTTAACAAATCTTCTCTTCCTAGTATCAATCTTTAAGTAAAGGTATTAATTCTAAAACTGCATAAAGACTGTAAACAATAAAATTCCAACCTATTAGAAAACAACATTAATATTCTATAATAGAGTCAAATAAAGAGTCATCAAAGTGACTGCTATTTTTGAAAAAACAACATAGGGTCAGTTCTTTCATATATATATATATATATATTACATAGCTCACACATTCATATATAGTTTATATACCTTCAGGCCTATATAGTCCACAACCAATTATACGGACCAGACAGAAGTCAATTATGAAACCAGCTACTGATTTTAAGACATAAATATTCATACTTTCCATGTAATGGTAAAGACATTATTTCTGTCCATTTGATAAAAATTTTATCAGAGACCCATAAACTTATTATTCAGATGTTCCAGAGTTAAATTACGAATTAAATTACAAAATTAACTGGGGCAGAAATCTTAGTAATAAAAATTAACAAAGAATTCACTAACATAGTTCTGATTATTCTCTTTGACAATACAGTCATAGGTGCTTAAGGGAAGTATGCTCATAGGAAACATCATTACCCATTCCCCTTCTTGGTATAACACCAAACAAGGGAAAATTTACCATTTTAAGTACACAGAACTGAGAAAAAGAATGTCAATTATCTGCTCACATTGTACATTTATAATGGTTTTCATCTAAACGGTTTACCTTTAAGTCAGCCACTTCTTCATTATAATTATCTTGCTTGGTGACATTTGAAAAGGAGCGCAAAGCTCCTGTGAGACGAGGTAAAGCCATCTATTATTCAATCAGTGATCCATACAAGGAGAAACTTGAAACTGAAACAAAACAAGATGATATTTATCTATTGGGAGGAGGCTGGAGAAGTAATCAAACTCAACAAATTGACCTGTACAAGAGAAAACAAAAACCAATTAGTTAAAAAGCAATTGCCATCAATGTTGAAAAAATTATCCTGACACATTTTTTTAACCATGAAGCTTTTTAATAACCACACTAGCTACGGCTGAAGAAAGGAAAAAGAAACACAAAAACACTTGTTTGGGGGTACTACTATAACATCCCTTCAAAATGAGTTCTACAGATTCCCTAGGACAGGTCTCCAATACTGTATTATCATTTCCAGTCACACTGAGAGAGATGAAAGCACTTTCCCATCTTTTCTCCAATTTTGCTTTATGCTCACTGATTTTATCTCAAATTATCCCTTGCTTTCAGAGTTTCACTGGCTTTTTCTCTTCTCGAAGTATCAAGCATGTTTCCATCTAAATGCATTTGCATTAATGGCTCCCTCTATTTGAAATGCTCTTCTGATGTTTATATAACTGACTCCTTGACACAAGATACCTTCTGAGATGGGACTTTCTTGACTACTCAATCTAAGAACAGCTACCCACTTCCTATCTCTCATAGCACAGAATTTCAATTCTTCTTATACTAATTAATATTTGACATTTTCCTGTTTATGTGTTGTCTCTCTTCTTAACAAAAAAAGACCTTTATTTCACTGATTTGTCCTAGCAAATAGAACAGTCTGGGAATACTTTGGGTACTCAATAATTATTTAGTAAATAGTAAAAGAAAGAAAAATGGAGAAAAGCAGATAATGGTAACAGAGAGACTGAAGAACAGAAGGAAAAAATTAAAGCAGCTGGGGAAGGGGAAAACTCCTAGGAAAATAAAGAAGTCAGATGATCTGATCTCCTTGTTTATATGCTGACAACTAAACAACTAAACCTTCTGGCAAACAGACTAATAATACTGACTATGAGGGGAGTCTTTATTTATGAAACACTGCTGGAGGGTCATCCTGGATTAAGACTGCTTATTACAACAAAACTATTATCTACAGGTTTATAAAGCCTGGCTCCCTGGAGAATGTCACGAAAGGTATATAAGTCTCTAGGACAGTTCTCAGGGATGATTCTGCCTCGAATGGGATAGCTGGCAATATCTGGTGACATTCTGAGTTAACACAACTGGAGAGTGGGGAGTATGACTGGCTTCCGGTAGATAGAGGCCACTGAAGCTGCTAAACATCCTACAATGCACAGCACAGTCTCCCAGCAAAAAAGAATTATCTAGCCCAAAATGTAAACAGTGTACAGCTTATGAAATCCCACTCCAGAGTCTGAAATAGAGGTGTTTTATAATCCAGACACTTCCTACAGCGTGAAATGGCCCACAAACCTCAAGTAAGAGACCTCATTGACTATTTTTGGCCAAAGAGCATGTGTCCAACATGGGAAGGAAAGAACCAGGGTGGCCATATAGAATATTTCAGACCACGCTGTGATTCTGCTCTTCTTCATTGTTTATATCCTTGAAGTTATCACACATTTGGGACCACTACTTCCATCATTTTGACATAACCCACTATAATCTCCTGAAGCCCCTGTTCTTCTCTAACAAGAGCAAGGCATGAGAGTAAAAATGGATGAAGTCTAATTCACAAACCTAACAAATCCTAACAAACAAGATAAATACACCCAATCTCTAGGAAGAGATCTTACAGCAGGGCCTGGTAATGAGGTCACACTGTTGTTACATACTCCACTAACAGGAAACTTTAAAACTCCCTGAGGTCTCATCAAAATGACCAATATCAACTATACTTGTCAAGAAAATGAAGTAACCCATACTTCTTGATTTTCTAATTTGGTTTTATCTGTTTTCTTCCTCAAGTTGAATACTAACACTTTAAAAATGTAATAGCTCATTTGCTCAAGATCAACTGTAAATCATTTATTCATAAATATTTGAGTTTCTCCCATTTACCAAGAACTGTGATAGACACTGGGTATAAAGAAGATTTAAGAACTCTGTTCTTCAAAACTCACTGTACTTCGTACCAATAAAAAGATTACTAACATTTGGGGCACCTGGGTGGCTCAGTCGTTGAGCGTCTGCCTTCAGCTCAGGGCGTGATCCTGGCATTCTGGGATCGAGCCCCACATCAGGCTCCTCCGCTAGGAGCCTGCTTCTTCCTCTCCCACTCCCCCTGCTTGTGTTCCCTCTCTCACTGGCTGGCTGGCTGTCAAATAAATAAATAAAATCTTAAAAAAAAAAAAAAAGATTACTAACATTTAAGGGTATCTAAAATGTCTAAAGGTCAAAATGAGAAAACAAATTTTATACCTTGGTTATTAACTTAATCAGCAAATATCTATAGGTCACCAACTATACATCAGACACACTGTGAAGCTCTAAAGATTAAAAAAAAAAAAAACATTTTCAGTTATGACCGCACTTGCTCTGAATAACAAGCTTACAATATGGTTAAGAAGAGTTACAATAATTATGCAGATATAACTGTAGGAAGACAGAGGTGGGACATCTAAGAGAGTGGGAAGGAAGGTAGATAAGGACAGAAGCTGAGATTTACAGGACTTGAATGAGTTGCCTGGTAGGGAAGAAAAGGTAAGGGTATGAAGGAGAAAACTAAAATAACAGACTTACTGCTTAAAAAAAAAAACCCTATATAATGCATATTTGGAGACTCATGGAATAAGAATAAAGATGTAAGCAGGGAACCAACACCATGTCTCAATTTAAGCACTTTTTATCCTGACAATCAGAGGAGTCATTGAAAAAAATTAATATATTGTAGAAAAATTACTCAGATTTAAGTTTTGTGAACAGACTAAAGGTGGGTCGAGACCAGCAAACCAGTTGCAAAGTTATTTATTATAATAAACCAGATGAAAGATAAAGAGGGTGGAATTGAGGCAAGAAAAAGCAGAAGATGAATGTGAGAGATACCTATATTTGAAAGACAGAATGCGTGGGATAGGCCATGAAGATGAAGGGGAAAGGAGCAGGACACCGAAATTTTTGATTTAGGAGAAGCAGAATAGTGGCGTATATACGCACAGATGGCATACAGGAAGAGGAAAGATGACTGATTAATTCTGCTTTGGAAAGTTTTGATCATGTGCCATCTAGTAAGATAAACAGTTTTGGATTCCCTATCAAAGGTCTGGGCTGGAAATAGAGAATTTAGTGTTATCACTTCAAGGCAGTTAAAACCATGAGCGAACACACTGCTTTAAGTCAAATATAAATAAACCTGTGGACCTTCTCCCTAGGAAAACAGACATACACATATCTAAATATTTTGTACCTCATTTCAGAAGCTGCAGGAATACCATGAAACCCATCCACATGAACTCCTAAAAACCTCTTGAGAGTAGACAGTAGAGGGCCGAGAACAGAGTCCTAAGAAAGAGATCACCAAAGAGTTGTCATATGAAGAAAGTGTTACCACAAGAGAACAGAATGTTTCAAATGCTGTTACAGAGTTCACAGTATTTGGCCACTCTCAGGTCTTAGGTGAGTTCAGCACACATACTTTCAAAAAAACGGGGGGAGAAAGCAATTTTCAGTGGGTTGAAGGATAAATGAAAGGGGAAAATGAGGAAATAAAATGGGTACAAGCTATTTTTTCAAGGAACCTGGCCGAGAAGAAAAGGAGAAAGGGCAAGAAATAGTAAAATACATTGGGTCAAGAGTTTTTGAAAATATGGGAGAGAGCTGAGCACAATTCTCTGATCAGGGAAGAGGCAGCAGAGAGAGGAAAACACTGAATAATCAGAACGCTATGACTAAGGGAGTAGAGTAGCTGAGAATATAGGAGAGAATGAGAATGAAAGCATGAGGTAAAGATAAGACCGCTAGAAGGAAGAGCAGGGAGGGATGGATGCCTGGAAGCCCATATGCTTGTAATATGGTGAAGGAGAAAGTGAACTGGGAAAGAAAAAGGTGATGAAAGGGAGTTCCACCAAAATGACTCATTTTCTTTGAGATCTGCTGAAACTAGTGAGAAAAAACTTTTGAAGACAGAGGCAAAAGTTTGGTCTCACCACCAACGATAAGATAGGAAACTGATTAACAAACCATTGAAGGATTTTTCAGGTAGCAATGAATACTCAGTTTATACTGGAAAAACACAAATTCAGAGTGACAACAATCTGGCAATCCTAGGAACAAACGTTGGTAGGATCCACAGTTGAGGTTTTATAACAAACAGGCAGTAGTAGGACAATGGAGCCTAAATGATGAGAATAATTAAGTTCTAGATTTGAGGTCCAAACAAAAGGAAAAGACATTCAAGTTGGAGGTCTTAAAGACACATCATAATGTTCACGGTTAAAATTTCTGGTTTATAAGACTATAGTGAATACACATTAAGATAAACTGTCCTATGTAGCAGTTACCTCAGTAATTTTTATTCCATATTTAATATGACCTACTGAATGGCAAATGAATAAATGAAAAAATCCTTTAATAATAACTATTAACACCTCAGCATATAACTTATAAAAGACTAAAACCCAAAAGACTATTTTTATTGGCCAGAAGTAGTCACCTGTGATTATGTGAATCTTCAGAATGTTGATTAGATACGTGCACAGATAAAAAAGAAAAGGTCTTGAAGAAGTTAATTGCCCCTTTAAAACTTCAAATAGGGAAAAAAAAATCTGACAGGAATATATTTCCCTTTGTGAAATGATATTAACCAATAACCAGTGGGCTAGAATTCTACTACACATTATTCTGAAATAGCACATAGCAGAGTTTTAAGATCCTTCATATTTCAAGGCTGTGTTTCTAAATTCTAAAAGGGGTCTGACTGTTTGACAGTAACTTTAGGAAAATATAGTTACTATATTTTTCATTATAAACAAATAACAAAATCTCCCAAACAGCCAAACTATAGTTCCTAATGAATGTAAAGTCAGCAATTAGCTGTTGGCAATCATGGGTACTACAGAATTATTGGGGGGGGGGGGATGTCAAAGTGATATAATGTAGGTGAGGGATAAAAACAATGGAATGATGGGAGTAGGCTGCGAATGGAGTAAAATTAGAATTTAAGATTTCAATACTTGAAACAGAACTATATGCCCACAAACCAGATCTTGAAAAATAAACTGGAATATTTATATTTTACTTCTAAAAACCGAGTTGTAAAAGAGTTAACACAGTCAAGATCAGAATTCAGAAAACACCAGCCTTCATAGACACATTACATATATAATCCTTTAGTATGCCATTTCAAAGGAGTGTAATTTTTCACAGTAAATTCTAAAAAGATTTTTGCCTTTTATTCCTAAGTTGTACATTATTGCCATCGATTGGTTAATACAGCAGAGTCACATCACAGGCACATTTACTTATTTGAATCAACCAAATAAAACAGGCCAAATAAAAGTTACAGACAGACAAAAACAGTAATACTGGAGATTCTACCACTACGTAATACACTGAATACCTGCTCTAGAGTGAATGGGGGATGAGCAATAAAAATATGATGCTCCCTTCATGTTTGAATCACTATATGCATCTCCAACTGTGAGCATCCTGCTGCACTGCAATGTTTAAAACTATGTTCCCTTTTTAAAAAAAATATATGGGGGCATCTGAGTGGCTCAGTAGGTTGAGTGTTGGACTCCTGATTTTTGTGACATCAAGCCCAGCATTGGGCTCCAAGCTCAGCGTACAATCTGCTTGAGATTCTCTGTCCCTCTGCCCCTCCCCCCCACACCTACTCACTCTCTCTCAAAATAAATAAATAAGATCTTTTAAAAATATATATATATATACATGCATCATGGCCATTAAACACAAGCCAACTCTCTCACCTGGTTCATCTGAAGAAACTGATTATTTTCCAAGTCTGGAAAAAAGATATGACTGCAAACAACATTCTAAGACAGTGTGTTTTCACAAACTTGTGTCTAACTGAAGGATTTTCAAGGACAATTTTAATTATTCATATGTTCCACCCAAGAAGTTCACTTTATATCCTAACTCATACTTAAGCAAGAAGCAACTGCTCTTCAATAGTTTCCAATCAAATTAGAAAACACACTTGGAGCATGGAGAACAGAGAAAGGAAGGGAAAGATAAATAATACATACATATATACTTTTTATATAAATCAACATATGTAATGGTTTATTAGAAATGAAATTTATATAAGGTTCATAATCTCTATTTTACCTCCCCCAACTACTTACTTACATTAACCCTAGGTTTTCCACCCTAGGAAGAATGGATCTAGTTAGGCTCATAACTATAAATCAAAGTTTTCATAGTATAAGAGACCCCCATAATTATATTAATTTTACTTTTCAAGGCTAAAGAAAGCTTTTCTTTAAATGCCGTTGAAGAAACAAACGTCTAGAAAAAAATATCAGTGCCAGTTAAGAACAGAAAGAGTAGTCGGAAAGCATTTCACAAACACCAAGCAAGTTCACATATTACTCTAGAGAATACATGGAATATATATACACAACATACTAGCAATGTGTATCTTAACTCTCTCCACACTGGTCCAGCTGAAAAGGTCCTGGCCCAGCTTATCTGAGATAGGCAGAATTCTCATTCCACCCCAACCTATGGGCTTCTGGAAGACAGACCCAAAGAATTTCTCCATCCCTTAAGAAATCCTGAATTCACCAAACCAAAACTCTCATGATTCTCTAGCCCTAGCTGTTTAGAGAGAAAGGGTTTTCCTGACCTTACACTTGTTCCTCTGTATCACAACTTTACAGAGCACCATTATATTACTGAATATGAGCTCCTTTTGGAAATTTGACTCAAGTTTTTTACACCCAAACAACTAGAATTATCCACTCTGAATCCAAAAAAAAAAATATTTATCAAAGGGTATGATGACCTTAATCTTTACTTCTTATTGTTCTGTGCATAGCAGAGGAAATTCTTAAGTAGCCCTAACACTGATATTATATAAAAGAAGTTGGCACACACTCACTACCCCTCTTTCTCAAGTAGAAAAAAACACTAAAATCAGGACTCAGATTAATTTAAATGGTAAAAAAAATATATAAAAACAGAAAAGTAAATTACTAACTCACTAGGCATTATAAATGCCTCTCTACGTACAAATACATAGAGTAAAAATTCTGTGATGTTAATACACTGCATTTAATATAGGTGCTTTATTTATTATTTCTGAAAAAATGTATTGCCATGCCATTACTTAACATTCAGGTCTGAACTGTTTCAATATTTACGAATAAAAGCTTAACTACCAATAAAAAAACAGAGTGCTTTCTTTTGCTTTCTGTGATATCAGTCAGAAATGTGCCCTGACAAAGAGAGTCCACCAGAATATTTTCTCTGTGCTGTGTCCTGAGATGAACCATCACTTCCTTATGAGACTTCATCCTCTGCTACTCACAGCTTCCGAAACTGAAAAAATGTTTGAAAGGGTCAGGCCTATTAGTTCTCATTCTTTCTTATATTCTTTCTAGGCCACTATTCTTAGCAATAAATTATATATTCTACAACTGAAGGGAAAATAAGTTTTGACAATGACACTCCCTACCTTTTTAAAATCTAATTACTGAAAGAAACGAAACATTTCAAGAAGCATTCAAACATATTTTTAAAATTCACTTTCTCTGTTTTAAAAATTATAGCATGTGACCTTAAATTTTTGAATAGTAATATAGTCATTTCTCTAAAGATTGTTGGTTAACAATTTTTACAGTGAAGATACAAGGAAAATCATGACGTCTGTTGACTTACTAAAAATGACATCTGTATAGATGGAAGAATGATATTTTTCAATGTTTTATAAAAATTTCCATATAAGTATAGACCATAAAATAATTGATTACTGGATGTTGCTTTCTGATCATAAACATACTTAAAAAAAACTATCTGTACTTAAGTTATCAAATTTATGCACTCATTCCCACATTAGAGAGTTCTAAATAGGTCAACACAGCAGTCATCCTACTTTAAGTCTTCTCTTCACCAAGTTAATCCCATTTCTTTCCATCAACCCCCACATTATGCCTTGGTTTATATCCTATAAATTGCAGTATTTCATATCCTGTAAATTGCAGAGAAAGATCTGAAGCAAATAAGGCAAAATAAAATTTGTTAAAACTGTATAGCAAGTGCCTTAGTATTTGTTATATTATTTTTCTGAAATTTCCCATGTTCTTGAAATATTCCATAATTAAAAGTTATAATTAAGTTTCAGTAAATACAGAGGCTAATAAGAGAGATAATAGTTTTAAAGCATCAAACTGAACAGCAAATCGCAGGTTCTGAAAATACTACCTAAAAATTATCAGGTTAATGAGAGACTGAATATCTGAACACTGAGCATCTGGGTGCTCATTTAATGTTCCCACGCACATTGTGCTTCAATGCCATTTAAGGTAATAGTTCATAATAGGTTGCCAAATTTTTGAAATAGGTACCAACTTTTTAAAAGGTTAAAGGGGAAAAAAGGAACACAAAGTAAAAGATTAGACAAGCCCATCAGAGCAGCACACCTTAAGAGACCATTTGTAAGACTTGAGAAACACCAGGCTCACCAGGGTGAAAAAGTAAACTTAAAGGTGGTAATCTAACCAACGAAGACTGAAACCTAATCAACTTTCACAATCATCTGAAAGAGGTGTTAAAGTGTTCTTTATCCCACTTTTTATTCAGCACCAATAAAAAATATATTCCATCTGGTGAAAACACTTTTTATCCATTCATTAATTCATTCAAGAAAAATGTATTCAGTGGGGATACACGATAAAATTGCTGAAGTGAAACTGTCCCCTCTCTCCTTATTAGTAATATTTTCTTCTCTACTGGATCACCTCCAAAGCCTAAAAATATGGTAAAGGGGCTCCCATACTTAAAAACCTCCACTGACTCCACAGCCCTCTTGAATTAGCATCCTACTTTTCAGCTTATCTACAACAAATTCCATTCCAATCAGGCTTTTACCTCCACTGCCCTACCAAAAGAGCTATCAGTTTCACAAATAACCTCAACATTGCCAAATTCAATGTTACTGCTCAGTCCTTGTTTAATTCCTGACAGTTTTTGACCTAGCCCTTCTAGATACAGTTGCTTCACTTTGCATCTAAGACACCAATATCTCTTGTTTTTTCTCCAACAACACTGGCACTTTTTTCTCCTGTTGGTTCCTCCTCATCCTCCTATTCTTTTAAGCATAGCTATGCCTCAAGATCAGATCTCAGACCCCTTCTCTACCTACACTTGCTTCTGAGGTGATCCCATTCAGTCTCAAGGCATTAAGTATCATTTATATGCTAATTCCAAATTCTTATCTCCATACTGTGCATTTCACTTCTATTCCAGATTTGTATACCCATTACCTCTTCACATCTCCACTTGCATGTCTAACAATCAACTCAAACTTAAGAATATCAAAATTGATCTCCCACTGCAAATCTCCTCCTGTGGTCTATCTTACTTTAATAAATCACAACTCCATTCTGCCTGTTGTTAAGGTCAAGAGTTATGCTTTACTCATCAGCAAATTCTCCCAACTAGACCTTCAAAATACATTCAGAATCTGATCACTTCTATCACCCTCTCTTCCCTGGATTATTACAATTGCCTGTTTTCATCTTTACTCTCTAACCATGTAGCTTCCACACATAAACAAGAATGATTCTTCCCCCAAACAGGTGACATTTATGGCTCCCCTCTGCTCAAATCCCTTCAAAGGAGTCCCATATCTCTGAGTAAACTTCAAATGTCTTTAAGAACTTGGCTTTCTTACATTTTGATCTGATCTCCTGTAACTCTCCTCCTTGCTCATATTGGGACATCCATATTGGCCTTCCTACCAGCGATATAACTATACCAAGCAGATCTCCTTGTATGAACACTTTTCTCCCACATACCACATAGGTAGCTCCTTCATTTCCTCAGGTCTTTGCTCAAATGTCTCTTTGCCAGAGAAGCCTTCTCTGAACACCCTATCTAGAATAGCACCCTTTCCTTGATCCTTCTCTTGCATCCAACTCACTTTATTTCATGGCACTTACCACGTGACACATTTTCTGTGTTTTTTAATTCAGTTTCATCCAATAGAAATATGAACCCCATGAGGGTGGGAATTTTGCTTTGTTCACTGCAGTATCCACATCACCTAAAATAAAATACTGTTTGGGGCATAGAAGGTTCTCAATAAGTATTTGTATAATGGCCTGATGGATAGACTGAGAAGAAAGATAAAAGGAGGAAAAAGTGGCCACAAAAAAAGGGGCAGTATTTACAGGTATAGACACACACACACACACATATATATATTTATATATATTTTTTAATGTTTACATCATCTCCATTTCAAGACCTCAAAAATATGTCCCCCCCCAGGTTAATTTAATCATTTGATTAATTTATTTTAGTCCTTAAGGAGATGTTTTACAAACTAGTACGTTTTCCAAACACAAAAGAAATAAAAATCTGATGTGATTTATTCAACTTATGATGCCACTCTTCTCAAAGAACTCAAGAACTTATACATGCAGAAATTTAATTCTAAAATTAATATCTGAGTATTTTCTAAATCTCAGGCTAATATAACAGGAAACAAAAAGCAATGGTAAAAGTTGACAGTTGCTAAAAAACCTGGGGTAGGAGTGGGCTCAGAAGTAAAACCATAGTAGAAGAATGTAGGACAGCTTTCACTCACCTGATATTTCTTTACTAGCATTTCTATTATATACAATAAATACAAAGAGAAGAGCTCTGAAAAACTGGAGTTAAATCAATCATTTTTCAAACTCCCTAATAACTCTTATTTTTTTTCCCCAAGATAATGGCCAAAATCAGTAACTTAGGATACCAACTTTTTTACTGTTTAAATCAATGACAAAGTCTCTACTTTGCTCATCTCAGACTGACCAGGCAGCAATCATGGGTATTAGTATTTTTCCTTGATTCAAGTCAATTTTAAGTCTCACAAAGCCAGCATCTTGACTAGCACCTCACTACTGCGTAGTGTATGTCTTGCTTTTCCCCAGTACCTATGGCCTATACCAAGAAACTCAATAAATTTTTGTTCAATGATGTGTACTCAGAACATTAATTTGTGACCCTTTCCAGAAGTGATCTTTAGGTTATTCCTTGTTTCCCCATCCCCAGAGTACAGTGTTAATATTTTGCAAAGTTTCCTTCACTCATTAAAGAATGCTCAGAAAAACAGTTTAACGAGCTCCCCTCGTGTTAAAGGTCCTGCTTAAATCAGGTCTAATTTAGAAAATGCACGCCCACTGAGAAAAAATGCACTGAAATTATTTTTGCAAAATGAGCATCATCCTCATATTAATTAAGTTCTTATAAATCACTTATGTAGGGTTTTATAACTAAGTTTCTTTCTTTTTTTTTTTTTTTTAAAGATTTTATTTATTTATTCGACAGGATAGAGATAGCCAGCGAGAGAGGGAACACAAGCAGGGGGAGTGGGAGAGGAAGAAGCAGGCTCATAGCGGAGGAGCCTGATGTGGGGCTCGATCCGGTAACGCCGGGATCACGCCCTGAGCCGAAGGCAGACGCTTAACCGCTGTGCCACCCAGGCGCCCCTATAACTAAGTTTCTTAAATCAAAATGAAGGCATATTTATCTCTATTGATGTTTAAAAGTAGAATTTAACATTTTTATATTGTTCCACCTGATTAGCCTGTTGGGCATTTATTGACTTTCAAGAAAGTAAGTAAAGGAATTTTTCTAAAAAGACAAATAGAACCCTCAAACAAAGCCATGTCTGCGTGGTCTTCTGTCTTTGGACATGTAAGAATCGGAGGCAAAGAAACACTGACCTGGAGAAGTCTGGGGCCAGCCTTCTCCCTGCAGGCTCAAGATCAACCATCCAGATAGAAAAAAAAAGAAGAAGAAAAGAAAAAAAGAAAAACTGTCTCATCAATAAGAATTTCCTCTCTTGGAATGGAATATATTTTCCTTTATCAAATTTGCATGCCATGTTTCTTAGCTACACAAAACTGAGTAACTTGCTAGTCACTGACTTAATTTCAAAAAGACTTAGCAAGTCTTTAAAAATGCTAGGAAACTGGGGCAACTGGGTGGCACAGTTGGTAAAGTGTCTGACTCTTGGTTTTAGCTCAGGTCTTGATCTCAGGGTCCTGAGATGAAGGCCTGCATTGGGCTCTGCTTGGGATTCTCTCTCCCTTTCCGTCTGCCCCCACAACCCCTCAAGATACCCACACTCTCTCTCTCCAATAAATAAATAAATCTTAATTTATTAAATTAAATTTAATAAATAAAATAAGTAAAAATAAAAATGCTGGGAAACATTAGCAACTGCCTCTCTGACTACTCCATAATCCTGAGATAATTCCCGCCCTTCTTTTGAAGTTCTGCTTTAATAGACCAGAATAGAAAATTACGAGGCTTTTGAATTCATATGGTTTAATTAGAAGTTCTCCAATATGAACTGGCTGCACTGGAATCACTGGGGAGTTGTTTGAACATAAACATTTCTAGACACCACCCCCAGAAATTCTGATTCAGTATATTTGCAAATCTTTGGTTTAAATATTAAATAAGCAGGTGTGAACTTTCTCTTCTTCAAATATAAATATTTCTAAGCAATGATCTTATTTAAACATATTCTGAGAATGCTTACTGCTACCTATAAATTACATATTACTAGCTTTAAAAATATGTACCTCTTCCAAATTCCACCCTATTTTCCATGTCAGTTCAAACCTTTGATAATGAATGAAATTCCTAACAATTCTTTCTGTAGAATAGATCACAGAAGTGGAGGAACATAAGCCCAAAACTCCAAAATTAGAAAGATAAAATGAGACTCTATCTTAATTCACAAAGGTCCCCAAGAGTTAGTCTATTCAAATAACAATGAGGAGAAGCAAAATGACATAATATGAAAGTAAAATAAAAATAATGAGAACTGAATTCAGATGTCCATTTTTGTTTGATGACAATGAGCTAACCTCTGGACATCAACTTTCTGATCCATAAAATAAAGAGGAGTTTCAAAAAAAAAATTTTTTTAAGATTTATTTGTTTGTTTATTTGAAAGAGGGGGAGCAGCAGAGGGAGAGGGAGAAGTAGGTTCTCCCCTGAGCAGGGAGCCCAATGCGGGGGTCGATCCCAGGGATCTGGGATCATGACCTGAGCTGAAGGCAGACACTTAGCTAACTGAACGATCCAGGCACCCCTCAAAATGATTTTTTATGCCCGTTTCAGGTTAACTGATCTGATTAAATCAGAATATTCAAATATCGATTAAATTGCATTAAATCTGAATAACAGAGAGTTTCAGAAATAAGACAACCTGTAAAGCAGATTATCATAGCTAACAGCAGAAAAATGAAACTGAACAAACAGCAAACGTTCTCAAACATACTTGCTCATCTACATGCTCAAACATACTTGCTCATCTACAGGACTTAAATGAGATGGTATATGCTAAATGAATGAACATTTATATAGTCTACTATGAGTGAGGCATTGTACTAGGCAAAAGATGTAAGAAATAAGACCCAGTACCTACTTTAAAAAACTTTGCAGTATAATGTAGGAGAAAGACACATAATGCCTACCTTCTCACAATTACTGAATACATAAGATACTTATTCTTTCCTCCTTGGTAATTATGCACTTTTTCTTTACATAAATGTGTTTGTTAAAATTTCAACTTCAGGTAGATACCTTCTCAAAGTTGAAAACTGCCACATTATATCAAGATATACTTTGCACTGCAAGGGCTTATGCTAACTACCTCCCCAGAGAAGATACTATGGGGCAAAAAATTTACTTGTCAATAAGTACCATACATATTTCTGATGAATATGCTTTGTGCATATAATTCTTGCGAATTACAAGTTATTAACACATAGAAGATCCAATGAGACCAATGTAAAAACTGGAAAAATTAAGTCCTTTTCAGATAGAAACTGACTTCCAACTGTGAACTTTGTATCTAAGCCAACTTTGCAAAAAGAAAAAAAATATTTTTCGGGCGTCTGGGTGGCTCAGTTGGTTAAGTGGCCAACTCTTGATTTTGGCTCAGGTCATGATCTCAGGGTCCTGAGACAGAACCTGGAGTTGGGCTCCCCACTCAGTGGGGAGTGTGCTTGAGATTCTCTCTTCCTCTCCCTTTACCCCTCCCCCGACTTGAGCTCCCTCTCTCTCAAATAAATATTTAAAAACAGAAAGAAAAAAATTATTCTTAACTGGCAAAACATTGGCAAGTGTACTTTCTTTTTGATCAAAGGCAAAATCAAGTCATGCTGTTCAACAAAAATAATCTGTTCCTCTTTAGAGGACAGTTACATATAAACACTGACAATAACTTATTCTCATGAAAAGCCTTACTTTGGTCCACTAGAGATCCACGACATGAAGAGGAACCCCAGTTAAGATTCTCTGTTAGGGACACCTGGGTGGCTCAGTCCTTATTAAGCATCTGCCTTCAGCTCCGGTCATATTCCAGGGTCCTGGTATCAAGCCCCCCCCCCCCCCCCCCCCCCCGCCCCGCCCCGCAATAGGCTGGCTCCCTGCTTGGCAGAAAGCCTGCTTCTCCCTCTCCCACTCCCCCTGCTTGTGCTCCCTCTTTCGCTGTCTGTCTCTCTGTCAAATAAATAAATAAATAAATAAATAAATAAATAAATAAAATCTTAAATAAATAAAAAAAGATTCTCTGTGAAAAGGGGGTGGGACTATAGAAAGTTCCATAAGCACAGACACTACATCTCTCTTGATTTTCTAGGCCTAGCACGTGTGTGGCACAGACGAAGACATGAATGAACGAAATGATAAAAGAAAACTGTTCAGCAGTGATCAAGAAGGCTAAACCACGAAAAATTAATTCATTACAATAAAATTATTTAGCCTACACTAACTGGCATCTCTAAGGAGGATTTTTTTTCATGCAAGACTATTATTATAGCCATCATTAAAAATAAAAGATACATCCACAAAAGCTCAGAGTAGAATCAAAAGCTGAATTAACTTTTCACAACACTCTGAAAATGAGAAAAAAACATTTCACACATGAAACATGAAATCTAGTGATGGAGATACTGGCTATTCAATCCATTCTTAGAGAAAGAAAATATGCTTACTAGCTTGAGTGTACATGTGACACCATTCATATAAAACTTTTAGCTAACGCTAAAATTATGCTTCTTTTAAAACAAAGAATAGCAAAATACACGAACGCATTGCATTCAATAAATAAGTTAACTTATGATATAAAGGCTATTTAATGCAACTGCTCCAAAACCCACAACACCTCCCTCACGGGCGCACACATTTAGTTACTTCAAAATGACATTCTAGACTTGGCGATCGCTAAATTCACCCACAATTCACCATGATCAACTCCCTAACCAGACTATTTACTTTTCAGTGTGGGGATAAAAAAATATAAAGCAGCTTTTCTCCCAAAATCGTGAGGAAAACGAAAAAGTTACCACGGCTTTATAACAAAACAAACAAAACCTAAAGAAAACAAATTACCCTCTCACAAGAAAGAAAAATCACCCCATCTGGCCACCACGTTGTGGCCTAACACCTGGGCAATATGTGGCTTGGATTGATTTTTTTGGATCACCACCCCCGCCTACAAATTCCAAGAGTGAAACCAGACTGTCGGAGACCATGGACACGACTTCAGGCCCCAAGAAGGATGACAGCTCGTGGCTTGCCCCCTGGTCCGGAGAGTGCTGTCCCGTCGCGTCGCCCACCCCGAAGTCCCGGCCTCCCGCCACCTACCCCGGGCCGCGGCGCCCCTCCTCCTTCTCCCACCTCCACCTCCTCACCTCTCGGCCCCAGCTCACGCGCTTCCCATCACTCGGTCAGCTCCTACCTTCGCGTCTCCCTCCCTTTCGTTTTCATTTTTACTTTCCACGCCGCGTGGGGAGCAGAGGGCAGAGCTGAATATGCCAGTGGGCGGATGCACCGCTATGCTTCCCTCTGCACCCCACGCCGAGCTCGCCGGGGTCGCTCCCAGTCACTGAGTATAGCGCCCCGACCACCTTACAAACCTACAAACCCGGCGAGGAGGAGGGGGCGGAGCAGGCGCGGACCTACACGTCACCCGCCCGCAGCGGCGCCAACGTCGGCACGTCGGCTCCCTCCTGCCCCACCCCGTCCGCGCGCGCGCGCCGCCGCCCGCCTCCCGCCTCCCGCCTCCCGCCGGCAAAGCAGAGCTGCGAAGAGGACCGGGCTGGCGCCGAGGGCGCGCCCCCAAACGGGCACGGACGCGGACGCGCACGCGCGCATTCCTAGGACTCCGCGGTCAGGTGGGTGTGCCTGCGGAGTCGGGACTGCTGCGTCTAGCTCACTGCCAGAGAACTTTCCCTGCAGTTACTTGAGTTGACTGCATCTTTTCTGCCGTTCTTCTCCCTAAGATGAAGACAAAGAAGTAATAATTCCTATTAAAGATAAAGGAGAGAAGAATAGTAAGTATGAAGTCTGAAGAACCGGGTAATTGGGATCTTCATCACCAGCCAGAGCTCGCGGCTACGGGACAATGTTATACACCGTTCTCTGGTCTCAGGTCTTCCCTTAAGCTTTCTTAATTCTCAGCTCAGATATCTTAGTTATTAATGCTAGCAGGTCCTTTGGTCGGTCGGCCCCCACCAAAAACAAAATGTCTGAAGATTCCCCGGCTCATTTGAAAAGACGCGCGACATTAGGAAGAATCAACTAACCTCAAGAACTGTCTGGTGTATGTGTATACAGTTCTAGACTAAACGTCGGTCATGACATCATGACTTAATGTGTGCTAGCTTCCTCCCCTTCCATCCGCCTTTCTCATGAGGAATGCGTCTTGATGCTTAGTAGAACTGTGTTTTATAGAAAGGAAGTCAGTAGGGATCTAGTTAATACCCTTCACTGGCCAAACCATAACGGGAGTTCTGTGTTCGATATAGATTGAGCACTTAAAAAAAAAAAAAAATCAGAGAAGCTGGAAATCTTTCATAGGAGAGCAGATGATGACGAGAACCCCAAAACCTAACACATAAAAAAAGTACTGATGGAACTTGTGAGGATTCTCATAGAAGAGAGAAAGCTACTGGGACATCTCCAGATGAACACTAGTCGTGTGGCATTAGATTTGTTTCATGTGGTCTCAAGAGATGCCAACTTGAGAGAAACAGAGTTCAGATCCCGATAAGAAAATCCCCTTCTAGCACTGGTCAGCGAAGTTATCTGCCTTAGGACGGCTGGATGCCTCAACCACTGGATTTAACCTTAATTAGATTCTAAAGGCTTACTTCATAGGCACTAGGTGCAGGGGAGCCGTACATCAAAAGAATTAGCTCATGGTTTTATTAAATTTATTCTCAAATTGAGACTGGATCAGCCCATGGTCCCAGACTTAAAAGAATTTAAGGTTATTTTTGTGAGACAAGACAAATGCATCAAAAGGTAAATAATGAGAGGAAGCCACGTGATAATGAGAGGTACTAACAATAAGTGCTAGAAATTCATGTGACAGATCGTTTTTATCACAATTCCAGAGACTTAAGGAAGAAGGAGGAGATCGAAAATGGACCCCGCCAGAACTGCCCTAGAACTAACCAAATGCGGCTCTTTACCCTTCAAATGTGGTGGATCCAAATGGAGACATGCAGTAAGTGCAAAATATACATCAGATTTTAAAACTTAGTACAAAAAAAAAGTAAAATATCTTAATTCTTATATTGAGTACATATTGAAATATTAACATTTGGTATATATTGGGTCAATATATTAAAAGTAATTTTACCTGTTTATTTTTTTAAATGTGGCTAGAAAGTTTTAAATTACATAGGTGGCTTGCATCTTATTTCTATTAGACAGTCCTGGCCTAGAGGGAAATACACTTCACTGAACTCTAAGAACTATCTTTGTCCTCTTTGTAATCCCTGGAGGGTTTTTCAAAATGTCAGTGGAGAGAGTCTGATGACAGGGTTCCTAATGAAGAGAAAGAAGACTATCCAGAAAGTGTGCCATGAGCAAAGACAAGGAAACAAGATTGCAGATGCACTCTATGATAATGAGTAACCTGTTGGTCTATAATAGAAGGTGCTTATTGGAAGGTAGTAACAATAAAGTTAAAATTAGAAACGAATCTGTAAAAATACTCAATTTTTAATTTAAGGAATTTAGTACTGTAGGCAATCAGGATTTGGCAGTTAGAAAATGGGATTGTATGAATCTCTTGTCAGTATTGAGTAGGGTGGGGACACCTGAGTGACTCAGTCAGTCAAGCCTCTGCCTTCAGCTCAGGTCATGATCCCAGGATTCTGGGATTGAGTCCTGCATTGGACTCCTTGCTCAGCAGGGAGCCTGCTTCTCCCTCTGCCTGCTGCTTCTCCTGCTTGTGTGCGTAGCTCTCTCTCTCTCTCTCTGACAAATAAAATCTTTAAAAAATATATTGAGTAGGGTGGGTTGAAATTAATGGGTGGTTGAGCAACCAACTAAAACTCTTACTTAATAACGTATTATTCCAAAAACAATAGGGGATTTATTTAAATTGATTAGAGTAGTCCTGCCCCTTGTCCAAGGTTTCCCTTTCTGCTGTTTCAGTTACCTGAAGTCAACCACAATCTGGAAGCAGATGATCCTTCTGATATATCATCAAAGGGTTAATAGTGTCTTAATGCTATAATTCATGAAATAAAAGGGAACATTTTTAAAAAACACTCTATATACTTCAGTATTCAGAATATATTGTATCTATAAGCTACAAACAAGGTACTCTGAAAAAGAAGCAAGCATAGAATGAAATAGAGTTCTGAGACACTAAAAACATGATTACTTAAATAAAAAAAATTCAAGGGAAGTACTGGAGATAAAATTGGAGAAATCTAGAACATAGCATAGAAAGACATAAACAAAAAATATGAGAAAAGATAAGAGTCATGGAGAACCAATCCAGTGGACTAACATTCAACTACTAGAAAAGAAAGAGATTTAGGGGAAAAAAAATGAGAAAAAAATGTTTTAATTATAAAAGGTTTTTTTAGAATGTAGAAGGAAATAAGTTTTCAGATTGAGTAGACTACGGGGTATCAGAAAATAGATGGAAAAAGATTCGTACTTGGAGATATTATCATGTAATACCAAGAATAAAAACTAGGAATAATACTAGTCAATAATAATGATGATAATAAATCCCCAAAGTTTCTAAACATAAAAGACATGTCATCAATGAAAATAAAAATCAGACCTATTGGGGCACCTGGGTGGCTCAGTCACTTAAGCATCCAACTCTTGATTTTGACTCAGGTCATGATCTCAGGGTCATGTGATCAAGCCCCGCATCGGGCTCTTTACCGGGCATGGAGCCTGCTTGAGATTCTCTCTCTCCCTTTGCCCACCCCCCACCTCTCTCACCCTCTCTTTTAAAAAAAAAAAAATCAGGGGCGCCTGGGTGGCTCAGTCATTAAGCGTCTGCCTTCGGCTCAGGGTGTGATCCCGGGGTTCTGGGATCAAGCCCCACATCAGGCTCTTCCACTGGGAGCCTGCTTCTTCCTCTCCCACTCCCCCTGCTTGTGTTCCCTCTCTCACTGGCTGTCTCTCTCTCTCTGTCAAATAAATAAAATCTTTAAAAAAAAAAATCAGACCTATCAATAGCACTAGATCCTAGAAAACAATGACAGAATATTTTCAAAGTTTTGATGGTAGATATCTTTCAGTCTAGAAGTCTATACTTACTCAAATTAGCAATTAACTGCAAGAGCAAAGATTAAAATAAAGATTTTTAGACTATCAAGGATGTGGAACTGCAGAACATTTTTCTTGCTGTGATCTTTACTCCAGCAAAATAAGGGCAAAAACTCCAGCAAATATTCCAGCAAAAATAAGGCTGAAAACTAAGAAGAAAACATGGAATTCTGGAAAAGCTGTACCAATCATAGAAAGAGGCAAACAAACATTCCCGGAAAGGGCTGTGCAGCAAGTCTAGAGAAGAAGCAGTGTAGATGGAAGCAGGAAGAGTTCAAGGAGCAGGTTCTTATGGAAGTAAATGGGAAACTAGTAGAATAAATGGTAAGATAGGGATTTTTTAAGAAGTGAAAGCTGTAGTAAATCAAATAGTGCAAGGATAAAATGTGGAAAGAGGTAGTGAAGGAAAATCAGAAAAAAATATTATTAGGAAAAGGGTCAAAACAGTTCAGATGCAGTGCCCTTAGGATTGAGAGGAGGAAAGGGAGCTAGCAAAAGAGAAAGAAAGGGTGGCCAAAGAGGAAAGAGATTAACAAAGATATAGAAAATCATTTTTTTAAAAAGTCGTCAACAAGGTTAATTCCTGCTCAAAGTCAAGGAGAATGGAGACTGAGTTAATGTCTTTGGAGATTTATATAATTGATGAATTGGAAGCAATTTTAGTAACTTTATGATAGAGATGGAAATCAGATGGCAAATTAAGAGAATAAATGAGAAGAGAAAATGGAGACAGGGATGAAAATCATTTTTGTCTAATAAATGCATGAAAACAGAGCAGTGGAGGAAATATTAGAGTCCAGAGAAAAACTTTTGTCTATGTGTGTTTTTAAGATAGAAAAACAAGCAAACATACAAGATATTGATAGAAGTAAAGAACCTACAAGAAATGAATTAAGTAAAGATAACAGTGAGATGAAGTGAAGATAGACAAGGATAAACTCAAGATACATGTGAAGTTGTTCTTAACCTTGGTTAGAGGGATTTTTTCCTGTGAGACAAGACGAAAGAAATAGAGGATGCTTGAAAATACAGGAAAAGTTTAAGGTATTGAAGAATGTATAGCTATAAAAATTTCAATGTTGAATATACAATATGAATGGTATTCTTTTAGCAGCCTTGAAATTATGGCATATTCAGTGTATGAATATTCTTAACTATTTCCTGTAAGATGTAAGATACATTAAATTTTCATAATTTACTATAAAATATAGACAAAAACCAATTTCAAAAATGCAACCATAGATTAGGTTTTAAAAAGCTACACCACTCAGTCAATATAAACATAAGAAGTGAAAACTACAAGTCAGAGAGTTCTCATTGGCTAATTTGTCTTGATATCTAGTTAGTTGCCCAAATGCCAGGTGAGAATCAGTGAGAAGTATGAGTATGCATATGAATACAAGTTTATTTGTATAAATGGGATTTGGGGGAAGGAAGATTAGGGGTAGCTTCAAAGTGAATCATTTTTGGCTAGTCTTTCCGTATCAGGAGGTAGGTTTGCCTTTCTTTTCTTTTTTTTTTTCCCAAAGATTTTATTTAGGGCGCCTGGGTGGCTCAGTCAGTTAACCCTCTGCCTTCTCTGCCCCTCCCCTGGTTGGTGCTTTCTCTCTCTCTCTCTCTCTCTCGCTTACTCTCTCTCTCTTTCTCAAATAAATAAATAAAATCTTTTAAAAAATAAAGATTTTATTTGTTCGAGAGAAAGAGAGCACAGAGGAAGAAGCAGACTCCCCGCTGAGCGGGGAGTCTGATGCGGGGCTCAATCCCAGGACCCTGGGACCATGAGCTGAAGGCAGACACTCAACCTACTGAGCCACCCAGGTGCCCCTAGATTTGCCTTTTTTATGCAAACAAATCACCCACTCAGAGTTTGAGGCTCTAACATATTTATTACTTAAAGTACTGTGTGGAAATGGAAGAATCTTTCCTTGCCAATTGTTGCTATTCTGTGATTTCCCCTAACAGATAAGTTAGGGAATTGTTTAGACTGTATATGAGACCCAGAACAACAGTAGCAATAGCATTTTCCTCTCAAAAAAGAGGATAGGTGGGTAATTGTTGGTTTGTAAGCTCCTTGGGAGCGCCCCAGGTATAATTTGAAACTGGTCCCTGTATTTGGAGGGCAGGGAGAGACCAAAGAAAGAGGAAGGCCACTCTAGGTTGTTAAGTGGCAGATTTAATAACCAAAGGGAACATACATACAAGGTTTGTTTTTAGTGTACAACAAGACAAGTGGATCCCTACACCCACCTGTCGAATCTTAAAAGTTTATACAGAGGCCTTAACCAGGTTCAGTCAAGTACGTATACTGTCTTATACTGTCTAAATAGTCTCAGACCACATCATTATCTCAAGGCTGCGTGCTTGGGGCAGCTGCTGGGAGCCGGAAGGCAAGCAGAACTCACATTCCAAAGATAGGGGACAGGGAGGGGTGCCTTTGATTGCCTGGGCTTCAGTTCATGGGTCAACTAGCAGTCATGTCTTTTTTATCACCTCCCCCAAGAGCAATCTTGGAACAGTGTGGTTGTAGTCAGGATTTGGTCATACAGAGACCCAGGTATCTTCTTGTTATTCTACCATTTTTAGGGTATTGTTCCCATCTAATAATATGAGATGGCTTGCAACCAAGACTATATTCCAAGTAGCAGTCTAAAGAAGAAGGGAACAGAGGCATATTTTGGAACATGAGCTGAAAGTACACCCATCACTTAGTCACATGGCCACACTTAGTTTCAAGGGCAGCTGGTAAATGTAGTTTTTATTTTAAGCAACTATATTATATATTCAGTTAAAATTCAGGAGTTCTATTGCCATGAGAGATAAAGACATATTTGGAGACAAATGTTTCACCCACAATCCTTTTCCTTCTCAATTAAAGCAAATATATTGGTATCAAACAGATAAGGATAGCCTCCCTTCACTTATCAGAACTGAGCCATGGGAAACAGAATAGAATATCAAGACAAACTTTTATCTCTTTTATGCACATAAAAATTGAGCTAGTAAAAAATGGCAATATATAATGATGGATATTAATTATTTTAGGAATTAAATTTTCCTGAAGTTTAAACTATTCTTAAGCATTTTTAATATGGTCAGAATGAAGTTCCCATTCATTCTATCCACTAGTAATTAAGCATATATCATATAACCCACACTTTGCTAAGCATTGTGAACTCTCCAAAGAAAAGTATGATATAATCTCTATTCTCAAGGAACTTAGAGGAACTTACAGTTTGAAAAGGAGACAAATTTAACACAAGACTATTCAAGAACTATTAAGCGCTGAGTTGTGTGATACTTTATGAGTACAAAAGGAATCCAAAGTAAAGATAGGCCACTGTTGGCTGCAGGAGCTTAAAAAACCTTTGCAAAAAAAGCAAATATGGAGCTGGGCATATAAGAAAGGTAGAATTTATTTATAGAAACTTTCATATGCAAAATCGTGAAAGGTATATTTGTAAGATTGATTCTAGAGAATAGAGGCATGTTGAATTTTAAAAGTCCGGACTGTTGTTAGTGGTAGCTTAAGAATGACTGACTCAGTAGTCTATAAACAAGTTTTGTTTCTGTTTTTTGCTGTATATTGTATCCTTAAGTACTAGCTTGACACAGAGTAGACACCAAATGTTTGTCAATTAAATATAATTTTCCCTTAATACTCAATGTTTCCTTTATTATGTGATGAAGGACTTCAATTTTTAATTAGGGTATAGCTTTTTTTCAAAAGTGAGCTATACTAAAGTATACCTGTCTTAAGTGTGCAGTGCTCTATGCTACCTTATGTGACTACTACCCAAATCAAATAGGGAATATTTCTAATACTCCTTAATTCTCCCTTTTAACCCTCCCAGTAGGGATTTATATCCCCCTACCCCACCCCAGCCACCCCAATGTAGCCACTATTCTGACCTCTAGCAACATAGATTACTATTCCTGGTTTTGAAATTCATATAAATGAAATCATATGGTATGTCACTCAGTATTTTTTTCATGTTGTTGCCACCCTGGCCTCAATTTATGAGGCTTGTTGTTACTTCAAAGAGATATTTTCCACCCTCTGTTTTAAAAGTCTTTTCTTATGGGAAAATCCCATAAAAGTATGTAAAAGGTGTTTATTATATAATAGTAATACATTAGAGGTGTTATTGATTTTTAAATTTCTAAGAGAGGTTGTGTTCACTTTAAAGCTAGGCAAGGTCAGGACAACCTCCATCCTGCACCATTGTAGTACAGCTTGGCAAAGTGATGATCAAGTTAACTTGCTGTGACCTTTTTACTCTAACAAACCTGAAAATGCCCTGTGAGAAATTTAGGCCAATTACAAAGTTAGAGGCACAGTCCCCACACAAAACCACCCTCATTTCTGATACCGAGTGCAAGTTTGCAAAAGAGAGGGGAGAGATGGAGTGGTTCTCCCAAATCCATTTTCAGTAATTTTCAGAAAGACTCACAAAACCACTAAAAACTATTATATTCATGGTTATGCTTGTTAAAAGATAAAGATTGAGATTAAAGGAAGGCACAGGTAAAACAGAGTCTAGGAGACTTTTAAATGCAGAGATTCAGCTGTCTTCTATCCATGAAGTCAGGACACATTAATGTTCTAGCATCAACATGTGACAATATGCATGGAGTACCACCAATCAGGGAGGCTCACTTGAGCTTGGTGTCCAAACATTTTTAGGGGGCTTCATCATCTAGGCATGATTGATCGTTTGATTGCCCACTTGGTATATCTCAGTTTCCAGGTTTACTGATACTGTGTGACCCAAAGCCCCCACCCAAAATCATATTGTTGGTCTTTTTCACTGGCCAATTCCCAACCTAAGACTATACCTAAGTCACATTGTTAGACTACTCAGTATGATCTAAGACCCTCAGATAACCCCATCTTAACAGGCTAAATGCAGAGGCCAGGACTTCTCTTTGGGCAAGCTCTAATTCTTTACTACACACCCCCTTAATCTTCACTTTCCTCATTGGAGAATTTGTTGTTTTTAACCCCTGCAATTAAATTATTTTTTAATTGTTTCTCAACTACTAATTTAGTAAGTTTATAATTTAAAACATTCTGAATGATTATGAAGCATCTCAACAAAGAGAATTAAGATTGGAGTACAATTACTAACATTTTCTCTTTCCTCTAATTGTCCAATTATGTAAATAGGAAGATTCTACCAGACTTACTGACTTGTAACACATTCTGTTTTAAGTCGGGACAATAGCTAGAAAATAAAACTGAAAGTTTTTCAGTAGACTATAATGCAGAAATGGCAATGAAGGAAAAACGAAGCTGTGTAGTAACAGTTCAATGATTTTGAGGCTTGGGAATTGGGTAAGTGTGCAAGACCTTCAAAGAGAGAATATAAACTACCAAAGACCTCCATAAGGAACACTGAAGTTTTTAAAAATTGCCTCTGTATTTTCAATATTCTTTCTTTACGTAAATGTGTTGAGGAGTCATCACTGAGGAAGAAATACCATTAGAGTTTAAAATGAAATTATAAGATTTCAATGTTAAGGTGCCATTTATTAATGTCAAGTTTCTCTTTAAAATAATTTTTAATTGCATTTTGATAGATTTAGCTCTTCCTAGTTTAGATTTGAGTTGTAATTTTTTTGTTGTTCTTTTTAAGATATAGTAGAGGTATAAGACTTAAGTGACAAAATAGGCTGGAGATGGAAATTCCTTCCTAGCAGCTTAAGCAGGACCAGGACACTTGAAGTCGATCAAATCACATGTTAGACAGGTGGTTATTATAGTCATTGGTCAGGAAGGGCAATGTTCAAGTCAGGCATAAGATTATGATTTCATAGGCTCAAGAGGCTCAGACTGAAAGCTACATTTAGCTATGCATTGATGTGAAGGTTCATTCATCCGTTCATTTGTGAAACTAAGTGAAGGAAACCTTATTTAAAATGGAGTCAGGAGGCCAGAAAGGGGAGCTTTCATGCCTTACCACTCCTTGTCAAGAAGAGAGCTATTTTGCATTCCTAACCAGAAGAAGGCCACCTTAGTACTCCAGCAGGAAAAAGAAAGAATTTCGCCAGACCCAACAACAAGCCCAGCCAATAAGAAAATATCACAACTCAGCCAATGAGAAATCATCATTACCCTGGACTCTTACTTTCCTCCAATAGATTTTCATTCACAGCAGTCCCTCAAACCCCAACTTCTTCCTTTTGTTTATAATGTTTCTCTCATTTGATCTGTGGACTTGCCTGTAGCCCACCATAGCTTGTGAGTCCAAATTGCAATCCTTTGCTGTTATTGAGTAAACAAATTTTGCTGGTAAAATAACTGGCTATTTTCCTTGTAAGGTTAACATATTCAACTGATACATAAAATGAGCACCTACTATGAGTCAGCAGACACAGTAGTAAATAAGACAAACACTGTGCTGGCTTTTAACAAATGATAGTTAGGTTTCACTGTTCAAGTACCTGCTATTTGCCAGGTATTGTGCTAAGTGTTTCTTCTGGAACTCTAAAAGTGTTTATTATTCTCACTTTTATTATGTAGATTTCATAGGTAAGGAAATTGAGACTTAGGAGGTCGGCAGTCTGTCTGGAAGAGAATGTCTAAGGACAATTTGGCACCCCCTCTAAAGCTGAACTTTCTTGCTATCAAAAGGTTCTTGCTAGTAGTAATGGACAGTTTCTCAGTATGAAAAAGTGTTTTTATCTTCTCCAGGACTTTTCAATTTCTTTGCTGGATACAGGAGCGCCATCTTTTGGCAAGATGTGGAATTTCATAAAGAAGGACTTAACCAGGGAACTGATGACAAACTAGTCAAGAGTTACCTTATTCTCTTCTTTATTAAATGGATTGTTGTCTAGGGTTCTCATGTTTTCTAAACTAGGAGAAGGGACTTATTTTGGTTACAGGTCTTATCAGTTGGTGTTTATTTTGCTTTTATGCAGAAGAAAGAAAAACAGAGACAGATAATTAATTTTAGTGTATTAGTACTTAAGATATATATTCAAGGTTGGTTACAAATAAGTTCTTCCTTAAAAATGTGATGTTGACCTCACGGATACCACATTTACCATTTTAAAATCTGGGTTCAATTAATAAACAAAGAGAAAAATTGTCCAAACCCGAACATAAAGTCTCAGATTTACACAACTCTGAACAGATCTAGTTACTTAACAACCACTAAAGTGAATTAAAAAAAAAAAATTCTGACATATGTGCTCTTTGGGAGAATTTTTCCTTTTAAGCCTTCACAAAGACACAGCAAGAAATTATAAATACATATATAAGCAAAACAAGATTAAGCAACACTTCTCCATTGTGTGTGTAGCACTAATTATAGTGTTTCCTTTTATAAAAGCAGAAATAGTATAATATCTTCTCATAGTTTGAGACACTGGAAATAGACGACTATATTCTAGCAATAGCAAGCTTGTATCTTGAGACCGCCTCCCACGGACATGAACAGTATTACTACTGCCCACAGCTGACATCAGTCCCGGATTCTGTCTTTTTCTGTTTAGCCATTTTTTAACCTAAATGAACCAACTCAGCTTGCCAGGAATTACAAGCTTAAAGAATAGTATTTTAAGTAAGAGCAATATTTACTAAAATTTTAATTTAATCTCTATATTGAGCAAGCATAGCTTTTTGATAGAACTAAAATGAAATGTTTTTTCTCTCACCATTCCTTTAAATTTTATTAGGGTAGAGTACCTATTCCTGGATGAAAACCTTGGTGGGATCTATGGTTTTATTGTTGTTGTTCGTTGACTTTTAAATAATATAACTTTCCATTGCCATTTTAGGTCACAGATACTATTACAATTCAGTAATTAGAGTATTTAATACTAGACTATTTGTTACTGTGTAATAATGAAAATTCATAATTGGAGATAGTATTAATTCTCCCTTGCAATAGGTTAAGCCTACTTAGAGCTGAAAGCCCGAACCGAAGAACTGGAGTGGGCCTTCTGTCTTCTTTCTTCATTGCATGACATCATATCGCTATCATTTCCAAGGCCACATACAGCCCTTAGGAGGTGGGAGAATGATAGGAAGTCAGGAGATACAGGACATTTCTTACTTCACTGCAAATCCTAATTGTTTCCTTCTCTGTGTCTAAAGGCAGGGACCTCTGGCAGGTCCCGGTAAATGATTAAAACAGAATCTTTCTCTTTGGAGACACCTTTGAGGACTCGTTGAAGGTTCCCAACTAGACCATTCCACCTCCTGCAATTCATTAGTTGATGCATCTTTCCTCGTTCAGGTCCTGGGAAGCCTGAAGTGCATCTACACTTGCTTTTTGAGAGGAACTCTTTACTCTTCCAGATGGCTTTTTGGGACAGAACCCAAGATGAACCACTCTAGCTCTTTTTCCCTTGGCTTACATCCCTCGCCCTGATAAGTTTTAGGAAATAAGGCTGGTCCTGAACCAAAAACACTCTCCTGGCTCTACCACTAAGCAGCCAGTCATCCTCAGCCACTACATTTTCTGGGGCAGAGGTAGTAGAATCAGTCACCCCTCAGTCTATAGTCCACTTAAGATTTTGGGAACAGCAGTACAACACTAGTTCTTTGCATTTTCCAACTGCAGAAAACACATTTCAAAGCTCTCCTATGGTCCCTGGCAGTACTCCTCACTAGACTTGAGGTTAGAAGGTCCTACACAGCTATGCCTATTCCCCTCAGAGGGTGGCTACTGTTAAACATTCAGCTGAGTAACTTAAAAGATAAATTGGTTTTTTTGGATGATTCATGGATCAGGGCCCATCCCATCTAGCAAATAGAAAAGAGATCCCTCGAGATGTAGAAAAGGAAGATTTTTAAAGGCAGAGAGGGAGCAAGAAAATAAAATTATTGGCAAAGAATGCATTGTTTTAGGCAAAGTTGCCCTCCTAAGGGGAATGGAGGGTTCTATTGGTAGATTTCCTAATGCTATCAGGGAAATTCCATGTTGACTGGTTAAGGGTTACATTACTGGGGGGATTGAAACTGCAGTGAAATATTCAGTCTTAATGTGGGGTTTTAATATGAGTAACTCCATTTTGGGCCTGTGGATGTATTTATTTGTTTGTTTATTTATTTATTTTTTTGACAGTACTCACAACAGAGTGGCAGCTCTGTAAAGAAGCTACTCCTTTACTTTCTCTGATGCTTTTTTTTTTTTTAATCCTTGCTCTGGTTGAAGCCTCAATGAATCATGTAAAAATGTCTTGAATGCATTTCTTTTATCAACCCGTGTATAGAAGGGAGAATGGCTCATCTTCAGTTGAGCATCCTGTCATCTGTTGGTGCTTCAACAGAAACTATGACAGGAATAATCCCATTCTAAGATCCCGTTAGAAATAGAAGCACAAAGAAGTGGGACACATCATACAATCTAGGTGTGAATAGCATTAGTACATGTCAGACTAGGGTCTAAATATTTCTTAAAATTGTGTCTTTTTTCCCCATCTCTATTACCATTCTATTGAAGTTTTAAATTCAAAACTTTATAATCTCTTACCAGTACTGTTGGAATCACTTGTCTCTGCCTTGGGCTTTATCCCAGTTAAATGTATTCTTCATAATACCACCAGATTGGTTGACCTAAAATGCAAACGTTAGTTACCTTGTCAGTTATTTGCTTTAAATCTTTGAAAATCTCCCAATATCATTGCCCTAGATGCAAGCTTCTTAAATGTTAGAGTACGTAAAAATGACCCTGGAATCTTGTTAAATTTCAGATTCTATTTGAAGGTTGGGAATGTGGCCCCCAATTCTGCATTTGTATAAACCTCTGTGGTAATGTTACAGCTCCAGCTGCTGCTCCAAGAACCACTCTTTGAGTACCAGGGGCCTAGAGAAGTTTCGGCTCCTTAGCTGTGCCCATTTAAAGACCTAACTGAACTGAACTATATTTCATCTCTTACCTCTCACCACAGCTACAGTTTAGAGTTCCCAGAAAAAAATTATGCCGTTTCATATCTGGTATCCTTTTTTTCTGTTGTTTTGTTTCTTATTTTGCTTATGTTTTTTGATATTTTACGTATGGTAGTAGTAACTGAGATCTCCTCCCCTCAAAGTTTCCTTCAGCTCCAGAAAGCAATTCCCTACATCCACAAATTGGTTTGGTTTTATATTATTTTCCTGTGGCTGCTAATAGAAATTATCCCAAATTGGGTGACTGAAAAATAAATACATAAATAAATGTACTCTCTCACAGTTCTGGAGGTCAGTGCCCCAAATCAAGGTGTCAGCAGAGCTGTGCTCCCTCCCATGGCTTTAAGGAAGAATCTCTTGGAGGCTCCAGGAATTCCTTGCCTTGTGGCTTTAATCTGTGATCACATTGCCTCCTTCTCCTCATAAAACACTCTGCTTTATATTTATAAGAATGTATGTATTTTCATTTAGGACCCATCCAGATAGTCTAAGAAAAATTCTACCTCTCAAAATCTTAATCACAGCTTTTGTATATGAGGTGAAATGCGCGCCTGTCATATAAGGCAATGTTGACAGGTTCTGAGGATTAGGATGTGGTGGGGATCATCACCACTTAACCCACTACATGCCTCTTTTTAGAGCACATGGCATCATAGGAATAATAGCTACCATTTATTTTATTTATTATTATTCTTTTAGGACATTTTCCCTGATTCCTGGTACTTATTCAAATACCCTTGTGCTTATCTTTTACATATCAGATATCACACTGTACTATATATGTTAGTTCTCTTTCATGTCTTATTTAACATGTGTATTTATATATTATGTCATATATAACAGGGATACTACTATCTGTGACATAATAGGTGCTCAACAAATATGATAAAGATTTTTCTTTAGGGGGCCTTTCTTATTGTCCATACTGGAATAGGTACTTGTACACACATAGAGCACTGAACTTCTACTTTTTAGCACTTACTGTTTTGTAATTAGATATTTCCTTGTGTATTTGTTTGGTGTCTCCCCCCCACCCCTAGATTATAAACTCCATAAGGGTAGGGACCATGTGTTTTTTCCATTGTCCTTTTCTTGTTCCTTGCATAGTGCCCAGCACAGGGTATTTGCTCAGAAGTACTTGTTAAGTGAATGACCAGTTAAATAAATGGATCCATGTAAGAGAAATTGATGAAGGAAGTGGTACTCTTAAGGTTTAATTTAATGTCAGGAGTTGCAAAGGGAAAGTGTTCTGGAAAAGAGGAAGAGTGTAAGAGGGTTTCTTGAAAACTAATTGGAATACTACTTAAGGATAGAGTGGGAAGAAGGCATCAGGGGGTAAGGATGGAGCAAAGAACAGGGCCCTGATAACAGCGATTATTTATTGGAGGTTTATTATGTGCCAGCCCATTAGCCATTTACTCATGTAATAAAAGTATGACTATACCCTCTGAGTAGCCTCTTTTCTTGCACCCAGCACACTTTGGGAACAGACTTGGCACTTTTTCTGGCATTTCTTACAAACACAAGTCCAACTTCAAAAACACTGGTTAGTAACATAAATGTTACAAATTTTTGGTGAATAACCTGTCTTGCATGTATGGAGCAAACTTCAAGCAAGCTTCTTCAGCAGCTATCTGTGTTCATCTCTTTCTGCATCTGTGCAGGCTCTAGATCTTCTCTCTATTTCTCCCTTTGCCTATACTGATTCCCAGGTCCTATATTATAATGAGGCATTTTGTTACAGTACCTTCACAGTAAAAGAAAATTAGTAAAGCAGTAAGCTGTAGTTTATTTCTTTAGACTTAAATTACCTCATTTATTTTAAACATCATAACAACCATAGGAGGCACAATTTTATAGAGATATAAAATGATTAAATAACTTATCCAATGTCACACAAGTAATAAGTAGTAGTGCTAGATTCAAATCCATATCTTTTAGTGCCAAAGTCTTATGATTTACCATTATTCAAATGCAGCACTTTGACGTTATATTGAAATATCCATCTGTGCTTGGCCCCTAGACAAATGCTTCCAAAGAGAGATCACTCACTGGGGATCACCTAAAAGAATTAATGAAACAGAACCTCTGGGAGTGGGGCCAGGTCCTACATTTTTAACAACCTCCCTGGCAATTCTTATGCACAATAGCATTTAAGAGACCTTTGCACTGAACTACAACCACTTCAAGAATGAAGCTCGTGGTTTATTCATCTTTGTGGTTATTTATCTTGTCATCAGTGACTTGCACAGTGCCTAACTTAGAATCAGTATAAAAATAAGTGTGTTGAGTTAAACCAAATTGATTTAGAGCTTCTCCTAACACTCTTCAGTGAAGACTACTTTCAGAATCTGAGATGGAAGTGACTTTCAAGTGAAGATTTAGCTGTAAGATTTAGAAGGAATCAGAGCAGAAAACTTATAGGTCATTAGGCTACTTAGAAATCTAGCAGTGTATTATGCTCACATGCTACTAAGTGAAACTTCAGTCAACCTCAGAGCTTAGACCTGGGTGCTACTTACACTATTGAGTGGCCCTGACTTCAAAAGATTTATTCAAAGGGCACTCAGCCTCTTCTCTGGTATCTTTTCCCATTAGCAAATTACCCTCTAGGGGATAGGTCTACAGAAAAAACTCTGGTCACATGTTCTGGATAAAGAAACAACCCCCATAGGAGAAAAATCAGCAATAAATTGACCATCTGAGGCCTCCCAACTTGTGGAATATAAATTATATTTCAGGAAAATACATTTCATTGGAAAAGGACCTGAAGAAACAGAGCTGAATGAAGTATCATAGGTTCAAGGTCTCCCACCTCCGCCTCCCTCCTCTAGCAGAGCCTCACTTTCCTGAATGGAATTATATTTCTCTGGGGTCCAAAATGAATATGGGAAGATCCATCACACCTTCTCAGACAGTGATGCACCATTTTGAGGTCTTTATTCTGATTCATTATTTTGCTGCTGGAGTTTAATCTTTAAGTAAATTTTCTTAAATACGGTGAATGGATGATGTATTTTTTGAACTTTTGCATTTCCAAGATATTTTTTTTTTCAGTTGCTTTCAAATGAAAGACAGTTGCCCAGGTTTTAAAGTCTTTAGTTTAATGAGAGACTATGGACTATGAGAAACAAACTGAGGGCTACAGAGGGGAGGGGGGTGGGGGAATGGGATAGGCCGGTGATGGGTAGTAAGGAGGGCACGTATTGCATGGTGCACTGGGTGTTATACACAACTAATGAATCATCGAGCCTTACATCGGAAACCGGGGATGTACTGTATGGTGACTAACATAATATAATAAAAAATCATTATAAAAATAAATAAATAAAGTCTTTAGTTTAAAAAAAAATTTTTTTTTTTGTTTACTTGAAACTTAAAATGTTTCTGCTTTCTACTGATATTTGTTATTTAGTAGAGGAAACTGAAGCAGTCTTTTGGGGAGCAAAAATTCCAGTCCCCCTTAAGGTCCTCCTAGTTGAAGTAGGAATCAAATTGACATGAGGCAGATTAACAGGAGAAAATTAAATCTAATAGCATAGTTACTAAGAACCATAGATAGGAAGTTCCAAAGACAGGCAAAGTAAGGTATGTATGTCATTCTGAACTAAGGAGAAGGGGGTAGGGATCCAGATCTTCAAAGAAAAGGAATGCAATCTTCAGGAAGAATGAAAAAAGAGTAAATGTTTGGTAAACAGATGTTTTCTGGGCCTCAGAAAAAATGAAACAAAGATCAAACAGGCTTTGATCTAGGTTCCTTCCCAGTCTAGCATACCTGGTTCTTACCATAGTGTAGTTATCTATGGTGACCGCTCTCTTCCTGGAGCAGGTCCTCTATCAAAATTCTTTTAGGCAGTTGTGTGGCAGATAAAGAGCTTTTCCTAAATCCGCTGGATCTTGATTACTTTTAACTCAAAATAATCTTTATGCCAAAGCAGCGTATTTTGGAGGGACCAGTCTTGATCGTCTTCAAGTCTAATAGTCTCTTTCATGGGAAGTATTTTTTTATATGATGTTTATATATTTTCTTTAATACATTTCATTCTATAATAAGTCTATCTCCAGACTTCTTTGGATTTCTCCTAGGAAAGATGTAAGCATTTCTCATCTGTATACTAACATCTTTTCTTTACTTAGGGATTCTTTCTTCAGCTGTCTTTAATTATTTTTCTAATTATTCTGATTTCTTATTGAAAAACACCTAAAATTTTTATATTGTGTTTTTATTCCTGTCTTCCATATCCATCAAAGTCTACCTTACAGTTTTTCCATATATATATATATATAAAAAGAGGTTAACCATCCAATAGTTTCTTTTCTGCATTCCACTATGCATGTTAGTATTTCTGTTATATTACTCATTTTTTTGCTTTCGTTCCTTATTTTACATGCTTTATCTCATTCTTTCTTGTTTTAATGTCACACTATTTTATCCTAATAACCTGCTCTTCTTTGATATAGGCCAGGAACGTGTCAAACCAAGGATGCTAAATGCTTTCCTAAAATCTCTCAGCTTTCTTGATGAAAATGCCAAGAAAATTCAGTGGGAAAGAGTCCCTTTTCAGCAAATGGTACTAGAACAGTTGAATATCCACATGCAAAAAGATGACATTGAACTCCTACCCCACACCATACACAAAAAATAATTTCAGGGCTCCTGGGTGGCTCAGTTGGTAAGCTTCCAACTCTTGATTTTGGCTTAGGTCATGATCTCAGGGTTGTGAGCACCGTGTTAGGCTCCCTGCTAGGCGTGAAGCTTGCTTAGGATTTTCTCTCTCCCTCTCCCTCCTCCCCTCCCCCCTACTTGTGTTCTCTCTCTTTCTCTCTCTCGAAAAAAATAAATAAAATAAAAAAATAAAAAATAATTTAAAGTGGATCACAGACATAAATGTAACAGATAATACTTTAAAACTTTCAGAAGAAATTATAGGAGAAAATCTTCATGATTTCTCAGATGTGATAGCAAAATACAAATGATAAGAGAGAAAAATGATACATTGGACTTAATCAAAACTAAAACCTTTTGTGTTTCAAAAGATATCCTCAAGAAAATGAAAAAAAAAAATCCCACAGAATGGAAGAACATACATGCAAATTGTATATCCAACAGTGAACCTATATCCAGAATAGTTAAAGAATTCTTCCAACTCATTAATAAAAAGGTAGATAATCCAATTAAAAATAGGCAAAAGATCTGAATAGACATTTCTGCACAAATGGCTGATAAGGATATAAAACAACAACAACAACAAAAACATTAGCTCTCAAGGAAACGCAAATCAAAATGACAGTGAGATTCTCATGTACTAGAATGGATATATTGAAAAGGGCAGGTAATAACAACTGTTGGAAGATGTGAAGAAATTTGAACCCTCCTACACTGTTTGTGGGAATGTAAAATGGTACAGCTGTTTGTAAAACAGTTTGACAATTCCTCAAAAAGTTAGGCATTGATTTAACATAGGACCCAACAGTTCTACTTTTTGGAATCTACCTAAGAGAAATAAAAAATGAAAATATCCACATAGAGACTTTTAGCATTATCCACAATAGCTAAAAAACAGAAGCAACACAAGTGCACATCAACGGGATAAACAAAATACAGTACAATACTCTTCAGCAATAAGAAGCAATAAGAAAGAAAGCAGCGCGGATACATCATACAACATGCTTGCCTAATGCTGGGGGTAGGGGGTGGGGATGGAAAATACCTGTATATAGGCATGTGATTTCTTTTAATTATTTAAATGTTTTAAAATTATGTGATGATTGTACAACTCAGTAAATATAAAACATTTCAATTATTTCAATAAATGAATTTTATGGTATATAAATTCTATCTCAATAAAACTATTAAAATCACCCAGGTAGTTTTGTGTGTAATAAAAAACTTTCAGTGACCCACTATTTGTTCAATTTGATGTTCTTTCTCTTTCCTGAAATCCCCCTTCATAAACACTGTGTTGACTTTTTCTGCCCTCATCTTCAAACAGAGTTGTAGTCAACAGGCAATGTGTAAGACTTGCCATTACTCTATATCTAGTTAGGTGCTTGTCAAATTCTCTTCGCAATTTATGCGTAGATACCAGGTTGAGGTACATAACTTTTGGTAAAACATTCAGGAGGAGATAATGTATTAAATAGGTTGGTTCCCCAATCAAAACTTCCTTCTTGGGAAATCAGTCAGGATTGACAGAATAAATTGAACAGCCAGAGGGAGAGAGGGGGCCATATTGTGGAAGGTAGGAGGTGTGGTTACATGGTTTGGGGGAGAAACGGATTGCAGCTGCTGCAGAGGGGATGGAGTCCTGGTCATGGGGAGAGATAAGAGAAAGAGAGAGAGGACTGCACAGGGGATTGAACAGGGAAAACACTTTCCCAAAGCCATCAACTGGGAAAATCAGAGAGGCCAATTTTCATGAGTTTTTACAACCAGTGGGGCTCAAAGACTGGAGTTTTAGAGGTCCGAGGTGTGGCTGGAATAGAGCCCTGAAGGTACCATAGTGCTCCTGTGGAGAAGGCAGGCAGATAAACTGGGGGCAGATGGTGTGATCTGAGGATCTCCTGAGACACACTGGGAGAGACAATTCCCCCTTCTTGGAGCATATCTGCGAGAGGTGGCATTACCTCTCTGGGGACAAAGGACCCCGGGAACACCATTTTCTTCCCCTGCCTTTTAGCAGAGGTGCAGAGACACCTGCTGAGGGTGGCTAACTTGGACGTTGGCTCTTTAGGGTGCTTTGCTCCAAACCCCATGCTCATGTGTTGTGGTGCAACTGCTCTTCTGTGTCAAACCTGCATCAATCCCAGTGCGGCAAGACCCTCCCACTAGAAGACCAGTGCAGGTCCCCCACAGCAGACCCCTAAAGTTTGGAGTTTTAAAACTCAGCTAGCTGCCTGGGATAGAGCCCAAAATGCACTGCACTGGTCCAGGCAGGCAAGCAACTCAGACACAAACACTGGAAAACAACGACCTGAAAAACACCTACAATGCACAAGGGAAAATTATTCACTCTTCCAGAAGGGCTTCCGTGGCAGCAGCAAGCGTGAACTCCCCTCTCTGGGGACAAAGGAGCTGGCTGGCCCCATTTCCCTGCCCCACCCCTCAGCATGAACTAACTTCAGTAAATAGGACAATATCAACTGGCTGCCTAACCTGCTTACACCAAGCCTCACCGCTCCCCCCTCCCCCAGCTCAGCTGGTACTGCTTTTCTACGGCAAGTGTGCCTAATGACCAGCACAGTGGGCCCCTCCCCCAGAGGAACAGCACAAACCCCTGCACACACCACATCTGCTGACCATAGAGTTTTGCAGAGTTCCAGCTCTAGTGGAAATAACATCAGGTCTCCCTTGCAAGCAGGCCAGAGAACACCTAGTTAAAGCTCACCACACTGGCCAAGGTACAAATACTACCCATGTGGGGTAGAGCAGCCATAACACAGCTGCAAAGTACACACAGCACCCACCAGAGACACTTTCTGAAGTGCCAGGCCCTGGACATTATATGACCTCTTCTTCATAAAGCCATTACTCTCAGGAGCAGGAAACATAACAGGTTTTCCTAACACAGAGAATAAGACAGAGACCTAGACAAAAGACAAGATGGAGGAATTCGTCCCAAAAGAAAGAACAAGAAAAGGTCACAGCCAGGTATCTAATCAAAACACATATAAGTAATATGCCTGATCTAGAATTCAAAGCAATAATCATAAAGATACTAGCTGGGCTTGAGAAAAGTATAAAAGACATAAGGGAGACCCTTACCATAGAGAAAAAAGAGCTTCAAACTAATTAGGCCAAAATGAAAAATGCAATAACCGAGATTCAAAACCGACTGAATGTAATGACCGCAAGGATGCAAGAAGAAGAAGAGGAATGAATAAGTGATGTAGAAGATAGGATTTTGGAAAATAATGAACAAAAGAGGGAAAGGAAAATCTTGGATCACAAAAGTAGACTTAGGGAACTCAGTGACTCCATGAAATGTAATAACATTTGAATCCTAGGAGTCCCAGAAAAAAGAGAAAAAAACGGGCAGAAGGTTTACTTCAGGAAATTATAGCTGAAAACTTCCCTAATCTGGGGAAAGAAACAGACTTCCAAATCCAGGAAGCACAGAGAGCTCCCATCAAAATTAACAAAAGCAGGCCAATACCAAGATTCATCCTAGTTAAATTTGCAAAATAAAGAGAGAAAGAAAAAAATCCTAAAAGCAGCAAGACAAAAGGAAGACAAATAAGGTTAGCAGCAGAATTCTCCACAGAAACTTGGCATACCAGAAGAAAGTAGCATGATATATTTAATGTACAGAATGGGAAAAATTTGTAGCCAAGAATACTCTATCCAGCAAGGCTATCGTTCAGAATAGGAGAGATAAAGAGTTTCTCAAACAAACAAAAACTAAAGGAGGTCATGACTACTAAACCAGCCCTGCAAGAAATATTAAAGGGGACTCCGAGTGGGAAAGAAAGACCAAAAGTGACAAAGACTAGAAAGGAACAGAGAAAATCTTCAGAAGCAGCAACAAAACAAATAATAAAATGTCGCTAAATTTCTATCTATCAATAATCATGCTGAATGTAAATGGACTAAATGCTACAATCAAAAGACACAGGGTGTCAGAGTGGATAAAAAAACAAAACAAAAGACATATATGCTGCCTATGGGAGACTCATTTTAGACCTAAAGATACCTGCAGATTAAAAGGAGATGGAGAGGGGGGAGGAGTTAAGATGGCGGAGGAGTAGGGGACCCCTTTTTCAGCTGGTCCCCTGAGTCGAGCTGGATAGGTACCAGACCAGCCTAAACAACCACGGAATCAGCCTGAGACGCAGGAAGATACATCTGGATCTCTACAAATGAACATCTCCAGTGCTGAGTATTGAGGTACGAAGTGGGGAGCCGTGAAACCGCGCACAGATATTGGAAGATAAATGGAAGGGGGACGGAGCCGCTGCGTTCGGGTGCCGGGAAGCGGCAGCCACCGGCACAGGGGAGCGGGCGGACTCGAGGTCGGCACCTGCGAAACAGCAGACTGAGACCCTGAACCAGGTGCGTGCGCCACCAGGCTTCTCATGGAACTCCGGAATCCCAGTGTGCTCACGGGAACTAGACTGAGACCCGGAGGTCCGGGAGCGCGCAGGGGTGGCTGGAGGCTGGCAGCGTTAGAAACACAAAGGACAGAGACGCGCCGGCCCTGGAAGTGAGGGCAGGGACGCCGGGTGTGGGGCGCACATCCCGGGACGCTGCAGGATTGAGCAGCACCAACAGTAACGGAGTTAAAGTGGCCAGAACATCAGTGGAGAACAGGCCGCAATCCCTCTGTTCTGTGACAGAGGCTGAAATTCGGCCGCTGCTGCTCTGACTGTCAGAAGAGGCGCAGCAGACCGCCAGGGAAAGCCGCCAGAGAACAAAAGCCTGGAAATCTCGGCTCACAGTGTGCCCATCTCCATCCCCCCTCGAGGGGACACGGAGACTCTACCCAAACAGGGTTGCCTGAGTATCCTCGTGGTAGGCCCCTCCCCCAAAACACAGAAGGCAGGCTGAAAAATCAAGAAGCCCACAAGCCGGGGCGCCTGGGTGGCGCAGTCATGGAGCGCCTGTCTTCAGCTTAGGGCGTGATCCCGGCGTTCTGGAAAGGAATCCCTCATCTGGCTCCTCCACTGGGAGCCTGCTTCTTCTCTCCCACTCCCCTGCTTCTGTTCCCGTTCTTGCTGACTGTCTGTCTCTCTCAGATAAATAAATAAATAAAATCTTTAAAGAAGAAGCCCACATCCCTAAGATCCCTATAAAACAAGGGGCATGGCCTGGGACCCAGTCAATAATTTGGGCTCTGGACAACCTCTCCTCATCAGAATGACAAGAAGGAGAAGCCCCCCCCCAGCAAAGAAAAGACAGTGAGTCTGTGGCCTCTGCCACAGAAATAATGGATATGGATGTAACCAAATTATCAGAAATGGAATTCAGAGTAACGATGGTCAAAATGATGAGTAGAATTGAAAAAAGTATTAACGAAAAGGTTACTGAGAATATAGAATCCCTAAGGACAGAAATGAGAGCGAACCTGACAGAAATTAAAAATTCTGTGAGCCAAATGCAGGAAAAACTAGAGGCTCTGACGGCCAGGGTCACCAAAGCAGAGGAAAGGGTTAGTGAATTGGAGGATGGGTTAATAGAGGAAAAAACAAAAATAGAAGATGGTCTTAAAAAAATCCAAGCCCAAGAATGTAGGTTACGGTAGATTACTGACTCAATGAAATGTTCCAATGTCAGAATCATCAGCATCCCCAAGGGGGTGGAGAAAAACAGAGGTCTAGAAGAGATATTTGAACAAATTGTAGCTGAAAACTTCCCTAATCTAGCGAGGGAAACAAACATTCGTGTCCAAGAGGCAGAGAGGACCCCTCCCAAGCTCAACCACGACAAACCTACACCACGTCACGTCATAGTGCATTTCGCAAATATTAGATCCAAGGATACAGTATTGAAAGTGGCCAGGGCAAAGAAATTTCTCACGTACCAAGGCAAAGGCATCAGAATTACGTCAGACCTGTCTACACAGACCTGGAATGAGAGAAAGGGTTGGGGGAGCATTTTTAAAGCTCTTTCAGAGAAAAACATGCAGCCAAGGACCCTTTATCCAGCAAGGCTGTCATTCAGAATTGATGGAGAAATAAAGACATTTCAGAATCACCAGTCATTAACCAATTTCGTAACCATGAAACCAGCCCTACAGGAGATATTAAGGGTGGTTCTATAAAGGTAAAAAGGCCCCAAGAGTGATACACAAAAGAAAGTCACAACCAATACGAACAAAGACTTTACTGGCAACCTGGCATCATTAAAATCATACCTCTCAGTTCTTAGCGCTAATGTGAATGGTTTGAACGCTCCCATAAAGTGCCACAGGGTTGCAGATTGGATAAAAAGAAATGACCCATCCATTTGCTGTCTACCAGAGACTCATTTCGAACCCAAAGATGCATTCAGACTGAGAGTAAGGGGATGGAGTACCATCTTTCACGCAAATGGACCTCAAAAGAAAGCTGGGGTAGCAATTCTCATATCAGATAAATAGGATTTTAAACTACAGACTATAGTTAGAGATGCAGAAGGACACTACATTATTCTTAAAGGAAGTATTCAACAAATGGATATGACAATTATAAATATATATGCCCCCAGAGGGGAGCAGCAAGATACACAAGCCAACTCTTAACCAGAATAAAGAGACATATAGATAAAAATATTAATACTAGGGGACCTCAACACTCCACTCTCAGAAATAGACAGAACACCCTGGCAAAAACTAAGCGAAGAATCAAAGGCTTTGAATGCCATACTTGACGAGTTGGACCTCATAGATATATATAGAACACTACACCCCGGAACCAAAGAATACTCATTCTATTCTAATGCCCATGGAACATTCTCAAGAATAGACCATGTTCTGGAACACAAAACAGGTCTCAACCGATACCAAAAGATTGAAATTATCCCCTGCATATTCTCAGACCACAACGCTCTGAAATTGGAACTCAACCACAAGGAAAAATTTGGAAGAAACTCAAACACTTGGAGACTAAGAACCATCCTGCTCAGGAATGACTCGATAAACCAGGAAATCAAAAATCAAATTAAACAATTTATGGAGACCAATGAGAATGAAAATACAACAGTCCAAAACCTATGGGATACTGCAAAGGCAGTCCTAAGGGGGAAATACATAGCCATCCAAGCCTCACTCAAAAGAATAGAAAAATCTAAAATGCAGTTTTTATATTCTCACCTCAAGAAGCTGGAACAGCAACAGAGGGACAGGCCTAATCCACTCACGAGGAAGCAGTTGACCAAAATTAGAGCAGAAATCAATCAAGCAGAAACCAGAAGTACAGTAGAGCAGATCAACAGGACTAGAAGCTGGTTCTTTGAGAGAATCAATAAAATTGACAGACCACTGGCAAGACTTATCCAAAAGAAAAGAGAAAGGACCCAGATTATTAAAATTATGAATGAAAAAGGAGAGGTCACGACGAGCACCATGGAAATTGGAAGGATTATTAGAAATTTTTATCAACAGCTATATGCCAATAAACTAAGCAATCTGGAAGAGATGGAATCCTTCCTGGAAACCTATAAACTACCAAGATTGAAACCAGAAGAAATTGATTCCTTAAACAGGCCAATTAATTATGAAGAAATTGAGTCAGTGATAAACAACCTTCCAAATAACAAAACTCCAGGCCCGGACGGTTTTCCTGGGGAAGTCTACCAAACATTCAAAGAAGAAATAATACCTATTCTCCTAAAGCTATTTCAAAAAATAGAAACAGAAGGAAAGCTACCAAACTCATTCTATGAGGCTAATATTACCTTGATCCCCAAACCAGGCAAAGACCCCCTCAAAAAGGAGAATTACAGACCGATTTCCCTAATGAATATGGACGCCAAAATCCTCAACAAGATACTTGCTAATAGAATCCAACAGTACATTAAAAGGATTATCCATCTTGATCAAGTGGGATTCATACCTGGGATGCAAGCGTGGTTCAATATTCGCAAATCAATCAGCGTGATACATCATATCAACAAGAAAAGACTCAGGAACCATATGATCCTCTCAATTGATGCCAAAAAAGCATTTGACAAAATACAGCATCCTTTCCTGATTAAAACCCTTCAGAGTGTAGGAATAGAGGGTACATTTCTCAATCTCATAAAAGCCATCTATGAGAAGCCTACTGCAAATATTATTCTCAATGGGGAAAAGCTGGAAGCCTTTCCCTTAAGATCAGGAACTCGACAAGGATGCCCACTCTCGCCACTATTATTCAACATAGTACTAGAAGTCCTTGGAACAGCAATCAGACGACAAAAAGGGATCAAAGGTATCCAAATCAGCAGAGAAGAAGTCAAAATGTCTCTCTTCGCAGATGACATGATACTCTATATGGAAAACCCAAAAGAAGCCACTCCCAAACTATTAGAAGTTATAGAGCAATTCAGTAACGTGGCGGGATACAAAATCAATGCTCAGAAATCAGTTGCATTTCTATACACGAATAACGAGACTGAAGAAAGAGAAATTAGGGAATCCATCCCATTTACAATATCACCAAAAACCATACGTTACCTTGGAATTAACTTAACCAGAGATGTAAAGGACCTATATTCTAGAAACTATAAATCACTCTTGAAAGACATTGAGGAAGACATAAAAAGATGGAAAGATATTCCATGCTCATGGATCGGAAGAATTAACATAGTTAAAATGTCCATGCTACCCAGAGCAATCTACACTTTCAATGCTATCGTGATCAAAATACCTAGGACATTTTTCAAAGAACTGGAACAAATAGTCCTTAAATTTGTATGGAAACAGAAAAGGCCCCGAATCTCCAAGGAACTGTTGAAAAGGAAAAACAAAGCTGGGGGCATCACAATGCCGGATTTCGAGCTGTACTACAAAGCTGTGATCACAAAGACAGCATGGTACTGGCACAAAAACAGACACATAGAGCAATGGAACAGAATAGAGAGCCCAGAAATGGACCCTCAGCTCTTTGGACAACTAATATTTGATAAAGCAGGAAAAAACATCCGGTGGGAAAATGACTGTGTCTTCAATAAATGGTGCTGGGAAAATTGGGCAGCTACATGTAAAAGAATGAAACTTGACCACTCTCTCACAGCATACACAAAAATAAACTCCAAATGGATGAAAGACCTCGATGTGAGACAGGAATCCATCAAAATTCTAGAGGAGAACATAGGCAGCGACCTCTACGACATCGGCCAAAGCAACCTTTTTCATGATACATCCCCAAAGGCAAGAGAAACAAAAGATAAAATGAATTTATGGGACTTCATCAAGATTAAAAGTTTCTGCACAGCCAAGGAAACAGTCAGAAAAACTAAGAGGCAGCCCACGGAATGGGAGAATATATTTGCAAATGACACTACAGATAAAAGACTGGTATCCAAGATCTACAAAGAACTTCTCAAACTCAATACACGAGAAACAAATAAACAAATCAAAAAATGGGTAGAAAATATGAACAGACACTTTTCCAATGAAGACATACAAATGGCTAACAGACACATGAAAAAATGTTCAAAATCATTAGCCATCAAGGAAATTCAAATCAAAACCACACTGAGATACCACCTTACGCCAGTTAGAATGGCAAAAATAGACAAGGCAAGAAACAACAATTGTTGGAGAGGATGTGGAGAAAGGGGATCCCTCCTACATTGTTGGTGGGAACGCAAGTTGGTACAGCCACTCTGGAAAACAGTGTGGAGGTCCCTTAAAAAGTTAAAAATTGAGCTACCCTATGATCCAGCCATTGCACTACTGGGTGTTTACCCCAAAGATACAGACATAGTAAAGAGAAGGGCCATATGCACCCCAATGTTCATAGCAGCAATGTCCACAATAGCTAAATCGTGGAAGGAGCCGAGATGCCCTTCAACAGATGACTGGATTAAGAAGTTGTGGTCCATATATACAATGGAATATTACTCAGCTATCAGAAAAAACGAGTTATCAACATTTGCTGCAACATGGATGGCACTGGAGGAGATAAGGCTAAGTGAAATAAGTCAAGCAGAGAAAGACAACTATCATATGATTTCTCTCATCTATGGAACATAAGAACTAGGATGATTGGCAGGGAAGAAAGGGATAAAGAAAGGGGGGTAATCAGAAGGGGGAATGAAACATGAGAGACTATGGACTATGAGAAACAAACTGAAGGCCTCAGAGGGGAGGGGGGTGGGGGAATGGGATAGACCGGTGATGGTTAGTAAGGAAGTCATGTATTGCATGGTGCACTGGGTGTTATACGCAACTAATGAATCATCGAGCCTTGCATTGGAAACCGGGGGTGTACTGTATGGTGACTAACATAATATAATAAAAAATCATTAAAAAAATAAAAATAAAAAAAATAAAAGGAGATGGAGAAATATTTATCATGCAAACAGATATCAAAAGAAAGCCAGAGAAGCCATACTTATATCAGACAAAGTAGATTTTAAACAAATACTATAATGAGATGAAGAAGGGTGCTATATCATAATAAAGGGGTCTGTCCAACAGGAAGATCTAACGATTGTAAATCCTTACTCCCCCAACTTGGGAGATCCCAAATATATAAAATAATTAATAACAAACATAAAGGAACTCATTGGTAATAATACAATAATTGTAGCAGACCTTAACACCTCACTACAGCAATGGACAGATCATCTAAAGAGAAAGTCAACAAGAAAACAACGGCTTTGAATGACACTCTGAACCAGATGGACTTAACAGATATCTTCAGAACATTTCATCCTAAAGCAGCAGAATACACATTCTTTTTGAGTACACATGAGACATTCTCTAGAATAGATTATGTACTAAGTCACAAATCAGGCCTCAATAAGTACAAAAAGGTTGAGATCATACCATGCATATTTTCAGACCACAATGCTATGAAACTTAAAGTCAACCACATGAAAAAATCTGGAAAGACCACAAATATATGGAAGTTAAAGAACATCCTACTAAACAATGAATGGGTCAACCAGGAAATTAAAGACGAAATAAAAAAATACATGGAAACAAATGAAAATGACAACATGACAGTCCAAGACCTTTGGGATGCCGCAAAAGTGGTCATAAGAGGGAAGTATATAGCAATACAGGCCTACCTCAAGAAGCAAGAAAAATCCCAAATAAGCAACCTAACCTTACACCTAAAGAAGCTGGAAAAGGAACAGCAAATAAAGCCTGAAGCCAGCAGAAGGGAAATAATAAAGATTAGAGCAGAAATCAATGATATAGATACAAAAAACCCCAATAGAACAGATCAACAAAACAAAGAGCTGATTCTTTGAACTAATAAAATTGATAAACCCTAGCCAGACTTATCAAAAAGAAAAGAGGAAGGACCCAAATAAATAAAATCACAAATGAAAGAAGAGAGATCACAATCAACAACCCAGAAATACAAACAATTATAAGATAATATGAAAAATTGTATGCCAACAACCTGGGCAATTTGGAAGAAATCGGTAAATTCCTAGAAACATACAAACTACCAAAACCGAAACAGGAAGAAAAAAAAAATTCGTACAGACTGGAAATCAGCAAACATATTGAATCAGTAATCAAAAATCTTCCAACAAAATCCAGGGCCAGATGGCTTCCCAGGGGAATTCTACCAGCCATTTAAAGAAGAGTTAATACTTATTCTTCTCAAACTGTTCCAAAAAATAGAAATGGAAGGAAAATTTCCACACTTATTCTATGAGGCCAGCATTACCTTGATTCCAAAACCAGATAAAGATTGTACTGGAGCAGAAACAGACACGTAGATCAATGGAACAGAATACAAAACCCAGAAGTGGACCCACAAGTGTATGATGAACTAATCTTCGACAAAGTGGGAAATAATATCCAGTGGAAAAAAGACAGCTTCTTCAACGAATGGTGTGGAAAACTGGACAGCAACATGCAGAATAATGAAACTGGACCACTTTCTTATACCATACACAAAAATAAATTCAAAATGGATGAGAGTCTTAAATGAGAAACAGGAAGCCATCAAAATCCTAGAGAACACAGGCAGCAACCTCTTTGACCTCACCGCAGCAACTTCTTACTAGCTACGTAACTGGAGGCAAGGGAAATAAAAGCAAAAATGAACTATTGGGACTTCATCAAGATAAAAAATCTTCTGCACAGTGAAGGAAATAATCAACAAAACTTAAAGCCAGCCTATAGAATAGGAGAAGATATTTGCAAATGACATACCTAATAAAGGGTTAGTATCCAAAATCTATAAAGAACTTATCAAACCAAACACTCAAAAGATTAATCCAGTTAAGAAATGGGCAGAAAACATGAACAGACATTTCTCCAAAGAAGACATACAGATGGCTAACAGATGCATGAAAAGATGCTCAACATCACTCATATCAAGGAAATACAAATCAAGACCATGATAAAATACCACCTCACGCTGGTCAGAATGGCTAAAATGAGCAACAGAGGAAACAACAAATGTTGGTGAGGAGGCAGAGGAAGGGGAACCCTTACGCTGTTGGTGGAAATGCAAATGGGTGTAGCCACTCTGGAAAACAGTATGGAGTTTCCTCAAAAAGTTAAAAATGGAACTCTATGACCCAGCAATTGTACTACGAGGTATTTACCCAAAGGATACAAAAATACTGATTCAAAGGGGCACATGTATCCTGATTTTTATAGCAGCATTATCAACAATAGCCAAACTATGGAAAGAGCCCAAATGTCTGTGGAGTGACGTATGTATAAAGAAAATGTGGCATATCCATATATATTTTTATATATGGAATATTGCCATCAAAAAGAATTAAATCTTGCCATTTGCAATGACGTGGATGATGCTAGAGAATATTATGCTAAGCAAAATAAGTCAGTCAGAGAAATACAAATACCATATGATTTCACTCATGTGGAATTTAAGAAACAGGACAGATGAACATAGGGGAAAAAAAAGAGAGGCAAATGAAGAAACTCTTAACTATAGAGAACAAACTGAGATTGCTAGAGGGGAGTTGGGCGGGGTGATGGGTTAAATGGATGATAGGGATCAAAGAAGGCACTTGTTACGAGCACTGGGTATTGTATGTAAGTGTGAATCACTAAATTCTACACTTGAAACTAATATTACACTGTTTGTTAACTAACTGGATTTTAAATAATAACTTGAAACTATTAAAAAAAAAAAAGAACTTCTTTCTTGGATAGGTGTATTCATCCCCAGCTGCTATTGGTTTTGGATGCTAAGGGCTCACAACTGCATCTTTAGAGAATTGATTCCACCTAAGTGGAGTTGCCACACCTGAAAAATTATGCCTATCCCCCCCGCCACACACAGCTCCTCGACATACACTAAACACATCAGTCATGTCCAGTGGCCACTAGTGTACTGAAATATGGCCTCTTTGACTCAAGATAGGACCCATTGTATGCTACAAGTTATATTCCAGAGTTCCTTTTGGGACCAGGCTAATGTGAGTCTCCAGCCAAGACCACAAGCTTAGCTTCCATTCCCTGCCCTGTCCTCGTTTCCTCCCTTCCTTTCTGAGAGCATTTCCTAAATCACTTTCACAAGAATCTCTGTCTTAGGTTCTAGTTCTAAGGAATCCAGCATAAGATTAGCAGTGTCTATAGTGGTACACCAGACCATAATCTCCTCCCTTAGTCTGCCTTCCTGGAAGATTTCTGTCTTCCTTGCTATTCCCCAAGCAAAGGGATGATATTCAAAATAGTTGACAACCTGGACACCAAGACATCTGAATGGTCACAGATCCAATAAGAATGAATAATGGCTGTAAATAAATCTACTACTAAGTATATATTGGCTGACTATTGGCCCTATTCCAGCATCTAGCAAAGCACCTGGATTCTCCATCTCTCAATAAGTTTTTATTTTACAAATGAATTAATGGATAAGTGAGTAAATGAATGAGTGAATATTTTTCATATGGAACTAAAACACATATCCCTGTGGTTTACATACAGTAGTCTTAGTTTTTTACAAACCATTAAGCATCTGTGGTGGATTAAATTTTCCAGCAATAGCCATAATAATTCTCCCTTCCCTCAGATTATTCTCGAATCTAGCCACTCCAACATCAACAGGTGGCATCTATGTACTTCAGTGAATTTAGGTAAGACTTTGTGGTTGTTGTGACTAGTATGAATAGTACAGTGTGACAGAAGTGATACTGTGTGACTTCTGAGGCTAGGTTATAAAAGGTGAAATAGCTTCTGCTTGACTATCTCTCTTGATATGCTTGCTCTTGGGATCCAGTCTCATCTGTGAAGATGCTGTGGTCACACTGAGAGACCCATATGGAGAGACACCTCAGGCCTGGTTGATCTCCCAGCTGACAGACAACACCAACTTATCACCCATGTGGGTGGGCTTTCTTGGTCAGGTGTCCAGCTGACAGCATGTGCAGCAGAGGTGAGCCTTCCCCATAGAGTCCTGCACAAATTGCAGATTGATGAGGAAAACAACTGATTGCCATTTTAAGCTACTGTGTTGGAGTGGTTTGGTATGCACCAATAGATCATCAGAATAGGATCCTAAGTGGGGGAAAGGACAGGAAGTAAATGATGGCTTTTTAAAAACAGGAGAAGCCATGAATTGTTTTTGTTGTTGCTGGTAGTGTTTTTTTTTTTTTAAATGATGTTTTAGTCACATTAGTTTTTGATGTGGTGTTCCATGATTCATTGTTTGTGTATAACACCCAGTGCTCCATGCAATAGCCTGGTAAAGGGTATTAAGGAGGGCACGTATTGCATGGAGCACTGTTGTTGTTTAAACATGGGGCTTGAACTCACAACCCTGAGGTCAAGAGTCACATGCTCTACCAACTGAGACATCCAGGTGTCCCACTATGATTAGTTGTTTTTTTTTTTTAAGTTAAAAGCATATAATATTTTGTTAATTTGGTAATAACCATTTACTATCCAGCATTCTTTGGGCTGTGAGTTATGGAAATCTAGTTCAAACTAGATTAGGACAATATGGTAATTATTGGCTCTTATAATTAGTAGTATTCTTAAATGACCAAATCATCCCAAAGACATGAAAGCAAGTGCCTGAAGAACAATGAGAACCAGGGAATTGAAAGTTGTTGAAACTCTCATATCTCTTTTTTTTCTCTACTTCCACTCTTTTCTCTCCTGTTGTTGCAAGTTTCATTCACATAGCTTGGAATATGACTTCTGACAATTCTTGACCCTCATAGATTATAGTCTTTGACTCCTACCACCTAAGAGAGACCGACTCTTTTAGTTCCAGTTTGAAAAATCCTGCAGAAAGACTTTGGGTGGCTGTCTTAGGTTAGATGTCTTTTCCTGGATTGATTGTCTATAGCAGCTGATTGAGGAGTAGGTCATTATATATGCACAGGTATATGAGTATATGTGTGTATGTATCAGTCAATCACCTATCAATCAACTATCTATACCTATACTCACTAGATGGGGGAATCTCATGCCTCTATCATTTATATGTTGGTGATTTCCAAACATTCACAGAACTGACCTGACCCCAATTCCAGGATTTTATATCCAAATGTCTACTTACCATTTCACTTGAATGTCTAATGGTGACTTAGTCAAGATAGGCTAGGTGGTAACAAGTCTCAAAATTTCAGTGAATTGACATAACAAATGTTTATTTGGTCATGCAAAGTATGCTGTGGAAATGAACAATTCTCTAGGATGACTATTCTCCATCAGTCTGCATTGCTGACTGATGGAGCCTTCACCATCCTGCAGTTGCACTACCTGAAATATGCAGCCTCCTTGGACAATGAGACAGGGTAAGAGAATGCTTCTCCTGGGACCTGATATCATTTCAGCTTACAACCTGTTAGCCAGAACTGCTCACGTAGTCTCACATGGCTGTCCGGTGGTGGGGAAGTGTAATTCTCCAGTGTGTCCAGAAGAGGAAATATGGATGAGTACCAGAAGTCTCTTTCACAAGAGGTACTTCCCTAGAGGTTTTAATTCCCACCTGCCCCCATCTTTGCAGCATTAGTTACCACAATAAATGAGATCCATTCAGATCAATCTATCTGTATAAATGTTCACTCCTGTCATTTGTCTCTACGTTAAAATATATCCATAAAAGAAAAGAGAGTTTGTAAAAATGCTCATATTAAAGGAATCTAAATAGACATGACAACTAAATGCAATACCAGATGGTGTACTGGAGGGGAACCAATGCTATTAAGGACATTACTGGGTCAACTGAGAAGATTGAAATACAAATGGTAAATTAGATAAAATTAGATATTATATCAATATTAAATTTACTGGAGTTGATAATTGCCCTGTGATTATGTAAGGAATGATCCTTGTTCTTAGGAAATACACACTGAGCCTCAGAATTTAGTAGTAAGGGGCCATGATGTATGAGGAATATAACTTACCCTCAAATAATTCAGATTTGAACAAGGCTTGAGAGAAGGGGAGAGAGAAAGGAGGGTGAAGAAATGATAAAGCATATTAACAATAAGTGAACTTGGTAAAGGGTATAATCAGTAGGTTTCTATATCCAGAATCAAACCACACCTTACCACCCAGTACAAAACAACCTACCTCAAGCTACTATTCTCATTACCCTGATTCTAGTCTTGTACATCCTGTAGTCTCACAGCAGCTAATGTGAGCCTTTGAAAACACAAATAAGATCATGTCACCATTCTGTTCATAAACCCACAATGGCTTCCCATTTCGTGTATGATAAAATCTAAAGACCTCTATAGCCCTATGTCTTGCCCTTTGGTTATCTTTTTGGCCTTACCTTCTGTATGTACCCCATCCCTCCTTCTCTTTTCTTCAGTCACCCTGTCTCCTTGAATTTGCCAAGCATGCGTCTGCTTCAGAGTCAGCACTACAAATTTATATTCATTAATACTAATATTTTTAGTATAGTCAATATAAAAATCTTTGATGCTATTTAAAACGTTCAGTATTTTGTGTTTTTTTTGTCATAGGATTAAAAAATAAATAAATAAAGCATAAAACCAAATGAAAACTAGGGTCATAGCTAGCAGCCAAAACAATATAGTGACAATGAATCTGAAGTTATCAACAATAAAAAATAAACATTTTCATATCAGAATCTTATTTCAGTTTCAGCTGCCACAAATTTTAATACTATTATAAAAATGCCTTTTACTTCATCTTTTTAGAACTGATGCTTAAGAAGTTCTTATGGGAAAAGTCTGTATTTTTAATAAGCATTTATATTTTCTCATAATCAAAAAAGTCTATCCTTGTATCCAGTCTTATGCTATTGTGTTTTATTGAAGTTATTTGTTGGAAGAATAAATGATTTCTCAAAGGAAACAAATTACATATTATGAATAGTAAAACAATCATATCTGAATGTTTCCATTGAATGTATATTAATTTAATAAAGTTGCACATGTAAGCAGGCCTTTATCAGCCTGCTACTACAAAGTCATAGGAAAGAAAACTACTTTTAAGGAATAAGAAGTAAGTGAATGCATAATCAGAATTTGATTTTGTGGAGGATTTAAGTGCATTTGAATTAGAAGCCAAAAATGACATGTCAGAAAGCAGAAGGGCAAAAAGTTAGTCTTTTGGTGTTCTCAGCAGGAATACGGAAGATTAGAGACAAATTCTGAATTCCGAATGAAACTGGTTCTTGCAGGAGGATGAAGAAGGATAGAGTTGGGGACCAGAGCTGATTAGGAGGTCATAGATAGAGAGTTCCCTGAACTCACTGCATTCTAATCTAACTATGTTGAGTGATGCCTTCCTTTCATGTCTATCATGGAAAGATTATTTTGTTTTTGTTTTCTTTTAGATACATGAAATTACAGCTTCATTTCTCAAAGATACTAGATTCTTTGAAATCCTTTATTTTAAAAGGTTCGTAGTGAAACAGCTGAACATTTTTAGGGTAATTATTCTGTGAAACAGACTATATTATGTGAGCTTGTGCACTCATCTCAAGAAGTATAGGTGAGGGACATACATGTCATTTTAAGAAATATGATTAAATGCCCAAATACTAATACTACTACTAATAATAATACCAAAAAATAAAATATAATTCACCATTTGTCTTCTGTCTCTCTAGGAACCATGGTTTTGTTGTTATTGTTGCTTTTTCATATTCTCTTAATATTTAAAATTACAAAATTTTACCTAGTTGTAGTCATGGGTTCATATTTTAATTTTTAAAAAGATTTACAAATTTTTAAAAGTGATTTTAAATATTTAAATTAGTATATAATATGTCATCAAGTGAATGCAAAATAACCATTTTATCATTTGTGAATATTAGGAAGCATGTATGATCTTAATTTTTTGGTAGTGTAGAGATTTTTTAAAAAACCTATATACAATTTGTGCAGTTTGGATTAATTGCAATGTTTAGTCCAGTGAATAAAAAGTTGGTTAAAGCAGTGTTAGGAATTCTACAGAGGTCTACTGACTATATATTTGTAAAATATAAAACACTCAATTATTTTAAATATTCATAATAAGCAAAATAAACATATAATAATTAAGGAAAATACTCCAAAGCATAGTTCGGCCACATAAAGCCTTTGAACAGTGAGAAGCAAGAAGAAAAGAAAGGCAAGCAAGAGAGAGGGGGAGCTAGAGAGACATATTCAAGGAGACGGGCACACTGGAGTCTCTGTTTTTCCTATCTCTTCATTATTGGAGCTGTGTATGTATCACCTCCAGATTTCAACCTGTATGACTGCTTGGAACGTTTCTGCCTTTGGGAGGAGGGAATGGGAGGAGCCCCAGTTAACTCAGCTGCTGTCACTTTAATTATACACCTGAGTTCTTGCTCCTGATGTTTGTCTGATTCCCCTGTGCCTGAGTCCCCGCCTTGTTTTTAAGAATGGTATGCAAGCTCCTATGAAGTAGAACTTCTCCTGTACTTTTTCTTGATTCAGTCCTACCCCTATGAATGGTTTCTATTTTCAGCTTCAGGTTCTTTTGAATGATGAGTAGATCTCCAGTTCTTTTGTTATTGTGTTCTGTATATCTACTGGAGATCCCCTCTATTGTTGAATTTCCCATCATTGTAACTGACGTTAGCCTTCTCTGACCATGCTGGGCAGCTCAGGTCCAGTCCTCCAACCTGCCTTGCCTATGGATGGATATTTACTCAGTCTTCAGATGTGGGTTATCTCAGACTAGTCCATCTCACTGCCACTCAAAATCCAGGGATAACTCAACAAAATTTGGTGTATAATGGTGCTTAAAACTGTCTTATCAGTTTTAAACCTTCAAAAAATATTCAATAGGCAAACATTTTGAACCCCTTCTAACAGTGGTTGGCATAATTGTATTATTTAGCAGAAAGTCAGCTGCAAAAGCTCTAGCCCTGGATTGGATAGTTCAATAACTCATTTTAAATTACATGCAAAGGGTTTCGTATAGATGTGAAGAATCCAGGGAAGGTGAGGATAAACCATGTATGAAGAAAGAATATTAGATTCAAAATATGAAGGGCTGAGTTTGAGATGCAGCTTCATCCCCTTGTTTGCTATGACACTGGCTCAGATACTTAACAACCCTGAGCCTCAGTTTCAACATCAGCAAATTGGTGATGAGAGCCATCTAAAGCACTGAGAGAGGTTAAATTGAATAATATAGTTGGCTTTTTGATAGTTTATTGTCTCTAAGGTAAGATTTTTCCTATGTACAAGCTCTGTGAATAAGTCCCAAACATACCTGGGACACATTCCAAACTTGCAGGCTGTGCCCTAGGGAGTCATTCATATATGTGCTAAATATTTTTTAGCCTTTCAAAAACATACTCCTCATAATCAAGTAGCTCACCATCTAGTGAACCTAGGTTGGGAAAAAGCTTTATAACGAGGACAACAGGGCAAAGATGAGCCATCCCCTGAATGATGTTACTTATAAATGCTTAGAGTGTTGTTTTGGATCAGATAACAAGTTAGAATCAAAAAGTTGATATTAGCTATATGGTCTTACTTTCTCTGGGCTTTAAATCATACCAAAATAGGAGAAAGAAGGAAGAAAGAAAGATCCAAGGTGCCAGGTATTGTTGGATTGTGAAGTGAAAAAATACTGCTGGGAGGAGCAATTTTCTGCACCTAATTTGAAAACCCAAGAGGCCAAAGAGATACCTCTTCCTCTCTTTTTATTCACTCAGCAAGTATTTCTGAATCCCTGTTCTCTGCTCTGTCTTCTGTTAAGTTCCAGGAATTCAAAAGCAGAGCCTCTGCCCTCCTGGTATGATGTGTCTGACTGGGAGGCATGGATGGAAATCATCACAATACAGGGTGCCAATCAAGCTGTGTACAAAGACTGTGAAAGCACTGGAGCAAAGCAGTCAGTTTTATTTATTGGGGTCATGAAGACTATTCTCAGTCTTAAAAAATGATCTGAGGTCACCAGAAATCTAAGACTTTTCCAGGAAAATGAGAATTAAACAAAAACATGGGATGTGAAGAAATTTCATGACATATATAGAAACAGTGCATGATATGGCAGAGCATGGTGGAAGGGATAGGAGTTAGAGAATTTAGTGGCTTCAGTATTCTAAGTGAATGGTCAGCAAATGGCCCATGGGATGGCCCACTACTTCTTTTAATAAATAAAGTTTTACTGGGACACAGCCACACCTATTAGTTTAGGTATTATCTCTAGCTGCTTTCAAACTACAACAGTAGAATTGAGGAGTTGTGAAGAGACCATATACCCTGCAAGCATAAAGTAGGAGTAGTTTCCTGAATTTTGGTCCAGGTAATAAATGACAGAGGACTGTACTAAGGAAGTAGTAGCATGCCATGAAGAGAAAGAGACAGATTTGTGAAGCATTTCAGAGAGAGAATTTTTTTTCCCAAAGAATATATTTATTTGTACTGCTTTTTTTTTACCTTGTATTACATATCTCTATAAAAGTAATAGATATATATTGTAAATAATTTAAATAATGCAGTATATGTAAAGTAGATGGTAAAAGAAATTTCAAATAACAAAATGTATAAAGAGAATGTGAATGTCTTCAGAGGCAATTATTGCTAACAGTTTGAGGTACATTTTTTAAAAAAACTTTTTCATGCACATACATTTATTCATATTCATTTATTTCTTTTATAAGTTAGGCCATTTTATATAGACTATTCTGTAATCTGCTTTTATTACTGAATAGTAAACCACAGACCTCTCCCCATGTCATGACATATACATCTATCTCATACCCATTAACACTTTTATATTTTAACTATTCTTTTGTAGAGAAATCCAATTTAATTATTCATTCATTCCGTAGATATTTATTGAGAAATGTAGTGTTTTCCTGTGGAATTGTCTACCTAGTACCCCCCCACACACACATATGTTCTGTGAACTGCTCCTTCCACATCCATTTGTGTACCATGCTGGTATCATACTAGTAGAATTTAATCCTCTCTCTTGGCCTCAATTCTTTTGTGCAAGTGTGGGTCAGGATTGCAGTGGGAACTATAGCCATCTGAAGGGTTGGCTAGGACTGGAGGTTCCACATCCGAGATGATTCACTCACATGGCCTTCTGGCAAGATACCTCAACTCCTCACCACACGGAACTCCCCAAAAGACCACTTGAGTATCCCTATAACTTGGTAGCTGGCTTTCCCCATAGCAAATGACTCAAGAGAGCAAGACAAAAGCCACTATATTTTCTGTGACCTGGCCTCAAAAGTCGTATGCCATCATTGTCACAATATCATATCAGTTACACAGTTCAGCTGTATTCAACATGGGAGAGTATTGCAATAGGACATGAAAACTAGGAGATGGAACTCACTAGGGGTCATTTCGGAGGCTGACTACCATAGGCCTTTGAGAAAGAAGTTAGGGCTTTCCTAGATTCTCTTCTCCTTCTTCTGACTGAAAACCAGATATGGATCACCACTCTAGAACATAAAGATGGTGACAACACCCTATGGACTGCAGAGCCAGAAGATGGAGTGATTATGTATCCCTGAATCATATTCCTCTAATCAAATTAGAAGAGGAGGTCTGGGCATCCTCTAAGGAACAATGGTCTCAGGATATCACCTCTTGATACAATAACTGAATGGATTTAGGGATGACCTCCCCCTGAAGACAGGATCTGAATGTGAAATATTTGGTACATACAGTTCTTTGTAAATATTTTCATGTATCTGCATGGTTCAGATCTTCAAACCAAGGGGCATGTTTGAATAACAAAGACCTTGGAAGCCAGAGATGTAGAGACTTGTGTCCTCTGGAGACATTTGCTTATATTCTAAGATAATAAAGATAAAGAGCTTCCCTCTTTTCTTTGGGGGGGTTTGTTTACATTTCAGGATAAAACTCCCTCTTTCTCTCCAGAGGGGAGAATGGTCGTATGTGCCAGCAGCACCTGTATAAGCTCCAAGTATCATAATTTTGAGTCTCCTCTCCTGCAATGTGTCCCTGACACCTGTGCAGGTAATATCTGGCTTTCATTCATGTTGTTACACAGAGACAGGGGCTGGGGGATCTGGTGCTAAAATGCTGCTCTGGTTGTTTTGCTGTAAGTAATAAACGGTTTCTCTCACCCTAAAAATCTTGTTTCTATATCTGTATCTATATTCATAATTATATCTACATCTATATATATCAACACTGTGGCAGGCTAACTTGTTAGCTTGCAAGTAGGATAAGATCTTTGACCTTTCTCAGTTTTTAACAATTGAGAACAACCTTATGCCAATAAATCGGAAAGCTTGGGTGAAATGAACAAGTTCCTTCAGAGACACAAACCACCAAACACAATAAGGAACAAATAAATAAATAGAATTAGATTTTTATCCTTAAAAAAATGGAATTTACAGTTAACAGCCATCCTACAATGAAAACTTCAGCCTTAGATGCCTTCACTGAAATCCCTCCAAACATTTAAGGAAGAAATAGAGAACAAATTCTCTACAAATTCTTCCAGAAAACTAAACAGGACGGACCTCTTCCCAATACATTTTATGAGGCAAAAATTTCTTTGATACCAAGACATTACCAAAAAAAGAAAACTACAGATAACTATTCCTCATAAATGTAGATGAAAAACTTTAAACAAAAGTCTCGGTGACTACAATAAAAATATGTGAAAAGGATAATACATCATGATCAAGTGGAGTTTATTCCAGAAATGCAAAATTGATTTAATGTTTGAAAATCAATCAGTGTAATTCACCACATTAAAAAACTAAACAAGAACGATTTCTCAACATTTGCTGCAACATGGACGGCACTGGAGGAGATAATGCTAAGCGAAATAAGTCAAGCAGAGAAAGCCAATTTTCATATGGTTTCTCTCATCTATGGAATATAAGAACTAGGAAGATCGGTAGGAGAAGAAAGGGATAAAGAAAGGGGGGGTAATCAGAAGGGGGAATGAAGCGACTATGGACTCTGAGAAACAAACTGAGGCCTTCAGAGGGGAAGGGGGTGGAGGAATGGGATAGGCTGGTGATGGGTAGTAAGGAGGGCACGTATTGCATGGTGCACTGGGTGTTATATGCAACGAATGAATCATGGAACTTTACATCAAAAACCAGGGATGTACTGTATGGTGACTAACATAATATAATAAAACATATTATTATAAAAAAATAAAAATAAAAAATAAAAAACTAAACAAGAAAAATCTTAGGATTTTCTCAATAGATGCAGAAAAGCATAGGAGAAAACATTGGGTTACATGACACTTTCTTGAGTATGACACCAAAAGTACCATCTATTAACAAATTGACAAGCTGGACTTCATCAAAATTAACCCATTTTGCCCTGCAAGAGGCATTGCTTGGAGAATGAAAGACTAGCTATAAACTGGGTAGAAAATATTTGCAAATGAGATATATTGGATAAATGACCAGTAGACATAATGTAAAAGAACGTTCAAAACTTAATAGTACAAAAACCACCCACAAAAATGAGCAAAAACATTTGAACAGACACTTAATTAAGAAGATTTACAAATGGCACATAGGCACATGAAAAATGTTCAACATCATTAGTAATTAAGGAAATGTAAATTAAAACTACTACATACCTATTAAAATGATTGATTCTGGGGAGGTGTTTAGGAAATGGAACTCTCATACATTGGCGATGGGGATATGAAATGGTACAACCACTTTTGGCAACAGCTTGACAATTCTTACGAAGTTAAACCTAATCTTTCATATGATCCAACCATTTCATCTGTAGGTATTTACCAAAAGAAATTAGAATGAACGGGTATACACAAAAAGACCTGTATGCAAGTGTTGATAACAATATTATTTGCAGTAACTAAAACCTGGACACTGCTCAAATGCCTATCTTTAGGAATGAATAAATAAATTATGAAATGTATTATAGTAGAATACTCCTCAGAAGTACACTTGGAATTGTATTTGGTGATATCTGCTTCTCCAGCAGAGGAAAACATAAGAGATATTAGAGAAGAAGACAATTAAAAACAAAACAAAACCTTTTGAGAGCAGTTTATACCAACAAAAGGCTGTTAGCAGTTGCAAGAATAATTACTTCAGTAGAGAGTGCCAGTGGAGGCCCATGTAACAGACTGGGAAATACTATGTAACATACTTTCATACAAAATGAAACGTGACATTGATGTGTGCTCATTTGGGAGCATTTGGTTTATTGTGCTATCTCTATTGGATATTATTGGCTTTCCTTTTATTTATTTATTTTTTTAAAGATTTTATTTATTTGACAGAGCAAGAAAGGGAGAGAGAGAGCACAAGTAGGGGGAGCAGCAGAGGGAGAGGGAGAAGCAGACTTCCTGATGAGCCGGGAGCCTGATTGCGGGGATCGATCCCAAGATCCCGAGATCATGACCTGAGCAGAAGGCAGATGCTTAAGCCACTGAGCCACCGAAGTGCCCCTCCTTTTCTTTTATTAATAATCTCATGTTTCTATATTGTGTCCATTGAATTTAGATTTGAGGATTTGATAGAGAGTTGAGATACGCTGATTTTTTGGGTAAGGACTCATTAGTCTAAAAGACTAATGCCCTTTGTGAGTAATTTAAGCCTTCTGTGGTAGAAGTGAATTGGAAAGAAATATATATGTATATTTGTTGTCACAGTCTATTTACTTGAGCTATGGGATTTTATATGACCAAATATTATCTTTGCTCTTTGAAATTTTGATGACCTAATTAGCCAATATTAATTATGGTTCAACTATTCCAATCTCTTAAAGTCAAAAATGCAACTCCTTTCTGAATGGCATATGCTAGCATCAATTACCAGAAAACCTTGTTTTCTAGATACAGGATGTTCCCACTCAAGTAATATAAAGTCAAATGCAGACTTTGGCTTATGTGCCATAGTTTTCTTACCTTGAGTTGGGGAATGACATTTATGAAATAAATTCCTTTATAGAACAGTTAACATTTTTGTTTTTTTCTTGTCAAACCAATTACACAATTTTCTTCTAAATACAAAAGAAAAGAAAAACTTCAGACAGCTTAGACCTGACTCTGATTGCATTCCATGACTTTCCTTTTAACTTTCTAATGGGTTAGGACATAAGAACAAAAAATTGGCTTAATGATAGTATCCTATAGTATTCCTGGTACTCCTCTGTCAAGATTGGTGCTTGATTTTTGGCCACCTTCTTTGTTACTGGCTTTCTAGCAGTCTGTATTCCCAGAACTGTTGGTTGATATAATCTAGTGTAAACCCTTGGATCTAGTACAGCCCCTCCTCTGAAAACTTATATCATGGTCATAATTTTATTTCAGAGACCTCTGTTTCAGGCTATGAGAAAAACAAAGAAAGCAGAGAAAAAAATTATGGGCAAACATTTTGAAAATAAATGCCATCAACCACAGACAGTATTTGGCAATGTGGCATATAATTTTATGTAAACTATTGCCACTAAAGGGAAGCAAATAAAAACAATGCCCTTGTAAGTTTGGATCTATTAACCTCTTCCTGAGAGGAATTCAAAAACTATCCCAGGGACCTTCAGCAGAAGGAGAATCTAAAAGAGAGAATCTATATATAACCACATTTGTGACGAAAATTGACATCTTGAATTCAGATTATTCTTTTTACAGTTAGATATAAAAAACTGTTAACATCTGGTATCAGAGTTCTTTTGATTTCATTGAGGAAATGGTTTGATAGAATCACCTGACATGGAAATGAGATCCCAAGAGGACAGATTATCAGAAGCCAAACAAACAAAGGAAAAAGTTTAACTTCTATTTATTATAAACAAGAATTTGAGGGAAGGAGAAAGAGCACAACAGAGAGAAAGAGAAAAAGAGTGTAGATGAACATTTTTAAAAGCAGAAATGTCTCAAATGTTCATTATTCTGAAATGCAAAATCCCTGTTCTACGTCCCCAAATCCTCAGTAAAGCTTTGAGAATCCTGTTTTACAAGTTGAGAGAAGAGACTGATTTCCAGAAATGGATTTGTATTAGTTTCCTATTGCTGCTATGACAGATTACCATTAGTGGCTTAAAACAACACACATTTATTATCTTGCACTTCTGAGGTCAGAAGTCTAAAAATGGGTCCTACAGAGTTACATGAAGATGTCAGCAGGGCTGGAGGCTCTAGGTAATCTGTTCCTGGTCTTTTCTAGGTTCTAGAGGCTTTACTTCCACCTAACGGCATCACATCTTCAAATCTCTCTGCTCTCTGCTTCTGTCTTTAAGTCTCCTTCTCAGACTGACTCTCCTGCTTCCCTTCTTTCTTTGAAAGGGCTTGTGATCACATTGGGCCCACCTGCAAAATCCAGGTTAATCTCTCAAGATCTTTATTTACAACTGCAGAGCAAGATAACATATTCACAGGTTCTGGAGATTAATATGTGGGCATCTTTGGGGGTATATTACTTTGTCTACCACAGAGCCCCTTTTTGGGAAGAACAGAATGTGCAGGTGGAACAGTGTCATGATCTCTAAAATGAACAAGTTCAGTGGAAGCAAGGAGCTTGAAGCCAGAGGGGATCATAAGAATGTGCCTTTCATAGTTTTCGAGCAGGACAATAGCATGATCATAATATCTGTGCTTTGGGGAGATAATTTTGTGATAATACGAAAGTAGGATTGTAGCATAAAGGTAAATAACAAAATAGTTAACAGTTCAAGAGAACAATAGGTTTGTCACAAAGCAGTACATGATTAATCACCAAAAGAATTCTAAAGACAATAATTGCTATTGGAATTTTCAAAATGTAAATTTGGATAATGGTGATTAGTGAAACTGTTCTAATGAGGCCAAGGACATGCATTTGATTTCTTTGTGGGTCAGAATGTTCCATGGTTGAGTTAAACACAGCCACAGGAGTGTGGGAGAATCGTAAAAATCAAGTAAGAAAACAAGGTGGAGTGGTACTAACATTTCATCTCTACTGGAAAAAAAAATCCCAGGTTTTATGTTCTTCTGATGATAGGCTAGTACTTTACATATTAAAGATGGTACTTTAGTCATATAATTAGACAAAATAGGTTTTATAAGAGTCATACTTCTATAAATATGAATAAATTTAATTTTCTGATCATAGACATGCATCTAAAGATTTGTGTAAATATAATTTACATAAACCCTCTAATATTCCAAATATATTTCTTACATGAACTTTATGAAAAATCAGTGTGCAATTTTGCTCCCCAAAGAGAAAGTTTATATAAGAATAGTTGTAATTATTCTTTGTGGTTATAATACAAAGTTTGCTTGATGAACACAAATTTAGATCAAGAATTAGGAGAGGCCAGTGGTATAATATATAGAATAATGGCTTCAAAATGCAATACTAGATCTGAGTCTTAACTCTGCTTTTGATTAGTTGTATGATTTTATATAATTTACCTTTCTGAGTCTTTGGTTCTGTTTTATAAAGTATAGATAATAATGCCTACCATTAGGATTGTTTTGAGGATTAGAGATTATTTGTGTATTATGGGTGTACCACAAATGGTATTTTTATTAGCTATTATCCTGACTCAAATGTTCAACGTCAGTAACCCATCTCCATAACGTGGACACACTTGCTTTTAGGACCAGAGGGATTAAGTTTAAAATATGATTTTAAACAGTCTTGTAATTGTCTTTTCTCTCATCATTTAAAAAATATTTTCCCTCTCTTTTCTATCTTCCATTGTTGTTAAGATTTTCAGCTGTCATCCAATTGTCTTTACTTTGTTGGTAATCTGTCTTTTCTCTCTGGTTGACAGGTGTAAACCACAAATGTTATGTGGGTACTGTGAATAGTTATAAGTGTCATGGTTTTAATATGGTGAAAATGAACCAATTGCTCACAGGTACGAAAATTCTTGCTGATACTAAAGAGAGTTTTTTTTTTTCTTTTGAAACTTTGTAAAAAAAAATCACATGTGAACACATTTCTCAATATTTACTTTCCAAACTACCTTAAAATAGCTCCTCATCCTCCATTACTATATTCCCTTACTCATGTAGTTTTCTTCATAGAACTGACCACTTCTTGACACTGAATTTTATTTGTATATATTGTCTGTCCCCCCACCCCATGCATACCCAGAATGTTAGCTGCTCTATCACACTAACTACCTTGGTGTTTGGTGGCTTTGTTCACAATAACATTTCTGAGTGTATTAGTTTGCTGGGGCTGTCACAACAAATACTATAGGCTGTGTGGCTTAAGCAAAAAGTAATTTATATTCTCAGTGTTCTGGAGGCTAGCAATTCAAGATCAAGTTGTCAACAGGTTTGGTTTTTCCTGAGGCCTCTCTTCTTGGCTTGAGGATGGCCACCTTTTTGCTGTGTCCTCACATGGCCTTTTCTCTGTGTATGCACATCCCTCCTATAAGAACACCAGTCACATTGGATTATGATCCGGCTCTACAGTCTCACTTTAACTTAATTATTTTTTAAAGACCCTATTTCCAAATATAATCACATTCTGAGGTACTGGGAGTTTGGGCTTCAATATATGAACCTGGGAGGAACACTGAGAAAGGGAGTCTGATTGGTTTAGTTTCAGCTCAGGGTAACACAAGTAAGGGGAAAGGAGAAGATAAGAGAAGAAGTGCTAATTATTTAAAAAAACAAAAACAAGACACTGACAGTCATCATGTGTTTCCTAAGGAGGACTTGAAAGGCAGCTATTCTGTGTTGCTAGTTAAGTGCAAATACAAAAGCTCTGGTTTCAGCTAATTTTTCATTGTGGTAAAAAAAAATACATAATACAAACTTTATTTCTTAGCTATTTTTAAGTATACGGTGTAGTAGTATTTAACTACATGCACAGTGTTTTACAGGAGACCTCTAGAACATTTTTTATCTTTCAAAACTGAGACTCCAGTGCCATTAAACAACTTCCTTTTTTTCTTCCCCCGGGCCTCCCCCTACCCAGTAGGTAGTAGAACTACCATTCTACTTCCCAAGAGTTTAACTACTCTAGATACCTCAAAAGTGGAATCATGTAGATTTGTCTTTCTGTGACTTTTTTTCACTTAGCTAATGTCTTCAAAGTTCATTTATGTTATAGCATAGTGATTTTTTTTTTTAGGGCTGAATAATTAGTTTCAGCAATGTTTAAAAAGGCAACAATAAGCTTTACCAAAATATTTTATCACCTTTACTCCATATTTCTCTTGCCGCTTTTTAAAAATTTGCCTCTTCTTTTAATTAAATGTCCGAAGTTGTTTTTAATTTAGGTCTTTATGTAGAAAATACTATTCAACCATATTTGAAAGTGTTTCTGTGTTTTAATGAAACTGATTACTGGGTTTACATTAGGCTTTCTTTCTTCCTTTCTTACTTCCCTTTCTCCCTCCCTCTTACTCTTCCTTCCTTTCTTTACTGTGTATTTATTGAGTGCCTACCTTGTGTTAGCCTTTGTGGTAAGAATTGAAAATTGAAGGGAAGTTCTATTGCAGCAAAGCTTCTGAGGTCTTATATATCTGAGAATATTTTATTATGCCTTCACATTTTAAAAGCTACATAGAAAATTCTTGATTCTAAGTTCTTGCTCTGTAACACTTTGGAGACATTTCTTCATCGTCTTTTTGCATCCAGTGTTGCTACTGAAAAATCTGAAGTCAGTTTAATTTTTATTCCTTTGTATATTATCCGTTGTTTCTTTTTGTAAGCTTTTAAAAATGCTTTCTTCATCTTTGATATTAAATGATGTTACTCCAATATGTCTCAGGGTAGATTTTTTCCTTTGTTTCTTCTTTTTATCACTTTATGGATCTTTCAACCAGAAATATTTAACCTTTTTTGAAAAAAATTCTGGAAAATATACCTTCATTATTTCTTTAAATGTTTCCTCCTAACCAAAGGCTTTGAGAAGCAGCCAAGTAAACATTGAGAATTCATTTGATCCATATTCTTGGAATATTTTATTCACATGGTTCAGTTATATAGATTATATTTCTCTTTCTCTAAATCCAATCATACAAGATGATTCTGTAATGAATGATAATATACATGGTTTCTATCTCTTTTCACTTTCAGAATCAACATATAGACAAAGAATGAAAGAACTAATAACTGTTAGAGAATAAAATGCAAATCCAATAAAACTTGACAGTAAAATAATGGAACATCTGACTGAGGTTGGGAGGTAGAAGGGGGAAGGTGAAATAGAATTAGGTACAGAAAGAAGTACTAACTTTTTTTTCATATTTATAGTTAGGAGTTAGGAAATGTAAATAAAGAATGAGATATTTCAGGAGGTTACGTAAAAATTTCAAGTAAACCTACAAAAAAATAATGTATTAAAAATGAACGGGGTGGGGAGGGGCGCCTAGGTAGCTCAGTCATTAAGCATCTGCCTTTGGCTCAGGTCATGATCCCAGGGTCCTGGATTGAGCCCCACATCAGGCTCCTGCTTCTCCCTCTCCCACTCCCCTTGCTTGTGTTCCCTCTCTCGCTGTATCTCTCTCTGTCAAATAAATAAATAAAATCTTAAAAAAAAAAAAAAAAAGAATGGGGAGGGGAAGGTGTAGAGGGAGTGAGCTCATCTTTTCTGGAAGAGAGAACAGTCAATGAAGGAAACGGAGGTATAAAGACACAAGCACATTGTTATATGCTTATATAGGTAACCTCTAGAAGATAACCTAGAATCCAGATAATCTTTGCTATAACAAAGATAACCTCTAGAAGAAGTAAAGCAAAAATGGTACAAAATAATTGTTGTCTGTGAGGAGTGGACTTGGGGAGTAGGAGGCAGGAAGAAAAATTGTTTTTAATTTTAAGCCCTTCTATATTTTTAAAATTTTTGTTTCTATGTGCATCTATTACTCCTATGATAAGAATAAAATGAAGACTTTTTATTTATAAAGAAGTGTCTACTATCTTGGGAAACGACAAGCATTATCTTCAGAATATTTTTTGTGTTCCTGTATTCACATCCTTAAACAAAATATTATCTGATTATCTCCAGATTACTCTGTCTCCTGATCATGACAGAAGGTTTATTACTATTAAAAAAAGTAAAAGAAAAAAAAGAATGCTAGAATTCGTCTGCTCAATTGGGTTAGGACTTTATGGACATTTATTCTTTCTGTCCAACCTGTAAGTCTTAACTTAAATTTTCCATCTAAATTGTCCTGGACTGTTACCATGGGGACAGTTATGAAAGTTCAGAAATAAAATTTAATAGATCTTTGTATTTTGAACCCTCCAATAATAATAGTGAGGGTTTATTTTCAAGTGCCTTCTGTTAGGATATTTACTTACGCTTTGGCGTCTTTTGTAATTTATCCTTTCTCATGGTTACTATTCAGTGCATTTATTTCTTGTGGCAGCATGCATCTAGACATACTTAAAACTAATTGCCTGAGTCTGGAGGTGAACAGTTTTTCTATTTAATTTGTCCTTGTTCCGGTGAATGAATGTTAGATTTGTTGTTTTTTAAGATAGTCCCTAGTCAGCAGGTGAGTGTGCTTAGGATACTACTGATCCATGCATTTTCTTGAGCTGATATTAAAATGGAGCGAATTTTTCAGAAACTATTTTGTCATTAAAAGCTTAAGCAAGCTACATAAAGAAAGAAAATAACACAGGATTGCAAAAGTCAAATAACTAATCATATGGATATTTAGTTATTTCTTCTCTAATCCTAGATTCCCTTCCTTCTTATTTCCTGATAGTGTTGAGAATGATTTATGTTCACTCTTGTATTTAGGGCTAAGGCATTTACATTACATCACCAAAGTAAAGAGAATAAACATTTAAAGAAGACCATTGCCTTCCTATCTCAAATCCCAAATTATCCTAGTCAAATAAGTCAAATTCACTCAAATCTTTGAGTATCAAAAGCCTACTCCATGTCCAGTATTGTGCAAAGTATTATAAATAATGAAAAAGAAATACTAGTTTCTGTCTTTGGAATTTTAGCCATCTAGCTGTGGTGACAGAATTTAAATAAATGAAATCAATGTAAGATAAGAACTTGTACTATAATACCTATACTCCTGTGTTGCAAATGTAAATATTCTAACTATTCAGAAATGGTGACTGTCAAAGTGAACCAAGGTAGTAAAAATTAGTCATGGGAAAAGTATTGCTATCTCAGATTAATAAATTGTTATTTATTGAGACTGATTATTGAGAAGGAAATGGGCATCCAAGAAAGAATAAGATTCTGGACACTTGGAAAGAGCATGGCTTATCTGCTCATTAGAGTATATAGTGGTGCGGGGGAAATAGAGTTGTGTGATAACAGCTCCTTCCCGCCACTTCTGTGGTGAAAACCCCTTGATCCTACTTTTGTTGGATTCACTCAAATGATGGATATGGTAGCTGTAGGTTCCCTTCTATTGCCTTTATGTTATCCCTGATATTTCAATAAAGACATTTTACAAATGTCAATTTCCCATGTAACTATGGGGTTGATGGTATGCTAGGGAGGATTAACAAGAAGTACCTGACCAATGTTTATGATAAAGTAGATAACGAATTGAGCAGAGTTTTTCTCTGAAGCCAAACGGTGGTAGCGGGGCCCGCCACTGGATGAGGACAGTTGTGATCAATGGTAAGGTAACCTTAGGAGGGTCATCAGCATCAAAGTAGCAGTGCTGGTCTGAGGAAGAAATGGGACATGAGAGCACATGGGAGGTAGCACCTGGAAGATTATCAGAACTCACTAAGGCACAGTTCGGAAGGGAGCTGGTTTCTAGCAATGAAACCAGCAGAGGCTCATTCCAATGTATTTTGGGCCACATTTGTGACCATCATTTATTATGCAGGTTGCCACTGCTTCCTATTTGTGTTTTTATCACAACAAATAGGAAAGCTATCTGGTGCCCCAAGTCTCAATGAAATTCTGAGTAGTGGTAGGTATTTTGAATCCAGGGATAGAAAATAGTAATGAGCTAAAATTGATAGACTTTTTAAACATGGAGATAGTAGTAAGTTCTTAGATGCTCCATCTATAAAAGGAGAAGATTGAACACAAAACAAGGTTTATTATTTTTTTTCCTGGTAAAAATCTATTAGTCAATCCATAGCTGAGCCATACATATTTTTCATCTATCCTCCAGGGCCAAAGAAAAGATTATTTGATTTACTCTGCCTGCCTGCCCTTGACTCCCAAACTCAACCTTAAATATGTATTCACATAAAACTTTAGAAATCAAGTCACTTCTTTCGTTTTCTTGAAGAACATGTTGATGGAGTTTAGTGTTCTTAGTCCATGTTTTGAAAAGATTAATACAAAGCCGGATCAACCTTGTTGTCCCCTGTGATGAATCAGTGACTGAAAGCCACCAACCTGGATGATGGCTCTACTACCCAAAATAAATGAAACAAATGTATTTTTCTATATAAAGGAAATACATGTTTATTATAGAAAACATTACAGAATAAAGTATGAAGAAGACAAAAATCCATAATCTAAAAACATTGTCCAGAATCCTGTTTTGTAAATAACAAGAGGTAACATTTCAGTTCCGATGGTTTCCTATGCTGAGGTAGAGTATATTAACACCCTTAAACATATATTTAGTGTGTGTGTGTGTGTGTGTATATATATATATATATATAATGTGTGTGTGTATATATATATATATATATATAATGTGTGTATATATATGTGTGTGTATATATAGATATATATATATTTTTTTTACTTAACATGAAAACTTAAGTATTTTATCATGTTAGACAATATTCTTTGTGGCTGCTAAATTCATTGTATCCCTATACTATATTTTATATGTTTTTTTCCCCTATTGTACCTTTAGTTTATTTCCCTTCTCCACTATCTTAAAAAAACTATAAAGAATATTTTCAAATACATGTCTTTGATGACATGTATAATGATTTCCTTGGTTTATCTATACAAAAGGGAATATATGGGTCAAAAATATGAACATATTTAAGCTCTAGAATAAATAACATCAAAATCTCCTTCCAGAAAAGTTTTACCAGTTTACATTACTACAAAAGTATGAATGCTTGTCCTTACATTTTCTTGCTATGGAGCAAGTAATATGTCATTTTGATAGATGAAAATATTATTTTATTATAATTGTATTGTGTACTTCTTTGGCTATATTTTTTGTTTGCCCATTGGAAAAAAATTAGTTGCTTTTTTTATTATTAAATTTTGAGAATTCTTTATGTATTCTGAATACAAATCCTTTATCAAATATGTGATTTGCAAGTTATCTCCCCAGTTTGTAGCTTTTCTTTTCATTCTTTCACAGGATCTTTTGAAGAGCCTCATTAATATACTAGTATTTGATGCCTTTGTATCACTTTATTTACATTTTAAAGGGGGAGAAAGGGAAGTGAGAGAGAGAAAGAGAGAGAGAGGAGAGAGGAAGTTGAAGGCAGGAGAGATGGGAGAGAGGAAAACTGGTTGGTTTAGGTTGAGTTACATGCTCATTTGTCAGCCAGGGAAAGGTGGCACTTTGATATTTTCACAAAGACTACACATGATGGGTATTCATCAAAAAGTTAAGGAAAGGGCAATGGTATGTGATTTTATGTGATGAAAGCTATGGGCCCTTTGGGTAGAAAATGCACACATGCAATACATGATATATTTTTTCATACAAATACATTCACAAAAATGGTCAGGTTAAGAACACTGGTTTGATAATTCTGAAAATACAACTGCATGGTTTATAATTTGGTTTATTATAATCGAGCAATCTGACAGTGTCCTGATTTTGACTCAGGTTAAAGTATTGTTTTTCTTTTGGAAAAGCTTCTGAAGCTTAGAGAATTCTTCCTGGATACTTAAGCCTTTCAGTAGGCTGTATCTTAAAATGGCTACTTGCCTTTCATTTTTACTTGAAGGCATTATAAGTCCTTTCAGGTTTCAGGCACTTAAAAAACATTTCTAGGGGCGCCTGGGCAGCACAGTCAGTTAAGCGTCCAACTCTTGGTTTTGGCTTAGGTCATGATCTCAGGGTTGTGAGGTCAAGCCCTGTGTTGGGCTCTGCGCTCAGTGCAGAGTCAGCTTGAAATTCTCTCCCCCTCTCCCTTTCCTCCACTGTCTCTCTAAAATAAATAAATAAATCTTTTAAAAATTTCTAGGTAACTTTGTCTGATTTTATCTTTGATTCCTGTAATTCTAAGGTTGGACTATACTATCTCATTCATGAATCACATTTATACTTATTTTCTTTGTTAATTTCTTCTATGTATATCCCTTAAGTTTATCACTTGTTTTACTGACCAGATATTCCATGACATCATTTCAATAATACATTGCTTCTATCCATTCAATAGGATTAAATTATTCTTATCATTTAAATAATGACTTGAGTAGTTCTCCTGCAGAATTCAACCTGTTCTACTCTTTTTTAGTAGTTGCTAATATCAGTGAGACCCACTCTAAAACTCTTGGTCTGGGTCTCTGGGTATTGCAAAGATGGGGATGACACAAACCAAGTTAGGGTATTTATTTACAAACCTTAGGCTGTGTATATTGGTTCCCAGAACTTCATTCTCATGTAACTGCATTGGCCACCTCCTCCATAGCTGGGACATGGCTTAAATGTATATCTGGTTTTTATTTCCATTTAATAGCCAACCCCCCCTTTTTTTTAAAACAGTCCTTCCTCTAAATACAGTTATATCCCCAGCCAAAGACAGTTCCTCTCCCTTTTCCCCTCACACTAAATGTAAACTAATTTCAAGGACATCATATGATTGTAAAACAAAATATTTCTTTTTAATAGTATATGATATCCATTATTACTCCTCTTACTTTCTGTTCTGTGTCCTCACTATGTTGAATAGCACTCATGTGCCACACTTGAAATTTTCTCTTCATTTTTGCTTCTTCATTCTACAACCTTTCAATAAATGAAATGACAAAAAAAAAAAACCCACAAAAAAAAACCTTCTCCTTGAGAACAGATGACCATCCTCATGTACTTCTAGGACATCTATTCCAGGGGTAAGATTGACTCCCTGCTTGTTCTGCTTTCTTCTTTTGATTTATTTATTTCTAATGGAAAACTTTCTCAATAAGGTCATTTCATTATTATTTAAAAAAATCTTTTCCTCATATTTTATTGGGATTAATTTGTTGGCCTGTGGGGACTTGATCTTAGGAGATGCTATTTTTAAAATTCTTTAAAAAGCTGACTTTTGCTTGCAGACTGCCTCCTAGTTAGAGATAAACCTGATAATAATGTTATTAAAGAACTGCTAGTTTGGAGAAATCTTCCTTTAGTTTTCCTAAGTGATGGAAAACTGAGTTGGTTGGAATTTCCTTAAACATAATTTGCCTTTGTGTAAATCTTTCTTAATCGTGACCCATCAGAATTAGTCTAAGGAAAGTTCAGATTGCCTCCTCTTATAGGAGGCATAAATAACCTTACTGTAATTATTTTGAAGTTAATTAGAGGTTATTTGTTTTTCCGATGATTTTATGAATTAAACTTTACACATTAAATGTTTTGGGATACATTTTTAGTATTTAAAATATTTTATTTTATTTTTATTTTATAGAAAGAAAAAAAGTCCTATTTTGATATAATGTTAAAAATGTTATCTTTGTTTGTGTTTAAACACCATGAGAACTATGTGAACATGACTAAACTGACCTTGCTTCAGTTTACCTTGCCTGGTAAAGATAAGAGTATAAAACAGAAATAATTTCAGTGTTTTTTACAGGATATTCCTATAGATCAATTTTATCAGAGACAGTAGTTTGCTTGCCTGGGGCAACCATGTGCTTATTAAATAAGAATTTACTTATCAGGTTTCATTCGAAGACCCTCATTTTGCTGTATTTACCAAGTTGAAACTGTTATATCACAAACTTTGCTCAATCCTAACCAGTTTCCTGCCTCAAAAACCTTGCTTTAAACCACTTGATCCGAGTCACTTTCAACTTCTCTTTTCTGACACACTGCTAAGATTATGTGAAGGGGTTGTTCACCCTATTATAGTGAATTCAAATGAACTTATTTTTTCTTAATTATCAAGTCATTTGGTGATATTTTGGTAAATTCAACAATCTGGAAAAGTGATGTCCTGTAGAGGTTCATACAATGATAGAAATATCCAATGTGGTAGTCACTAGCCACATGTGTGCCTGGAATGTGGCTAAGCATGACTAAAGAACTAATTTTTAATTCTATTTAATATCAGTTACTTTAAACTTAAATTTAAATATCCATCTGTGGCAGATTCTACCATATTGATTAAGATAGATCTTGGAAGTTTCACTGAGATTCAGCTGAGACCCCATCTTACCACTGTGGCTAAGACACTCAAACCCAGAAACAGTACTGATATCCCTTGAGCTCAGTGGTCTCTGACTGTGATGGGGAAAGGGTAAATCTTGTTCCAATTATTTTTTTCATGTTGTAAGAAATGCCAAGTTTATATTCTTTTCCAGGAAATAGAGTTTTTTAATGGATGTCTTTATGACAAGATTTGAAAGCTTTTATCCTTACTGAAAATCTGTATTGTTGCTAACAACTCTACTATTTGTCTTTGCCTTTGTGTGTGTGTGTGTGTGTGTGTGAGAGAGAGAGAGAGAGAGACAGAGACAGAGACAGAGACAGAAATACATAGACACAGAGACAGACACATACAAACAGAAAGAGAGACATAGAGAGAGAGAGAGAGAGAGAGAAAGTCGTAAGAGGAAAGAGAAAGGGCATAGACTTCAATAATCCTATTTCTCAAGGTCTCCCCAGGCGCTAAGGACTGTAGAAGTTTTTACTCAGGCTAGTTTCATTTAGACAAACGTTACCTTATGTTACTTATCAGTGGGAATCTTATAAGATTAAGGCAAATCTTGACTTATTTTTCCCATGAGAACATGATTATGGAAGATATCTCCTCTCCAGAACTTCGATCTGCTGCCACAGATTTTCAGGTCTGTGTACTTGACTGACTCTGATGGAGAGGCTGAGTGATGTGGCAGGTGCACGCCAATCATTTGAAGACCCAAGACCCAAGGTGCATCAGCGCTTTATTTAGATGGATTGTTGCTTGATTTTCATAGGTTTATCTCACTTTAAAGCTAAGTCTGTGTACCATCTTGGTCAGATCTTCGGTCTCTACCATGTCTTTATACTTTAATTCAAGGGACTATCCTTCATAATTTCACCAAGGATAATTTAGATTATAGTGCCACCTTGAGGAACTTTGACGTGAGATTGTTCATTGGAGAAGCATGCTGTAATGGAAGGGGAGCAAAATCCCAGATATCCAACTTTTGCATTGATTTTATTGTTATGAGAAAGCTTCTAAAAGAAATTCCAAATCCAACTTGCTTTTTAAAAAGATTTCTTTGCTTAGATAAAAAATGTGGAAAACTTATAACTGTCTTTTAAAAAATATATTCCCAATCACAACTTGAACCTAATGGCTTTTATTTTATTATTCCTCTTGTTTATCTTTTGCCTCCCATTGCTTTCTGCCTCTACTCCTCTTTTGTTTCTTCTGGGTATCCAGAAACCCACAAAATTCAGCTGTCTTGTAAAATTAAAGCCCCTTTTTTAAAAGGTAAGCTTTTTATGGTTGATTTTAAGCCGCAAGTCATATCAAGACTGGTCAAAGCTGAAAGCCATTGCCAAAGACTTTCAGAAGCTTATATAAGATAAACAGATATTTACAGAGGAATTTAAGATAGTTCTGAGAACATGAAACCCAGGCTCCAAGATCAGTATCAGTTGGTTCATGTCTTAAGAGGAATTCTATGTACAAAAATTGGATGAAAAGGAAGATGGGGAAGACCATAAGGGTTGCTTAAGAAGACTCTGAATTATACAGGAAACCAGAAGGATTTAGAAAAGCTGTGGAATTCCTAAATTAAAAGCTCTCCCAATGGTATTTTTCTTCAGATCTCTTAGAATGTCCTTATTGATAATCAGATGACAGCTTCGTAGCTAAACTGAACTTTGGTTCTCTGGTATTTTTTTGTCTAAACCAAGCCCAAGTAGAAGATTACCACAGGTAGAAGATTACCAAATTCTTTGTGGACAAAAAATTCTACCTATATTGGCAGAATTCTGTGGGATAAACTCATCGAAGTTCAGATTGACCTTAAACTTTCATAATATCATCTAAAACCAGAAACTAAGAAATACCTCAAGTCAATATAATAATCAATAGCCAAATAGACAAAGATTACTCATGCCTTATACTGGTCTCTGTGACACTCCAATTCTCGTAGTCAAAAAAACCAGTGAGTGAGGATATAGATTTGTTCAGTACCTTAAACCCAAATAAATGAGTCATATTTGTACTCTGCTTCCCTGAGTTACCAAATCCCTATACTACTTTATCTTCAGTATTAACATTATAATCATGTATTCTGCTTTCTTTAGTGCTCCTTTAGATCAACATCATCAATACCTGGTAGTGCTCCCCCCACCACCCAGGGAAGTTCAGCAATTTACTGGGCAGTTCTGCCTTGGGGATTTACTGAGGAGGCACTGTCTTATTTTCCATAGGTTTTTAACTAGAACTTTCAAGATTCTGAATTTTTATTATATAATGTGTAGGTGATTTTTTGCTATGTTCTCAAGATGAGGTGAGTTTGAAGATTGACTCCTATTTTTACTTACTATTTTAGTTTTAAAAAGTTCCATCCTTTCCAAAGAAAATTACAATTTTCTCAGAACAGGGTGCATTATCTAGAGTATAATTTATATTTTTAAATTAATTTAATTATTTTTCAGTTTTTAAAAGTTTTTATATAAATTCCACTTAGTTAGCATACAGTGTAATATTAGTTTCAGTTGTACAATATAGTGATTCAACACTTCTATACAACCCCTGGTGCTCAACACAACAAGGACATTCCTTAATCCCTATCAGCTATTTAACCCATCCCCCCACCAATCTCCCCTCTGGTAACCATCAACTTGTGCTCTATAGTTAATAGTCTATTTCTTGGTTTGCCTTTCTCTTTCTCTTTTTACCCTTTGCTCATTTTTTTTTCTTAAATTACACATATAAGTAAAATCATATGGTATTATTTGTCTTTCTCTGACTTATTTCACTTAGCATAATACTCTCTAGCTCCCTCCACATCATTGCAAGTGGCAAGATTTCATTCTTTTCTATGGCTAATATTCTATTGTATATTTAATTCCAGTATAGTCAACATACAGCATTATATTAGTTTTAGGTGTACAATATAGTGGTTCAGCTATCCTATACATTACTCCACGCTCATTGTGTTAAGTGTACTCTTAATCTCCTTCACCAATTTTACCCATCCCCCAACTCACCTCCCCTCTGGTAACAATCAGGTTGTTCTCCAGAGTTAACAGTCTCTTTTTTTAAAATTTTTTAATTTTTTTCTTTGTTTGTTTTGCTTCTAAATCCCACATATGAGTGAAATCATATGGTATTTGTCTTTCTCTGGCTGACTTATTTCATTTAGCATCATACTCTCTGGATCCATCCATATTGTTGGAAGTAGCAAGATTTCATTCTTTTTTACGGCTGAGTAATATTCCATTATAGATCCATATCTTCTTTATCCATTCATCTATGGATGGACACTTTGTCAGCTTCCATAATTTAGCTATTGTAAAGAGTGCTGCAATAAACATAGGGGTGCATGTATCTTATCAAATTAGTATTTTCATATTCTTTGGGTAAATACCCAGCAGTGGAATTACTGGATCATATGGTAGCTCTATTTTTAACTTTTTGAGGAACCTCCATACTGTTTTCCACAGTGGCTATACCAGTTTGCATTCCCACCAACAGTACACAAGGGTTCTTTTTCTCCACATCCTCACCAACACTTGTTGCTCCCTGTGTTTTTGATTTTATCCATTCTGACAGGTGTGAGGTGATATTCCACTGTGGTTTTGATTTGTATTTTTCTGATGATGAATGATGTTGAGTATCTTTTCATGTATCTGTTGGCCATCTGTATCTTTGGAAAACTGTCTGTTCATGTTTTCTGCCCATTTTTTAATTGGATTATTTGTGGGGTTTTCTGTTGTTGTTGTTCTTTGTTTGTTTGTTTGTTTGTTTGTTTTTTGGTGTTGAGTTCTATAAGTTCTTTATGTATTTTGAATACTAACCCCTTATTGATTATGTCTTTTGCAAATATCTTTTCCCATTCAGTAGGTTGTTTTTTAGTTTTGTTGATTGATTCCTTTGCTGCACAGAAGCTTTTTACTTTTATGTAGTCCCAATAGTTTATTTTTGCTTTTGTTTCCCTTGCCTCAGGTGGTATATTTAGAAAAATATTCCTATGTCAATGTCAGAAAAATTACTGCCTATGCTCTCTTCTAGGATTGTATGGTTTTAGGTCTCACATGTAGGTCCTTAATACATTTTGATTTTATTTTTGCATATGGTGTAAGAAAGTGGCCCAGTTTCATTCTTTTGCATGTTGCTGTTCAGTTTTCCCAATACCATTTGTCGAAGAGACTGTCTTTTCCCATTGCATATTCTTGCCTCCTTTGTCGAAGATTAATTGACCATATAACTATGGGTTTATTTCTAGGTTCTCTAATCTGGAGAACATAATATATCTTAAAGGGAGTAAATTTTTACTTTTGAGAGATTACAAGTCACTCAAACTTTCCTAGATGGATTATTAAGAGATAACTAAGAAGGTTCTGGTTTTCACTGGTTGCTGCAAGCAGTGTGTTCCCAACTTTTAAAAAATCATCACATCTCTATATGACTTATTTAGTCCTTGGTAACTGAGCCTCTTTCCTGGGGATCTAAATATTAACAGCCATTTTATGACTTAAACTCTTTGAAATGCGCATGCTCTATGTCTTCCTAATTATAAATCTTTCTGCCTATTTGTATGTGAATACCCTGGATTATCCCTTAGTGTTCTGATGCAAACCCATGGAAATTATCACAGACCAATTGCTTATTTCCACCTTTCCCTAGACCCATAATCTCCTTGTCTAAGCAGCACCCAAACAAGTGGAGGCTCTTATTGACTTGGTTTTAGGATGTTCTTTACCTCGATGGTGTCTCATGCGATGTAATCTTTGTCACTTACTGAAAACAGATAAAATTTTCAGCAAGCAGGCTCAATTCCTATGAAATTTTATCACTTTCTCCTTCACACACTGTATCCATCATTGGATTATTTTAAATCCTACTAATCTTATTACTCAAAGGAAGGGGAATCCCATGACTGTCTACCTTCTGTTCTAGAACTGACTATGCCTTGAACAGACTTATTATAAACATCCCTAGAAAATCCTGATTTAGTATCATTTATTGATTGGCCATTTCATAATTCTGAAACTGGAAAATATTAAGCAAGGCATGCCATAACAGCTTTCAGTTAGCTCTTAGAATATAACCTGTTATCATGAGGAGGCTGGGTGGCTCAGTCGGTTAAGTGTCTGTCTTCAGGCCAGGTTATGATCTCAATGTCTTGGGATTGAGCCCTGCATCAGGCTCCACACTCAGCGAGGAATCTTCTTGTCCCTCTCCCTCTGTCCCTCCCCCACCCAGTGTGTGCTCTCTCTCTCAAATAAATAAATAAATCTTAAAAATATATATAACCTGTTATCAGAAGTAATTTTAGCCCAGATGGTAGAATTTTGTGTACTTGCCAGAGCTTGCAAATTGGCAAGAGATAAGAGTTAATATATATACCCATGCCAGGTAGGCCATTTTAGTAATCCATGATTTTGAAATGATTTAAAAAAACAGGAGATTAAAAAAAAATTATGGTTACACTAAACACACACACACACACACACACACACACACACACACACTCACCCCTTAGTCCATTTGGGAAGCTATAAAAAATACCACAGCCTGGGTGGCCTTAAACAACATTTATTTTTCATAGTTCCAGCATCTGGGAAGTCCCAGGTAAAGATTCAGTGTCTAGTGAGAACTTGCTTCTTGGTTTATAGACTTCCATCTTCTCATTATGTTTTCACAGGCAGAACTAGCAAGGAACTCTATGGTGTCTCTTTTATAAGAGCATTAATCTGTTTCTAAAGGCCCCACCTCTTAGTACCATCACATTAGAGGTTAAGATTTCAGCATTTAAATTTGGGGGGAGACACAAACATTCTATACATATATCAAAAAATTTACCACTAACCATTTTTAAATGTACCATTCAGTGACATTAATTACATGCACGAGTTGTGCAACCATCACCATGATCTATTTCCAAAACTTTTTTATTATCCCATATAGAAACTATGTTCTCATGAAACAATAACTCCTCATTGTTGTCTCCTCCTAGCCCTAGTAACCTCTATTCTATTTTATGTCTCTATGAATTTTTAGGTACCTTATATAAGTGGAATCATACAATATTTTTCCTTTTGTGTGTGTGACTTATCTAACGTAGCATCATATAACATATTAATGTAAACATATTAATACGACATAAACTATTTTCTACAGTGGCTGCATCATTTTATATTCCTACCAGGAAAGCACCACTGTTCTAATTTGTTCACGTCCTCACTAACGTTTATTATTTTTCATATTTTTGATAATCACCATCCTAATGAGTGTGAATTGGTAACAATGAAGGTTTTTGACTCCAAACATTAACCCAGTTAAAATGGTTAACAGATTAAATGTCTTGTAAATGCTTTTGTAGTTCCTAAAGGGATGGCTATCTTAAATGTTGAAGCCATGCAAAAATAGTGTGAAAGCCAAAGGAAATGCCTAGATAATGAATATAGCAGGTAGGCCTTACTAAGGTCCTGGCCATCAGAATAGTCCTAGAAGCCAACTCTTTTGAGAGGCTGAAGGAGGTATTATAGAATGCCAGTGATTGGCTCCAGAATCTGAAGAGTTATTGGAGAAATTGCTGTTGTAAATTGCATGAAGATTATCTCTGATACTTCAGAGTGGATACTTGGTGACATTAGGGGATCTTAACTAGAATCTTGCCAAAAATTTCACTTGAAACTACTTACCACAATAAGGACAAATTGATCACTACAGTCAATCAACATTGGTGGAGATATTTTTACTAAGATTACTAAAGATATCTCTGGTACATGTCTATGTAGAAGGGACATGGACAAGAGCCCAAGCCTCAAAGTCCCTGTGAACATTTTTATGGGAGGTCATATAATTACCCTCTTCTTTGTTTTTTTTTTAATTGAGCTATAATTGAACCATAGCATTGCATTAGTTTCAGATGTACAACGTAATGATTCAATATTTTTATATATTTTGAAATGGTTACCACTATAAGTCTACTAACATCCTTCACCATATGGGTTTTGGATATGTCATTCTGGTCATTGCTGGCTTAGAGTAGATCAGAGCATTTCCTTTTTGGGCAGCTATGGTTCTGACAATAGCAAACATATTTCTTGATTTTGTGTTTCCAAATCTCCAGTGATAAAGGTACTCATTTTGTTGAGACTGTTAAAAAAATTTTGCAAAGCCTTGAGTTTGGAAACAAATTGTCATTCTTTAAACTGTGTGCTTTCTGTTGCTTTCTGTATTCCTCTTTTTCTTTTTTTTAAGATTGATTGATTGATTTAGAGAGGGAGGGAGAAAGAGAGAGGGCAGGGGAAGGGTCAGAGAGTCTTAAGCAGACTCCGTGCTGAGTGTGGAGCCCCATGTGGGGCTCGACCTTACCACCCTGAGTAGAAACCAGGAGTTGGCCATTCAGCCAGATGTGCCACCCAGGCACTCCACTTTCTGTATTCTTATTCACTCCTAAGAATAAGTCCAAGACATAGATGCAATTTGTTCATAATTTGGATTTGGGTAAAACATAAAATTGAACCAATTGCTGGACTTGCAACCATTTTTCTAAGTGTCAGCTAACTTCTTTTTGTTCTAGTCCTTTACAGTAAAACATTTGGTTTCATCAGTCATTTGCCTCAATTATTAATGTGCGGGTTTTGGTTTTGTTGTTGCTGTTTATTTATTTATTTATTTATTTATTTATTTATTTATTTGTGTGTGTGTGTGTGTGTGTGTGTAAGACAGCATATCAGGCAGATAACCAAAAACTAAAACACCCTATTATGTCATACCTAGGAGGGTAGGAAGGGAAGTTTCTGTAACACCCAGACATCACTCATAGGAGAACACCTCTATATAACTGAACTTTTACAGAGTTAAGACTCAGAAAATGAACCTGTGGAATTTATTGAATACCTGTCTCATGTTACACACCTTACAAACAAGGTTTACTATGTAGGAAATTTTTGGAATCCCCCATAAGATATACATTTCATCTATTTCATGGCATCTTTACTATATATTCTCCCACCTAGTACCTAAATCCCCCCGAATAGTACAAAACTATACAATAAGACTAGGCATCCACATAGGGGCATTTTGCCTAAGAACTTGTCATTGGGATGCCCCCTACCATAGGTATCAAGTTTGCAACACAAAAGCCTACTGACTACTACAGTAAATTCGACAGGTACTTGTTATCTTAGTAAATTGATGCCTGTTTCAGAGTACTCAGTAGTTTCTGGTATCACTCAGTCTACATTTGGGTCTACTATTTTACACTCAGATAAAGAGCTTATTATGTAGCTTGTTTCAAGAAGGAGAAAAAACCAGATCTCTGTGGAGATCTGAATTCAAGGGAAAGTATGGATGTTTTTCTTCCTTAGCCTCTTTATATTGCTCTTTACCAGACGCATGAAAATCTTCACATGCCATGGTTCAGAGATTGAAAAGGGAGTTAGATAACGTCAGAAATCCATAGAACTCCTTCTCTATTCACCAAGTAAAAAGACCTAGATATAACTGGACTTCAGAGGTATTACATGTACCACTTTAGGAAAAGAATATTGTATTTACAATCCAATAGATATTTCTGGGAATTTTATTATTACTAAGAAGGCCCAAGAAACAAATAAAGGAAATTATGAGATTAAGTAATTTAGGTAATATGCCCATATCTAGTCTGTAGGCTTTATTGTGGATGCAGTCTGTTCTCTTGAGTTAATTAGACCACCTTGGGTTTTTGGCTTAGATGGACTATATAATCTGATCATAGTATTCTTGGTATTTGACTGTGTTACAGTGTTCAGATATGTAACCCCTAGAATTTTAAATGCCTTTCATAGGCACTGTTCCATCAAAGGATAGTCCAACAACAACAAAAAAAGCAAGAAAACCTAATATATGTAAAGGTTGAAATGACCACCAATGGAACTCTGATATGCAAAGATGACTCTACAAACATTTCCCCTTATGATAACCATCTACACTCTATATCAGGCTGAAGAATGATCAAAAGGGAAGGCTGAGTAATGAGACTATCTATTTCAACAGGACTTCAATAAGATTTTAGACCAACTATGTCAACCTGTCTTAGTTGCTTATTCCAAGAAAATGTTGCTGTAATGCCATAAACCAATAAATAACTTCACTGATTACTTTAGCCATTTCCTACAGATCAATTTATTGCAGATAAACATCTGCTCACCTGGGCATACTGCTTACTTATCAAATAGGAATTTATTTTCCAAGACTTGCTTCAAGACACTTGCTCTGCTATGACTACCAATCTTAAACTATTATAATCACAAATTTTTATTAAACTCTGGTCAGTTCCCTGCCTAGAAAGACCCACCTTTAATCACTTGAGCTCAAACTTCAAAGTCTTATAAATATCTCATTTCTGACATTATTCTTCTAAGACACTGCTAAGACTTCATCAAGGAGACACTCTCCCTCAGTGCAGTGAGTCCAAATAAACTTGCTTTGGCTTTATTAACAAACTGTTGGGTAATATTTTGAGGATTTCAGCAAAGAGTTATACAAATACCTTTTGAAAAAGACGGAATTTCTGTTTCTCATAAGGTTTTAGATTTCATGTTTTTGTAAAGGGGATTATTTTAGGAGTTTAGAAAATATTTGTTAGAGTTAAAAAACATTATTGACTTGTAAAATTTTCCCTTTTAAAATCTATTCAAAAACTAAGCATATTATGGAAGTCTAATAAACCAGAATTGTTGCTCTATAAGGGTTAATTAGTATTCTTTTCAGTAGGTATGAAGTCATTTCTATGCATTAAAAACGTTTTGAAAGATGCTATGGAGTTGAAAAAAAAATCAATTGTTATTGCTTGTTCAGTGGCATACATTTCCCAATCAAAAATAAGAAAAAAGTAGACGAGCTATCATTGACGGTGTGAAGAGAGAGGTATTGAGAGTGAAATGCAAAGAACTTTAGACACTAAGTAATATAGGCCATTTAAATACGGATCACATTTGGAATAAGGTTTGATTGAGATAAAGTTTGTTAAAATTAGTCCTTTATCTATCAAATTGGTATTGATTTTGTGTATTTATATATTGTACTGACTGGAAGTGAAATGATGAAACTAGAGATTTGGAAACTAGGATGGGGAAAAAAGAGGACAGTTAAGTGACCCAAATTCTAGTTAAAAATCACTGACTGAAAGAAATGAAAGAACTTTAGATATCAAGAGAAAAAATAAGAAATTTAGCTGTTTGAAATAATATTGTAACTGACTTCAAAGAAATGTGGATTAGTTGCATTGTACTTTTCCTTATTGGAAATAGGAGTTACATAAAGTAACTCTTGTTTTTACTTTGTCTATGTTATGCTATTCCAAATGTTTCAACTATGTGGGGAAAGTAAATGATTCAGAGAAACTCTGATTGATTAAAGAAGTTTTATGACTAGTATTCTGGGTGTTTTAGGAACTAGAACACATTAATAAAACTTATTTATTGAAAAGAAATATAGATTTGGCCATTAACTGTCTTAGCAGTGATTTTCATTTTAGTGCAATTATGCTTATATTCTTCTTAAAACTTGTGCATCACAACATCCTCCTTTTATAAACCCTGACTCTCAAAATATCTCTGTGAGATAGATTTAAAAAAAATATGTTTCACTACTAATGAAGTGATAATCATTGAAGTCAAGTAGATTGGACAATATTTTACACAGTAGAAATGTTTTGCAAATCCCTTCTATACTTTTTTCATTGTTAATATGTTATCAAACTCTTCTTTATAGATGTCACATTTTAAGGATGGGAATAGAATGACAAATAAGTGGTATCACATGCTGACAATATTTCTTTAGTAGAAAGCATCTCTGTTTCTCATTATTATGAAGAATCCTACTTTTCATGTTTTAATACTCAAGAATACCCATAATAACTAGAGACCCAAGCTTCATTATGACCAATGTGAAAGAAGGCATCCCTTCCCACAACAAAATTAAGAGTCCTCCCTTGAACCATGGAAACCAGTGGGCACCATTTACTGATTGGCTTACACCTGGACAGTTTGGAGCAGTGACTACGTAAAGAAGGATGGATTTACCCTAAACGCCTTCAGCCCAGTTCATTGCTGGTGGCAAGAATGGATGTTGGGAGGATAATCACAATATAATGCTGCCTGTCTCCACGCTTATGTTTATGGTGTTTCTCTGGAATTAAATGTGGACTCCTACCTTCTTTCTGCTTATTGAAATACTTCTCATCTTGTAAGGATAAGGTAAGGACTTACCTTCCTGCTACAAGCTACCTTCCTTGACTATCACGTCGCCACTCTTTCCTTTCTCTGTTAGACTTCTATTTTTGTATCACATATGTATGGCTGGATTACATGCTTCTGTTTAAAGTTGACCAGACAGATCTCTCTCCCTCTCTCTCTCTCTCTCTCTCTCTCTCTCTCTCTCTCTTTAATGGGTTGGGAGACATAAATAAATAACAAAACATACCCCCATTTCTCAGTGTGCACTTGTTTCATGTGGGCCTCTTTCATGTTTCAAGCCAGATTGTATGCTCTTAGTGGCAGGGATTTTGCCCTTTATTTCTCCTGACCTCATAGATTTGGGCTCAGAGTATACACAGCAGGTTATTATTGTCTAATTCTTAATGATCCAAAACACAGCATTGCTTATTATTGTTATGTTCTTGGTCATTAACATTTTAAAACTTACTTTTAGAGTTTATATTTGGCTTTATCTTAAGATGGTATTGATTTTAGTAAAAACAAAAACAAAAAACAAAAATCCCAAACCTTTAAACTATCAGTTCAATCACACAATACTCTAGTTTTAGCTTCATATGTCTCATGTTAAGTAAATATATGTTATAGAGGAAGGAAGGCTATATACAGAAATTATTTTAACCTGGAAAGAGATTCTCAGCCATGCAAGAACTATACTCAAACTCTCTTGAGTGCTTAATAAATATTTGGTCTTATTACTCTCTAGTTCATGTTTGCTTATTCATTGGAAAATTAAAATAAATCCCCTAATTTTCATAATGATTTTATCATAAATCAATCTTCTTTGTAACTCTTCTGAGAAAGGGTGGTCAATGAGGCATTCTATAAAGGAAGGTTAAAGGTTTTATGACTTTAATCTGCATATAAAACTCATAATTCCAAATACTTATAGTTTTCTTAGGCTTGTTCTAATGACTATATTTTTTAATTTACTCTGCCTAATGCAATTTCTAAATAAATTATGAGTTACCAAAAGCCTTCTCCAAAATATTATTTACATCATAGAAAAACAAATGATATGCTGTAAATTATATAGTTCTTAGGAGTGTGAAACCTGGAGCCACAAAGTCTCTGTTTGATTCCTAACTGAATCACCTTAAACACTAGTTGAATGACATTGGACAAGTTACTTCTTGTTACTCAATTTTCTCATTTATAAAGTGGTGATTACAATAGTACCTATATTATAGGATCCTTATGAGGGTTTGGTTTAACTTCATTTCTAAGTATGGATTGTATACAAAATGTCATCATAGAATTACAGAATTAGAGATGGTAAATCTATTTATTCTTTATTGAAAGATGATTGCTCTTAGATACCACTTAAGTCAGTATAATTAAAATGTCTAACTTATAAGTATGCAAGAAATCTTTTTAGAATCAAAAGGAATAAATTAGCTGTCAGTCACTTGGTTTGGAAGCAGAATAGAGAAAACAGCAGAAATCAAGACAGTCTCTTTCCCTTTTTCTGTCTTGTAGGCTATGAGGTCTCTCTACTAAGATACCCTCTGTGCATGTCTGCTTCATAATTCTATTTTTGTGGATAGACTTCCTCTGCTCCATTTGCTTTTAAACCTAACATAGTTATCCCCACCTTGGTATTGGTCAAATGCCCAACAGAGATTGACACGTTTTTGAGTCCTTGGATTATTTTTGACAGAAATTACAACTGCTCTAGTTTAGGTCAGGTAATTGCCCTCATTCAATCAACTAGACCCAGGGGCAGATGGCCTCCTGCCCACTCAGTAGGGACAGTGGGGCCCACATTTCCTAAATCAAGAGTGCACTGACAGGGAAATGGACTAGTAAGTATCTGATAGATCTTTCTTAGAGATCGGCTTGAAAATTTAACAGAAGCCGTGTGAAAACAAAGCAGAGAATATCAATTAACCAACCTAATCAATTTAGTTTTAAAGTTTGGATGACATACATTTTCATTGATCACATTTTGTAATGACAAGAGTTTTTTTTTTTCCCTCAGATCATTATAGAAAATTTTAACATAAGTGTAAGACTATGCTTTTATCATCACAGTTATGACCTTATACTAATCTTGTTTTTCACTCTGGAGAGCTTTACAAAATGATACACTTGGAAAATATTTTATCCAACTCTGGGTGAGGAGGAACACTGAAAAATGCCAAAACAAATTGAAACCATATAGGTAGTTTAATTAGATATGATCAATTACTGGAATGGGGTTTAGCCAACACTCTGAAAAGGAAATAAATTCAAGACAATGAGAATATGCTACAATTTACCCCTGCTTCTCAGTCAGTGGGCTTCTAGTGTTGCTTGTCAGTGGACTTTTCCATGTGTCCCCTTAGCTGTACTTTTGGTACATGACTTGGAGAATGATGGCAGTCCTGCCTGCCCTTAGAAGAAAGTGGGCTCACACCAGACAATGAATCTTCTGGCACCTTGAACTTGGACTTCTAGCCTCCAGAACTATGAGAAATAAATGCTTATTATTTATAAGCAACTCAGTCTATGGTATTTTTGTTACAGCAGCCCAGATGGACTAAGTATCATTCCCTAAAGCTGAAATGAATTCCCTTGCTGACCTTTTGTGAGGCATTTACTTGACTTCCAAACTCTTGCCTTTGGCAATACTTCACAGCATTTTTAATACAAGGTACCCCCTTAGAAGGGTATAACTTAAATATAGCTTAAGTCTGGTGACCTTTGTGTGTCCACTTGGTTTACAGGAAGCTGCCCACTGCAGCTTCTCTTCTTTCCTTGACATTATGATGCTTTAGCCAGGCTTTTGTATTCATAGTTCTCCAGGCAGGAAGTAAGCATCAGTCTCTATGTTTAAGTATGTCCTAGTCTCTTGGAAGACTATTGCTAAATTCTTTCAATGTCAGCCTGTGATGGTTAATTTTATGTGTCATCTTGAGTGGGCTACAGGTTCCCAGATTAAACATTGTTTCTGGGTATGTCTCTGGGGGTGTTGCCAGATGATAGTAGCGTTTGAGTTGGTGGACTTTGTAGATTGCCGTACCCAATGCAGGTTGGCATGATCTAATCCGTTGAGGGCCTGATTAGACCAAAAGACTGAGGAAGAGGTATTTATCCCTTTTTACCTGCTTCACTGATTGAACTGGGACATATCATCTTTTTCTGCCCTTGGACCAGAATTTATACCAGCCGATTTCCTGGGTTTTCAGCAGATAGCAGATCATGGGACTTAGCCTCCATAATTGTGTGAACCCATTCCTCATAGTAAATCTCTAGATAGATAGATAGATAGATAGATAGATAGATAGATAGATAGATCTCTTATTGGTTCTGTTTCTCTAGAAAAGCCTAATATGTAGCCTCATCATTCTTCATTCCAGTGGCAGCCCTGTAGTGGGCATATGAACATCTTCAAGTTAGCAAATGTCCAGCCAAGGAATGAGATGCTAGAAACAGGAAGAATCACTTTCAACAACCTGTTCCTTCTGTTATCTAATTTGATTTTCACAGTGAGATCTGTCAGATGATATTATTTTCCCTACTTTACAAATGAGTAAATGAACACTCAGAAGTTAAGTGAACAACTCCAACAGGTTCATTCTGGAGTAGAGCCTTTTTTTCCCATCTATTTCCAGATTTAAGACTCATTATACCAAATTATGTACCTTGAAAGTCTGTTGACCTCTGGAATCAATATATTTCTTAGATATTAAAGACTTCAACAAATATAAGAAAAATAAATCCTGAATAAGTGATTTAGTATTTAGTGTTTTTTTTTTGAAATCTTTTAAAAAGTTGCTAGGGAGGAAAAAAAAAGACCTAATTCAATACTCATTTCTCTATGCTTCCTACTTACTTTTCAGAGCTGTGACAGAGCTGTCTTCTTCATTTTGACATAAACACTGTCTCCACAGTCACTAAGAAATTAAGAAAACCTCATTTATTTTTCCAGGGTCCATTAACAAGTCCATATTTTATTTGTCTTCCATCTTCATTTTCAGCTGTGCCTTGCTAATGAGAAAAAGCTAACATTTTTTTCTAGCAATCAAAATCCATTCACGATACTGATTTCCAATTATTTAAAGAATGAATTGCATTTTGCAATTTTGGCTGGTTTAAAAAGTGGATTCAGTAAATATCTTGCCTGGAAACAGAGATAATAGGTTCATCATGGATATTGTCCCTTAAGTCGGAGTTACACAACAGTAGTTTGTTTAATCCTTTCCTTTCCCTTGCCCCTGGTAATGACATTTCATTAACATTTTAACTTCTATGGAAAAAAAACTTATTTCAGCTTAGAGCTTTAATAACCTACCTAGGGTATGTTTTACGTGAGCCTGCATTTTTAAAAAAGAAGCTTCTAACAGGTTCTAATATTAGTTTTAATTTTGAATTCTTAGCAGTGTCTATTGACCCAAAGAAAATTTCAGTACTGGGTTTTAGCCGTATTTTTGAAGAAAGACCAAACTCTAACTCCATAGACTCAGGCTACAAAAGCAGAGTATTTGTGTACCAGGTTTTGCTCTGCTCCTTCAAATATGATCTTGACCATGGGCGTCCCTCAAATCAAGCTTACATAGGGAATTTGCCATGTAACACTCCCATTTCTCTCTGCTGGGAAGGGAGGGTACATGCCTCTGTTCTGTAGAGGCTTACTGGGCATCAGTCCTCTGGAATTTAGAAATTAAAAAAATATATTAAACTAATGGCCTTTTAGAATTCTTTTTAAAGACTTACTAATTTTTTTTAAAAAAATTAGCTTTAAAATGAAATAATAACTGAATTTACTAAATAGCTAAATCGAACATCAGTGATGTTACGATGCACAAAAAACATGCATTTAGTTTTGCCCCCTGGATGAAGAAAGGTGCCTTAGCATTTGATCTGCTGCCTTTATCACTCATCCTCCTCGTTCCTCCTCCTACATCTTCCTGTGTAAAGTGATTCAGTCTTTACTCAGTGCTCAGTTATGTAACTGGGCTTTGCTTCCCAGGCTACAGATGGACACATGTTCACTTTCCCTTTCTCCTGAAAATGCTCTAATTGTTAGCCTTTTTTTCCTGCTCCAATTTTTCTCTCCTTTATTCTTCATATTAAGTGACTCACTGTTCCCCTATTATGGCCACTGCTGGTCCTTCTCTCTGCTTACTTTTTCAGGGCCACATTTACAGTCTCATGCCATGCCAGGCAGGCTGCACACATTTTCCCTGTGCTTTCTGGCTGCACATCTGGGCTCAGATGTCACATGCGCTGGGGCCACCAGGCCAAGAAGGTTAAGACCGGTAAGGGGTATTCTTATTTAGACTATGCACCAGTACTTTACCTTTCCTCTGTGGTTTAGTTAGGGATATATACCAGTAAGCATATGGTCACATTACTCTGGACATTAGTCCAGTCATTACCCTATAGCCATTGGACCATATTTCCTTCCCTCTTCTCTGAATGACAGGGGAGAGCTATTTTCTCCCTTTGAGAAACTAAATATTTTGTAGAGAGGAATCGGGCTGACAAGAAATTCTCTCAAATTAAAAAATTCCTTTATAATGCTTTCTGGTCTTCTCCCTATGTGTCTTCATTATAGCTATTAAGCAGAGTAAAGGGGTCATCTTCCAGAACTTTAAAATTTTTAATTATCTATTGCCCACCTCATGCGAGTTGCTTAAGATCTGCAATTATTGAGGACTTTCTTCTATAAGGTTCAGTGTATGTGAAGTTCGAAAAAATTTAAATGAAAGCATTAATGACCACAAATGGCCATTATTACCTACCTTCCTTCCTTCTTTCCTTCCTTCCTTCCTTCCTTCCTTCCTTCCTTCCTTCCTTCCTTCCTTCCTTCCTTCCTCTAGTAAATACTGAGAAGGATTTTTTAAATGTATTATTTTAGGTGCTAAGTATGAACAAATAGACAAATAGTGAATAAAATAGACTCTTTGTCTTCATGTAGTTTACTTGCTAGTTAGGGAGGACAAGCAATAAACAACTTAACATATAATGTAATGTCAAGTGGTGAAAATATGTTGTAGGAAGAAGAAAAGGATACCTTAATCAAAACAAATAATATGTTGAGATCAGCATTTCTTTTTGCAACCTGACTACCAAATACTTCTATGGGCTTTTTCTAAGACATGAACAGTGATTTGTCATGTGATTTGTAATGAAATTTTTAGAGCATAAACTTTATGCTAAAATAGACATATATAAAATATAACATTATGCCAAATCCTATGAGTATAGCCCAGAGAATTTTTTTCACTAGTGGTTACACTTCCACCACTCAGATCAAGAAATGGAATATTACCAGCAGCTCAGGATCCTCCCTCGTGCCTTTCCTACTTCTTAATATCCCTCCCCAAAGTCAGGAGATGTTGCCTAATATCTTGACTTCTTTGCCACCAATTAATTCTGTGTGTTTTTGAACTTTAAATAAATGAAGTTGTATAGTCTGTATTTCTTTTTGTTTGCTTTCCTTCATTGAGATTATCAATGTTGTTTTATGTAATAGTACATCATTCTTATTGCTAGTTAATATTACTTTGTATGAAAATATATTATAATTTATTAATCCATTCTGCTAAAAGACATTTGTATTATTTACAGTTTGGGGGTATTACAAATAGTGTTACAATGTGCATTCTTATAAATGTCTTTTGATGAGCGTATATTTTTGATGAGCATATTTTTGCATCTCTGCAGTGTATATACATAGAAGAGCTTAATCATAAGTCATGCATATATTTAACTTTAGCAGTATTGCCCAACAGTTTTACCAATTCCCATTTTCACAACACCGTATAAAAGTTTGAGTTTTTCAGTCTCATGAACACTTGGTGTTGTTATCCTTCTTTAATTTTAACCATTATTGTATTATTTCATTGTAGTTTTACTTTGCATTTCCATGATGAGTAATGATTTTGAGCACATATTCATATTTATTATGCATTTAATATCATCTTTTATAAAGTGCCTGTAAAAGTCTTCTTTTCATTTTTTAAATTGGGTTGCCTATTCTTTTTTCTTACTGATTTATAGCAGCTCTTTATAAGTTCTAGGTATAAGTCCTTTGTTGGGTATATGAATTGAAAATGTTTTCATTCTCTCACTCTGTGGCTTACTTTTTAAATTCTCTTAAAGGTGTCTTTTGAAAAAAAATTTCTTAATTTTAATATAGTCCAGTTGATCAATCTTTTATTTTATGGTTAGTGCTTTTGAGGTCCTATTCAAAATTTTTTTTTGTCAACTGTAATATAATTTCCCATGATATCTTGTAGATGTTTTCACTTATGAACTTTACTTTTAAACTTAAAATACACCTGGAAAGGATATTTTTTTGGTGGTGCAGTATAAAAGTCAAGATTTTTTTTTCTTCTTCTCATGCAGGTGTGATATAGCCCCAGCACCACTTATTAAAAATTATCCTTTCTTCAGTACAGGTTCTTGGTCTCTCAAGTCCTGGCTGCCTATGTCAGGTCTGAACTCAAATTGTTATTTCTCCAGCAATTTGAAACCACTGAGTTCTCTATTCATCTGCTAATTTCTGCTTCTTTTACTGACCAGCCTCTTGTTTCTTGTGACCAAATCCTAAAGATTTAGTAAATGCCTCAAAGGGGAAAACTGGAACATAGGATGTCAAGCTCATTCCAATAAGCATTTTGTTTCTTTAAGTGTTTGGCCCTTCAAGTCCTGGCTGCTTTGAAGCTTTCTAATATCTCTAAAACGATTTTTTAAAAATATCTATCTTTTCTAGTTGTTTTTGGCGTGGCTTTTGATCTGCTGGTAGCTATTCTGCCATACTAAAGTGGAAGTTGTAATGCCATTTTCTTCTATGTAAAGAATGATCTAATGACAAATGGTCATTAACCTAGTGCTTAAAAAACATGAGGATAACATCTTAATTAAATCTTAAACTAGAAAGGATTGAGCAGCCTAAGAAAAAATGAGATACTAAACTAAGAAAAGAGTATAACAGGTAATATATTCATCAGGTAATAATTCAACAAGTAATAATTCATCAAAAATTTGGGGGACATTAGGATTACCATTATTCTACCAATACTAGAATATTAGACTGCTATCAAACCAAAATATTAATGAAAAGAAGCTGACTATGTTGTTAATAACCCAATAGCATTTGAAGACATTTTTAAATGCCTTTTATGAGAAAGGCTTTCACTTTCTTGCTCTTGAATGTGAGCAACCAGTTATGGCCCTTGATCCTATTTCACCCATTTTCAATGAGAAAAATCACAGCTCTTTCTGAAGTAAGTTCACAGGAGAATGCTTGCTTATACCTCTGCAAGAAAGTCCCTTCTGTAGAGTGTCCTGACACCAGTTTTAACAACAGGCATTTTTCAGACCTGTGAAAGACAGACGAAAATAAAATCACAACCTTAATAGGAAAATGTAAGTTTAGAGAAACTTGAGGAGGGACAGCTGTAATATTTTATATACAATGGAATATTACAGGCTTACCTAATAGAAAACTAGGTGATAGAAAATAGTGGTGTACATCAGGACCAGCCTTCATCACACCCAGATGATTTTACACTCTGCTGCTTATAGGTCCCCTTGTGGCTACATGTCTTATAGGATTTGGGACTAAGAAGAACTATGCATTCCTAACAAGTCACCCAATTATGGTATTTCTCTATGTACTCTTTTAAAATATTTTTAAAAAAACTCACTGAGATGCAAAGATAGTTAAGCCTGGTAGAGGTCACCATCTAACAAGCATGTTAATGCAGAGAGGTTTTCTGCAGTTTGGTGGGTGACTTAAGGTAGTGATAGCTCATAGACGATGGAATAGCAAATTCAATCTGGGAAGATTAGGGAAGGAATTTTCGAATGAATAGAAAATGGAGCATAATTTTCTAACCTACAATATCTTTTGAATCTGTTTAATAAGCGTCTATTGAGCACTTACTATGTACCAGATATTGCCTTAGGTGCTGAATACAAAGATTATGGTTGGTCTTACCTTAAAGAAGGGTTTCTTAACCTCAACACTGCTGAAATTTTGAGCCAGATATTTCTTTATAGTGGGAAGCTGTCCTGTGTACTGTAAAATGTTTAGTTGCATCATAGACCTCTACTTACTACATGCTGGTAGCACCCCTTTGCTAGCTGTGAGAACTCAAAGTGTCTCCAGATACTACCAAATATGCCCTGGCAGGCAAAATCACTCTCAGTTTAAAACCATTGCCTTAAAGAAATTTAAATCTAGTGGGAGACACTGAGGAGTAAGTAGATAATTTAGATAATACTACAAGTGTGGTGAATGGGTAATGCTTAGGAGAAAAGAGGAGGGGTACTTAGCTAAGTTATAGATCCAGAATGGGGTACAGAGAGGGTTACTGGAGAAATCTGGATTCATTTTGAAGTACTGTTAACCCTTAAAGAACACAGATTTGAACTGCACAAATTCACTTGTATGTGGATTTTTTTTTTCCTACAGAAAGCTTTATTTCCATTTGGCTCGGGCTTGGGAGAGGGCTCCAGGTGGTTAAAAAGCTGCCTAATGGCTGCAGGGAGAGGTTTAGACAAAAGCCTTGACATCAGGGCGATGCCAGATGAGCTTGCTGGGCTCTGGAGATGCCTAGTAGTGCTTAAGGGTGAGCATTTTGAAGAGATACTCACCCAGCCCAGCCTGGGAGCCAGCTACCTGGTGGAGATTAGTGAGGTGGTTGTGATCTTCTTGATGAGTTTCATCTCCTCATCTAGAAAGTGGGTCTCCAGAAAGTCACAGAGATGGGGTCTGCACTGGCAGAACCCAGGGCATGCAGCTCCAAAAGGGCCTAGTTGAGGTCCTTCTCCAGGACCATGGTGGATTCCATGGCTTCTGGGGTTTTACCCACTCATCTTGGGTTGGCTTCTGCACATCCTGAAAGAGGGTGCAGTTGCTGCTTTGATTTTATTTGGTGCCCTTGTACTTCTCTTCAGCCAACTCCAGAAGTGGCCCATGCCCTCCAGAGCCACACTGTCACAGTGGAAATAGAAGCCAAGGGAGAAGTAGGTGTAGGAGACCCACAGATGCATACTGATCAGTGGATGATGGTGGCCTTTACCTCAGTGGAATAATTCTGATAAATCTGAGAGCTCACAGTTGATTGGCAATAAGGAACTAAGCTCAAGAAATGGTGTTGGCTGGTCCAGAGGTAGAGGATAGCTGAGAAGATGGTTCCAAAAGTTGCAACTGGGAAAGAGGTTGCAGGGTGGTAGGAGGCTGGAAGAAGGGGTATCCCTGAGTCTGTTCTGTTTGAACACCATTGAAGCAAGAGGCAGATTCCTGGGACCACTGGGAGCACTGCCTGTACACAGAGTTCTTACGGTATAGTACTATAATCATATTTTCTCTTCCTTTTGATTTTCTTTATAACATTTTCTTTTCTCTAGTTTATTTTATTGTAAAAACACAGTATATAACACATAAAACATACAAAATGTGTGTTAATTGACTTTATGTTATTGGCAAGTCTTCTGGTGAACAGTAGGCTATTAGTAGTTAAGTTTTTTTAAAAATAATTTTTATTTTGTTATATTAGTCACCATACAGTACATCCCCAGTTTTTGATGTGATGTTCCATGATTCATTATTTGCATATAGTAGTTACGTTTTTGGGAAGTCAAAAGTTATATGCACAATTTTGACTGCACGGGTGCCAGAGCCCCTAACCCTGGCATTGTTCAAGGCTCTACTGTATCAGTGGGATTTAGCATCTTCACAAGTGAGAGTTAATAAGTACAGTACATGTAGCAAGAAGTGGCATGAGATCTAAAAAGAGACTGTCTAGGTCCAAACCCCAGTTCCACCATTACAAGTGTGGTGAGTTTGGATAAGTTACTTTTGCCCCTAGTATTCCCTCAGGGAAAGCTTAGAGTACCTCCTTTAAAGGTCGTTATGCATGTAGAATTAGGGAAACATGTGACATATTTAGATCAATGCCTATCTGTAATAAGCATTCACTAGATACTGGATACCAGTACTGTTGTCTTTGTTGTTAATAATTTTGCAGAAATTCCCTCATTAGGTTTATTCTGACTGCTTTTGTTGCATCGAAGCCAAAAGTGTGCAGATACCAAGTCCTCCAGCTCAAAGTTACATGGTCATATTTGGGGGTGTGCCTAGGGGTGTGCTTATGTTCTCAGTGGCATAAACTTCCCAACAGGAAGCCATTTAGAAAGGAGTATTTGCCACAGCCTTCAGTTGAGGATCCTGGCTATAGGGAAGAATCCTGTGAGAGTCACTGAAGAAGTTTTAGATGCTCATTTTCAAGAAATGCTGTTATTTTTCTTATATACTCCTAAAATAGATTAAAGAAACATTCTAAGGAATCTGAAAATTGCTGATGAAGTCCTGAATATCAAATTGAAAGGAGAAATTCAGAGACTCATTAGTCTTAACCATAGTCTTCGGGACCTCTAAAATCACGGAGCCAGAAAATATCCACCTCATACTCAGTTAACCGAACAAGCCTTCTGAGTATTTCTGGCTCTGTGGCTTTTAGTTGAAATGTGGCCAATTACTATTAGAGACCAAAGGAGATCTATTTCCCTTTTGTGACTAAGATCTATGAATTTTTACAACAAGAAGTTTTGTGCCCAGGAGCTACTCCCTTTCATTTTTTATTTATAGTTCTTAAACCACTTTACTACTGTCTGTAGTATACTGCCTATAGACAGCAGTAAAGTAGGTGATTTTTTCCCAATGAATCGTATGCCTTTTAAATATGATCCATTATGGAAATTATCTTCATTAGTTTGCATATGATTCCCTTTGGTGACATCTGACGGTCAATGACCGAAAGATTGGACATTCTTGCAGTGGGTTATTCCTGTTTATCTCATGGTCTAATGAGGTTCATGGAAAAGCTACATTATTTTAATGAAAGAGGACAGACACTAACTATTTTGGATATTAGCAATATTATTCTATGGTATAAAAACAGTATTGCCCAGAAATAACTCTGGAAGGTCACAAGGAGCTGAATCCAAAATCAGCTCCTATGGTTACTATCCCAAGAGAATCATGACTTTGTATCCTCCAATGGAGGGGCTGCAACTTACTATGAGCTCAAGGTTCCCAGGAAGTGACTTTCTTAAACAACTCCTATATGTAGTTAACAATTCCAGACTTCTCAACTTTAGGTCTGTGCTGTTCAAAACAGTAGCCATTGGCTACATATGGCTGTAGAACATTTGAAATGAGGCTAGTTTGAATTGAGATTTCTGACAATCCAAATATATGCTGAATTTTATAGAGTTTTCGTGAAAAAAAATGTAAAATACCTCAATAATAATTTATTTTCCACGTGGTACATGCTGAAATGATAGTATTTTGGAAATACCAAGTTAAATAAAATAGATTATTAAAATTAATTTTATCTCTTTTTTTTTTCAACGTAGCCACTTAGGCAATTTAAATTATATACGTGGTGTGCATTAAATTTCAATTGGATAGTAATGCTCTAAGCAATCTGTTTATTTTTTTACCAATAATATTGCTTTCACCTTGTCCTAGAAGAAGGACCCAGAGTGCAAGTTCAGCAGGGAGCCTTGGTGTTAGCACAGCTTTCTGAGGGAGATTTGTATCTTTTCTTGTGCTGACTTTTGTGTATCATCTTGATCCTTTCAAGTTCCTCTCCTCTTTTCTTCCCATTTATTTCTTTTCATCTATTTCAAAGAAAGTAGATTGAGAGTAGTCTTTATTCTAAGGGCAGTTTAGTTCTGCTGCTAAGGTATGACCCTTCTGAGATCTTACTGAATGCTCTGGATAATCAAAAGAGCTTCTTTACACTGACTGGTTGGAACTAGAATGTCTCCCAGCCTGCACGAGCTTTGGAATTGCTCAGCTTGTTCTTGAGAGCTTTATGCCTGTTCTGGTCCAGTCTTACCCTATCTATACAAAGCTTGCTATTAGCAGCCAATTCAAGAGATCCCTATGCAGATTTCTGATATCTTCCTTTTCTATGGTAGTTTGTCCCACTACTGCCAGCCATGTCAGTCATCTCAAACTCTGATTTCTAGTTCCTAAATTCAATGAGACATCCATATTCTGTTTGGTTAAATCTTTCTGTGTTGTAGTCTTAAAAACGACTCCATATGGAACGCTAGGGCTAGTAAGTCCTACCTCATTTATTTTCTTTTTCTCAGGGATCATGATATAGTGTTGCTTTTATTCTAATGTCTTAAAATAGTTGTTTCATGTAATTTGTCCAGTTTTCCAACTGTTTATGGTGGCTGGGCAGGTTCTGTATGTTATTGAAGCAGAAATTCAATTAAGAATTTTAATTCGGTATTTCATGGGGCTCAGTCGTTAAGCATCTGCCTTCGGCTCAGGCCGTGATCCCGGAGTCCTGGGATCGAGCCCCACATTGGGCTCCTCCGCTGGGAGCCTGCTTCTTCCTCTCCTACTCCCCCTGCCTGTGTTCCCTCTCTCGCTGGCTGTCTCTCTCTCTGTTAAATAAATAAAATCTTTAAAAAAAATCGGTATTTCATTGCCACTTCTTAATTACGTACTCTTTAATTTTCTTTAAAATTACCATACATTTTGCAACACGCATTCTTGTAATGTGTAGTATGAACTTATTGTTTTACATTTTCTGGACAATACAAGAAACTTAGAACATTTTATTTAACCTCCCCTAGATTTTTGTGCTATTTTTGCCCTATGTTTATGCACACACACACGTTTGTACATATATGTTTATATATATAACCTCAAGCCATAATTTTTATTTAATTCTGCCAATTTTTTATTTAGATTTACCTACACATTTGTTCTTTCCATTAGTTCTCATTCCTTTTGTCATTTCCATGCTTCCATCCATTTATTGTTGTGCCTGAAAACCCCACTTGGCGTCTCTTGTAGCAGAAGTCTAGTGGAGTGTTATTCCCTCAGCTTTTATTTATTTGATCAAGTTTTTATTTCACCTTCATTTTTAGATAAATAGTTGGCTGGAAATAGAATTCTAGTTTGGCAGGGCTTTTCCCCCCCTACTTTTTGTAGATATTTTTTGGCTTCTATATTTTGTTTGTTTGCGTGTTTAGAAGTCAGCTTTCACTTTTATTCTCGAATCTTTGGAAGTAATGTGTCCTGCTCTCTCTTTTTTTTAAGATTAACTTCATCTTTTTACATTTTGCTATGATATATTCTGTTGTGGTTTTCTTTGCCTTTAAACTGCTCAGAAATTATAATACATCTTATATCTGTGGCTTAATATTTTTCGTTAGTTTTAGAAGATTATTTGTCATTAGCTGTTGAAATATTGCTTTTGCTCCATTCCTCACTTCTTTCATGCTGAAACTTCAAGGTATGTTAGACATTTTTTCCAAGCCCCAAAGGTTCCTTAGGCAGTGTTCTATATTTTCCATATTTTTCCTTTTTCTTCTTCAACCTGGTGTTTTCTTCTTTAGTTACTTCTGTTGTGAATTATAATTTGTGGAAATAATTTGGGCTTGAAATGATGATCTCTTCCTCCTGAGAAAATTTACTTTTGCTTTTGGTAGGCAATTAGGGCAGGGTAGGTCACTGTAATCTAAACAAAGTTTGAGCTGATTTGATGCTGGGAGTGAGCCATTGTGAGCACTCACTCTAGACATAGGGTGTAGTCCTTTGGTTTTCCCAGATGAAGGCCTTCAGTATTTCAGCGGGTATCTCCTTCTCTTTGCAGGGCCTGGACATAATTTTTGTTCCCCAAACCCTGTGAAACTGCAGAGTGCTCTCCTAAGCTTCCAGCCTCTCAGCTGAAGGTTTCAAACTGGCTAATACCTCCAGGTTAAGAGAAGTTCCCAATATTTGCCTCACCTCTCTGAGCTTCCTTTTTTCACCTCTGGAATTGTGGTCTCGTAGGTGTTTGCTTTGGTAGCTGTCCAGTGCCTTCAAAAAGATGATGTTTGTATTTATTCCTGTTCTTCAGGTTATTCTTAGTTGTGTGTCAGTCCTGAACAATTAGTTCATCATTTGCTAGAAAAGGTGATTCCTCATGGTTTGGAATTAGAAAGGCAAAGTATAGAACATGTCTTCCTCACCAACTAGAAAGTATGTTTCATGAGGGCTGTAACTTGCCTTGAGCTCTCCTGGATTGTTATCAATCATTCAGATTGGTCATACTTTTTCCTGCCTTGGAGCCACTGCATTTGCTGTTTCCTTTACCTGGAATGTTCTCTTTGCCTCTCTTTATCTAACAAACTCACACCAATATTATGGGTCTTAACTTACACATCATTTCACAGAAAGGCCTTCCCTCACCTCCTGGGCTAGGTTAGAGTCCCTGTATTTTTCCTACAGTAATTTGCCCACTCAGAATTATTTAATTAATTATAATTTAATGTGTGTCTTACACAGACAGAAATTAAGTCTGCTTCCTCAGACTATGCTAGCACAGTGCCTATCACATAGTAGATGCTCTCAAAATAAATGAAATCTACACTGGGATGCCTTAAGCTAGATTAATATTTCCAAAATGTATTCCATGAAAAGGGTTCTAAGTTCAAATAACTTATGGAAACAGTTAATGCCCATTGGGGATTTAACATATTAACAAATCTTAGAAATTTTGTTATAAATGCAGCTGTTGACTTTGCTTATTCCTGTTGAAAAAAAAACCAGAAGAACAAAAACTCTGACTATTCTGCAAAATGTACTTCAAAGATAATTTGGTTACATACTTTCTAGAAATGTAAACTCAGAGAGTTTTTGGATTTTAGGAAAAAAATAAACTTCATCCCAGAATGAGTCAATATATTGCAAATTCTGGATGAGTGAAATCAAAAGCAAAGAAACCTACAGGACAACGCCATGACAGCAGTATTTACAGGACTAGAGTTCAGTTGATATGCACGCAAAGACTTCCTGCCTGTGGGTGATTACAACCTATATGGTTCTACAAATGGCACAGAACAGAGAAGTTTCAAGAACTGATCTCAAAGGACTGTCGTCACAAACTGAAAGACTATATACTGAACTGACTGTTCCAGGCACACGTGATTCTTCTGCAGTCAAGCAGACCCAGCAAGTATGTTACATTTCCCAGATTTGTGCTAATAGTTAACTAGTCCTTGCACCAAAGATGAGTGATGTGAAAAATCAGATCAGGGAAGCAGCATTTCAACTAGTAAAGAAAACAATTTTCTTTTCAGAGAATTCCCAGTGGCTAATTACAAATTGAAAATTATTTGTTTGATCATTAAGCAAGTAATAACTAATTTACATTTATTCCTATTGGCTTTCCCTCTTCCTTGCTCTTCCTCAAGCTCCTTCCTGTATTTAATGAATTTGGAAATAATCACTAGAAATACTCTATGATTATACTCCACATCTGCATAACTGTTTCTTCCCTAGCCCTTTGGCTATTTTTCTCCTGTTTTGAAATATATTTGCCCCTTAAGATTCATGCCAAATTTTCTCTCCTGCCTCCTGCTTCCCTCTCCACTTTCATTCCTCCCTTATCTCTCTCAATCCTCATGTTCTTTCCCTCTTCATCATAAAGATTTTGTTGAACTATTTTCAGAAATGGTGATACTGTTAATGCAGAATGGAATTGTGGGGCATGTAAAATTGATGTGGCACATAGTCAGAACAGCAAAATCAAGCTGAACACCAAAAAAAGTATAATAGAATTAACCTGAGCCCCACGCTTTTTCATTAACTCCCTTTTGCCATAGAATATAGCCTTTACAATTCCCAGCTATATTTTGCTTCAGGATGTCAGATGTGCTTTTTCTTCACTATCACCGAATGCTTGCTGGTTGTTGACTTCACCAGAATCCATTTCTATCAAGTATTGTCATGCAGAGTTTGAGATGCAGAGATCCATGCTATGCAACATTCATCACCCATATGGATGCCTCTCAAATCTGTGTTTTCATCCATGACAACTGGACTTCAGTCTAAACTATCTTTTGGACATGTTCTCATTATACCAATAGTATCTCAAATTCATTATGTCCAAACCTTAACTGAATATTCATAATACTTCTAGCTCAGTACTTGGCATATTATAGGCACTCAAAAGATTAGTTTTCTTCTTGTATCAAACCTGCTTGTTCTCATGATTGTCTCCAATTTTTAATGAGAGTTACTATATTCTTAGCCAACTACATTTAAAAAGCCAGTATCTTTCTTCTAGTTTATCTTTTTCTCCCCATTTTTTTTCAACAAATATTTAACTATCTCCTATATTTTTTAGAACCCATTTTGGTTTAGAGTAATTAGGAGGACACAGTTACACCCTCTATAAATTTGTAGTGTAATGGAAAGCCCGGCAGAGAAATAAGTAATGTAGTGACAAGTATGGAGTTAAGTGTAGATAATATGAGAATGTAGAAGAGAACAGTAACCAAGGTTTGGGGACTAACAGAAGATTCTCTGAAGGAGATGGCAAGTATCCTGGGTTATGAAACACAAGTGCAAATTATCCCTGAGAAAATGAGGGATGTAAATGGTGTCAGGAAGAGTTTCTCAGGAATTGGAAGCAAATGTGTCAAGTGAACACACCCCACCCTGCTTTAAGAGGGGAAGAGGTGGGGGGGTTGAACATTAAAGCTCTCATGTCAAAATGGTCCTTATATCCCAAGTTTAAGGACACATCTTAAGGGCAGAGTACCAATGAATGGTTGGTGTCGATGGCTGGCCAATGGGCTGTGAGGGAGAGTGATAGTGAAAAGCTATTGATTGTGCTACTTTTCACCCTTTCTCTCCCTGCTGTATCAGATGAAAAAGTGGGCTATTTCAGATGGTGCAGTTGCAGGAAAGTGGAGATCCCTACTAGCCTCTGTTTTTGAATCATCATACAAATATTATTTACCCTGGAAGTTTGTTCTAACCTGGAACAGAGAAACTGGCTGAGATTTTGGGGTTGTCTGTTAGCAGAAGGACACTGGCTATCTTGATTGATATTCATTCATGGAAAATCTTTCTTTATACCCAACTAAAGTTGCCACCCCCTTCTCAGCCATCATCACATAATAATGCATAGCAAGTATTACTATATAAAACTATCTTCCATTTGTTTATTGTTTGTCATCTATATGTCTTTTCTAGAATAGGAATTCTATAAAGCGATGACCTATATCTCTTGTTCACCTTTGTATTCCAGAATTTAGGTCAATAACTGGTACATAACATGAAAAATACTGTTTTGAACTGAGGACAGTTTTGCAGAAAAGGTGAGCAGAGGGCACAAGACTCACTCAGCCATTTTATGAACTGCTTACAGAAAGACAAGTTTGATTTTATTTCTTACATATTATGCACACTGGAAAGAGAGAGTAGAAAGTATTTATAATGATTTCAGTCAAAGAAAGAGAGACCTGAGCACCTATTTGGGTGTGAAGATAACAGTAAGAGAGCTCAGAATTCAATTAACTTGAATCATTGCTGTTGTCATTACTGATATCACACCTTGTGATAGTAATAACTTATGGTGGCAGATCTGGGGACTTCTCCTGGTAGTTTATGGTTTGCGTGTGCATCTTTCAGAAGGGCCTTTTGTTATTTGTTTCGCACAAGTACATTTCATTCCTGATCGGTTACTGCTAGGACTTCTGCCCCTATTGCTCTTATTGATTTTTTCAAATTAAGATATAAAGTTACCATGACAGGTAGAAATGCCTTATATCTGGAGACTAGATGATGCTAAATAATGAAATGTCCTAGCTTCTGACTCATGAACCATGAATTTTGGAGCAAAATATGAAGTCACTAAACAAAACAAATTAGTGGCGTGCCAATGACCACTAAGACAATATGATGAATGCTCATTGAAACAATAAGTCTATAGGAAATGTTAAAATTTAGCCAGAAAATTCTAATAAATTTAGTGTTCTCTTGCTGGTATATTTTCAGGGATTACAAAGTATTTTGCTAGCGTTCTTTGCTGAACTTGAATTCTTGTTGATGATACATTATCGTGTTATATAGAATTGGGTTTGATTTTTGTCTCTTTCATTTGCTTGTATGACTTTGGTCAAGTTTTTGAGCTTTATAATTGTCCATAGTTGTAAAATAGGGACTAATAAATTGTTATACTAGGTTGTGTAAAGAATTAAATGACTTGAACTAGTAAAGGGCTTGTTCATTGCTTAGGTATGAACTAAATTATATTAGCAATCATTTTGGGGATAATATATTTGAAATAGTACTCAACGTTTTTCTCTTTTCAGCAATCCAATGGAATCCTTCCATGGGAAGGTAAATGGCAGGATCAATGTCACCTGTCTCTCCCTGTCATACAGAAAGAGGAAATAGAGAACTTTTCTGGTACTGGAAAGAGGTTTATTAGATAATCATTCACATATATTCACCTGCCTCCTCTTCATCTCAATGGATGGAGTATACCTCACTATTTCATGCATGTTAGATTTGTTCATGTTACTTGCTTTGGCCTTACAGTAGGTGGAAAGTACTTGGCCACTGGGAGGCCCACAGTTATGATGTAAACACAAGCTTGAATGTGATCATGTCATTGAGCTTGATCTCTTGTACCCCCTGCACCCATGAGGGTGAGAAACAGGAGAAGTTGGTTTGGATCCAAACTTCAACTTGGAGCTAAGCCAAACAACCCTGTCTAGGTTCACCAATCCCCTAATTTGCAGATGTATGAATAAATATATATGATGGTTGTTTTAAGCCACTTAATTTTTGGAATGACTTGTTACACAGCTTTACTGTGGCAGTGGATGACTGATAAAAAGAATCAGAGAAAGAAATTCTAAGAAAAGCAAAAAGTAAGAGGCAAGGTCTTGGCCATCTTTTTCTTTGGGAGAGAAACCCTGGAAATGAGGAGAGGCAGGTAAAAATATCAGATAGATTTGTATACCAATGCTTCACTTTCTCTTGTGTATCCTAGGAATCTTGCAACCCTGTCAAAGAAGCTGTCTATCTGGTGCAGTGTAGCATCCAACATGGTGTAGGAGCATCAGTTGAGTAGCATCAGTGGAAGGAGGTGCTAAATAGATGGTCCTAAGATTGCTGTTTAAGTTGTCCTCAGCTTGAATGTGACATTTTGAGTACCTAAAATTTCTACATGTTCCAGGGTAGATACAAAGTTTTGAGAGAACTGGTGGACATGAAGAGGCCTAAGGCAAGAAAAAAGAGATTGCAGAGTGATAGGAGAATATGAAAGAGATCACAGATTTCAGCCACAGGCTTCAGTGTAATAGCCACCAAGCCAGAAAAGGCCTCCCACAGATCAGTAAATGGCTACCGTAGACACCTGGTAATCAGGATTGGGGACGTCTTAGCATAGCCCAATGAGAATCTGGAAGACAGCACAAGAAGAGGCTCTGAGTATATTCTTATGCTCAACTGTATACCCAGATATCACCTTGAGAAAGGGAAAAAAGATTGTGAATCCATTTGAAAGAAGTTAAAAACCCAACATAATTTATACGAAAAGATATTTTTACTAAACTAGAAGAAACTGTTCTCTACTGCCATCATCAGGAATTTGAGCTCTAAAGCTCAAAGATAGGGTCATATTATAGTAAATAAAGGCTTTTTATTTTTTGCATCCCTTATGATAGCATGTATTTTAGCTTCACTATAGTATTGTTCATCATCATTATTTCTATTAGAAGGATCATCTGGCCAAATTCTTTTTTTTTTTTTTTAATTTTTTTTTTTTTAAGATTTTATTTATTTGACAGAGAGAGACAGCCATCGAGAGAGGCAACACAAGCAGGGGGAGTGAGAGAGGAAGAAGCAGGCTCTTAGCGGAAGAGACTGACGTGGGGCTCGATCCCAGAACTCTGGGATCACGCCCTGAGCCGAAGGCAGATGCTTAACAACTGAGCCACCCAGGCGCCCCTGGCCAAATTCTTTTAGTAATGCTTGAATCCTCTTAAACACCATCAGGGACAGAACATTTACTATCTCATTCCATTATTGTATACCTATAAGTACTAGAAAGGCTTTCCTTATGTAGAGCTAAAATTTATCTTCCTGGAGCTCGTAACCATATAGCATTATTTCTATCCCATGGAATCACATAGAAATTTCTGTTCCCTCTTCCACATGACAGCTAGACATATCTCATAGATAGTGAAAGAGGAAAAAGAATTGAGTGTACAATTTTTTAATTTATCCATAGATCTAATAGTGTTTCTCATATTTAATTATAATTCACACATTTTCAAATGAAAGCGTCAAAACTGAGAATTGCCCCAAGTTGGAAGAGTGGGTTAAAAAAAATGTGTGCGGAATGTAAGATTGGGGAACATTACCTTGGCAGAAGTTTATATATAAAAAGAAGACCTGGGAATTTAGTTGACTAAAAGATTAATATGATATAGAAAGAGCAATTGTCTTATGCTGCTTTAAAGGAAGGACAATATCCCATATGATGAAAAGTAATTGTTTCAGTGTTTTTATGTTGTTAGTATCATAATAAATCATCTTAATACCTAATCTTTATTCTTGACTCTTTCTTCAACTTCTACATCCAATGAAATACCAACTTCTATTATGTTTACCTCCTAAATAACTAACACTTGAATCAGTTCCTTCTTTCCACCCCCACTGCAACCTGAGTTTTCACTACCATTATTTTTCTTTTGGGAGTCCTGCAGTAGCCTTCATGCTGGTCTCTTTTTTCTCAATTGTTTTCTACATTGAAACAAGAATAATCTGCCTTAAAAGCCAATATGATCTTATCTCTTTCATGTTTATTCTAAGACATTGAATCCACTCTTATCACAACTAACCCTAAATTTCTTACATTTCTTATGGTGTGAGTTTCTTGTCGAATGTAATTTTAGTGATTAAAGGTATAAATTTTTTATATGTAACTTCTTAAACACAAGTCCAATATTTTATAAGGCTCACTCACAAAGAGTGATATTCTTCAGTGCCAGAGGAAGATCTGACTGTGTTGGACTTAATAAATTATGAATTTAATGTTGGTCTCAAGTGGGGGCCTGGGTGGACTTTAAAGGCAATTTTGACTTTTTCTGAATTTTACTAACACCCTGGTAAAACTTGGTTCAACTGCTACATGTGAGATAATAGTGCTTTTGTTGTTCTCTACCATTTTTATTTTGATTTTTAAAGAGATAGAAAAATTATATCTCCCCTTAACAGTTACTACAAAAATTCATCTCAGAAAGAGAATTATCTTAATTTGAAAACACTTTGAGAAATGTTTGGGCCTGAACATGAGCTCTTTGAGAACTAGATTAAAGCTGGAAATGAAGAGGAGGTGGAATCTACTTTATGTAAGATAATGAAAATAAAATTAGAGTTGAAGTTGGGAAGATTGATTGAGGAGCAGAGATTTCAAAGCTAATTTGTTACTGCAGCATAGCATAACCTACAAAGTATTGACTAATCATTTTAAAATCAGACAAAGTATGAAAAGCACGAAGAAAAGAAGAAATCTTTAGAGGAAAAATGAGCAACTTATAAAGTAAATTTCTCCTTTCTCAAGTTATCAAAAATATACAGCACAGTGACCTCTGGAGCAATCAGGAAGTTGATAGGGCTGATCCATAATTGTTTTGATAAAAAATGTCAACGTTTTAATTTTTGGCTGATAAAATTTTTAATAATAAATTTGTAATCATTGTCTAAAATTTTATAACAGTATTTTGCATATATTATTATATCAAAGATATGTAACCTGTCATGATGATAACTATTTTTGGCCAAATATGAACACTTTATTATTTGACATCCAATCTACATATGCAGTTTACTTCAACCATAGCAAATATCGTGTCTCTCAATCTCAACTACCATTATATATATGGAGGAGATGAAACTTATGAATGGCTGTGGAGTATTTACTTATGTGTTAGATGCTGATGGAATGCTCTCTGTATAATGTATTCTTCACAACAAATCTATACAGTAGATATTATCTTCATTTTGCAGTGGAATAAACTGAGATTTATAGAAGTTAAGCCATGGTGGTCAATCATGTAGGCTTTGCACTTGAGTTGAACTCAGGATCCATAACTTTCTAGTGGTAGCATTTGGGAAAGTTATTTAACTTGTCTAATCTTCAGTTTCATATATATAAAATGGAGGTTATTACTGTATTGAAAGTATAAGATTATTATGGGAAGTTAAATGAGATAACCCAGGTAAAGCAGTTAGTATGCTATTTGACACTTAGTAAGGAACTCTTTAAAAGTCTTTATTTTCTTCTTTTTTCCCCTTTTTCTTCTTTTACTTTTACCAAGTCCGCAGAACAAGTGAAAGGGCTTACATTCTTACCTACTTTATTCTGAATCCGAATACCGGTGCTTTTTATATTATGCACCTCTGCTGATTACTTGTGCTACCAACCACATGTGACAAGGTACAGGCATTATTTTTTTTGTCTTATTGGATAGCTCTATAATATTTTTATTGGGGGATGGTATGAATGTTATTTATTTATTTATTTATTTATTTATTTATTTATTTATTTATTTTCTGCTCAGTGTGCTCCCTCAACTTCTAGCAAGAACATCTCTTTTCTTTGAGGATCTGCTATTTTCTTCCCACCATTACATTTGATCTGGGGGGCTCCAATTTCAGGATCTTGTCCCTATGGCTACAGATGTGAACAAAATGTCTGTCATAGTATTGTATTCTTCTAGATGCAATGATGATTCTGACATGTGAACATGTAACTCAAACTGAGATATTGTAATAGAGTCTGACTTTATCTTTTGGTGTTTGACTGCTGACAAGCTTTTAGGCCTCACTTCTCCCTTATCCCTCCTGCATCACATCTGGGCAAGCTAAGAAAAAGCCCAGTGTTTCTCTTTTGGTGCTTGTGGGAGATTCAAACCACCTAAGTTCCTGCCCAGGCACAGGAACTCTCACTCTGATGCCACCTTCTAATCACAATAGAAACCTCAAGCCAGTCTCCTTTCCTTGCTTTCTCAAGCCATTCTTAAAAATTTTTTTTTAATATTTTAAAAATTTATTTATTTGATAGAGAAAGAGAAGGAGAGCACAAGCAGGGGGAGCCTCAGAGGGAGAAGGAGCAGCAGGCTCCCCATCAAGCAGGGAGCCCAACATGGAGCTCGATCCCAGAACCCTGAGATCATGACTTGAGCCGAAGGCAGACGCTTAACCAACTGAGCCACCCAGGTGCCCCAAGCTGTTCTTTCACTAGCTTGGCAAGCCTGCCCTGGTCTCCCCAGAAAACCTTATATGTAAGTAATAAGACTTTTTCATACTCTCATGGTATATGTGTGCTGTATCATCAGTTTTAACATCTGATCCAAACTTTGGGTAAAGATCCATCCTCCTTCTAAAGAATGACAATAACATATTAAGTGAGTCTCTTGTTCCATTGAATTGTGAGTTCTAATGATATGACTTTTGGCTGCCAGTTGCCATACTTCCTACAACACAGACAGGTCTGAGAGAAGAGCCACCATTCAGAGGGAAGCAGGTCAGTCAGTGAAAGTCTTGATCTACCCACAACTTCCCAGTTACATGAGCCATTAAGTCCCCTTTGTGGCTTAAGTTGATTTGTTGGCCTTAGGAACTTTCGACAAAAGAATCCTGACTTATAGAGGAGAGAACTTCGTTAGGAAAAAATACCTTATTAGGCTTTAGTATTAAAAGGTGAGACCCAAGGCCCTGAGAATTGAAGAAAGTTTTAGAACAGAAGATTGAGTTGCTCTCTATGAGATGGGAAAATATATATAGAATGTCTAGTAAGGATCTTTGAGGTACAATGTGATTCCTTCTCATGATCCCTGCTTTTTAGTAAGGTGTTCTATTCTCATTAACAATTTGATGTAGCTTTTGTGGACATAGACAAAGGGGATGCTGAATTTCCTATTTAGTTTACTGAGGAGGAAGACAGACTCTACCTATGAGAATACAGAGAATGCATGGGGGTTTTTGTGTTTTTTTTTTTTTTCATGGAAAACCTAAAAAATGATTTGGCCTTACACAGGCTATAGAATTAGGATGGGAAATGTGAAACATGGCCCCCACATTCAACATGGAGGAGCCAGTTTCCTTCCTGTGGGTCTCTCAGGAATGAATTTTGATAAATGGAAATAACACTAACATTTACTGAATGGGATATGAACTGTGCAAAACAATAATATTTCCTAAAATTACCTGATGATACTGATCATTTTGGGGTACTCCCTGAAAATATTGATTTTGGACTCCTGCACCCAAATCTTCTGAATCCTATTCCTTGGAGGAGGAGGAGGTCTTAGAATTTGTATTTTTAATGTGTTCCAGATGATTTGTATCACTAAGCAAGTTTTGGAAGCACTGCTTTACACAAATACAAGCTTCTTTGTGGGTGCTATTTTTATTTCTCATTTTACACATGAAATCATTGAGGTTGATTAACTTGCTCAGGATCACAGAACTGGGTGGTGGCAGAAATAAGACTTGAACTTGGTCTTGCCAAACCCTATAGCTTGAGCACTTAAACTTCTATCCTGCTTCTCCCTGAGAATCTATATTAACTGGAATTAATTACTGAGGGAAACCATGGAACTCCAGGTGTTTTACATATATCATATCACATCATATCATATCATATTATTATTATGTTATTTTACATAAATTTGATATATATCTATAAATGCTGTAATATTGGATTTTTAAATTTCCCATATCTGAAAAACACAGCATACCCATAAACCAAAAAAAACCAGACATTTCAGGTCTAGATATCTTGACCCTTTAATATCAAGAGAAGTTTAACACATAAGTAACACATGCTCATAGTTGCTATTATCATAATGGATCTTAGAAACTAAGAACAAATTGAGTTAGTTTGGTGGTGCCTGGAAAGATAGATTTGGCCATTTGCAGGAAAAATGCCCTATCATCTTTTGGGATGGGTTTGGTGAGGTATAGGTTAACTGACTGACTAGTTCAAGAGTCAATCAGTGATGGTGCTGTGTAAAGCAGCATAAACACAAACAAACATCCTGAAGCAGGAATATGTCACCTTGGTAATGACAGGTAATCCTTGAGAGTGGAAATTTGAATAATCTTTAGTGATAAAAACCCTAAGTTAAGAAGAATTTGCCACTCAGAAAGAAAAACAGAAGATTCAGTTTCTAGGTAATTCTAAAGAAGTTGTTGAACTCTGAAATAGGTTGTGGAAGTCGCACTGAGAAGTCAGTGATTGCGAGTTGCATGTGCAGCCAGAGAGCTGCAGTTGCTGGTCTGAGATCTTCCTAGCTTTCCAATAGAATCTATAGGTACTCATAAGGGATGGTGGGAGACTTGAATGATCAAAAGGTGCTGGTTTGGAGAAAACATCAGATCAGTAAGCTAGCTAGCTTTGGTTACAATTGACTATACAATTAGAATGCTGCGAGTAGCCCAAGCCAGTAGACGGCACAGCAGCAAAATGACCCCATCAACACACCAACTACTGTGTGGTCAAATCTTATCAGTGAAGGGCAGTATTACAAGAACACACCTGCCTACATGGGAAGATTTGTTTTCTCTTTGGGAACTGTTATGGGTTGAATTGTTTCTCTTCAAAATTTATATGTTGAAGTTCTGTCCCCCACCCCCAACTCAGCTCCATACCCTAGAAAGTGGCCTTATTTGAAAATAGGGTCATTGCAGATATAATTAGTTAAGATGAGGTCATACTGGAGTAGAATGCACCCCAATCCAAAATAATTAGTGTCCTTGCAAAAAGGAGAAATTTGGACACAGACACATATAGGAAGAACACCATGTGAAGATGAAGGCAGAGATCAAGGTGATGCAGAAGCCAAGGAACACCAAAGATTGATAGCAAAGCCACCAGAAGCTAGGAGAAGAGAATAGAACAGAACCTCCCTCACAGCCTTCAGAAGGAACCAATACTGCTAACACCTTGACCTGGGACTCTTAGCCTCCAGAACTGAGAGGCAATAAATATCTATTATTCTGAGACAGCCAGGTTTTGGTACCTTGCCACAACAGTACTAGCAAATTAATGCAGAGACTATACATGACAATGAGAAAAGCAAAAAATAAAAATCCTCCCTTGGGGGATTTTGAGAATTGTAGAATATAGTTGGCAGTGTGGTATGAGTGAAAAATCAGACAGATCTTGTTTCAAATGTTAGCTTTATCATGTTCTGTGTAGGCATCCACAAGCAAGTTATTTAGCTTCTCTGAGCCTCAATATCTTCATCTAAAAAATGAGGATAGTAATTTGTTTAGCTGTTGTAATGATTAAATAATAGTGCTACTATTTTAATTATGGTTTCAAAAGTGTATTTTCTCCCATTCACTGTTTGATATGCATTATTTCACAACAAACCAATGAATTACGGTTTTTGCATAAATGGAAAAGAGGTTAGGTTCACGGATCCGGTCAGCACTCTTTAAACACAGACCTATCATCTAAGCCCAGGGTCACAAACACTACACCTGCCGCTGTCCTGGGTTGTCCGCCTAGTGAAGAACATATAATGTCTGTTGTGTTTGCTTTTTATCAGTTTTAAACATATGTGTATCTCTCCGCCCCCCGCCCCATCTCTGTCCTTCTCTCTTTCTTTCTCTCTCTCTCTCTCTCTATATATATATATATATATAAAACTTTATTTATATTTTTAAATTTTTTCATTCTACATTCTGATTTGGACTTGCTTACCAGGCTTGTTTCCTTGGTTTCTGGATGGGAGCTTGAATCAGAAGTATGACTCCTTCATGATTCAGGTATCTCCAGCAAAATGATTAAATAAGACTTAACATGGCAATAAATAACAAAGGTATCAGAATTATACCTAATGTATAAATATTTTACTGAATGGGAAAATCACCCCTCAATTGTCTTTTACAGAAAGACTTTTGTTCTTTCTCAAAATACAACAAATTTTGGTATATTAGGCATCACTTTATGATTTAAAATTTGATATGTTTATTTGTCATATCACTATAATAGCTGAGTATAATATTTTGGAGTTTGTATTTTGAATTAATTGCTGCTCTAAAGAAAAAAATGCTGTAAAAAAAAAGCAAAGTAACTTTTATGCTTCATTTAAAGGGAGAATTTACTTATACATAACTTTCATGGCACTATGGTATTAATGGTTTGTTAGTAGATTACACTCTCTTTAAAAGATCATATCTTGTACTCACTGCCTCTCTTTGTAGAATCTATAATAGGGACTTCACAAATTATGTGCATAATAAGGTTTTCTGGTAGTGTGGATCACTTATGCCTAGCATTTAATTGCAAGTATCTTAAAATATTGTATTTCTTTCACTGATTCTATAATTCTTATTTTGAATATGTAAATGTTTTACTCAGCAAACTGGAAAAAACCCCAGTAGTTTTATTCTTACATTATGACTATTTATTAATACCAACATAGAATATGGGTGATCTTCTCCAGCTGTGGAGCATTATTTTCTATCTCAGGAATATCAGGGTCCTTTAAAAGACGAGCTGCATAAGCTTACATTTTGGTTCTCTAATATTATACAGAATTCTGTAAGATGTGGATTGGAAATTTATAACACTAAATTTGGAAGCAGTTTGGTGAAATTTATCCATGCTGTATTTCCGTGGTTCAGTTCTTAGCCTCATTTAGCCTATAAAATCCACATGGGCAATTTAAAGACTTTGCTTAACATTCTGCTTTTAGAGCATGGAACCAAGGCATTTGAGCTATGAATCACCATTTGGTAGTCTTTTCATTTTTGAAGACACTTTGTTCCCTTCAAATAAGCACCAACCTTCAAGAGGATAATTTCCCCGACAAATAATAGTAAGTGCGTGTTAGTGGTTTTCTGTCTTTTGCCTTTGTAAATGATTACCCTTAAAATCCATCGAGAATCCTGCCTGAGTGAAGGCAGTGAGAACTGGCTGGTGATTTTGGGAAAATAGGACCCAGAGGTCTGAGTGCTCATCAGGTAGGAGTATATGGAATATGAGATATTTTTTGCCTTTGTTTTCAAAGGTGACTGACATTTAAGGGAAAAAAAATGAATAGAAAGTAAATTCTGATCTTGAGACAGTTACTCTGGTAGTCACATTTTTTAATTTTAAAATGAAAATAATTCTATAGTTATTGTTTCTTTTGGGAAATCAACATTCAATAATAGAAGTTCTGTCTATGGTTCAATAAATGGCATTTTGTATAAGAGGAAAAGAAGCCTTGGGATCTTCAAATGCTTCATATCATGTTGTACTTGCTGGCATATTTATGTGTAGCGTTTTATAGTACTTCATGAATCTGAATCCTCCAGTCATCTTGGTTTTAAGAACCTGAGGGAAAATTTACTAATTTTTCTAGACCTTGAGTAGCAAGGTTAGAAAATTTAAGGTTACATGCTATAATTTTTAAAACATCAGAGAAAGTGAATTTTAAAAATATATTTGTAATGCTTTTTGAAACATGGTGTTTCTTTCAGTGATTATATTTTTAAAATATAGGGGGTGTCATTGTCAAAACTTATTTTTCCTCTCAATTGTAGAATATATAATTTTAGAAAATTTATTCACCACCTCTGTGATGTTATAGCATAAACTGGCTGTGGAATTAGGCTGCCTGGGCTTGAATCCTTATTAACTTATTATTAGCTATGCAACCTTATTAGCCATATGCAAGTCACATAAGCTCTTCTGTAACCTCATCTGTAAAGTAAGGGTATCACTAGTGCCTATTTCCTAAAGTTTTTATGAAGATTAAATGAGAATGAAACATATAAATCGAGTTCTCACCACAGCACTTGGCATATAGTAAGTCTTCACAGGATTGTGTGATGTTCCCTCTTTCAAGCCTGACAGGGAGTAGAATGAGCAGGGTGCACTGAGACTAAGGGGGTGCCCTCTGTGGTTTATATTTCTATTTGCTTCTCTCTTGCTCATCACTACCTCAGAGAGCCTCTCAGGAAGCCACAGGACATATTATTAGGGATGCCATATAATACTGGAAATGCGTTCGGAAAAATCAGAGTGCTGCTTTTGTATAGTGGTAACCACAAACACAGCATTATTGTCTGGGTAGCAATAGGTAACGTCACCTAGGCTCTTCAGTAGTTAAATTATACAATTAGAAGCACTGTTGAACATACTTTTTACAAAATGGAAGAGAACTTCATACAAGATCCAGCAGAGCTCAAATTTGAATACCCAGCTCTAGTAATGTGCTTCTAAATATAGCTTGGATGCTTGCAATCTGCATGGCTCATCTTCCAGCATGAAGATTAGCATGTGCTCATAGCCATAAAATTGGCAGATATTTAATTTATAGTAACTAGGTTTTTAAATTTAAATGTTAGATTTAATAGGCTAGATAAAATGTAATAATTATGTATGAAAAAATTAATTGAATCTGTTGTAATTCATTCAAATAATGCTCACAATACAGGATAAATGAGAAGTAGATCTTTAAAAATCTCTCACTTTACCTCCTTCAGTAGTTGCACAGCTCTTCAGAGCAATCAGTTTTATGGCATGGTTCTTATTTAACAGATGCACCTGTTTATGCATCCTATGTAGAAGACATCATAGAAAATAATTGAAAGCTTGCATTGTGATGGATGTTGAGATCTGCTCTATTTGGTTCTTTATTTAAGTGCCAGAAAAATATGACCACTTAATTCCCCAAACCAACAATGGATACTTCTTAATTCAGACCCATCTTGCTAGATTTTGTCTTCTCCCTTACTTAGATTAAGCAAAAACAAGCTCACTTTTTAAATTGCTACAGCAGATGATTTTTGTGTTCCATGTCTCGTCCCCTCAACCAATCTGTGATTTCACTCTGGGGTGGGCAGAATGCTAACATGCTCCCCAAGTTCCTAGCCCTTGGTACACACACCTTTTCCCAATTGTTCAATCAATCTCTAATGAAGATACTGCTGTGAAGGGATTTTGCCATTGCAGTTAAAGTCCTAATCAGTTGACCTTAAAATAAGGATATTATTCGACATATCACATGAACCTTTCAAAATTAGAGAGTCCCCCCCCCCCCCCCCGGTGACAGAAAAGAAAGTCAGAGAGATGCACTCCTACTGGCCTGGAAGAAAGCACACATCCATCTTGTGAACTACCTAGGGTGGTTCACATGGCAGGGAAATGTGGGCAGGTTCTAGCAGCCAACAGCAGTCTCTAGCTGACAGCTACAAGGAAAACAGGGACTTCAGTCCTACAACCACAAGGAAGTGGATTCAGCTAGTAACCAGTGAGCTTGGAATAGGACCCAGGGTCAAGAGGAGAACCACAGTCCCAACCAACCTTCATTTTAGTCCAGTGAGACCCTAAGCAGAAAATCTAGTTATGCCTGGACTTCTGCTGACCTGCAGAAACTGCAGACTACTAAATGGGTATTGTCTTAAGCTGCTTGTTGTGGTAATTTAATGCACAGAAATAGAAAACTAATATAACCTTAACTTCTGTGCGTAGTTCTGTGTGAGCCCAGACTCACCTCACAGTGGCAGCATCCTATCTCAAGAGAACTCTGGTGTGTCCATCCTTTTTCTACCCCAGGGTCTTTTTTGGCTCTGTGTAATCACGGGTTGAAAGTATAAGGGTCTTAATGCTCAGGGGGAACCACTAATCCAGTGGAGGCTAGAGCCAGTAAATAAAAGTTCCATTCTAGTGCTCTTCAAGTGGATAATTCCATATATTTCACAGAAGTCCTGGTAGAAGCAAGCCTCTGATGCCTACAACAATAACCTCAACAACTCACTATTTTATTAGCTTGTCCTTCTTCTCAGTCTTACTTTCTTCCCACAATAAACTCACCTACGTTCTCCTGTCAGACTCTGTTTTCATGGAAATCCAAACTAAAAGAGTTATTAGCCTTTAGATGAGCTAGATCAGAAGCAAGTAGACCTTACCTCCTCTAGTATAATATCCCAAAAATATTACCAAGAGATGTAGTACTGAAGATAAAAAGAAAATGTTTCCTGAGCAAATCAGAAAAAGAGAATAATACATTTGGATTGAAGGAGTCAAAATCCGGTGATTGAAATATTCCAGAATCTGCATGTGTGATCATTTGTGTCAACCCCCCCAAAATGAATATTAGAAGTCATTTCATATGCCGAATGCACCATATTTATAAAGTACTTTCATGTATATTACCTCTTTTAATTCCTTTATAATCTAGTGGTTTTTTTTGTGGGATTTTTTGTTTGTTTTTAGTGTTGCAGTGATCTTAGGTCACTCAATAGCTTGTGGTATTCTTTTTGAGCAATAGATGTCACAGTTGTTAATTTAGGATTTTCTTTTTATAATTTAATTTTGGCCTCTAAAGAACATAATTTAAATGCTTCTTCATTTCAAAATTAATTCATGTTTCAATTTTTGTAGTGTGCCAATTCTATGATTGTTAAAAATTCTTTTAATAAATAGAGGCAGTGCATAACTTAGTGGAATATTATAACATTTCTATTGTTGGGAGTCTATTTCTTTAATATTTATCTTACAGTTTGACTTTATAATATTTACCCAATCATTTTTAAGAAATTAGTTCCAAGAGATTTCTATTTGGGATAGTAAGATTTTTAGAACTGTGAGTTTTAAGCAATTCCTGGGTCTTAAATTCTCTGCATTTTGAAGTTTTGTCATTATTTCCAAGATGAATCCTGGCTGATTGTATTTTGTGAAAGGGCCTAACAGAACCATGAAATCTCTTTGGAAAAATTAGACATTCTCTGGAAGGTCATTTCTGTTTCTACATTATGTTCTCTGAACTTCTCTTGCTTAGTTCTTTGCTGGGAGATTTTTTTTTTCTTTTTTAACTTTTGACAGTCATTTCCTGCTGCTTTTTCGAATCTCAAAGTATAGTCCTCTGTTTGAGGTATCACAGCTGGTTGTTACAGAAAAGGTTTTTTATGTTACAATTGGAAGATTATGACTTCAGGCAGGTGAAAGTAGCAAAGAAAATAGAACTCAAACCAAAATCTTTAGTGGGGAAAAATACAAGAAAACATGTAGATGTCCCAAGTTTTCAATTATGTTTCAAAATTATGTTTTAATTATATTTCCCTATGAGCTATCAGAGACAAAAGTATATGATTTAGAATGAAATTTCTCATGATTCAGCTTTCACTACTGTTAACAAAATAAGTTTGAAGATACTGTTTTTGTATTTTTGCTTAAAAAGAAAGTCCATAGTTATATATCCCATCATTGTCCTAGACAATTGAAGGTTAAATTTTGGATATTTTCATGGTTAGTCTAAGTGGCGATTTCCTTTCCAACTCACATGTTTATTTCATTGAACTCTGAAATATATATCGCCATGTCAGAGTGGGTCTAAATCAATAGGGAGCCCCAGTTGCTTAGAAAGCCCAGTTCAAGAGGCCTTCCCTTTGGAATTTAGACGTGGGTTGGGGGAAATTTGGTAAGCTTCCCAACATTTAGTTATAATATGTACTCTTTTCATTCTCATTCTTTTTCTCTGAAAAGGACATTATCCAACAAAATGGCTTAACACAAACCAATAACTTTCACAATTCTAGACCAGGCTACTTCAATATCTTGACATTTCTTTTGGAATTTGCAGCTGTAATTACCACTTTATCAGCTAAGAAATCAACTAGGTAAAAGTTTAAGTACAAAGTTATATCTGGCATGAGAAGATAAATATGTGCTTTGCTAATAACTACATTTAGTAGGATGGAACTCTTCCATAGTTCTATTTGACTATTTTGTAAATTCACAATTACATTTCCCAACCACCCCAGACAAGTGTTGTCGTTTTTTTCTTCTCTGGAGGGCTTAAAGCTTTAATTATTGACATTGATTATACTGTAAATGACCTAATAAAAGAAATCTGAAAAAAAATACATTTTCTTATTTAAGAATAGCAGCAGAATTTGGGGTTTCAGTGAAGATCTTTTTCCTAGTCAAAACCATCTCTCTTACTCTAGAAAAAGCAATATACTGCCTCATCTCTTGTTAAGGACATGGAAAGCCAGTCACTATAATTCCACAAATATTTAGTGAGCATTTGCTATACACCAGATATAGTACTACGTTTCAGGGATGTAAATGAATAAAACATGGTTCTTGTCCTCAGTTAGTTCATAAGGGAAAAGGGAAAGGTAGACAACTAAGTACAAAGTGCTATGATAAAGACAACTAAGTACAAAGTGCTATGATAAAGGTAGACAACTAAGTACAAAGTGCTATGATAAAACAGAATGGTTTTGAAGCTCTGAGGAGTGGGCATTCATTTCAGTATTTTTACTTAATTTTCATTAATAAGATTAGATTTTAGCTGGTCCTTGAAGGGTGAGTATGATTTATCCAGAATGGAAAAGAAAGAAGGGTTTTTCTAGGCAGAGACAAGAATATAGATAAAGCAAGTATGATAGCTTTCCAAAAGAGGAGTCTGGTAGAGAGAGAGCTGTATTAGAGGAGCCCATTTCCATCCTTGCTAAAATTCTTGTGTCCAACAGGATAAACAGAGTAGGCAAATCATTTTTGAAAGCACTATCAAGATAATTCTGAAATGAATTCTACTCCAGCTCATTCCCATCTGGGTACCAAACTGAGAACTAGTTTTGCAATAGAAAGATCATGGACTTCGAACATTTTTTCATGTGTCTGTTAGCCATTTGTATGTCTTCATTGGAAAAGTGTCTATTCATATCTTCTGCCCATTTTTTGATTTGATTATTTGTTTCTCGTGTATTGAGTTTGAGAAGTTCTTTATACATCTTGGATACCAGTCTTTTATCTGTAGTGTCATTTGCAAATATCTTCTCCCATTCCGTGGGCCGCCTCTTAGTTTTTTTGACTGTTTCCTTGGCTGTGCAGAAGCGCTTTATCTTGATGAAGTCCCACAAGTTCATTTTCTCTTTTGTTTCTCTTGCCTTTGGAGATGTGTCATGAAAGAAGTTGCTGTGGCCGATGTCAAAGAGGTTACAGCCTATGTTCTCCTCTATTATTTTGATGGATTCCTGTCTCACGTCAAGATCTTTTATCCATTTGAAGTTTATCTTTGTGTATGGTGTGAGAGAGTGGTCAAGTTTCATTCTTTTGCATGTAGCTGTCCAATTTTCCCAGCAGCATTTATTGAAGAGACTGTCTTTTTTCCACTGGATGTTTTTTCCTGCTTTGTCAAAGATTAGTTGCCCATAGAGCTGAGGGTCCATTTCTGGGGTCTCTATTCTGTTCTACTGGTCTATGTGTCTGTTTTTGTGCCAGTACCAAGGTGTCTTTGTCATCACAGCTTTCAGGGAAATTCAGATCAAAACCACATTGAGATACCACCTTATGCCAGTTAGAATGGCAAAAATTGACAAGGCAAGAAACAACAAATGTTGGAGAGGATATGGAGAAAGGGGAACCCTCTTACACTGTTGGTGGGAATGCAAGTTGGTAAAGCCACTCTGGAAAACAGTGTGGAGGTCCCTTAAAAAGTTAAAAATTGAGCTACCCTATGATCCAGCAATTGCACTACTGGGTATTTATCCCAAAGATACAGACATAGTGAAGAGAAGGGCCATATGCACCCCAATGTTCATAGCAGCATTGTCCACAATAGCTAAATTGTGGAAGGAGCCGAGATGTCCTTCAACAGATGAATGGATTGAGAAGATATGGTCCATATATACAATGGAATATTCCTCAGCCATCAGAAAGAACGATTACCCAACATTTGCAGTAACATGGACGGGACTGGAGGAGATTATGCTAAGTGAAATAAGTCAAGCAGAGAAAGACAATTATCATATGGTTTCACTCATTTATGGAACACAAGAAATAACAGGGAGATCGGTAGGAGAAGGAAGGGAAGAATGAAGGAGGGGTAAACAGAAGGGGGAATGAACCATGAGAGACTATGGACTCTGGGAAACAAACTGAGGGCTTCAGAGGGGAGGGAGGAGGGGGATTGGGATAGGCCGGTGATGGGTATTAAGGAGGGCACATATTGCATGGAGCACTCGGTGTTATACGCAAACAATGACTCATGGAACACTACATCAAAAACTAAGGATGTACTGTATGGTGACTAACATACATAATAAAAAATTAAAAAAAAAAAGAAAGATCATGGACTTTGAAATCATATAGATCTATCACTTGTTAGTTTTATAGCTTTGAGAAGTCTCATCTTTTTGTGCCACAGTGTTTCAATCTATAAAATGGGGATAACTACAACTTTACCAAGTTATTGTTAAGGTATGTAAAAATGGCAGGCACATGTAAAAATCTTGGGAAATTGTAAGCATTCTGTACATGTTAGTTCCTATTTTCTTTTCTGTTTTCCAGCTTATGTGCAAAACACAGAGGTATGAAACTGTACACTTGATTGCAGAACACTGATTAGACTCTAAGGGCTAAACTGTAATACAGATAGGTTTAGAGATCAGAGTATAAAGCTGGACATTTATATTAAGCTTTGTGAAGGGTCTTATTGTCATATAAGAAGTTCAAATTTTTAATATTATGCATGATGGGAAATTTATCAATTTTCAGTTGTAGCATAATAGACAATCCCAAAACTTCATGGCTTAAACTAATAGCCACTTATTAATATGAGCCAAAGGTTTTACTGGCTAATAATACTGATCTGTCCTAGGCCCCACTGAACTTGACTAGACTTGCTATGGGTGGTTGTCTGGGTGGAATGGCCTTACTCATGTGTCTGGTGGTTGCCTGGCTATTAGGTGGAGTGACAGAGAATGTTGGGCCAAGTGTCTTTCATTACCCGGCAGAGCAGTGTAGGCTCATTCACGGAAGGTGACAGGATTCCTAAGAGCAAAGGAATTAGTCTATACCTCTTGATAACAAGACCAGCAATATCACTATTATAAAGGGGGCCTGGTGGAGAATTGCGTGTGTATGTGTGCTTTTGTTTTTATTTTATTTTATGGCAAAAATTATTGAAATGTTTTGTAAAAAATGATAAAATCAAATTTGTATTTAAGGTAATTACTTTAACAGCAGTGGGAAAAACAGTGAGCAGACAAAAAGCAAAATAGCTGTGAGAAGACTTATGCAATTATACTGAGAAAAATTATCATATGAATATTCTGAGCCTTCCTCTACCCCTTAACAGGGAAAGAGGATATCAAAATTGTTGACTTATTTTCTTCCCTATGCATCACCTCTGGGAAGATTTCTGCCATTGCTGGGCTGTCATGAAAGGGAAGAGGGAAAGGCTAGAGCTGATTTCCAGAGCAATTTTTTTGTTTGTTTCTGGTAATTTGGAAGAAGGTAGTGTGGTGTAGGAGTTGTGGTGTGGGAAGTTCATGGTAGAAGTAATAAAGAATTTTATAAAAGTTGTAAAGCGTTATATCCAATCTTCATGGTATTAAAGAAACATCAATGAAAAAGGTAATGTGCCAGGTATCTTCCATTTGCCCTTCCAAATTCATTCTTTTTTTAAAATTATTTTTTAATTATTTTTTATTATATTATGTTAGTCACCATACAGTACACCCCCGGTTTCCGATGTACAGCTCGATGATTCATTAGTTGCGTATAACACCCAGTGCACCATGCAATACGTGCCCTCCTTACTACCCACCACTGGTCTATCCCATTCCCCCACCCCCCTCCCCTCTGAGGCCCTCAGTTTGTTTCTCATAGTCCATAGTTCTCATGTTTCATTCCCCCTTCTGATTACCCCCCTTTCTTTATCCCTTTCTTCCCCTACCGATCATCCCAGTTCTTATGTTCCATAGATGAGAGAAATCATATGATAGTTGTCTTTCTCTGCTTAACTTATTTCACTTAGCATTATCTCCTCCAGTGCCGTCCATGTTGCAGCAAATGTTGAGAATTCGTTCTTGCTGATAGCTGAGTAATATTGCATTGTATATATGGACCACAACTTCTTAATCCAGTCATCTGTTGAAGGGCATCTCGGCTCCTTCCACGATTTAGCTATTGTGGACATTGCTGCTATGAACATTGGGGTGCATATGGCCCTTCTCTTCACTACGTCTGTATCTTTGGGGTAAACACCCAGTAGTGCAATGGCTGGGTCATAGGGTAGCTCAATTTTTAACTTTTTAAGGGACCTCCACACTGTTTTCCAGAGTGGCTGTACCAACTTGCATTCCCACCAACAATGTAGGAGGGATCCCCTGTCTCCACATCCTCTCCAACAATTGTTGTTTCTTGCCTTGTCTATTTTTGCCATTCTAACTGGCGTAAGGTGGTATCTCAGTGTGGTTTTGATTTGAATTTCCCTGATGGCTAATGATTTTGAACATTTTTTCATGTGTCTGTTAGCCATTTGTATGTCTTCATTGGAAAAGTGTCTGTTCATATCTTCTGCCCATTTTTTGATTTATTTGTTTCTCGTGTATTGAGTTTGAGAAGTTCTTTTTAGATCTTGGATACCAGTCCTTTATCTGTAGTGTCATTTGCAAATATATTCTCCCATTCCGTGGGCTGCCTCTTAGTTTTTTTGACTGTTTCTTTGGCTGTGCAGAAGCTTTTTATCTTGATGAAGTCCCATAAGTTCATTTTATCTTTTGTTTCTCTTGCCTTTGGGGATGTGTCATGAAAAAGGTTGCTGTGGCCGATGTCGTAGAGGTTGCTGCCTATGTTCTCCTCTAGAATTTTGATGGATTCCTGTCTCACATCGAGGTCTTTCATCCATTTGGAGTTTATTTTTGTGTATGGTGTGAGAGAGTGTTCAAGTTTCATTCTTTTGCATGTAGCTGTCCAATTTTCCCAGCACCATTTATTGAAGAGACTGTCTTTTTCCCACCGGATGTTTTTTCCTGCTTTATTAGTTGCCCAAAGAGCCGAGGGTCCATTTCTGGGTTCTCTATTCTGTTCCATTGCTCTATGTGTCTGTTTTTGTGCCAGTACCATGCTGTCTTTGTGATCACAGCTTTGTAGTACAGCTCGAAATCCGGCATTGTGATGCCCCCAGCTTTGTTTTTCCTTTTCAACAGTTCCTTGGGATTCGGGGCCTTTTCTGTTTCCATATAAATTTAAGGACTATTTGTTCCAGTTCTTTGAAAAATGTCCTAGGTATTTTGATTGCGATAGCATTGAAAGTGTAGATTGCTCTGGGTAGCATGGACATTTTAACTATGTTAATTCTTCCGATTCATGATCATGGAATATTTTTCCATCTTTTTATGTCTTCCTCAATGTCTTTCAGGAGTGATTTATAGTTTCTAGAATATAGGTCCTTTACGTCTCTCGTTAATTCCAAGGTAACGTATGGTTTTTGGTGCTATTGTAAATGGGATGGATTCCCTAATTTCTCTTTCTTCAGTCTCGTTATTCGTGTATAGAAATGCAACTGATCTCTGAGCATTGATTTTGTATCCCGCCACGTTACTGAATTGCTCTATAACTTCTAATAGTTTGGGAGTGGCTTCTTTTGGGTTTTCCATATAGAGTATCATGTCATCTGCGAAGAGAGACATTTTGACTTCTTCTCTGCCGATTTGGATACCTTTGATCCCTTTTTGTCGTCTGATTGCTGTTCCAAGGACTTCTAGTACTATGTTGAATAATAGTGGCGAGAGTGGGCATCCTTGTCGAGTTCCTGATCTTAAGGGAAAGGCTTCCAGCTTTTCCCCATTGAGAATAATATTTGCAGTAGGCTTTTCATAGATGGCTTTTATGAGATTGAGAAATGTACCCTCTATTCCTACACTCTGAAGGGTTTTAATCAGGAAAGGATGCTGTATTTTGTCAAATGCTTTTTTGGCATCAATTGAGAGGATCATATGTTTCCTGAGACTTTTCTTGTTGATATGATGTATCACGCTGATCGATTTGCAAATGTTGAACCACGCTTCATCCCAGGTATGAATCCCACTTGGTCATGATGGATAATCCTTTTAATGTACTGTTGGATTCTATTAGCAAGGATCTTGTTGAGGATTTTGGCGTCCATGTTCATTAGGGAAATCGGTCTGTAATTCTCCTTTTTGATGGGGTCTTTGCCTGGTTTGGGGATCAATGTAGTATTGGCCTTGTAGAATGAGTTTGGTAGCTTTCCTTCTGTTTCTATTTTTTGAAATAGCTTTAGCAGAATAGGTATTATTTCTTCTTTGAATGTTTGGTAGAATTCCCCAGGAAAACCATCCGGCCCTGGAGTTTTGTTATTTGGAAGGTTGTTTATCACTGACTCAATATCTTCATAATTAATTGGACTGTTTAAGAAATCAATTTCTTCCTGTTTCAGTCTTGGTAGTTTATAGGTTTCCAGGAAGGCCTCCGTCTCTTCCAGATTGCTTAGTTTTTTGGCATATAGCTGTTGATAATAGTTTCTAATAATCCTTCCAATTTCAATGGTGTTCATCGTGACCTCTCCTTTTTCATTCATAATTTTAATAATTTGGGTCCTTTCTCTTTTCTCTTGGATAAGTCTTGCCAGTGGTCTGTCAATTTTATTGATTCTCTCAAAGAACCAGCTTCTAGTCCTGTTGATTTGCTCTACTGTACTTCTGGTTTCTAATTCATTGATTTCTGCTCTCATGTTGGTCAACTGCTTCCTCGTGAGTGGATTAGGCCTGTCCCTCTGTAGCTGTTCCAGCTTCTTGAGGTGAGAATATAAAAACTGCATTTTAGATTTTTCTATTCTTTTGTGTGAGGCTTGGATGGCTATGTATTTCCCCCTTAGGGCTGCCTTTGCTGTACCCCATAGGTTTTGGACCATTGTGTTTTCATTCTGGTTGGTCTCCATAAATTGTTTAAATTGATTTTTGATTTCCTGGTTTATCGAGTCATTCCTGAGCAGGATGGTTCTTAGTCTACAAGTGTTTGAGTTTCTTCCAAATTTTTCCTTGTGGTTGAGTTCCAATTTCAGAGCGTTGTGGTCTGAGAATATGCAGGGGATAATTTCAATCTTTTGGTATCAGTTGAGACCTGTTTTGTGTTCCAGAACATGGTCTATTCTTGAGAATGTTCCATGGGCATTAGAATAGAATGAGTATTCTTTGGTTCTGGGGTGTAGTGTTCTATATATATCTATGAGGTCCAACTCATCAAGTATGGCATTCAAAGCCTTTGATTCTTTGCTTAGTTTTTGCCAGGGTGTTCTGTCTATTTCTGATAGTGGAGTGTTGAGGTCCCCTACTATTAACATATTTTTATCTATATGTCTCTTTATTTTGGTTAAGAGTTGGCTTGTGTATCTTGCTGCTCCCCTGTTGGGGGCATATATATTTATAATTGTCATATCCATTTGTTGAATACTTCCTTTAAGAATAATATAGTGCCCTTCTGTGTCTCTAACTATAGTCTCTAGTTTAAAATCCAATCTATCTGATATGAGAATTGCTACCCCAGCTTTCTTTTGAGGTCCATTTGCATGAAAGATGGTACTCCATCCCCTTACTCTCAGTCTGAATGCATCCTTGGGTTCAAAATGAGTCTCTTGTAGACAGCAAATGGATGGGTCATTCCTTTTTATCCAATCTGCAACCCTGTGGCACTTTATGGGAGCATTTAAACCATTTATTGACACTAAGAACTGAGAGATAGAATTTTAATGATGCCATGTTGCCAGTAAAGTGTTTGTTTGTATCGGTTGTGACTTTCTGTTCCGTATCACTCTTGGGGCCTTTTTACCTTTATAGAACCCCCCTTAATATCTCCTGTAGGGCTGGTTTCATGGTTACGAAATTGGTTAATGACTGGTGATTCTGGAATGTCTTTATTTCTCCATCAATTCTGAATGACAGCCTTGCTGGATAAAGGATCCTTGGCTGCATGTTTTTCTCTGAAAGAGCTTTAAAAATGCTCCCCCAACCCTTTCTCTCATTCCAGGTCTGTGTAGACAGGCCTGACGTAATTCTGATGCCTTTGCCTTGGTACATGAGAAATTTCTTTGCCCTGGCCGCTTTCAATACTGTATCCTTGGATCTAATATTTGCGATTTGCACTATGACGTGACGTGGCGTAGGTTTGTCATGGTTGAGCTTGGGAGGGGTTCTCTCTGCCTCTTGGACATGAATGTTTGTTTCCCTCGCTAGATTAGGGAAATTTTCAGCTACAATTTGTTCAAATATCTCTTCTAGACCTCTGTTTTTTTCCACCCTCTTGGGGATGCTGATGATTCTGACATTGGATCATTTCATTGAGTCAGTAATCTCCCATAACCTACATTCTTGGGCATGGATTTTTTAAGACCAGCTTCTATTTTCGTTTTTTCCTCTATTAACCCATCCTCCAATTCACTAATACGTTCCTCTGCTTCGGTGACCCTGGCCGTCAGAGCCTCTAGTTTTTCCTGCATTTGGCTCATAGAATTTTTATTTTCTGTCAGATTCGCTCTCATTTCTGTCCTTAGGGATTCTGTATTCTCAGTAACCTTTTCATTAATACTTTTTTCAATTCTACTCATCATTTTGACCATCGTTACTCTGAATTCCATTTCTGATAATTTGGTTACATCCATATCCATTATTTTTGTGGCAGAGGCCACAGACTCACTGTCTTTTCTTTGCTGGGGGGGGGGCTTTTCCTTCTTGTCATTCTGATGAGGAGAGGTTGCGGGGTTGTCCAGAGCCCAAATTATTGACTGGGTCCCAGGCCGTGCCCCTTGTTTTATAGGGATCTTAGGGATGTGGGCTTCTTCTTTAAAGATTTTTTTATTTATTTATGTGGCAGAGAGCCAACCAGTGAGAGAGGGAACACAAGAGGGGGAGTGGGAGAGGAAGAAGTAGGCTCCCAGCGGAGGAGCCAGATGAGGGACTCCTTTCTGGAAGGCCGGGATCACGCTCTAAGCCGGAGACAGGTGCTCAATGACTGCGCCACCCAGGCGCCTCGGGTTGTGGGCTTCTTGATTTTTCAGCCTGCCACCTGTGTTCTGGGGAGGGGCCTACCGCGAGGATACTCAGGCAACCCTGTTTGGGTAGAGTCTCCGTGTCCCCTGCGAGGGGGGATGGGGATGGGCACGCTGTGAGCCGATATTTCCAGGCTTTTGTTCTCTGGCGGCTTTCCCTGGCGGTTTGCTGTGCCTCTTCTGAGAGTCAGAGCAGCAGCGGCCGAATTTCAGCCTCTGTCACAGAACAGAGGGATTGCGGCCCATTCTCCACTGATGTTCTGGCCACTTTAACTCTGTTTCTGTTGGTGCTGCTCAACCCTGCAGCGTCCCGGGATGTGCGCCCCACACGCAGCGTCCCTGCCCTCACTTCCAGGGCTGGCGCGTCTCTGTCCTTTGTGTTTCTAATGCCGCCAGCTGCCAGCCGCCCCTGCGCTCCTGGACCTCCCGGTCTCAGTCTGCCATTTCGCGGGTGCCGGTCCGCAAGCCCGCCCGCTCCCCCCGAGCAGGTGGCTACCGCTTCCCAGCGCCCGACCGCGGAGGCTCCGTCCCCCTTCCGTTTATCTTCCAATATCTGTGCGGGGTTTCACGGCTCCCTGCTTCGTACCTCAATACTCAGCACTGGAGATATTCATTTGTAGAGATCCAGATGTATCTTCCTGTGTCTCAGGCTGATTCCGTGTTGTTTAGGCTGGTCTGGTACCTATCCAGCTCAACTCAGGGGACCAGCTGAAAAAGGGGTCCCCTACTGCTTCGCCATCTTAACTCCTCCCTCCCAAATTCATTCTTAATCCTTCTCTTCTACACAAGGCTGATCTAATATGGATCACATCCATGGAGAATTTGTCCACTGGCTTCTGGTTGGACAATAGGAGCCTTGCAGGACATCAGTAGTCAAGAGAGTGAGCTTGGAGTATTTATTCCCTCTCAGTTAGCCAGTCAGCCAGCAAGCAAAGAAAGCAGACCATCATTGTATACATTCTTGCTAGGACTTACTCTTATTTCCAATTCCATACTTTTTATTCCAGACAAGTTGACTATCCAGGTTTTAAAAATGTAAATTATCATATTTAATCCTACAACAACTCTTATGAGGAAGGTGATATTATTTTTATTTTATAGACTTGGAAAACGAAAAGTTCAGAGAGAGATTAAGTAAGTTATCTACCACCCCAGGGTTTTATTTTCCCCTAAGGCTTTTTAACGCCACTTTGGAAGATAATCAATTTTTGTATCTAAAATTAATTTAGAGCCTTGTAAACTCACAGTAGATGAGAGAGAGGTCAGTGTTGAATTTTCTTTCACAGTCTTTATTCAAAGGAATTAAGTTTAAAATTATTCTTTTAACGTCTTACCCACTATTCCTAAAGGAAATTTAAGTGGGCAAACAAATAGAGATAGGAACAAACTATGTCATCTTCTAAAAAAAAAGAAAAGAAAAAGGTAATTTTCCATTTTCCTGCTTGACTGCTTGTACATAGGAAAAGTCTAAGCCCACAAGCCAAGTTCTTTTTTATTAACCTATGCAATAATAAACTTTCACTTGTTTGGGAAAACTGTTCTTGTGACATCTAATTGTCAAAGAATTTCCTGTCTTCTGGAAATGCTTATACAAATTCATATAAGCAGCATCTAAAACATAAAAGAATTCTATTTAAACACTGTAGGCCTGTATGTAGTTTATGACAAATTTAAAAAACAGAAATTTGTGCAAGGCCCTTTTTCAAATATAAGGCCATCTCTTTGCTTTAATCTGTAACTTATAATGTCATCTATATCTTTCCTAATAAATATTTAAATCTTTACTTAAAACTTTTTGCCATTCTGGACTAGTATATGCTATTAACATTTGGGAAGCTCAAGAGGTAAATTGAGAACAGCTGTGGGATGATTAATATTGATGCCTTGGGTGCAACATTCTGTCAGCCTTTTGAGTGGTAGTAAATCAGCAGAAAAGTGGAGCTGTAACTTTTCACATCTTATTGCATACATTATCACAGGATATCACTAAAGTGGACATCTCCCACCCAACTCTTTGGCTAACAACTGCCAAGACTTTGAGTATATAAAATTTATTTGAGTATATATTTATATGGTTAGTTTGTTATGAAACATATTAATTTATCTATTTTGAAGTTGCCTAGCATGGTAATTATTTTGCAAATGACTCATAATTCTTTCATCAAAAATGAAAGGTGAGTTGTTTTTTTCTTTTTCAAATTCAGGCATTTGATTTCATTTCAGTTTGTTCTGTTTCTAAATGCAAGTGATACTCAGAATGGTACCTTAGAAGTTTTCAAAACAAAATCTCTTCTTCAGACTAGCATCAGTGACTAACTCTGCCTAGGTGAGAGTATAGGTGAGAAGTAACATCAAAGGAGGTCCATGTATCATGCAGGCAGGTTTAGTCATGAGTAGTGTAGAAAACTATTCATTTTTTTAAAAGATTTATTTATTTAAGAGAGAGAAAGAGAGAGCAGGGGAGGGGAGGGACAGAGGGAGAGGGAGAGTCTTAAATAGACTCTGTGCTTGGTGCAGAGCCCAACATGGGGTTCGATCTCACGACCCTGAGATCATGACCTGAGCTGAAACCAAGAGTTGGACACTTAACTGACTGTGCCACCCAAGTGCCCCAGTGTAGAAAACTATTCTTAAGAGTATTTCACCAAACAAGGGATGAGTTTAAAATGATGTTTTCCTTATGTAGTAATTGTTAGGCTCTTAATGCTAGTAACATTCAAACCACTCCTTGTCTTTCTAATTCCAGATCTTTGGGATAATCTTCTATTTTAGTCTATTTATCTCAAACAGATTGTTACAAGCTGACAAATTCTTCTGGTTATTGGAGGAAAAATAAATGGAAGACAGATTTTCTAATCAGAAATTGGTTTTTAGCTTATTTAGTGCCCAATCGAATCTTCTGGCATCTTACACATGATATGTTCCAGAAATCATGTACCTCTGTATCACAATTTAGGACTATATTCTGGTATATTTTGAAGTTTGAGCAATTCCATACAAATCCACAAATTTTAATAAGACTATAGCCAAACTGCTTTCATATTGCATTAAAAAAACCCCAACATACTTTCAATCCTCTGGCATCTGGGCTTTTGTTCATAGTTCCCATTAGATCATTACCGGGTCTCATGAGATATAGAAATTTCTTTATTACTATAAAGGGAGGAAATAATTCAGTGGTGTTATGGACTAAATTCATATATTGAAATTCCAGCTCCCAATGTGATGGTATTAGGAGGAGGGGGCTTTGGAGAATGATTAGGTCATGAAGGTAGAGCCCTCATGAATATAATTAATGCTCTTATAAAAGACCCCAGAGATTTCACTCTCTTTCTTTTTGCCAAGTGAGGATACAGTGAGAAGTTGGCAATTTGCAGTCCCAGAGAGGACTCTCACCAGAACCCAGCTCTACTGGCACCCTGGTCTCAGACTTACAGCATCCAGAACTGTGAGAAATGAATTTCTGTGGTTTATAAGCCACCTGGTCTATGGTACTCTATTATAACAGTCTGAATGGCTAAAACAGAAATTGGTACTTAGATTGGGAATGCTGCTATAACAGATACCTAAAAATGTGGAGGCAACTTTGGGACTGTGTAGTGAGTAGAGGCTGGAAGAATTTTGAGGTGCATGTTAGAAAAAGCCTAAATTGCCAAAAACAGATTTTTAAAGGAGATTTTGGTAAGAGCTCACAGAGAAAAGAGGAGAGCTGTAGAGAATGTTTCTATCTTCTTAGGGAGAAAACCCAAGTAACCGTGAGCAGAATGTTAGTAGAAGTATGGACAATAAGGGCCATTCTGATGAAATCTCAGATGGAAATGAAGAATATGATACTGGAAACTGGAAGAAAGGCATCCTTTCATAAAGTGGCAAAGAACCTGGCTGAACTGTGTTCATTTTTTAGTGTTTTGTGGAAGGTAGAACTTATAAGTGATGAAATTGAATATTTAGCAAAGGAGATTCTTAAGAAATGTGATAAAGGAGGAGTTTGGTTCTTCTACATTGCTTATTATAAAATTCAAGAGGAGAGAGATGAACTGAAGATGAAATTATTAAGCAGAAAGGAATCAGATCCTTAAAAATTTGAAAATTCTCAACCTGTCCATATTATTAAAAAAACAGAAACAACAAAAAACTGCACAAAAAATGAGAAAGCTGTTCAGAAGACAATACTAAGAATGTGAAAAACCAAGCATTGGTTAAGGAGATTGGTATGGGTGTGAACCATGGACTTAATCAGCTCTCTCAACAAAAGCCAGAAATAGAGATGTGATTATACCAGTGGAAACACATTGCTGGCTGAGACCAAAAGAAACAGAAAACAAAAGACAGTTGAGCTTCTTAGACCTGATAGGACTGGACTGTAATTATTTGGTTGTGAACTGTGCTATTATTCAAGACAAGAAAAGAAGGATGCCCAAAGGTGATTCTGACATCTCTGTGGTAAGAGGCTGCCACTCCTACCACAAGCCCAGGGTGCAGTGGAGGTGGGGAGGAAGCTGTTTCCACTTTGTTTCAAAGGATGGGACTAATGCTCAGAGGAACCATGGGAGAAGGGACAACCAAAGGAGCCTCTGGTGGCAGAAATCCCACCCCAGCAGAAAACAGCATGAATTCTTGAGACTTGACCAGTATTTACCTTTTAAACTGTAATTTATACTCACTTTTATCTTGGGTGAATCTCAACAATCCATTTCCAATTAAAGTTTTCAATATGGATAATTTTCAGCAGTACTTGGCATTTTGATGTATGGTAAATTGGTTGTAAAAATGATCACAGTTGTTGGTCGTCTTTGTATTTATGCCCTTTGCAGTGTGTGAATTTGCTCCTTACATCAAGAGATAGAGTCTATATCTTCATCTCTTTAAACTGGGTAGGTCTCATGCCTTTCTTCAGATAATGTGGTGAAACTGTGCCAATTTCAAACATAGGCCTCAAGGGGCCTTAAATGGTTCGACTTGTCCTCTTGGTCCCCTGCCACCACCATATGAACAAGCCCAGGGTAGCTTGCTGGATAATGAGAGACACATTATCATTGACACGTAGTAGATGCTCATTAAAATGTGATTAAAAGAAATGAATTCTGGCATTCCATAGGGTTTTGTCCTTGTCCATTTCTGGCCACTTATTGCTCTCTAAAGTGTGGTAGATTAAAAACTTAAGCTTCACCAATATCTGCTTCTCCCTTCCCTGGAGAAGGAACATACTGTTCCTATTCATTAAATTTGGGCTTACCCATGTGACTAGATTGACCAAAGAAATATGAATGAAACTGGCAATGTGTTACTTTCAAGCTTTCAGAACCAACTTTTGCTTTGCTACATTCTTTTTTTCCTCATCATTACAAAAGGCAAATGCTCCACATAGGGTCTGTTCCATCAGCCTGAATTCCAGAATAAGGATGAATTAGAGTAGAGTTGAGGTTTTAGAGTGTTTGCTGATGCAGTATGCTCTAGCCTAATCTGATCCGTATACTAGATGATCACATCCATGTTTCTACTACCACTACGTAACAATCAAATGTATATTTCTATCCTCATATATTGCTAGTGGGAATGTCACTTAATGAAGCAATTTGGCAGTTTCTTAAAAAGTCAAATATATACCTATTATGTAGGTATTTTATTCCTACATATTTACCTAAGAGAAATGAAAACATGTCCACACAAAGACCTTTTGCAAATATCCATAATAACCAAACATATAGTGAATTTCCAGTAACATGTGAATGGCTAAACAAAATTAGTATACGTCCATAGAATGGAATACTACCCAGCAATGAAAAGGAATGAACTACTGATACATGCAAGGTCATGAATGAACCTCAAACTCATTATACTAAGTGAAAGAAGACAGACACAAAAGTATACATCTTGGATTACCCCCTTTGTATGAAATTTCTAAGCCATACAGACAGAATGGATCAGTGTCTGCATGGGGTTGGACATGGCGAGTTCTGAAAGTGGAATGTCACAATGGTTGGCACAACTGCAAAATTTACTAAAAATCATCAAACTATACATTTACAATGTATGAATTTGTAGTTTATAAATTCTACATCAATAAAACTGAAAAAATATACCTAGGCCCAATTTTTCTCTGAGTTATAGATATATATCTATCTACGAGCTATTTCTGCCTAGATAGCCCGCAGACCCTTCAAAATTATACAAAACTAAATCATGTATTTTCTTTATCACCCCAGATTATGTTTCTGAACTGAGATTACCTATAGGATTGCCGGACTGAAATTTGATCAAGCCAAAAATATTGGGTTCTTTCTACACTACTTGTTTCTTTTATCTCTCTATCCAAGTTGCCAACTATTGATTATATCTTTTGAAAATCTCTTGAATCCTTTTCAGTTCCTCTCATTTCTTACTTTCATTCACTTACCTGTTTACTTTTTTCTCATCTCTGACACTGGTCTACATGTTCTTAATTCTAATGTTGCAATATTTGAAGAATTTATATTTTAATTTTCTACTCGGTGGCCAGAGACTTCAAGATGCTTTATCACAATGGAACAAAAAAGTTCATAACATAAATTATGATATTCATAATAGAAATTATTATATATACTTTATATAGTGATATGCCCCTCACCTCATATTACTGAACAAAAATACATAGAGATACATTCTAGACTATTCAATATAATTTACTTAAAATATTTTTTAAAAAGTTATTCTATAATGATATTCATTCTGTATACTCCCAAGTGCTACAAAAGCTTAGCTGGTCTGAAAGGCATGTTTGGAATGGAATGTACAGCTGGGTTTCAAGGTCCCAGAGTCAGAGTTACCTTAGCATTTAACTTGAATTTCAGTTTACTCCGAGATGGACATAAACAGCCCACAGCCCTTAGTCCACTCTAGCTGGCCTAACTTCAAAACATGGTTTTGAGCTACTTTCAAAGGCAGTTCTTCAACTTATTTAAAGCATTGAGTTTAAAGTGGAAAATCCCTCCAGAACAAGCTACTGAATAGCAATTGCCATTGGACAATGCAGGTGTGACCTAGGTTTGAGGGCATAGATACAGACATTAGCTGGAGTGAAGGATGATTGATAAATAGGTTACACATTAGAAGCCCAGGGAACACAACACCCTGACTTTTGTATCTTCAAAGACCCTGGGGCTAACAGACGAAAAGCCACAGGTGCAGAGCTCTTCTCTTCCACATTTGCCTCAGGGTAACTCCTAGACTCATTATAATGCATTTGCACTGTAGTTATAGCCCCCCGCCCTCCCATCCCCCACACCCACCCATGGAGAAAGGCTGCCTTAACTGTTCTGGTAGAAACATCCTAGGATACCTGTAGGAGGAGTCCCTCAAATGATTGGAAGCCGCCTCCATTAGAGACCACCCCACTGTACATCACAGCTCCTCCCAACCCAGAGAGGTACAATGAATATCTAATCCCAAATAACCTAGGGCGGGAACCTACACCCCCTGGAACCTTGCCTGCTGTCCCACCCTGAGAGTGTACTGTTGTTTTATTAAAGCTGTTCTCTGCTGTCACTTTGGGTGCAGATTTCTAACTCCTTATTGCATTGGTGCCAAGAGTGGAGACACAATGCTTTTTGCGTTGACAGTAGGCTTAGTGACATTTATTAATATCATAATATTATATATTAATATACATGTATATTAGTTAATATATATATTAATGTTACTCTGCCCTGGCCAGGCAGCTAGTCAGGAGATCCTACCATCAGGTGTAAAGTGATCATGCAAGATAGTAGGTCTTATTCAGCTCTTAGCACAATGATTAACTTCTCCCTCCTGAAAGGCCCTCAGGCAATGTTGTATTGGAAGCCAATCATATACCCTCCCTGTGCCTCATTTCTTACATCTTAAAGTAGACATAATAAATACAGGTCTTGTGGAGTTGTTTTGAAAATGAAACAAGAAGATATGTAAACACTAAGATACTATATACAGAAAAGAGCTGACAGAAAGTTCTCTCCATGTTGTTTCCTCTCAGTCCCATACTTACTGAAACATTAGTTGGAAAAAAAAAAGTGGCAAGTTTCTTATTAACATTTTTCTATTTAGTAAAGGAGATTTTCTAAGTTTTTACATGAGATTCAGTAAGACGCTATGTATAATGACAAAAATTATGGCATTGAAATTTTTAGGTTTTTCTAGATAATATCTCATGAAAACTCATCCAAACTCTCTTAAGGAACAAAATTCTGAACGTTAATTAATTCATTCAAGAAGTTCAGGGGCTCCTGGGTGGCTCAGTTGGTTAAGCGTCTGCCTTTGACTTACATGATCCCAGGGTCCTGGGATTGAGCCCCATGTGGGACTCCACGCTTAGTGGAAGCCTGCTTCTCCCTCTCCTTCTGCCCCCTTCCCCTGCTCCTGCTTGCTCTCTCTCTCAAATAAATAAATAAAATTTTTTTAAAAAGTTCATAGTTGCTGAATTTTTGCCATGTGCCAGGAATAATGCAAAGAGCTTGAGATAAAGTGGTGAGGAGGGAAAAAGTTATCGTTCCTCCTTCAGACAGTCCCTGCACTACTTACAGCCTACTAGATAGAAGGATACAGGTACTAATAAAACAATCTTATAAAAGAATGTAAAATTAAGTCCTATTAGAAAAAGATGTGGTCTGATCAGGGAGAAAGTCTTTGACAAAGTGAGATCCTTGATCTGAAATTTGTGCAATTGATACACAGGATGTTAACTGGATCAAATGAAGGGAAGAGCTTTCTGGGCAAAGGGGGGACCACTGGATAATACTCTGTTGGAAGGGGTCAGAGCATATCTAAGGGAAAGGCAAGTGAATCTGGAGTGGAGAAAGTGAGGGGTATGTGGGTATGAGATGAAGCTGGAAAGAGAGGGTCAATTTTTTTTTATGTTGGGGCAATAGAAAGTCATTTAGGTTTAAGTAGGGAAGTAATATGATTTGAATATTGAAAAAACGGACTAGATGATATAATACAACAAGGAAAAAAAATTAAAAGGACAGGGAGAAAACTGTCATTGTTTACTGATAAATAATGATAAAGACTTTACATAAAAACCCAAGAGAATCAGTAGACCAAGTATTAAAATAGGAGAGTTCAGAAAGTATGCCAAATGAAGATGAATATACAAAGATCAATAACGGTTCCCCATAACAGCAATAACAAACTAACAAATCCATAAAATAAAACATAATTTAAAATCACTACAAAAACTACAAACTGTTAGGAACTTATTAAAGAACAATCACCACTAAAAATGCAAGCTTCTTTACAAAGGATATGTCTTTGTCACTCCTGTATCCTCAGTGCCTTGCACATACCATGGAACATTGGAGATGCTCAATAAATATTTGTTCAATGGTTGAAAGAATAAATACATATGACTTTTATGGAGAAGATTTTAAAACTCTATGAAAGAACATAAATATATCTGAATCATTATAAATATATCTTTCTCATGGATACACAATTAATATTGAAAACAATCAGTTAGTCTTAGATAATTGTATAAATTTAATCCAAAAATGAATGAAAATTGTAGCAGTCCTTTCAGAGGAATTTAGAAAAACTTCTGATTAAACCTCTATATAACATGCTCAGGTTTCTTTCGCTTCATCTTCAACTCCATCAAAACAGAAGCTATAGAATCCCAGTGATGCATGATTCACCAAATTCTACATTCTCTTATTTCTCTTACTCCAAATTTTATTATTTATTGGAATTTTAAACAACATATTTTTACTTCCATTTCTTGTTTCTCTAACTTAATCACTATAGACTCTTATTTTTATAGTGTGATACTACTAGGCCTTTCTAGTTTTCCTTTACCTTCCCTTCCATCATCTACATCTCATTGTCTCTGAGTCATAACTACTGTGTCACTATTACAATTAATTCTGTTCCAGAATCAAATAAGTCTTCTATTCTTTCTCTAAAGGTTTGTTTAAATAAATTATAATCAGTTCCTAGAGTAGTGCCTGGAATAGAGCCAATGAATGAATAAAACTAAAAATCTAATAGACAGTGTTTATATTTTTAATAATGTAATATTGCTAAGGGTTATGTTTCCTTTATTATTGATCCAAAATGATGACTCTTGCATTACTCAAAGAGGGTGTTTCCAGCAACAGTCAAAATGGATTATTTTTCTTACACTTCAAACAATTATATAATCTCACATCGTGTTTTATTTTCTTGTACATCTTTTTATTTTTCCCTCTGAAATCTACTCATCTTTCTTTTTTATTATTAATTTAAAAAAATGAATCTTTGCCATATCCTCGTTTATATAGCCTCTCAGTTTTAGTGCCTGTTGCACGGAGTCTCCATTTTTCTGGAAAACCTCTCTCAGGGCCTTTTAGTCACAATTTACATGTTTGCTTGCAAGCCCTGAAATTATCTATCCTTGAGCTTCCTTTTGCTACTTTCTCAATTGAACGTACCATCTTCTGAATTGCTTGATTTTTCTCCCTTGTTTTGTAAAATTATAACCTCAAGAATGGGTGTGTGGGAGGTAAATTTTCTGAGTTCTCGCGTGTAAAGAAAATATTTAATCTGCATATTGGCAAAGATGACTCAGTTGGAATCTTGGAACCTGTCCAGCTGGATTAATATTTCTTTCTTTGGTGGAAGAGTATGGCAATAGGAGAGTTCGGGGTGTGGGTGTGTAAAGGAAAATACTATAAACTGGAGAAAGTGCCCTTCCCGGATAACAATAACCATAAATTCTTGGTGTCAAGTACTATGTCTTATTCATCATTTTATTCCCCACAGTGCCATAGAGGGTGGATACTCAATTATAGTTTCTTTTTTTTATAATAATATTTTTTATTATATTATGTTAGTCACCATACAGTACATCCCTGGTTTTTGATGTAAAGTTCCATGATTCATTAGTTGTGTATAACACCCAGTGCACCATGTAATATGTGCCCTCCTTACTACCCATCACCAGCCTATCCCATTCCCCCACCCCCCTCCCCTCTGAAGCCCTCAGTTTGTTTGTTTCTCAGAGTCCATGGTTTCTTAAAGTAGATACTTAGTTAATATTATTGACAGAACCAATGGCATTGCTAGGCTCCAAATGTGGTGAGATAACCAAGCTGGCAACGAATCTGCATGCTTACAATTCTGCAATTGTTTTCTTTCTTTTCCTACAATATATTTATTTGAATGATAACTTTTTAAAAATTCTGGATAAGAAACCTCTCCTGTGATGTTTCACTTGACTTAAGTGCTTATAGGCACTTGTAAGTGATGTCAACCTTCACTGGGAGCCAACTCCTTAACAATGCACGTCAATCCCAACTTTTTTCCTTGGCCTGTTTTTCCACGTTCTCTCAGCCACTTAGGTTATCGCCTCTTATTCCAACACATCCTATCCTATCCTTGTATCTTGGATTCAGTGCAGGTTTTATCTTCTTTCTGCTACAGTTTGACTTTTTCTGTTCTGGCAGGATGTCCAATGATTAATTTGGACAACCTACCACTTGGGCATATTGAGCCCTCCTCCTTTCGGGTGGCATCCTGGCTTTTATACTTTTATTTCTAGGATATGACATAAAATGGAGCTAAAGTCATTATGAAATTGTAATGTTCAATTAATGGCCATGGTAGGTTTGAAGAAGCTTCTCAGTTAATATTCTTGTGTGCCACGTAGAATATATATATATATTTCTTTTTACTCTGAAAATAATTATCATTTTGAAGGATTCCAGCAAAGACTCAGAGGCAAGCCTGCTTTATTCTTAACCAAACTTGTATAAAACCTGTGTCATTCTTCTTCTGTAAAGGCTTGACTGTAAGAGATTTAATATGGTGTTTAAAATTTTGTTGAACATGCCAGATATTGATTTAATAGTTCTTTAATTTCTTCCCATTATAATTGACTCTTACACATTTTTTTTGTTTGTTTGCTTGTTTGTTTCCATAAACAGGGTAAAACTTAAAAGTTGTAGTTCTTTTTGGACGGCAAGTTCTTTCTAAGGAAAGAAGGAATCTAAAAAGGCTGAAGCTACACACTACATTTGTTTATCCTGAAAATGCACTAGATATCTGGGATCCCCTTAATAAGAAAAATGAAAAGATGACATACAATGATCAACAACAGCAGGTTTCTCATTGAAATTTGCTTTTGAACAGAATTATAATTTACTTCCTTATTTGCACAAATTTATTTTTCCTTTTATAGAACATGATGGTTTATGGCCAGAAAATGTGATACAGCTATCATTTTAAAAAGTCTTTAAGAACTTTGCTATGAAATTTTTAAGGCAAACAAAAAAGATGTGAAAAAGGAAATTTTGTCTTTTGGATGTATTCCACTAAAAGTATGCAGCAAAAGTATTGCCTTTTAAAGTCATTTAATATAAATCTTCCTTCACGTGATTATTCTGCTAACTTGACACATGTTTATTATTGTTGTTGTTTTCATCTTTTTATGGACTACTTGTTCTTTTTATTTAATTTTACTTTTAAAATATGTAAACCATTTTCATGATTCCAAAGTCAAACTATATAGCAAGGAATATTTACAGAAGCCACAATTGTATCCTTCCCTTTTCCATCTCTCTCTCTTCCTTTGCCATCACTTATCTTCCTAATGTTTTCTTTTGAAAATATAAGCAAATACACATACAAATACACGTATCTGAACACACATATTTGAATTTTCCTCCTTTCTTACACAAAGAGTAGTATACTTTGTTATGTACTTTGTTTTTTCTCAATTAATAATATATCTTAACCACTTCAGATTAAAATGGGGATCTTCCTCCAATGTATGGCCACATAGTACTTCATTTTATTTTATTATTTTATTTTATTTTATTTTATTTTGTTTTTAAGATTTAATTTATTCATTTGAGAAAGAGAGAGAGAGCACACAAGCAGGGGGAGAGGCAAAGGGAGAGAGAGAAGCAGACTCCCCGCTGAGCCAGCCAAGAGCGTTATGTGGGGCTTGATCCCAGGACCTGGAGATCATGACCTGACCCAAAGGCAGATGCTTAGCCATATAAGCCACCCAGACACCCCTTAGTACTTCATTTTAAAGATGTGCCCTAGCTTATTCAAATAGTCCCCTATTTATAGGCAACTGTGTTATTTCAAATATTTTGCTATTATAGATAATGATACAATAAACAGTTGGTACACATGAAAATTTGCATAGTTTCTGGTTAAGTAAAGAAAGTAGCAAGAGTTGCTGCTGCATACTGTTTACTTAGTATATATGAAGTATTTCAAAGGGATACTGATTTTGGACAATGTACCTGGCCATTCTAGGGACTTGCATATAATGTCTTTGAAGTTGTCTTTTTCGCATTCATTACAACTCATTCAAATACTAGACCAAATCTAAGGGAATTTTCAAATATGATTTTGAGTAACTGATTTTGCCATACCTGCTGACTTTAGAGTCACACTTGCTCTCTCTTCCTCCCCCCACGAATGTCCTATTGGGAAATAGGGTGATGGTCAAGAAAGCCTGGTTGTTACTTTTCTGTACATCAGGGTTTCCTTTCATCTATCTACCTTCCAAAATTTGAATGGCCAGGCCATTCAAGGAGTGACCAGTACTCGAGCAAAATTTATAGACCCCCACGCTTACAATAGGATAATATGCACTGGAAAGCAAATGTAGTCCTTTACAATGAGAGATATGATTGCTACTGCTGTTGCTTTTATTAACTTAGGCCCATCAGTGCATTGTCTTTCCCGTAAAGAAGACTATTTGGGAAATCACATTGAGATTGGAAAGTAGCTAAGTGAACTTGTAATCTCGGAGATACAGGTAGAAGACCACAGAAATAAACGTTTCTTAACAGGACCAGGCCCTCCCGTCTAAGAGGAACTACCTTCTTGAATGTGTATACCTAATGCCCTCATTTCTCCTTAACCTCTGTCTATATGACAATTTCCCTTTAACTTCTGGTAACATTGCAGTTCACATAAATTTATTCTTGATTACCTTAAAAGCCTGAGGCAAAGTGGTTGAGCCAAATAGAACTTTAAAATCTCGATCAAATAAAGTGATTTGTTATTAAAAGATGAAGTCTTCTCAACAAACACCATTTATTTTGTGTAGCGGTGATAGGCAAAGAGTGAATCCCAAATTTTGCAATTCCAGAACTACCTATAAGGAAACCCAAGAAAAATACTATGATTAAGGGAAGAAGTCTAAAAAATGAAAACAAAAAACTAAAAAAATCCTTAATTAAACCACGGAGGTTGTTTGAGAATGGAAAGGAATCATTTAGAAGAATCTAAAATAAAATTTCAGTAATTAATTTATGCTTTCAGTGAAGAATTTGCCTTCATTCTAAATAGTTGCTTTCATTTTTAATGACTCATCTTTATTTATGATTATAACTGCAAAACATCTATTTTGAATAGAGGTAGAAAGACATATTTGACACCTTTCTATGTTTTGTTTTTTCCTTGCTTGGTTGCTTGCTTCCTTCTTTTCCTCCTTCCTTCCTTCTACAAATATTTACTGAGTGATTACCATGTACCATGAATTATGTTAAGTAGTAGATCTCTGTCTTTACCTCTTCCAGAAAATATTCTGTTGTTTTTAACGACAAACTCTTATAAATCTTGCCAGAAGGCTATGTATAAGGTATAATGATAAAGACATGGAACACAGAGTTATTTCATATATTTAGTTTTAAACACACATACTATCTACATAGGTCAGAAGGATTCCAATATCAAATGTAAAGAAAATGAATATTTGCTATTAATGTGCATGGATATCACTACTTTAAAAAAATGTCATGTTACTGGTGAAAGCCTTGATCTTTTCATGCATGTTTTTTTCATTTTTCCAAAAATTCTGTGCTTCAGAATAGTGATTTAAAAAGCATATTTTGAAATGTGTTTGGCACAAGACACTGAGTTTTTATCTGAAGTTCCTCATAAATAAATGATCTATTTTTTCCTAGCATCTGAAAGAGCCTTCCATTTCTGATAGACTTCTCAAAGTTATCTACCTCACCATCTGTGACATGAATGGAGAACAAAATTATATTACCTATCCCTACACTTCCATAATTTAATTTTGGCCTCTGATATTGCACAATTTTGTGAAGCATCAGTTTAGTAATTTCCCTTGGTAGGGGACTAGGAAGGGTTTTTTTTCTTTTAGTTGGAAAAGAAGAAATATTGTTAATTGTATTTTTCTATTTCAAAAAGCGCTCTATTTGCTTAACTTAACTGATATAATTCTTTGGTTATGTGAAGCCACCAAAGCACTAGATGCTTGTAAAAAGGGACTGTGTAGCAGTTAATTAATGCCTCATTTGAATTTTAACAACTATGTCAGCAGAAGGTGCACTAAACAGCAAGAGGTACCCTAAATGAATGAAATGAGCAAGCTTCAGTGCTCTCAGATGACAAGTAAGGTGAAATGTTTCACCAGTTCTTCTCCAATGTTTAGCAGCAATTTTCTGTTTTGTTTAAAAAATATTAGTTGATCACCAACTTTACACAGAGGGTTCAGGTGGCTGCTGCTAAGAAAAGATAGGAAAGACAAAGTCTCTTCAAGGAGATTTTAACTGTCCAGGGAGAAGAAGGAATTGCAAAAGTAGCTGTTATATACCACAGAATATGCTGGGTAGCAAAGAATTAAAAAAAGAGTGGGGGAATCCCTGGATGAAGAGATCTTTTCTAGATAGGAAAATGAGAAAAGACTCAATGATAGCACCTTCAAAGGAGAAGAGGGTTCCGTAAGTTGATATGTGGAGATGAGTGTTCCTTCTAAAATTGTTGAAATATAATTCAACAAATCAAACAGTGACAGGTAAGAGCAAAATAAACATTTGAATACAGGCAAGAACTTGGAAAGTTTACCATTTCTGCTGTCTTTCTGGAAAAAATCATTCAAGACTTGTTTCCGATCTTAGTGGGAAAGCACTCAGTGTTCCAGCCATTAAGTATGATGATGATTAAAAGTATGATGTTAGCTATAAGTTTCTCTTAATCAGGCTAAGAAAGTTCCCATCTAATAGTGGGGCATTAAGAGTTCATGAATGGATGTTGAATTTTGTCAAATGCTTTTTTGGTATGGGTTCAGATGACCAGATATTTTTTCTTCTTTATCTGTAAATATGATGGATTACATTGATTGATTTTTGAATCTCAAACCAGCCTTGCATTCCCAGGATAAACCCTACTTGCTATTGAGGTATTATTCTTCTTACGTATTACAAGGTTACCCATTTATTTTCAATGCTACCTGTGTCATATATGTCCCTATATGGCCAGAATATGGCCAGTTTTTGTAAAAGTTTCCTGTGTGTTTGAAAAGAATATGTATTTTGTGCAAATTGGTTAAAATGTTCTATAAATGTTTACTAGATCATTTGTTAATAATATTGATGGAATTTTCTATACTCAGAATTTTTATTGGTCTATTTGTTTTCTCAATTACTGAGAGAGATGGATTAAAATCTCTTACCAGTGTGGATTTGTCTACAGTTTCTTATACTTCTATCAGTCTTTGCTTTGTATATTTTGAAGTCATCATGATTACAAATTAGATTGGTACATCTTACTAGTGAATTGACCATCATTCTGAAATCCAATTTAGCTCTAGTAATGCATTTAGCCTGAAGTTCTTTTTATCTGATATTTATATATATAGACTACCTCTCTTTTTAAAGAATCCTTGACCTTTCTTTTGAAGTTGTGCTTTTCTAGATCACTTGCATATCTTACATAAATTTGATAATTAGCCTGACAATTTTTAATAAAAAAATCTGTAATTTTGTTGGTGATTACATTGAATCTATAGTTTAATTTAGAGAAAATTGACATCTTAATAACAAATCTTTCAATTAGTAAACATGATACATCTCTGTTTTTTTTACATCTTCTGTAATTTCTCTCATTAATATGTTGTAATTTTTAGCATTTAGATCTTGTTTATGTTTTATTAAATTATTCATTTATTTAAAAATTAAAAAATTCTTTATTTAAATTCAACTTAGTTAACATGTAGTACATTATTAGTTTCAGGGGTAGAATTTAGTGATTCATCAGTTGCATATAACACCCAATGCTCACTACATCAACTGCCCTCCTTAATGCCCATCACCAATTACCCCATTCCCCTACCCATTTCTCCCCAGCAACCCTCAGTTTGTTTCTATAGTTAAGAGTCCCTTATGGTTTCCCTCCCTCCCTATTTTTTTACTTTCTTTTTTCCTTCCCTTCCTCTCTTTTCAACTGTTTTGTTTCTTAAATTCCACATATGATTTGTCTTTCTCTGGCTGACTTATTTTGCTTAACATAATACCCTCTAGTGTCATCCATGTCATTGCAAATGGCAAGATTTCATTCTTTTGATGGCTGAGTACTATTCCATTGTATATATATACCACATCTTCTTTATCCATTCATCTGTTGATGGACATCTGGGTTCTTTCCATATTTTGGCTATTATGGACATTGCTGCTGTAAACATTGGGGTGCACGTGCCCCTTCAAATCACTCCTTTTGTATCCTTTGGATAAATACCTAGTAGTACAATTGCTGGTAGTTCTATTTTAACTTTTTTGAGGAACCTCCATACTGTTTTTCAGAGTGGCTGCACCAGTTTGCATTCCCACCAACAGTGTAAGAGAGCTCCCCTTTCTCCACATCTTCACCAACGTCTGTTGTTTCCAGAGTTGTTGATTTTAGCCATGCTGACCAGTATGAGGTGATATCTCCTTGTGGTTTTGATTTGTATTTCCCTGATGCCAAGTGACGTTGACCATTTTTTTCATTTTTTTAAACATTTTGTTTATTTATGAGAGAGAGAGAGAAAGCAGGGGGAAGGGCAGGGGAGAGGAAGAAGCAGGCTCCCCATTGAGTAGGGAGCTGGATGTGGGGCTCGATCCCAAGATCCTGGGATCATGACCTGAGCCGAAGGCAGATGCTTAATGAACTGAGCCACCCAAGTGCCCCTGAGAATTTTTTTCATGCATCTCTTAGCCATTTGTATGTCTTTGGAGAGATGTCTGTTCATGTCTTCTGCCCATTTCTTGACTGCATTTTTGTTTTGTTTTGTTTTTTGGGTGTTGAATTTGATACGTTCTTTATAGGTTTTGGATTCTAGCCCTTTATCAGACATGTCATTTGCAAATATCTTCTCCCATTCTGTTGGTTGCCTTTTAGTTTTGTTGATTATTTCATTTGCTATGCAACAGATTTTTATCTTGATTAAGTCCAAATAGTTCATTTTTGCTTTTATTTCCCTTGCCTTTGGAGACCTGTCTAGGAAGAAGTTGCTGCAGTCGAGGTCAAAGAGGTTGCTGCGACTGAGGTCAAAGGGTTTCTGCCTGTGTTCTCTTCTAGGATTTTGATGGAATCCCGTCTCACATTTAGGTCTTTCATCCATTTTGAATTTATTTTTGTGTATGGTATAAGAATGTGGTCCAGTTTCATTCTTCTGCATGTGGCTGTCCAATTTTCCCAACATCATTTGTGGAAGAGACTTTTTTCCATTGGATATTCTTTCCTGTGTTGTTGAAGATTAGTTGACCATAGAGTTTACTGTCCATTTCTGGGTTCTCTATTCTGTTCCATTGATCTTTGTTTCTGTTTTTGTGCCAGTACCATACTGTCTTGATAATTACAGCTTTGTATAGAGCTTGAAGTCCAGAATTGTGATGCCACCAACTTTGGTTTTCTTTTTCAACATTCCTTTGACTATTCAGGGTCTTTTCTGGTTCCATACAAATTTTAGAATTGTTTGTTCCAGCTCTGTGAAAAAATGCTGATGGTATTTTGATAGGGTTTGCATTGAGTGTGTAGATTGCTTTGGGTAGCATAGACATTTTAACAATATTTGTTCTTCCAATCCATGAGCATGGAACATTTTTCCATTTCTTTGTGTCTTCCTCAATTTCTTTTATAAGTGTTCTATAGTTTTCAGAATACAGATCTTTTACCTCTTTGAATAGATTTGTTCCTAGGTATCTTATGGATTTTGATGCAATTGTATCTTGTCAAAACTTTTTCTGCATCTATTGAGAGGATCATGTGGTTCTTATCCGTTCTTTTACTAATGTGGTATATCACACTGATTGATTTGCAAATGTTGAACCACCCCTGGAGCCCAGGAATGAATCCTACTTGGTCATGGTGAATAATCTTTTAATGTACTGTTGGATCCTATTAAGTAGTATCTTGGTGATAATTTTTGCATCCATGTTCATCAGGGATATTGGGCTGTAATTCTCCTTTTTACTGGGGTCTTTGTTTGATTTTAAGATCAAGGTAATGCTGGCCTCATAGGTTGACTGTGGAAGTTTTCCTTCCATTTCTAGTTTTTGGAACAGTTTCAGAAGAATAGGTATTAATTCTTCTTTAAATGTTTGGTAGAATTCCTCTGGGAAATCCTCTGGCCCTGGAATCTTTTTTTGGGGGGCTGATTTTTTTTATTACTGATTCAATTTCCTTGCTGGATATAGGTCTGTTCAAGTTTTCCATTTCTTCCTGGTTCAGTTTTGGTAGTTTATATGTTTCTAGGAATGCATCCATTTCTTCCAGATTGCCTAATTTGTTGGCATATTATTGCTCATAATATTCTCTTGTAATTGTTTGTATTTCTTTGGTGTTGGTTGTCATCTGTCCTCTTTCATTCATGATTTTATTTATTTGGGTCCTTATTATTTTCTTTTTGATAAGTCTGGCTAGCGGTTTTTCAATCTTGTTAATTCTTTCAAAGAACCAGCTCCTAGTTTCATCGATCTGTTCTAATGTTTTTTTGATTTCCACATCATTGATTTCTGCTCTAATCTTTATTATTTCTCTTCTCCTGCTGGATTTAGGCTTTATTTGCTGTTCTTTTCCCAGCTCCTGTAGGTGTAACAATCAGTTGTGTATTTGAGACTTTTCTTGCTTCTTGAGGAAGGCCTGTGTTGCTATATACTTCCTTCTTAGGACTTCCTTTGCTGCATTCCAAAGACTTTGAACTATCATGTTTCATTTTCGTTTGCTTCCATGTATTTTTTAAAATTCTTCTTTAATTTCCTGTTTTACCCATTCATTCTTTAGTAGGATTTTCTTTAACCTCCACATATCTGTGGTCCTTCCAAATTTTTTCCCCTGGTTGACTTCAAGTTTCATACCATTGTGGTCTGAAAATATGCATGGTAAGATCTCAATCTTTTTGTACTGGTTGAGACTTGATTTGTGACCCAGTATGTGATCTATTCTGGAGAATGTTCCATGGGCACTCAGAAAGAATATGTATTCTGTTGCTTTAGGATGAAATGCTCTGAATATATCTGTGAAGTCCAACTGGTCCAGTATATCATTCAAAGCCCTTGTTTCCTTGGTGAACTTCTGCTTAGATGATCTGTCCATTGCTGTCAGTGGGGTGTTAAAAGTCCCCTATTATTATTGTATTATTATAAATGAGTTCCTTTATGTTTGTTATTAATTGTTTTATATATTTGGGTGCTCCCAAGTTGGGGGCATAAATATTTACAATTGTTAGATCTTCTTGTTGTATAGACCCCTTTATTATGATACAGTGTCCCTCTTCATCTCTTGTTATAGTCTTTGGTTTAACATCTAGTTTGTAGGATATTACTATGGCTACTCCAGCTTTCTTTTGATGTCCATCAACATGATATTTTGTTCTCTAGCCCCTCACTTTCAGTCTGGAGGTGTCTTTAGGTCTCAAATGAGTCTCTTGTAAACAGCATATCTGTGGGTCTTGTTTTTTTTTTTTTATCCATTCTGATACCTTATGTCTTTTGATTGGAACATTTAGTCCATTTACATTAAGCATAATTATTGAAAGATATGAATTTAGTGCCATTGTATTACCTGTATAGTCGCTGTTCTTGTAGATTGTCTCTGTTCCTTTCTGGTCTTTGTTACTTTTGGTCTCTCTCTCCACTCAAAGGCTCCCCTTTAATATTTCTTTCAGGGCTATTTAGTGTACACAATTTCCTCTAGGTTTTTGTTTTGTTTTGTTTTGGAAACTCTTTATTTCTCCTTCTATTCTGAATGACAGCCTTGCTGGATAAAGTATTCTTGGCTACATATTTTTCCTGGTTAGCATGTTGAATATATCATGCCAGTGCTTTCTAGGCTGCCATGTCTCTGTGGACAGGTCTGTTGCCAGCCTTATGTGTCTACCCTTGTAGGTTAAGTACCTCTTGTCCCAAACTGATTTCAGGATTTTCTCTGTATCTTTGTAATTTGTAAGTTTCAACATAATATGTGAAGGTGTTGACCTATTTTTATTGATTTTGAGGGGAGTTCTCTGTGGCTCTTGGACTTCCTTCCCCAGATTGGGGAAGTTCTCAGCTATAATTTTTTTTTAAAAGATTTTATTTATTTATTCGACAGAGATAGAGACAGCCAGCGAGAGAGGGAACAGAAGCAGGGGGAGTGGGAGAGGAAGAAGCAGGCTCATAGCAGAGGAGCCTGATGTGAGGCTCGATCCCATAATGCCGGGATCACGCCCTGAGCCGAAGGCAGACGCTTAACTGCTGTGCCACCCAGGCGCCCCCTCAGCTATAATTTGTTCAGGTAAGCCTCCTGCCCCTTTTTCCTGCTCTTCATCTTCTGGGACTCCTCTAACATGGATACTATTTCACTTTATGGAATTGTTGTGTTCCCTAAGTCTACCTTCATGATCTAAATTTTTCTTTCCTTCTTCTTTTCAGTGTCCTTATTTTCCATAATTTTATCTTCTCTAACACTGATTCACTCTTCTGCTTTGTCCATCCTTGTTTTTATGCTATCTCAGTCATAGCATTCTTAATTTCAGACTGATTAGATTTTAGTTCTTTTATCTCTAAAGTGAGGGAATTTGTAGTGTCTTCTATGCTTTTTTCAAGCCCAGCTAGTATCTTTATAATCGTTTTAAATTCTAGTTCAGACATCTTACTTATATCTGTATTGATTAAATCCCTGGCTGTGAGTACTACCTCCTGTTCTTTCTTTTGGGGTGAATCTCCCATTTTGTCATTTTGTCCAGAAAAGAGGTAGTTACAACAACAAAAAAAACAAAAACCTAGATCCTGGGTATGTTTTGATCTCCTTGTTAAAAGAAACTAGATCCCAAAATCAGAAAGAAAAAAAATATATATATATTTTATATATATTTATAATATATATAAACTTGTATATATATATAATAAAATGAAAGGTACCAAAAATTTTTTAAAAAATAAAAAATACATAAAGTATATATAAAAATTAAAATAAAAAAGGAATGCTGTATACTGTTTTTCCCAAGAGCTGAAGCTTTGCAGCCTTCTGTGATCAGTAAACTTGGTGTGAGCCAAGTCTGTTCTGGCCTTCGGGAGAAGGAACCTGTTGTACTGAATCTCAGGTGGACTTGCCCTAGTGGAAATGTGCCTCCAGTGCGCAGGGTGGCCAGGCTCACTTAAGCGGCTCCGGACTCCACTAGGTGGCTCTCTTTTGCTCCCTGGAGGCTTTCCGCTCTGAGGGCAGGATGACTATGGCTGCATCCCACTCTCTAGCCCTGGAGCTGGAAATTCACACCCCCCACTCTTCAGTGAGCCTTTACAGAAAAGCAGTCAGTCATTCTTGTTTCCCCAGTTTCTGTCAAAATTCTGTGTTCACCCAACCTGTGACTGAGCATTTTTATCTCAGGCATGTGACTGAATTTCAAAACTCCAAATTTTAAAGACGCCTACAATGTGGACCCACACTCTTCCTCCTGAGGGTGATCTCCCCATACTTCTGCCTTTTGCTGGACCCCTCTCAGGAAAGTAATCGAAGGACAGCAAATTGGTTCATAGTTTATGGCAACACAGAACAGAAAGCTGGCACCTAGGTTCACTGTTCTTAGCTGGATTCCCCACTCCTTTGTGGGAACTCTGCTGCACTAAGGCACCTCCCATTCTTTCTGCAACCCTAGGGATCCTCAGACCACGTTGTCACACCTGGGATTCTGCCCCGCCTCACCACCTAAGTACCTTTAAGTCAGGGACGTCCCCCACTGTCCGGGGGGGGGGGGGCAGACTTCTAAAAGTTCTGACTTTACACTCCACTGCTTATAATACTTTATAGTAGCCTCCTTAAGCAGGTTCCCTCCCCTCCGCCATATCCTCAGCTATATCACATAGGATTCAAGTCTCTGCACCTCTTGTCTTCCAAATGGTGATCGCTTTTCTATTTGTAGACTTGCGGCATTGTTTTCTCAGCTCTCCAATTGATTTCTGGGGTGTTCAGAATGATTTGATAGCTATCTAGTTTTATTTGGGCGATGAGACAAACTCAGGGTCCCCCTATTCTTCCGCTATATTAACTCCTAGATCTTTTATTTATTTTTTTATTTAAATTCAATTAATTAACATATAGTATATTATTAGTTTCAGAGGTAGAGTTCAGTGATTCATTAATTGTGTATAACACCCAGTGCTCTTTACATCATGTGCCCTCATTAATGCCTGTTACCCATTTACCCCATCCCCCCACCCACCTCCCCTCCAGCAACCCTCAGTTTGTTTCCTATGGTTAAGGGTATCTTATGGTTTGTCTCCCTCTCTGATTTTGCCTTGTTTTACTTTTTTCTCCCTTCCCCTATCCTCCTCTGTTTTATTTCTTAAATTCCACATGTGGTAACTCCTAGATCTACTAAATTTTTTAAATGATTTCATGTCATTGATATTTTTTGTATGGCATTAAAATTTTTTGATTTCCAATTTTTAAAAATTCAGAATAGATAACAATGTAATTGATTTCTGTGTATTGGCTTTGTGTCATGTGACTTGCTAAATTTACACACAAATAAATTTTATTTGCTTTTCTTGGGTTATTTCACTAGCTAGGCTCTTGAGACTAATTTAAACAAGAGTGATGTGAGCATAGATCTCTGTCTTATTCCTGATTTTAAGGGAGGTCTTGTTCTTTAATCTTTAAGTATGGAGTTAGTTGTAGGTTTTTACTGATGCCATAGTTTACTGAGAGATTTTGTCATGAATGGGTGGTTGTTGAATTATGTCAAATACTGCATATACATATGGTTCTTCCCTTTAGTGAATTACCTTGACAGATTTTTAATTTTTAAATTAATATTAGTTCTGCAGATAAACCACACTTGGTTTATATATTGCTGCATTTTGAATTGCTATAATTTTGTAAATGATTTTTGCTTTTATTTTATGAGAGATATTGATTTGTATATTTCTTTTCTTGTAACATTTTATCTGCTTTTGGTGTCAGGGTAATATTGGCCTTATAAAATGAATTGGAAAATTTCTCTTCGTCTTCTTTCTGAAATATTTCATTTGACATTTGTATTATTTTTTTCCTTAAATTATGATAGACCTGGATTTTCTTTGTGACAAGCTTTTATAATTTTTATTTCTTCAATACATATCAAGCTATTTAGTATTTACTTTTTCTTATATCACTTTTGGTAACTTGTGTCTTTTAATTAATTTTTTCCATTTCATGTAAATTATCAATTTATTGTCATAAAGTTGTTCATAATTTTATGATCCTTTTTGATGACTGTAGAATCTGTAGTGTATTTCCCCTCTTTTCTCCCTGATATTGATAATTTGTCTTCCATTTCTTTTTTCTTGATTAATCTTGCTAGATGTTTGTCAATTTTTATTGAATATTTTAAAAATTAGTTTTCTGTCCAATAAATTTATCTTTTGTACATTTTATCTTTCCTTGATTTCTGATTTTATTTGTATTATTTCTTTCTTTACTTATTTTGGGTTTAATTTGAACTCTTTTTCTCACTTGTTAAGGTGAAAGCTTAAATAATGTATTTTGGACCTTCCTTATTTTCTAATATGATCACATAAAACTGTAGGTTTAAGCACAGCTTAAAAGGCATCCTCTACCTTTTGATATGTTGGTTTTTCACTTTTTCTTTAGTATGGGTATGGTCTTTTAAGTAAAATCTGAGGTACATTTGAGATTCTCTGTGTTCTACTCCCAAGCAGGTATTAATGGAGAAACTGAAAGGGTTCAGGAGCCTGTCCCACCCCCCAGAATATACCACTTTGACATGTAGTCTGTTTTGAGCTGAAAGCACTTAAAATCTTGCAGCCTCAAGAGAAAGTTTTGTCCCTCCCTTCACTACACAGAAGAATCTAAATTGGGGGGGGGTGGTCTTTCCCAAAGTGAAGGTTATTAACAGAGATAACTTTTGTCTGAGTGACCCATCTGTATGGTAGGTGAAACATCTAGTTGCCAAACATCTGCTCCTCTTATCATCCTGTGAAGTTCATTCCTTTCCTCTGAAATCCCAGATCCCTACCCCCTTCACCTTAGTTCAGAATGACAAATATACATCATTTTGCCTGACTGCCTTTGGAATTTCCATGACTATGTGGATTCCTCATATACACACTTATTAAATTTGATTTTTCTCCTGTTTAAGAAAAAAGATTCTGTGTGTCCTATAGTTTTCTAGGGAGACATATTATGAATTCATGTTATAGGTAGGCTAGAGGCTTTTTATAGTTTTCTTAGATTCTGGGAATCTACATAAAGACATTTTTTTATATGGGATTCTTGAATAATTTCATGTCTGTAATTCTTTTCCTGGAAAGAGAAGAGGTTGGGAAAGTTGGTACTCATTGCCCCTAATATTTAAAATTCCTTTCTATAGCCTATGCTCTCCTTATCCCTATTTCCTCTCTCCTATTAGTGTTTTTTATTCTCTCTTTCTTACTATGACCTAGGATACTAGCTGCGTACATGCCAAAGATTCTGTTATGTATGGTTTTCATCATTGCTACTCTTCATTTAAAGAAAATAAAAATCATCGTTCTTAATTCTACCACATCTGATATTAAAACAGCCTCTCCAGTTTTTGCATTGTTTATCTTTCTCTATATATTTACTTCAATTCATTCATGTCTTTATATTTAAAGATTTCTTGTAGTCTCTGCTGCCTATTACCTGATAACAGTTATTTTAAGTATGTTGTCCCATTTTCTAATTGTTTACATGAGGAAGGTGAATTTGGACTGTGTAATTACATTATAGCCAGAGTAGAGGCCTCATTCATATCTTTTTAGTTAATTTTTTATCTATCCTTACATTTTATATGAGTTTTATGGTAAGTTACATACAATTCCTCTCTCTCTCTCTCTCTCTCTCTCTCTCTCTCTCTCTCTCTCTCTCTATATATATATATATATATATATATATATATATTCCACAGAGTAATTGCATGAAATTCATAGAATGGCCATTTGAACTATTGCCTCTTCCATTTATTGCAAAGCTGGAACCTTGGCAACATAGTACCATAGAGCTTGTCAACATCCCAACCACTGTATGTAGGGCAGAGCAACTTCACTCAGATGTGTGTCCCAGATCCCAAGTCTGTTATCTAAAAAGAAAACTGAACCTGACAGTGGGTGGGACTAGAGCAACAAAATGACCAGAATTCTTGCAACTATGTTGCTGGGTCACTGGATCTAAACTTGGAATTGTATCTCCCTCAAGTGTACCGGCCTCACAAAATATATCTGCTCCTCTAAGGTTAGATATAGGATTGGGCATTGGCCTGTGTCTGCTCATGAAGTGTATGAAACCTATTTAATTTTAGGGATCAGGTTTAGGTAGTTCTGAGGAAACCAGAGCCAATGACAAACTTTAAAATTATTTGTTTAGTTGCTAAAAATTTATTGAATTAAATCCTCTGATTTTCCCCCCTTTTTGATAATTTTGTTAAATTTACCCTCTTTATATCTAAAGTTCTAGTCTGTATAGAGGATACAGAAACATGTGTAGATGGCTTATTTGTCAGAAACCTGCTGCCTTTTTTTTTTTAATGCCAATTTGCTATGTGTACAATGATTTGAAACTTATTTGCAGGTTCCTGAGCTTGATCTATTACTCATGTCCTATTGCTGAGTCTCTGCTGTCTACAATGACTTGATGGATTCCTTCCTGACAGAATGAATTATGCCATGTGGTTTATTTTCTCTTACTGTGTTGAGCTGATACTGGGGGGGAAATGTTAATATTTTCAAAGCTTGCACCGCAGGAAGATTGGGTTTTGAATACAAGATTAAATTCTACCAAACTTTTCCACAGTGGTGAGTTACTTACAATAATGTAGTCTAGAAAACAATTCTCTAGAAAGGAAATGTTGGAATTTGTAATTCTAATAATCTGACATAATTGGAAATATATTTTCAAATTTCTTTCTTATTAATACATATTTAAGATTTACTTTATGTTTTGCTTTTCAATTTGAAAATTGAAATGTGATTTTGAGAAAAGAGAAATATTGAATATTGATATGTAATCATGTTAAAATATTTCATTTTAACACCATGTAGTGATTTCAATTTGGTGTTATGAATATAGACTTCACTGATTTAGGGTTTGTATTTATTAAAGAAGCAGTCTAGCTAAATGTTTACTTTTCATTATTTGAAACATAGTTTTTAAGGAAATAAGCAGCATAAACAAGGAGAGCTTTATTTACAAAGGATTTTTCAACAAATTTGAAGATTTGTTTTATAATTATTAATTTGCATTCAAAAATGTATTTATTTGTCAAAACAGGTTAACTCAGTTCAAATGATGTACACTTAAAATAGTACAGTTAGCAAATTTGGAAATTCTTCTAACAACACTATACATTTAATTATTTAATGTACCTCTAATTTAGTAATGTAATGTTTCCTTATGTTTTATCATCCACAAATTTTGAATGAAGTATCTGACTTTTCCTTCATAATTCTCTTTGTGTTTTTCTGTGACTTTCAAAGCTTGATAAGAACTATAAAATAATTTTGGCCTTTTTGTTGGGGGGAGGTAAAAGTGAAAGGAGGTAACTGCTTGTTAGTTTTTCTTTCCAAACATTCTGGGGCTTCTCCCTGTGACGTTGAGGGTGGGGGTGGGGATATTCTCCAAACTAGAATTGTGGAAATTCCAGTGTTTCCCAGATGCCTGCTCAGCACTAGTCAGGGAAATGTGCATCATTTCAATTTTAGTAAGTTTAGCAATAAAATATCTATTGATAAAAGGGAGGAAATAAAAAAGGCAATGTATGTCGTCCTTCAGTTAAATCTATATTATTTACCAGCATCTTATGTGTCAATTATGATGTAGGGGATTCTGGATGGTTAACCTCTTCTTCATATATAATTAATTAATCTTCTAAAAACTGTTTAGGTTGGGAAATAGGGATGATCTAAACCTATTAATATCACAGGGGTATCATCTGCTGTAGAGATTCTAACAAAACAAACAGATCAAGTATTTCAAGGTGTGATGTCCAAGATCCAAGAATTTTCTTCAAAACAAAATCTTAAAAACAAAACCTATAGAAGAAAGAAAATATAATCAAAGTTCACTGAATGGATCAGCTATTACAAAAGTGTAAACTGGATGGTAATTTCACAAAAATATCATAAGTATATTGGGGAAAGGCGGGGAAGAAATTGTGTGTGAGTGCATGCATTTGTATTTTGTGTGGTAAATTTTGCTAATTTTTCATCCTAGGGAATCAATATTGTCAAAAATTGAAAAATTAATAAAAATCAGTCTAAGATGATCACTTAGGAACACATATATGTTTTATATATATATATATATATATCATCTATCTATCATCTATCTATCTATCTATCTATCTATCATCTATCTATCTATCATCTATCATCTATATTTTATAAATACACACACACACACATTGTTATGGCTATAATGTTGAGTTTAAACCTGACTTCCTTGGGTTAGACTTTTGGCTCCAGGCCTTACTGGCTGTATAACCTTGGGCAAAAGTTACTTAACCTTTCTGTGTCTCAATTTCCTATCTAGAAAGTAGGAATAGCTGCCTTGTATAAGAAACAGTAAGTTAGGGGCGCCTGGGTGGCTTCGTCGTTAAGTGTCTGCCTTCGGCTCAGGGCGTGATCCCAGAGTCCTGGAATCGAGTGCCACATCGGGCTCCTCTGCTAGGAACCTGCTTCTTCGTCTCCCACTTCCCCTGCTTGTATTCCCTCTCTCGCTGGCTGTCTCTATCTCTGACAAATAAATAAATAAATAAAAATCTTAAAAAAAAAAACAATAAGTTAATGTTCCTGGTACATAATATACACCACAAAAGTATTTGTTCACTAAAATAAACTATATCTTCTTAAATTATTATTATGTAATTCTTATAAACTATTTCGCTAAGAGAATTGACAGGGGTTTCTCTTTTCTGTTGGAAATTTTAAGTGGGTAATGTGTTGGATTGGGATACTGCTAGTTTTTATTATTAGGCTCATAGTGCCATTAGACTTTTCAAGCTATGTGAATTTGGTACTTGCATAAAAATAAAAACAGGAACAATTAAAAATTACAAATTGAAATTTATATTTTAACTAAAGGAAATATTTACATTGGATTTCATTAGGAGTCATCATAAGCTTGCAAGGAGGGCTATTTTTTTGTTCTTTGCATGGTGTTTTGTGTTTTTTTTTTTTTTTTTTTGGTCAGGCCATCATGTTAGATCACTGGCTCAGTAAATGTTGGTTGAATGTTTAATAAATAGTCCAGTTGGCTGGCTCAACTTCCTTGCAGTACCCTTTTCCACTGTGTGCAGCCATTTGGAAAGTACAGACTATAACCACTGAAAATAGGTTATATGACTTACTATTTTGTATCTACATGCAGGGATGCACTGAACAGTCCTCATAATCAACAGATAAGCCTGAAAAAATCTTGAAACTGGTGCTACTTCAAAAGGAAAAGCTTGGAGGATGGTGCTGTAGGGACTGCACTGAGTGTAGATGGCAAGCTGAAGAGGAAGCACACACTGAGAACCAGGTGGTAAAATACATTTAGATGATTGTGTGAAGGAACGCCCAGAGGGAGCTGGCACTTAACAAAATCCTGATGGCCTCTGTGTTAATGACTAGGGGCAGCTTGAGCACAGGAAACTTTTTGGTGCCCTATTTTCAGACATTCAACTTCACAACTTTGTTTTACTTAGGTTTTGGGTGGCAGCATGCATAGACACAACAAGATAGGATCTGAGACATTGATCAATTAAATACAAGTAGCCAGAACTTAGGGATTATGGTACAGAAGGTTTAGGAGTCTACTTTCAGAAATTCAAAGGTATAGAATTAGGGAATACTATTAGGCTACATATATGAATATGCTTATATTTGATCCTTTTTTCTCCAATGTTTTTATTATGAAAAACTCCAAGTAAAATTTGAGGAATATTTTAGGGAATAGTACTCAACTCTTTATTAACTGTGAAACAGCAACTTCGTTTTGTTATACTTAGTATACTTTGTATACTTAGTATACTTTGACAGGTGAGCTTAGGATGAAGGCTGACGTGGTTTGTTCTTTGGCCTTCTGAACCCTACAAACTCAAGTACCACAACTAGTCAGCTAGTACCTGTGGCTGTTGCTGGCTATGGCAAGTACTGAGAATGGTTGTGGATGAGATCCTGATGCACAGCACGAGAAAGCTATCCAAATACATTTCATCCACTGTCACTATAAACCCAGGTAATAAGAATGCTTCATAAAGAATAAAATACAAACCAACAAAAAAATCTTGATTGTTTGGAGCGGAAAATACGTTTGCTTATTCAGAAGTTCTGATGTTTTTATGAAAAAAGCCTTTAACAGATCATTATTTTAGACTTTTCTTCATATTTGGATAGGTCATATTTTCTCATTATTATCACTAGTGAAACTAGGATTTCTGAAGGAAGCAGTGTACAGGCTAACAATGAAATGGTAACTGAGTTGAATGTAAAATGATCTCTTATTATTTGATTTTCCCATGCTGGTAGAAATGGATGAAGCTGGAGATTTTTAGCCCACAAAAGAAACCTTTCATATATCTCCCTAGTCTATTAATCTTCCACATTAGTCAGTATTCTTTAAATCAATTGGATCATTTTTATGCCTGCTTAAAGATGACTTCTTGAAAACCATTTTAATAATTGAACTACAATAGACAAGTTGATTAAAAAAAGAAAACAAACTAAAAATCTCCTAGCTCTTGGACAAGCTGTTGTTTTCTGTGAAATGGACTTGGGCATAACACAGTTAAATCACTTTTTTTCCTGGAATATTATCCGGTGATTTAAAATAATTACAGCAACATTTATGGGAAACTGTTGGCATTTTAAGTTTATGAAATTGTTTTTCAAATGTGTATAGAATGTTACGCCTATGTTCCTAAGGCTACAAGCATTGAACCAAAACTAATAACTGTAAACTACCCAGTGCCACACCTGACAAATTGTGATTTGCTGCATAACTTAGTGTGTGGGCAAACCAGCTGCAACTAGAACATGCATACATACATGCATATGCTAAATTCTCAAATTAGATATTTTCTTTCAACTGTTTTGGAAACAATCATCGGCCATCTCTTTAGCCAACAATGTTCTTAGTTAGAAAAATACAAGTTTGGATGATTTTATTAAATTTTATTACGTCTTTAAAAATAATTTCAGTTACTATCTCTAATAGAGTCTAGATTCTTTAAGGATTCTATAATTTTTCTACTAGTCAGATTCTTCTTTTTTCTTTGGCACCATTTGGCTTTTCAGCAGATGGCTATAAGGGCAGATGGCCAGTTAACTAAATATGGAACTACGGACCAGTTGGGCACTTAAAATATTTGATCTCCTATACTACATATGTGAAAACTCTTGGAATTGTTGGATCTAGTAAGGGTTTGGGGATATTAGAAGGTAAGTCTTAGACTGATGATGTGGAGTCAGGGAGATATATAAATGACATCTGTGTATTTGTGGGTCATTCATTGTGGATGAACCTGGCAGGGCCTTCTCAGCCACATGAATATGTCTGATATACATAGAGAGGTAAATTGCATACAAAGTTACAAGATCAGTACTGGTTATTTCATGAATTCTTGTATTGAGTATAATGAAAATTATAAGCAAGTTATAAAGTAGTCACTGTGCTGTATAAATGGGAGAGTAAGACCCCCTGTGGGGTCTTTAAGGATCACTGCAACACAGTCATGGGAATTACACTTGGAGAAGCATACGAAATTAGAAGATTCATCATACTCACAGGTCCTATAAGAGGAAAGCATGTGCAGCACACAGGAGGCCATGTGGGGAGAGACTAAGGGAGGGAGCTCAAGCAGGGAGGTGGGGAGTTGTTAGAAAGTGAGCACCCAGAGAAAGTACCTTTCTTACAGAGCAGGTGGCGAGGGGAGGGTAAGGGAAATACAGAGGTAAAAGACAGGAGGGGGTTTAATTGTTGTGTTTGAGTGTTACTAGGCCACAGTCAGGAGAGGGCAGGACAGGGAGTTTGTGGCAGGGGCCAGCCTATCACCGTGGTGCACCTGGTTACCTGGCAGGGCACTCATAGTCTATTTGTGGGGATGTTGAAGAAGCAGGAAAATGTGAAATCAAAAATTTGCAACATGGTTGCATATTATTATTTATAATGATTTATATAACTTATCTAGGCCCCTAAATGTGTAAGTACTTATGTAAACAATATGGCTTTTCTTTTAAAAATAAACTAACTTTCAAGAAGAGGAATATCAAGATATATATAAATTTTGCAGAAATTAAAATGCCAAAGCCACTTTTTTCAAAGTAGGCTCCACACCCAATGTGGAGCCCAGTGCGGAGCTTGAACTCATGACCCTGAGATCAAGACTTGAGCCAAGATCAATAGTCAGACATTTAATCAACTGATTCACCCAGGTGCCCCCCAAATGCACTTCATTTTAATATTATTGATGAAAGTTTTTCCTAAGAAGTCTATCTGGTCTACCAGAATAATGGCTATTATTCTGTCCATATTCTAATCCCTGGAACCTGTAAGTATGTTATTTATGTGGCAAGGGAGAAATAAGGCTGCTGATAAAATTAAGGTTGTTCATCAGCTGACTTTAAAGTAATTATCCTGGATTATCCAAGTGGGCCCAAAACAATCCCAAGAGGAATCAGGAAGCAGGAGAGTTGGTGTCAGAATGATGAAGCAGGGGGCACCTGGGTGGCACAGCGGTTAAGCGCCTGCCTTTGGCTCAGGGAGTGATCCCGGCGTTATGGGATCGAGCCCCACATCAGGCTCCTCCGCTATGAGCCTGCTTCTTCCTCTCCCACTCCCCCTGCTTGTGTTCCCTCTCTCGCTGGCCGTTTCTATCTCTGTCAAATAAATAAATAAAATCTTAAAAAAAAAAAAAAAGAATGATGAAGCAGGAGAAAGACTTCAATGACCATTGCTGGCTTCAGAGATGAAATGAGGCTGCAAGCCTAGGAAGAAAATGGATTCTCCCCCAGAGCCTCCCAGAGCGAACATAGCCCTGCTCACACCTTCAGTTTAGCCTGGTGACACTCATTTTGGACTGACCTCTAGAAACATAAGACAAATTTGTGTTGCGTTTCAGCCACCAAACTTGTGGTAATTCATTACAGCAGCAATAGAAAACTAACACAGTGTAACATACTTCACTGCTTTTAACCATGAGCATTAACTCTGGAGCCTCATGAGAGAGCTCAAGGATGAATGATACAACTCTGAAGTTGCTTTCTTTACCCCTTCAGCCTATAGGCTGTCAGCTGCCATCCTTGCTTTTGTTATTGCGCTGCTCCTAATACTTGCACCCTCAGCTCTTGAGCAGCAAGGGAGTGTAGTAGTTAGGGGCCACATATCCTGAGGGGTTCCTCCTCACTCTGCTACTTGGGGTCTGTGAGATCTTGGGCAAGTGTCTTTACCTCACCAAACTTCAGGTTAAAAGGCAGAAACGAATCCTGACCTGGCAGGGTCATTGTGAGAAAGAGATAGATGATGTTTGTAGGTGTTCAGTGATCCTCACTTCAACATTGTCTGGGTTGACAAGGCACCGGGTGAAGACCTAGTGATCTAATGGCTGGTTATGATGAGGCTACAACCAAATCTAGAGGCCTTCCCTGCCTCATTCACTTTTGGAATGGGGAATGTAATTTTACAGTTCTATGTGGGGTAGCTCTATATACTCTCTTTCTTTGTAATCCCTACCACTTGTCAGAGAAAGCAAGTGCATACCATTTTTACTTATTTTTTTACTTGTTTAAGAAAGTAACATGTGCTTATGGTAAAGCATTAGATCAGAATAAAAAATGTATATAGTCAAAGTAAGTCTTCCTTCAACTTTTATCCCTAATTCCCTAGACCCCCACATAGGAAGCAACTAATTTTTAATGAATTCTTCCTGGGATAGTCTATATACATTTCAATATATGCCCTGCTTCCTTTCCACAAAGGATAGTATACTCTGTACTTTGTTCCTAACCTTTTCCTTTCCAATGAATTTTTCTTGAGTAACATTCCCTGTCACTACAGTAAATAAATACAGTACTTATTTGATAAGTATCAAAAGAATGAACATGCCTTGCAAATGAGGAACAACTGTACATGTGTGTAAGGTTAAAGTGGGCTTTTCAATAAGTCACAAAACTATTTCTTCATACTTAAAGTAAGTTTCAATCAAGAGCTTGTACTGTGACTCATCAATAATTCTATTCATTTACAGATGGTTCTCTACTGGCAAGGAAGTATGTATTAGGAACAGCTAATCCTTGCCATTCAGTCCCCAGATTTCTGTGTTTTTCCTAGAGTTCAGATTTTTTAGGAGCATATATCATCTTTTTGTTCCTGCTAAATTTTTACAATGATCATTTTCTTTCCCTGTCTGGTGTCTGTGTGACATTGAGGTATGTATGTATGTGGATATGTATGTAGATCCATATTTATTTATATATTTTAATTTCAGTGGAGTTAACATACAGTTTTATAATAGTTTCACGTGTACAATATAGTGATTCAGAAATTTACTTTATTCAGTGCTTGTGGTGGTAAGTATACTCTTAATCCTCCACACCTATTTCCTCCATCCCCTCCCACCTGTCTCCCTCTGGTAACCATCAGTTTGTTCTCTATAGTTGAGTCTCTTTTTGGATTTTTCTCCTTTTTTCTTTGTTCGGTAGTTTTGTTTCTTAAATTCTGCATCTGAGTGAAATTATATGGTATCTGTCTTTCTCTGACTTATTTCAATCAGCACTATACTCTCTATATCCATCCATGTTATTGCAAATAGCAAAATTTAATTCTTTTTTATGGCTGAATAATATTCATATATATATGATATATGAATCATATAGATGATAGATAGATAGATAGATAGATAGATAGATAGATAGATAGATAGATAGTTAGATAGATAATCTCATCTTCTTTATCCATTCGTCTATCAGTGGACACTAGGGCAGCTTCCGTAATTTAGCTATAGTAAAGAATGCTGCAATAAACATAGGGGTACATACATCTTTTCAAATTAGTGTTTTCATGTTCTTTGGGTAAATATCCAGTAGTGGAATTACCATATCATATGGTAGTTCTCTTTTTTAACTTTTTGAGGAACCTCCATATTGTTTTCCAGAGTAGCTGCACCAGTGCACCTCCAACAGTGCACAAGGGTTCCTTTTTCTCCACATCCTTGCCAACGTTTGTTGTTTCTTGTGTTTTTTTTATTTTAGCCATTCTAATAGGTGTGAGGTGATATCTCATTGTGGTTTTGATTTATATTTCCCTGATGATGAGTGATGTTGGGTATTTTTCATGTGACTGTTGGCCATCTGTATGTTTTGGAGAAATGTCTGTTCATGTCTTCTGCCCATTTTTTTGGAAATTATTAAAGTGATTTAATAACATTAAAGAAGTTCCACTAAACAGAGAAACATTTTTAATTCATCCACATCCCTCTACTCTAAGATGGTCACAGTTATTTTAGATTGTTCTCATGGATATTTTCTATTTTTGTGAATATGGTGTACTTATAATTTCATAGCTTGTTTCTTTTTTTAATTATTGTGTTCAGTTAGCCAACATATAGTACATCATTAGTTTTTGGGGTTTTTTTGAGATTTCAATGAATTTAAGTACTTTTTTTTATTATAGTAATATTTTTTCATTATATTATATTAGTCACCATACAGTACATCCCTAGTTTTTGATGTAAAGTTCAATGATTCATTAGTTGCGTATAACACCCAGTGCACCATGCAATACATGCCCTCCTTACTACCCATCACCAGCCTATCCCATTCACCCACCCCCCACCCCCCTTAGTTTTTGATGTAATGTTCAGTGATTCAATAGTTGCGGATAACACCAAGTGCTCATCACAACACATGTTCTCCTTAATACCCATCATCTGGTTACCCCATCCCCCTAACTCCCTCCCTTCTGTAACCCTCAGTTTATTTCCTGGAGTCCAGAGTCTCTCATGTTTTGTCTCCCTCTCTGATTTCTTGCCAGTTTTCCCTCCCTTCTCCAGAAGGGGCACTGGCACCCCAATGTTCATAGCCTCAATTTCCACAATAGCCCAACTGTGGAAGGAGCTGAGATGTCCTTCAACAGATGAATGGATAAAGGAGATGTGGTTCATACATACAATGGAATATTACTCAGCCATCAGAAAGGATGAATACCCACTATTTGCATTGACATGGATGAAACTGGAGGGTATTATGCTAAGTGAAATAAGTCAAGCAGAGAAAGACAATTACCATTTTTAATGGGATTATTTTTTTTTTTGGTGTTGAATTCTATAACTTCTTTATATATTTTGAATACTAACCCCTTATTGGATATGTCATTTGCAAATATCTTTTCCCATTCAGTAGGTTGTCTTTTAGTTTTGTTGTTTCCTTTGCTGCGCAGAAGCTTTTTATTTTGATGTAGTCCCAATAGTTTAATTTCGCTTTTGTTTCCCTTGCTTCAGGCAACATATCTAGAAAAATGTTGCTATGGCCGATGTCAGAGAAATTATTGCCTGTCAGAGAGATTACTGCCTATGTTCATTACTGCAAATCTTCTAGGATTTGTATGGTTTCAGGATTTTAAAGTCCCCCTGCTATTATTGTATTACTATTGATTACTTCCTTTATGTTTGTTATCAGCCATCTTATGTATTTGGGTGCTCCCATGTTGGATACATAAATATTTACAATTGTTATATCTTCTTGTATGGTTTAGGTTCTTAATCCATTTTGAGTTTATTTTTGTGTATGGCGTAAAGAAGTGGTTCAATTTCATTATTTTACATGTAGCTGTCCAGTTTTCCCAACACAATTGTTGAAGAGATTCTTTTTTCCATTGCATATTCTTGCCTCCTTTGTCAAAGATTAATTGACTGTATACTTGTGGGTTTATGTCTTGGCTCTCTATTCTGTTCTGTTGATCTATATGTTTGTTTTTGTGCCAGTACCATACTGTTTTGATTACAGTTTGTATATCTTGAAATCTGGGATTGTGATACCTCCAGTTTTGTTTTTCTTTTTCAAGATTGCTTTAGCTATTTGGAGATTTTTGTGGCTCCATACAAAGTTTAAAATTATTTGTTTTAGTTCTGTGAAAAATACTTATTGGTATTTTGATAAGGATTGCATTAAATCTATAGACTGCTTTGCGTAGTATGGACTTTTTAACAGTATTTGTTTTTACAATCCATGAGTATGAAATATCTTTCCATTTCTTTGTGTTGTCAATTTCTCTCATCAGTGTCTCACAGTTTTCAGAGTACAGGTCTTTCACCTCCTTGGTTAAGTTTATTCCTAGATATTTTATAATTTTTGATGCAATTGTAAAAGTGGTTGTTTTCTTAATTTCTCTTTCTGCTACTGCATTAATGTATAGCAAGCAACATATTTCTGTATATTGGCTTTTTATCATGTGATATTACTGAATTAATTGATCAATTCTAGCAGTTTTTTGGTGGAGTATTTAGGGTTTTCTATATATAGTATCATGTCACCTGCAAATAGTGAAAGTTTGACTTCTTCCTTACTGATTTGGAAGCCTTTTATTTCTTTTTGTTGTCTGATTGCTGTGGCAAGGCCTTCCAGTATTATGTTGAATAGAAGTGGTGAGAGTGGACACCCTTGTCTTGTTCCCTTTTTTTTTAAGATTTTTATTTATTTATTAGAGAGAGAGAGAGAGCACAAGCAAGTGGAGCAGCAGGTAGAGGGAGAGGGAGAAGCAGGCTTCCCACTGAGTAGGGAGCCCAACATGGGGCTCGATCTCAGGACCCTGAGATCATGACCTGAGCCAAAGGCAGATGCTTAACCAACTGAGCCACTCACGCATCCCCCAGGTTGTCCCTAATCCTAGCAGGAAATCTTTCAGTTTCTCACCATTGAGTATGGTGTTCGCAATGGGTGTTTCATATATGGCTTTTCTTGTGTTAAGGTATATTCTCTCTAAACCTACTTTGTTGAGAGTTTTTATCATGACTGGATACTGCACTTTGTTGAATGCTTTTTTTCTATATCTATTAAAGTGTTCGTATGGTTTTTATCCTTCTCATGTTGATTAATTTGAGAATATTGAATCAACCTTGTATATGAAGAATAAATCCCATGTGATAGTAGTGAATGATTTGTAAAGTGTATTGTTGAATTTGGTTTGCTATTTTGTTGAGGACTTTTGCATCTATGTTCATCAGAGATATTGGATTTTAGTTCTCTTTTTTTGTAATGTCTTGATTTGACTTTGGTTAATGCTGGCCTCATAGAATGAATGTGGAAGCTTTCCTTCCTCTTCTGTTTTTTAGAATATTTTGAAAACAATAGGTACTAACTCTTCTTTAAGTGTTTGGTAGAATTTATCTGTGAAATCATCTGGTTCTGGACTTTTGTTGTTGGGAGTTTTTGGTTACTCATTCATTTCATTGCTGGTAATTGGTCTTTCAAAATTTTCTTTCTGATTCAGTTTTGGGAGATTATATATTTCTAGGAATTTATCCATTTCTTCTAGATTGTCCAGTTTGTTGGCATATAGTTTTTCATAATATTCTCTTAAAATTGCTTATATTTCTGTGGCATAGATTTTTATATTTTTCTTTCATTTCTGATTTTGTTTATTTGAGTCCTCCTCCTCCTCCTCCTCCTCCTTCTCTCTCTCTCTCTCTCTCTGTCTCTCTGTCTCTCTGTCTCTTTCTCTGTTTTTGTTTGTTTGTTTTTTATGAGTCTGGCTAAAGTTTTATCAATTTTGTTGATATTTTCAGAGAACCAGCTCCTGGTTTCATTGATCTGTTCTATTGTTTTTTAGTTTCTATTTCATTTATTTCTGCTCTGATATTTATCATTTCCTTCCTTCTACTGGTTTTAGGTTTTGTTTCTTCTACTTTTTCTAGCTCCTTTAGGTGTAAGGCTAAGTTTTTATTTGGGATTTTTCTTGCTTCTTGAGGTAGGTCTGTATTCCTATAAACTTCCTTTGTAGAATAGCTTTTGTGGCAACCTAAAGATTTTGGACTGATGTGTTTTTATTTTCATTTGTATTTATGTATTTTTTATTTCCTCTTTGATTTCTTGGTTGACCCATTCGTTGTTTAGTAGCATATTATTTATTTAACTTCCATGTATTTATATTTTTTCTTGAATTATTCTTGTGGTTGATTTCTAGTTTGAAAGCATATGGTCAGAAAAGATTCATGGTATGACTTTGGCCTTTTTGAATTTGTTGAGACTTGTTTTGTGGCATAATATGTGATCTATTCTGGAGAATGTTCCATTTACACTCGAGAAGAATGTGTATTCTGCTGTTTTAGGATAGAATGTTCTGAATATATCTGTTAGATCCTTCTGGTCCAATGTATCATTCAAAGCCACTGTTCCCTTGTTGATTTTCTATTTGAATGATCTGTTCATCAATGTAAGTGTGGTGTTAAAGCCCCCTACTATTATTGTATTGCTATTGATTACTTCCTTTATGTTTGTCATTAGCTGCTTTATGTATTTGGGTGCTTCCATGTTGGGTGCATACATATTTAAAATTGTTATATTTTCTTTTTGGATTTTTCCTTTTATGATTATATAGTGTCCTTGTCTCTTGTTACACTCTTTGTTTTAAAGTCTGTTTTGTCCTATATAAGTATTGCTACCTTTGCTTTCTTTTCACTTCCATTTGCATGATAAAATGCTTTTCCATCCCCTCACTTTCAATCTGCATGTGTCTTTAAGTCTGAAATAAGTCTCTTGTAGGCAGCATTTACTCACTGCTCTGTTCTTCTGCTTCCTCTAGTGTACTATTTATTCCATTTAGTGTATTTCTAATTTCAGTTATTGTTTTTCATCTCTGTTTCTTTTTTTTTTAAGATTGATTAATTGATTGATTTTTGAAAGAGAGAGAAAGCAAGCACAGTGGCGAGGAGCAGAGAGAGAGGCAGAGAAAATCCAAGCAGATTCCACATTAAGTGTGGAGCCTGATGCAGGGCTTGATTCCAGGACCCGAAGATCATGACCTGAGCTGAAACCAAGAGTCAAGACACTTAACTGACTGTGCCACCCAGGTGCCCCTGCTTCTTTTTTATTTTTCTCTTTGTTGTGGTCTCATTGAGGTCCTGCACTCTTTTCTCAAGTCCAGTGAGTATTGTTATGACCATTACTTTAAATTATCTATCCAGGTGTATTACTTATCTCCATTTTGTTTGGGTTTCTTGTGATTTTGTCCTGTTCTTTCACTTGGGACATATTCCCTGTCTCTTCATTTTGTCTAACTCTCTGTGTCTGTTTCTATGTGTTAGGAAAGTCAGCTATGTTTCCTGCTCTTGAAAGAGTGGACTTATGGGGATGCCTGGGTGGCTCAGTCAGTTAAGTGTCTGCCTTCAGCTCAGGTCATGATCCCAGGGTCCTGGGATCAAGCCCCACAGTGGGCTCCCTGCTCAGTGTGGAGTCTGTTTCTCCCCCTGCCACTCCCCCTGCTTGTGCTCTCTCTCTCTCTCTCTCAAATAAATAAATAAAATCTTAAAAAAAAAAAAAGAAAAGAGTGGCCTTATGAAGAATGGGTCCTGTAGTGCCCTGAAGTTCAGTGTCCCCTTTTCACCAGAATCTGGTGCTTCAGGAATGTCTCCCATGTATGTTGTATGTGCCCTACAGTTGTAGCTGAGCTGCATTTGCCTTCAGTCCAGTCATCTGCAATGGCTCTTTTTGCCTGTTTTGGGAAGGGTTTGGTCCCTGCATTGTTAGTGGGCCAGTCTGGGCCTGCCTTGAACTTAAGTTGAGTCAGAATGGGTGTTTGCCGGAGATACAGGGATGGCAGGAAAATGTGGGGCCAGGCATGCAGTATCAGCAAGGCTTGTGCTGGGAGGAGGGGACCTGCAGCTGCTGGGATACAGGCAGGTTGGTTGGAGCTGGAGGATCTGTAGAAGCACACAGGGAATGTCTGGCTTTAGCAAGGTTTGTGCAGGTTTGCTGTGGGAAGGGACTTGGAGTAGAGGCCTCACTGGAGGGACATGTCCACAGGGGAACATGAGGGTGGGGCACGTTATTACCAAGTAAGGTAGGGAGTATTACTGGGGATGGTACCCACAGGTGTCTATATGTTTATGTTGGGGATCAGGGGAGGGAAATGATGCCTGACCAGCTCCTTTGTTTCTGAAGAAGTCTCCCAATGATCCCCGCCACTCTAGCACACACTCTGAGATTAGTAAACAAATCTCCCTCCCATATACCCTAGGTGTTTTTCAAACTGCTACTTCTATGTTGTATTTCGAGGGGGCTGTTTTTGTGCTTTTTTTAAGGGGATGGGGGACTCAGTTTCCTCTCACCCTCCCAGCTTTCCCACCAGCTGGCTGATTTTTAAAGTTCCAGGTTTTAAGCCCTGCTGATTGTAAGAACTTGTAAAATTTGGCTCCTCCCTCTGGTTTTCAAAGCCAAATGTTATGGGAACTCATCTTCCCTGTGTGTGCTCCCTAGTGTGAGAGTCTTTCTTTTTCTTTTCCATGCCCATACATTCCTTCCCTACCAGGGACAGTCCTGCTGTGTGGCTGTTATCTAGTTGTATCAGTGGGACAAGTTGAGCTTAGATTCCTCCTACTCTGCTGTCTTCCCAAGAAGTCTAGTATGGCTCTTTAAATTTTGCTTTAAAAATGGTTTTCTGTCCTCTAGTTTGCCTGTAGTTTATCTTTCTTTGTCATTGGATTTCTATGTCTCTATCAGAGAAGGAAATATTTCATAAGTAGAACTCTGAATTATTAGTCATTGTGATATTCAAAGCTTAACACCATAAAGATTAAAAGACTGGGGATATGAAAGCCATAAGCATTTCATAGAAAATTATATATGTATACATACCCATATGCTTACACACATATATGTGTATGCACATGTACATGTAATTTTTACCATACGAAAATTAAAAATGGCTTGCAAATCTATTTCATAATTGATTTTTACCTTGTGACCCCAAAATGCACCATGAAACCTTGGATATTTCAAAAGGACTTTTTTTTGACACTCATGGTAGATTCAGAAAAGAACTCTGAAGGCCATTAATTTTAACTATGTGCATGTAGCTATGCTATGTATTAATCTTCCCTATCATTTTTCTTATCAAACTTATATTATCACAGACTATAGGATATTTTTTTTAATCTTTCTTTCACTCTATGTACCAGGCAGGTGGCTGACTTTTGATCTCAAAATATGTGTCATTTTCTATGATGAGTGAGTATTGAGATTTTTTTTTTCTTTCTGAGATGTAATTGGAGATTTAACACCTTCCTCCACAAAAGAGTTTCTCAATATAGCATTTACTTTTATCTTCTATGGAAAGCTAGGTGAAATCTGAGGGAAATAACAGCTTTCCTTCTATTGAATTACATTTTTGATTAGCACTATAAAGTTCAAAATTTTTTGTCTTAGTTCTTCATAATATTGTTGATATCTGTGCCTTAAACTCCCCCTTTGTCAATTCTTTATCCTGACAAGAATCCTACAAATGTAGATTGTATGAATCATGTCTTCCATGGACTCTGTATGGAAACATTGGTTAATAAGAATACATTTGTTTCCCTTTTAGTTAGTAGATCATTTGAAATTGATGTTGTGAAAGATCCAGATAGTATGTTTTTGATTCACATAGCCTAGATCCATGATGTTCCTGGGTAAGATTTCTTTAAGGGACATTATAGTTATCATATGGACCCCTAGGCATTCACTGCCAACTTATTTTAAGATTTTTAAATATGTGCTCAATGATGTTTAAAAGGAACAGATGGTTGAATTATTCTTTTCTGGGTGGTATTATTTAAAAATCTCTTATTAGACCATACACTGTTCCTAGTAGGATTTGAAAAGCATTTAGTGGAAACTAATATTTCATGCAGCAAGGTTCTAGATAATACAGAACATTAATAAACATTGACTCCACCTTATAGGATCTTAGTGATATCATAATTTCAGGGCACCTCTCAGAGACTACATCTTCTCTAATATGCGTAGAGTTTTGTAAGGGAAATCTGAGATGCCTTTAAGTTCAATGTATCCTATAGCAGTTTCTAGGGACATTCTGAATTCATATTACACGTAGGCTAGAGGTAGGTTCATAGTTTTGTTTTTGTTGTTTTGTTTTGTTTTGTTTTAGATTCTGGGATCTACATAAAGACCTCTTTATATGGGACTCTTGAATAATTTCATCTCTGGAATTCCTTTTCTAAGGGAAATTGATAATCAATGCTTATAACATTTATACTTTCTGTCTACAGCCTATCTACTCTTTATCCCTATTTTTTCTCTCTCATGTTAGTGCCTTCTGTCCCTCTCCTTCATATCCTCCCATCTTTTCTTTCTACTATGAACTAGCTGGGTAGATGCCAAAGATTCTATTATGGCATTTCTGTGAGTAGTATTCATCATTGCTATTCTTCATTTAGATCAAATAAAAATAAAACAGTCTTTTCAGGTGGTAGACCTAAGCTATCATCTGAACTGATGCAAGCTCAGCCCTACTTAAAGAAATGAACTAACATGATCTTAGAACATTTGTACTAGACGGGCCATTAGAGAGTTTCTCTAATAATTAACATAACTTCACAAATTATGTATAGAAATTCAGGCCTTGTGTAAAATGACATGATGAATTAGTGTTGGAGATAGAATCTGTATCTAAATCTTCAGAATCCCGTTTCAAAGTTATATGAATTTATAAATTCCCTTCCATTTAGAATTGACTGTCTAGAATGTGTCCACATTGTTTTTGCCTCCTGGTCAGTGGTTCACATCCTAATGAGCTAAATTGGATGGCTAAATCTCAAACCTGCTTTTGGACCAGTTAATTTTAACTAAGCACCATGTAGCCCTGTGCATTGCTAAGTGGACCACTTTTAAGCACCATAATGATCTCTGCCCATGTTGGTTCCACCCACATACGTAAGCATGTGAAGGATGTCTGAGGAAATGAATGGATTATGAGATCAGTTCCTAAAAGCTACACACAGCCCTTTAATGTATTATGAAGGATGTAATGAAAGAAATGAGGAGAGGTTAATTAATTATCTCTAATCAGGAAAGTATGTACATATCTACTTGGATAAAGAGTTGGACTAGATGACTTTTAATGTCCTTTCTACTTGAGAATATACCACAAAACCTGACCAAAATCTTATTGGTTGCATTAGTTTTTATTGCTCCATAATACATTACTTAGTGGCCTAAAACAATATAACTATTATTTCAGTTTCACAGTTAGGAGTCCAGGTATGAAATAGCTCTGTTTAGGTCTCACTCAGTTAAAATCAAGGTGTTGCTGGAGCTATAATCTCATGTCAGGTTTAGAGTCCCCTTCAAACTCATTCAGGTTGCGGGCAGAATTCAGATCCCTGCAGTTGTAGGACAGTGGACTTCAGCTCCCAGACACTGTCTCTCTCCATATGTAGTTCACATCATGGCTGAAGAACCCCTCTCATTTCTCCTGTTTCTGATCTCTAGACGCTCCTTTTTTTTTTTTTTAATAAAAGCCTTACCTGATTAGGTCAGGCCCACCTAGGATGATCTTTTTAATGAACTTAAAGTAAGGCATTGGGCTTAATTACATATGCAAAATCCCTTCACTTTTTTTTTTCCAAATAACATAACCTAGTTACAGGAGTGATATCCTATCATATTAGTTGGTCCTTTCCCACTCAAAGTAGATGTACACGCTGTTTATGCACTAGGGTGTGGGAATCTTGGGGGTCATTTTAGAATTCTGCCTATCACACTGGGAAACAGTAGAGTCCTATATTTGTGTTAAAGTACTGAAAATAGCAAACATTTTATTTAGGAGACATATTTTCCTAGTTTAGTTTGTAAGCCTTTATCCTGTTTGAATAATTTTTAAATGACATTATTTTCCTTATATGAGATTAAGACATAGTCTCTAATTCAGAAATGGAGAAAAAAGAACTGCAGCCAAATTAAGTAATCTGGGATCATCTGCATTGGGCTAGCTTGTCTGGACTATTTGATAAGGCTTTGGGAATGGCTCTGTTTTCAATTCCAGTCAAGATACATAATAGATTATCCTTCTAGTAAAAAAAAATCACATGACTCCTAAATTGTACTAGTAATAAAACAATCTATTTTATCCTGAAAAATAAAAATGATAATAAAATATACATGGAAAAAATAGATTTTACTTTTTTTCCCCTAAAACACCATTCTGTGATTTATTAAAATTCATGCTATTTTAGATCAGTGTCTATATGTGCTGGTTCATTTTTCTGAAAGTAGAAAGGAGTTTGGTTTCCTTCTTTTGATATCTCTTTATAAAACTATTACTAACACCTTGCCATTTAGCTGGCAAGTGATTTTCTTTGTGGGTATCTGAAGTTAGGTTCTAGTTTAAGGAATTTGCTACTTACATTTAGTTCCTGGGCTAACTTCTTTTTTTTTTTTAATAATAATTTTTTATTATGTTATGTTAGTCACCATACAGTACATCCTTAGTTTTTGATGTAATGTTCCATAATTTATTATTTGCGTATATCACCCAGTGCACCAAGAAATATGTGCCCTCCTTAATACCCATCACTGGCCTATCCCAGTCTCCCACCCCCCTCCCCTCTGAAGCCCTCAGTTTGTTTCCCAGAGTCCATAGTCTCTCGTGGTTCATTCCCCCTTCTGTTTATCCCCCCTTCATCTTTCCCTTCCTTCTCCTACTGATCTTCCTGCTATTCCTTATGTTCCATAAATGAGTGAAACCATATGATAATTGTCTTTCTCTGCTTGACTTATTTCACTTAGCATAATCTCCTCCAGTCCTGTCCATGTTGCTGCAAATGTTGGGTAATCGTTCTTTCTGATGGCTGAGGAATATTCCATTGTCTATATGGACCACATCTTCTTAATCCAGTCATCTGTTGAAGGGCATCTCGGCTCCTTCCACAATTTAGCTATTGTGGACAATGCTGCTATGAACATTGGGGTGCATATGGCCCTTCTCTTCACTACGTCTGTATCTTTGGGGTAAATACCCAGGAGTGCAATTGCTGGATCATAGGGTAGCTCTATTTTTAACTTTTTGAGGGACCTCCACACTGTTTCCCAAAGTGGCTGTACCAACTTGCATTCCCACCAACAGTGTAAGAGGGATCCCCTTTCTCCACATCCTCTCCAACATTTGTTGTTTCTTGCCTTGTCAATTTTTGCCATTCTAACTGGCATAAGGTGGTATCTCAATGTGGTTTTGATTTGAATTTCCCTGATAGCTAATGATGTTGAACATTTTTTCATGTATCTGTTAGCCATTTGTATGTCTTCATTGGAAAAGTGTCTGTTCTTATCTTCTGTCCTGGGCTAACTTCTAGTTCTCAACTCTATTGAATGCATTGGCTAATAGTAAAAAATTACTTATTTGTCAATAAGAATCTGTCTCAAATGCCCATACTTTGTAGCCAAATTGTATTTGCTTATAAGCTTGACATGAATTATTTAGTTATATTTATGGAAAGTGCTTAATAAAACTATGAAAGCATAGAAAAAAAATCAATGCCAGTTCTTGGTCTGCAATTTATTTCTATTTGCTCAGGATAAACTTTGGAGTATGTACTTTCCATAAACCTTGCTTAAAAGTGTTTATGTTAGTGCATCATCCAAAGGCTTCATTGAAAAGACATGTTTTAAGGATTGGTAAGTAGGTCAGTCCATGAGGTGGGTGAATGAGGATGTGTGGGGTCATTTTCAAAAAGCAGGCAGAGTCAGCTCTTTTTCTCCCCCATTTAGCTGAAGACACAGATTTGTATGCAGCGAGCCAGGGGGTCAGCATATGCCTCACTGCCTCTCTCTGAACACTCTGGTCATATTAGTCCATCATCTGTTTATCACTCACCCTGTTTCAGCTTGTGCTGTCCACCTGACCCATCGGAAGGGACTCAGCAGCAAAACTGCAAACTTCACTAAGATGCTAGCAGCATTCTTTTCACTTTCAAAAACAGTAAGCTTATTTCATTTTTGGGATTGGTCCAAGTCCTCCTTACAACCAAACTCAAAAGAGCATTCACATTCAATTTACTCAGTATAGCAGACTGACCTTCAATGTGTATCTTACAAAAAATAAACTTTAATGAGGGCCCAAAGAGGTACAGGATTGCTCGAAGGCCATCTCTAGTAATAGCTTGCCTTTTTGAGCCAGTTCTTTCTCATGTAGGTTACAAGCTTTTAGTTTTCTTTTAATATATGTTCTGATGCTTAGAAGAAATGCTGAAAGAAAACCTTCACTCTTAGGAAAAAGACTTTAAATTTCAGTGGCTATAAACATTTGTATTTCTGGATTTTTAGGCTATATGATATATATTAATTACTTAGAACCTCACTTAATTTAACAGTGTTTCTTACCAGTAAATTTCAGTTAAATTTCACTTCCTGGTTTTCATTCTTATTCTAATATTCAACTTTAGGATAGAAATTGAAGAAGGAAGATTAAGGTTTAATATGCTTTCCTCCCTAACATGGTAATATCTTGTATTTTAATATAAAATAAAGATTTGGATATTTTCCAGAAAGTTGGCAATAATTTAGACTCTTACCATAGTGTGTTTAAGTGTGTTTTTCTACACCTTAATTGTCTTTTAAATTTTCATCATTTTCATACACGGTTAGCATTTCAAAACTCAAAGATATGATACAACACAGTACATTCTTAGAATGTTGAGGTGCAGTTAGAACATAAGGAGTGTGTGAAGGTAAGAGGGAGGTGAGGTTAGAAATGGAAGGAAAGCAGATGGTTCTGGGTGGTGTGTGGTGTGTGTGTGTGTGTATGTATGGTGCTGAACAAGGATTTGGACTTTATCCTGAGGAAATAGGGACATTACTGAATGATTTTACAGAGTAGAGTTGTGTGATTAGATATTATTTTAAAGGTGATTTTGGCAGTTGTTAGCAAGGTGCATTGGAGGGTTTCCAGACTGGAAGAGGAGAAAGCTCTTAGGAATTATTATTATATTCCAGATAAGAGATAACCTTAACAACAAAAGAAAAGAAAAGCAAAAGCAAAAAAACAAACAAACAAAGAAAAAACAAGGTTTAAGGATAATCAGAGTGGTAACTGAGGAAATACATATTTCTAGTTCTTTCACTAAATTTAAATTATTTTGTTTTTCTTAGCCTCTGTAGTCTTTGTATTATGTGAGGTTCAAAGTTATAAATCTCAAACATATTCTTAGATCCTGAATCCTCAGACCCCAAGGCAACATTAAATGTGAAAACATTCCTAAGAAATTGGTTGAGGGCATTAATTATTTCTAAGGATCTTATGGTACATTAAAAAAAAAGATTAAAAAATGCAACTTAAAATTGGCCTCAATTTTCTACCCCTCTCTGTGATAAGGTTTTTCAGACATCAAAGGGTGGAGTCTATTCCCTACCCTGTGAATCTGGCCCAGCCTTGAGGCTTATTTCTGCCAATTTCATGATGTGATGGTGTGTTAGCTATGAGCCTAGATCTTGAAGTCTTGTGCTCTTCTGTTCTCTCTTTTGGGAGCTGCTACCAAAGGTTAGTCTGCTGGAGTGTGAGAGACCAGTGTCTTAACTAAGATTATCTTAGACCAGCCAGTCCCAATTTGACCTCCAGCAGACACACAGCTGAGCCTCACTGAGCCCAACTTAAATCAGCAAAATCACCCCACCAGCCCACAGACTTCTGAGCACAAATGTTTCTTGTATATGCCAGTGAGGTGTTGTGGTTTTATTCCTATTTTACAGATAAATTGAACATTATAAAAATATATAACTGATATAATTGGGAGAAGGGATTTGAGTCAATGCAACAAAATAATATGAAGTGGAACTCAAGTGTTCTGTCTCCCTCTAACTATATTGTGAGTTTCTACCTATTGATTGAATCTGAGTGATTGAATATATGGAATATTTACTTTAAAATAAAAATTATAATGATCATTGTTTACTATTCTTGAAGACTTTGCAAACTAATTTGATACATTTAATTTTTTAAAGATAATTTTACTTATTTTAAAAACCTGAATACATACATTCTGAAATTGAGGTTCAGTCTGAAATGCCTGTAAGAGGCCAGGCATGCAATATAATTGAGTCACTCATGGTTGATATAAAATACTAGACAGTAGGGAACAACGGGCAGAGTGCAGGGCACATTTCCAATCCAGAGGCATTAAATTTAAATTTTTAAGATGACTATGCCAGGAAACATGTATGTGAGAGTCAATTTAGTCCATAGATTGCCAGTTTACAACCTCTATTCTAAAATTTTGATTTCTGACCTATGTTTAAAAATTAGCTCACGCTTTAATGGGGTAAAGCCAAATTTTGTGACTACGAGAGCATGAAAGAAGGATGAAATGTTTTATGTCCTTTACGTCCTCCAATATCCTTCCAATAGTAATCAATACGCGTAAGATTGGTTTCAGCACCTTTCCTATTTATTACCCATCCAGATGTAATAGGACAGAGCTAACTCTTCTGGAAAAGTAAGTAAAACATCCCCATTCTGGAAGATCTGTCTGTGACTAGTACCTGGAAAGAATTATTGTAGCTGTGGTGTATTTAAAGGTCACCTCCTCTTTGGTGTGAAGAGGTTCACTGAGGCATCAACATGGCACAACCTCGCAGTGCTTTATCACCAGCTGCCACAAACCACCCTGACATGGATCTTATAAGCAGATTCCAAGAATTGGTTCTTTATGTTTTTCACACACACAGAGTTTCAGGTTAGCTGCAGGGCATATTTCTCCCTGAATATTATAAGAGTTAAAAACAAACTTCTATTAAAATGTCCTTGTCCTCTTGAGCATGGTTCAGAGATTCAGGCAAATTGAATACCCAGTGTATTTAAATTTGTTTACAATATATTTCATAGTTTCTGCCAGTATTTGATTTTCTCTATCTCTCTCTTTACTCCCTGCATATATACATGCATGTATATGCACACATACAATAACTCTGACAGTAAGAAAAGTTTATAAAAAGAAATAAGTAAAAACTCCATTCCCTAAGAAACACTTTCAGTACTATAAAGTAGAAAGATGGAGAAAGAAATACTGGAAGAAGAAAATTTTCTTGCAATTATTGTAGTAGTAGTAATTGTAGAATAATCTGAAGAGAGGAATATTAGTAGTCATAACACCTACTGATTTAAGTAAAGAAAGAACATGAAGGGGTGCTTGTTTCCAAATGCTCCTATGGCTTCTCATAATTTTCAGAGAAAGGATGCTATTAGCACAGCACGTAATAGCCACTCAGTAAATACTTGTTAAGTGATTGACAAGGTTGACAATCTGTCATGAAATTCAGATATGATTTCTCTAAACTTTATCCATCCCCAACATCCTTACTTTTTACATTAGTGATACATAGAATAAAATGTTCACTGCAACTAATGTTACCTATTTACTTAATTTTTTTAGTTATTTCTTTTCGGAAATACCTCTTGAATCTTCTGACTAGAAAGCAATTTATTCATTTATTTGTTATTTAAGTAATATTAATTGAGTGTATTCAGTATAGTGCTGGGCTTTGGGGTATATTAATGATGAAGAGTGTTCTGTTCCTCTTACCATGAAACATGTTCTAGTTGGGAGAAATGATTTTAAAAATCATTAATACATACACAAATAATAAAACAGGATAATTGCAGATAGTGATAAATAAACAAGAATTATGAAGGAAGAGGAAGGCAAGTAAAGGAATAGGAGTCAGGATGAGTTGGCTAATCCATAGTGAATCAAGGCCTCTCTGAACAGAGTAATATTTTTGCAGTCATCTAATGCTTAAGAATAAGCCAACCAGAGTTCAATTTTCCATAATGGCAGACTATTTTGTTTCCTATCAAACTTCCCACTGGGAATAACTATAAAGCTGGAATAAATAAAACAATATATTTGATGGCTGCAGAGGGATATCAAGATAGTGAGGATGTGTGAGGAAATACATAGAAATGAATCCTGCATTTGGCATCAGTTTTCCCCTTGAGGCATTTGCTGATTCAAAAGTGGCAACTGAGAAACTGAAGTTAAAACCTTGGCTTAGAGGACAAACTGAGCTGAGATTTTAGCAGTCTCTGGATGCTGCCAGAGTCTGGAGCTCTCTAAGGAGAGGCCTTGGTAAATACCTGAAGTTATTATTTGGAACCCCAAAGGGCTAATCTCTAGGAAAGAGGGTATATTAGTAATAAACCACCCCTCAAAATAATGGAGGCCCAATTTTAAATTAGCTCAATGCCTGATTAGATTATGGTAATCTCTGCCTAGCCTAGTTGACTGCCAAGAGCAATTGTAAATCCTCTCTGGTGGAAGATAACATCATTTAGAGCTTTCACAGTATTTGGCACTCAATCTAAAGTAACTGGATATATAAAAATATCAGAAATGAATGAAAGCCAAGAGGGGGAAAAAAAAACCCTGAGCAACAGAACATACAGAAGAGTCAGATATTTGGATTATGAAATTATCAAACTTGGAATTTAAAGTAATATAATTAAGATGCTTTAAAAGTTAAATATGAAGATATTTAGATAGAGAAGTGGAAAGTATAAGAAAAAGAATAGGTAGAATTTCTAGAACTGAAAAAACAACTGAAATTAATAAACGAATAAGTAGTTTATCATCAGATTAATCAAAACTAAAGAGAGAATTGGTGAACTGGAATATAGGTCAGAAGAAAATATCCAGACTGAAGCACAAAGAGGTAAAAGAATGGAAAACACATACACACAAATACATGTTATATGGTTTAGGATGAAAAGTTCCAACATATATATAATTAATTATATTGCCAGAATGAGCAGAGATAGGATATGGCAGAAACTATATTTGAGGAGATGATGGCTGAGAAATATTTAAACAACATATAGGAAGCCTCTACTAATTGCAAGCAGGATGAATACAAAGAAAACACCCATCAGGGACAGCATAACTAAACTGCTGAAAACCAAAGACAAAGAAGCAATATATAAACAGTGAGAGAAAAACATATTATTTTCCACAGAGCAATAGACTGACAAAGGAATGGTCCCTTCAAAGTGCCAGAGGAAAATAACATCCAATCCATAATTCTATACTCAGTGAAAATATCTTTCAAAAATTAAGGCAATATTAAGACATCTTCAAATAAAAAGTGAAAAAAAATTGTCACCAGTAGAATCAACTAAAGATATACTCAAGGGTATACTTTAAGCAGAGGAAATGATCACAGATGGAAGCATGGTGCTGCAGAAAAGAATGGAGAACACTGGAAAGGGAATATACATGAGTATATGAGTATTGACCAGACAAAATAACATTGTTTTAGAAAGCATGAAAACAATAATGTATTTCTTGTGCAGTGTAATAATTGTGTGTGTGTACTGTACAATGTGTGTACCAAAATTCTGCTCTAGTTACTATGTCTGTGTAACAAATTACTCCAAAACTTTATGGCTTAAAGTGATTATAATGTATATTTTGCTGACATTTGGGCAGGATTGGCAGAGTGGCTTATTTCAGCTTCAGTTGGTAACAGCTAGAGTGGCTCAAAGGCTAGGAACTAGAATCATCTGGAGGCTTGCTCTTATGTCTGGCAGTTGATGCTGGCTGTTGGCTGAGACCTTTGCTTGGGCTGTTGACTAGAATACTTTATTCTGTATGGCAACTGGGTTCCAAGAAGAGCTGCTTACCCACATGCACCCCACAGAAAGAGAGAGAGAGAGAGAGAGATAAAAAGAGAGATCAATCTGATGGAAAACTACTCCAACAGAAAAAACAGCAAGTACAATGTTCTGAGGTGGGAATTATTTCATGTGTTCAAGAGACAGAACAGAGAGCAGTGAGACTAAATGAGGGACACAGTGGTACAAGATAATGCTGGAGTTGGTGAGAAGAAACAGGTAGGAGTATTTCAAGTTTTAATCAGTAAACAGTATTGCGGCAGATGCCAGCTAATTGCTAGTCTGAACACCTGCATATGTATAAGTATTTCCTATGTAAGGATCCCTAGGAAGAGGACACAATTTATTAGATTTGGGGATATTCTCTTTGTGAACATATGTAAAAGTTGTTCATTAAACATTTATCATCATGCACATTCTGATTTTTAGAATTTAAAAATAACTTTACATTTAAGAACAATAAAGCAACTTTCTGAGTACACTGTATTGGGTTAATAACCTGGTCGTTTATTATACTAATGATATGCAACTTCACTAGCATACACATTTTGCAGCCATTACTGAAATCTCAGTGGATAAGATATTACCTGGCATGATATGCTGAGGATTTGAAGATAAGCAGATCTGAACACAAACCATGGAAGATTACTAACAACTTACTCTAAATAACATCTGCTACTTAAAAAAAATAATAATTAAGCCTAAGTAAAAAAGAAAATAGTGAATGAAAATGTTACTACAGATAGCTTCTCTTCCCCTTACTCTCCTTCACCCTCATCTCACTCTTAGGTCAAGATAAATCACACAGTTGAAGACATAAGACCACACTGCTTCTGACATAAATAGACCTGAAATACCACTATGGGACAAAAGAAAACATTTGGAGCAAAAAGAAGTATTTTTTTCCTTCCATAGAATCTAACTCTGTAGCCTTTAATTGGATTATTTCAAAGAAGAAAAAGGCCCTTTAGCAGCTTTCAGAGTGCCCTGACAAACACACTTTGCAAGTGTTCTGCTTAAATGCCTCGCCTTAATGGCTTTAATAATAAATTCAGTTTTCTGGCAGGAGATAAATTCTTTTGGAATGTTTCTCCAATCCAAATAAATATGGAATTACTGGAGTGCCCTGATACCATTATTCGATTTACAAACTGAAAAGAGTATAATCCTTTGTGGGATATTTGTTGTCAAAACAAAATAACCTTTTTATCTGAAGATCCCATGTTTTTGGGGGTCCATCTTGCCTTTCCTTTGATTGGAATCTCTGTTCCTTTCTTATCAAGAAAGGACCTGTTCTAAAGACGGAGTCAATCCTGTAGGACCAACACGTAGGACCCAACTCACATCCAGTGAGTTCTCACATCCTCCAAGTTAGTCAGTCTTTGCTCTGGGGTACCACAACAAGGAACCCTTAGAGAACTTTCTCATTGTTTTGTAATTGATTATTCTTTACCTGGGCTGTTGGCTCCTAAAGAACAGAGACAGTTGCTTCTCATTCATTTTTCTCTCGTAGTACCAGCATGGTTGGTCTCTGATGTACAGAGGAGACATGAAGGAAATTTGCTGAAGGTATGACCTTAACTCAACATGCGGTCACCACATATTTTCACACATTCTATGCTTTTTGTTACAGGGTGTCTTTTATTAGCTATAACATGACTCATAGAGTTACAATGAATATTAAGGAAAAGTGCAGATTAATTATCTGACAGAACAAAATGTCATGACACTTTCAAAATGATTCATTACAAACAAAAGCAGTCAGAATAAGTACTATAAGTGAAATCCATTCTTTTCAGTGGATATGTTGACAGAAAAAATTAGCCTGGATTATCCTACCACAATAAAGCATATGTTATTTGATTTCCTGTCACAATTAGGGGAATTGATATGTGTAACATTGTTCAACTTACTTTCAACACAAGTAGTTCAAACTAATGAATAGGTATGACAGTGAAAATTATATGATATTGTATTCCAGCTTTGAAAGATGCTTTGTGCTTCATATTAAAAGTAAAAAGGACAAATAAGTAGGTTATTTATAGACATTTGCCTCTGGGGCACCAATCTATATATTTATTTACCTTATTTTATGAGGATTAGAGTCAAGACTAAATGATGTAAGATCTTATATGAATACCCTTATATTCATCTGAATAAAGTAGAAGCTACAACACTCAAAGTGATGACAAATACTGATTCTTATTTTTAAAAATCCACAAAAAACAAGGTTTTTTTAATCTATTCAGAATAGAAATAAAATCTTTTTAGTGGGTTATATTTATTAGTCTTTCTCTGAATCTGACCTTGCCTTTTAAATTATTTTAAAAATTTCCAACAACAATAAAAAGCTACTTTAACTTTATTTGTATTCTACCTTAATGTACAAATAGATTGTGATGGCGTATATAAAAACTATACAAAATAACTGGTAAATAGATGAAGAGATTGAGACAGAAAAAAAAATTGACAAAAGAAAGAAAATAAAGTATGGGGGAGCACAAAGAATGTAGTCATAATGGCTTAACTGGTTGTCAGAAAGCCAGCAGGAAGTGCAGAAGGATGGTAAAATAGACTATTATTATTTAATGCCTTTATTGCTAAAATAAATTGAATATATATAATTTGTTGCATACCTGATGCAGTTTATTAGAGTTGAATCTTAACTGTAATATTTTATGAATTATATTACAGTCACAAGTATGTTGAAGAAATAAAAAGTATATTTCTTTGTTCTTTTGGTAGTCTAGTTAAAAGCGGCTATTTCTCTCTCTCTCTTTTTAATGTTATCTCAGAAAACAAAGAATGTGACATTTGTGAAAATATTCCCTGCCCTTTGGGGATATTCTTAGGAGTGAAGTTGCTGGGTGTGCACACATTAAACTTTTAGTATATACTACGAACTGACTTCCAAACAAGTTATATCAATGTATACTTCCACCAACATTGTATGAGAGATTTGACTTCTCCACATCATTGATCCATATACACTTGGTGTATTTTGTCTTTTCAGGGGGTCTATACTGGTATCTTACTGTACTTTCAATTTGTATGTACTTATGTATGTATGTACATATGCATTTGTTTTTAAAGAGAGGTAAGTCTTGTAATATGGATTTGACTGTGGAGAGTACACACAGGGTGCAGACTTACCAGGATTTGGAGCTTGGATATAACAGGGCAATAAGAATCAATGAGGTTGAAAGGCAGGATAACCGAAATAATGGCAATGAGATTTTTAAAGATGGGGATACAGTCAAAGGAAGGATTTTGGGGAGAAGATGATAAAGATACTTGAGTTTGAGGTGTAATGATACTTTACGTGAGATTACCATGGTTTCAGACTTCTCAGAGGATTGCCATTCCTAGATCATTAAAGAGCATAGTGTTTGAAATTAATTAATTAATTTTAGCCATTCTGACAGGTGTGAGGTGATAGCTCATTATAGTTTTGACTTGTAGTTCCCTCATGGTGAGTGATGTTGAGCATCTTTTCATGGGTCCATTAGCCATTTTCTACTGTCTTCTTTGGAAAAATATCTATTCATGTCTTCTGCCCAGTTTTAAACTGCATTATTTGTTTTTAGGGTGTTGAGTTTTACAAGGCCTTTATATATTTTGGATACTAACCCTTTATTAGATATGTCATTTGCAAGTATCTTCTCCCATTCTGAAGGTTGTCTTTTAGTTTTATTGTTTCATTTGCTGTGCAGAAGCTTTTTATCTTGATGAAGTCCCAATAGTTTATTTTTGCTTTTGTTTTCCTTGCCTTTGGAGATATGTCCAGTAAGAAGTTGCTATAGTCAATGTCAAAGAGGTCATTGCCTGTGTTTTCCTCTAGGATTTTGATGGTTTCTTGTCTCACATTTAGGTCTTTCATCCATTTTGAATTTATTTTTGTGTATGGTATAAGAAAGTGGTCCAGTTTCATTCTTCTGTGTGTTGCTGTCCAGTTTTTCCAACACCATTTGTTGAAGAGACTTTTTTCCATCGGATATTCTTTCTTGATTTGTCAAAGATTAGTTCACCATACAGTTGTGGGTCCATTTCTGGGTTTTCTATTCTGTTCCACTGATCTATGTGTCTGTTTTTGTGCCAGTACCATACTGTCTTGGTGATTACAGCTTTGTAATATACTTGAAGCCTGGAATTGTGATGTCTCCAGCTTTGCTTTTCTTTTTCAATATCGCTTTGGCTATTTGGGATCTTTTGTGGTTCCATACAAATTTTAGGGTTGTTTTTCTAGCTTTGTGAAAAATGCTAATGGTATTTTAATAGGGATTGTATTAAATGTGTAGATTGCTTGGGGCAGTATAGACATTTTCATAACATTTTTTCTCTCAATCCATGAGCATGGGATGTTCTTCCATTTCTTTGTGTCATCTTCAATTTCTTTCATCAGTGTTTTATAATTTTCAGAATACAGATCTTTCACCTCTTTGGTTAGGTTTACTCCTAGGTATCTTATTGTTTTGGGTACAATTGTAAATGGGATTGATTCCTTGATTTCTCTTTCTGCTGCTTCATTATTGGTATCTAGAAATAAAACAGGTTTTTGCACATTGATTTTATATCTTGTGACTTTACTGAATTTGTGTATCAGTTCTAGCAATTTTTTGGTAGAGTCTGTTGGGTTTTCTATATAGAATATCAAGTTGTCTGCAAATAGTGAAAGTTTGACTTCTTCCTTGCTGATTTGGATGCCTTTTATTTCTTTTTGTTGTCTGATTTCTGAGGCTAGGATTTACAGTACTAGTTAAATAACAGAGGTGAGAGTGGATATATCTATCTTGTTCTGACCATAGAGGAAAAGCTCTCAGTTTTTCCTCATTGAGGATGTTAGCTGTAGATCTTTTGTATATGACCTTTATTACAGTGAGGTATATCCCATTTCCCTACTGTGTTGAGGGTTTTTATCAAGAAAGGATTTTGTACTTTGTCAAATGCTTTTTCTGTTTCTATTGAGGGGATCATATGGTTCTTTCCTTTATTAATTGGTATATCACACTGATTGATTTGCAAATATTGAACCACCCTTAAATCCCACTTGATCATGGTGAATAATTCTTTTAATGTACTGTTGGATTCAATTTTCTAGTATTTTGTTGAGAATCTTTGCATCCATGTTCATCAGGGTTATTGGTCTCTAAGTTCTCCTTTTTAGTGGAGTCTTTATCTAGTTTTGGAATCAGGGTAATGTTGACTTCATAGAATGAGTTTGGAAGTTTTCCTTCCATTTCTATTTTTTGGAATAGTTTGAGAAGAATAGATATTAACTCTTCTTTAAATGTTTAATAGAATTCCCCTGCGAAGCTATCTGGCCCTGGACTTTTGTTTGTTGGGAGATTTTTTTATTACTGATTCAATTCCTTTGCTGGTTATGGGTCTGTTCAAGTTTTCTATTTCTTCTTGTTTCAGTTTTGGCAGTTTATATGTTCCTAGAAATTTATCCATTTTTTCTTAATTGTCTGGTTGGCATATAATTTTTCATAATATGCTCTTATAATGTTTGTATTTCTGTGGTGTTGGTTGTTATTTCTGCTCTCTCCTTTGTTATTTTATTTATTTAGGTCCTTTCTCTTTTCTTTTTGATAAATCTGGCTAGGGTTTTATCTCTTTTATTAATCTTATCAAAGAACCACCTCCTGACTTCATTGATCTGTTCTACTGGTTTTTGTTTGTTTCTTTATCATTTATTTCTGCTCTATCTTTATTATTTTCTTCTGCTGCCTTTAAGCTTCATTTGTTGTTATTTTTCTAGCTCTTTTAGGTGTAAGGTTAGGTTGCTTATTTGAGATTTTTCTTGTTTCTTGGTGTGGGCCTGTATTGCTATATACTTCCCTCTTATGACCACTTTTGCTTCATCCCAAAGGTCTTAGACTGACTGTCATGTTTTCATTTTCATTTGCTTCCATGTATTTTTTAATTTCTTCTTTAATTTCCTGGTGACCCATTCATTCTTTAGTAGGATGTTCTTTAACCACCATATATTTGTGGTCTTTCCAGATTTTTTTCTTGTGGTTGACTTTGGGTTTCATAGTATTGTGGTCTGAAAATATGCATGGTATGATCTCAGCCTTTTGTACTTGTTGAGGTCTGATTTGTGACCTAGTACATGATCTGTTCTGGAGAATGTCCCATGTGCACTTGAAAGAATGTGTATTCTGCTGCTTTAGGATGAAATGTTCTGATGATATCTGTTAAGTCCGTCTGGTCCACTGTGTCATCCAAAGCCATTGTTTCCTTGTTGATTTTCTGCTTATGTGATCTGTCCCTTGCTGTAAGTAGGGTATTAAGTCCCTTACTATTATTGTATTATTATCAATGAGTTCCTTTACGTTTGTTATTAATTTTTTTTTTTTATGTATTTGGGTGCTCCCAAGTTGGGGGTATAAGTATTTACAATTGTTAGATCTTCTTATTGGAAAGATCCCTTTATTATGATATAGTGCCCTTCTTCATCTCTTGTTACAGTCTTTGTTTTAAAATCTAATTTGATATAACTGTGTCTACTCCAGCTTTCTTTTGACATCTACTGGCATGGTAAATTTTTCCCCATCCCCTCACTTTCAATCTGCAGATCTAAAATGAGTCACTTTTATAGATGGGTCATATATTTCTATCCATTCTGATACTCTGTGTCTTTTGATTGGAGCATTTAGTCCATTTACATTTAGAATGATTATTGATAGATCTGTATTTGTGCCATTTTATTATTTGTTTTGTCATTGTTTCTGGAGATTTTCTTGTTCCTTTCCAGTCTTTGTCACTTTTGGTTTTTCTTTCCCACTCAAAGAGTCCCCTTTAATATTTCTTGCAGGGCTGCTTTAGTGATCATGAACTCCTTTAGTTTTTGTTTGTCTGAGAACTCTTTATCTTTCCTTCTATTCTGAATGATAGCCTTGCTGGCTATAGTATTCTTGGCTGCATATTTTTTTCCCATTCAGCATGTTGAATATATCATGCCACTTTTTTCTGGCTTGCCAGATTTCTGTGGAGAGATCTGCTGCTAACCTTATTTGTCTTCCCTTGTCAGTTAGGGACTTCTTTTGTCTTGCTGCTTTTAGGATTTTTCTTTCTTTATCTCTGTATTTTGCAATTTTAACTATAATAGGTTTTGGTATTGGCCTGCTTTTGTTGATTTCGATGGGAGTTCTCTGCCTCCTGCATTTGGATGTCTGTTTCCTTCCCCCAGATTAGGGAAGTTTTCAGCTATAATTTATTCAAACAAACTTTTTGCCCCCTTTTCTCTCCTCTTCTTCTTCTGGGACTCCTGTAATATGAATGTTATTACACTTGATGGAGTCACTGAGTTCCCTAAGTCTACTTCCATGATCCAAGATTTTTATTTACTTCTTGTTCAGCTTTATTATTTTCCATAATTCTGTCTTCTATATCACTTTTTCATTCCTTTTCTTCTTCTATCCTTGTGGTCATCACATCCATTTGGTTTTGAATCTTAGTTATTGCATTTTTCATTTCAGCCTGATTAGTTTTTAGTTCCTTTGTCTGTGGTAAGCATCTCCCTGATGTCTTCTATACTTTTTTTCAAGCCCAGCTAGTATCTTTATGATTATTGCTTTGAATTCTGGATCAGAGATATTACTTATATCTGTTTTGATTGGATCCCTTGCCATGACCTTTTCTTATTCTTTCTTTTGGGATGAATTCCTCCATCTTGCATTTTGTCTAGGTCTCTGTCTTATTCTGTGCTTTAGGAAAGCCTGTTATGTTCCTTGCTCCTGAGAGTAATGGCTTTATGAAGAAGAGGTCATATAATAACCAGGGCCTGGCACTTCAGGAAATGTCTCTGGTGGGTGCTGTGTGTACTCTGCTACTGTGTTATGGCTGCTGTACCCCTCAGGTCAGTCCTCTGCAGAGTTTCTCCTTGCCTGCAGTGAGTAGTGTTTGTACCTTGGCCAAAGTGTGGTGTGTTTTAACTAGATGTGCTCTGGTCTGCTTGCTAAGAGAGATCTGATGCTACTTCCACTAGAGCTGAAGCTCTGCAAAACTCTGTGGTCAGTAGACATGGTACATACAGGTGTTTGTGCTGATCTTCTGGGGGAGGGGCCTACTGTGGTGATCATGATGCACACTTGCCCTAGAAAAGCAGTACCAACAGAGTGAAGGGGGATGAGGCTTGGTGTAAGCAAGTTAGGCAGCCAGTGTTGGCACTGTGCTTTTTACTGATGTTAGTTAATGCTGAGAGGTAGGGAAGGGAAATGGCATCAGCCGGCTCCTTTGTCCCTGGAGAGGGGAGTTTGTGCTTACTGCTCTCATGGAAGCACTTTCAGAGCAGAGAATAATTTCCCCTTCTGCATCACTGATTTCACACTGTCAGTCTCTGGGTTGCTTGCCTGCCTAGAGCAGTGCATTACGCCTTAGGCTCTACACTAGCCAGGCCTGCTGCCTTTTAAAATTCCAAGCTTTGGGGACTGGTGTGGTGGGGACCTGTGCTGGTTCTCTGGGAAAGAGTCTTGCTGCACTGAGACTGATGCAGGTTTGTCCCAGAAGGGCATTTGTGCCAGAGTGCGGGGGCTTTGGATTTGGAGCAATATGGCTAAACTGCCGGTGTCCTGGTTAGCTGCCCTCAGCAGGTGTCTCTGCTGAGGGGGAGGGAAATGGTTCCCCTTGGTTTTTTTGTCCCCAGAGAGACAATGCCACCTTTCACAGATGTGCTCCAAAAAGTACAAACAGTCTCTCCCCTGTGCCTCTTAAGGAATCCTTAGATCCCACAGTCTGCCCAGGGGTTGTTTGCCTGCCTCTGCTCCAGGAGTAGGGCCGCATCCTCAGGTCTCTATCACAGTCAAGCCTGGGACCTCTGAAATTCCAGTCTTTGAGACCTGCTGGTTGCAAAAACTCATGAAATTCATCCCCTCTTGTTTCCCCAGACCAATGGCTTTGGGGAGGTGTTTTCCTTGTGCTTGTCTCTGCGCACTCCACTCCCTCGCCTTTCTCTGGGACCGGGGATCCCTCCCCTCCACAGCACCCATGATCTCTTTCTCTGCCAAACCACTCCTCTGCACTTCCTACTTTCCTCGAAGTGGACTCTTCTTTCCTTCTACTTGTGCAGTTTGTTCTGTCAGCCCTCAGTTCAATTTCTTGAGTATTCAGAATGATTTGATAATCATCTAGCTGTGTTCGAGGAGGAGGCAAGCATAGGGTTCTCCTACTACACTGCCATCTTGGCTCTCCCCTTATTTGTTTTTCTAAGAATTTTGAAATCTAAAATCACAGAAACAATAATATGTTTAAATTACAGGGAGCATTTCTTTGAAAACATTTACCACTTATATCAAATATCTTAGAAATGTTAATTTTCTTCTGCATTGGTTAAAAATCACCTGCAGCTTTGGCTATGGCTGTGGGTGAGATTTGGCACCCAGAGCCACAGGGGGCCTCGACTCACTGCCCACTCATGGGTGTGGGGAGGTGAAACCCAGGCCTCAACCTGCTTGCCAACCTGTGGGCCTGGTGCCCACCGCATGTGCTCTGGCCTCTGACCCCTGACCCCTGACCATTGACCTTGTGTTCTGCTGACAGGACATCGGTGCCCAATGGTGAGGCCCATGCCACTAGGACTGTGGGGGGAAGGGGAGCTCTGCTCTCAACCCTCAATAAAGCTGTTGGTCTGAAAAAGAAAATGTTAATTTTCTTTCTTTCAGTATTACAACTCAATCCTAAGGAAATTTTCAAAATGCAAAGATTTTATTAAAAAGGTATTCAAATTAAGGTGTTGTTTCTTTAGCTAAATTATAGTACATTTAACCCATAGAAAAATACTGATGATATGATGTTTAATAATATGGAATCAAATGGCAAACCAGTACCAAAATTTAAACACTACCTGTCTTTGGGGCGCCTGGGTGACTCGGTTGGTTAAGCATCTGCCTTCGGCTCAGGTCATGATCCCAGGGTCCTGGGATCCAACCCTTCATTGGGCTCTCTGCTCAGCCAGGAGCCTGCTTCTCTCTTTGCCCCTACCCCCTGCTCCTGCACACACACTCTCTCTCTCTCTCTGTAAAATAAATAAAATCTTTAAAAATAAATAAATAAACCATACCTGTCTTTGGTTGGTTTATTATAAATGACTTTTATTTTCTTCTTTATATTTTTCTGTATTTTAAATTTTATTTTAAATGAATTTAAATTTTAAAACCATTTATTTACTTTATCAAAAAATAAATATTATTTGAAAATGTCTTCATAAAACTATTTTGCTGACTCTCAAACTTCTGAAAGGAAATTAACCAAGAACTTCACTTTTCAGGATCATAGATTGAGGGAAAAAAAGAACAGTGCATCATAATTAGAATTTAAAAAATTATCTTAGAATAAATGCCATTCCAACTTGATATTTGAAATGTTTCTCTATATTAGTATTCTCAAACTTCAGTATTGATTATAATTATCTGCCTTTAAAAAATATATTATAGGGGTGCCTGGGTGGCACAGCGGTTAAGCATCTGCCTTCAGCTCGGGGCATGATCCCAGCGTTGTGGGATCGAGCCCCACATCAGGCTCTTCCTCTATGAGCCTGCTTCTTCCTTTCCCACTCCCCCTGCTTGTGTTCCCTCTCTCGCTGGCTGTCTTTATCTCTGTCAAATAAATAAATAAATAAAATCTTTAAAATATACATATATATATTATAAAATTTTGAGAATTATTATAACTTTTTTTAATTTAGGAAATTATTGTAGGTTTTTTTTGTTTTGCTTGTTTTTGTATGAGTGAGAGTCACTTTTAGGGAAAATACTTTGTTAGTGACTCCAAAATGGATAATGCTTATCATTCTGGAAATTTTGATTGTTATTTTTGATTTTCATGTCACAATACAAGTTAGAGTATCATGTTTCTAAAGTGCTGAGGCTTGAGTATTTTGCCATAAAGTAATTAAATATAGCTGATTACACACAGAGCAGGTTACAAACTTTCTCCTTGGTCTCAGATACTCTATGTCCTTGACTTTCTCTTCAGTGCCTGGGATGTCCTGATAGCCTAGGCTTACTGATCCCTTACTTAGTTTCCTCCGTGAGACAGGGTTGCTGACAGGTAGATTAACTTGTTCTGGGCTTAAAAGGATTTTTCTTTTGATTTGGAATGGGGCTCTCCTTACTTCTTGTAGGACGGTGGTTCCTGAAAGAGAGTAAACTAACCAACACAAATAGTGTACTTAATCTTCATTTGTCAAAGCTGTGGGTGCTCTGCTTCTTTGATTTACATAATACAAAGTTGAATAAATTTCTGCAAGATTCAATTTCTACAAATTTTCTATTTTTAAGTTGTGCAAAGAAGTTTTTATAACTTAGTTGGTAAGAATAAGTAAGAAAAACAGTTCAGTGTTTATTTGAAATCTGCTGTAGAATAACATTATTTGCCTTATTCATATATTCCTTTTCCTTCCAATTTATCTACACCAATTACTGAAATATTATAAGATGGCCATGTGTAATTTTGTAATGCTAATGAAAATTCAGGAGATGGAAAGTCTATGTTTTAATTAGGTCCACCTGTTTCTTAAGAAATTTTCTTAAAAACACATGTAAAGTTAATTTATACCTTAAACAAATAAGGACTAAATTCTTCTGTCTGTAAACACATGCAGTTACTAGACTTGTATTTGACTAAAAAGTGTGATCTCTTTTCTATACAGCTGCCTTATTCAGTTTCATTGACAATTCCCAAAGGTGGTCCTAGAAAGTTCAAAAGCTTTTGTGTTAAAAAAAAAAAAAAAAAGCTTTTGAGTTTGACACTACTGTATGCTCTTTTCTATTTGATTAATGATACGATTTTTTTTTCTAAATGAGTTATTTTTGTCCCAGGTGATATTACTGAGTTAGTTGTGGTCATTAAATAATCACTTATAGATATTACTTAGGTTAGATTTCACTGTTCGAAACCAGTTTGCTAATTGCCTAATAAATGCACATTACTATACCCATTTCTAGGAATCAGGGGACCGTGATGGTTGATGGGTGCAAAAGAAATAGAATTTTTTCGCTTAATTTTGAGAAATACAGTTTCTTCTCCAAAGAAGTGTTTTTCCCTGATAAACTGAAATAATATAAAAAGGGGTAACTCAGTTTAACAAGAAGAACATGTTTTTTCTGAAATAGTATTCTGCTTTATTACTTGTATCACTTAGGCTCTAGAAGGATATAAATCGCATACTCCACTCTGGTAATTAGGCTCGGTTAATGAATGGGCTATTTATAGTATGTGGGCAGAATTAAGGTAAATCAACAAGGCTAACAACCACCATGGGAGATCTATAGAAGATCTGCATCGGAGAGGAAAAGGAGTGATTACCAGAATCCTGAGAGAGTTGTAGCTGAAGGACCAGGCCAGAGGACCAGGCCTAAGCTGTGGGTATAGATAGATGTGGAGCCATTGCTAACCTGCATCTGGCAAAAAGGGAGTCAGGGGAATAAATACCACCATCTCTCTTCCCTTCCATCTTTTGATTGGCTACTGGTGCTTTTGACTGGCCAAACCCAAGCAGGATCCAGAAGGCAAAGCATACAGGCCAGCTCCTGGGTACAGAGCATGATGGAGAAGGATGGAGATCATATCTGGAGGAGATTCAGCACTACATTTAGCATTTGACCGTAAATTTTTTTTTTTTTTTAAGATTTTATTTATTTATGTGACAGAGAGACAGCCAGCGAGAGAGGGAACACAGCAGGGGGAGTGGGAGAGGAAGAAGCAGGCTCACAGCGGAAGAGCCTGATGTGGGACTCGATCCTAGATCGCCAGGATCACGCCCTGAGCCGAAGGCAGACGCTTTAACGACTGCGCTACCCAGGCGCCCCTGACCGTAAATTTTGAGATAGCACAGATGTAGCATGGTTCCTTAGTGTTATCATGAAAAATAATAAGGTGAATTTGACAAGTTTATACACTTGAAATGCAAGTGGCTTAATATTAAGTTGCCAAAACAATATTGGAACTATTTTAGAATAATGTCCCAAAGACAAATAAATTGCATTTTACACCGTCAGTGGAATACTGTGTGATCCATTAGTACATGATCCATCCTCAATTCTCATGAGTCACTGTAATTTTTAGCTTAAAAACCATAGCATGTTAGAGGTAGACTCATACCAAGCTCTTCAGATTCAGTGGGGGCAGGGATTAGGTGAAGCGGGTTAGGGTAACAGTAGCTAGGGTGAAGTGTTATAGGTACATGTTTTATACCAGTCTCCTGTAGTATTCCTAAGATCAATAGTTTTGCTTGCCATGCCTTAATTATCATGCAGTGTTGTACAGAAAATTCGTTTTGGTTTGGCTCATGTATAAAGAGCAGCAGTCTTAAATTGCATGTGGCAAAAGATAAAACACAGGGAGAAATCTTAGATTATAGAAATAAGTCAGTGCTATGTTCAAGAAAACTAGAGTAACATAATTATTTTTAAAATGTTTCTTTAATTATTGAATATATTCCTTCTGAAAGTAATTTAATTTTAGAACTTCAAATTAAATGTTACTTAGAAACCATTAATTTATAGCAGTAAATGCATATTTTACTTAGCTTTTATGTTTTTAATATGAATAATTAGCAATAATTTGATTACTGAAATATTCATAAAACAAAGCATTATCCAAGCAACATTTAAAGTAAGATGCAGGAGAAAATAATAATTCATGAAACTGTTGAATTTCCCTGCTATTTTTCCGAACAGGTTGATTCATTTGGATAGAAAAACATTGCACATATTATTTATATATTCCAAGGAATTGCATATATGTGTTATATATTAAAATATGAGGCTTCTTCTTTTTGTCTGTGGAATCTAGCAGTATAAAACACTTTAAAATGCTTTTAAAAGCTATCAAAAGCTTAATTTTATCTTCAGAGTTAATGATAACTGTTTTTCCTTTTTCTTTGACTCTAAGAGAAAACCATTAAAACTCTTTCCTAAATGATTCTATTTGATTTTTCTTTACTTTCCTTTGAGCACAAACATTTTTTTCCTCTGAAGTCAATTTCGAACATTCTACTAACTTTTTGCTTTGATTTTAATGATAAATAGCCAAATTGATGGTAAATATTTTTAAACAATCACTTTTATGTGAAGTAATTTCTTGTAAACTAGTCACTGCTCTTGTCTGACTATGGGCATTTAAGATGGAACTTCCATAGTCCTACAGACAGAAGCATCTTCTGCTATTCTCTGACTTGGCATTCCATGTCCCTCTTTCCTTCTCCTGCTTGCTTTATGAAATTCAGATGCATTATACTTGCTAATTATAACACAACTATTAAAATTAGTAAATTAAAAGGTAGTGAGATAAACCATTTGATAAAAATTACCTAAGTCACCCTAACACTTCTACTTACTTTTCAAAACCCAGTTTAATCTTTTCAAGTGCCTCCATGCAATCCTTCTGTGACTTTTTACCCAGCTCAGTCCTTAGTCATTCATGTGTCTGTAAACATTTATTGAGAACTTGCTACCTACCAAAACAGAACAGATCTCTGGGAACTTAAAGATGAATCAGATGCAGTTTTGTCTTCAAAGCCTAACGGTAGGCTTAGACATGCAAACAAATAATTATAGAACCATGTTTTCAGAGCCCTAACAGAGCATGAATGAGGAGCAGAGAGAGAACATAAGGACTGTGGAGTGGTGAAATAAGAGATCAACTCTATCTGGGGAATCTAGGAAGGAGTATTCCAAAAAATTCAAAATGAATCCTGAAGGGTGAATAGTAATTTTCCACACAGAAACAGGTATGGCATGCATCCCAGGCACAGAAAATCAAACTCCTGTGTAAAATGTGGAGGAGTTGGGCCTCTTTGAGGAGTGGAATTTAAATTGGGCAAAAGGGCATGCTATGAGATGGGGAATAGTGGGAGATTGAGACTAAAGATGTAGGGTGTGTAGAGTATAGGATATGGGGGTAGGGAGAGAGGATTATCTTCTACAATTATCTTTGTTCCTGATCTCTTCCTCCATCATTTAATCTCCCAAAAATTCCCATAAAAACTATATCTCTGAAGCTGTGGGAAAAGCAATGTAATGATCACTAGTGAAATTAATAGAAATTTCCTTAACTCTTATGTAGGTATCTGATAAATCTAGAGTTTCAGAGTTGATGGGTTAGAGTAGGACTATCTCTCCATGAATCATACTATTCAGTCTACATTAAATTTTAAAATGGAGATAATAAAACACATCTCACTGGACTATTGTGAGGATCAAATAAGATAATATATTTTTAAGTCTTCAGTAACTGGCAAAGTGCTATCTACAATGGTATTTTACTTAAAGTGTTCCTGGTGGTGGTGCCTGGGTGACTCAGTCGTTAAGCATCTGCCTTTGGCTCAGGTCATGAACCCAGTGTCCTGGGATCAAGCCCCGCATCAAGTCCCGCATCAGGCTCCCTGCTCAGTGGGAAGCCTGCTTCTCCCTCTCCCACTCCCCCTGCTTGTGTTCCCTCTCTTGCTGTGTCTCTCTGTCAAATAAATAAGATCTTTAAAAAAATAAAATAAAGTGGCCTTGGATCCCAACCTTCTCCTACTTGCCATAAAATTAATTTTTCTTTTCTGTAACTAAGCCCTTTCAGTTCTTTTTTTCTTTTCTCCTTCTTCTCCTCCTTCTTCTTCATCTTCTCCTCTTTCTCCTCCTCTATCTATCTATCTATCTATCTATCTATCTATCTATCTATCAATCATCTATCTATCATTTTGCTAGGAAGGGAGTTGTCATGGGCTCTCTGCAAACAGATTCTGAGGTGGAAAGTCAATTATATTGGGGGAAAATTGGCCTATGAGGGAAGGCTTTCTGGAGATACCCTTACAAGGAAGTGAAAAAGTCCCTTTAGAATTGTTTCCAATGAGGAAATAGGCCAAGCCTTGGTTCCTGCATCAGTCAGTCATTGGCTGGGTGCCACCAGGCATGAGGCAGTTCCCAGCGAAGGGCATCCTGAGTGAGCAGGCAGCTACTCACCATTAATAACAGATAGCTCCAGCAACTGGGGCTTGGGTGTCTCTGGTTCGTAGAGGGGCTCTCGTCAGGGCATCACAGCACCCACCATACATTCCCATCCCCTGAGTGATTCCAATATGAAATCTGAGGTGTGAGCCATCCTTGCCTATGAAAAGATAAGTCTTCCAGTGGGAAGGGGTTTGGGGTATCCCCCACTGGAAAAGCAGCGAGACTCTAATCTTGAAGTTATACAATCAAGGTTTCCCAGAGAGATTTTCAATGTCAAGTTGCCTTCTCACTACACACTTTTTATTTTTATTTTTGCTTTATTTATCTGAGTCCCAACCCAAAATGGTGGTTTTAATTGCAGAAAATTTTTTTTCAGTTATGTAAACTCATTGTCCTATATACCTAATGATGATTTAAATTTATGTTTTATTTTTTACATGAGAAAATTAGCTTAAGCAATAAGTGTAACATAATTCAGAATTCAAAAAAATAGTTGTATGCACACTTACATATATACACATAGAAGAAAAGCTGGCAAGTTACACACTGAAATAGTAATGATTATTCTTGTATGGTGAAATTATTAATGACTTGAATTTTTTCTTTTTTATTAAAGTATTTTAGATGTGAGAACTGATTCTTTAAAGAAGTTCACACAGGTATTATGTTGTTAAGGTCTGTACTACAACTTGATTATCACAGGTCCAAAGCCAGTGCTTTTTCCAGAAGGACCATGTCCTTCTTTCCTCCAACTGTCATGCATCACAGTAATTACTATGCCTATTTATTTTAACAATTAACTATATTTTTCATACATATATAATCTCCTTGGTTTGTTTTATATGTAGTATAGCTATCTTTTCCCTACTTAAAGAATTAAAAGGAAAGGAGTCTATGATTATAGCAGTCAGCAGAAAACTATGCAGGAAAGAATATTCATTAAATTCCACTGACTCTTTTTCAAGTAAATTGCTCAGATGTAAGCGTACAGGGAAGTATAAAGTTAAGTTTTTCTAAGAACCATAAGGTATATTTCCTATATTAGAATATTTTGAGTATTATATCTTGCCCATAATATAGCAATATTAAAGAACTTAAGAATCTCTACTTAGTAACATTTTCTGTATAAGTTTTATATTACCTTAATATGTCTTATACTGACATCATAATTTTATACTAAAATGATGTTTTATTTTCAAGTAGCTATATATATTAGTCTACAGCAGTGTGTGAGAAATTCGGTTAATCAACTTGTTTAATTTTCCTTTAAGGACTGTGCTTGAGGAAATATTTCTCAATGAAATCCAAGATAGTTCATCCAGGACAATATAAAATAATAGGATTTCTATAAAATAATTTGAGGGCGTAGTTTATAATATGCTCAATAATGTCTCATTGAGAGTTCAAGGATTGGTGATAACATAGTAGCACATTGAACACAAAAGAAGTGGATCTTTTCTTTACCTTTGAATACCTATGAGCATAAACAATTTTCTGTAGTCATAAATAGAAAAATATCCACTTTGCAGTAAATATAATCAGGACCCTAAGGAGAAGACCATGAGTTCTCTGGACATTTTGAAACTTTAAGAGGAGAAGCCAAAGAGGTTTTAGTTAGTTTTTGAGGTGATAGCAGAAAAAGTGAGCAGTCTTTAAGAAGGCATAGTACTGAAGTATGTGGAGTACCAGGAAAATGGGTCCAGGTGAGGGAACAACGTGACCAAAGACAGCAATGTGAAATTGAACCCTGGCTTCTTTGGTTGGCAAGGATACTGGTCTAATAACTGAAGGCAGTACAGTTGGGAAGTAAGGTTAGATAATGGCATGGGGCCAGATCACAGAGAACTTGAACACCAAACAGAGGAATGTAGTGAAGAGGATGGGAAGCATTGGTCATTCAAAACAGCAAACAGAAGGGATGAGATTCAGAGTAATGAAACAGACAGGAAGCTTTGATGGTTCAGTGTAGCTTGTGGGGAAACATCACAAAGTGAGCAGACAATGTTGTGATGATTGGTACCATCTACACCATGCAATTAGTCCTGCAGTAAAACTAGCTAGGTTTTGGTGACATAAAATTACAATTAAAGGATCAGGATTAAGCTGGTGATTACAAAAATTAAGAAAGGATGTATACGAGACCTAAAAAATTCAAGACATTTTTTTCACTGACCAGACATAGGGTATAAATCTCCATTTATAACATAACATTTAATTTACTTTGAATGTCTTCTTTTCTAACTTCTGTAAAGCACAAAGAATTTAGATTCAGAAGGACTGGAACTTTAGTGATAGTATATTATAGAGATGAGGAAACTGAATCTTTAAAGAGGTGAACTGGATGGCCCAGGGATCTGCAGATATAGTGGTAAGACCCTGAATTTGGTGTCAGGGAGGCCTGGTTTCAACCTTGGACTCTGCTACTCTTTGGCTTTGTGACCTTGGGCAAGTCTTTTAATCTCTAAAAATCTAGGTTTTTCTCTTCTGCAACAAGTAGGGATAGTAGCGCTCACTCTGCCTAGTGCAGCCTTATATGACTGATAAGAAAATCAAGATTCTCTCTGAAGGTACTACACAAGGTATCCACAGGCAGATTTAGAATTCAGGTCTCCAACGATTGTGGCCAGTTTGTGAATCCTTTTTGCCTGTTTCTCTTTTGTTCATGAATGCTCAAAGTTTGTTCTCTGAAATCTAATGCATGACCATGGCACATTCTTCATGGGGAAGAGATCTCAGAAAAACTATACATCTAGATCCAGTGTTCTGAGAGACCTCCATCACAATTCCTGGAAATATTTCAGAGGTTCATATGTATATTTGGGTCTGAGATAAAACTTTTGATGTTCTCTAAGGCTCGCTCTTCCAAACCACACCTGTTATCATGAAAAGTTTATTGGGTGATTTTATATTTTATTGCACCAAAATGAAAAGTTCCATATCATTTCAATGGCCCTAGAGATGTCCCTTTGGTATCCTAGCTAAAATAATGAATATACACTAAATAGAAAAGAGTCAAGGGGTAAGAAAATTTGAGGCTTTGAAAATGCATAGTTATTGTTATAAAGCAGTATATTCTTTTTGGGAAATAACGGTGACAATCACGTATACCGGGTTTAATCAGAGAAATGACTACTGCCTGGGCTGGAGATAACCAAAAATGTCACCTGCTAGAAATAAAATTGGTCCCATGGCCTAAGGGAAAGTTAAAAAGCAGGTGATTCTAGATACGAGTTTATAAAGATGCTGAGGAAAGGAATAAAGCAGGCCATTATGCTTGATCTCTTGTATGACACAGGTTAGTGTCATATTCTTTTTTGGCTAAAGTTACATGCTTTGTAACTGATACAGTAGCCAAATTTTTATCATATTAACTTCTACTCTAGATATTTTATCTCTTTGCTCTTATTGAAAGTGGGACCTTTAGACTTTTTGACTAGTTATTGTTTTTTTATAGTGAATATTTTTTTCATATTTACTTTGTATCTAGGATCCTCACTTAATTTTTTCATTAATTATTAGGATTTTGAAGCTGAAGTTTCTAAAGATTTTTAAGTAGACAACCATAGTGTCCTGTATCCTAGCATATACCATTCATTATTTCTTCTTTTCTTTCCCCATAGAGGGGCACATTTTATTTCATTCATGAGAGTTCACAGAAAAAAAATGAGTAAGGTAGTCCTTGTAGGCATGCCATTCTTATGGCTGGCTTCAATGAGAATGTCTTCACTATATCACTGTTCTATGATGTTGGCTATTAGTTGATCACATATCTTTCTAAATAGCCTCTGGTTTTATCAAATAACATTCTGACAGTTATTAAAGAGTTTTCTTTTTTGACTTTCTAGTATTTTATTAATGATATTAAAATAGTTATGTTAATATGATTATATTAATAAATTTCCTTATGTTAAACCATCCATTCCACAGGACTTGGGCATACTTGAACACCATTTCTAGAATAGCATTCTCTTTTGGCTTACTTGCTATTTTTCTCCCCTCTCCCTCTCAGTCTCCTTTGCTGGCTTCTTCTCTCTAATCTTTTAATGTTCAAGTACCCCAAAGAAATCTTTTATTTCTTTCTACCCTTGAGATTGTCATGTCTCATATCTTTAATTACTATCTGTATGCTGAAGACTTACATATTTATTCTCTGTTCTGACTCTTTCCCAAGCTCCAAACATGTTTATCTAGCTGGCTACTTGATGTCTCCTTTTGGATATATGAATTCCTTTTAAATACAATATATTAGAACATTTCTTGGGGGTGCCTGGGTGGCTCAGTCGTTAAGCATCTGCTTTGGCTCAGGGCGTGATCCCAGAGTCCTGGGATCAAGCCTTGCATCGGGCTCCTCCGCTAGGAGCCTGCTTCTTCCTCTCCCACTCCCTCTGCTTGTGTTCCCTCTCTCGCTGGCTGTCTCTCTCTCTGTCAAATAAATAAATAAAATCTTTAAAAAAAATAAATTCTTGATCTTTTCCTTCAACATTGCTCAACTGACAGCCTTCCCAGTTGCAGCTGATGGCAACTTCATCTTAACAGTTGTTGAATATAAAAACTCTGGAGTCATCATTGCCTCCTCTCCCTTCAATATATCAGAATTCCTGATGTCTGTATTTTCAAAATATTTCATACACCAACCACTTCTTACTACTTCCATAGATACCATACTGGTCTAAACTATTCACTTGCCTGGAACACACAATATTCTCCTGTTTTCCCTGATCCCACCCTTTCCCTCTCAGCACAGCTGCTAAGAGTGATTATTTTACAATGTAGACCATCTATGTTATTGCTCTGCTCAAAACCCCCAGGTCTCCCTATTTCACGTAGAGTAGAGGTATCCTTACAGGATCTTGTGCCATTATTTCTCTGACTCCATCCCTACTTCTCCCATACCCACTCTGCACCCTCCCCACTAGCCTCTTTATTGTTCTTTGAACATGTCAGGTGTAATCTGGCCATAAGGGCCTTTGCTTTGGTTGTATCCTTTGCCTAGAATGCTATTCCTCAAAGTATCCATAAGCCTGACTCCTATATCTTCATGTTTTTGTTCAAATGCTATCAACTCAATGGATATCTATTCCTGACCTTCTTATTTAAAATTGCAACCCACTCCCTGTTTGCATCATTCCTGATCCTCTTAACCTGCTCTGGTTTTTCTTTTCCTATCTCATTTGTCACTAACTTATTCTGTAATTTACTTATTTATGCTAGCAATTGTTTATTGTCTTTATTTCCTGCTATAAAGTACTTCTATGAGGCAGTGATCTTTGTTTTGTTTGTTGATATATCCCAACTACTGAGAATTATCATTTGTATTATAGATGCTTAATAAACATTCAACATTGTTGAATAAATTAACAGATGCATTAAATCCCACTTAATTATGTGAGATACTTCCTTTAATTTATTACAGGATATGAAATACTTTTTGCTTAGGATTTTTGAATTTTTTGAAGTCATGTTAGTAAGAATATTATTTTGATATATATTTTTTTCTTTTTTGGTCATATATTAGTCTGCTTTTAGTATCAGGATTATGATAGATTTTAAAAACAACAAGTTTTTAAGATTTCCCAACACTGGAAGCATTGAAGTAGCATAAAAATGATCTGTATTTTGAAGAAATAATTCTGCCATAAAACTGACATTTGCTTTCTCTTTCAGCAACTTATTCAGTTTCTTTCATCTTTGTTTTTAAAGATTATTTATTCATTTATTTATTTAAGAGAGAGAGTGCACACATGGACATGTGTGCACAAGCAGGGGGAGGGGCAGAGGGAGAGAGAGAATCTGGAGCAGACTCCCTGCTGAACTTGGAGCCTGACGCAGGGCTGGATCCCAGGACGTTGAGATCATGACTTGAATTGAAATCAAGAGTCAGATGCTTAGCCAACTGAGCCACCCAGGTGCTCTCTTTCATCTTTCTTTAGAAAATAATTTCCATCAGTAATTCTTATTTTATTTTTTTTAAAATTTATTTATTTATTTGAGGGGGGAGGGGCTGAGGGAGAGGGAGAGATAAACTCAAGCAGACTCCATGCTGAGCGCAGAGCCCTAATCGGTACTGGATCACATGACTCTGAGGTCCTGATTTGAGCTGAAACCAAGAGTTGGACACATAACTGACTGTGCAACCCAGGCATCCCAATAAGTCTTCTTTTAATGTTAGCATAGCATTTTTTCATATTTTTAAAAAAAAACTCTCTATTTCTGAAGTTATGTCTTTCTTATGTTTGTATTTGTGTATTTGTGTTATTGTTTTTGATAAACTCAGAGCTTATTTGCCTAGCTTTTAATTGGATTTCTGAAGAATAACAAAGGTTACAACTCCTGGTTTCTTTTGAATATAATTTGTTCCAATGTCTGAATGTAGTATTTTTCTAGTTGAAATTATTACAATAACCAGAAAGTAATTTAAAACATTTTTTTAAAAGATTTTATTTATTTATTTGGAAGGGAGAGCATAGAGGGAGAGGGAGAGGGAGAAGCAGACTCCCCTCTAAGCAAAGAGCCTGATGTGGGACTTGATCCCAGGACCCTGAGATCATAACCCAAGCCGAAGGCAGATGCTTAACTGACTGAGCCACCTAGGTGCCCTAACGTATAAAATGTTTTATATCATGAATGAAAAATAAAAGTCAGCTTTTATGATATTTACTGATTTTTAGTGTTGGGAGGGTCTCTAGAAATTACCTTGGACCTGTGGTCTCAGATTTAGAGTGTGTGTGTGTGTGTGTGTGTGTGTGTGTGTGTAAACTAAGGCTCTAAGTAAGTGATTTACACAATAAAGCACTTCTTGTTGCAGCTAACATTAAAAAAGAGGACATTTTCATTTGTTTGTAAGTTACAGCTTTTTTTTTTTTAAAGATTTTATTTATTTATTTGACAGAGATAGAGACAGCCAGCGAGAGAGGGAACACAAGCAGGGGGAGCGGGAGAGGAAGAAGCAGGCTCATAGCGGAAGAGCCTGATGTGGGGCTCGATCCCACAACGCTGGGATCATGCCCTGAGCTGAAGGCAGATGCTTAACCGCTGTGCCACCCAGGCGCCCCAACAGCTTTTTTTTAAATTAAGCATTCATCAAAATGTTATATAGATAAAATGATGATGCACAATGCAGCATTTTAACAGATGGCTCTTTTTGACATAGTGTTTTAGAAAAGTAACATGATGACAACTCTGCATTTGCTAGAACAGACAGACATTTTGCAAGATGTTATGGCTGCTTATATTTAAAAAGCCCGGAGAACTAGGGCTGGGAATTCTGACATCAGTCAGTTTGCCAGCCTAATTCCTCAAATAAATATTCTCTACCATGGCTGAGGACATTTAGCAATGTCTGAAGACATTTTTGGTTGTCACAGCTGGGTGGGGACAGGTGGTGTTTGCTATTGACAAAGTAGTGAGTAGAGGCCAGGGATGCTGCTACAAGTGCAAGAATGCATTGGGTAGCCTTCAACAATAGAGAATTATCTAGCCCCAAATATCAGTAATGCCAAGGTTGAGAAAACTCAACCAAAGGTGATGACTCTTAAATTGATTGTGCCAGTCCTGTACTTAAAGTTGCTTATAATCACTTCAAAATGAGCATTACATACATTTGGAATGTAACATTTCCGAAGATGTGTTCTATGAAACATGAGTCCTATCAGGTATTCTGTGAGAAAAGAGTCAAATGTGCTTGAGAAACAGTGCGAATTATATTGTCCTCTTGAAGATTCACAGTGAAAAACCAGCATCTTAAAGGCTCTGATATGTCCTGCAGTAAAAAATCCACTTAACTTTGCTTATTCCAGAATATTCTACCTTTGTTATATCATGTAACATTTTGACATAGCCTCTATAAATATTCCTGAAAAGAGGCTTCAAGAAATGCTGTTGCTATGCTTTATGGTTGTCAAAGCCCTTTTATATTTGATCTCATTAGATTCTATCAATCATTCCTTAAGATAAAATTCTAAAATAACCTCAGCATTTCTCCCAAATAATTTTTCTGTTCTAACTTATTCTTTCTCATTCATTTCCTAGAGCCAGTAAAGATTTTCTGTCAATTAAGATGAATTTATTAATTTTCCTTTTACAAAAATAGACTATTCTGTTAGAAAATATATAAAATGTAAGTAAACAAAAAAAGAAATCCTCATAACTCCTCCAATTGTTAGCACATTTTAATATTTTCACATTTTCTTCCTGTCAATATATTTAAAAATAATAAAGTAACACTAGGGGCACCTGGGTGACATAATCAGTTAAGTGTCTGATTCTTGGTTTCAGCTCAGGTTGTGATCTCAGGGTTGTGGATGGAGCCCTGTGCAAGGCTCTGCACTCAGTGCAGTCTGCTTGGGATTCTCTCCCTCTCCCCTTACCCCACCCACTCATGCTCTCTCTCTCTTAAATAAATAAATCTTCAAGAAAAATAAAATAAAATAGTATTATAAATTCTTTTTATTAACTTGGATTCTTTTCAGTTCATATCTTTAACATTCTAGCATTTTTAATACTATTATTACAGTAACATGAGAACAGAAATGACTACAGGTATCGCCTACTTTTCAAAACTTTAGGATAGGCCAGTTTACTTTTGCAAAAGACCTGCATCAATACCTGTTTTCACTAACTGAAGGAAATCCAAAGAGATTTTGCTTTTGCAATAAAAGACAAAAGCAAACATAGCGTTCAGCATCTGTTTTGCAGTGAGCCATTACAAAGGCAGAGTGTGCCTGGAGCAGTGAGAGGCACCACCAAGTCCTTTCTAGGTCAACTACACTCACCATCTCAGCATCAAGCCTCTGTAGCTTTGAACTGTGATTGCGAGTATCTGTGCTTTATCTTCATTTGTTTTGTGCATCTGTTAGCAAGATGTGTCCTAAGGTATCAGAAAAACTTAAGAGAGGTTATTTTTTGGGTATTGAAACACTCAAAATGTTTCCATATATTAATGGTAATTGTTTCTTTACTTTATACCATTTCAGCTTATGAAAGTTTTTGTAGAAATATTCTATTTTCAGATGGTAGGGGAAAACTGTATTCAAGTACTAGCTGGAAAACTGATTGGTGTTTCATTACATGGCAATGTGATGTTTTATTTAAGAAGTCCCCTATTAGTGGAAAACTACTAGTTTCCTTTTATTTTTGGCTAATTTTCAGAATAAGCTAATGAACCACTTTCTACATGTATCTTTTACACATTCTTAATAGTTTCTTCGGGAAAGTTGCTAGAAGTGGAATCATTGTATTAATAGGTGGGGAAAGATGTAGGTTCAGGGGTGTGGTAATAATGGCGATGGATGTGTATTTAAGGATTTGGTGCTGAAAGACCTGCCATTTAGAAAGGCTGTGCAACTTTATATTCTCAACAGGAGTACATAAGAGTTGACATTAGGTATCGTCTCATTTTATGAGCAGAGTGTGAGATCTAGCCTCTTAACAGGTTAAGTGTACAATACATTATCATACTGTATTCTTATATTGCTTGGATTTGTCTCTTTCTTTTCATTTTCCCTGCCAGGCCCAATCTCTTATTTTTTGGCTTTCTGGTCGTCATACTGTTTTGCCCACCTCCATTTCTTTGCTCATGCAGGCTCAACTCAAATGCTTATTTCTCTAAAAAGCCTTCCTATGTCAATTAGCATCAAATTCCACACTTCACAGTTTATCTTGACTTTATGTTGTGTTTAATTGCATCATATGTCTTTGCTGTTTGACCAGCTTATTAGCACTACTAGAGCCCTGATCCAAAGAATCATTATGTCTCAGTCACTGTGCTGGTCCCGGGATGCAGGAATAAAGCAAACAGCTCTTGCTGTCAAGCTGCAACAGTTTGTAGAGAAGATAAAGAATAAGCAGCCTATGAAAAGCACTATAACAGCACTAAATAGGGTACCACAGGAATACAGACTGGGGACTGGGGATTTGATGCTAGGGAAGGCATCCTGGAAAGAGATCCTCAAGGTGGGTTTTGAAGGATGAATAGGTGTCCTGAGTAGTGAAGGATAAGTAGGTGAAGACATAGGAAAGTCTGCATGTTGTAAGCATATATGTACATTTGTGCGTCTATAACATGTCAGGGAAAGAACTTGAAATGTACATGGAGGAGTAGCAAGAAATGAGCCTGGAGATGTTGGAAGAGAACAAAGCCTAAGAGCCATATGGTTGCTGCTAAGACATTTGGTCTTCATCCTGATGATACCAAGAGTGTGGAGGGTGGATTGACTGAGGCAAGCATGCTGGGAAGTCATGTTTATAATTTTTAGCATGCCTGCTGGTCCCAAACTTGTGTGTGTGTGTTTCTGATTTCTTAAGGATTCTGGACATGTCATTTAATTCCTTGGGCATCCTATTTGATTAGATGATTATGTTCAAAATTATTCTCCTAGTACAGGACTTAAAATAATGGGAATAGGAGTGGGACATATTATTTAGTGAAAATGTCTGAAATAATAGAGAAGTTATAGTTTTTCACCTCCTGTTTGGCTTGTGTACATTTATTATACACATGTGTCCTGCTACTTCTATCTCAAGCTCATATAATGTGGTTGTGATATGTAGGCTGATTTATTTAATCATTTTAGTTGCCTTCTTACTTGATTATACACAGTGGAGAGATGAATAGAGTTAGGTAGACAAGAAAGACCTCATTGAGATAAATCATATTTTTGTCAGGAAATGAAAATCATTTTTATTCTACTGAGAGAAAAGGAAGTTTTGTTTATGATATGATTTAATTTTTAGAAATTTAATTATAGCTTTTAATATAAAGCTTTGAATTCTGAAAACATAATAGTAATAACAATAGACACCATTGAATTCATTTTCTTGCACAGAGATTTCTACTCAATTTAAGAACTCATTATTTAACAACTAAGCTTAAATCACAAATATTTGCTACCTTACTCATATTTCAGCCAGATAAAAGGCTTTGCTGTTTTATAGTCATAGCTTGTTTTTTGTGTAGGCTTAAGATGCCGATAGCAACTTTTCACACTTTGCCAGCTAGCTTTACCTAGTTGAAGAATAATTAACTACACTGACAAAGAGTAATCAGTGACTGGAATTACTCAGGAGAAAAAAATTCTTTAAATTCAAATCGCTGTATTATAATTACAAGCAACTTGTATTAACTTTTTTCAAAGAACCTTATTTAAAAGCCTTAAGCATTCTTGTCATCATCAGGAGGTAGTTTCTTCTCACTTTATGGATGGGGAATCTGAAGTTAAATGACTTGCTCAGAGTCAAAGGAAATGGTTATGTGAGACCTGGTATTGACAAAAAGTATTATTTCTTAGAAAAGCTTCTAGGGCTTTACTCAGACCACTGGTCTGGATCTGCCCCACCTTCCCACAGTGAGACCATTGTCTATAGCGCATATATGCTGTCTGGGGCAACCAGGTGAATTTCAAAGGATCTCTTCTTTGGTAATCAATCTCAAGACTCTTTGAAGCAATTGATACTCTGACAAAATCTGAATGATAGGTCACCCCATGTGTTTGAGGGAGAATTGTGAAGTGCTTCTCATTTGTCATATAAATATTTGAGATGGTACCAAATGTCACCTCAAGGGTAACTATACTTCTAAGCTTATAAAGTAGGGATTGATATCTGACGTAAGTATCAAAAAGGAAGAAGACCTGTAGTTATCTACTGACATTTAAGCATGCGAGACACTCAATGATTCATGTTTCCCTAGGGAACTGCAGTGGTTCATTGGCAGGAATGTGCTTTCTGCCTATAAATAGGCATATTAGTATATCATTTAGTTTTATTAAGATAAGATTAATTAATTTTAATAAGATAAGATAAATTAAGATAATTTCCATTCATCAATTTATTTTGGAGTGTGTAGCATTTCATTTACCTTGTATTCTTTGCTACCCCCAAGGACTCATACAGAAAGATGGTTCCTTTTTTTTTTTTCTGGATATTTTGGAAATATGGTTGTATATGGAGAAAAATGAACCATTTAATGCTTCAGTTATATTAGTAATTATTACCAGCAGAGTCTAACCTGGCAACTCTGACAGTAACAGTCTACAGCAAGAATCTATGTCTTAGATGATATGTGCAAGTCTACCTCTCATATCCCTTAATGATCCTTGCATGACTAATACATAGTGACATTTACGAAGCACTCATCTAAAACCGTTCATATTCATTTTGAAAATACTCATCTGTGGCATATTCACCAGCAAGAAATGCGGCTGAAAAATCATTAACCCCTTCTTCATTGGTGTTATAAAACGTTATAGGATTCGTGCTTTCTGATCATACTCTGCTAATATGACCAACCCAATACTATACAGTAGATTAAGGTGTTTAAAACATAATCAAAGACATTATTAGAGATGCAATCTATAAAATTATAAGAAACGTTTGGGAGGCCTGTAACATGTGGATCTCAGAGTATAAACCAGTATGATGGGAAGCAGCCTAAGGAGGACCTTGAGAAAAGTGATTAGAATAATAAAGTGAAGGCACCGAGATGAAAGGAGTTTATGGAGCTAATTGGGTTACTCTCTGGTACAGTTTATTACAGAATGACTGAAAATGTCTAAAGTGTTTGTATTAACATGGAAGCCATGGGTCTCAGCTATGACAGTCTTCAGATTATTTTGAGATAGTATATTTGGAAAGATAATGTGAGTAAAATTGTTCCATTTGACTTCATTTATTTTGCTAATAGTGATTCTCTTTTTAAAATTTTCAAATCTATTAAGTAGAGTTTGTCTTACCTTTCCTTCTCTTGCTCTCATTTTATATAGAATATCTTTACCTACTTGATTCTATTTTTAACTCTCCATCTTGATCCCCAGGATTGCAAAGAGAGGAGTAGAAGAGTAAGTACTCAATAAGATACCTTGGTTGTGTTCACCTCTAGGTGAAGAAATTTCCAACATCTCTGTCAGATGTGACTAGCCTCCTTTTCGATGGGAAAGAAGCTCATTACTTATCGGAATAGCCCACTACATTTTTTCCCCGTCAATTAATTGTTGCAGTGTTTTCCTACATATTTAATTATGAAATTTCTATCTCCTAGTTCCAAGCAAATTTAGTGACCTATTCAAACACTCCTTCATGTCATGTTTCTGCTCAGTGCACATCTCAATTTTTAAATTGTAGTACCATTATTTTAGTATATTTACCTCCCTCATTTGTCCTTGATTTTCCTAATTCCAGTGCCTGGCTCTATGCCTAGGGTTTAGAAAGTCAACAAGCATTTGTTGAGCAGATCAGTGGATATCCTATTTTGCTGTCTGATCAGGATTGTTTCTACTGCTAGCCTTTTGCCTCTAGCTGGATCTGGATTGAATTTAACTCCTACATGTGCTTGCGACCTGCCTAAACTATACTCTATACTAGAAACATTCCTTCAGTCAGGTTTCTAATGGCTTGTCCTGTCCCATTTAGAGTATGATGGCATCTACAGAAGTTTACATGCCAGCTGATCAGAGAGAACACCTTCCAGCCCCAGCTTTGGGCCCTGTAAGAGTCTGACATTCTACATATACATTTTCAGGACCATTTGAAGAAGGCTATTGGAATGTCAGAAGATATTTCCATTTTTCATATTTTTGTGTTTATTGTGTATATTTTTAAGTTATGTATTTTCCAATATCCATTTTTCATTTCTTTTAAAAAATATTCTCTATTTGTTAATTACTAGGCCCATACCAAAGCATATGACATAGTGGGCTGCATTTTAATGGATTTTTCAGACATTGAGACATTGAAGCTATAAAATAAAAATGTGTTTTTCTTGGAGAATGTTGTCTTTAGAAAGATATCTGCAGGGGGATGTGATGATCAGTAATTACAGTCAAAAAAACAAGAGTCAGGACAGACTGAAGGACAGGGCACATAACAGAGACAAGCCAAGTTACTAAAAACCTATATATACTCCCCCTTTTTATGATTAAAACAAAACAGGTGGGTGGGAATAAGTTAAAGCAAGAGAAAATGTGCACATGTGCTAGATGAGAAAATGTAGAAGCTTTAGTTGAAATCTTAAGTAAGGTTCTGGGACTGAGGAGAGAAGATGTGGGATAAAATCTAAAAGGAAATTAAAGTGCAATTGTTAAAATCAAGAATTTAGTGCCATGAATAGAGATGGAGAGATGCAGCTGGGAGGGGGGAAGAGTGAGGAGGAAGTAAAATTAGTCACAGATGTGAGTACTTAGGGAATTCAATACTTGTTGATTTGCTGTTTGGAATGATGGTAGATTCATTGGTTGAGCAATCAGTATTAGGGTTCAGAATTATTGAGGAAAGAAGATGATGGAGAGGAAACTCACTTTGGAACAGTGGTTCACAACCTTGACTGCATATTGGGATAACCTGGGAGCTATAAAAAGTACTAATGCCTGGGTTTGACCCCCAGAGACTCTAATTTAATTGGTTTGGTGTGTGCTAGTATGCTGAGTTTCAAAAGCTCTCTAGCTAATTCTAATATGTACCCACGATTGTTCTAGAATCACTGCTCTAGATTTAGAAAAAGTGAACGTTAATATTTTAGGGAGACAACTGAAGAGTAAGATAAAATTCAGTGCCTTATCAGGGTTCAAAGGTAGTTGAAAGGGGAAAGAGAGAACTTTCAGAGAAGGAAATAGAAGACTAGAATTAGAAGTCACTTACACTCAGCCCAGCAGATGGTAGCATTTTTACAAAGGAAAAATAAAAATAAAGAAGAGTGAAATAGTGAAGGGAAGTAGAATGTGGACCTGAAAGCAGAATCCTCATTCAGATATTAAGTAAGGTTTATTTAACAACAATTTATTTATACCTACTATACCCCTGGCACTGAGCTTGGTATTACAGATACAGCAGAAAACAATAAAGTCAGAGTTGCTGATCTCATGGAGCTAAAATTTTAGTGAAGGAAAAACAGGGAAAGAGAGAGAAAGATAGAGAAGGGGAAATTCTTGAAAGAATTGTGGTTGTAGCAAATGGCACACAGAGAGCTAACTGGAATCAAAGAGATGAGAAACAGACTTTTTGAGGGAGCATTGTATTTCAAAGAACTAAATGTGTTCATGACTGATGAGACCTAGAATAATCCTTGGGTCCCCAAATCTCTGAAGGTAGGGAGCAGACTCAGTGCCCAAAGGTGAGGTGGGGAAAGAGGGGAAAGGCGTATGCTTCAATGACCATTTTATAAGTGGTCAAGTTGGATGATGGGAAAGGTTCCCCAGGTTCAGAGCCAAGGTCATGAAGAACAATGGACTGGGGAGCCCCTCTCCAGGAAAAGAATCTGGACCTAATCAACCAACATCCTCCAGCCCCAGGTGGGATTTCATAATTATTATGGAATGCTTACTACTTTGTCTCTTCTCATTCGCTAGCTCTCTGAATGGAGATGTTTATTGTAGTTATCCTGTCCCTTTTCAACTTTTTGGAATGTTTGTGGGGAAGATAGTTTATTTTTTAGTTTTTTAGAGCCTATCACGCATGCCAAGAGGTCCTAGACATTGAACTTGATACCATGTCCAGATGAAAAGTTGGTTAACCTCCATAGAGTCGATATGGGGCCTGTAGGAAAGATGGTGAACAGAATATTTGATGACCAGAGGGGCAGACTGTGGCAATCATCAATGCGGGATGCCAACTATTTCTAGTTTTTCTCCTTTTTTGGTCACTCAGATTTCATAGTTGTAGCTGCAGCATTGCCCAGCCTATCTTGACTAATTTTGGAGGTTTTTGCAGAGACCTAGTAAGATAATGGTGGTCGTAAATAGGGTAATGGAAGTAAAAATGGAGGAATATCTAATTCAAGATATACACTGAGGATAAAAAGCACATAGGAATTGCTGCCACTACTTGGATGTGAGGAGGGAAGGAAAGGAATAATCAAGGATGAGCGTCAGGTTGTTTAGTATTGATGTTTATTTTTTTTAAAGATTTATTTATTTATAAGAGAGAGAGCGTGTGAGTGGGCAAGTGCGAGTGCACAAGAGTGTGTGCCAGCAACAGCAGAGGGGGAGAGAGAGAGGGAGAGGGGAAAGAGAATCCAAGCAGACTTTGCACTGAGCCTGGCCTGGGTCTCAATCCTATGACCTTGAGATCATGACCTGAGCCGAAACTGAGTTGGACGCTCAACTGACTGCCCCACCCAGGCGCCCCAGTATTGCTGTTTATTGAGATGGGGAAGAATGAAGAAGGTGGGGGAGTTTGAGAGGACAAACACATGTTCAGCTTTGCACATTTGGAGATTGAGATATATGTGAAATATCCAAGTAAAGATGTTAAATAGGCAGCTGGATATGTGAGCCTGGGGTTCAAAGTAAAGATTTGTGCTTGAGATCTAAGCTTCTGGGAGATAAACATATAAATAGTATTTTTAGTCAGAATGCATAAGATCCCATAAGGCGAGGAGGGAAGTTGGGCCAGGATTGAGCATGGAGAATTGCCAATATATAAAGATTTAGTGTGGGGAAGAAGGGACCTGAAAAGGAGACTGACAAGGAGTGACCAGAGGAGTAGAAGGAGAACTCAGTGAGTGGGGACCTGCGCTCGGTGGCCCGATAAAGTTAACTGTGATAAGCATGTCTGAAAGGTTGGGATAGAGAAGTGCTCCCCAGAGCGGTGCAGGCAGAAACCAGACTGAAGTGGGTTGAAGAGCGAATGGGAGGTGAGAAAGTGGAGGCAGCACAAGTAATGCCTCTTTTGAGGAATTTGGCTATGAAGGAGAGAACGGAATATTTTCGGGTTGAGAGAGGTTTTTTTAAAATTTTTTATTTTTTTAGATCTATGATACTGCAGCATATTTGAATAAATATAGAAGTGCTTCAGTGGAGAGAATTGCTAATTAGGGGGTGGGGGGTACTTGACTAAAGTAGTGACATCTGTGAGAAGGTGAGAGAAGGTGGGAACATGGGCACATAGGAGGGGTTAGGCTCTAATAGAAGGAGCAGAGAAGGGAAAAAATGGCTGTAGATGCCGAGAATATAAAGCAGATCACTGACTTTCTTATTTTCAGAGAGTAATGAGATGAGGCCTTTATCCTCGAGTGAGGACGAAGTATGTATAAACTAGTTCTTGGTGAGTTAGAAGTTATACTGCTTGAGAAACATAGTAGGATTACGAGGGAGTAGTGAGCATCTATTTAAGTTTGCAGTCGTGAATTTAAAGTGAAACCAGTCAGCCGGGTTGGGCAATTTTTCTTCAGGAATGTTCAGCTGTGTAACTGTAGGGATGGATACTCCATCTTATCCATCAGTTTGGTGGAGGGAGAAAGCAGGAAGGGAACTGAGAGTATTTGCAAGGCAGGGAATAAAATATTGGACCTTGCCTATAGGGTCTGGATAGGAGGGCAGTGAACCCAGGAGGGACTGAGAGAAGGTGAAGTGGTGATACTATATGGTCCAGGGAAATTTTTGAAGCAGGAGTTAAAATATTCAATAAGTGATTGTGAATGAGCAGGGATTTGACAGATTATTGCAACCAGTATGGGGACTGAGTGATATATCCTGTTCGCAGGAGCTCAAAAGAGCAGGGATTTTTGTGAGCAGGAAGAAGAAAAAGCTGGGGGTAAGCAAGACTGTCAGGGTGGGATTTTAAGGTGAGAAACAGAAGAACTTTTCCTCAAGAAGGTTTTCAGAGCAGTTGGTATTCAAACGGATCTCTTTAAAATAAGAGGTCAAGAGTTTGCTGATTCCGGTGGGCACAGTTGAAGGGTTTGGGATGAGGCAGGGGTGGTGGAGTGGGGAACAGAGGTGGGAGACTGGGACAGTTTAGAGATTTTGTGGGGTGCGAAAGTGCACAGTAATATATAATTGAGAAGAAAATTTAGTGGCAATGTCATTTGAGTAGAATCTTCCTCTATAGCCATCTATTATATCTGCATTCTGGTTTCACTCTTACCCTCATCATTACTTTCCTGACCCTAACTTGCCATCCATTTCTCTATTATATTCTCAGTTTTGCTCAAGGAAGGACAGGAGTTTGCCTTTCTCAGCATTTCTTACCCACACTAGATGTCACTGTTGCTTGCCTCCTAATTTCAGTCCTTCTGTAGCTTACTCAGTGTGACTGTTCAGTGTGGCAGTGATTGCTCCGGGGGCCACCCTTTGCCTTACCCACGCAAAGACACACACACTCAAGATTTAATGAGATTCTGGCGCTTATAAAACCACTGAGGTGTTAAATCGCCTAGGGTTAAACAGAGCTTCTTATGTGTATATTCTATGAAGCTTATTTAGTTTTTGTCTGCATTTAGGAATTAAAAGACTGAGTGAGAACTCAAGACGGGAATTCTTCACAGAAAACACATCTCCTTCTTTCTGTGAAAATATGGCATTTTACACTTAACTTCAAACTTAGTTAATGAGCTGCCTCCTCACCCTCTGTTATGGGGAGCAGGAAGCCTGATGTGAAATTGCATTTAGGTACCTCAGTAATCTTGCTGTGTGGTGAAGAACTTTCCCGGGCTGAGCTTGGGTGTGCTATTACCGCATGAGGCTGGCTACTTCTGGTTTCTGATCTAGGGGCGCAGCACCAGATGGTTGGTTCCTTAGTCCAGAGAAGAGTGTGGAAGACCCCGTGAGCAAAGGGGAAGGTCCAGGCTATTATTTGCAAAACTGGCGAAGACTATAACCACTGTAATAACCAGAAGCATAACCAGAAGTTGCCAGTAGCTATGGACACATTTTTTTCCTTCTTGACAGAATCCTACTCAAGAAATGAGAGGAAATTTCAGAAAGGATAGTGAGGGGCAGGTGGGAGAGATCATTATCTTTTGGAGTTTTAAAAAAAGACCAAATATTTAGTCAGTCGGGTAACCAATATTTATTGCATAACTACCATGTGTAAATATAGCTTGAAGTACTGGGGACATGCTGGTAAACAAAACTGAATTGATTCCCACTTGCATGGAGCTTAATTCCATTGGCACATGGGAGAGACAGAAATAAACGTGTATATATATTTTTTCAAAACACAGCTTTGCAGAAAGTAAAATATTGTGATGGGATAGAGAGTATGTGGGTGGTGGTGACATCTAGGCTGAGACCTGAGTGATAAGACAGAATAAGAGACGATGTGGGGGAAGGAAGTGGTTTGTGCAGAGGGAAAGCCAACACCAGGGTCCCATGTCGGGAAGTCCATTGCTTGTTCAAGGAAAGGAATGAAGGCTGGACAGGCCAGCACACAATAGGCAAGAACTGTGTTTGAAGTGAGGATGGAGAGGTAGAGATTGATATATAGACTATGGGGCACCTTGTGGGTCACAGGTCCTGGGTGTAGCTTTGTTAGTGTAGAGGTGGGTGACCGAAGGTTTTGTGAGGAGCTGTGAGGTGATTTGATTTATGTTTGTAAAAGATCATTCAGGACATTGACTAAAGAACTGGTGGGGGCCAGAGTAGAGAGCAGGGAGATAAGTAGGAGGCAAGAGTGGTGGTGCAGGGGGAGAGGTGGTGGGTTGAGCCAGGCTGGTGAGGGTAAAGATTTGAGGTCTGTCCTTCAACAACGGTCAGCTTTGGACCATCGACCCAACTTTCAAGTCTCTATTTGAAGTTTCGGGATGCTTTTTCATCCGTTGATTATTGATCTTAGGTGAGGAATGGGGGGAGGGGTGGTCGATGGCAGCAGCAGCAGAAGAAAGAGATGAGGAACTAATCAGACAAGGGCAGGGAAGAATTCACGCAGTATTTCTCTAATCACTGCTTTCATTGCCTAAATCATTAGCATATTTCATTCTAGAGCAAACTTGCTAATATTATTCTTAGGATGAAGTTGAAATTGTGTGTGTGTGTGTGTGTGTGTGTGTGTGTTTTCCCTTTCATTAAATATGACACAGGCCACAACAACCATGCCAGTAGCACCAGGAGATTCGTAGGCGCTTGAGGTATAGGGAAAGGACTGTCTTCTGACGAAATTCCTGAGGCCAGGGAGAGAGAGCTAATTTGAGCTATGTTAACCTTTACAACATAAATTCCAACAAATCTGTGTGTGGGAACATAGGAAGGACTGGTAGTGGTGGTGGTGTGCCTGTGTGTGCACACCCACACATGTAAGTCGGGACAGATGTATCACTGTATAATGCACTTTCTAGGCAAATGGGCCTCCATTTATAAACTCTTACTATCTGTTAGTACTCTACTCCCAGATTCATATCTGGTACCGTAATCAGTTATCATGTTAGCCCCATGATATCAGTGTACACATTTCATTGATGAGGTAGGTGAGATCTAGAATGGGTAAAACCACATGGCTAGTAAGTAAATAGGCAAACAGGAATTGAAACCCAGATCTGCAGTTTTAGTAATTATGCTGTACTGCCTCCCAAAGTCTCTTGCTAGTTATATATTTCTAACGTGACATTTTTTACTTACACAGAGTTGGCTGTTTGTGAAATTTTATGTTTATTCTTTACAAAGAAAGCTTTTTTAAGAGCAAGAAGTACATTTCTATTATTTTTAGTAACCAATCCCTTGTTGTACTTATCACAATATTAATCTTTAATAACTCTAACTACCCTAATCTATCTCTTAAGCAATATTTTTATCTGGCAAATCCATAGAATTATGAGGCTTTTCACTATACAAACAGATACGTGGAAGACTGGGTATACCTCCATCAACTATTCTTTTCATTCGTAACTATTCTTCTTTTCATAGTAGAACAACGCAACATATTGCAACAGTGCTGGCAACACTGAACAGTAAAATAATCCTCTGTGTATCCGTGAGGGTTCTGTGTTGCAAGCATTAGAAGCTGCCTCTCCTTAACTTCGGCAAAAAGAAATTTGCTGGCAGGCTATCAGGAAGCTCGCTTGTTTGCTGAGAAGCCTAGAGACTCTGTAACCTGGCAGGAATGCAGGCAGGTTCAGCTGCAAGAACCACAGCCCCGGTCAAGTAGCAGGAATGGCCTGGTGAGGACACCCCTCTCAGCCTCTGCGGCTACCACACCTCCCCTGCCACTACCCTGGACATCGGATTCTGCAGCTGGCACTGGGAGATGCTTCTTGGAATGAATTCCAAACTGTCCCTGCTTCTTTCTGTTACTCACCTACAACAAAGGGGCAGGCAGGATCATCAGATTGACTAAGCCCGGGTCACTTGCCCTACCTGTCAGTGGCAGGGAGAGGTAGCCTGTGACACACAGATTTTCAGAGAGAGATGAAGCCTTACTTTTCACAAGGTAGGAAAGGATTTCAGATGCTGGGCAATTAAAGGAATGGCACGTGTCTATTAAACTATAAAAATAACATATTTTTAGGCATTAAGTGCTCATATAGAATTTTTCAGGTTTCTTGAAAAGGCAACATAATTCTGGAAAGAAACTACTTTCCCATAGTATAGACTTCAATTATCTCAAAATAGCTACTGAGCTGGGGAGGGGTCACTTACTCTGCATTTGCATACAGATGATCTTGCCAGCCATTTGGTTCTGTGTTGAGAATTCCAATATGACATTCGGCAGTTATTGGAACAAAGACTGAGTTTGCATCTTCCTTCCATTTATTTCATTTATCTCTGATAGGCTTTGTGGGAACAGTTTGTCTCTAATCCAAGCCATCAGAAAGGCTTTTACATGTTCCTTCTGGCGATGTCTGATTTTCAGAGTTCTTGGGGTAATCAGTTCGCATTTTTTTTTAATTGAGCTCATTCAAAAGCAACTCCTCCCCTCAAAGGAATGTTATGTTTTTGAATTTTATTGTTTTGCTCAGAGATTAAGCATTTGTATCATAATATATAAAATGTACCCTGCCAACCTATTAGTACCACAATAAAACTGATGTGGCAGTGTTTTAATCGCACAGTAGTTTTAGTGTTTACCCACCTAGCTTTTTAAAAGCAAAGTGACCAGAGGACATTCAAAAGGCCATGTGAGATCTTTAATGTAGCATGTTGCCTTTCATTATGCTGCAGTTTTATTCTGATGTGGTAGAAGCCTAGTTGAATCGGATCTATTAAAAATGAATAAAATAGCGTCATTACAATACAGACAAAATAAAATTAACAGTGCTAAATGTTATGGAAACTGCAACTGTCAGCACAAGGCATTATAGGAACTGTAATAAAATTAAAAATAATAATAATAAAAAAATCTACTCAAAGCAACCAAGCATTAATCTTGTCCTAACAGGGATACTTAGTAAGTCTAGATACAGTGGGATTTGATTCATAAATCAGTTATGCCCCACTCAATTGCAAAATCCATGAAATTTATGTATCCTAAAAAAAATAGATTAATATCCAAAACTCCTCAGTCTTTTTTCCTTCAACATGTACATAACAACCTGAAATTCATTTTTGTAGTTTGTGAAGTATATTGTACAAGGAACCCAAAGAGTCCACCTCAAATAGATCTTCTTTGGAAAAGGATCAAAGTATAGTACAAATTAGAGGGAAACAAAAAATACAGGATTAATGTACACAAAGAAATAAATATAAAATTCAAGTAAAGAAATTCTTAGCTGTGTATATTTCAGAAAAAGTGTTTTCATTGGAAAAGAAGTAAAAAAAAGAGTGTTAAATATTTTAGTCTTTCTGCATATACTAATTAGTTATTGATTCTTGGCTTTATACTAACTCTCCTATTTTAGTACTTTGCACATGCCAGACATTGTGCTGAGCATTTTGTATAACGTATCCAGTTTATTTCTCAGTAGCTCCATAAGGTACGCATCATTAGCTCCATTTTGGAGTAAAGGAAACTGAGGCTTCAAGAAGTTAAGAAAATGAGTAATTTAGCATTTGACCCTACCTCGGCTTCAATGTCCACACTTTTTATCCCTGGAGGTACTACTGCCCTTGAGTATCCCACTCTTTTAATGCTCATGGAATGCTCGAAGCCATGCTAAGTCTTACTACGTGCTACTTGAGGACAGGAATCATATTTACAATTTTTATACACCATACTTACCTAGGACAGTGTTTCAGAGGCTCTCAGAAAACAGTTGAAATTATGAAGTTATTGATTTCTCCAGCCTTGCAATAAACTCCCAGTTATAATCATTAGAGTCTCTCTACAGTGAAGTTCAGGCTTCTGTAATATTAGATTTGAGGCTCAACTTTGAAATTAGATTGTTTAGGCAACCTCAATAGGGAGCAAGGACAGGTTTTGATGGACTATTACAGTTATGAGGTCACACTTAAAACCTTTCTCCATAGGGGGGGGGAAATCCCATCTGAGTGATTTACTGCTTTCTAAAATGTTAAACAAAAAATTTGGTTTCCAGTGGGGATCCACACATAAGCAAATTCCATACCAGTAGAATGGGACATAAGAAATGATGCCTGTTTTCCTAATATGCTTCACCTTGACCTAGATGTTGTTAGTCTTTCTTCCCAAGTCCACGATTGATACTTCTACTTTGGTATGGGGATGAGTTACTTCATTTGTTTTAACTCACAATTGACCAAGAAAAACCCACATTTCCACCATCCAACTCTCTCAATCTGTTTGTTAAAAAAAAATCAGTTCATAGAAAAAGATTATTAATTTTTCTAGTGCAAATATTCTTAATGAAAAAGACATTTTTATAGAGATGTTATAAGGTTTTCTCATGAAGTTTAGGAAACCAATATATAAGACAAATAGATTATATTTGATATATATAATTACATACCTAGGCTATTAGACAGTCAGGGCTGAAGTTGTTACAGAGACTTCTGCACTGGGTTATTTTGTCTTTCATATACCGTGAGATTGTTTAAGGCCATTTTATTACATCATATTACATTATTAAATGTTTTAAAGTGTTTTGAGGAGATGAGATAATTTTGCCAAAAAAGAAAAGGAAGGAGTGTATAAAAGCTCAGCACTTAGAGAATGTATTTGTATTCAAAGTTGAATATGAACAATCATAGTCACTGTTTTCCTTTTTCAAGTCCTTCACCTGGCACGAGGTATCTGCACTACATATCAACGCCATCAGTTGAAGTTTTACCTTTGGTTGAGATAAAACCTATATGAAGAAAATTTTCTTGTTTGTATTAAGATTATTGGGTTTAACCTTTTATTGTAATAGCAGATTAAATATGGTCTTGTGTTGGAGGACTACTTTTGGTGGTAATTGGATTAAGGGGAACCTGTATGTTATTTTATGAGATCACCTTGTTGCCACTGTTCCAAAAATATTTATCAAATGCATATTCTGTGTTATGCATGCACATGCTACCGTGCAGGGATGTAATGATGAAAGCAATATTATCATTGCCCTAGAGTAACTCACAAATAAGGCTGTCAGAACATTTCAGTTTATTAGGGAGTTTGCTGATGATGTACCCATGGCACTGTCAGAATAGGAAAATGGGACCATTAGCCAACCTGAGGATTCAGATAGTCTTCCTGAACATCTGAGTTTTGAAGGATCATAAAGGGAAACTTTCTTATCAACAAAGATGGTTATTTTGGTTACACGGCTTTTTTAAAAAAATTTATTTTTATTTTATTTTATTTTTTAAATTATTGTGTTCAATTAGCCAGCATATAGTACATCATTAATTTTTGATGTAGGGTTCAATGATTCATTACTTGCATATAACACCCAATGCTCATCACCACACATGCCCTCCTAGTACCTACTACCCTGTTATCCCACTCACCCACCCCTCCCTTCTGTAACTGTCAGTTTGGTGTCTGGAGTCCAGAGTCTCTCATGGTTTGTTTCCCTCTCTGATTTCTTCCCACTCAGTTTTCCCTCCCTTCCTCTGTGGTCCTCCACACTATTCCTTATGTTCCACATATGAGTGAAACCATATGATAATTGTCTTTCTCTGCTTGACTTATTTCACTTAGCGTAATCCCCTCCGGTTCCACCCATGTTGATGCAAATGGTGGGTATTCATCTTTCTGATGGCTGAGTAATATTCCATTGTATATATGAACGTGCCATTTTATTTTGTTTATTCTTTATAAATAGGGATGGACGTTTTGTTTTACTTACCCATTCTTTGTTCACATTTCAAATAAAATACTGTAACCAGGCACAATTAAGTTAGACACTTACCTATAGAAACACAAGCTACTGGTGACTCCTAGTTACATTCAATTTTCAGAACTGGTACAAGTATCTCTATTTTTCAGGGTGTAAGGCAGGGATAGAGAGAGAGGAGAGGAATTCCTCTGCCCCCCCACCCAAAAAACTAAGTTTGAAAATACTTATCAAAGAGGGAAGCCAGCCAAGTGGTAGGTATAGAAAGAACACTGGGCAAAACATTTCTGACATTTCTGCCTAGTACCATTCAGTTTTGTTTTGTTTTGTTTTGTTTTGTTTTGTTTTGGGTTGTTTTGTTGTTTGTTTAATCACTATAGGGATTCCAGAGTATTTCTTGGTATCTCACCTTCCTCTTAATATGTCATTTTCTGTGCTATTCTTATCTGAGAGAACTTAAAACTTTAAACCCATGTATCTATACCTGAAAGTTACTGAGACATGCCTGTTAAATGGCCTAATTCTAGCAAGAAAAAGAATCCAGGTAATCTGCATTTGCTCCCCTTTTCTACTTCCATTATATTCATGTATGACTGAGGTCTATTGTCGATAATCCATGTGTTTAAAACCCATGCCTCTCAGCAACCTTTAAGAATCTTTTTCGTTTTCTTTCTTTCTTTCTTTCTTTCTTTCTTTCTTTCTTTCTTTCTTTCTTTCTTTCTTTTCTTCTTTCTTTCTTTCTTTCTTTCTTCTTTTCTTTTTTCTTTTCTTTCTTCTTCTCTCTCTCTTTCTTTTTCTCTCCCCCTTCCTTCCTTCCTTCCTTCCTCCCTCCCTCCCTCCCTCCCTCCCTCCCTCTCTCCCTCCCTCCCTTCCTCCCTCCCTATAATGCTTATACACTTACTATATGCCTGATATCAGGCTAGGTACCGAGGATTTAATATTAAATAAGCTGATGTGTTCTCTACCCCATGAGGCTTCCATTTTAATGGGGCAGATGCTCAATTTAACAGCAGTGTGAAGTAAAGAGTAAGTTAGGAGATATATATAGGAGAACATGCTTAGTATGAAAGTAGACACTGACAGGGAAAGTGAGGGAAGAATTTCCAAAAAGAGGAATGTACTAATTCAGACATAAAGGGTGAATAAGATGTTTAGACATTAGGCAGTTTACTAGCCCTTAATCAATTAGTGGATTTAAGCACTGATCATCACTGATTGCTTACATTACAATAACAGAGACAAGCAGGCATTATATATCCCTGATACAAGAATACTATACAACCTATGATGTATGATATAGTCTTGGAAAGAAAAAAAAAAGAACCTGATTCAGATTAAATCTCTAGATCTAGTTACCAAATTATAGCAGCTATGGTGGACAGAGGAACATATTAAATGATAAAACAAGATGCAATCAGAATCATCCAGGAATGTGGGGAACTCTATAGGCCATCCAATCCATTTTTTTCAATTAATAAATTGCAAAGGATGGAAGAGGAATCTGAGATTAAAGGAAACTTAAGAACTTTATTAATCACAATGTATTAAACTTATTAGGATCTTGAGTCACATAAAGAAATTGTAAGTATAAATAATTTCATGTATATGGAATTGATGAGGCAGTGGGATATTTGAACACTACTGGATAGTTGAAGGTTTAGTTAATTTTAAAATGATAAAACAGGATGCAATCAGAATCATCCAGGAATGTGGGGAACTTCCTGGATAGTTGAAGGCTTAGTTAATTTTAAAAAAATATGAAAATTATAATTATGGTAAAAATAGTCCTTATAATTTGGAGATACATATTGAAGATTTTACAGATGAAATAATGTGATGTTGAAATAATATAGGAAGGAGTAAGTGGATGGAGGTATGGGTGAAACAAGATCAGTGTGTGAGTTAATGATATTTGAAACTGAAGAATGGGAAATAGGGCTTTACTAAACTATTTTGTCTACTTCTGTGTATGTTTAAAATTTCCTATTAAAAGTTGAATAAAAAGATAAAAGGCACATATCCCAAGGTTTAAAAATTAGCCATGTGGAAAGGAAAAGTATTTCTGGCAGAGTAAACAGTATACATAGATGTCTAAGCAGAGGTAAGGGAGAATGCCATTTTCAAGGAACGGAAAAATTCAGTATGGAAAGAATGAGAAAGGAAAAACACAAGTTGCAGAGCTGGAGGCATCCATTCATGAAGGATCTTGAAAGCCACATTAAAAGTCTGGATACCATCCTTAGAGCAATAATAAGCCATTGAAAGATCCTAAGCAGGAGTAACCTAATTATTAGGAAAAGCTACAGCCTTGAAAATGATTTTGAAGGAATCTAAGAGAGACACTATGAAGCTGGTTGGTAGACTGTTGCAATAGTGCAGGATGGATGGCAGATGATATGGAAAGTAGATGGAATTGAGAGATGTGGGAGAACTAGATATGAGAGATGTGTGAGGAAAGGGATCGGAGGTGATTTCCTAGATTTCAGGCTTGGATGTCTGGGTAGTTAGTGAGGCCTTACTGAAATCGAGAGCATCAGATGAAGAGCAAACTTGGAGGGAAGTATGAAGAGCTCACTGGAAAGACTGAGTTGGAGGTACCTGTATGCCATTTAAGAGTAGTTGTGTTTGGGTTCAAAATTCAGAGATGTATGGGGTTGGGGGTAGAGATTTGGAGATTGTCAGCAACAAGTCTTGATTAAATCATTCTAGAAGAATATGTATAATAAAAAGAGAAGAAAACAAGGAACAAAATTTTAGAAATACCAACATTTAGGGAATGAGTAGAGGAAAAGGAGCCCATAAAAGTAGAAAGAATGATCATAAAAGTAGAAAGAAGATCAGGCTAATATGATGTCACAAAGGCCAAGAGCAGGGAGCATTTCAAGATCTATTGTGATTAGTGGGATTGAATTCCTGAGAGGGCCAAGTAAGGTAAGAATTACAAATTGTCTACTGTATTTAAGGAAGTTCCTTTTTATTCTTACGTTGTAAGTAGGCTTTTAAAAAGTGATTAGTAAGTATTAAATTACCTAATGCATTTTTTTTGCTGTGCTCATAAAACAACAAAAGCAACAATAATAGTGACTAATTCTTATAAAAAGCTTACTATGTGCCAAGCATTATATATGAATGCTTCATATATTAACTCATTGTATCAGCCAGAGTATCACAGTGTGGGTAATTGAAGAGAATTTAATTAAGGGACTATTTGTGATACTGTGGTCAAGAATAAAAGAGAGTAACAATGGATGGTGAAACCCTTTGGGGCTAACAGCAATGGGAAAGTGTTATCACCTCTTAGCCTTAAGGTGTAGGAGAAGACAGTGGTTGCCAGAACCTGGTGAGGAAAAGCCACTGAACAGGACTCATGGCCATAGTTTTAGGGATGCAGCCATTGCTAAACTATGGCCTGAATTGGAGGAGCCATGTGAATAAATAGAAATTCTTTCTTTTCTGACCAACCAATCTCCTGCTAGTGCTTGAAACCCTCAGAGAGCAAGAATGCCTGATAATTGTATTGTCCATGCAGCTCAGCCTCCTGATACACAGATCAGAGTAGAGAAGGCAAGGGAGTGGATCTGGAGGAGCAAATGTGAAATGTCTAGTACGCCCATTTGGTCTTCACAACAATCCTAAATAAATGCTATTACTTTTACCATTTTACAGATGAGGAAACTGAGGCCCTCAGAGTTAAGCCATTTGCTTGTGGTCACACAGATAGTAACTATTTGCATGCTTACATCATTAATTTTTATTCTTTCTTCTTTACTATATGTGTAAGATTGCAAATACTATTTCAGATGCATTTTACCCCATTTAATATATAGTATTTCTACTATTTTCACTTGAAAATATTTTCCTTATGACTTTTGTTTTTATCCCCTTAATTATTTAGAAGTATATGTTAATTCACAAATGTATGGAATTTTTAAGAGTTATGATTTTTAAATTGACTTCTAAATTTATTTCAATCAGAAAATGAAATGATTATAACAGTCCTTTGAATTTGTTAAGCCTAATACTATAAACATTTATTTGGTGAATTTTGTAATTGTTCCCTGTGAACTTGAAAATTATGTATTCTGTGATTGCCAAATCCGTTATTTATATATGTTTAAGTATAATAAGCTTATTAATTGCATCAATTTAAATTTTCACTATTATGTCACTTTGTATAGGTTAATTTCTTCCTGTAATTTTTATGATTTTTGCTTTTTATATTTTAAGACAATGCCACTATATGAATATGTGTTCAAAATTTCTATATTTTTCTGGAACTTTTGTTGTTATGCAGTGACCTCTTATCTTTAATATTTTTTTTTTGGCTTGTGATTGATTTTGTCTGATACTAACAGAGTGACACCACTTTCTTTTGGTTAGTGTTTCACTGATGCATCTTTTCCCATCATTTTACCTTCAATATTTCTGAATTCTTTTTTTTTTAAAGATTTTATTTATTTGACAGAGAGAGACAGCCAGAGAGAGAGGGAACACAAGCAGGGGGAGTGGGAGAAGAAGAAGCAGGCTCCCAGTGGAGGAGCCTGATGCGGGGCTCGATCCCATAACGCCGGGATCACGCCCTGAGCTGAAGGCAGAGGCTTAACGACTGAGCCACCCAGGCACCCCAATATTTCTGAATTCTGTATCTTAGATGTGTCTTTTGTAAATAGTACTTAGAAAAAAACCCATGACAGAAATCCAAGAAATTCATCATCTCTGACTTTTAAACAGAACATTTAAATAAATGTATGTTTATTGTAATAATTGAAATATTTAGATTTATTCCTAGTCATGGTTTTTGCTTTTTGATCATCTTACTTATTCTACACTTCTTCTTTCTCTGTTCTTGTTTTCTTTTGGGTTAATTGATTATTCTTCTCATTTAGTTTTTTCATCGACCAGTTTGTAAGATGTAGTATTTTTTTATATATTTTTAAAAAGAATTATTCCAGAAAATTCAGCATGTTTATTTTTCCAACATACATTTAATTAATATTTTTACCCTCTTCTAAAACAATGTAAAGTCCTTAAAATCTTTAATTGCAATTACTGCTCCCTTAACTTTGTTATTATTACCATAAATTTTTAGTTTTATATTTTATCCCACTACAAATTATTATTTAAATTAGAATAACCAGATATTTACTAGTGCCTCTGCATTTTATTTCCTCTTGCTTCTTGATCTTCTATCAGGATCATTTTCTTTTTTGCCTGATGTATGTCATTTAATTTCATTTTAGTGAGGATCTGTCAGTGAGCCAACCCTAATGTTTTCATTGTATAACAATGTCTTGTTTTGTCCTCTTTTGGTAAGATATTTTTACTTGATACAGAATTCTAGATTGAAGATTTTTTCCTTAACATATTGAAAAGATTCCACTTGCTTCTGGCTTGCATTGCTGCCATTGAAAAGTCTGCTGTCAGTATAATTATAGTTTCTTTAAAAGTAAATCTATCATTTAATTCTGTCTTAAGATATTCTCTTAGTTTTTTGTAGTTTTACAGTCACTTGAGTAGGGGACAGATGTCTTTTTATTTATCTTGCTTGATATTTCTTAAGACAGAGAATTTAACTGATTAAAATGTTAGACTTCTCCTTCTCTTTCCATGTTTCAACATTTCCTCTTCTCTGTGTTTCTGTGCTGCAGTTTTCAGATCTGTCTTACTGTTTAAGTTTCCAATTTGAATCATTATATTTTTCATTTATAGAAATTGCTTGATTATTTCTCACATATGACTGGCAGTTTTAAAGTCTCTTGATCTTTATTTATATTACTGATCATTTCATTATTTTTAAACATAATAAAATACTTATTTTATATTTTTTAAATTTATTTTTAATTTCAATTTGATTAACATATAACGTATTATTTTTTTCAGTGGTTAAAAATACTTATATTCTGTTTGATAATTTCAGTATCTGAACTACTTGCATGTCTGATTCTGTTCTTTATTTTTTTTTTTCTGTTACATTTGGTAATTTATTTATGTTTTGTAATTTGGGCTGGAAGAAAATATTTCCTAGAGTTTAGAGTATAGGAATAATTTGAGATCTAGGACAAAGCTAAGCTCATGTGGAGAAGAGTTTCATTTTCTTCTGCTAGCTGTAGTCCAGAAACACTTGAAATTCTTACCTGAGGATTTTCAGATTAAATAAGCAGTGTAAATTTACATAAAATCCATGTGCAGTCTAGATTGTGGTTAAAAATTCTCAAGGGTATTCCTCTTCACTCAGTACCAAGGTGGTTCTCTTTGCAGTCCCATTTTGAAGGGTGGATGTTTGGATAGAACTATCTTAACCTAATTTTCACCATTTTTCTGATATCATAGCCCTTTGAAGTCCAGTTTTATGGGGAAAGATCTCTTCATATTCTCTGAGTTAGGAGATGCTGGGCTTTTTTCATCCTCCTATCCACTCTCTCCAATTTTAAAGCCATAAAAATGGAACTGAAAATGTATCAAGATTTGGCAAATGCTCACAAGGTGAAAGCCAACTTTATCTTTTGGGGTTTTGCCTTCACTCAATATTTCTTACTTTCTTGTCAACTCACAGAAAAATTTAATATTTTTTTTGGTCTTTTTTGTTCTGTTTTGTTTTGTTTTGTTTTGTTTTGTTTGTTTTTTGGCAGAACTATTGAAGATTCAATCAGGGCACTTAGTTTACCAGGTTGCTGGAAAGTAAGTTGGCAATATCCATAACCTTGGGAAATCTTGATGCAATATTTCAGAGGATTGGTAGGTCATTTAAGTCAGATGGTAGTAGGTTAAGGAGGGAGAGGGGAGTGAGGCTATGTGGTGGTAAAAGAAGGGGTTCAGGGCTGCTGGTCTATATGTAGACCCATCCTAGGCTCCTTCTTTCTTTTTTGCATCCACAGAGTCCCCACCTCAAAACTCTACCAGATACTACGTTATCTACAATTTTAGCATTTATTCATTATGAATTAAAACACTAACAGCCTCTTAGAGCCCATTGAAACCAAATTTTATTCTGTTCAAGATTCAGAGCCAGGTAATAAATCTTTATATGATTTACTGATTTCACTGATTCCTGGAATGCTGTGATATTTTCCCCAATATTTTATGATTATTATATTCCAAGTCTTATAATACCTTGTGAGCTCACTGTCAGTCTTGGGTCTCTTTGGGCTAAACTGGCCTTTTTGGAAGCAGTCCTCCCTCTGTCAAGAGATGCCATTTCCAGATCTGTGGATTCAGTATAACTGAATGGAATAGGCAGCCCAGCAGGAGCAGCAGCAAACCATAAAATCCACAATTTTAAAGTGTCAGGATAAGTATTTCATGGACCCATCCTGTTACTCTAAAATCAGATCAACTGGGAACATACTTTCCAGCCAAATTTTGACAGGTGCAGCTACTGCCATGGCTCTGCTGTTCTTTCTCTAATCTGCCCATCTGCTCCCAGGATTCCTCTGTTTCTCTTAGAAATATTCCCTCTTCTGCTTTCTTTAGCCTCAAATATTCTGGTTTGACATTTAAGACAAGGTCCACACAAATAAGTCAAAGCAGACAGGAACAGAACTATTATATGTAATTAGAGTGGAAAAGGCAGCCAGTCTGAATAACTCCATCCTGCAAACTAGTTTTCTTGTCTATATCAGACTTATTTACCCAATAGTCTCTGATTTTGGGGAGATTTTGCTGACTATACATAAGCAGATAAGACAGCTAATTAAGTTGTTAGTAATGGAAAAAAATGCTTAAATGGATTTATTTATACAAAAGTTTCCATGAATATTATCTAAATACTAAACACTATTTTTCTTTCACAGTAGTTAACAAAAACACGTATTTTGTGCTTTCAAGAGTTCATTAAAATCAATATTTATTAATGACATCTTTATCATTATTAAATTTTGGCATGAATTATGTTGTTGAATTTTTAGTAAGAATCACGAGAAAAAAATGCCACATCACTGGTTATGTTGTATAGCCTTTTCAGCTAAACTAGAAATAAGCTTACAAGCTATACAAAAAGAAGAGGTGGGTTAAATTTTGCTCATTGGCCAGAATTTGCTAACCCCTGCCTTAAAACAATCCTGTAAGAATGAGTTATTATTCTCAGTTTTCAGAAGGAATGGACTAGGAGAACTTGGGTCAAAGTAGCAGAGCTTTCAATACATTTCTAAAATTCTTTCTCTTATTTTACAAAAGCCTATCTGTCTTTCCCTTTCTCTTTTGTGCAAGTTTCTAGGAGGAGCAGAGATAAAAAATGTAATGTTGGATGATAAGTTGGGGGTTTTGGGAGCTCCCAGGGTAAATGACATCTATACGTTTTAAAATCCTGTCTATAAAATCTTCTGTCTGGATTTGGGGACTCATATGGCTGGTACCCCCTACCTCCCTGAAAGCAAACCTAGCTAGGTTGATTTCATCCCAGATCTTGAGAACAGTAGTGAAATAGATTAAGTGTATCTCCTATCCCTTTTCTCTTGTTAGTCAAATACTCTTAGGTTCTTAGAGTCTTCACATTCTCCCTAATATCCTGAGAAAGCCATATTCAAGGAGAAATCTAGTATCATTACATAAATTGTTAATAAATAAGGAGAGAGATGTTACCCTTCTGAAGGGTTTGCAAATTTACTGGGGACCAAGCCCTATATTACAATATTTAATATCTTATTGCTATTTCTGTTATCCATGAGTAACGCAGATGGGAAGAATATTTTTGGTTTCCATAAACAGATGACCATATTTTATATCTGCTCATAAAACTGACTTTAATGTTCCTGAATTTTATTTTATTTTATTTTATTTATTTATTTTTTTAAAGATTTTATTTATTCATTCGACAGAGATAGAGACAGCCAGCGAGAGGGAACACAAGCAGGGGAGTGGGAGAGGAAGAAGCAGGCCCACAGCGGAAGAGCCTGATGTGGGGCTCGATCCCATAACGCCGGGATCACGCCCTGAGCCGAAGGCAGACGCTTAACCGCTGTGCCACCCAGGCGCCCCTAATGTTCCTGAATTTTAATCCACCTTGGTGTAATCTTATTTTTTAACAACTAAAAGGCCTAAATAATTGCATATATAACTGTTTCAATGAAATAATAGTTTGTATTTTAGTATGCATTATATTTTGTAGGTAGTTTTATACCATAATGCAGTAAATTTGTATTTGTGAAGTATTCTTAAGCTCAATAAAAGTATAACCCAAAAGACAGCAATATAGTATAGAGAAATATGGCCTAGACATTTTGTACCATTCTCTTTTCCAGTGTCAGGGGTGGAAGTAAAATGTGAAAATATATTGAAAAGAAGGCAGTATATGTGTGTGTGTGTGAGAGAGAGAGAGAGAGAGAGCGAGTGCACACTCTCATATGGGTACTTGTATATGTATCGAAAAAGGACAGTGTATCAGTTATCTACTGTTGTAACAGACTACCCCCAAACCTAGTGGATTAAAGTAATAACCATTTACATGCTGATGATTCTGCAATTTAAGCTAGGTTCAGCCGGTGATTTTCTGCTGATCTTGCCTGATGTCACTCCTGTACCCGTGGTAATCTAGTGGTTCAGGTGTGGTGGGCTGGCCCATGATAGCATCATTTACACGTCTAGGGGTTATGTGGGGCTCTTGACAGAAGCTGCTTGGTTCTTCTTTGTGTAGTTTCTCCAGCAGGGTAGTCCGAGTTTCTTACATGGTGGTGGTAGTATTCCAAAAGAACATGCCCCAATGTTTTAGCACTTATTAAACCTCTTCTTTTGTCATACTTGCAATATCTACTGGCCAAAGCAAGGCATATGGATATACAGAGCATCATTGTGGGAGAGGACTACACAAGATGTGGATACCAGACGGTTTGATTCATTTGGGAGTAGTGTTGTGGTTATAAGAGCTCCCTCCAAAATGTTATGCTGAAAAGGTGATTTTTTTTTTATCACAGAACAAATAGATCCATGATGCATGTTTCACAACTTTATAAGCTGATATCAAGTATTACTATGTTTAATGTTCTGTGCTATGACATTTTAAACAATTATAATTTTTTTCCTAAGATGTCATAGCCTTGCACGAAGGTAGGGAACATGTAGGGAAGCTACATTACAATTCAGAATCAGTACCATCAATGCTTTATAGTACTTAAGAGACTTTTGTTTGAAAGCATGAACTTTATTTGCCAACCCTGCCACTTGCTGTCTTGGACAAGTGCTAAACCTCTCTGTCTCCATTTCCTCAGCTATAATCGTTGATAGCAAGAGTTTGAAGGACATTTATGTACCTCTTCCTATGACAGGCTCATATTAAACCCTGAAAACACATTGTCTAGTATTATTTAATAGTAGCAGAGAAAAATTTCTGTGTATTCTTCCTAGATTCTACAATTATTCTTTATACAAATATCTGATCAGTCTTTTCTTTACTAATTTAAAAATAATTAAGTTATTATTATATATTACATGCAGGCACTACCACCACAAAAGACAAGTAGTTATATCCCCAGTAGGCTCCATTTCCAAGTGGATCTGCTGGCTTGCATACACTTGATTCTCCTAACATTTCCCCCCTGAAATGAATTGAGATTACTTGGGGATCATAAAAATTTTATAGATGTTTGTGTATTCCTATCTCTTGTATAAAGTCCAAGGTGGCAGATTTAATGGAAACAACTGAGGATTTGGGATCAGGGAGACCTGGGTGGAAATCCATCCACTGTCACTTATAGCTATATGACTCTACATTTCAGTTTTTCATCTGTAAAATGGGGTTAATAATATAGCCTTAGAAAAGCTGTAAGAATTCAAAGGGATAATGTTTATAAAATGCCTGGCATATACCTAGGCTGAATAAATGGTAATCCTTACAAATAAATTTAAGTGTACTTTTGTAGGGTTATGTGGATTCATTATCTAATCACAGCCTAAAAATTGAGCCTTATGACACCTTGGTGTATGAAAATATTTCTGCTGCCAAAGCCATCACTGTAAGTTTTAATCAAAGATTCCAGATAACTGTGATTACTTTGCATTTCTGTGTCAAGATTGCCTGAGGACATATCCAAGAACAAATAGCCTACTGTCGGATGGAAATATGGAAACAGACTTTGGAACGCTAGCATGCAGCTAGCTCACCATGACTGTTTCTGAAACACTTCAAAATTACTCCGAAAAACATAAAAGACAGAAGGAAACATCAGGGAATATTTATGGAAAATAATCAAGAGAAGATAAATTAGCTTTAGAAGTGTTCTATAATAATTTTCAACTTATATGCTTTTTCAAATGAATATAATCATTTTAGGATTTCAAGGAAAACTATACAAAGCAAAACAAATATCTAAGCACAAACTGAACAAAACCCCATTCCTTCCCCTACCCTAAAGACATGGCCTAATTATGTTCAACCTACTTTAAAGTGACATTAACTCTTTAAAGACTTCAGATTAGTATTTAGTAAACTACATCTTCACTTCAATTAATGGAATCCTAGTAGACTCATAGCCTTAAAAATCTTTTTAGAAACCTCAGGATTCTGGAGGGCCATGGTATAGTAGAGATGAAAGATATATTTGCCTTACCAACCAATTTCAGCCAGGTTTCTTGGTTCCCGTTGGGCCCAAGGTACCTGACCCGGGAGCCTGGGAATGCAGCCTGTAGGGGTTGGCACCTTGTAGATATAGAGCTGAGCAGAGGAAGGGTCCAGTTGTAGAATAAAATGGGATGATCATGGTATGTTTTATTGTGAAGGAGAGCAAAGAATGGAAAGAGGTCAGGAAACCAACCATACTGACATCCAGGAGCAGAGCAGTCTAGGCAGAAGGAGCAGTGGGTACAAAGGTCCCACGGGGAAGTGTGTTTAGCAGGTTCTGTGATGGGTAGAGGCCAGTTTGGCTGAAGCTGACTAAGTGAGGAGGTAGTGGTAGGAGGGAGGGTCAGAGGGCCAGCTGTTGAGATCTGTCAGTCGTTATAAGGGTTTGGATTTGCTGTGTGTGAAACGGAGAGCCTTTGTAGGGTTTTACAGAAAGTGACATTGCATGACTTAGGTTTTAAAAAGAATCATTTGGCTGCTGAATGGGCAATAGTCCATGAGGATGGGGTTGGGGGAGACAAGGGTAGAAGCGCATAAACCAGGTAAGAGGCTTTTGTAGTAATCCTGGCAGGGGATGATGGTGGCTCAGACCAGGATGGTAACAGTAGAGATGGTCAGAAGTGTTGTATCCTCAATATATTTTGAATGTAGATCCAACAGTATTTTCTAATAGAAACTAACAAGGACTTCTTGGCATGTCAACTTCATTTTAGTGTTGTGAATCACTTATTCCAAATTTCTAATAATTAGCTGAGCAAATGATTATAATCCCTCCCAGCTGCTCAAGGCAGCACACTGAATCATGCAGTGATGCATTTGACCTTCCAGACATGCTGGGACTGAGGCAGAAAGGGTAGGGAAAAACAGGGTTTGAACATTGACATCGTCTTGTTAGGTAACTCCCTAGGTAAGGGATGAACAGCCTCACAGACAATGAGGTAGTGATAGCTGACAAAGGAGGCTCTCAGGTGTGGGAATGAGAGATTGGGGTTCAGGGTAGTTTGTGTCCCCTGAAGCCTTTTATTTATTCCTATTCCAGTTTATAAGGTCTTACTCTTTTCTTCTTCAATACCATAACTTCCTTAAAAGGAACCTGGTGAAGCTATGAACTTCAAACTATTGAAATGATCCCTGAATGTATAGTCTTGAGGCTGTGAACTTCAGTGAATATAATTCAACAAATTCTTCCCTAAACCTAAAGTGTGGTTTTTGGTCACTTCAGCCCTGACGTTTTAGGACTTAACAAATTTGTTAGTATTTTCAGAGGAAGCCTCTAGGTAGTTTGTTCCTTAAGCCAAACATTTAGGGATATAAGCTTGTCATTCTCTCTTTAATCTGTTTAATGTCACTAAAAGAAGTGCTAACAGCAGGTCTTGACTCTCACAATTTCTTTGTTTCAGTGTGGCCTTCTATATCTTGCCCTCAGTGCTGTAGCACCCTCCTGGGGACTCATTTTTGTTTGTCAGATTTTCCGGTTGCAAGCAACAAAACTAAATCTGATTGACTAATTTAAGCTGAAAATGCATTTATTGGAGGGCATCTCAAAGAACTGACAGACACACAGGGAGGTTAAGTTTAGGAATGCCTACAAGTAGGCTTACTTGGAGCAGGCAGTTGGTCATGATCAGAGCAGCCTGCTTGATCACTGCTGGAGGCTTCCAGCCTCTGCTTGCTGATTGGCACTGATGTGGCTCTGGTCTCCCCTCTACCCCAGACTCTAATCACTGAATATTTGCATCGTGGCTGCAAGACCTTCAGTCCTGGTGCAAGCACCTATTTGGCTAATCCTAGGTTACATATGTTTAATTTGCAAGGAGAGTTCGTTCTTGGAAATCAGGGAGGTATACATACTTCCTTCACAATATACAATGGAGGATTTTCATCCAGAAGAAAATATTTGGATGCTAAGTAGCAAAACATGGCAAAGGCCATATTAAAACAAAATAATGCAACTGGAAACATTTGAAAGGAAACACATTTGCATAGAAATGCATAACAATTTGCATATACCTTGCATTTGCCCTAAAGGACTCACTCCATGCTCTTGCCTCAGATACTTTTCTATTTAACATGTTAATAGTGTTAACTTGGAAATTTCTCCTTTTTAAAAAACTAACTTTTATGAATTCTTCCCTATTTATCATTTCCTTCCTCTTATTCAATTTTTATTTCTTCCAGTGCATAAACATTCTTTTTTCTTCTTCTTCTTCTTCTTTTTTTTTTGCCTTTTTCATTATTTAACTTCATATTGTTTTTTCCTACTTGTTAAAAAAATCTTGCTTTCCTTTCTTCTCTAATTATAAGAAATGTGATGGTTAGAACCTAAGCAAAGTCATGTAGGTTCTGTTTATTTTCAACCCCATATCCTTAGCCCCTCTCCCTAGCCCCCATGACCCTGACTACCATGACTTTCAGTTTTCTACCATTTCCTAAGTATCCAAGGCCGCATGTATGCCAAAGAGACAGCAATGGACCTGGGAAAGGCAGTGCAGTATAGTGGCTGAGGGTGTGTCCTCTGGAGTCAAACTGCTGTTATCAATTACATTATACAATAATAATGTCTACTTCACTGACTTGTTTACAAGTTTAAATGAATTATTACTTTTATGTGTTTACAACAGTGTCTGCAACATAGTAAGCAAAGTGCAGATGGGAAGCTATCCTTATTATTACTGTTTTCTGTATTAAAGTATATCCATTCCTTGTCCCATTATTCCAGGCCCCTCTTCTATGTCTAAAGCATTAAGATGATGTAAGCAGCATAATGTGTTCATGGATTTAAATGGTCTAAGATATGATCTCAATCCAGGCGACAGATCTCTGTTTCAGCATGAGGTTTATAGAGCTACAAATGTCTTAACCAAAAGAGGTGTTAATGTCTTTTTGGCACCCTGGTGAAGGTGTCTATTTAGAATATGGGCCTCTGAGCTTTTTGATATTCAGTGTAGATAACACCTCAATTTTAATGTCTAGAGTTTCCCTTCTAATTAGATCTTTTAAACCATTAGGTATCTCCCCCACCCCAGACTCCAGTATTTTATTTTGAAAATTTTCAAAGATTACAACAAAGTTGAATGAATTTTACATTGAATGCTCTTATTTCTACTGTAGATTCCTAGAACTACACTGTCATTTTTTTCCCTATTATGTGTAACACTAGATTTAGTTGTAGTAGGGAAGCAACATAGAAAGTATAAAGAGAACCTGGGCTTTACATTCAGTGGCCTGTATTTGAGTCCCTTTTCCTGGCTTAGAGCTATGTTACTAGGGTTGATTTCTTAAACTCCTTGGGTTTAGTTTCTTTATCTGTAAAATGTGAACACTAATACTGACTTTGAAGTGTTGCTTTGAAGATCAAATGACAGCTTAGATGTGTAATAGACACTAAATAAATGTTAATTCTCTCATTGTTTGTATTTTTACATTGTTTATTGTAGACATTTTAAAAATAATTACACTCCAGACCATTGGCCTTTGTGTAGTGTTTTCATCTTTCAAATCTATGAGAGAAATTGGCACAAGTGATTTAAACAACTGGGTTGGAAACTAAATGTTGTGATAACTTATTGTGGGTCAATCTATTTTGATTATATACTTTCATGACCTTTAGGTGTTCTGTTTAGCTTTTGGGGGCTTTCCTTGTCATTTCAAGTGAGAATTTTATTGTTTAAACCTTTCTCTTTAATTTTCTTGGCACAAGATTGGCATTTCGTTTCTTTGCTTTGAAACATATTGCCTTTGTTAATTTTTACCTTTGGTGTATCCCTTATCTTTGTGACCTTTTCCAAATCTTTTATTTCTGCTTAATTTTTTTTTCTCATTTCTGTGTGTGTAATCTAGGCTTGTTAGTACCTGAATGCTTATTTTCCTCCAAATCCCATTGCTCATTTTTGCCCTATCTCTTCTTCTTTGTGGTATTTCTTGATCTTATTCATGAATTCTACAATCAGGAAACACTTACGTTATTTTTCGGCTTGGCTCCTTTTTCCATTGGGAAAGATACAGACATTTCTTCCATTAATCAAGCTACTTCTTGTGCATTTTTATATGTTATTCTTATTGGTTTTGTAGCATTGTAGAGCCGCCTTTTTTCCTTCCATGTTTCCAAGCTACATTATTGAAAGATGCTTTTATCAGTAAAAATGATTTGATTTTTCTTTTGTTGTTTATACCTTTTAATATGCTACTGCATTTGCCTAACCTGGTCTTAACCTAAACCAATCTACTTTGAATTTTCTCTACATAAAATATTTCAGAAACAAACAATTTAGTTCAAACAACTGTTTAGTAAGCTTTCAATATTATTAGGTTAGTATTTTTAATTTAAGTTTTAATACACTTCTTTAAAAGATGGCTTGTTATTTGATAAATTCTAGCAGATATGGTAGTTTATACTTCTACTTCTCTATTTACCTTATACATATTTTAGTCATAACTGGTGATAGATGTTTGGCCTGTAGTTGAAAACCAAATAAATATAGTTAAAATTCTAATTATTTGGCACCCTTAATTATAAGAAACAGCTGTGAATAAAAAGGAAACAATAAAACTCCGAGTTTGAGAAATGCAAAAATTAGCCTAGAAGATGTAAAGATGAAAATGTACTAGGTCCAACAGTCTTACAACACCAGTGCCTTATTCTTTCCTGGCTCTTCACTGTGAGAACTGGTGGGGTTTCTGGAGGTAAAACCCACATGTTGGGGGGCCTTTCTAAGACTGTGGCCCTGAGGAGTTTCCCACTTTCATGCAAGTCCATGCTCAACTTCCAAAATTATCATTTAATTACCATCTAATCTTGCTAGTTTGTGGTCCTGTAGCTTCTTCGCCAGGTAAAAAGATTGTGCTGTGATTCTCTGTCTTCACTTGTCTCTCCAGATTTTAGGGGTGCTGATTTGCCCTCCGATTTTCTGCGGGGTCCAATAAAAGTCATTTATTTTCAGTTTGTTCACCTTTTTTTTTTTTTTCTTGTTGTAAGGATGGGACTGATGATTTCCAAGGTCTTTATATGTTGGAGTTGAAACCAGAAATCCAAGATTGTTTTGCAACACATGGTATTGGAACAATTGGATATCTATACAAAACAAAAAGGAATGTCCATCTGTGCCTTGCATCAATTTTTTAAAAATGACTCAAAATGGAACATAGACCTTGATGTGAAGCCTAAAACTATAAAACTTCTAGAGGAAAACACAGAAGAGAATCTTTGTGATCTTGGTTTAGGAAAAGTTCTCTTAGATATGACACCAAAAGCATAACCCATAAAAGAAAAATTTGATAAACTTGATGTGATCAAGATTAAAAATACCTTATCTTCATAAGTCACAGTTCAGGAAAATAAAAAAAAAACAAGTCACCATCTGCATAAAAATATTTTCAAATCCCCGTATCTCTTTTAAAAGACGTGTCCAGAATATTAAAATAATTCTCAAAGCACAATCACTAAAAATGGAACAAACTGATTTTAAAAAATTAAAAAAATATATTTAAATATATGCTTCACCAAGAAGAGATTTGAATGGCAAATAAACACATGCAATTCTAAATATCATTTGTCATTAAGAAAATGCAAATTAAATCCACAATGAGTACTACTGCACACTGCTAGAATGGTTGAAATACAAAAGCTAAACTGCTAGTACCCAGTACTAGCAAAGATGCAGAGCAACTGGAATGCTCCTATATTGTTGATGGGAATGGAAAATAGTATAGCTACTGTGGGAAATAGTTCAGCTGTTTCTTATGAAGTTAAACATGTGCTTACCATAAGGTCTAGCATTACCACTCTTAGGTAGCTTAAAAGAAATGAAATATCTGTACCCTAATGTTTATAGCAATTTTATCTGTAATAGCTCCAAACTGGTAACTAAAATGTCTAGCAGCTGGTGAATGTATATACCAACTGGGATCCATCCATAAAATGGAATGCTCAGCCATAAATAAAATGGACTATTGATACAGGCAATGGCATGGATGGATCGAATCTCATAGATACTGTGTTAGGTGAACAAAACAAAACAGTTCCAAATGGCTCTATATTCAATGGTTCCAATTGTATAAGATTCTGGAAAAGGCAAAAGAATAGGAGAGAAAACATTAGTGGTTCAGGTAATAGATGTAGAGGGAAGTCTTGGGCTGCTACAACAAAAATGCCATAGACTGGATGGCTTAAACACAATAGAAATTTATTTCTCATGGTTCTAAAAGCTAGGGAGTCCAAGATCAGGGTGCTGGAAGATTCAGTATCTGGTGAGAGCCCACTTTCTGATTCATAGATGGCAATCCTTTTGCTGTTCCTTCACATGGTGGTAGAGCTCTGTGGGGTCTCCTTTTTAAGGGCACTGATTCCACCAATGAAGGTTCTACCTTCATGGCCTCAGCACCCATCTCCTAATATCATTACATTAGGCATTAGGTTTCACCATAAGAATTATGGGGATGGGGGACACAACATTAAATCTGTAGAGGGGAGGACTTGACTACAAAGAGCCACAAGAAGATTTTATAGAGTGATGGGCCTGTCGCGTTAGTTGGGTTTTGGTGAGGGCTACACACTTCTCTGCAGTTACCAGAATCCATAGAACTGCACATAGAACTGAACACTAAAAAGTATGAAATTTGTTGTTTATGTAAACTGTGTGTCAATAAATAAAAAAAGAAGTCAATAGATAATCTATAAAACTAAAAATCAAGAATTAGCAAAAGATGTTAGCATAAATATATATCATATTCTTTTTTCTTTTTAATTTTCTAAATATTGCCCTTAGGGCAAAGCATTTGGTACATGTTAATTCATGAGGGTTTTTTTCACCTTTTGTAATGCCACCAACTTTCATATTTAAAGAGACTATATTTACTAAATAACAGTTAATATAGAATATAAGGCTCTTTTTATATTAATAAGATTTTTTTAGTCAATATCTTTTTTAAAGTTTATTTATTTACTTAAGTAATCTCTATACCCAATGTGGGGCCTGAACTCATGACCCAAAGATCAAGAATTGCATGCTCTCCAACTGAGGCAGGCAGGGACCCCTAGTCAATATCTTTTAATGGATGTTATCTGCTATGTTCTACTGTATCTGAACAATAATGATGGTACTACATGGTCTTCAAAGTTTATAATTTCAAATTAAAGTATGTCTATCAGACATACTTTATTCTGTGTGCCTACTCTCTGCCACTTTGAGAATGCATATCCATTTATTTTGCTTCTACTATTTTATTTGTGAAGCATAATTTTAGTGGTTCACGTGTAGAATCTTTTAATCGGTGAAACTAGGAGCTGGTTTTTTTAAAGAATTAATAAGATCGATAAACCTCTGGCCAGACTTATCCAAAAGAAAAGGGAAAGGACCCAAATAAATAAAAGCATGAATGAAAGAGGAGAGATCACAATCAACACCAAAGAAATACAAACAATTTTAAGAACATATTATGAGCAGCTATATGTCAACAAGTTAGACAATCTGGAAGAAATGAATGCATTCCTAGAGACATGTAAACTACCAAAACTGAACCAGGAAGAAATAGAAAACCTGAATGGACCATAACCAGCAAGGAAATTGAATCAGTAATCAAAAATCTCCCAACAAACAAGATTCCAGAGCCAGATGGCTTCCCAGGGGAATTCTACCAAACATTTAAAGAAGAATTAATAACTATTCTTCTGAAACTGTTCCAAAAAATAGAATGGAAGGAAAACTTCCAAACTCATTTTATGAGGCCAGCATTACCTTGATCCCAAAACCAAACAAAGACCCCATCAAAAAGGAGAATTACAGACTAATATCCCTAATGAACATGGATGCAAAAATTCTCACCAAAATCCTAGCCAATAGGATCCAATAGGACATTAAAAGGATTATTCACCATGACCAAGTGGGATTTATTCCTGTGCTGCAAGCGTGGTTCAACATCCACAAATCAATCAATGTGATATACTACATTAATAAAAGACAGAACAAGAACCATATGATCCTCTCAATAGATGCAGAAAAAGCATTTGACAAAGTACAGCATCCTTTCTTAGTTAAAACTCTTCACAGTGTAGAGATAGAGGGTACATACCTCAGTATCATAAAAGCCGTCTATGAAAAACCCACAGCAAATATCATTCTCAATGGGGAAAAATTGAGAGCTTTTCCCCTAAGATCAGGAACACAGCAGGGATGTCCACTATCGCTGCTGCTATTCAATATAGAACTAGAAGTCCTAGCCTCAGCAATCAGACAATAAAAAGAAAAAAAAAAGGCATCCAAATTGGCAAAGAAGAAGTCAAACTCTCATTCTTTGCAGATGATATGATACTTTATGTGGAAAACCCAAAAGACTCCACACCAAAATGGCTAGAATTCAATTAAGTGGCAGGATATAAAATCAATGCACATAAATCAGTTGCATTTCTATACACCAACAAGACAGAAGAAAGAGAAATTAAGAAGTCAATCCCATTTACAGTTGCACCCAAAACCCATAAGATACCTAGGAATAAATCTAACTAAAGAGGCAAAGAATCTATATTCAGGAAACTATAGAATACTCATGAAAGAAATTGAGGAAGACACAAAGAAATGGAAAAATGTTCCATGCTCGTGGATCGGAAGAACAAATATTGTTAAAATGTCTATGCTACCTAGAGCAATCTACACATTTAATGCAATCCCTCTCAAAATACCATCAACTTTTTTCACAGAAATGGAACAAATAATCCTAAAATTTGTATGGAATGAGAAAAGACCCTGAATAGCCAGAAGAATGTTGAAAAAGAAAACCAAAGCTGCTGGCATCACAATTCCGGACTTCAAGCTCTATTACAAAGCTGTAATCATCAAGACAGTACAGTACTGGCACAAAAACAGACACATAGATTATTGAAACAGAATAGAGATCTCAGAAATGGATCCTCAATTCTAGGGTCAACTAATATTCAACAAAGCAGGAAAGAATGTCCAATGGAAAAAAGACAGTCTCTTCAACAAATGGTGTTGGGAAAATCAGACAACCACATGCAGAAGAATGAAACTGGAGCATTTCCTTACACCACACACAAAAATAGACTCAAAATGGATGAAAGCCATAAATGTGAGACAGGAATCCATCAAAATCCTTGAGGAGAACACAGACAGCAACCTCTTGGACCTCAGCCACAGCAACTTCTTCCTAGACACATCGCCAAAGGCAAGGGAAGCAAGGGCAAAATGAACTATTGGGACTTCATCAAGATAAAAAGCTTTTGCACAGCAAACAGTCAATAAAACCAAAAGAGAACCGACAGAATGGGTGAAGATATTTGCAAATGACATAATCAGATAAAGGGCTAGTATCCAAAATCTATAAAGAATTTCAACACCCAAAGAACAAAAATTCCAATCAAGAAATGGGCAGAAGACATGAAAAGACATTTCTGCAAAGAAGACCAAATGGCCAACAGACACATGAAAAAGTGCTCAACATCACTCAGCATCAGGGAAATACAAATTAAAACCACAATGAGATACCACCTCATAACAGTCAGAATGGCTAAAATTAACAAGTCAGGAAATAACAGATGGTGGTGAGGATGTGGAGAAAAGGGAACCCTCTTGCATTGTTGGTGAGAATGCAAGCTTGTGTAGCCACTCTGGAAAACAGTATGGAGGTTCCTCAAAAAGTTGAAAATAGAGCTACCCTATGACCCAGCACTATTGGGTATTTATCCCAAAGATACAAATGTAGTGATTTGAAGGGGCATATGCACCCTGGTGTTTATAGCAGCAATGTCCACAATAGCCAAAATATGAAAAGAGCCTGGATGCCCATCGACAGATGAATGGATAAAGAAGATGTGGTATATATATATATATATATATATATATATATATATATATGGAATATTATGCAGCCATCAAAAATGAAATCTTGCCATTTGCAACAACATGGATGGAACTAGAGGGTATTATGCTAAGTGAAATAAGTCAATCAGAGAAAGACAATTATCATATGATCTCACTTATATGTGGCATTTGAGAAATAAGGCAGAGGATCATAGGGGAAGAGAGGAAAAAATGAAACAAGATGAAACCAGAGAGGGAGACAAACCATAAGAGCCTCTTAATCTCAGGAAACAAACTGAGGGTTGCCAGAGTGGTGGGGGTGGGAGGAATGGGGTGGCTGGGTAATGGACATTGAGGAGCGTATGTGCTATGGTGAGTGCTTTGGATTGTGTAAAACTGGTGAATCGCAGACCTGTATCTCTGAAACAAGTAATACATTATATGTTTATAAAAAATAAATTTTTTTAAAATCACAATTATTATCTAGGGATCTTGGAAGGCACTATAGTAGCTGGTTGGACATTTTCATTTAGTTTTTCAACTGTCAAAGTTGATGATCCAATGATGGATCTTTCTCTAGGGGAAAAAATGCATATTCTATTTCTAGTTAAGGATTGTAGCGACTTAGATATGCCTTTTTCTATGATTTTGAGGTATTTTAAGAATTGTACAAAGCTATATCTCCCAGTAATATTATAACCCAACAATTCTGTTTCATCTTGAGTGGTTTGGTCATTGGACAATTCTTCACGCATAAGTTTTGATGTTCCTTACAGTGAACTTGGCCTGTTTTCATGACTTCCGTATCATGGGAATGAGACTGGTAGTAAACAAGCTATAGTAATTTATTTTTATAATTGGGTATATATAATCCCATTATAGTAAAGTTTCTAGTATCATAAACTGAGTGGTTTAAGCAAAAGAAATTTGTCTCACAGCTCTGGAAGGTAGAAATCCAAGATCAAGGTGTTGGCAGAATCATGCTCCACTCTAAAGTCTCCCTGGAAGGATCAGTACCAGGCCTCTCTCCTAGTTTCTGGTAGTTGCCATGGCTTGTGACCTTATAACTCTTATTTTTACATGGTGTTTTTCCTGTGTGCATGTCTGTGTCCAAATTTCCTATTTTTTTTCTAATTTTTTTTTCAAATTTCCTCTTTTTATATGAGTATCAGTCATACTGGATTAGGGGCCCACCCTATTCCACCACCATCATCTTAAGTAGTTGTATCTACAATGGTCCTATTACCAAATAAGGTCACATTCTAAGGTATTGGGGGTTACGACCTCCACATATGAATTTTTTTGGGGAATACAATCAATGTATATACCTGTATTCACACTTGCGACTTGATGTCCAATGCCTGAGGCAGAGGCTTCAGCTAAGGACAGCCAACTCTTCTGACATATGATTTCTGTGGCATGGCTGCGGAATACCATAAAAACTAAGGAAAGAGCCATAGAAGCAGATCCATCCACTGTCTTTAGCGTTTAGAAGAGGCCTTCAAACTTTTTATGTGATATCTGCTTAACAAATAAGATACATTGATTTGTGTCATTAGTGATATTATATTCCTATTTCTGTTTCTCTTTGAATTAAGCTATTTTTGAAGCAATTATACAGATCAGACTTTTATGATGAAAGATCAGTATCCATTGCTTATTTTTCAACATTTTCTATTGTCTCAATGAAATGAAGAAGATTAATTTATACCTTTAAAAGATTCTTCTGTAACAGAATAGTTTGCTTGGCCCAAACCCCTTATCCTTCCATGCAGTTATTATTATTAGCTGAAATCTCTTCTCCTGTCTTGTTTTCACAGCATGATGTAGCCTTGGTCCTTGACTATAAAGGTTTGATGAAAAACTGTATAGGAAAAGGAATTTAGGAAAGTCCACATCCCAGATACAAAATGTCAACAAGTGTTTGTTCCTCTTGTTTTGGTTGTCATTTTTCAGGCAGTATGCTAAGTACTACTTACTGCTTATTTTCCTTTGATTTATTTTCCTATACAGTAGGCATTATTATCCCTCTTTATTCTCTTCATATAGTATTTAGAAATGACATTGTTTCTCTACTTATTCTTCTTTTCTTATAATTTTTTAAATAGTCCCTTATTATTTATGTTGTTATTCTCTATCCTTTTCCTTCTTTTTCTCCTTTCAGACTTTTTTGAACTCTTCAGGTAAAACTGAACTCTGCTTTTGGTGACAATGTAACTTCATAGACGGGAATGATTACTCTCTCTGTTAGATCAAAACTAGAGGGCTCAGGTAAGCTATTTTCAGAAACCAGGCACAAACAGGATCTTTTGCTGTTTTAGGTCTGGCCCTCAGGCAGCCATGAAGTCACTAAAGGTCATTTCAACTGAAATAGAATCCTCTCTGGGGAGTCACTGCTCCTAACATTCAGTTAGGTTGTTCAGGGTGTCCACCCTGCAAAGAGAAGCTTGTATTGCTTCTGTGTAAAAACAGTGAAAGTAAATGAAAGCTGGTATACTTGAGGATTCTGTTTTTAAACAAAGACCAGTATAGACCTTTAGTTTTCTAGATAACAAGAACCATGTAATTTCTAATTTGATATGGCACCTAAACCATTGTATTGTGAGCCTTCTCTAAGGACCAGATCTAACAATTAACCATTGCTTCTTGAATTCACATCCTTCTGAACCATTTAACTCCTTATTCATGTGGACTCAGCAGAAATCTTTATTCAAGATCCTCCCTAGCTTATAAGTCTTGGTTTAAAAAACAAACAGAAACACTGAAGTGTTAGTAAAGATTTCCTGTAGTCATGAAGAAGTCATAAAGAATATCCTCACTCTCAAGAGGATATTACTAATGTGATCAAAGAGGCACATGGAGTAGTGGCACGTGTTTTCAAACCCTGCTCTTGGGAACACAATGGCCCCATGAAGATGCTTCAGATGCTGAAGCAGCAAATTATTTACTACCTAACAGTCAAAATTGTAATTTTCCAAGGTACTCACTCATCATTTTATCATTTTATATAATGATATATAAATATCCAATGTATGATATTATATTATATCTATGTATAAAATTTATCTTACATAAAATCCCATTATATAAAATGTCATTTGAAAAAAAATCAGGTAAGAATGTTTATATCATATAGATACCTTAGTATTTTTGGTTATTGATAACAAAAAGTAAGTAGGGGTGAGAAACAAGTGTTGTCTTCTAGACTTCTTTTTTTAAAAGAAAAGATTTGAACCCTATTCCTTCCCAACTAGATTGTGAGTTCCATGAAGCATTTTTTAAATGATTTTTATCACTTTATTTCTTTAGTATTTGCTGATTTGCCATAACTGGCACATTGTAGACAGTCCACAAATTCTTATTAAATGAGTAATCGAATGAATGGGTGAATGAGCCAATAAATAGGGAAATTAACCGTCTTATCTCTAAGACCCTCCAATACTCTGTTTTGTTATGCCAAACCAGCTTCCAACAATCTGACTTTGGACGAGATGGTTGACATGGAAATGAAAGAGTTACATTAGAAATGGGCTGAGTATAGCTTTCCCCTTCTTTGTTAGGAAGTTAGAAGTTCTATTCTTGTTCTGCCCTGATTCTGAGCAGCAATGACCTAGTATACATGGGGTAGCAAGTAGGCCAGCAGATACTACCCTTTCATCTTGAGTCATAAAAGTTGGCATTTTGGATTTTTGACATTTAGCTAAGTCTTTGTGACAGCACTCTGCTAGCTTCCTACATGACATGTGGGATGAAATCCGGTATAGCAAATTTCCATATGATTTCTTGCTGCATGTGATATGCAATAATAGATTGGATGAGTAAATTTCTTTTTTTTTTCACTATACATAGATGCAAAACTACAAATGGAGAAATAAAGAATGACACAATCATGCAACTTCCAAAGAGATATGTATTATATCAAGAGCCAGGTCAAAAATATAAGGAGACATATTTATATAATGTATTTTAATGTATCTTCCATAATTTTTGGCTGGTAGCATGAGGGCTTAGAAATATATATGTAACATATGATAATATTATGAAAAATTTAACTTTCTGTTTCAATTCAACTATTTAACATAGCACTATGTATACAACAGATATTAAAAATGGGGCAAGAGTGTTGTATGGGTGGCTCAATTGGTTAAGTATCCAACTCTTGATTTCAGCTCAGGTCATAATCTCAGGGTTGTGAGATTGAGCCCCACACAGTGCTCCACACTGTGTGTGGAGCCTGCTTAAGATTCTCCCTTTCCCTCTGCTCACCCCTGCCCCACTAAACAATGAGGCAAGATAAGGACCTTGACTTCAAGAAGTCCATAGTGGAGTTCTTGATAAGAACACAAATAATTGTAATTAAGACCAAGTAAATAAGAAAAGTACAAATAATTTAAATGGAATTTAAAGAGCAGAAACTAGTTCATGTGATTGAGACTAATGAAAAAGATGGAATTTAAGATGGACATGAAGAGATATGATTTTATTTGGTAGGGATAAAGGTACTGGAGAAGGAAGACCATGGGACCATGTAAAGTGGTCTATATTTTGGAATAGCAAATAGTTAAATGCATCTGGATCCTAAGGTACACTTGGAGAAGTAGTGGGAAATGAAGTTAAGAAAGACACGGTGGTCTTACTGCAGAAGGGCCTAAATATTAGATGAAGTACCCAGACTCATTTGATTGGAAATGTGGTACCCCTGGAAGATTTTGAGGGGAAGATGAGTAGGTTTGGCACAATGGTTTAAGAAGAAATTAGGCAGAGAGAGATAAGAGAGAAGATGAGTCTGAAATTATTACCACTTTCTAGTGGCTAGATTATTGAGAGGGGATTGGAGAAGTGTTAGCCAGGGTTTAGATGGGAAACAAATGACACATTCAATTTGGATAATTTGAAGAGAGTTTAATAAAGGGACCATTTTCAAGGCTGTGAATAGTTGTGGGGGGTGGAAATCATAAGGGATACATAATACAGTTATTTGGGACTTATTAGAACTAGGACCATCATCACCCCTAGGTCTAAAATGATGTGGGGCAGAGAGAATCAGATCTCAGGGGAGAATTGTATGGATCAGAGAGTTTTTAGTAGAGAGTGAGAGCCAGTCCATAACAACCCCAAGGAAAATATTGTAGCCTTATTCTTCTCCTTCCTTCTGTTTTTTTGCTGAGGCCTCTATTGGCCAAGCACAACCAGAAGCCAGAGGTCAAGAGAGCTTTTCAGATTATCCATTTAGGTCTGCTTCCCAGGGCACACAGCAGGGTGGAGAGTGATCTGGACGGCAAATGAAAGATATCCTGTACAGTTATGGACCATTGCAGGGTACTTTAGGTGAGATGCCACTCAGAAAGCTGGAAATGGAGTGCTGTGGGAATGTTGAACTAAAGATGAAGAATTTTGAACTGCTGAAGTTATGTGAATAGATGAGATCATGGGGAAAATACATATATAGAGAGAAAAAAAGGAGTAAATTTACAGGATAGAACTTTCAGGAAAAGCTATATGTAGAAGACAGGAGAACAAAGAGGAGATATCAAAGAAGATAAGGAGGAATGGAAGGAAGCAAAACCAGGAGCAAAGAATGATGGAGATGAAGGAAAGACCCAGCATCAGGAAGGAGAAGGAGGCAGAGAAGAAGTCCCAGGCAAAACACAGTTTTAAGAAGGGTTGACTAGACTGTCACTGGCTCTTTGACAATCTAGGATAAATAGTTGGTTTTATCAATATCAATGTGGCCCTCTGTTATGGTTGTGTTTTGGGGAAATAGGAAAGAGAATGCAGTTATAGTGAAGGAGTTGAGGCCAGGAACAAAGAATCACATCCTTACTTTTCCATATAGTTCATTTTTTTTCTGCTGGTCCTCTTGCTTTTCCTCTTCTTCCTGGTTTGCATTTATTAACATCTATAAAATACTAGGCACTTTAGCTACCTACAGCATTCCATTTCAAAACAACCCAGGATGGTAGATATTCATCTTATGTGGAAGAAAGTTTGGTCATGCATTTAGTAAGGATCAGGCTCATTTTCAAAACTAGAACTCTTAAAAAGCTGCTTACTCTTTTTACATTATTTGGCACATAGTAGTTATCATCTAGTTGAAGAAGGAATAAGTGAAGTGTGGCATAGAATACTGCTTAAGTGACCAGCAGCCTGGGTTCCAGTGCTAGCCTTGCTATCGAATACAATGTGAATTTTCTATTAAAAGAACTTGCTTTTAACTGTTCTGAGAATAATTACATCATGAAAACACTTTCCTTAGATAAAGTTACTATATTAGATGAATCATGAATATTTTCCATATGCAAATTTTGGAATTAAATGAAATATCTTCTTTGTAAGGTCCTTAGAGTAAAATATTTTTATCATGTCATTGTTACTGATTTTGCCCCAAGGAAATGGATGACATAATTCTTGATGCTTTATGATGTGCCATGTTCATTGTTCAGTTTACAGTATATAAATCAAGATATTGCCAATTACTCACAATGTGATCATAGTAAGTTGTTGTGAAATCAATGACATCTAAGAGTTCAGGCCAGAAGATAAATCAGAATCCTGTGCAAATAAGGAATGATTGGAGCCTTCTGATCTATGCCCTTCCCCAAAGGAAAAATGAAAGCACTCACAGTTCATCTTCGTTGTGGCTGAAAAATCAGAACTGAGCAATCTGGTCTGTTTGCCTTAAATAGGAAGTGTCCGTATTTTTTTTAGTATCCCCGCCAACACAAATAACACTTAGTCTTCCATTCATGAACTTTTGCTATACTGTTAAGAGAATACCATCTGTTTACCATGTAACATTTAGTAATGATTTTATGATTTTTTGTAGCAAATGCATTGAAATTACAGAAATTATTGGATGAATATCTTTGTCATCTTTTAAAACTTTCAATTCAGCTAGTACACAGATTTCCTCATTTTCTTCTCCCTTTACTCTGTTTCTCTTTAGAAATTCCTCCAGTTCTGTGTAGTTCTACATAGTGCTGTCCTTAGAGTACTTGAGACATATTGTAGATAATTAACATCTGCTCACACTTGTAGAGAAGTGACACATTTTATTTTCCTCCCAGCACAATCAGAAAAGTGACACCCAGAAATGTTAATTGATTTACCATTGAGATAAGTGTGGAATTAGCAGGGCCATAGAATGACCCAGTCCAAATAACAAGTCCAGTGTCTGCAATTCACCAATGAGGCGGACTGTGTTCAGAGTACTGAAATAAAATAATCTCCACACCCACCTTTGCACATACCGATTCATATGTGTGTTAAAATTGGTGTGGCTGTAGAGTGGAAAGGCCTAAGGTCTTTTAGATCCCTAATCTTACCTTGGTGTTTGTTTACAAACACTAAGAGATTTTAATCTTCCTCTGTTTCTTCTATTGCAAATCTCTTATTAACTTCTAAGAAGTTTCTTCAGGGGAAGAATGAAGTCGTTCTTACATATTGTTAGAAATTAAGAAATCAGTATTACTTTAGAACTTTTTGTCTCTGATGCGTTTTGAGGGAAGTGTTAAGAGTCAAGTGAAAGTGAATTTTTCAACCAAATAATGGTCATATATGATTGAAAAATGAAAATACAAAGAAAGTCTGAAAGATTATAGCAAATTTAATGGAATATTAAAATATCAAGGGAAGAAGCAATTTATGTCTCTTTCAAAGTAGTAGATCCTATATTCATTTCATGACAAAGGAATGCATGGATTTGATCAAAGGTGTTAATTTTAAAAGTTTTACAATATATAAAATGTTGTTTACTTTCTCCTGACTTCATAGTCTTCTAAATTATCCACATGGATACCTTCTGTAATCAGTCAACTTATTTATTCAATAAAAATAATTTTTAAAGCGTTATTGTTGGGATCTTTCATCTTCAGTGAGAATCTATACTATGATTATTTAATATAGTACCCAACACAGAAATGGTGAACTTGATAGTTATTTGGGATCCAGACAAAAGAAGATATCCAATCCTAAAAATGGAAAATGAATTGTAAGGTGAACGTAGTGATATCACTGCTATTTCTGGACAAGTCAACATCATTTTCTTAATATATCAAGTTTGTTATAATCATATAAGTAAATTGAATTAAAAAGTGACTGGTTTCTCTCAGCTGTTATGCATTATCTGGAAATAATGACAATTATATGTTTGAAGCTGTTGTCTGATATATTAAACAACTATAGTGCCTTCTATGTCCACTCACTATGTTAAGCACTGGGGTTCAATAATGGTACTAGCCCTCATGAACTAACAATCTCTGGAGCTTTGTGGAAAAGATACAATATAAAATAAGTTTTGATACAAAGGAGATGAATTGTAAAAGAAATGGGGAATAAAAAGAGATATTTATAGTTTTACCTTAAAAGTTCCCCCCAACACTTTAAGAGAAAGTTTATTTGGATTTCCATCTTCTTAAGTTTTATGGTTCTTGCAGTGGAATAATTTTGAGGTAATGACATTTAATTTGGGGTTGAAAGAGTCTGAAAGTACCCTTTTCACATGTTTCTTCTGCGTGATTTCTGCAATAGCAATGCTTGCCTCTTTGACCTCAGGATCAGGGGAGGGAATGTGAGTGAACACACTGTAAAAGCACTATCCACCTAGGTTACTGACATTCCATTCCAGAGTTAGTGAGCCAACCTAAAGCACATCTACTATAACTAAGGTTTACATTTGTGGATAGGATTAAGATGGCAAGGGAAGAAAAAAAATGTCATAGTTTGGAACTCTAAGGGTCTTTAAAGTTTTTCTGTTTTGGGTTTTTTTTTTTTTTAATTATTTTTATGTATGAGAGCAACATGTTTCTGGTCAGAGCTAATTAAATGGTGGTTGAACCGGGGTGTTGGCATTAAGAATGGGAATTCACTGCCTATTCTGGGACTGTGCCTCCCTTTACAATGATTGGCAAAAGCATCTTGAGAAAAGAAGTTTTAAATACGTAGGGACATGGATGGAGCCCAGTGTTCCTTTCTACCATCCTTCCATGGAATATCTCCTCTTACTGCATCTTCACCTCTCAGAGACAGTGGTTTTTTTTAATTGATATGTAATTGACATGTAACATTATATTAATTTCAGGTGTATAACAATGATTTGATATTTGGATATATTGCAAAGTGATCACCACAAGAAATCTAGTTAGAATTTAGCACCATACTTGGTTAGGAGAAATTTTTTCCTTGTATTGAGAACTTTTAAGATCTCCTCTCTTATCAACTTGCAGTCATGCAATATGGTATTATTAATTATAGTCACCATGCTGCACATTATACCCCCATGACTTATTTATTTCATAACTGAAACTGTACCTTATTACCCTCTTCACCTATTTTGCTCACCTTACACTGTCCCTCACCCCTGCCTCTCACAACAACCAATCTGTTCTCTGTCTCTATGAGCTAGGTTTTTGTCTTATTTTTTATTTAATTTTTTTAGGTTTTTGTTTGAGATTTCACATTTAAGTGATATCATGAATTGTCTTTCTCTGTCTTATTTCACTTAGCATAATGCCCTCAAGGTCCATCCATGTTGTCACAAATGGCAAGATTTTATTCTTTTTAATGGCTGAATAGTATTCCATTGTATGCATATACAACTTCTTTATCCATTTATCTATTGATGGACACTTAGGTTATTCCATATATTGGCTATTGTGAATAATGTTGCAATGAACATGAGAGTGCAGACATCTCTTCAAGGTCCTGATTTCATTTCCTTTGGATATATACCAAGAAGTGGGATTTAGGTCATATGGTAGTTCTATTTTTAAATTTTTTGAGGAATCTCCACACTGTTTTCCCATGGAAACATCAGTTTGGATTCCCACCAACAGTGCATGAAGGTTCCCTTTTCTCCACATCCTTGCCAACACTTGTTATCACCTGTCTTTTTCATAATAGCCATTCTAACAGGTGATATCTCATCGTGGTTTTGATTTGCATTTCCCTGATGATGAATGATATTGATCATCTTTTCAAATACCTATTGGCTATCTGTATATTTCTTTGGAAAAATATCTATTCAAATTTTAAATATCTTCTTCAGATAAATATCTTCAAATCTGCACATTTTTAAATTATTTGTGGGACTTTTGGTATTGAGTTGTAGGAATCCTTTTTATATTTTGGATATTAATCCCTTATCAGATACGTGATTTGCAAATATTTTATTCCATTCAGTAGATTGCCTTTTCATTTTGTCGATGGTTTTGTGTGCTATGCAAAAGTTCTTACTTTTGAAGTATAGAATAACAGACACTGACCTGGGAGGAGAGAAAGGGTCATATCTTAGTTACAAATCACTGTGGAACCTTAGGCTTGTGTCTAAATTCCATTGGGCTTCAATTTTTCCAAATCTGTAAAATAAGAGCTTGAATTGGAAGATTTCTAATATACTATTGAACTTTAAAATACCATATTGGGCTATATTTTTACTTGGAGGCAGTGATATTAGACATTTTGATGATACAAAAACACTATTGTCTCATGCCTAAAAAGAATCAGCAATACAGTCAGGGGGGGGCGGGGCTTGATTAGATTCAGGAGTTACTTTGGTCTTGGGAAAGTTGTTTAAACATCTTCTGTGAAGAAAGTTAACACAAATGCTGGTAGCCTAGGATTTTTAGTACTTAAGTATATGACTACTTCTGAGAGAAGCGAAAATATTCTTTCAAGTGGGATTCCGGGGACAGCATGAATTAAAGTTACTTTCATAGAACAAAGCTTCAACAGATAAAAAAAATTCTGTTCCTGTTAACACTGAACCAGTCCCTGACAGTATTTCCTGTCTGCATGTTTTATCTTCCCTAGCAGAAGTGTAAACTCCTGGAAAGCCAAGATAGAATCAAACACAACTTTGTATTCTCTACATTGAATACATTCTCTATTGCCTTTCAAATAATACATGCTCAATAAATGCATTGACTAAATGGGGCTAATAAAGTGAATAGGTGTTGAGATATAACATTAGGAAGAACTGTGGGGTAGTAAGGTCAAATGTAAACTGATATCCATTGGCTCAGTCTGTCTACTCCTAAGATCATCAGCGTTTTAAATCTGATTTTGCAATTTGGAAAAGGTGAAGAGAAAAAGGGGAATGATTTCAACTTTGAGGGAATAGGTCTTATGAGAAAAAAGTTCAAGGTGGTAGTTTTACTCACCTAAGAAAGAATAGATTATATGAAGAGTAAGGATAGACTACATTCAATTATATATAGAGGTGTGCTATTATCACCTTCTTTCATAAGGTGGACAAAGCTAAGATTTCGTTTAAATATTCAAATCTTTCTAAAGTTAATTTTTGGAAATATTTGAATTTCATATCCTATATTAACTAGATTAGTCTGAAATCTCTATAAAATCACCTGCTTTCAGTTTATAGCATGGTTTTATATACATAATTTCATTTGTTCTTATTTGATTCTCATAAGTATCCAGAGAGGCAAGTAGATTAGATATTCTTTTCATTTCAGGGAAAATAAATCTGCAGAGAAATTTAACACTTTTCCCAGGGACTCATAACCATAAGTGTTAGTTGAAATCAGAACACAGGCTTTCTAACTTCTATCATAGTGTCCTTTACTTAGGCCATCCTACCTCAAAGGTAGAAATGGAGTCACTTCCTAAAAATTCTATGTTCTCAAATAATATGTAACGCCCCCTCAACCACAATTAAATATTGGCCTTTTGGATCACATCTAGTTATTATTAATAATACTTTATTTTGTATAGATACACTAAATGTATAAAACAAATTTAAAGTCTTAATTATGAGATTTCTTAATCTAAATGTATTTCCCTAGGATTCACCTGATTCTGAATTTTCAAAGATAACGTTGTGACAGCAGTCCACATTGCTATGCTGATGGGTTAATTTTCTCCTTTCCTCATTCAAATGCTTTAAGTTTGTCAAGAAAAGGCACTTTCTCTCTCTGGTTTGCCTCCTTACTTCAAAAGAGGAGGCAGGAGCCCATTGAGAGAGGTGGCTTGGGTACACAGCATGAGCTGTCCAAGCTGGCTTGAAGCAGTAACACAGGCAAAAAGAAAAACAGAATTTCAATTGCCAGCATGAACCCCAAAATGGAATTAATAAGAAACAGGTAAAAACTATACACTGTAATTATATTCTGTCAAAGGGATCTCTAGCAGACTTTTTCTGAAGTTACTATCAAAAGAGAAGGAAATGGCTAAAAGTGTAATTTTCTCCTGTATCATTTTGCCACTTTAGTGATTAGAAGACATTAAGTGAGTGCACAAAGGAAATTACCTACTGGGTCAATGAAAACCAACTTCTGTCCACAAAAGAGAAGTGATGTAGATGGACTGTCTCCCTTTTTAATTAAGAAATAATCTTTAAGGAGCATATTACTAAAATAATTCACATATTTGCACAAGCGAAAAATTCAATGAATGTTCATGTTCCTCTTCCAATGTATAAGGCACTGACTGGGTGTCCCAGTTCATCAAAGAGTTTGTAGTCTAGTGAGGCTTGCACATAATAAATAGCTATAATGGACGATGGAAAATGACAACCTTCATTCTAGAGATAGAGAAAAGAAAGGTTGGGGATTCAGAAGCAAGAGCGATGATTTCTAGTTGGAAGAAATCAAAGAGAGCTTCTTGAAAGAGTTAGATTTTGGCTAAATTTGGAAGATCATAAAGATTTTGATGTGTGAAAATAGTGGAGGCATTACTAAAATATTCTATGTGGAGAAAACTCTATGAAAAAAGGATCCAGTATGTGGCCAAAAAAAAAATATATATATAGAAGAATCACAGATTATACACAGCTCAGTTTAATCAGAGCATAGGGTATATGAACATTAGTCGAAAAGTATGATTGGAAGGGTTGGCTGGAGGCTAAAAGGAATTTTGATTTTATTCTGTTCATGGTGGGAAACCACTCAATGTTCTTGAACTGGGAATGAAATAATCAGAGCTGTGGTTCTGGAAGATTAGTCTGGTACTGAGTTATAAGGTGTGCTAGAGGGAAAAGAAACTGGGAGGTGGAAAGGGATTCTAGTTTCCTGCAGTAGCCCAGGAAAGTGATGGTGCAAGTGTGACTTTGAAGAAGCAGTAGGACTGGAAAGAAGTGGATGAATAAATTATGCTGTGCATTCATTCAGTTAATAGGTATTGGATACCCTGGATTCTGCTGGGTTGTGAAGTAATACTGCTGAGCACGATAGAAATAGTCTTTACCTGCGTAAAATTTACAGTATTAGTAGCAGGCAGGAAACTATTCACATAATCTCAAAATCATGTAAATGCAAACACAGAATGGCTATGAAGAGAATATACTTGGTTCTAGAAGAGCATGTAGTGGAAGATCTGACCCAAACTTGAGGAGGCAGGGAAGGGATCTCAGAAGAAGGTTTATTTGATATGAAATCAGGATACGTAAGGATTAAATATTAAAAAGGGAGAGAGATGGAGGAGCATTCGAGGCAGAAGGACCAGATATTCAAAACCCTTGAGGTGTGAGAGAACTTGATGTTAGGCTCAAGCAACTGGAAGGAGACCAGTGAAGTTGAGACAGAGGAAAAAAGAGAGAGAGCAATGTGAAATGAGACTGAGACCATAAGAAGGGGCAAGAGCACTCAAGGTCTTCTGGGTCACTGTAAGCCTTTGTACTTCATCTAATATGCATGGATTTAAAACAGTGGAGATATAGTTACTTACAAGTTAGTAGAATACTCTGACAGATGCATGGAAAATGATTTTGAGATGGGCAAAATGGATCTGTGAGGCTGATACATAGTCCAGGTATGAGATGATAGTAGCTTGGGCTAAGTTGATTTCAGAGGAGGAGAGAGAAGTAAATTATATAAGACTGATTAATAGACTACATGTGGGTTGAAGAGTGAGAATTTGTTGTTGTTGGTGGTGGTGGCTTATAAAGCTATTCAAAAAATTAAGGGGAAAACTATGGTTTTATAATTTTGAGAAAACTGAATTTAAATTACCTCTGAGACATGTAAGTGAAGAAATCTGGTAGTCCTCTGGGTATACAGACCTAGAGCTGCAGGTAATTTGGGAATCATCAGATGGATTATAACATTGGTAAGATGAAATCACCAGGGAGATAAATAAATGTATAATGTATAGCATGGAAGAAAAGAGGCACTAAGTCTGGCACTTGAAGATATCTATTCCATGTTTAGTGGCCAAGTAGAGGAGAGTAAGACAGTAAAGAAGATAGAGAAAGAAGGGCCAGAGATTTGGGAGGAAAACTAAGTGAGGGGCATCATGGAAGTAAATGAAAGAGAATGTTTCAGAAAGGAAGGGGTGATTCCCTGTGACAAACACTATTGTGTGATCAGAGAAGAGGAGTACTGAACATATCCATAGGATTTAGGATCAGATTAGAGAAGTTTGAGGAGAAAGAAGAGTAGGCAGTGAGCATAGAAAAGCCTTAGAAGTTTGAGTATGAAGGAGACGAGATAGCTAGAAAAAAAAGTGGAATAAAGAGATTTTTTTAAAATGGAGTTACTTGGGGCGCCTGGGTGACTTAGTCATTAAGTGTCTGCCTTCGGCTCAGGTCATAATCCCAGGGACCTGGGATCGAGCCCACATCGGGCTCCCTCCTCAGCGGGAAGTCTGCTTCTCCCTCTCCCACTCCCCCTGCTTGTGTTCCCTCTCTCTCTGTGTCTCTTTCTGTCAAATAAATAAAATCTTTAAAAATAATAATAATAAAAGATGGAGTTACTTCCTTCAGAAAATAATTTGTCACTTTGTGAAAAATATTAAATGTATGAGACTGTCTAAACATAGAAATAAGTAAAATCTTGTAAAAGCAAAGTAAGTAAATATTTGTGAGGACTATTTTAGTTAGAATCATTGAAGATTAGGGACTCCAGGGTGGCTCAGTCAGTTAAGCATCTGCCTTCAGCTCAGGTCATGATCCCAGGGTCCTGGGATTGAGCCCTATGTCTTTGGACTTCCTGCTCAGCAGGGAGTCTGCTTCTCTGTCTGCCTGCCACTCTCCTTGCTTGTGCTCTCTCTCTCTGACAAATAAATAAATAAAATCTTTAAAAGAAAGAATCATTGAAGATTAAATTTTATTTGGGACTCCCTGGAAGCCAAGGGAAATAGGGAAAGAATGAGTGTCATATAAATTCATTATCTGATAGCAATAATAAAAATAGATGATATTAATGAGTGATTTCTATTATACATGTAGTGTCTCATTTAGTCTTCATTAAAGCCCATGAAGTAGTTACTACTCTAACATTTATTTTCACATGAGGATACCTGGGCTAAAGAGGGTAAGGAGCTGAGCTAGGATCACAGAGGTGATGACTGGCAGAGGGCTGCTTAGACTTCAGCACTCTGACCCAGAGCCACACTCTTTCACAACTAAGGTATGCGGCTTTCCTTTATAGTGACTCTTCAGAGAAGACAAAGTTTCTTTTGGTACCAAACTCTAAAATGAATTGGTCACATGGGATCTTGTGTTGGGGGCATTGCACAACATGCTGGGAAATGTCTATGTGCTTAAAGCAGGTGTAGTAACCATTGATGTTTTTGTTACCAATGAACATTCAGGGAGGTGTGAATATTGAATACCTATTTCTTGGTTCATGCCTGCTGCATATCCTAACAGCTGCAGCAGCCCTTTGTCCTGCTGAGGGAATTTACCCAGGTTCTGCTTCCTGTCCTCAATTTTGAAAGCTCTCACTTACCTGCTTGTAGGATTTTCATTCTTGTCTCCTATAAATGCTTCCCTTCTGCTGAGCTTCTTAGAATTGTTTACTTACTGAGATGGTCAGAATTTCTTTTTTTTTTTTTAATCAGAAAAGTAATATTTGTTCATTATATAAAATTTGGAGAAGTCAGAGAAATATAAAGAAGAAATCAAAGATCACTTTTAATCCCTTCACCCCTATATAACCACTGGAAACATTAAAAATCCTCAGGGCGTTTGTTCTATGGATTTACATATGTTTATCAAGTATCTTTTGATTTAGGTTCTGTGTTAGATACTTTGTATCAATATTCATACAGGTGAAGTAATACTGTAAACAATGTTTTATAAAATGCTCTCCTTGCTTACACATTTTGAAAAATTTCTCATGGCATTTAATATTTCTCTTTGAAACAGCTTAATTGTATTTCATCAGAAGGGTGAACATTCTATGTTTACTCAAATCTACATCATTGGGTACCCAGGTTTTCTTCTCATTGTTTTGGCAACTGTAGGTAAACCTGCTATGAACATTGTGCATAAATTTCTGTGCGTGGGTCTGGCTTTTTTCCTTAGGCAAATTCCTAGAAGGTAAATTGCTGTGTTAAACAGAATTTTAAAGATCTGATTATTTAGAAAAATTGGCTTTTCTCCAGGGTACTGTGTCTTATTATTTTTTTTCTAAACCACTTTTTTGAGGGGTGGTTGTACATATTTAATATATGCTACTAGATGAGTTTGAAGATAAGTATACAACCATGAAACTGTCACTATAATCATGGCTACAAACCTACCACCTCCAAAAGTGTGTATTTAATTATGTTGGTTTGTTTATCTATTTATCTGTTTATTTATATCCATTCTTTTCTTTTGTGGGAAGATCACAGCATAAGATTTTCCTCTCTTAGTAAAATTTTAAGTGTACAGTACAGTATTTTTAATGATAAGCCCTTTGTTGTACAGAGCTTACTCATCTTGCATAACTAAAACTTTGGAGGGGATGCTGTGTCTAATATTAAATGTGAATGCATATAGTAAATAACCCAGTGCCTGACATTCAGTGGTTTCTCAATAAATGATCACTGCTATTACTCAAGATAAGCAAACCACAATTTGTCCTTGAGCTTAATTATAAGGAATATTGTTATCAAATAGGAATATTTTCTTTAGAAAAGTAACCTTTTCACTACCTAATTTTCTTACACAATTTCTGTATTTCTTCATGGTATTCCCATATGATAATGATAATAATAAACACTTTTTAGAGCAGGCACTGAATTAAGAATTTTTTGTGTTGCATATCACTAATCTTCATATGCATGGGCACTGTTATACCCATTTTACAGATGAAAAATTGAGACTGGAAGGGATTATGTGATATACCCAAGGCTACATAGAGTTTAAGTGGCAGAGCCAGGCTTCAAGGCAGGTATCCTGATGCCAGAGTCTGCACACTTCACCATGACTAATAAGAGAGAGGAAAATAATGTCCATGAATGAAAATGACCTGTGATTCTATTTCTGTTGCTAAACCTAATGACCTCGTCAGGCAGTAACAGTTTATCCATAGTAGGCCAACCAATACTTTTTCTGTATTTTTTTCTCCCCCTCTTTTTGTTTTTTTTTCGATTTCTATTTTATTTTTTATTAAGCCCACCCCCAGGTTGCTCAGGTTTTTTCTCCATTACTGCCACCAAAATGGACTTTTATGAAGGGTCACATAAATCGTTTAAGGTTTCTCAAGATTTGCAGCTGTATTTTAATAGGAGCCAGCATTTTAATTCAAATTTGTGTAAGTCAAATGATGGTATTTTAAACTGTAGATAGCTAGTAGGGTAAGCAAATTTGTGGGGGCAGGGGAATCTTTCTGAAAGGACACAGGGTAGGCAGCCATGCATATCACTTACTCGGAACACCAGCCTCTAACTTTGGCCTCTTATTTCTTTCTCTCTTTCCCTTCTTACCTAACTTCTTTCCTCAGCTATTTCTTGAGAGCAGTTTAGGAAAGTAATAAAAACGAATGCATCAATGCTTTGGGAAACAAGCAAAATGATTGAAAAGTGATGTTTATATTCATTACTTTATTTTTCTTCAAGCTTTTGGTTTTGAGCTTCAGGACCTTTGGTCTACAGGAAGAGCATTATGCTGGCTAGTTCAAGTGAGGAATAATGGAGACAGACAAAAACTGAAGGGCAGGGGTGAAGCAGCTACAAATATTAAGAACCTTCACAGTGTTTGTTTTAACCCTCTGAGGCTCAGTGGCAACTATCCTGAATGGAAGGATCTCCATGAATTAAAGGAGATTTTTAAAAGATGATGGATGTGCAAGATTGCCTCCCTTCTGCCCATTACGAAACTGGCTGGCCCTAAAGTTTTTGCCATGGTTATTAGTTTGCGGAGAGAAAAATATGTGTAGGGTAGAAATTATTTAAGGACATTATCTTTCCTGATTTTTACATTTCCTTTTCCAGAGTAGGGGAGGATAGTTTTATGAGGTTGTAAGGTACGCAAGTGAGTACATTGTAGGTGGTATTTATATACAGTGGCCCTGGTAATGTCAAGAAACCACCAAGGATTATCCAAACCCACTTTTGACTTCTACTATAATCAACCACCTAACCAACCTAACAACCCAAGGTACTCCACTGGACAGTATGGGGAAGTTGACAATTTTTAAATGTTATCAGTAAAGGTTTTGACCCCCAAATTATAGACAAATTATTACTAGTTTACTCTGCAGTTGTTAGCGTAGGCTCTGCAATATCATGAATATCATGACCTCATGAGCTAAGGCCACACCAGAGTTTACCTGGTATACCTTAAGGATTCACTATTTTCTGGCTGTGTTTTGAGATCATAGATCTAACCAACTGAGCTAATAAGTTCAGATATATCATGATTTTTCAATGAAGAGAAGTGGTTGGTAGAGAGAGAGAATTAAATTCTTGTTTCTGTCCTTTCCAAGACTGTTATGTTCCACTTCCTGCTCAATTTTGTACCTTAGTTTGTGAAATGTAATAGGAAGGGTGGAGGTAGAATAAGTGGATTCCTTCCTTCAGCTCCATAACAGATGCACCAAAAGGAAGTAAAGTTCTTTCATTCCAACTCTATAATGTTTAGACTCCCATTTTGAAAACTGTATTCACATTTGAACAATTTAAATCAAAAGAAAGAAAGAAGCGATAGACATCCCTGAAATGTGGATAGGAAAAGTCTGCTTTGATAGCCCGTATAAATGATCTCCTCGTTTGGTTTCCAAGCAGCCTGTAAAGTCTACCTCGTCCACACATTTTCCACCTCCCAAACCTGTAATTCTAGCTGCCCTAAAGAAGCATACCATTCTTAATCTCACGATCACAATTACGGTGGTATTGGAATCAGGCCACACAAAATTGTAAGGTCAAATATGAAACTTAGATTAAAGAAATCTTTTCAATTCTCTGATATGGCTTTGGTGAGTAGACCTGGAAAATTTGTGAGGAATTCTGAAGACAACTGAGGGAAACAAAGTTTCTAGGATAAAGTATTTGTATGCCCCCCCCCCAAATGTGGACAAAAAAAGGGTGCAAAATGGTGTAGAAACACAGCTCTTCCAAGTTCAGTTAGGCTGTTTGGGCCTCTTCTGTTGATGCCCGTACAGAGCCTCAAGCTTGGATGTGCCCATCCATGTTCTAGTCTGGACACGTGGAAATGTTTGTAAATTCTTGCCAAGCAAAGGCAGGAGAAGGGAGCCATCTGGTGTGGGAGGTATGTGCTGGTTAACCATATCAGGAAGCAGGTGGCTAAGCTGCAGGAGGTTTGCAGGCTGACAACTAGAGACAGGGAAGACTTTGTCAGTACAATGGACACCGAGACATCAAAGTAAGAGAAAGGAGCTTACAAACTAGGAGAAAGAATTTCAGTAGGAGAAACCGCTTTTTGCTCTGCTTACATTTTGGCTCTCATTCAATTCCATTCCACAAACATTTATTGAGTGCCACCACAGGTAAGACACTATGCCTTTTGGGAAATAAATAAGAAGAAATGTCATGGAGAAGGAAGAGTAATTCTTTAGAGGAGAAACAGATCTAGAGGGCATGATGCCTCATAACCCCCTAAATGCCTGTGAGACCATGGCAGGCACTGTGCAGACTATCCCAAAGCTGCATTCCTTCTCCTTTAGGAAGTGGCAGTGTGAAATACACAGCTAAATACAACTCGACCTAGGTTTGTTTTACAAAGAGGGATAATCCCTGTATCTTAAACACATATGTATTCTCTCAGGTGTGAACTTAATGTCTCTCTCTCTCTCTCTCTCTCTCTCTCTCACACACACACACACCCCTTCTCAAATACAGTTTATGTTAACCATTTAAAATTTTGTTACTCTAGGTTTGTGTAAGGTTGGTGCCAAGTAAAAATGGGTAAGGAAACGGTTACAAAAATAAGCACAGAATAAATACGGAAAACTTATGTTTATAACTTTTCTATGTGTTATAAATAAATATAGCATGTTCAGAAAATAAATAATAAACAGATTACTTTATAATAAATATATTTATAATAAAAATTATAATTGAAATGGTCAGTCTCTTCATTAAATAAATAAAGAAGTAAAAATTCAGAGAATTAAATGACTTATCCAAGGTCATACGAAGTAAACTTGGGGACAAAATCAGTTCACATGCCTTATAATCTAGAGGTTACAAAAATGGCAGCATGTTACTTTTTGAATATGAGAAACAAAATGCATTTTTTTGGAAAGTGTGGGTATTCTTGCCTTGCATTGTTGCCCTTCTGCTATATACATGCTTTAATAAATTAATCTTTATTTTTGAAAACATGTGCAGCCTTTAGTCAATAGTCATTTGATGAAGCTTCAGCACTTTGTTTCTTTATTCTTTCACATTCTACTAACAGATTAAGTTCTTTTGTTTATTTTCTAAATTAGCTATCTATTCACAGCTCAACTTCCTGGAAGTACATTTTGGTTGCAGCTGGAATACTAGGATCATTGCAGGTTAATGTGAAAATACCTTTTGATAGATTATCTTTGCACAATACTCTGCCAAAATGCCTTGGCCCCAAATCACTTAATTTCTAGGCTACCCCATATAATGAATTATACTGTCATGGGAAGTGCCACTTCAAAGGAAATCAGAAAGAACCAGAACGTTCTTGAGTATGTTTCCCAGTAAAGTGATATAATCTCTCTTTAAATCTAGAATTCTGTAGTGTAAAATCTTCAAAAAAATATTTTGATAATTTATGTATGGTGAGCTGCAGGGAGATATCAGAAAGAATATACATGATATGATGGAGAAAATGTTAATACTTGGTTTTGAGGACAATTGTGAAAAATATATTTTTTTCTTACAACAGTAAAGTTTTAGCAGAAAAAATATGACAAAACTAGGAGATGTAATCAATGTTTTAGGTAAGATTTAATTATAACTTAGAAAAAAAATCTGTTCTTGCTTTGTATTTTATTTATAACTTATTCTTACAAAGACATATTAGATGAACAATCCTTTCTGGCAATACATTGAGTAACTGTAATATGATAATACCGTTGTCCTGATCACCTATACAGTCAGTAGGACCCTGGTGAGAGTAATGTAGTTTATTTCTGCTGCTTAAGCTTCCATGTGCTCCTGTTCTGTACTTTATAAATTTGCTTTGAGGCTTCCAACCACAGGTTAGAATTCTTTATACATAGATACTTTGATACTAGAGTTAAGGTCTTATAAACAATTCTTTAAAATATCCTCTATGTCCCTCCAATACCAATTTATTGACTGCTTGTTACATTCAAGGTACTGTGCTCGGGACCTTAAAGCATAATATCATTTATAATCTTCCCAACAACCTAGAAGGCACCAACTTTTATCTCCATTTTACAGATGAGAAACCTGATGCTCACAGAAATGAAGTTAATTGCCATGGTCACCCAACCAGTAAGCGGGGAAATTGATACTCGAGTCCAGGTCAGTCATACTCTGGTGCCTCAATGCTGATTCCATGGTTCAAACTAGCTTCTTCACTAGTAATTGGGAGGGAGCAGTGCTCTTTGTGATTGGCCTCTGTTGTCAATAGGTTCATAAAAATGGGTATTAAGGAGTAAAACAAAGATAAAACCTCAGGTGGGCCATTAGAAGAGACATCGACATCATCTAGTGACTTGCTAAGAGACAGCAACATTGGCACTGCATGAGGGCTTATTAGAAATGCAAACTCTTTTCCTCCCCTTCACCTATATTCCTTAATTAGAATATAGCCAGATAGTTTTCACATGCATGGACCAAAGAGCCCTAGACACCTGGAAGAGGGTCTGTAAGGGCTACAGAGAGCCTGAATGGTTCATACTGTCCCCTTCAACCGGAGAAGCTCAGGTTTGACTTTTTTCCCCTTCATTTTGAACGTTTGTCAAATCTGAGACTCCAGTATTTCATTTGCTAAATTTTGCTGCTTTTAAAAAAAAAAAAAAGTTGAAAACCACTGATCTACACATGATCATGAGGTTTATACATAAGGAAAGTGAAGTTCAGTTAATGACTTGCCCCACACAAATTATTAGCAGATTTGTAAGTGGAACCTACAGCCCAGCTTTTATAACTTTGGATGAAAAATACTTGAGCAGTGTGATATATAGTAATCAGGAGACTGAGGTTCTACTCGTGGCTTTATCTAGAGTCAGCAGGATGATCCAGAGTAAACAATTGCATTTCTCTATGCCTTAGTTTCTGTGGCTATAAAAGAGAGAGATCGTATTTATGATTTTTATATTCCTTTCTAGCTTTTATATTTGATATGAATATTGTCACCCATTTCCTAAAATCTTATTTTTAAAACAAGTTTAAAATTAATAGGAAAATAATCCTATGGCAAAAAAAAAAAAAATCAAGTAGTACCAAGGGTCTAAGGAAAAATTAAGTCTTTCTTTCCTGCTCCCAACCCGGTCTGTGCCAAACAAGCAAGAATTAATGGTTTCTGTTTTTTACTTCTAATGATTTCCGTTTAAACTGTGTACTTATGGCTTGATTTCTACATTTACCACTAGACAATATTGACTCCCTTTATAAAAGATGAAGAATTTATTCCATCTAAACTACCATCAAATTCTTCACTCCCTTCCCATTTTCCTTTTAGTTATACTTTATTTTGTTTTTCTGGAGGTTACCTTTATGATTTTAAATAGCATACTCTCCCTTTGCTTATATATCTGCTTTAGAACATCTTTTTATGTATTTTATTTCTCCTATTATGAAACTTACAATAACTATTATTAACATTGCTTTGTAGGTTGATTTTAAAAATTAAAAAGCTAATGGGGCACCTGGGTGGCACAGCGGTTAAGCGTCTGCCTTCGGCTCAGGGCGTGATCCCGGCGTTATGGGATCGAGCCCCACATCAGGCTCCTCCGCTATGAGCCTGCTTCTTCCTCTCCCACTCCCCCTGCTTGTGTTCCCTCTCTCGCTGGCTGTCTCTATCTCTGTCGAATAAATAAATAAAATCTTAAAAAAAAAATTAAAAAGCTAATAAACAACATTTACAATAATATGGTTATATAAATATTGCTCATACACGTGACAGACTCTGGGGTGTCCCTCATGTGTATGTCCTGCCCTTAAGTATGAGTGAGACCTTTGTCTTGCTTTCAACAATAGAATATGGTAAAAGTGATGGGCTGTTACTCCCATGATTACATTATGGTGTGTGTGTGTGCGTGTACACCTATGTGTGTTTCTGCGGGCTTTGGCTGACAGCCATCATAAAAATGGGAACCTCAGGCTTTTAGCCACAGGATGAATTCTGCCAACAACCTGAATGAGCTTGGAAGTGGATTCTTCCCCAGTCCAACCTCCAGATGAGAATGTAGCCAGGCCAAAACCTGAATTGTAGCCTTGTGATACCTTGATCAAGGGACCCAGGAGGGGACCCAGCTGTGCCTGGACTCCTGGCCATGGAAATAGTTATAACTGTTATGAAGCAGTAGAGAACAAATACAAAGTAGAATTATTTTTTCCATAATGAAGGCAATGTATTTTTTTGTCACTACATTTATACTGACCATAGAAAGAACATCCAGATATTAAGGGCTGTTTCCTTCTTAATTACTTTATTTAGTTTTAGTAAGACCTCAGGTGCAATGGGGTGAATTAATCATTCCTCACTTCTCACTCCCATGCTCTCCCTACCATGGGCAACTGTTCTAATGTATTCAATATATAGCTGTTTGTTTACATGTATTCCAGAAAACAAGAATTGATATTTTGGATGAATGTATATTTTATTGCCTCATAATGCATTAAATGATAGATCTCATTCACATACTGCTATGTGTATATCAAGTTCTTTGTGTCAAAAACCACATAGTACTCCATTGTGAGCATCTACTTTAACTTACCACTCTACTGCAGGGGATACTCAGAGCTTCTTCAGATCCCTGACATCATAAATGATGCTATTTATGGAATTTTATTCTTCCATAAAAAATTTATAATATATTTATTGATTAGGTAAAAATACAACTGGGATTTTGATTGGGATTGCAATGAACATATAGATAAATCTAAGAAAATTAATATCTATATACTATTAAGATGTCCCTTCTAGAGCATGGAAAGATTCTATTTTATTTAGATCATCTTCTGTGTTATTTATCAGGATTTTTAAGTTTTGTATATATCTTGCTGTCTTTCTTCTCTGCTAATTCTATTGAGTTTTGTTTCCCCCTAGTTAAGTGATGACAGATTTTTACAAATAAAGGAATATATTTCCTTTTTCGATCATGCATTTCTTATTCCTTTTTATTTCTTACAGAGTTTTCTAGGACTCCCTATGGTATTGAATCAGTAGCAATGGTAGGGGCATTATTTTTTGTCTCTAATCCTTAGAGAGGAAGCATGTAACATTTCTTCTTTAACTATAATGTTTACTGTAGGCTTAAAAAAAACCTTTATTCATGTATAACTGTCATACAATATTTAATGTGTATAATTTTATAAGTTTTCACACACACACACACACATTTGTGAAACCACAATCAGGATACCATAATCAAGATAATAAACCTATCCTTCATCAACACCCAAAATCTTTCTTATGCCCCTTTGTAATTCTCTCTCAAACCTTTCTGGGTTCTCACACCCTTCCCCCAACCTTCCCCATATACAAGCAAGAACTGATTTTATTTTTTTCACTATACAATAGTCTACATTTTCTAAAATTCTATATAAATGAAAGGATGCATTATTCACTCACAGTGTTTCACTCAGCATATTTAAGATTTATCCATGCTGTTGCATGTATCAATACTTTATTCTCTTTTATTACTGATTAGTTTTCCATTTCATGGATATACCACAATTTTTTTTTTAATCTGTTCACCTTTTGGTGAACATTTAGATTGTTTCCAGGTTTAAGTTATTACCAGTATAACTGCTAAGAGCATTAGCTTACAATACTTTGCATGGACCTACGCTTTTATATGTCTTGGCTAAATGTCTAGGAGTAGAATGTCTGAGTCATGTGGTTGTTGCATGTTTAATTTAATAAGAAACTGCGAAAGTGTTTTCCAAAATAGTTGTCCTGTTTATATTACCATAAGCAGTTGTTCCACATCCTTGTCAGCATTTGGTGTTATCAGTTTTTTTGTTTTTAATTAGCCATTCCTTATGTGTGTAGTAGAATCTGTGATTGTAATTTGCATTTCCCTAATGGCTAATGATATTGGCTATTTTTTTACATACAGATGGCTCATTTGTCATCCATATAATTTTCTTCAGTCAAAATTTCTGCTCAAATATTTTATATATTTTATTTGTTTTCTTATTACTGGATATTTTTAAGTGTTTTAGATAATATTTTTTTAAGTTCTTTATCAGATGTTTGATTTTCTAATATTTTCTTTCAGTCTGTGGCTTGTCTTTCATTTTCTTAAGAGAGTCTTTGAAAGAGCAGAGGTTCTTAATTTTGATGGAGTTCAGTTTATCAATTTGTTCTTTGTACATTATCCTTTTGATGTATCTAAGAAATCTTTGCCTAATTCAGCATCATGAACATTTTCTCCCATGTTTTCTTATAGAAGTTTTGTAGTTTTAGATGTTGCATTTAGGCCTCTGATCTACTTGGAGGTAACTTTTGTTTATATTGAGAGGTGTGGACAGAAGTTTATCATTTTTCATATGGATACCAATAATTTTAGGACCATTTGTTGAAAGACTATCCTTTCTTCACTGAATAGTTTTGCATTTTTGTCAAAAATCAGCGGAGCACATATGTGTGAGTCTATTTCAGACTCTTTATTAAGTCTAATTTCTCTATTTTTATGCCCATACTATACTTTTGATTAATATAGTTTTATATTGTTTCACATTCAGGTGATAAATCTTTCAACTTTGTTCTTTTTTGAGGTTATTTTGGCCTTTCTATATCCTTTGCATTTTGTATGAATTTCAGAATTGGCATGTAAAATTCTATAAAAAAGGCTGCTGGGATTTTAAATGGATTGCATTTAATATATAGGCCAGTTTGTGGGAAATGGAATCTTAGCCAGATTGAGGATTCTGATCCATGAACCCAGTATACTTCATTTATGCAAGGCCTCCTTATTGTTTTCAGCAGTGTCTTGTAGTTTTCATTTATAAATTTTATATGCTTTTTGTACACCTTTTCTCTAAGTATTTTATTGTCATGCTGTTTCAGATGGTATTGTTATTTTCAAATTTCAACTTCTGATGTTAGTGTACAACAATATGATTGACTTATATGGATTGACATTGTATCCTTAATTTTCTAAACTCACTTAGTCCTAGTCTCTTTCTTGTAGATTCCATGGGATTTCCTTTACAAGCCATCATATTGTATGTGAACAAAGACAGTTTTATTTTTTCCTTTCCAGTCTGGATACCACTGCTTTCTGTTTCCTGTTATCTTTAGTTTCCCTCTCTTAGAATCTCCAGCAAAATGTTAAGAGAATGGATACCCTTGCCTTGTTCCTGATCTTAGCTTGCATGAAGGGGGAGAGCTGCCTGCCACAGTAATATCTTCCCCAGTATCTCTTTAACCATATACAATGGCCAGGCCTTTACACCAGGAGCATTTCTGAGTCTAATCGACACCCCCCTTTTTTATCAGCAGGAATTACTAAATTTTAGGTTGAGCTCAAATGAAATTACTAAATTATAGATAGACCCTGTTGGTGGACCCAGCTGAAAGTTTTCGTTTGTTTGTTTGTTTTTAGTGAGACTGGGACAATGCTTTCCCATAGGCATAGTAAAGCTTTAGGTTGGAATTCTTGTTTTTACTTACTGTTCTTTTCATCTCTCCAAAGCCTGTGTGCACATTACCTGTGTGCCGGGTGTATAAAAAAATAAAAAGTTACTTTTGGTTGTTATCACAATGCCGGCATTGGATGGTCCTTTGGTTATCAGGTAAGACAAATTCTGTAAGGTACAGAAACCTCTGTGCACATTAGAGAGAAGGGAGATACTTTGTTTTCTTGGAGGAGTTTTAGCTTCTTTCTACTTTGAAAGTCTAGGTTCTTCTACCTCCAATGAGAGGTTTTCCAAGGGACAGAGAAAGGACCCACACCCCAACCTTAGAGTGAAAAGAGGTGAAGGGACACAAACAGTGAAGTTAGGAAGTAGAAGTGTCAGGAGCCAGATTAAGGTACTTCTGTCTATCTGGGTCCTGGCATCTGGCCTGATGTGGTGGCTTTAGCATGGGGCAGGCAGGAGTGTTTGTCAGGAGGCTGTACCCTTCGCAAACTTTTATTTTCAAAAATTTATTCTGTGGAATGTTTACCAATGGGTACCCATACCATTAGGTAAAAAGTTTGTTATAGTGGGATCAGGTACTGTCTCCATGGGTCCATAGTTAACTGAGTACTGGAAACACAGAACTGAATCAGATAGTGTCCCTGTTATTAAGGAACTTATAAACTTGTCGGGGGACAAGGGCAGGTGGACATGTGTTGGGCAGACATGCAATTAGATATATGCAGTAAATTATAATAGGTGTTACCGATAAAACTGCCTGTAGTATAAGAGTTATGGGACAAAAGAGAGAGTGACTAAATGTCCTAGAGAGAACAAGATGACTCACAGAGCTAGGGTGATGCTGGAGGTGAGTATTGAGGGGCATGTAGGGGCCTGTAGGCAGCCAGGCACAATCCCAGTTGCACACTCCCATGACACACTGTACTTTTCTTCTGGAGCACTAACAGATTATAATTTATTAATTATATGTTTAAAAAATGATTTATATTGCATTTTCTGCTTAAGAAAGTAAGCTTCCATGGGGCCCTTGTTCACCATGGTATACACAGATTTCTGTGGCTTTATTTCCCTCTGTAGATATTTGACATTTTAAAACTTTTTATTATGTAAGTTTTTAAAGATATGCAAAAGTAGTGAATGATGTTTAATGAACACTCCCGTACCTATCACCAGCCTCAATAATGTCTAATATAACTGTCATCTTATTATAACATGTAACTAATTGAACATCATTTTCTAATATCATTTAATACTCAGCCCATATTCAAATTTGCCTAATTGTCCTAAAATGTATTTTTAGATTTGTTTTGTTGGAAATCAGAACCAAAACAAGATCTACCCATTACATTTCATTATTATGTCTGATCAGTAATTTTTATTCTGTAATAGTCATCCCAATTTTTTTCTTTAATCTCATTAATAGGCCCCGGAGAATGTCCCATATTCTGGATTTGACTAATTGCCTCTCTGGGGTGTGATTTAACTGTTTCCTATAAACTGACTGTTAGATTGAGTAGCTTGATTAGATGGAAGTTTCACTCGTTTTCACAATAATAATTTATAGGTAAAAGTGGGTATTTTCAAATGTATCACATCCATATCATGAAGCACATAAGGTGCAATTGTCCTATCATTAGTGTCCCATCATGGGACTTCATCAAGATTAAAAGTTTCTGCACATCCAAGGAACAGTCAGAAAAACTAAGAGGCAGCCCACGGAATGGGAGAAGATATTTGCAAATGACACTACAGATAAAGGACTGGTATCCAAGATCTACAAAGAACTTCTCAAACTCAATACACGAGAAACAAATAAACAAATCAAAAAATGGGCAGAAGATATGAACAGACACTTTTCCAATGAAGACATACAAATGGCTAACAGACACATGAAAAAATGTTCAAAATCATTAGCCATCAAGGAAATTCAAATCAAAACCACACTGAGATACCACCTTACGCCAGTTAGAATGGCAAAAATAGACAAGGCAAGAAACAACAATTGTTGGAGAGGATGTGGAGAAATGGGATCCCTCCTACATTGTTGGTGGGAATGCAAGTTGGTACAGCCACTCTGGAAAACCGTGTGGAGGTCCCTTAAAAAGTTAAAAATTGAGCTACCCTATGATCCAGCCATTGCACTACTGGGTGTTTACCCCAAAGATACAGACGTAGTGAAGAGAAGGGCCATATGCACCCCAATGTTCATAGCAGCAATGTCCACAATAGCTAAATCGTGGAAGGAGCCGAGATGCCCTGCAACAGATGACTGGATTAAGAAGTTGTGGTCCATATATACAATGGGATATTACTCAGCAATCAGAAAGAATGAGTTCTCAACATTTGCTACAACATGGACGGCACTGGAGGAGATAATGCTTAGTGAAATAAGTCAAGCAGAGAAAGACAACTATCATATGATTTCTCTCATCTATGGAACATAAGAACTAGAATGATCAGTAGGGGAAGAAAGGGATAAAGAAAGGGGGGGTAATCAGAAGGGGGAATGAAACATGAGAGACTATGGACTATGAGAAACAAACTGAGGGCTACAGAGGGGAGGGGGGTGGGGGAATGGGATAGACCGGTGATGGGTAGTAAGGAGGGCACATATTGCATGGTGCACTGGGTGTTATACACAACTAATGAATCATCGAGCCTTACATCGAAAACCGGGGATGTACTGTATGGTGACTAACATAATATAATAAAAAATCATTATTAATAAAAAAAAAAATTAGTGTCCCATCATAATTTGGAAGAACATAATTTGGATGAGGCCGCATTTGAATAGGGTTTTGAAAGAGTCTTGTCAAGTAGTCAGGAGAATGAGGCGTTCCAGTTGGAGGGAGGAGGGAACACAAAGGCAGAATCATCATACAAAGGCATGTTATGAAAACTAGTGAGTTTTGTTTTTCTTTTTAATATCAGATTTAGAATTGATAATGCCCTTCAATTTGAGGATTGTATTTTAAGCTCAATTTCATTCACCATTACTTTTAGGATAATTACTTGAGACTGGGCCATTCTATACTCCTGCTAAACATAGGTTTTTCTATTTCAGTCACTCTTACCAATCAAGTTTTCTTTTATCTTACCTAATGGAAAGGTTTATTATTTTTATCTTAAGAGATATTTTGTGGTCTGTGGTATGGAGGTCAAATCTGGTCAGAGATCTTTTAGTTTAATATCATGGCCTGATCATTTAGTGGCACATAGATGAAGCTCTTAGCAATGGAATTTGCTAAATTTTGCTCAATTAAATCATAGGTGTTCTTTTTTGAAATAATTGACTTTAAAGTCAAGAACATATTTGGTTGAATACAGAACACCGTAGAATCCATCAGATGCATCCTAGGGATACTGTTCTAACTATTTTATTGAATTAGTGAAATTGATACTTGGTTAAGAAGAAACAATAGGACTTCATAGGAAATCTAATTACTGGTGGTGATAGATGAGACTATCAGTAAATTAGTGTCTTTCAGGAATGCTTCAGGTTTCATCATATTGATCATTTACATATTGGAAAGCTGAGGACTGAGGATAGAAGGTAGGTCCGTTTTAAGTAGAGGAGGTAAGTAGTTTCTTATGACAAGGGATTCTTCTTTGGGATATGTCCTCTTAATTTTGTTGCTAATGACTGAGATCTCACCATTAATAAACAATTGTCCATCACGAGAATGAAGCTGCTCTAGATATGATTTCATAATAAGCTTTGCTATAGCAATTTACTGTATATTATTTTGGGGAGGAAGTGTATCCTTAAGAGGGTAAGTAGGTATCAGTAGAACAATGAGAGAGAGATGGTCAAAATGAAGCAGAAGGAAATGTCAAAGGAAGATGAGGCTTAAGAGTAGGAATCTGACAAAAAAGAGTTGTGCCATGAGGTCATTGCTTGGGTTGAGGTCTGCTAATCCTTGAACAACAGGAAATCACAATGGGTGTGGTGACAGCTGGTACATATTTTTGTAACTATAATATTTTGTTGATGAAGCTGTCAAAAGAGTGCTAAAAGAATGTTTCATCTATCTATTTGGTTAATAATTTGTCATGCTGAGAGTCTGTAATTAAACATTATCAATGCATGCAATGATGCACATTTTGTATGGTATATTCCATTGTAGCACAAAATATTGCACAAATTCCTTCTGCCAGCAGGAAAAACCAGATGAATACTGCCTCCTGGGGTGATATATGGGTCCAAGGGTTATGGTGTGGGTAGTGTTTGCCAAAGTGGAGAGATGGAGCCATGAGCAGGAGAAGAGACAAGGTTAGAACTAGGAGTGACGGGATTGTGTGTCAAAACAAGGTGTCAGCTAGCTTGGAGTCAACTGTAAAGGAGGACTCGGGTCTGGATATCCCTGTATCCAGCACACTGGAGTGTGCTTCTGGGACAGGCACAGTTGCTTTGGGGGAACATCATGGAGAGTAGCCTCTCATGTGAGCAGTTATTTTCAGGCTAGTATTCAGGGAAATCACATGCTGGTGTGTTAAACCATAAACTTAAAGTGAATGTCACCTAGAGAAAACAGAAATTCATAAGGTCATTTAAACACTCAATTTAAAGTATAGCTGTGCTTTAAGTAATGAGTTACCCTGGGTTCTTTTCTGAATTGGTGTTTGAGGGCATGAAAACATCCCAAACAAATAGCCACTGAATACATTTCACGGTAGATGGGGAAGAGTTATTTCTACATATTGGGATTTGAGCCAACATTTTTCTTAATTATAAACATAAAATATGACTAGAATACATTTCCAAGCCATTCCACAATCAAATGGGTGCAATGAATTTGTGAGCTGTGCAAGTAAATAAAGTAAATGTGATTCTGAATATGCATGTCTCTAATATAGGGGTAAAACCAAACTGCTCTTAGAGAGATCAGAGAAACAAGAGTGAGACCACAGGTGGGGTATGGATTTTCTACTCTCTAATAGTACCATCTCAAAAGATAATGTAGTATTTTAAGGAAGAATTTGAGGTTTCAGCAGTGATTAAAATACAAAAAAATACAAAGACGTCTTTGCACAAGGAGGTTTCCATTAGGAATCTCATAAAACTTGAATGGTAGAGATAGTAGATAAAAGCCAAGGGCTCTCTCAGGCTGCATCTGTTTCCCTATTCCTCTGTATGTGGCAGTCACTGACAGATAACATCCTCTGTGGGCTCACTTCCTTGTGTTTCTCTATCGTGCTTGCTTGTGCTTCCCTCTTACTAAATAGCTGCATGGTCATTTATTCATTCAATAAACATGTATTGCACACCTTCTATCTGCCACACGCAGTGTAACGGGCTGGGGATAAAGATAGAGAGAAGACACAGACCTAGTTCTGCAAGATCTCACAGCCTAGGAGGCTAGTATATAGCACAGACTTTAGAAAGGCTACTGCTTGATGTTGCCTATTTCAGATAAAAACAGCAAATATGCTACTCCTCTCTCTCTTTCTCTCTTGCCTCCCCATGATGCCAAACTTCCAATCAGCAATAGTTATATGTTTCCAAGCTTCTATCACATAATATTTCTATTTTTATTCTGACCAAACCCTACTCAGTTCCTCCCTTCTCTTTTCCTTTCCTTCCTAATCATTAGCCCCTAAAGGTACACTTGTTTTCTTTACCAAAGCAAATAGAACACTGATTTCAAAGTTGTTTTTTTCTTCCTACCCTGTCAGACATATTTTCAAAAATAACAAACACATTGTATAAGAAAGCATGACTTTTGAAATGCTTTCTTTATGATCCCTGTTGATGAATTGTATGGACCACTTTTACCTAATTTTCTGAAAAAGATATATGAACTTGTGTAATTTTACTGATTCAAGCAAATGAGTGACCATCACATTTAGATGAGTTTTATAACTTTATACTATGGCTGCCTCATATAAATGAAGGTTGAATTGGCAGAAAGGAAATCCATGTTATCAGGGATTTGATGACTTGCTCAAAGGCCAGCATGTCAAAACTGAAAAGGAGCACACACCATAATCTCCCCAACTTTCCACAAAGGAGAACAAGATGGATGTGCAGCTACTTCCCTAAAGCAGTAGACATCTGTTCACTCAGTCTAACCTACATTCACTTAGGTCTATTATTTGTTGTTGGGAAGATATCACCACCTCTGCGCTGAGATTTCAACTGATATTCTCTGAATGATGTGTTTTCTTTTGTTGTGTTGGAACCTGCTTAATGAGAGTATTTGTTAACTTTCTGTTATACCTCATGAAAAAAAACGCTAAAAAATTCATAGAAAACTTATTTTAAAAAGAAGGAGGACATTAATATTATATATATATATTTTTATCGAGAGCCTGTACTGTTATGAATTCTTCATTTACTCAGGTTGTGATGACCTATGACAATCTCCCAATGCTTGAACATCCTGTTCCCAAGTGCAAACTTAATATCTATAATATCCCTTTAGGACCTACCTAGTCCCTCTGGATTCTTTGAACATTCTATTAATGGAGATAAAATTCATCTCTAGCATATCACTATTATTGAGTAGTTTAATTAGTAAAAATATCTGAAAGCTTCAATTGAATCAATGGAAATAAGACCTCCTAAATACTTCTTATAAGTGAGGTATTTATAATCTGATACCATTTCAGTGTTCCCTGTTAATGTATTACTTTTCTTCTTTTGATGGTATGACCTTTCCTGTACTCAGTAATCTAGAGGTGATGGAGCAGTATTCTAACAACTATCACTTCTTTTTATATTTTATCCTCCAAAAAAAGTGCATCTTACATGTCCATGTTAGATAGAAGAGGAATTGGTAAAATATTACAAATTCTCTTTTATATATTCATATTCTGCAATTTTAAGAACAACACTCCTCCCTTTTAAAACTTTTGACTTATGAAGAGAATTTTTAAAAAATTTACTTTATCATAACAATGTGCCATCAAAGCCTTTTTAAAGTGTAGAAATATTTCAAGTTTTAACAATACACTTTCAAATTAAAGCTTATGAAAAGATGCTTGGTAAAGTAAAATAACTAGAAGAAAAAGACTTTCAAGTACACTTAGACCAAAATTTTAGTGGAACACATATCTGAGAATTATAAAAGGACAAAGAACATTAGAAAAGCATTAAAACATTATTTTTTAAAATTCTGTTGCAAGTAAGAATTGCGACTGCTCATCTATTGCAGTATAATTCTTAGGTAGTAGTATATTCCTTTTCATGGGAGTATACGTGCAGAGAGCAGCACATGCAATGTCTTTTCAATTTGTGGAGTATCTCTTGGAGGAATGACTCAAAATATTTAGTTTTAGTGTTCTCCAGAAAACAAAGCCCGAGGCAACACTTTTCATGGTGATGTCTTATTGGGAAGTATAATCCAAGGGTGGCAATAGTGAGGGAAAATAAAAGGAGAGTCAGGGAAGAAGAACTAACAAATATGAATGAGGTGGCTCATTACCAAACTGACATGACTCCATGAAAACCACATCTAATTGCTTGATTATGTGGATGAGATAAGCTGTAGATAACCACTGCACTTTGGAACAGTCTCGCAGAGGGAGGAAAGAAGAAGAACCTGTTGGCTCCCTCTCATCATCATCTCTTACACTTCTGGATTTTGCCACTTGAGTCCTTTGGATAGCTCCTGGGAAACCCAAATCTTATGTGCCATGGCACAGCACTTCGTCTAAATATGGAAGAGTGGGAGAAGCCAGAATCTTGGGTTGGGTTGGGGCCTGGAGCTGTGGCAACTCCTGCCCCAGCAGGTGTAATAGATGCTGGCACAGCATAGCCCTAACCTAGAGTTTTGGCAGAGACAGCTGGTAGTGTTAGAAGGTGAGGCAACAATAGGGCTGAGTAGCTGAGGGACCAGAAGGTAGAGAAGTTTGTGCAAATCTAGGAAGACACATAAGCCAGGTCCAGTATAGTCCTCCCTGGGCACCATTGAAATACGCTCATACCCCCTTGTGAAACTATAATGTGAGACCTCCATTTTTATAAGAACAAGATGCCCTCATTTTAAGAGGAAATTCCTGAGAAGGAATCAATCCAGCCAAGAGGTTTTCCTTGAGGATGGTAGCCAATGTCTGAAAAAGGTTTAAGGAGTCTTAATAGGTCAATTTATCTTCCTAGTGTAATTGATGATCATCATCCTTATTAAGGGTTTCTTACCATGAGGACCCCCCTCTAGAAGGGGGTCTGAGTCCTGAACCGCCTTGTCTTCGTTGGGAGGTAGTTATTGTTTGCCTACTGATGGTTGTTACTGGAGTGAAAGTAGTAAGTGGATCTCCAGTATTCCCTAGGTTTTAGACATACTTCTTTCTGGCCTATTGCATTATAGTCCTAGCTTGCTATAGTAATTAGGATTAATTAAATCCCAAAATGCTATACTCTTTTTCCTCTCACTTGTCCATTGACATGAGAATTACAAGAGGCTAGGTGGTTGTACTAGCCTCGGATTCAATGGAAATCTTAATATATCCTCCAGCAAAAGTGGGAACCACCTCCACTCCCAGGTTCAGGATTCCTAGCCAGTAGATCTTATGTTTTCCATTTGAGAAAGCACAAATTTTCTCAGGGGGTCACTGTGAGAGATGGAAGAAAGGGTATCTCCCAATCCCATCCCCACACAATCCAGCTGTTAGGAAAACAGTATTATATATTGTTTAAATGCAGATACTGCTTGTGGAGGACAGTGTGATAATCCCGAAATGTGTTTTTCCCAAGCTAGTACTTTAGGTAAGCTTTTAACAGATTGTTTCATTTTTACCAGGCCAGGATCCTGACAAAGCTTTTGTAGTCATGAGCCCATTGTCTTAACTCATATTTTTTTAAAAATGAGTCTCCTAGTCTAAAGTAATGTTGTATGAGTATCGTGTTGAAGGATCAGGCATTCTGTAAACCACTGGATGTTAGTGCTGGTGGGGGCCAGATTCCATGTGTCCCCAAAAGATACTTCAACTGAGTTTAGAAGTGGATGTAGGAGCCAAAGCCTTTTTGGTCCCAATAGAGCAGGGCATGGGGATTAGGGCTGCTGTGGCTCCTCCTACACTAGCACATAGAGGCCTAGACAGGGCCCAGTCCTCATTCTGGGGGAGACTGAGACGCTGACTGTACTTGGAGGTTAGGCAATGGTGGCAGTGAGTTCTATATGAGCCTATGGCAGAGGACCCAGAAGGAAGGTAGAGCTAAGTAAATTGGGGAGGGTGGGGGGGATTTGGTACACATTCTAAAAACATTTTCATTAATGATAATCCTATGTAACTGTGTGAAGTGGGTAGAAGGAAAGAAGATAGGTATCCTTGGTTTCAGACTCTCTTCTGCAAGAACAGCATGTGATTTAGGTATGATTGACAGCCAGCTGCAGAGGCAAGTTCTTCCTCCTTCTCCTCACCTTCACTTCCCAAGAATGGTGGTGTGGTTTGTAGGGATGGTGGGGATTGCCTATGTGTCGGTATTAGGACACCTGGTTCTAGTCCAAAACCTGTCACTGTCCAGCCATGTGACCTTAGACACATGTTTTTTGTTTGTTTGTTTTTAATCCTTTCTGACAGCGGAATTCTTACCCAAAATGAGGGATAGCTAATGTCTTTTTCAGTTCCAAATCTTAGGAGCTGTCACTGAAATCATACTATATTGGCAAGGTATTCAGGCTCATTTCTGCAGACTGAAGGAACTGGCACAAGGTGGAAAAGGCGTTTGTGGTAGAGTACAGACTGGGGCTTACAAGCAGGAACATGGAAACATATTAAGGGCAGATACAGACAACATTTTCAAAAAAGATCTTGTGGACTGTTGTTAAAATAAGCACTGCTACGTGAAGCTGATAAATATAGTCATACAAAAAGAGCAAGAGTTAAAAGAAACAAAAAACTAGGTTCCACTTAGTGTCTTCTCTTTTCAGTACCACTCATCCTTACTCCCTTTCAATTAACTGTGTGAAGGCACTTATTCTGAAACAACTTTTTTTTCTGTGCTGAAGTGTTTAGGGTCATCTGCGGTGGGCACCTCTGCCACTGTTTGGCAGCTGAGTGCCTTGGCCCAGAATCCCTGCAGACTTTCTCCCTGAACTGCCGCCTCATTACGAAGGAAGCTGTCACTTCAACCCTCAGGTTCTGTTCTTTGAGACAGCCACTGATGGGACATCAGAGGTTTGGCTCATTGCTCATTACATATTTATGTCGAGGGGAGTTTTCAAATTACCTTTTAGCTTCTCATTATCATTTAATATTTCCTACTTCCCTAGTTAGTTAAGTCAGGCAAGAAAGATGTAGAAAAGTTATGCAGGGATGCTCTCATCTCTTTCTCTTGCTAAAACTCCATGGATTCATTTTCCAAAAAAGGGGAGTTATAGGAATGATAAAATAACTAGCTTAATGTTGTTAGAGACAGTCTTTCCTCACTTTGTTTTCACTGTTTAGGCTTCTAGGTTTACTAGCTTCTTAGTGAAATAGATTCTTTAGGATTAAATCAGACTATTGCTTCTGGTAAACTCTGAATTTTTTTGATTTTTCGCATTTTGTAGCCATTCTTAGACCTTTCAGCGAATTTCCACCATTGGTTTCTTTCCAATCATCTACTGAAATTTTTTTTTAGTTAAATAAGCATATTTTTAAGTTCTTTCTTGTTCTCTGATTGTTCCTTTTTCATTAAAGCTTATTTTTGATTTATGGGTACAAATTCCTCTGAGGATAATAATGAAACACACACACGCACACACACACACACACACACACACACACACACACACACATACACACACACTTGTGATTTTACTGAAATATTCCTGATTCTAGCAGGGTCTTTGATTTTTTATGCTGGACCCTGTGGTGTGCTTCCCAGATACCCCTCAAGGAAAAGCTTATTACCCTAATTGTGAGGTGTTGTCAGCAGGCAGCCTTTCAGCTGTCAGACCTTCTGATGTTCAACTTTTAAATTATGGTGAGATTATTTTCTATGAGATGTACTCATGGTAAACGTTGGATTTTATTTATTTATTTGTTTTTTATTTATTTATTTTTGATGTAAAGTTCGATGATTCATTAGTTGCGTATAACACCCAGTGCACCATGCAATACGTGCCCTCCTTACTACCCATCACCAGCCTATCCCATTCCCCTACCTCCCTCCCCTCTGAAGCCCTCAGTTTGTTGGATTTTAAATCCTTCTAAGTCAGTGTTCCCCTTTGTGGTTTTATAATTTTGTTTGCAGTGAATTTCCAGAATGCTAGTACTACTGTATCTATCACTACCAGTTAATATTTATTAATCAATTATGTGCTAGAAGCTGTTCAAAGGAACACTGTGCAGCAACTAATTTAATTTACATAGCCACCATCCCAGGTAGGTACTATTCAGTATCTCCAACTTTGTGGATGAAGACATGAGGGCTTAGATTAGGGCACCTGCTCTAAATTACAGGGTCATATGTAGTAAGGCATGGAATCCACCCCGGGATGGGCTGACTCTAAATACACATTTTTATTTATTTTTATTTATTTTTTATTTTTTTAATAATAATTTTTTATTATGTTATGTTAGGCACCATACAGTATGTCCTTAGTTTTTGATGTAGTGTTCCATGATTCATTATTTGAGTATAAACACACATTTTTAAACATTTCACATTCTGCCTCTTGATACTAGGGAACAGAATTGTATTTAAAAAAACGTTTTGGTTGTTTTTTGGGGGGCAGAGTTGTATACTATTTTGGTTTATCTTTGTGGTTTACTTTATTAACATGAAAAATAAGAACTGATTAAACTAGACATAGAAAATACAGCTACATAATTATAGGAATACCCAGAACACTTGCTGTATATAGAAGAGATAAGCACTGGAAAAACTGTGTTTAAAATTTAACTTTTATCTGTACGTAGCTGCAAAGTTGTTGTTGTTGCTGCTGTTGCTGCTCTGTGTGTGTGTGTGTGTGTGTGTGTGTGTGTGTGTGTGTGTGTGTCTTATAGACTAGAAGTACCAAATTTTCACTACTCTCATGACTGACATTTTTAAAAAGGTATATATATATGGAATCAGTCTTGTTAAAACAAAAAGAACACTATAAACAGTTTTAAGTACTTTATATTTCAAAGACATTAGGTTCAAATCTGAAACTGATATGGCATTTTTATTAAAAATGTCTCAATGCTTTGTTTTCACGATCAAGTGGATGACTAAGTTTTCAAGATTTATTTTCATCAAAGTTTCTTGCTATTTAAGGAAAATATTTTTTTAAAAAAATTAAAGAATGCTTTCAGTAGAAGAGATTTTGATTGCTTTGTCCCTGTGTGTCCTTTTTTAAACATAATTTTGAATAGCAGATGGTTAGATTCAGACAACATAGGGTTTAGTTCGTTTCTTTGTCATTACTCATAGCTTGAAATTTAGAAAAACCTGAATTTAGGAAAGGAAGGAAGATAATCAGTTTATAGTAAATTTTATCTCACATTTCCCCCTCTATATGAGTGGGATTAATCATGTCTTTATAGTGTAGAGATGCATTTTATATCTGTTCTAGGCATATGAAATGTTTTGGATCAGGTTGTTGGCGTACCCTCAAACTCTTGCATACTTTCCAAGCTGCTTTGACTTCAGAGGAGCTCAATAAGCTCTAATTTTTAAAAATGGAAATGAGGCAATGGTTTAAAATATTTAAAATTTTCTTTGGCTTTGTCAGTTAGTGATACTTATCTCAAAACCACTCTCTCAAAAGAGATCTTGGTGCATAAGTAGATACTGTTACTTTCATTTAATATCACTGCAATGTACACAACATGCATTGAGATCTGTTGTTATCCAACTTTTTCAGAATGCATAGAAGAGACAAAGTAAATATCATCTTAATGGCATCCATAAAATCGCACCTCCTCTCTGAATCCTTTTTCCAATTAAGAAACAAAAGTGACACATTCATTCTTTTTTTAAAAAACTGAGATATAATTGACCTATATCATTGTGTAAGTTTAAGATATACCAAGTATTGATTTGATACATTTATATATTGCAATATGATTACCACATTAGTTCACATCTCTATCACATCACATAATTATCATTTCTTTTTTGTGGTGAGAACAATTAAGAATGATTCTTCGAGCAATTTGAAGTTACTACTACAGTATTGTTGTCTATAATCACTATGCTGTGCATTAGATCTCCAGAACTTATTTATCTACTATTACAAGTTTATATCCTCCAGTAAGATCTCCCCAACCCCCATTCTCCCAGCCTCTGGCAACCTCCATTTTGTTCTGTTTCTATGAGTTGGGTTTCTTCAGATTCCATATAGAAGCGATGTCTTACAATATTTGTCTTTCTCTGTTTCACTTATCTCACAGGTGTAATGCCCTCAAAGTCTATCGCATTAGTTGGCTTCATCATTCTTCCAGATCATCAGAACAATGATGTAGGAGTCACCTTGATTCTGCTTCTTTTTTTACAACCTGTGTCCAATCCCATATCATGTACACCAACTGAACCTTCAAAACATATCTAGATCTAACAAGGGACCATATATACCTCTGCCACCTGAAGCTGGACCACTGCAATAGCCTGCCAGCTGGTATTCCTGTTTTACCGTCTATCCTCCCAACCACAGTCAGAGTGATCTTTTAAAATGCTTACCACATCCTTATACTCCAAAACTCAAAATATTCACTGGTAATCACACTTAGTAGAGTCTGCCAGGTCAAATAGGATCTTGCCTTTGCCTTCCTCTCAAACTTATCTTCGTTACCTGCTCCCCTCACTTATATCACTTCTGCCATGCTGGCGGTCTTGTTCCTTGATCATGCCAAGTTCATTTCTCCTTCACAGATGTTACACTTGTTTCCTGGGCCTGATATATTTTTACTTTAGATTTTTGCATGGTTCACTTCTTCATTCTTCCAAGGTTACTGCTCAAATACCACCTCCTCTGAGAGATCTTGAGTAACATCCATTCTGAAGCAAGAAATCTTTGCTTTATTAGTTCTAAGGACTCCTGATTTATAAACTTGAGACTAGAAATATTTGGTATGGGAAAATACATTTCATTTCTATGTTGTTAAAATGTCTGTTAAAAAAAACTATATTTATTCATTTAAGTTGGAAACTATGTCATAGGAATTTACTTTTACCTGCCAACCTTGGGATTATTAATTCACTATTATGTTCACTACCTTTATTCTGTAACTGGGTCTTTTTTTCATGAATTTTCTCATATGAAATACAAGCCTGCAGACATCCTCTACCCACTTATTCAGAGGTTGGGATACTTTCTTCTGGATATACAGTGCTCCAAGAAATCACTGACCAATTGCTTTCCAAATTAAACTGAAGAGTCATTTTTAAATATAAAGTAAAAGCTAAGTATTGCCAGATATTTGAAGGAATCCAATAGGTTGAAAGAAAAATGCAAAATAAACAAGTAGGATAATGTTGCAAGTTGGATTCCCTGAGAAGCAGACTCTGGGACAAGGGTAACAGGTATATTATTAAGGTGTGTCCCTGAGATTTATGCCTGTAGAAGGAAGGGGAATAAGTGGCAAGATTAGAAGTTGAGCTGTGATGTAGGTCTAATGAGAGCCTCAGCCAGTTTTAAGGTGGGGGGGTGAGATATGGGTAATCCTAGGAAGGGGCATCACCTTGTGGAATGGGGCTCTCTGGAACTGATGGGGCTGACAGCTGAAAAGCCGACTGCTGACAACATTCTGACAATTAGGGTAACAGGCTTTTCCTTGTTGGGATTCAGGGAAGCACACCATATAAACAATGAAGACTCAAAAACCCTGTTAGAAACAAGGACATTTCAGTTAAAGAAGAAATATATATTGAAAAACATAATTATTGACCTCAGAAGAATTTGTGCCCATAAATTAAGAATAAGCTTCAATGAAAAGGAAACAGAGAACAATAAAGAACTTTAAAATGTTTAGTTAAATAAACATGACTGAGAATTGGACTTGTGTGAGTACCAAGCTTGTTATTTGGAAGATAAAGTTGAGAACACAGAGCTAAGAAATAAAGAGATGAGAAGAAAAAAAGTGAGAGAAGCTAAAATACATGGATGAAAGTTTTAAGAGGTGCAATATTCTTCTAATGTTAGTTCTAGAAGCGGGAAGCAAAGTCAAGAGTGGAGAGAATACTAATGAACCATTAAATAGAAAAGAAGAGAAGAAGAAAGGGAAGAAAGCGAGAGAGACAAAGAGCGAGAAAGGAAGGAAGGAAGGAAGGAAGGAAGGAAGGAAGGAAGGAAGGAAGGAAGGAAGGAAGGAAGGGGAAGGAAGAAGGAAAGAGGGAAAGGGGGAAAGGGAAAAGAGGAAAGAAAGGAAGGGAAGGGAAAGGGAAAGGGAAAGGGAAAGGGAAAGGGAAAGGGAAAGGGAAAGGGAAAGGAAAGGAAAGGAAAGGAAAGGAAAGGAAAGGAAAGGAAAGGAAAGGAAAGGAAAGGAAAGGAAAGGAAAGGAAAGGAGGAAAGAAGGAAAGAAAGAACCACCAACCCAGATTTGAAGAAAGAAATAGTCTTTAAACGGAAAGTGTCCACTAAATGCCAAGTGTATTAAAGTGTAATAAAAAGAATAATAAGTGTAATAAAAAGTGTAATAAAAATAAAAAGTGTAATAAAAGGAAAAATAAAAACTGAACAAAAGCCAAAGCCACTCCTAGATACAATCTTGTGAAATTCAAGACTCATAAGACAAAGAAAATTCTAAAGAGGAACAACCGTAAAAAAGGAGGACACTATAATGGGATGAGAATTGCTCTAGCATCAACAAATATTCAGAGATCATAAAACAATTTCTTCAAAGTTTTGAAGATTTTTTTCTTTTTCTTACTTTTGAAGTACAATTGACATACAATGTTATATTAATTTCAGGTATATAATATACTGATTCAAGAATTCTATACATTACTCAGTGCTTACCATGATAAGTTTCGTCACTACCTGTTATCATACAATGTTATTACAATATTATTGACTATATCTCTTATGCTATACTTTGTATCTCTGTGATTTATTTGTTTTATAACTGGAAGTCTTGATCCCCTCTATTTTGCCCATCTCTCCACCCACAGCTTTCTGGCAACCACCAGTTTGTTCTCTGTATTCGAGTGTCTATGTTTTTGTTTGTTTTGTTTTTTAATTCTACATATAAGTGAAATTATATGGTATTTGTCTTTCTCTGACTTACTTCACTTAGCATAATACCCTCTAGGACCATCTATGTTGTCATAAATGGCAAGATCTCATTCTTTCTTATGGCTAAGTAAGACTCCATTGTGTGCGTGTGTGTGTGTGTGTGTGTGTGTGTGTATCACATATATATATATGTGTGTGAGTGTGGGTGTGGGTGTATATTTGCTTTATCAATTCATCTATGGATAGACACTGGGTTGCTTCCATAATTTGGCTAATGTAAATAATGCTGCTGTAAGCATAGGTGTGCTTATATCTTTTCAAATTAGAGTTTTGGTTTTCTTTGGGTAAATATCTGCTAGTGGAATTACTGGATCATATGGTATTTCTATTTTTGTTTGCGAAAACTCCATACTGTCTTCCATGATGGTTGCACAATTTGTATTCCCACCAACAGTGCACAAGGGTTTCCTTTTCTCTACATTCTAGGCAACAATCACTATTTCTTGTCCTTTTGATACTAGCCATATTGGTTTTGATTTCCATTTCCCTGATGATTCGTGATGTTGAGGATATTTTCATGTGTCTGTTGGCTATCTGTATGTCTTCTTTGGAAAAATGTCTATTCAGGTACTCCACCTATTTTTTTTAATTGGATTGTTTATGTTTATGATGTTGAGTTGTGTAAGTTCTTTATATAGTTTGGATATTAAGCCCTTATTGGTTATATCACTTGTAAATATCTTCTTCCTTTCAGTAGATTTTTTTGTTTTGTTGATGAATTCCTTAAATGTGAAAAACCTTTTTATTTTGGTATAGTCCTAATTGTTTATTTTTGCTTTTGTTTTCCTTACCTGAGAAGACATAGCCATAAAAATGTTGCTAAGGCCAACATCCAAGAAATTACTGCCTATGGTTTCTTTAGAAGTTTTGTGGTTTGGGGTCTAACATTTAGGTCTTTAACCCATTTGGAATTTAAATTTATTTGTGTGCATGGTGTAAGAAAGCAGTCCAGTTTCATTCTTTTAAATATAGCTGTCCAGCTTTCTCAACATTATTTATTGAAAAGTTGGTATTTTTTTCCATTATATATGCCTCCTTTGTCGTAGATTAATTGACCAGTTAGGTTGGGTTTATTTCTGGACTCTCTATCCTGTTCCATTGATCTTTGTGTCTGCTTTTGTGTCAGTACCATGCCGTTTTGATTACTATAGCTTTGTAGCAGATCTTGAAATCTGGGATTGTGATACCTCTAGCTTTGTTCTTCGTTCTCAAGATTTCTTTGGCTAAAGAGGTCTTTGTGGTTTCATATAAATTTTAGGATTATTTGTCCTAGTTCTGTGAAAAATGCTATTGGTATTTTGATAGAGATTGCATTGAATATGTAGATTGCTTTGGATAGTATGTACATTTTAATAATATTACTTCTTCCAGTCTATGAGCATGGTATATCTTTCCATTTGTTTGGGTCATTTTCAATTTCTTTCATCAATGTATTATAGTTTTCAGAGTGAAGGCCTTTTACCTCCTTGGCTAAATTTACTCCTAGGTATTTTATTCATTTTGATGCAGTTGGAAATGAGATTATTTTCTCAATTTCTCTTTCCACTATTTTGTAATTAGTGTAAAAAAAAAGCAACAGATTTCTGTATATTAATTTTGTATCCTGCAACTTTACTGAATTCATTTATCAATTCTAGTAGTTTTTTTGGAGGAGTCTTAAGGGTTATTTTTATATATGTTATCCTGTTATCTGCAAATAATAACAGTTTTACTTCTTCCTTACTAATTTGCATGCATTTTGTTTCTTTTTCTTTTCTGATTGCTGCAGCTACGACTTTCAGTACTATGTCCAATAAAAGTGGTGAGTGGACATCTTGTCTTCTTTCTGATCTTAGGGGAAAAGCTTTCAGTTTTTCAACATTGAGTATAATGTTAGCTGTGGGGTTTTCATATATGACCTTTATTATATTTAGTTATATTCTCTCTAAACTTACTTTGTTGAGAGTGAACAAAGTATCACGAATGGATGTTGTATTTTGTCAAATGTTTTTTCTGCATCTATTGGGATTATTTTATGATTTTTATGCTTTATCATGATGATTTATTTGCAAATATTGAACCACCCTTATATCTAATGGAGTAAATCCCACTTGATTGTGGTGAATGATTTTTTTTAATGTATTGTTGAATTTGGTTTGCTAATATTTTGTTGAAGATTTTTGCATCAAGATTCATCAGAGATATTGGCCTGTAGTTTTCTCCTTTTTTTGTAGTATCTTTGTCTGGTTTTGATATCAGGATAACACTGGCCTCATAGAATGAATGTGGAAGTTTTCCTTCCTCTTGTAGTTTTTGGAATAGTTTGAGAAGAATAGGTATTAATTCTTTTTTAAATGTTTGGTAGAGTTCACCTTTGAAGGTGGCCCTGGACTTTTGTTTGTTGGGAATTTTTTGATACAGATTTAATTTTATTACTAAAAATTGGTCTGATAAAATTTTCTATTTCTTCCTGATTAGCTGTTGAAGGATTTCATGTTTCTAAGAATTTATGTCTTCTAGGTTGTCCAATTTGTTGGCATAGATTTTTCATAATATTCTCTTATAATCTGATGTATTTCTATGGCATCAGTTGTTATTTTGCCTCCTTTATTCTAATTTTAGTTATTTAAATCCTTTTTTTTCCTTGACGAGTTGGGCTAATAGTTTATCAATTTTGTTTATCTTTTCAAATAACTAGCTCTTGATTTTATTGATTTGTTTATTGTTTTTATAGTCTTTGTTTCATTTATATCTACTCTAATCCTTATTATTTCCTTCCTTCTATTAGCTTCAAGCTTTGTTTGTTTTTCTTTTTCTAGCTCACTTATGCATAAGATTAGGCTGTTTGAGATTTCTCTTATGAGAGTTATGCCTGTATTGCAATGAAGTTCCTCTTAGAACTGCTTTTGCTATATTCCAAAGATTTTTGAACCATTGTGTTTTCATTTGTTTCCAGGTGTTTTCTGATTTCTTCTTTGATTTCTTCATTGACCTATTGGTTGTTAATAGCCTGTTGTTTTGCTACCATGTGGGTTTTTTTCCAGCTTTTTTTTCTTGTAATTGATTTCTAGTTTCTTACCAGAAGAGTTTCAAAGACTTTAAACTCAGAATTTTATATCCGGCTAAGTTATCAATAATATATATAAGGGTGAAATTTAAAAATTTGGATGTAATAATACTTGGAACATTTACCATCCACACAGTCTATGTGTAAAATATCATTCTCATAAAATACTTCAGTAAAACTACCAAAACAACTAAACGAATACAAGAAAAATGGAACAGGATACAATAAATAAATGCAGCTGAATATCCCTAAGAAAAGCGGAGTAACCCAGAAAAAAAAAATTACAAGAAAATCCAGAAGAATTAGATGCATGGTTGTTTTTCTTTTAAGGGGAAGAGAATTATAATTATTTCACTTTAGGTTCAGTTGTACTACTTACTATTATCATAAATGGCGGGGGGGGAGTTAATAATGTCTCATGATTGTAAATCAAGAAATTGAATTTAAATTTGAATTTAAATCAGTATAATATTTAAACTTGAAAGGGAAACCATTAGAAGAGTTATATATACTAATATATGAAATGAAAAAATAACAATATATGAAACAAAGGAAATAAATGGCAGGAGTGGTAAAATATACTGTAAATATTCTTCTTTAATAGGAGTTATCAACAGACACCATTTAAATTGATAAACTATGAAAAATAAGTTCAATTTTATTATTTAGAATTGTAATAGCAGTGCCAAAAGACCAAAAACCAGACAATATAAAGTGGTTGTCTTTGGGACCTAGAAATCAGGGGGAAGGGGAAGGGAGATGTTACTTATATCATACTCTTCCATATATAGAAAATTATTTACATTATATATAAGCTAGTCTAAAAAACTTACATATGAACAATGAATTAGTTAAAAATTGTAATGTTTCTGTATATTAGAATAGAATTCAACAATTGGTTTAAAAAAATGTGTAATGACAGTAACAAAATGCCGGAAATGGCCAGCAATCCCTCTACCCATGGATGAAAGGTTACTCAAACTTTGCTGTGAAAAAGAGGAGAAGGCAAGGGGGTCAATGCTCAGAGGGAAGGCCCTTTGCTCTTCTTTGCTCCCACTTTTATTGGTTCCTTCAGGATAATCACAAATCCTTATCACTGTTTCTCAAGCACTTGATGTGTGACAAGGGGTCTTACTGAAACTGGGATCTGTTTACGGGAAAGATTCGATATGCTAATTTGCGTGTTCTGTGAGTTCTGCTAAACATAGCCTAAGGGACAATGCCTACATCTCTTAGGTCACAGGGCAGCTGTTTGGGCTAGGAAAGTTTCGGGAAGGCAACTGCCCTCTGCCTTCCAAGGACAGAGTGGTCACCCAGGCCTCAGCATTCCAAAGGCCTAAGCCCTTCTCAGAGACCTTCCCTGCCCTCAGAGGCCTCTGTGTTACATTTTAGCAAGCCAGGTATTATGGCTGATTTCACGCTCTACATTAACCCCAACAACAAAATAACTGCAAGTCTAAAGCCCATTGTGTCAAACATTCTATTTATTGTATTTAATGTAAAAACATAGGAACTGATCAAACTAGCCTTTTGGAAATACTTATATTTATTATAGAATTATTTAACACAACAAAGATTATTCAATATAAAATAATCTAATTTATATAAATTAAACCTCCCTTCCCTATATTTTGGAGGGGGGCAGGGAGAAGACCACAGTTCCTGTCTTATGTCAGTTTCCCTGGGATTCAGACCCTGGGACAGAGATTTGCATGCAGGTGATGTACTGACAGCTGTGCTCTTGGGAATAATGCCTGTAAGGGAGAGAGGAAAGATGGATCAGTAGGGGGAGACACTGAACTTCCATGTAGGTACAATACTCAGTTGACCCCATGGGGAATGACATGGATCTTCAGAGTTGTCCTGACTCAAGGTAAGGGTACTGCGTTTTTGTATCCCCATACTGACCAGTCACTGGGTATAGGTTGCCCCCAAGGATGGTGTAAACTTGGGTGAAGTGACTCTCTTTGGTTGAGGTTATGTCTGTAGCAGGACTCAGCTGTGAACTATTGTTGGTGAACACTCCTGGCAACTGGGAAAATAAGTGCCTTGGTCCTTAATGGGGAATCTGGATGGGATACCAAAGCATCCTCTAGAGTACGTCAACCTTTATGTGGTGTCTGTTAGTGGCCCCTCAGTCCCCTTGTAGCATTTCCCCCAGGTAGCTGACTAGATTATCACCATGGATAAGATTCTGTCCTGAGATATCTTGTCAGCATAAGGTCCAGAGCCTGTGTCTAGAGACTCAATCTTCCATCCATAGGAGAGTGGAAGCGCAAAGACAGTCCTGCAGAGGTAGCAAGTGTCATGAGTAGTGAAAACTGAAGATTTTATGTTTAACAAACCCTAAAATCTTGGTCTAGATATGAATAGTGAACATTAGACTCTGCTGTAAACTTCCATCTGACTTTAGAGATTATAAATATGTAAATTAGGTATTCTTCACTAGTTGCAGTGAGTTCTTATGGTTTTGATAAAGTGCTGATAAGGTACTGTGGCCAGAACTTAGTTTCAATCCATATGTATGAATACTCCACAGTAAGTAAATCTTATGAAGCTATGGTTATACCTAATTATAAGGAAAGACTTTTTTCTCCCCAAAATTATCACTCAAATAGACATAATTAATTTGTATTCCAATCTTTTGAAATCTCTCCTATTACAGGATATTTCTCTCCCCTATTCTGTTTAAACCAAAGAAATACTGTTTGGCAGAAGATGTTAGCTTGAAACAATTTCAACCAATGTCATTTTTGTTTCTGGTCAATATCACCTGATGTAATCAATAAAAAGATTTCACAGAAATTTAGTGTAGATTTGATTATTTATCTTGCACATGTCCCTTCACAAACAGAAGTGTTAGGAACTGTATGTAAACATTTTTTTAAATAGCAATTTTACAAACAATGCAGTAAGTGATTATGTTATAGAAAATGAAATAAATACCTACTTTTAAATTTCAGGGTGCATCAAAAGTACCTGGAGGGCTTGTTAAAATACAGATTACTTGGCCCCAACCTTAAGATCTCGATTCATAGGTCAGATATGAGACCTGACATTTTTCATTTTTAACAAGTTTCCAGGTGACACTGATGTTGCTGGCCCAGATTCACACTTTGGTAATCACTGATCTATTGGATAAATGCAAATAACCATCATAATAAATATCATTGTTCTAGTATTTTGTGGATGGCCTGTCAAGGCTTTGAGTAAGTTTGCAGTAATGGCATTGTGAACAACTAGATGGAGTAGAAGATGAAGGGCTTTGGAAAATTATGTTAGAGGACTCCAAAACTGGTTCTAGGGATCACAAAGATACTGATGTCCAACATATATGTGAAGAGTTTTAACAATTTTTTCATGAAATTGTGGAGTACATAATGATATTTTAAATAACTGCTTAAAGCATGTATCATTCCAAAATTAATTCAATATTATAAATAGACATAGAATATTTTATCTACATCTCTAAATGTTTGAATGTAAAGCTGGCCAAATTCATTTGTATTTTATACAAAAATATTGGTTCTTCTCATGGGGCAAATGAAGATTTGCCTTATATTTGGGCCAAAGTCCTGTTTGACCATGTGCATGTACACACTGTATTGTGGAGTTAAGTAAGTAAATACAGAACAGTGGGGATAGTTTCATGTATCTTGTAATAATAAAGCCACATATCTTTATCTGTATGTTTGAGTGCACAGAATTATGCTAGTTTTAAACATAGATAAAATTCTGGAAAAGTATACCCAAACTTTAGGGCAGGGGCAGACACAGGAGAAGGACTTTCTACATGATTTCATACTTTCTATACCTCCTAATGGAATATTCTGTGATAGGTTATATTACTTTTAAAATTTAAAGAAAGCGATTTTGATGTAGCAATCTAGATTTATTTAGATAGAGGTAAATGAAACATATCTCTAAAACTCTAAGCATTAAAATTATAGATTCTTCTCAGCATTGAGTTGTAGAAGGACAGGAAGAGAAATGCGGAGGTGGGAGACTTCACTTCAAGAGTGGGAACCATATCTTCAGCAAAGCTGAAAAACATACCTCAGTGGCATCTGAGTAGAGCATGTGACCTGCCTAGGAGTGAAGGGAGTTCAGGAGAATTCATTGTTGGGAGAAGGAAAACCCAAAGTTTCAAACCTTGTGTAGGAATATTTAAATCTTCACTCCTTTGACAGATTGTCTTGTATTGTTTAACTTCTTTAGACATTAATTTCTTAAAAAATAGGCAGTTTGACAACTTTATTACTAACGTTTCTTCAAGTACTAATATTCTATCATTTTGTTTTTATTTTTTATTAAAGAATTATTTATTTATTAGAGAGTGTGTGCACGAGCAGGATGAGGGGCAGAAGGAGAGAGAGAGGAAGCAGACTCTCTGCTGAGTGGGGAGCCCAATGTGGGGCTTGATCTCAGGACCCCGAGATGGTGACCTGAGCCAAAACCAAGAGTTGGATGCTTAACTGACTGAGCCACCCAGGCGCCCCAATATGCTGTCATTTTAGCAGATGGGATGATGATAATGATAATGACGACACTGTGACTGAAGAAAGGATACATCAGGAAGTTGATAAATAGAAAATCAGTAAGCTATAACCAACTCTATCAGTCTTCTCCACTGTGTTTCAGAAATGATAGGAGATAGCTTAATTTTGACTCATTATTGACATATATATTCATGCTACCAAAGAGGAATGACTTCAACATATACAATGACTCATGGATGACATCCAAAAAAAGTGTGGTCACCTAAGTTTAATAGAAATAAAATGTCACTACATAATAATTTACATCACCATGAAGTAAAGTGCATGCATAAGATCAATTATATATTGAATATTATAAAAGACTAGTTTAAATTTTGGACCTCTTTTCTTAAATGCATTTTTAGTTTTCATTATTCCATGCTTTCAATTCCCATGGGTTAATGTAAATTTGGTTAGATTCTTGATTACTCTTTGGAACTATATCTAAGTTTAGGATGTGAAAACAATAACTTTAACATTCCCAAGAAAACTGTTGAAATAATGTGTGTGTGTGTGTGTGTGTGTGTGTGTGTGTGTGTGTGTGTGTTGAAAGAGAAAGAGAGAATTGGGGCTATCTTTTTTTCATTGTCTACCACTTGTCATCAATCTTTTGCAAGGAGTAAGTGAAAATAGAAGCTGTCATCCAGACCGCAAGGTTTGCTTCAGAGCCTTCAGGCAGCACATTTCTGTTCACTTTTCTTGAGCATTGAGCTTCATTCTGTCCTTTCTTGATAACCAGAACTTGACTTTATCTGCACCTGTCACTCCAGCCAGTACACAGATTTGCTTATTACACTTGTCTTCCATATCATTTAAAAGACTTAGCTATGGTTATGGATTGCTTTCAAAAATGCTTCCTTCAGGTCATAGTGTATATATCTTCTCATGCATAAAAATATGTAGGCATGAAGACCCTATGGTAACAGAAAGAGTTACCATAAAATAGTGAGGATGAATCTAGTGTTAATGCACCAATTCAAGGTAATAGAAGTTAAGCTAAAATTTCAAGACTATCGTTAATGCCCTTGTACCTAAGAATTGAGAACGGTCTGTTAAGTAATGCATGTGCAGCAATAATTTGTACAGAGAGATTATGAAAAATGTGCCCTCTGAGTTTTTTGTCCTAATGATAAATGTGATCCAATCAAACCATTTAAATGACTTAAATGCGCTGAATGTCATTTGTTGCTTGCCATAGTATTTTAAGAAAAAAATAGTCATTATGAACTCTTGAAAAGGTCTTAATTGCTTTATAACCTATGACAGCTCTGGGTGACTGGTAACAGCCATTTGGCTTTTGTGGAAATTATGAACTATGAAGGTCTAAATGTCATGTTTGCATGAGGGTGTAAAAGTGTTTCTTCCTTTAAAAAATTACATTCTTATAATTATCTAGAAAAATCTGAAGAAGTCAGAACTTGAAACAGCCTAATGACTTATTTCAGCTACTGTAGTCTCCTGTGCTATGACCTAATTTAGGACATTTTAGATCAGTTATCATAGACTAAATGTATTAAAGTGGTCTTGGATCTGTTATCTTCTGGGTCAAAATAGCTTTTACTGAGGAGAAAAGACTGCAAGTTACAGATTTGCCTCTTGCAATTATTTTCTTTTTAAATTAAAGAATACAGTATTTCACAGATTAGAAAAGAGAACAATAATATCAAAATTATGAAAAGTATTACATTAAATAAGTAAGTAGAACATAGTATCACTAGATGAATGTAATTCAACTGAATAGTGAATATAAAGGGAGATTGGTTTTCTTTATCATTAATCTGTTTATTGACTCAACAAATATTTTTTGAACTTCTATTATGTTTTAAGATGTTAGAATATATCTTTTGGATGTTTGTGATTAGTGTTATTTTTAAACTGTGTTACATTTATAAACTTATACATGGCACCTGTTATTTTCCTAAGAAATTTCCCCTCAGATAAATGGGGGTAAAGCAGTTTTATCTGAGTCTTGTTATTTTAGTGAGCAATGAGTAACAAACGGCTGACAGAAGGAGGACACCAGGTCTTTAGCGACTCTCAGTGAGGACAAGGCCAGAGGATAAATGTGATACTTAGCTCAGATAAAGAGAGAAGACACCACAGCAGTTTTTCAAATACAGTTGGGTCAAAAGAGAGTAGCTGACGCTGTCAGGGCATATATGGCCCTAGAACCTTGAAATATTATTTGTTCTAAAGTAAGCTCTTATCTTAGATCTTGCACAATACTATTAATTTTGTCAAACAAAATTTTAGTCACCATTACATTTAGGGCTTTTGTTGTTACAAATCTTTCTCCAATTTGCAAATAAGTCCAAATAAAAAGAACATCAGAAGTGTGTGTGTCAGGGTTCAGGAGACCACATGTGTTCCATGTTTGCTACTGGAAAAAAAAATCATTGTTGTCATATACTTAAAATGGACTCTAAATGATGAAATATAAGTCATGTTCCAATATACAAGTTGGTGAAAAGCACATTTCTCTATCAAGATAGAAAATAAGAGCAAAGAAACAAGTCCTTTGGCATCCCTCAATTGAAGCCATGTTTTAGTCACGACAGTTGAAGCTGGCAGATGTTGGCCCTGATCATTTGCTCACGTAGACTCTTACCATTTGTTCTGCATTCCTTGGTGCACACATTTCTTACTCTGCTTCAGTCATACAGTATTTTGGCAAGAACTACTGTGGTCTATGTCTTTGAAAGTATTATTTCAATTATTTGCAATTGAAGTCATAATAAGCCTATAACATTATCTGGGGTATTATAAGTATTCAGATGTTTATTGATTCAGTGTATCGAATCGTGTGTCCCTTGACTCAATTATCTTTGTCTTCTCTGGCAAACTCCCACGGACCCTGCCTGCCTCTCCTAAAGTCTCAGACCATTGATTCTCCCTTTGCCTCCTCTACTCTGCCATCACTACACCTCTCCCCTCCTCCTTTGGAATTTTCTGGAGAGTTAGTACACCAAGTCATTAGTGTCCCAGGGATGGCCAGCATTGATTTAGGCCTCTGGATAATCACACACATATGCCACCCTGCCCTGTGTTTGACTTAACATAGTGCTCTACTGTTTGTTTGTTTTTCATTACAAGTAATTGTGCAAACTTTTGTTTCAATAATGGATTTCATTTTGCCTATTTTCAAGAAAATTTATTGTTTTGATTATGGAGGTATAAGCAAATATTAGCTGCATTTAGTTTAGTTTCCTGGATTAAATGTTAAGTTTGTTAAATTCAATCATAATTATAGAAACTTCCTTTTTACCATGATACTAAGATCAAGGACAGATTTTTTAAATATTTAAATATTTAACTTAAAATTTTTAGTCTTATTATGCATATTATCTAAAGTAGTATTAGCAAAAAATAAGACATCCTCTCATGTATGTTTCACTGTTATTTTAATGAGGTTGCTTATTTTTACATGTTTTGTCAGAATAAAAAAACACAAAATTTCCATAGAGCCGAGTCTAAACTTTCTCTGGACTCTTAACTAATGAATGGGAGATCCTAGAATCTCAAAGAGAGTTATTTTTTTGTTAGTTTATTTAGAAAAAATTATTGGATACATTATTAAAAATTCAACATATATGACAATTCATTTAACAATATAGAGTATCTGCAAGGTAGAGTACAAGTGCCCCATAATACAAGACGTGTTATAAAGTGGCCTACATGGCAGAAAAACACCTGTGAAGAAAACAAGGACTAAGAGGGAAGAGAAGAGGATTCACATGCTTCTTCCTCCCCCAACCCACCTTTCATCACTGTACCAATAAGCAGAGTACATCATAAGAAAGCAAGCTGTGGAATATGAACTCCACAGATGCCTGCATTTCTATCAATTAGAGACTCATTTGTTTTATGAGTAAAATACCTCTGAGAAATTACCACCTGGGAGATTTACTTCTTCCAGTATATATGAGACTGACGCACTACCTACTGCGCTAACAAGGCACCTTACTTTTTCCAGCATATAAACCAAAGTCTCCTGCTTCAGATTTTGCAGAACTCAGATAAAATATGATTAGAATTTTAAGCTAAATGAAGCAACTGGGGAGAAATTCTTGATGTTAACATTGTCAAGAATCTCCCTGGCTTCACTCATTTATGGAACATAAGAAATAGGAAGATCGGTAGGAGAAGAAAGAGAAGAATGAAGGGGGGTAAACAGAAGGGGGAATGAACCATGACAGACTATGAACTCTGGGAAACAAACTGAGGGCTTCAGAGGGGAGCATGGTGGGGGATTGGGATAGGCCGGTGATGGGTATTAAGCAGGGCACGTATTGCATGGTGCACTGGGTGTTATATGCAAGTAATGAATCATGGAACTTTACATAAAAAACTAGGGATGTAATGTATGGTGACTAACATAACATAATAAAAAATTATAAAAAACAAAACAAAACCAAAACAAAACAAAAAAGAATCTCCTTGAACTTTGGCCTTTAACTCTTACTTTGCATGCTCAACTTTATCAACTCAACAGATAGAATTGATTACATCCCAAGTTTTCATGTACTCCTTTTCATAAAACAGAAGCTCTTTTAATCCCCCAAATTACAGACTATTAGTCTGGACATTCTGTCCAAAATGTGTACCAGTCTTTAGCTTATAAATTACATGCCTGAATTTATAAACCAATATTCCATGCAAGACGCATAGAGGTGGTGGTGGTGAGTTGTAATGCCTATAATATTTCATTTCTGTGATGAAGTATATCTGTGATTCCTGCCCTCAGGGTTTACAGTCTAGCAGGGAGATTATAATTAAATATATCATTAGATGAGTATTCAATTACAACCATGATATAAACAGTATGAACCCATTAACTGACTAGTTATTTCATCTAAACTGTGTAGTTGCTTGCCCTGCTTACTTCAGAGAGAGGAGATAGATTTATACCAAGATTTATGTATACTTGTAAAAGGTTTCATTATTTTGTTTATTGCTTTTAACACAACTACACTCATAGTACATTTCAGGAAGTATTAACTCTGCTGCTTAACATCTATCAAAGCTTTTGTTGAGAGAAACCATATTTAAGAAGGATTGACTTAAAATATATGCTATTCATCCTTCTTCAGATGTTCTGACCCTGGATGAATTCAGTACAATAGGTTGCTGCCTGTGTGGACTGCATTTTATTGCTCACCTTCCCTTGCGGAGTTTGTATTGACTTGTATTTTGACACAATGCCATTAACTTATGTTGAAGGATGTTGCAGCAACCAGGCTGAGGAAATGCACTGTGGTGCATACTGTAAGGGTGTTGTCCATTACATTTACACCTTGTTCTCCCAGAGAACCTAGGCAGAATTTCTTTCAGGGGTTAACACACAAGTATCTGTGCTTCTTCCTAGCAACTAGTTTGTCTTTATCTCATTATGTGAATTCAATAACTGCTACTCCTGTCTTCTCATTTGATGCTAGAAAAAGTTTGTGGTTTTTGTCCAGCAAGTATATAGTATCTGAAAGCATACATAAAAAACAAAACAAACAAACCTCTCTTCTTCTAGCTTTGTTTTCCCCTTTCTTCATTTCTTCCTTATAAAATTTACCATATCTTTCTCTATGATACATATCTTAGAAAGCCATCTTAAACTATTTCTGTAACAAAGAGGGGTGTTAAAAATAAGTCTGATGAATTACTAAGCAATTGGCCTAGGAACATTTATTGTAAAACAATTCTATTCTACACTAATCCATGATGTCTACTTTATCATATATGTAATTTACATATACTCATCTCTGTTTTGGGGCAGTTCATTTTGTTCTGCTCATTCACAGTACCAGCTTGACTCAGAAATTCCACTGCTTGAAATTCATCCTAGGAAAATAAGGATAAGCATAATGATTTAACTACAAAATATTCATTGGATTATTTTTTACAATAATAAAAATTGAGAAACAGTCTAAATATCTAGAAGTAGAGAACAAACTGAAGAGTAGTGATTTAATGGAATACTGGTATAGCAAGATAACATTACAGTTTATGACATGTTTACAATTTAGTAAGTAGAATAAAGCAAACCGTATGTACTCATGATTATATTTATGTAAATATGTATTTAACTGAGATACTTTGCTTAATTGTTTACGAAGTGAATTACGCCTTTTCAATAGTATCCAAAGCACAACAGTGGAGCCCCTTCCTCCAAAGACTAGTAAAATGTTTTTCTCTCTGTGGGTTCCTTCTTCAGTGATATTTCCATGAATACTTAAGGCTGTTTTCTCATGTCTGAAGGACCCATCCTGGCTTCCCTAAACATTTTGTAAGAGCTAGTATTGAGAAGCTCTGCCTTGAGGGCAGAACTGTCTGTTACCTCTGAATGCTGGTTGCTCCATAATATGTCACTGTACCTCTAGCTTTCCAAGGCAGGAGGAAGATGTTGCCCCCATACTTTGTTAGCATGAAAAGATAAGTTTCGGGCTGAGGCTCCTGCTCTGTTTACAGCCCCCTCAGTCTGTCAGTGAACATTCCTGCCAGCCCAGGGCACCTCAAGGTATGAGGGAAGAAAATCCCTTGTTCAGTGTTTTGTTTTGTTTTGTTTTCTCACCAGAAACACTCAACAGTAAGATTGGATGTACTCCTAATGTATGTTTCTTTTTTGCTACTCATCACCCTGTTTCCAAGGTAAGTCTATAGAAGCTGGGTCCAGTGTTTTCCAAGTTGTCACAAACCAACCCTAGAATCAGGTCAGTGCTTAGCCCCACTCTCAGTACCTGTCTCTCAGTATAAATCATTTTTCTTTCAATGGAAAGCATCACTTTCTTATATACTCACATACTTAGGAAAAGATTAAGAATGGTATGTGTCACAATGACATTGCTTGATCTCAATCTTAACTTTGCTTATCTAATTTTGTTTTCCTACACATTCATCGATTACTAAAGGAAATCTCCCAGTACATCTAAGCCCATTCACTTCTTAACATTTAAAAATATCTTTATTATGGAAACTTCCAAATGTATCAGAAGTAGAGAACATAGTACTGTATCGTGAACCCCAACATGCCCATCACCTGGAGGCAACAAGCATCATTTATTGTCATTTTTCATTTGTCACTATTACTGCCAACATTTTATTTTGCTGAGATATTTTTAAAGCAGATCCAATATATCATGTCACTTTACCTGTAAGTACTTTCATATTCATCTCTAACTACAAAGACATTTATAACATACTCATTGTGCCATTATCACACCTATTCTAATTAATTGTATTTTCTTACCGTTATCTGATATCCAATATATATTCAAATTTTCCTATTTCTCAAAGATGTAATTTTACAGTTGGTGTGTTCAAATCAAGAATCAATTGTGTTTCACATATGGAGTTTGTATTTTATGTTTCTTCAGTCTCTTTTATGCTATGTCATTTTTTTGTCATTATTTGTTATAAAACTAGATCATTTGTCCTCTAGAATGTCCAATGTTTCAGAATTTGGTTGATTGGTTCTTTCTTGTCTTATTTAGCTTTTTAAAAAATTATTCCAGGTATCTTCAATAAACTGTTCAATTGCAATAAATGTTCTATTGCATTTATGTTGTTTTCAAGGCAAAAATAATATGTAGCCATTGACATATCTTGTTATTTCATTTTATTATGAGGAGATAATGCCTAACTGTTGGATGCTAAGACTGATCATTGAGCTTGTTTTGCCTTTATGTGCATATATTTCATTTTTATTGAAGCAGTACATGTACATGGTTAAAATATATAATTGTACAGAGCAGAGGTCTTATACGGTTCTACTTTCTCTGTCATCTGCTCTGCCCTGCACTATTCCCTGTCCCAAATTTAACTCTTTCCATTTTCAGTTCTTCTTGTCATTGAATCTGGCTCTCTAATTACATGCTTATAGTCTTCTTCTTGATTTATCAACTTTAAACATATTCTATTTAAGCAAGACAAGGATTTAGCTCATTTACACCATCTTTCCATCTTATCTCCCCTCTCTTCCTAATGTAACAATTATGTAATAACAATGTAGTAATGATTATATTGTTATTTTCAGTTCATTTTTCTTAGATTTGTTACTATAAAAAATTCAGTTTCAATTATTTTTCTTGTCCTGTCAATTTTAGACAGAATTACTAACTCTCTACATTGAAAAATGAAGCTACTAGCATTCCTATTCTCTTTTTTACTCAAGATTCATTTATCCATTACCTTCCTCTTCTGATGGGAGAGAAATGCCATTTTCTTGAAATGAATTAAAACTTGCTTCAAATAGAACGTGCAGTTGTGGAACATTACTATAAAGACCATGGAACAAAGTAAAGATAGCTGAAGGAGCACTGTCCCAGGCAACCTCATGGACAGAACTGTCTCAGAGGAAGAATCAACTTCAAGTTTTGGTCTCTGAGCCTGAAGTCCTTTCTGAAGAGACCAAAGAAGCTCATGTTGGAGCTCAGAACTACAGTGCATTTGGAGTTGGCTGAAGAGTGAGGTGTATTTGGTCCCAGTTGCTTTTCTTTCTTTATTTTTTTAAACATTGCTGTGGATTCAGCAACTCTAAATATAGTAGCAGTTCACTCAGGAGTTTGCTGCTAGTTAGCTAATGGGGAAAAAAGTAACTGACAAAAAAGAAGGAATGGAAAGAAATGTCCATTTCACCTTGTAGAGGTAGAGAATATTCTCCTAACAATACTGAAATCCAAGATGCCATGGAATTGAAATGTATTTCAGCCCTTAAATATAAGAAAAATATAGAGAATGTAACATGATAAAGGGTTAAAATCTTTAGCAGTTAAATATCCTCTCCTGACTTGGCAGGAGAGAGGTAGAATACCAATGATGGTAAAGACACACACACAAAATTATCTTCCCACATAAGTAAAAGGTAAATAACAAGAAAAAAAAATGACAGAAAATCAGATTAGTCAATACATGATAGAAGAAATACAATAGTTCTAAAACTCTAAAATTCAGACCTTTATAGGTATCTGCAAAAATGACATCTTTATACCATCACAAAATTGAATTAGAGAAAATATTAAGGTCTTCCTAGGAATGTGAGAAAGTGGCATACTCTTTTAATGCTAATTACATCAGTAAATAATTATTACATTAAAATGCATTAATATGACCCAGGAACCTTACCTTGGGAAAGCTAGCATGGAGAAATAATTTATTGGTATACCTGTATTTTTATAGAGGGATATATTTTGCTTCCCTGTGTGTTGGATAAAAGAAACTCCAGATAATAGTAATATTAATAAGAAGAGTGACCATTAAAAAGGAAAAGACAAGAGGAAGAGGGTAGAAAATACAGTACTTAATACTGTTCCGCACAGCATGTTCTCCTTCAGAGCTTCCCCTCCTCAGGGAATTGCTACAGGACATTTCCTGAGCTAATGGTATTGCAGGAGGTCATGGAGACGATGTAACCTCTGGTTGACTTGCAAGCTGGACCCAGGCAATCAGAGGCTCTTCACCCTCTCCTCTGTACTTGGAATGTACATTCTGCCAGCCATTCCCACAGTGGGAGCATTTTCAAGGATGCAGTCTTGAGAGAGCACTGCATTTTCAAGGATGAGTCTTGAGAGAGCACCCTCTCCTCTGTACTTGGAATGTACATTCTGCCAGCCATTCCCACAGTGGGAGCATTTTCAAGGATGCAGTCTTGAGAGAGCACATACCATCTAGATGGTATGTGTGACTGAACACCATTAAGGCCTGTATATAAACCTTTAAGATTCTGGCAGGCAGGTGTGGAGATTTATTCATCTTGCAGCCACTCGAGACAAGCCACTTATGTAAGTTCCCTTGCTTAGTAAACCTGCCACCTACCAATCTGGAGGGGCCTGCCTCTTTCCTCAGTCTCTCTTTGCCCTCTATGAATGGGGGTCAGTTTCAGATTTCACCCAGAAAATTCCCGAGTTTGTAAATTAACAAATGGTAATAATTAAACTGTGTTCTCACCTGCCTTGTAGGTTTAAATTGATCATTATTCTGGAAACTCAGGAGGAAAAAGAGATAATATATTTCAGTTATAGAAGAAACTGAAGAGGAACTATTCCTTAGATGATGTTAAATACATCAGTACATACAACTAAAAATACTATTTTGGCCTGGAATGTGTGTGCATTAAGAGTATGTTGGATTTTGTTGGTCATCACAATGTGGTTGTACTAAAGACAAGATATTCATTTAGTTAGAACTGGCCTGTTTGAATTTGGCTGAGGGATATATTCCTTAGGAGTATACTTGTATATACACATACATATATATGCTTATATATGCATAGCCAAATCAATCAGGCTATATATACATATTTCTTTCTGGCTAGTGCCTCAGATTGACCGTTGCACTGTCAGCATTTTAACTGCATTTTGTTTTTACCTGCTTTTATCTCAATGTTCCTAATGTTTACCATGGTAAGCACTTTATTATTTTATACATACAATAAAAAATAAGTTCTGGACTTCCTCTAACCCCTGCACTCTACCTGATCCTTCATAACTTTCTTATACAGAGTAACCATGAAAGTTTCAAGATTACCGAGATAAAGGCTGGCAAGAAAAGCAAGGTGTGATGTGGTTACAATACCAAGAGTAAATCAGCATAGCGGTATTTGAATTCTAACCAGGAAAGTCCCAACCAGTTCTCATCTATTTGCCAATTCCAGAATGGAGTTTAAAGAAAAAGAAAAGATCTCTCTCTATTATGGTTGGTTGTGCTTAGTAAATCACCAGTTTGTGGGTAGAAAGTGATCGGAATACTTGTACTTTTGATTTTTAGCATTTGTCACAATTTGCAAGAATATACTCCTGTATCTGCTCACAGGTGTAAAAGTCCCTTAGTGGACAGTGAACTTCATGAAGGCAGGGTCTAAGTCTGTTTTGTTCACCTGCGAATCTGTAACACTTGCATATAAGGGTATGAGTAAATACTGACTATTGAATGAATAAACGAATGAGAGGAAAGCCTACTAGTAACTGAATGTGAAGGTTAGTGTCTGTCACCACCTACTGAACTTGACTCCTCAACTTTTCCTTCCTACTTTGATTGCAGAGAACCTAACGGGAATATCAGAGATCAAGCTCTGCTAAGCTTTCTGTCACTTCATTCTGGTTGCTTGCTTGCAGGAGGAAGTTTCTTACAGTTGAAAGAGAAGTAGAGTAGAGGCAGGACCTCTGAGAAAGAAAAGGGGGGGGGCAGATAATCGGAATTGCTTTAAACAAAAAACTATTGTATACAAACGATTACATTAAAAACAGTACTTTATATTTTTAGTATGTCTAGGAACGCTGTAATAAAGGAAATGATAAGGCAACTACATGATTTGAAAAATTATAAAAATATGGTGTTAGTTATACTGAAGACATGAAGTTTAATAGCAATAATTATTTTAATGTTTCCCAAGACATGATTCTCAAGATATGAATACACCATAGAGCTTAGAGAATCACTATTGAGCACACATTTACTTAAAAGTTAAATTTATCCTTTAAAAATGGAAGTAATGACCTTGAACATAGTAAATGATTTTTGTTGGTTTGAAGATACGATAAAACCTCATTAATTCAGATTCTACTTAATTTGGAATTTCTGATCATTTGCCAAGGCTGACATTTCCCTTTGTGTTATCTTGAAGAAAGTTTTAACTGAGTAGACGAATAGCTTAAAGAAGATGGTGGGGGGTGTTTAACCTTTATAAAAGAGACAACATAATTTTAGAAGACTTTAGAACATTGTTTATATGCAAATGGATGCTATTATTTATGAATTGATTTTTGCCTACTTATGAAAGCAAGCCTAGAATAATTTGTTTTTACAAATACAGTTTTAGTTACTCTAGCATACATATAATAATTCCAACTAATTATTAAAGACAGTGAGTTGGAGATACTTATTATTCATTTACCTATTAAACAAGAATTTATTGAGGGGTAATCATGTTCAAGGCCCTGTAAAGGGTGCAGAGACAAATATAATCCCTCTTCTTGTGGTGTTTATGGTCTGGTGCAGTGTTTTTTAAAACTTGTTTAATTGCACAGCTCTGTGAACAAAACTATTTGCCAATGTGCCCTTACCATATGCATATTTATTTATACATTGCATGCATGTACTACTTTACTAATATACCAAGTATGTAAAATAAATGAATTCGGGAGTAAATTTTGACAGGGTGAGATAAAAAGAAACATAAAAATTTAATGTCATCCCTTCTCAGCAAAATAGCCTTTTTTCAGGAGCAACTCAGCCCTATGGAAGGAGAAGCTTAATGCTACCCGTTCCTGACACAGACAGTGACAGAGTTAACAGTTGCAAGAGAGACCTGCAAGGCTAAAATAGTCCTTACTTAGCCCTGAACAGAAAAAGATTCCCATCCCTCGACTTAAAGAATAGGAGGAAAGACAATTGCTATTTAAGAGGATATATGTAATATGCTGAAAACAGAGACAGACACAGAGAAAAGTATTCAATAAATATTAGTTCATCCTTTCCCCCATGTTTTTCATGTTTTTATGTAGTCATTTAAGGAGAATTTAAAACAGTCAGAATAATTCACACTGTTAAACTCAAATACATTTACTTATTAGGTTTACTTACTATGACAGTTATGTATATTTGAATTTAGATTGGAATCACAATTTTTTGTTAAACATCATAAGTATACATTAATTAAAGTATTTTAAAACAGATTGTTGTAAATTCATAAGATGATTGTAGTAGGCTTTTAACAGCAGTATTACATAAAGGTGACATCTTTAGTTCACAAAATTTCCTTTGCATTAAAATTTGCTGTCTTTGAAAATCCAGTGTTTGAAGCAAATAGGGAAAGGAACTTTTCCTTGTATCTGTTTATATTTAATATTTAGAACTGTGGTATGGTGAGCAGGTTGGTTTGACTATCTTGTCAGTTATGTAAATTAAGTCTAAATCAAATTGTTAAGTAAGTAAGCATAATAGATTGAGTACATAAAATAATTGTTCTTCAAATACCATAAATGCAGAAAGCATGTCTTTAAATTCTTTTGTATTATCCTTTGAATAGAACAAAAGTCTTTTTATTTCTATAATTTATCTGGTGGTCAGTCTAAAAATTCCAAATTGAATTGAACATCCATTTTTTGATGAAGTATTTGATCTAGTTTTCCATTTTGACAAAATTTAATCAAATTTCTACCTATTTAAATTTCACAGAAATCATGTTATTACAAACTGTAAGACCAGGAGTTTATTTTTTTTAAGATGTTATTTATTTATTTGAGAGAGAGACCCAGAGAGAGCGCAAGTGTGGTGGGGAGAGGCAGAGGGAGAGGAAGAGAGAAACTGGAAGCAGACTCTCCGCTAAGTGCAGAGCTGGACTCAGGGCTTGATCTCATGACCCTGAGATCACGACCTGAACCAAAACCAAGAAATCACGACCTAAACCAAAATCAAGAGTCAAGGTTTGCTTGACCAACTGTACCACCCATAGCACCCCGAGATCAGGAGTTTAGAATCCTGATTCTAGTCATTACCTTCTAATTAAAAATAATTCCTGTCCTGGCAATCGTATTATTTTTCTCTCCCTAAACATTTTATTTTTTTTTCCTTTTTTGCATATCTCCTTGTTTTAGGGAGGGTTTGCATCTATTACTAAATACCTTGAGATGAACATTTATTTTAAAATACTGCGAAAAATCCTATTTGAAATATCATCCGAGTGTAAAAGTACAAAGAAAATAAGCCTTTTTGCATTTGTGCATTGTGATGGAAAAAAATAAACTCCTCTCCCCCAGTTATTGCCAAAAATATTATTTCCTGTGGAACACCAGTTTAAGATACTACATGAAAATACTTACATGCTGGTAAAAGAAAAGCATAACTAGTCAAGTTAAGAATAAAATTTATTGAACATATAAACTATACACAAACAACCTACACACACACACACACACACACACACACACACACAAAAACAGCTTTTTTTACTACAGGTGGTAAGATACATAAAGTCAATCTGCTTTATAATATTATATAAATTTTTCCTGAGTGTGGAGATAAAAATATGGTATCACTATCTCCAAGGCTGATGAGAAAGAAAACATTTCTTTGTTTGTGGGAAGAGCACAAGAGAGGATGTGGTGGAGAGACAGACCTTTAATCATGTCTATGGTACTCTATGTGAACAAAAGAGAACATTAATCTTGATTGTTGGTGTAGTCATAAGTCCTGGTTCATCAAGCCCTAAGCCTTGAAACAGGTATTTGTTGTCACTAATGAATTTTTGCTTTTTATGTTTGTCCTTTGTAAAAGGATGTGAATGATCTCACCACGTCTTTTTACCAAGTGTGACTTTGTGCATTATTTTTTTCTTATTGCTTTGGGGTTTGAGGCAGTTCTAACTACACTTCTCAGATGCAACTAAGATTTTCTATTCATTCTTATGTTGCTGGCACTGGATGAGGAGAGATAATAGATATTTCTTAGTTATTGGTCTATAGCCAGACTGGTAAATAGCCTCAGGAATGTACAAATAGATTTTGCAGTAGTATCATAAAAGTTACTATTGATATTTATTTATAATAAGAAATAAATTTTTAGTTAAAGTAATCACAATTAACCATGATAACAAATTTATTAAAATGGAAACTGTCGGTTTGAAAATAATATTTCCAAGATATAATTGATAACCAAATCCAACAGTCAGTTGACATTCTCATTCTTCTGAGAACTCTGTCTCCCTGAGGATATCTCACTCATGCACATTACCATTTGAACCAACTAGGTCGGATCTGTTCTTTCTCTTATGAAAATAACTTCTTGGTACAAAAGTGCTCTCTTTGTGCCATTAAACTTACTTTCTTTTTTATAGCCTCAGCCCAGTGCCTTTTCTTTCCTAGTAGACTTTTTCTTTCTACTAGACTGGCTCCTGCATTTCATTATGTGGCCACATGGTCCTAAGGCTATCCCATCATTTACTCCCTATAAAGTCCACAAAAATTAATACAGCTTCACAGAAACTGTATTCTGACAAAAATGAATGTGTACTTATTGAACATACAGTAACATTAGTTGGTGCTTATGGGAAGAAAATACTGTTAAGACTTTTAGAGCAACTCAGAAAGTTCTGAAATAATATTTAAATATCTACTCTAAGGATGACTTTTATTAATCTTAGAAATCAAGGGTATCATTCAGTGATATTATTTTCTAAAATAAATGAATTCTTTGATTTAATAGATAAGACCAAAATGTCAAACATTAACAGGAAAATGACCTTCCCCTCCACCAATTGTCCAAGTACTTAATTACAGATTTTATTTTAAAAAATTAATTATTCTTAGTTTCTTTTGTATGTGTTATAAGAGCCACAGTCTTTTTTGGAAATGCAACCCTTAATTTTCTGTTTTTTAGTTAAGATTGATTTTCTTTTTAGTTGCCTAATTTTTATATGTTAGATTTAAAGTCACATATTAATCACAGGTAGCTAAGTATGAAATAAAATGTAAAAGAAAACTCAAAATAGGTTCTCATTTTTTAGAGTTTGGAGCAATGATATTTCTTTTTTATCTTCTATCAGAAAACAATATTTATAGCTTACATTTCTATAATACTTCAAAAGCAGATTCCCATAGATTGGGTCCAATTTATAAATGAAGAAACTGAGATTCAGGAAGTCAGCAGATAATGTCAATGTCCCACCCATATCCCTTTGTCATTTATTATTTCTGTGTACATAAGCTTGCTTTCAAACTGCCAGTAAATGTGATCTTTTACCTTTCCAGCACCTCAGTCAGAGAGTCCACAAAGTACCTGATTTATCGTAATGGAATTCCCCATGATGTTGCTTGGATCAAAGGAACCACTTCCAGGCATAAAATCTCAACAATGAACATCCCCCTTGCACCCATTAGTTCTACCATTTTGTGCATTACCCACCCAGAAGCTGCTGGCCTGATGAAATCTGTATACTTTAGTTCTTAAAGGCACAGTTATAGAGCCAACTAGGGGATAAAGCTCTGAGGAGGTAGGGCTCTGCTTAAGAGGTGTTATATATTTTGAATTGATTTCCATATAATGGCAATCTCTGTTCCTGATATATAGAAACCCCAAGGACTGAAAGTAAGAGTGACCTATCTTAAAATCAGTCTGATAGGGGGCAATTTGTGATTTCTGGAAACACCACTTTATTTATTATTTTTTTTTAATGATTTTTTATTGTATTATGTTAGTCACCATACAGTACATCCCCGGTTTCCAATGTAAGGCTCGATGATTCATTAGTTGTGTATAACACCCAGGGCACCATGCAATACGTGCCCTCCTTACTACCCATCACCGGTCTATCCCATTCCCCCACCCCCCTCCCCTCTGAAGTCCTCAGTTTGTTTCTCATAGTCCATAGTCTCTCATGTTTCATTCCCCCTTCTGATTACCCCCCCCCTTTCTTTATCCCTTTCTTCCCCTACCGATCATCCTAGTTCTTATGTTCCATAGATGAGAGAAATCATATGATAGTTGTCTTTCTCTGCTTGACTTATTTCACTAAGCATTATCTCCTCCAGTGCCGTCCATGTTGTAGCAAATGTTGAGAACTCGTTCTTTCTGATAGCTGAGTAATATTCCATTGTATATATGGACCACAACTTCTTAATCCAGTCATCTGTTGAAGGGCATCTCGGCTCCTTCCACGATTTAGCTATTGTGGACATTGCTGCTATGAACATTGGGGTGCATATGGCCCTTCTCTTCACTACGTCTGTATCTTTGGGGTAAATACCCAGTAGTGCAATGGCTGGATCATAGGGTAGCTCAATTTTTAACTTTTTAAGGGACTTCCACACTGTTTTCCAGAGTGGCTGTACCAACTTGCATTCCCACCAACAATGTAGGAGGGATCCCCTTTCTCCACATCCTCTCCAACAATTGTTGTTTCTTGCCTTGTCAATTTTTGCCATTCTAACTGGCATAAGGTGGTATCTCAGTGTGGTTTTGATTTGAATTTCCTTGATGGCTAATGATTTTGAACATTTTTTCATGTGTCTGTTAGCCATTTACATATCTTCATTGGAAAAGTGTCTGTTCATATCTTCTGCCCATTTTTTGATTTGTTTATTTATTTCTCTTGTATTGAGTTTCAGAAGTTCTTTGTAGATCTTGGATACCAGTCCTTTATCTGTAGTGTCATTTGCAAATATATTCTCCCATTCCGTGGGCTGCCTCTTAGTTTTTCTGACTGTTTCCTTGGCTGTGCAGAAACTTTTAATCTTGATGAAGTCCCATAAATTCATTTTATCTTTTGTTACTCTTGCTTTTGGGGATGTGTCATGAAAAAGGTTGCTTTGGCCGATGTCGTAGAGGTTGTTGCCTATGTTCTCCTCTAGAATTTTGATGGATTCCTGTCTCACGTCGAGGTCTTTCATCCATTTGGAGTTTATTTTTGTGTATGGTGTGAGATAGTGGTCAAGTTTCATTCTCTTGCATGTAGCTGTCCAATTTTCCCAGCACCATTTATTGAAGAGACTGTCTTTTTCCCACCGGATGTTTTTTCCTGCTTTATCAAATATTAGTTGCCCAAAGAGCCGAGGGTCCATTTCTGGGCTCTCTATTCTGTTTCATTGCTCTATGTGTCTGTTTTTGTGCCAGTACCATGCTGTCTTTGTGATCACAGCTTTGTAGTACAGCTCGAAATCCGGCATTGTGATGCCCCCAGCTTTGTTTTTCCTTTTCAACAGTTCTTTGGAGATTCGGGGCCTTTTCTGTTTCCATACAAATTTAAGGACTGTTTGTTCCAGTTCTTTGAAAAATGTCCTCGGTATTTTGATCGGGATAGCATTGAAAGTGTAGATTGCTCTGGGTAGCATGGACATTTTAACTATGTTAATTCTTCCGATCCATGAGCATGGAATATCTTTCCATCGTTTTATGTCTTCCTCAATGTCTTTCAAGAGTGATTTATAGTTTCTAGAATATAGGTCCTTTACGTCTCTGGTTAAGTTAATTCCAAGGTGGGGCGCCTGGATAGCGCAGTAGTTAAAGCGTCTGCCTTCGGCTCAGGGCGTAATCCCGGCGTTCCGGGATCGAGTCCCACATCGGGCTCCTCCGCTAGGAGCCTGCTTCTTCCTCTCTCACTCGCCTGCTGTGTTCCCTCTCTTGCTGGCTGTCTCTCTGTCACATAAATAAATAAAATCTTTAAAAAAAAAAAAGTTAATTCCAAGGTAACGTATGGTTTTTGGTGATATTGTAAATGGGATGGATTCCCTAATTTCTCTTTCTTCAGTCTCGTTATTCGTGTATAGAAATGCAACTGACTTCTGAGCATTGATTTTGTATCCCGCCACGTTACTGAATTGCTCTATAACTTCTAATAGTTTGGGAGTGGCTTCTTTTCTGTTTTCCATATAGAGTATCATGTCATCTGCAAAGAGAGACATTTTGACTTCTTTGCCGATTTGAATACCTTTGATGCCTTTTTGTCGTCTGATTGCTGTTGCAAGGACTTCTAGTACTATGTTGAATAATAGTGGCGAGTGGGCATCCTTGTCGAGTTCCTGATCTTAAGGGAAAGGCTTCCAGCTTTTCCCCATTGAGAATAATATTTGCAGTAGGCTTTTCATAGATGGCTTTTATGAGATTGAGAAATGTACCTTCTATTCCTACACTCTGAAGGGTTTTAATCAGGAAAGGATGCTGTATTTTGTCAAATGCTTTTTCGGCATCGATTGAGAGGATCATATGGTTCCCGAGTCTTTTCTTGTTGATATGATGTATCACGCTGATTGATTTGTGAATATTGAACCACGCTTGCATCCCAGGTATGAATCCCACTTGATCAAGATGGATAATCCTTTTAATGTACTGTTGGATTCTATTAGCAAGTATCTTGTTGAGGATTTTGGCGTCCATATTCATTAGGGAAATCGGTCTGTAATTCTCCTTTTTGAGGGGGTCTTTGCCTGGTTTGGGGATCAAGGTAATATTAGCCTCATAGAATGAGTTTGGTAGCTTTCCTTCTGTTTCTATTTTTTGAAATAGCTTTAGGAGAATAGGTATTATTTCTTCTTTGAATGTTTGGTAGAATTCCCCAGGAAAACCGTCCGGGCCTGGAGTTTTGTTATTTGGAAGGTTGTTTATCACTGACTCAATTTCTTCATAATTAATTGGCCTGTTTAAGGAATCAATTTCTTCTGGTTTCAATCTTGGTAGTTTATAGGTTTCCAGGAAGGATTCCATCTCTTCCAGATTGCTTAGGTTATTGGCATATAGCTGTTGATAAAAATTTCTAATAATCCTTCCAATTTCCATGGTGCTCGTCGTGACCTCTCCTTTTTCATTCATAATTTTAATAATCTGGGTCCTTTCTCTTTTCTTTTGGATAAGTCTTGCCAGTGGTCTGTCAATTTTATTGATTCTCTCAAAGAACCAGCTTCTAGTCCTGTTGATCTGCTCTACTGTACTTCTGGTTTCTGCTTGATTGATTTCAGCTCTAATTTTGGTCAACTGCTTCCTCGTGCGTGGATTAGGCCTGTCCCTCTGTTGCTGTTCCAGCTTCTTGAGGTGAGAATATAAAAACTGCATTTTAGATTTTCTATTCTTTTGAGTGAGGCTTGGATGGCTATGTATTTCCCCCTTAGGACTGCCTTTGCAGTATCCCATAGGTTTTGGACTGTTGTATTTTCATTCTCATTGGTCTCCATAAATTGTTTGATTTGATTTTTGATTTCCTGGTTTATCGAGTCATTCCTGAGCAGGATGGTTCTTAGTCTCCAAGTGTTTGAGTTTCTTCCAAATTTTTCCTTGTGGTTGAGTTCCAATTTCAGAGCATTGTGGTCTGAGAATATGCAGGGGATAATTTCAATCTTTTGGTATCGGTTGAGACCTGTTTTGTGTCCCAGAACATGGTCTATTCTTGAGAATGTTCCATGGGCATTAGAATAGAATGAGTATTCTTTGGTTCTGGGGTGTAGTGTTCTATATATATCTATGAGGTCCAACTCGTCGAATATGGCATTCAAAGCATTTGATTCTTTGCTTAGTTTTTGCCAGGGTGTTCTGTCTATTTCTGAGAGTGGAGTGTTGAGGTCCCCTAGTATTAATGTATTTTTATCTATATGTCTCTTTATTCTGGTTAAGAGTTGGCTTGTGTATCTTGCTGCTCCCCTGTTGGGGGCATATATATTTATAATTGTCATATCCACTTGTTGAATACTTCCCTTAAGAATAATATAGTGCCCTTCTGTGTCTCTAACTATAGTCTGTAGTTTAAAATCCAGTTTATCTGATATGAGAATTGCTATCCCAGCTTTCTTTTGAGGTCCATTTGCGTGAAAGATGATACTCCATCCCCTTACTCTCAGTCTGAATGCATCTTTGGGTTCGAAATGAGTCTCTTGTAGACAGCAAATGGATGGGTCATTTCTTTTTATCCAACCTGCAACCCTGTGGCACTTTATGGAATGGTTCAAACCATTTACATTAAGACTGATTACTGAGAGATATGATTTTAATAATGCCATGTTGCCAGTAAAGTCTTTGTTTGTATTGGCTGTGACTTTCTGTTCTGTATCACTCTTGGGGCCTTTTTACCTTTATAGAACCACCCTTAATATCTCCTGTAGGGCTGGTTTCGTGGTTACAAAATTGGTTAGTGACTGGCGATTCTGAAATGTCTTTATTTCTCCCATCAATTCTGAATGACAGCCTTGCTGGATAAAGGATCCTTGGCTGCATGTTTTTCTCTGAAAGAGCTTTAAATATGCTCCCCCAACCCTTTCTCTCATTCCAGGTCTGTGTAGACAGGTCTGACGTAATTCTGATGCCTTTGCCTTGGTGCGTGAGAAATTTCTTTGCCCTGGCCGCTTTCAATACTGTATCCTTGCATCTAATATTTGCGAAATGCACTATGATGTGACGTGGCGTAGGTTTGTCGTGGCTGAGCTTGGGAGGGGTCCTCTCTGCCTCTTGGACACGAATGTTTGTTTCCCTCGCTAGATTAGGGAAGTTTTCAGCTACAATTTGTTCAAATATCTCTTCTAGACCTCTGTTTTTCTCCACCCCCTCGGGGATGCCGATGATTCTAACATTGGATCGTTTCATTGAGTCAGTAATCTCCCGTAACCTACATTCGTGGGCGTGGATTTTTTTAAGACCATCTTCTATTTTCATTTTTTCCTCTATTAACCCATCCTCCAATTCACTAACCCGTTCCTCTGCTTCTGCGACCCTGGCCGTCAGAGCCTCTAGTTTTGCCTGCATTTGGCTCATAGAATTTTTAATTTCTGTCAGATTCGTTCTCATTTCTGTCCTTAGGGATTCTATATTCTCAGTAACCTTTTCGTTAATAGTTTTTTCAATTCTACTCATCATTTTGACCATCGTTACTCTGAATTCCATTTCTGATAATTTGGTTACATCCATATCCATTATTTCTGTGACAGAGGCCACAGACTCACTGTCTTTTCTTTGCTGGGGGGGCTTCTCCTTCTTGTCATTCTGATGAGGAGAGGTTTCGGGGTTTCCAGAGCCCAAATTATTGACTGGGTCCCAGGCCGTGGCCCTTGTTTTATAGGGATCTTAGGGATGTGGGCTTCTTCTTCAAAGGTTTTATTTATTTATTTATTTATTTATTTATTTATTTATTTATTTATGTGGCAGCCAACCAGCGAGAGAGGGAACAGAAGCAGGGGAGTGGGAGAGGAAGAAACAGGCTCCCAGCGGAGGAGCCCGATGAGGGACTCCTTTCCGGAACGCCAGGATCCGGAACGCCGGGATCACGCCCTAAGCCGAAGACAGGCGCTCCATGACTGCGCCACCCAGGCGCCCTGGGTTGTGGGCTTCTTGATTTTTCAGCCTGCCTTCTGTGTTCTGGGGGAGGGGCCTGCCGCGCAGATACTCAGGCAGCCCTGTTTGGGTAGAGTCTCCGTGTCCCCTGCGAGGGGGGATGGGGATGGGCACTCTCTGAGCCAGTATTTCCAGGCTTTTGTTCTCTGGCAGCTTTCCCTGGCGGTTTGCTGTGCCTCTTCTGAGAGTCAGAGCAGCAGCGGCCGAATTTCAGCCTCTGTCACAGAACAGAGGGATTGCGGCCCGTTCTCTACTAATGTTCTGGCCACTTCAACTCCGTTACTGTTGGTGCTGCTCAATCCTGCAGCGTCCCGGGATGTGCGCCCCACACCCGGCGTCCCTGCCCTCACTTCCAGGGCTGGTGCGTCTCTGTCCTTTGTGTTTCTAACGCCGCCAGCCGCCAGCTGCCAGCCACCCTGCGCGCGCTCCGGAAGCTCCCGGTCTCGGTCTGGATCCAGTGAGCGCACCGGGATTCCGGTGTTCCGCGAGATGCCTGGTGGCGCGAGCTCCCGGCTCACGGTCTCAGTCTGCTGTTTTGCGGGTGCCGTCCGCGAGCCCCGCCCACTCTCCCGTGCAAGTGGCTACCGCTTCCCGGAGCCCGAACGCGGCGGCTCCCTCCCCCTTCCGTTTATCTTCCGATATCTGTGCACGGTTTCATGGCTCCCCGCTTCGTACCTCAATACTCAGCGCTGGAGATGTTCATTTGTAGAGATCCAGATGCATCTTCCTGCATCTCAGGCTGGTTCCGTGGTTGTTTAGGCTGGTCTGGTACCTATCCAGCTCGACTCGGGGGACCGGCTGAAAACGGTGTCTCCTACTCCTCCGCCATCTTAACTTAGGCTGGAAACACCACTTTAAATTTTGCTAGATCAGAGGTTCTCAGGAATGAGAGGTAAGTCTCTTCTGTCAAGGGACATGGTAAACGTTCCTTCTCATAATAGTAGACAAACAAGCCAGAAAGAAGTCATCATATTGGCAGGATGGTTGATCCTGATTTTTAAGAGGAGAGAGAGTTGTTCCTACCTAACGGGAGCAAGAAAGAATATGTTTGGGGCCCAGGAGAACCAGCGAGTTCCCTCTAAGTGCTTCCATGCCTGATGCTAACTTTGAGTAGGCACTGCAGCAGCCATACCTGACAAGAACAAAGTAACCAGGAGCTCACATCCCTCAGGGTTTAAAGTCTGAGTCACCCTACCAGACAAGCAACCGAGAGAAGCTAAAGCACCAGTTGACCATAAGGGAAGAGCAAGCATGTGTGATAAAGGAAGGATATAATGCATATCAATTATGGTCTCAGGATCACTGAAGCGTGGGGTGGGGGGAGGCTGTGGCTTATTCCACTAACACTCCTAATGTAATTTTACAAAAGGAATTGTGAATCAGTGACAGGCTGGAGTGACCTTCATATGTGGTATGAGTGAATCTAAGTAGTGCAGTGGAAGAATGTAGCAAGGCACTACAAGTCTCCTTCCCATAGTTCCTTGATATTTATTATTCCCATGCACCCTGCCAAATCTTATAAGTAATAGGATTTGTGGTATTTTGATTGCTTACTCCGATCAATACATCCTTCCCTGTCTGTTCTAAGGGAAGGCTGGAATTAATACCACCCCCCCAAAAAAATGTTTCAACAAATGTCTGATAGGAATTACTATTAAAATACCCCATCTGCCTCATCCGGGAGTGAGATAACTTCAAGGGGTATCTCCTATACAGTTGGAGTTCCCAGCAAAATAAACTTCAGTTGCCCATGGTGGTAACTTTTTTTTTTTTTTAACAGTATATAGAACTTTCAATGTAATGTTAACATCAGATAAGTACACAAGTCATATCGTTTGGTTCTATGAATTTTACAGAATGAATACACTAGAGTAATTATCATTCAGATCGAGAAAAGAAAAGTACAAACATCCCAAAAGCCCCATTAGTACATTCATTCAATTACCATTCTCCATTGTGCAACCAATATCTGAATTATCTAACAATATAGTTTGCTTGATCTGGAAATGCATATAAATTAATCTTAAACTATGTAATCTTACATGCCTGGATTTTTGTTGTTGTTGTTGTTTTATATACTGTTGATGAGATCCACCTATAGTATTGTTGAGTGTAGTTGTGGTTCTTTCCTTCTCTTATGCTGTAGAGTATTCCTTTGTGTGAATATACCACGTTTTATTGATTCATTTTAATGTTGGTGATTTTCAAGTTGGGACTTTTATAAGTGGTGTCATTATGATGCTTTTTTTATAATAATATTTTTTTATTATATTATGTTAGTCACCATACAGTACATCGCTGGTTTTTTATGTAAAGTTTGATGATTCATTAGTTGCGTATAACACCCAGTGCACAATGCAATACGTGCCCTCCTTACTATCCATCACCAGTCTATCCCACTCGCCCCCCTCCCCTCTGAAGCCCTCAGTTTTTTTCTCAGAGTCCATAGTCTCTCATGCCTCATTCCCCCTTCTGATTACCCCCCCTTCTTTATCCCTTTCTTCTCCTACTGATCTTCCTAGTTCTTATGTTCCATAGATGAGAGAAACCATACGATAATTGTCTTTCTCTGCTTGACTTATTTCACTTAGCATTATCTCCTCCAGTGCCATCCATGTTGTAGCAAATGTTGAGAAATCATTCTTTTTGATAGCTGAGTAATATTCCATTGTATATATGGACCACATATTCTTAATCCAGTCATCTGTTGAAGGGCATCTCGGCTCCTTCCACGATTTAGCTTTTGTGGACATTGCTGCTATGAACATTGGGGTGCATATGGCCCTTCTCTTCACTACGTCTGTATCTTTGGGGTAAATACCCAATAGTGCAATGGCTGGATCATAGGGTAGCTCAATTTTTAACTTTTTAAGGGACCTCCACACTGTTTTCCAGAGTGGCTGTACCAACTTGCATTCCCACCAACAATGTAGGAGGGATCCCCTTTCTCCACATCCTCTCCAACAATTGTTGTTTCTTGCCTTGTCAATTTTTGCCATTCTAACTGGCATAAGGTGGTATCTCAGTGTGGTTTTGATTTGAATTTCCCTGATGGCTAATGATTTTGAACATTTTTTCATGTGTCTGTTAGCCATTTACATATCTTCATTGGAAAAGTGTCTGTTCATATCTTCTGCCCATTTTATGATTTATTTGTTTCTCGTGTATTGAGTTTGAGAAGTTCTTTGTAAATCTTGGATACCAGTCTTTTATCTGTAGTATCATTTGCAAATATATTCTCCCATTCTGTGGGCTGCCTCCTAGTTTTTTTGACTGTTTCCTTGGCTGTGCAGAAGCTTTTTATCTTGATGAAGTCCCATAAGTTCATTTTTTCTTTTGTTTCTCTTGCCTTTGGAGATGTGTCATGAAAAAGGTTGCTGTGGCCGATGTCGTAGAGGTTGCTGCCTATGCTCTCCTCTAGGATTTTGATAGATTCCTGTCTTGCATTGAGGTCTTTCATCCATTTGGAGTTTATCTTTGTGTATGGTGTGAGAGAGTGGTCAACTTGACCACTGTCCAATTTTCCCAGCAGCATTTATTGAAGAGACTGTCTTTTTTCCACTGGACGTTTTTTCCTGCTTTAGCAAAGATTAGTTGCCCAAAGAGCCGAGGGTCCATTTCTGGGTTCTCTATTCTGTTCCATTGGTCTATGTGTCTGTTTTTGTGCCAGTACCATGCTGTCTTTGTGATCACAGCTTTGTAGTACAGCTTGAAATCCGGCGTTGTGATGCCCCCAGCTTTGTTTTTCCTTTTCAACAATCCCTTGGCGATTCGGGGCGTTTTCTGTTTCCACACAAATTTAAGGGCTGTTTGTTCCAGTTCTTTGAAAAATGTCATTGGTATTTTGATCGGGATAGCATTGAAAGTGTAGATTGCTCTGGGTAGCATGGGCATTTTAACCATGTTAAATCTTCCGATCCATGAGCATGGAAAATTTTTCCATCTTTTTGCGTATTCTTCAATGTCTTTCAAGAGTGATTTGTAGTTTCTAGAATATAGGTCCTTTACGTCCCTGGTTAAGTTAAGTTAAGATAACGTATGGTTTTTGGTGCTATTGTAAATGGGATGGATTCCCTAATTTCTCTTTCTTCAGTCTCATTGTTCGTGCATAGAAATGCAACTGATTTCTGAGCATTGATTTTGTATCCCGCCACATTACTGAATTGCTCTGTAACTTCTAGTAGTTTGGGAGTGGATTCTTTTGGGTTTTCCATATAGAGTATCGTGTCATCTGCGAAGAGAGACATTTTGACTTCTTCTTTGCTGATTTGGATACCTTTTATCCCTTTTTGTTGTCTGATTGCTGTTGCAAGGACTTCTAGTACTATGTTGAATAATAGTGGCGAGAGTGGGCATCCTTGTTGTGCTCCTGATCTTAAGGGAAAGGCTTCCAGCTTTTCCCCATTGAGAATGATATTTGCTGTAGGCTTTTCATAGATGGCTTTTATGAGATTGAGGAATGTACCCTCTATCCCTACACTCTGAAGGGTTTTAATCAGGAAAGGATGCTGTATTTTATCAAATGCTTTTTCTCCATCTATTGAGAGGATCGTATGATTTTTGGCTTTTTTCTTGTTGAAAAAATCTATCACACTGATAGATTTGCAAATGTTGAACCACCCTTGCATCCCAGGGATGAATCCCACTTGGTCATGATGGATAATCCTTTTAATGTACTGTTGGATTCTATTAGCAAGGATCTGTTGAGAATTTTGGCATCCATATTCATTAGGGAAATCGGTCTGTAATTCTCCTTTTTGATGGTGTCTTTGCCTGGTTTGGGGATCAAGGTAATATTGGCCTCATAGAATGAGTTTGGTAGCTTTCCCTCTGTTTCTATTTTTTGAAATAGCTTTAGGAGAATAGGTATTATTTCTTCTTTGAATGTTTGGTAGAATTCCCCGGGAAATCCATCAGGCCCTGGCGTTTTGTTTTTTGGAAGGTTTTAATCACTGTTTCAATCTCTTCATAATTAATTTGTCTGTTTAAAAAATCAATTTCTTCCTGTTTCAGTCTTGGTAGTTTATAGGTTTCCAGGAAGGCCTCCATCTCTTCCAGATTGCTTAATTTATTGGCATAAAGCTGTTGATAAAAGTTTCTAATAATCCTTCCAATTTCATTGGTGTTAGTTGTGACCTTTCCCTTTTCATTCATAATTTTATTAATTTGGGTCCTTTCTCTATTCTTTTGGATAAGTCTTGCCAGTGGTTTGTCAATTTTATTTATTCTTTCAAAGAACCAGTTTCTAGTTCTGTTGATCTGCTCTACTGTGCTCCTGGCTTCTAATTCATTGATCTCTGCTCTAATCTTGATCAACTGCTTTCTCGTGTATGGATTAGGCCTGTTTCTCTGTTGCTGTTCCAGCTTCTTGAAGTGAGAATATAAAAACTGCATATTAGATTTTTCTATTCTTTTGAGTGAGGCTTGGATGGCTATGTATTTCCCCCTTAGGACTGCCTTTGCAGTGTCCAATAGGTTTTGGACCGTTGTGTTTTCATTCTCGTTGGTCTCCATAAGTTGTTTAAATTGATTTTTTATTTCCTGGTTTATCGAGTCATTCCTGAGCAGGATGGTTCTTAGTCTCCAAGTGTTTGAGTTTCTTCCAAATTTTTCCTTGTGGTTGAGTTCCAATTTCAGAGCATTGTGGTCTGAGAATATGCAGGGAATATTTTCAGTCTTTTGGTATCAGTTGAGACCTGTTTTGTGTCCCAGAACATGGTCTATTCTTGAGAATGTTCCATGGTCATTAGAATAGAATGAGTATTCTTTGGCTCTGGGGTATGGTGTTCTATATATATCTATGAGGTCCAACTTGTCGAGTATGGCATTCAAAGCTCTTGTTTCTTTGTCAATTTTCTGCTTAGGTGCTCTGTCTATTTCTGAGAGTGGAGTGTTGAGGTCCCCTAGTATTAATGTATTTTTATCTATATGTCTCTTTATTCTGGTTAAGAGTTGGCTTGTGTATCTTGCTGCTCTCCTGTTGGGGGCATATATATTTATATGTCATATATGTAATATTAAGTGTCATATCCACTTGTTGGATACATCCTTTAAGAATAATATAGTGCCCTTCTGTATCTCTAACTATAGTCTTTAGTTTAAAATCCAATCTGTCTGATATGAGAATTGCTACCCAGCTTTCTTTTAGGTCCATTGGCATGAAAGATGGTATTCCATCCCTTTACTTTCAGTCTAGATGTATCTTTAGGTTCAAAATGAGTCTCTTGTAGATAGCAAATGGATGGGTCATGTCTTTTTATCTAATCTACAACCCTGTGGCACTTTATGGGAGCATTTAGGCCATTTACATTGAGACTGATTATTGAGAGATATTATTTTAATGATGCCATGTTGCCAGTAAAGTGTTTGTTTCTATCGATTGTGACTTTCTGTTCTGTATCACTCTTGGGGCCTTTTTACCTTTATAGAACCACCCTTAATATCTCCTGTAGGGCTGGTTTCGTGGTTACGAAATTGGTTAATGACTGGCGATTCTGGAAGGTCTTTATTTCTCCATCAATTCTGAATGACAGCCTTGCTGGATAAAGGATCCTTGGCTGCATGTTTTTCTCTGAAAGAGCTTTAAAAATGCCCCCCCCCAACCCTTTCTCTTATTCCAGGTCTGTGTAGACATGTCTGACGTAATTCTAATACCTTTGCCTTGGTATGTGAGAAATTGATTTGCCCTGGCTGCTTTCAATACTGTATCCTTAGATCTAATATTTGTGAGATGCACTATGACGTGACGTGGCGTAGGTTTGTCGTGGTTGAGCTTGGGAGGGGTCCTCTCTGCCTCTTGGACACGAATGCTTGTTTCCTTTGCTAGATTAAGGAAGCTTTCAGCTATAATTTGTTCAAATATCTCTTCTAGACCTCTGTTTTTCTCCACCCCCTTGGGGATGCCAATGATTCTGACATTGGAACGTTTCATTGAGTCAGTAATCTCTGTAACCTACATTCTTGAGATTGGATTCTTTTGAGCCAAGTTTCTGTCTTAGCTTTCTCTTCTACTAACCCATCCTCCAATTTGCCAATACGTTCTTCTGCCTCATTCACCCTGGTCGTCAGAGCATCTACTTTTAACTGCATTTGATTCATAGAATTTTAAATTTCTGCCAGATTTGCTCTAATTTCCGCCCTTAGAGATTCTATATTCTCATTAATATTTTCGTTAATACTTTTTTTCAAGTCTGCACATCATCTTTTTTTTCCAACCTAACCTATTTATTAATTGTACCAGCACTTAAACTCCCCACTTATTTTCATTCATTATTCTCTCTGCTCCCTGCTTTCTCCTTTTTTTAAATGTTTTTTTATTATATTATGTTAGTCACCATACAGTACATCCCTGGTTTCTGATGTAAAGTTCGATGATTCGTTAGTTGCATATAACACCCAGTGCACCATGCAATATGTGCCCTCCTTACTACCCATCACTAGTCTATCCCATTCCCCCACCACCCTCCCCTCTGAAGCCCTCAGTTTGTTTCTCAGAGTATCATCTTGACCATCGTTACTCTGAACTCCATTTCTGATAATTTGGTTATATCCATATCCATTAGTTCTGTGGCAGAGGCCACAGACTCATTGTCTTTTCTTTGCTGGGGGAGTTTCTCCTTCTCGTCATTCTGATGAGGAGAGGTTGCGGGGCTGTCGAGAGCCCAAATTATTGACCAGGACCCAGGCTGTGTGCACTTGTTTTATAGGGACCTTAGGGATGTGGGCTTCTTGATTTTTCATCCTGCCTTCTGGTGGAGGGGCCTGCTGCGCCGATACTCAGGCAACCCTGTTTGGTTAGAGTCTCCCTGCCCCCTGCAAGGGGGAATGGGGATGGGCACACTGTGAACTTGTATTTCCAGGGTTTTGTTCTCTGGCAGCTTTCCCTGGCGGTTTGCTGTGCCTCTTCTGAGAGTCAGAGCAGCAGTGCCGAATCTCAGCCTCTGTCTTAGAACAGAGGGATCGCAGACTGCTCTCCACTGGTGTTCTGACCACTTTAACTGTTTCTGTTGGTGCTGCTCAACCCTGCAGCATCCCAGGATGTGCGCCCCACCGCTGGCGTCCCAGCCCTCACTTCCAGGGCCCGCGCGTCTCTGTCCTTTGTGTTTCTAACACCGCCAGCCGCCAGCCACCCTCTGCCCCTGTGTGCTCCGGAGTGTTTCAGTGTGGTTCAGGCGCACTCCAGAGCTTGGTTTTCAGGCTGGTGGCGCGCGTTCCCCGGCTCAGGGTCTCAGTCTGCTCTCTCGCAGGTGCCGGTCTGCGAGTCCGCCGCTCCCCCGTGCAGGTGGCTGCCGCTTCCTGGCGCCCGAACGTGGTGGCTCCCTCCCCCTTCCGCTTATCTTCCGATATCTGTGCGCAGCTTCACAGCTCCCCGCTTCGTACCTCAATACTCAGCACTGGAGATGTTCATTCGTAGAGATCCAGATGTATCTTCCTGCGTCTCAGGCTGATTCCGTGGATGTTCAGGATGGTCTGGTACCTATCCAGCTCGACTCAGGGGACCAGCTGAAAAAGGGGACCCCTACTCCTCTGCCATCTTAACTCCTCTGGTGGTAACTTGATTCGTAATACCTCTGTTGCTGGCTTCTTTCCTTTTTCTGTCTCACTTCCCTACTCAACACTCATGTTTTTGGGAGTCATCTTCCAAGTCAACTAATTGTACTTAAATATTTGTCTTAGGGTCTGCTTCTAGGAAATCTAAACTAAGACAGCAAGTGACTTATCTAAGGTCATCCAGCCTGTGATAGTGCAGGGTTTAATTCCAGGTCTTTCAACTCTTAGACCAGTGTTCTTGTCACTACCACATTCCAGAAATTTTCTAGATATGATTCTAGACCTTTATGTAGAGAGGTTACATTAAACACTTCATGCAGGTAGAGTCAGAAAATATCTCTCTTAGCTTTTTTGTGCAAGAGATTTTCAACTAATATGGATTTCAACTTTATTAAAAGAAAATATAATTAACATGTTTACCATATTCATATGTTTTCTCACTCTTGTGCCTGCTTCAAAGGAGGGAAGGGTCTATTCTTGATTGATGGGTCAGTTCATGGGCTCTCCTTTCTTGTACAGAGTTTGGGTGATGTTCTGATTCTTGTCAGAGAAGTGGATTCACAGCAACTCTTTCTTCTGCACTATGGGGTGTTCCATAAGTGGAGAGCTTGGGCTTCTGGGGACGGCATAGTCTGGATGAAGTGGTGGCATACGTATGCAGGAAGGAAAATTTGGAAGTAGTATGTAGACAGGGGCGCCTGGGTGGCACAGCAGTTAAGCGTCTGCCTTCGGCTCAGGGCGTGATCCCGGCGTTATGGGATCGAGCCCCACATCAGGCTCTTCTGCTGTGAGCCTGCTTCTTCCTCTCCCACTCCCCCTGCTTGTGTTCCCTCTCTCGCTGGCTGTCTCTATCTCCGTTGAATAAATAAATAAAATCTTTTAAAAAAAAAGAGAGAGAGCTATAGTGATGAACTAAAAATTGATTTTTAGCCATTAACATAAGAGAGAAAATATGGAAAGAGAGAAGAGCCGTGTGGATTGAGGTTTTGTGAGGATTTCCATCTGTGTTGAGAATCTGAGAGTGTGGCAATGATGGCTAGAAAGGATTTTAAAGGTATTGCACTGTGCCTTTTGGGCTTTCTTAAGAGATTAATGCAGATTTGAAATAATTTCTATTTAGTTTTGTTTAACTATATTTCTTTGATTGTGATACCCTGCCAGACTAGATCACAGCACACCTCTGTAATTTCTAGGTTAGAAGTTAATTACAAATACTAAAGCAAATGCAGTTCAAATAGAGTTCCTACTGAATTCAGTTTGTGGATCCTGTGTAAGAGGCTTGTATTTCTGACGAGGCAGTATGACTGTCCCTGGGATGAGGGGTAGAGGAAGAACAAAGAGTGAGGAAAACAAAGCACATTTAATTTAAAGAAAACATCAGAATCTAAGTGTCCAGTACTCCTAAAACTATTTTCAGTTTTTAATCTAAGGCTACAGACTCAGGTAGTCCAAGTGTTGGAGGAGTCAGGGGAAAGCAACAGTTCAGTACGTGCTCAGACTACTGTGGTCCTTGTGGAGAAGGAGAGCCACAGCACGTGTCCACCAGGCAGAGTTCGTGTGTGATGAGCTAAGTGGTCTTCTAGCCAAGCTCACTCTCAGTGTCCAGGCTACCTGCAAATGTGGACTCTGTAAGAGAGAAGCAATGGTGAGAAGCTGATTCAGTGTGGAAAAGAGAAATGAAGGGAAAGGAAAAGGAAAGCAAACTCATCCTGTTGGGTTAGCTTTTATTTTATTTTATTTTAATTTTTAAATAAGGACTGGTTTGAGAGGAGCTTAAGAGTAAGCTTGAAAGTTGTTCAGTCTCTAAGAGGATGTGAAGGCTGCTGGTGATGCTTTCAAGGGAAGAATCACAGTGAAGATTTGTCATAGGGGGGCTGAGAAGAGTTGTTTAACCAGGGAACACTGATTAGAGACTCAGTTGGACTGAACACAAGAGGCATGTTTGAGATAATTAAAATCCTTGTTAATAATGAATTTGCTGTAAGCTTCAGATTGGGTGGGGAAAGAACTGGATCAGACTTTGGAGAATACATGAGGAAAAAAAGAAGCCAGGACTTTGAAGTGATTTTAGTGATTCTTCTGAATAAGCCAAGAATAAAGAATATCACAGACAAAAAAAGTAAAGGTCAGAAAAGCTATGGTTAGGAGATACTGTGATAAAAGTAAAAATATAGAAGCTATAGCAGAAGTGGAACTATAGAATATGAGAGAAGTATAAATGGAAAATACAGTTAGACAGAATGACAGTGGAAGAGAGGGAACTCAAAGGAAATCTTGAGAGAGTAAACTACACAAAAGTTTTCAGCAAAATTGCAGTGAGAACATGCTATAGAGTAGGACAGCATTAGAGTTCTGATTGGCAGATATTTGAAAAATAACAGGAAAATAAAGTCGTCTTGGGAGGTGGAGGACAGAAGAAAAATTATTGGTTGGTAGAAACTAGGAAATAAAGATGGTAATGGGAGAAACCCAAGTAAAATTTTAGTTATCATAAGATATTTGGAAAGATCACAGTACAGTCTCTGTCTTCTACAGAAGGGGAAAGCCAATCACTCAGGTTCATAATGTATACACATGAGCAGAGTCTTTCCATCATTACATTGCATCTCTTGTTCATGCCAGGCTCCATAAAGGTAGCGTAGGAAGAAGCAAAATAAATGAACAAAAAAAATTGAGAAGCTCCTTGTTCCCCAAAGTGAGGTGACCCTAGGAGAATTGCAAGACTAACACAAATGGAAAGAGATATTTGCTACATCCCACAATAAAAACTGAGTCAATATATATCATATGTTTATGTGCCAGCAGTGTATTACTTCAGAGCATGAGGAGATTACATAATAATGTCCTAAATGACTATTTCTTGGGCTGTGTGAGAGTTGGAGATGTAAAGGCACAAGAGGAATAAGTGAGAATTGTTTAAAGTTCTAATTTCACACATGAAGAGATATTTTCTATCAAAGGATATTTTAAATCTCATTTATTACCACAGCATATTGAAAATACAAAGATTCTGGTCCTTCAAAAAAAGTTGCTGATTTAACATATTCAAAATAGAAAGACCGAACTGATGCATTTTGGATTGACACATTCAAATGGATTTATTTTTATTTTAATTTTCAAAAATACTACCTTTATGTTTTCCTCCCAGTCAATTTTTAGGGATCTTCCATAAAAGGAATGTCATATATATTTGGTCTATGTACTCCATATATTTATATTCCCATTTCCTCCTCACTTCAGTCCTTCTTGTAATGGAGTAAGTATAATACTTCTTATCATTCTCTTATCCATTAAAATTCCTTCTTGAAAAGCCAGGACTGAAGAATGTAAACATATCAGCCATATAAACACATCAGCACTATGACTTAATCCCCTTTTGCTCCAAGTTCTCTTCTCCGGTAATATGAAAGGATGATGATGGCTTAACCGGGCATTGTGGCATCTGAGGTAGAGAAAAATGGATATTTTGAGATATATTTAATAGGTAGAAAAAACACGTAGAACTCAAGTAAATTAAATTTGAGTGGGGAGTGAGGGAAGAGGGGAGTCAAGGATAAGATTATGTGTTTAGCTTGTATAACAAGAAAGATGATGGTGCCACTTAATAAGACAGGGAAGCTTAGAATAACCAAGGGGGTTATATTAAGAGATTGATTTAGAATGTGTCAAGTATGAGATGCCTATTGGATATCTAGTATAGATACAGGATATATTAGAGCAGAGCTTGGGTGCTAGAGATAAGATTTTGGAAGTCATTTCAAAAGTAGCAATTCTATCCATGGAACTGGAAGAGATTGCAGATGGAGAGATTAAATATAGAAAGATTAAGTCCTGAGGTTCTCCAATATTTAGAAGTTAGAGAGAAGGATGATCCTGCAAAGGAGATAGAAGATAGAATAAAAGGAAAACCAAGATTGTGTGATTATCATGGAGGTGAAGGGCGAAAATATTTTAGCAAACGTGAGTGCTCTGTGAATGTTTCTGAGAGACTGAGGCAGAGAAAACCAGTGAAATAAGCATGGATTTGACCAGGTGATAGCTTATTGGTTGCCATACAAAGAACAGTTTTGTTTTAAAACTGAAAAAAACCAGCATGATTGAAGAATGAATGGGAAGTGAAGACGTGAAGACCATGAGAGCATATTTTTGAGAAGTTTTTCTGTGAAAAGGATCAGAGATGGAATATTAACCACAGGAGGATTTAGGATGACGGCCAAAGATTTCAATTTTAAAGAGAGTATATCCTAGAACATGTCAACAGCTGATGGATTGACATGGCAGAGAAGGGATTGATAATGCAGGTGAAATGCAGGAGAAATGGGCAAATGGCAGAATAAAAGCCTCAGAGGGGAAACAGGATCTGGAGTAAAGTGGAAGGTTGGCAGGTCATGTCTTCCATTATAACAGAAGAGAAGGCAAAGGATGAGGGTCAGGTGATAGGTTCATCAGTTTCATGGTGAGAAGACCAAGGAGTCCTGTCTGGTCAAAGAAGGAGGAACCCGCCAGAGACAAAGTCCAGAAGAGGTTCCATGCAGAACCAAAACAAATATTATCCCCTTGATTTCCGTGGCTCCATGGTATACCAGTTCTTCACTGAAGACAAAGTGATCTGGAGCTGACGCGCCCACCAAATAATAGACTCTACATAGTTTGCTTTATAGAGAGTAGATTTAGTCATTTCCAACAAATCCTTTTATCATTGCCAGAAAATCTTCAAATAAAGAACTCTTCTAGGTGTTATTAAAAATAGATCCAGGGATTTGAAGGACCCCACCTTTTCACTGGAGTCACAGTTCTGGTGCCCACTGTGGAAGATGAAGCAAGGCGGCTTGCTACAGGAGCTCAGTTCCATGTTCCATTGAAATAATATTAAAATAATGAGAAGGAGAAGAAGGGAAACAGTTTAAGAGCTACGATGTATTGAGACTGTGTTGAACACTATACATAATTATTTGATTTAATCCTCGGAACAGAGCTCTAAGGTAGAGACACTGTTTTCACACTTGAGGGAACTATGGATCAGAGAGAGAAGTATATGGCTAGGCTTTGAACTTAGAAAGTCTGATTGCAGAGGCAGCAAAGCGTGTGTATGTATCAAAGCGTGCATGTGCGTGTGTGTAAGTACGCACATGTGCTCACAAACTGAGTAGCTTAATGAAGTCCCAGGTTTGAGACTTACAGAGCAGGCTATTTACAAATTTTACAATACAATTTCTCTAGAGTTCAAACAGAAAATAGATTTAAAAAGTATAATAAAGTAAAAATAAGAAAAATAAGCAATATAATATTATAGAATTTACAACTGGAAAGTGGGAGGAAAAAAGGTTTGATTCTATTTTAGTCAAAGAAATAGAATGCAATAGGAAAATAGGTATAAATATAGACAAACAGGTATGGATATAGTTATTGATTCTTGCAATTACAGAATTTCTAGCACTAGCAATAACCTCACAGGACAAGCCGATCACCTTTCTTACTTACAAGTGAGGAAATTGAGGCCCAGAGAGGTACAGTGGTTTGCCCAAGGTCAAAAAGACAGTTAATATGCCAGGATTAACCCCAGACTTCTTCCCTCTTCCATCCTTCCCCACTGTATACTGGGGTATCTGGTAAGCATAGATAGGAAAAAAGTGAGAGTGGAAATTAAAACAGAAATAGTTAAAAGAACAGAAGAAAGAATATGGTCAAATAAGTGAGAAAAAGAGAAAAAAGAACACACAAATAAAGTGGGTACAACCTACACATATTAAAACATTCGAGGAACATGTATTGAATGTTTTAAGAAAAATATTTCAGATTTAGATGAACATAAAGAAGAGGGGTAGAATTAGGAATATTTTACAAAAGGAGTTTAGAGATCGCTAAAGAAACAGAATTAGGGAAAGAATGCCAAATACCACATGGAAGTCCAAGAAGGGATGCAGAGACAAAAGCTTACATAGAAAAGTTACAGATGTTTTATTATGGTGGGTCTGAGCCACGCAGTGCTGCATTCTAGGTGTTTGAAATGTTCTCATCAAACTCAGAAAAAAGTCTTGAATGATGTATGGAAAATGTCAGATGACTGCAGTGTTGTAATAAGGTGCTAATAATTTTTTTAAAAAGAGAACAGTAAGACAGAGAGAGGACCTTGACGTTGGTAGATGCAGTTTTCAGGTTGCCTTTTCTTTCCCCCAATAATCCTGCTGCAAATGTTCTCATGAAGAGTTTATTGGATGACACATGCAGCACAGTGGTGTACCATAAATCTGAAGGAAATGACCAGTGAACTTGAAATCACAAAATATTCTATTTGAGGAAGGTGGGGAGGATACTTTGATTTAGATTAGAGAGACTGTGTTTTTCCCTCCAGGACCATGCTGAGATGTGTGAGAACGCCACATTCACACGAACGCATGCCCACACTCAGGCGAGGTGGGAAAAGGTGAAATGACAGGTGGGGTGAATTACAGTATCTTTAGTATTTGGGTAATCCTATGTCCCTCCTCATAAGGAGACATGCCAAATTTATACCAAGTTAAGACTACAAGTGGAGGCTTCTGAATGAAAAGGAGTTAGATGGCCTTCGATTGTCAGATGATGTTGTCTGGGCAATAACAGGAGGGTGGTAGAGAATGCATGACAAATTGCAATAGTAGGGGTGGTATGAAAGATGAAAATTAGCAGAGGAGTAGGCAACAGATATTTAAAAAGATACTCTCACTGTACTTTGTAAGGCTTATAACACTTATGATTCTATGTACTGGAATATATTTTATAATTGTAATATGGTGTGATAGAACATTGAACTATTGGTTTATGGCATATGTAATCACAGATTTTTTTAAATAAAAGCCTGAAAGTATACCATTAATGGCAATACACTTTATAATATGCAAAATATTTCACTCTAGTAAAACATGCTAATTAAAATAGTCATAAAACTGGATTTATAGGCTTGAAACTAAACATGGTACATTCATGTTTCTGAGCAAAGTAAACAAAACAAGGAAAGTTAAAAAAACAAATCTGGTATATATATTTTATATCATGGGTAATGGTAAGAAAGTTATTGAAATGTGTTATTTTTATTTTGTTTCTACCATTTTGATAAAAATCTTGTTAGAGAATCACACCTGTGCTTTGTTCAGTTAAAGTGTAGTCTAATTAGAATTGTTGTTCCCACATTCTAAGAATATTTAAATTTTAATCATGCAATTGTATAGGGACTCATAATTTTAATATACAGTCCCTAGCTAACCATGTGTTATAATGTTTCCCTCCCATTGCTATCCTGGTTAAAGTACACACACACACACACACACACACACACACACACACACACCTACCTCTCTTGGATTTGATTTATGGATCCTAGGATATTCCAAAAGGAATATTTTTAAAATATCATCTGTAGTGCCATATTCTAGAACACTTTTTATTCTTTGCTTTTTATTAGCTTCTCACAAGACAAAAGCACTGTGAGAGATACTCAACATTTATTCCTATTACATTTTACACTAATGGGGTCAGGATCCTAGGAACTGAATTTCCCAGAACCTGTTGCTGGTATGATTCCAGTTTTCACCAGGAAGAGGTACTTCATGCAATTTGAAAGTTGTGAGGAAAGAAAAGAATACTGTTCTTCCTCCAGTGGTGGTGAATAAGAATGTGGGCTTCAGCAAACCTGAGTTTTGAAAAACCTTTTTATTAAGATATAATATGTATCTTATAAAACATGCCATAATATTAAGTTTACAACTTGATGAATATTTATATATGTATCTATGTAACCAACATCCTGATAAAGACACAGAATATTTTTAGCACGTAAAAACAATGCTTCCTATCAAGTGTCAATCAGTTCTGATCCTCCAACCTCAGAGGTAACAACTCTTCTGACTTCTAACACCTTAGATCAGCTCTGCCTTTTTTTGGAATTCATATAAAGTGACATACACAGTGTTTGTTTTTCTCCCCCTTAGCTTTATTGAGTGATCATTGACAAAACTGAACATATTTAAAGTGTACAACATGATTTGATATGTGTATACATTGTGAAAAGAATACCCCCTCCTACTGAGTTAATTAACACATCCCATCACCTCACATATTACCTTTTTTTGGTGAAAACACTTACGTTCTACTCTTATAGGAAATTTCAATTATACAATGAAGTATTATAAACTATAGTCACCATGTTATACATTAGACCCTCAGACCTTATTCCTATTATAACTGAAATTTTGTATCTTTTACCAACCTCTCCCTATTTGCCTCACCTACCAGCCCCTGGCAACCACTTTTCTGCTCTGTTTCTATTAGTTCAACTTATTTTTTAAGATTCTACATATAAGTGTGATCATACAGCATATTTCTTTCTCTATTTGACTTATTTCACTTAGCATAATGCCCTCCAGTTTCATCCACGTTGTAGCAATTGTTATGGATGATAATATTCCTATGGTGAACATAGCATACCATATAAACTTGTCAAATCACTAAGTTGTATATCTGAAACTAGTGTAACATTGTGTGTCAACTATACTCAAGTTGAAAAAATAATAATTAAAAAATAAAACTAAATAAAAGTAAATAATATTCCATTATGTGTGTGTAAACACACATACACGCACACGCACACACACACACCATTTTCTTTATCCATTCACCCATTGATGGACCCTTAGGTGTTTCCATACCTTGATTATTGTGAATAATGCTTCAGTGAACATGGAAGTACAGGTATCTCTTCAAGATTCTGGTTTTGCATCCTTTGGATATATACCTGGAAGTGGGATGCTGGCTCGTATAGTAGTAGTTCTCTTTTTAACCCCTTGAGGAAACACCATACTGTTTTCCTTAGTGGCTCTTCCGGTTTGTATGTCCACCAACAGTGCATGAGTTCCGTTTTCTTGACATCCTTGCCAGTACTTGCTATCTGTTGTCTTTTTGAGAGTAGACAGTTTAACGGGTGTGAGGTGATAGCTAAATCTGGTTTTGATTTTCATTTCCCTGATGATAAGTGACGAGTGTGCATCTGTTGGCAATCTGTATGTCTTCTTTGGAAAAATTTCTATTCATGTCTTCTGCCCACTTTTTAAATTTGTGTATTTATTTTTTGGGTACTCAGTTGTATAAATTCCTTGTATATTTTAGATATTAACTCCTTATCAGAAAGGTGGTTTGCAAGTGTTTTCTCCTGCTCCATTAATTAGTTGCCTCTAGGTAGCCATGACCAATGCAACTTGTTTCCTGCAGCTTTGTACCTGAGTACTAGATTTCCTGAAATCTAGTGGAACAGTTGAGATACAGAAGGGGCCACTCCTGACCTTTATTCTTCCTCCTTCCAACATATTTGTGGGTATAGAATTCTCTTTATTCAATGTCCTTCCACTTGAACTACCTAAAATGATTTCTGTTTAACTAAAATTGTTGTCAAAGATACACATCTGGGATTTATTTATCTCACCCATAAGTCCCAGATAAATAGTAGAGTGCTCAATTATTTTGAATTTCAGATAAAGAACAAATAATATTTTAGAATAAGTACATTCCATGCAATATTTGTATTTTTATTTGCTAAATCTGTCAACCCTAATCGAACCTAGTTAGGACAAAAGCGGTAATGATTCATCACCAGTAGATACTGCCAGCTCAGGGATGCAGGAAAAATGAATCCCTGTAGTTGCTGGGAATGAAGCAGATACAAAAGCAAGGCTTTTGGTTATACCAAGGCATTTGGTTATGTCAATTTTTAATGTAATTTGTATAATTGGTGCAAATTGGTAATTTGTATAATATGTCAATTTTTAATGTAATTTGTATAATTGGTGTAATTTTCAATGATTGGCAATTCACCCCAGGACATAAGACAAAAAGGACATTTTACATCAATTAAGATTTTTTTTTTTGTATTGACACTAAGTCTAATCTAAAATAACCTGCCCAAAGATTAAGTTTGTTCACACACTTAAGTAAAAAGTGCTGGGGTAGATCTGGCTTCAGGCTCAGCTAGCTCCAACGTGCTATCTGGACCTGGTAATTTTAAAAGCAGTTTATTAATGTAAATTGACATAACGTAAAAAGTACATCTCAAAACTGTATAATTTGATATTTTTGGTGTATGTATATAACCAGTAAACATATCTATCATACCCAAAACTTTCTTTTTGCTCCTTTATAATCCTACATCTCCCTCTCTATTCACAGACAACCACTATTCTTCTTTTTGTCACTGTAGATTAGCTTTCATTTTCTAGATTTTATTTAAAAGGAACTGGACAGTGTGTACTCTTTTTTGTTTAGCTTCTTTTGCTCAGTATAATTATTTTGAAATTCATGCACAGTGTTACGTGTATCAATTGTTAATTTTTGTTATTTCTCTAAGTATCCTTTTGAATGGATACACCACAGTTTGTTTATCCATTTACTTGTTGGATTCTAGGGTGGTAGCCAGTTTTGGACTATTGAAAAAAAAAAAAAGAGAAGAAAAAAACACCACTATGAGCGTTTATATACAAGCCCTTGTATGGGCATATGCTTTCATTTCTTTTAGGTAAATACTTATTAGTAGAATAACTGGATCATTGGATAGGTATATTTTTACCTTCCTAATAAATTGCCAAACTGTTTCCCAAAATGGTTGTATTATTTTACATTTTCACCAGCAGTGTACTTGGCACCCCGGATGTGGTATTTTCTTATTATTGATTAGTGATTACTGATGTAGTGTTCTTTTATTATGGAGTTTTTGAGAGGTCTTATATATTATAGCTACAAGTTCTTTATCAGATATGTAATTTTTAAATATGTTCTTTTGTCTGAGATTTATTTTTATTTTTTACCTCTTTAAAAGATATTTATTTATTTATTTATTTATTTATTTATTTGAGAGAGGGAGAGAGAGCACACATGAGCTAGGGAAGGGGCAGAGGGAGAGAGAGAATCTCTGGCAGACTCCACACTGAGCACAGAGCCCAATGCAGGGCTTGAACTCACGACTCTGAGATCATGACCTGAGCTGAAACCAGGAGACAGTTGCTTAACCAACTGAGCCACCCCGGTGCCTCTGTGATTTGTTTTTACATTCTTATTCCAAGTGTCTTTCAAAGAGCAGGAGATTTTAATTTTTAGAAAGTCCAATTTATCAAGTTTTTTTTTTAATGGGTCATGATTTTGATGTTGTATCTAATATAAGCTTTGCCTAATCTGTAGTCATTGCCTATGTTCTCCTTTAGGGTTTTGATGGATTCCTGTCACACATTGAGGTCTTTCATCCATTTAGAGTTTACCTTTGTGTATGGTGTAAGAGAAGGGTCAAGTTTCATTCTTCTGTATATAGCTGTCCAATTTTCCCAGCACCATTTATTGAAGAGACTGTCTTTTTTCCATTGGATATTTTTTCCTGCTTTGTCAAAGATTAGTTGACCATAGACCTGAGGGTCCATATCTGGCTCTCTATTCTGTTCCACTGATCTATGTGTCTGTTTTTATGCCAGTACCATCCTGTCTTGGTGATCACAGCTTTGTAATGTAGCTTGAAATCAGGCAAGGTGATGCCCCCAGCTTTGTCTTTTTCATCATTTCCTTGGCAATTCGGGATCTTTTCTGGTTCCATACAAATTTTAGGATTGTTTGTTCCAGATCTTTGAAAAATGCCATTGGTATTTTGATCAGGATGGCTTTGAAAGTATAGAACAATATATATTGTTCTGGGCAGCATAAACATTTTAACAATGTTTATTATTCCAATCTATGAGCATGGAATGTTATTCCATCTTTTTGTGTCTTCAATTTCTTTCATAACTTTTTTGTAGTTTGTAAAGTATAGGTCCTTTACCTTCGTGGTTAGGTTTATTGCAAGGTATCTTATGATTTTTGGTGCTATTGTAAATGGAATCAATTCCCTAATTTCTCTTTCTACAGTTACATTGTTAGTGTATAGGAAAGCAACTGATTTCTGAGCATTGATTTTGTATCCTGCCACATTACTGAATTGCTGTATGAGTACTAATAATTTGGAGTGGAGTCTTTTGGGCTTTCCACATAAAGTATCATGTCATCTGCAAAGAGAGAGAGTTTGACTTCTTTGCCAAATTGTGAATGGGCCGGTGATGGGTATTAAGGAGGGCATGTATTGCAACGAGCACTTGGATGTTACATGCAAACAATGAATCATGGAACACTACATCAGAAACTAATGAAGTACTGTATGATGACTAACATAACAAAATAAATAAATAAATACATACATACATACGTATATACATACATACATATGGTCTAAAAAAATAAAGTCACAAAAGTATTCCTTTATGTTTTATTCTAGAGGTTTATGGTTTAATGTATTACATTTAGGCATATGGTCCATTTTAAGCTAACTTCTGTATATGGTGCTAGGTATGGATCAAAGTTCAGGTTTGTTTGTTTATTCTTTACACATGGATATCCAGTTGCTCTAGCACCATTTGTTGAAATTACTATATATTCTCTAATGACTTGTCTTTGAATATTTGTCCAAAATATTGGACATATATGTGTCCATATGTGTGAGTCTATTGCTGCATTCTCTATTCTGTTCTATTCATCTATTTCTCTATATGTATACCAAATCTTGATAATTTGATTGTCTTGATTATTATAGCTTTAAACTAAGTCTTGAAATTAGATAGTGTTGGTCCTCCAACTTTGTTTTTCTTTATCAAGTTTGTTTTTGCTCATTGTAAATCCTTTGTATTTCTATGTGGTTGTAAAATTAGGTTGTCAGTTCTAAATCAAAGCTTGCAGAGATTTTAATTGGGATGGCATCAGATCTACTTGTCAATTTGTAGAAAATTGACATCTTAGCAATAGAGGGTCTGATGATCCAGCAACATGGTATATCATTACATTTACTTTGGTCTTCTTTGAGTTCTCATAGTTGTGTGCTTTAGTTTTCAGTGTATAGGCCATGCACATTGTTTGTTAGATTCATCCCTAATTATTTCACATTTGATGCTATGGTATTGATTTCTAATTTCAATTTTTTCCCAACATGTATCTCTTTTATTATGAACTATAAAAAGAGCTATGCTTATTATTTTGAAGATCATACATTTTCTGAGGGATTAACAGTTGTCTTTTTTGTATCCCTTCCACTTTCAATTTTTGATTGTTCATTGCTAGTATATAGACATACAACATGTTATTTCATGTTTATCTTTTGTCTTACAACCTTGATAAACTCACTTATTAATTCTTTTTGGTTTTGCTTGTGTGTTTGTTTTGTGTTTTGATAGACTCTATGGAATTTTTACATAAATGATAATGGCAGCTCTGAAAAAAGACAGCTTTACTTGTATTTTTTCAAATACGGATGCTGTTTCTTTTTCCTGAGAGAGCAGACATCCTTGTCTTGTTTTTGATATTAGAGAGGAAACATTTAGTAATCATGATGCTACCTGTAGGATTATTTGTAGATGCCCTTTGTCAATGGTGAGGAAGTTCCCTTCTATCTTAGTTTGTTGGGGGATTTTTTTTTTTTTATGATAATGAATGGTGGTTGAATTTTGTCAAATGATTTTTTCGTGTATAAAGAAATAATGATCATATGACTTTTCTTTTTTAGTTTTTGAGTACTTGAGGGAAACCCCATTCAGAACTCTGTTTTGCTCTCTCATCTCTGGTTCTCTGTCCTTACAACTCTAGCTTCCTTGATCTCCAAAGACTCTCAGTTCCATCTCCTCAATTATAGACTCTTCTAGACCCTGCCTGTGTTCCCCTTCCTAGGTCACAGTCCAGAAATGTTCTCAAGGCAGTGGTTGGAGCAATAGTAGGGCTTACCTTATTTGTTTCCTGACTCTTAGGCATTGCTGTCCTTCTTTGCCTGAGAACTGTTTTTTAATTGTTTCAAGTGTCAGGGTAAATCTGGTCTTTGTGTTTTCACCATGGCCGTGATTGGAATTCCTGGTCATATCTATGATTGCTTTTTAACAAAATATAGATTTAACCTATTGTCAAGGAAGTTTAGTGTCTTCAGTGTCAACTCTGAGTGCTTAATTTTTAATTTTAAGCGGCTTTATTAAATAATAACAATATTTTAATGGCTGGTTATTTTAAATATGCTAGGTGATAAGTTTGTGTTACAAATAAATACACTCTTTTTAAGGCTATATGTTAGTCCCTGAATAGCAGCTACTCAGCTCAACTGACACTGTGGTCAGATAAAATAAATAAGGAAAGTTTGTAAAAATAGCTTGAAAAATAAAACCACATCATGTAGCCAGCTAAGAGAAACCAGAAAATGTTACTAATTGTTTTACCAACCATCATTCTGACTCATTGTCTTTGTAAATTGAGTCGGTAATAGTCCTATAATTAAGAGCGCTTTTATAAGACTTTGAAAAGGGTTTTAGGTAGTTTTAAATTTTAAGTAGAGGCAAATCAACACTATCCAATTAAAATTCGAAATAATAAAATCGTTTAGATTGCATTGATGTAGTCTTCAGGATGAAAAGGATTGTTCAATTTAACTTGATGAGCTACCATATCATTTTCTTCAAAGAACTAACATTTTAGGAAATAATAGAGGACAAACAGAAGGCTTAAGCATATGTGAAATGAGGCACTGATGCATCAAAAAAAAAAAAAAAAAGTCATTCAAACTTTATGTAACTACCTGTCTGCAATCAGGGGTGGTTTGTGAGGAGGAGTAGGCCAGGTGTAAATTAAGTGCATCCAATGAGGTAAGTCCCAGCTAGCACTTCCCAGTAGGTATTGCATTGTTTGGAAGGCCAGGCAGCTATACCTTTATTTATGTCACAGAATTTTGATTTAGAGAACTCTTAGTCCAATACTTCTGAAAGTTTCCAAATGAATTTCATGCCACTTTAAACAGCTGGAGTTGGAAGATGGAAAAGATTCTAATATAAGCTGCTTGATTACTTGTTACTCATTCATGGTAAAAAAAGAAAAGAAGAAAGATGTATTGAATAACACTTTTTAAGCTGTATTTTAATGGTGATCATACTTTTAAAGAAACTCTACAAAATGTAAAAAAGATCATTGAAAAATAAGTAATATATACTTGGATGATAATGTCATCTTCCATAGGCACATCTACTTACTCATAAGTTCCTTAGAAATACAAATTAGGGGTAGGGTATATGCATTTTCACCTTATTTGCTTTAATCACAAGAAGCAGTGTGAAATCCATTGGTCAACAAAAGATAGGTCACCTTATTTAAACGAATTTAGGATAAGATAAATTTTCAAAATCTTTACTAGCAATGGCTATATGTTTGCATATTCTTGGTCTTTCATACAAAGTAAATCATGAGTCTTTATTTTACGGAATTGAAAACAGAAATATTGAGAAGTTAAATATTTTTTTTAATGATACAAACATATAGTATAGGCTAAAGATAAAGTCAAGGACTCTTATTGTTTTCGGTATTATTTTCTCTGCACTAAGAATATTTTATTAATAAAAGTTTACTTCATTTACGACCTTGAACAGAGAGCATAAGTTGAACCAGAGAATTAATTTAGGTCAGTTGAATTATTATTATGAATTATTATTCATTATTATTATGAATTATTATGAAGCTGTAACTGTTAACAAAATGACTCAAAAGCAAAACAAAAAATAAAACAAAGACCTAGAACTTTTTAATCAAATGATTAAAGTTTCCTCTATTTACCTTCTCATAATAAGCATAAGAAGCATATAATAGACACCATTTTTTGTTGTGTTTTGCTTTTCTCCACTTAGCCATCCATCTGCGCTTCTTGCAATGGCACTCTGGTTGTCTTCTGGGGAGGCATTTCTACCTTGTCAGCCCATGTAGTGTGGTGCTGTTAAGTGCACCCCGCACCCAGGGTTGACAGGGGTTAATCAGAACCACACTAGGAATCTTTATTTCAGTTACTAGGAAAGGAGTTGAATCTTTTCTTCTGGGTCTAAAGCTATGAAGATATAAGTCTAAAACTGCTGAAAATTCTCATAAAATCAAAGGAAGGAGCTTTCTGACAATGTTACTTAACTCCCCCAGCAAAAAAAACAGAACTGGTAGAACTTTTGGTTTGTAACAAAAGACAAGGACCAGACTGACCTTCCTATGAGAAGCCATAACAACAAAAAAGTGGACATAGTATGTAAAACAATGATTTTTTTTTCACGATACTGGACATCAGGCAATAAAGTACAATGATCCCTGAGAAATGGGGGGAAAAAACAAGGTATGCCCAGCAATTGTCCCAGGCTATTGTCTTAGAACAATTTCCAGACTGGGACTCACAGAGAGGGAAACAAAAGCAGAGGCTGGCAGACTGCTGACTGAAGGAGACCAAGAAAATTTGAGTTTGTAAGAGAGAGTGCCAAATATCTGAGATTTGTACAGATAGCTCCAGAGATCATCTGTGTACCCCTTGCGTATTCAGTGGCATACTGATAAGTACATACATGCAAGAAAAGTACTTACCTCTGTGTAAGAACCACCCATTAGAGGGAATAGTACAAATGTTCACTACAGGACTAGGAATAGACCTACAAACCAGACTAGATTTCACAATTCACGGAGATGTAGATAGAGTACCTAGAATAGTTTTGACTCAGTAGAGGGAAATAATTTTAAACTAAATATGACTCTGGCCCTGTCTTACAAATCTCAAAAAGCAAGACCTGAAAGAATTAAACTGTTGCCCAGCAACTTAACTGCATTCCAAAAAAAAGCTCAAGAATATTTATATGAGTGCAAAAATATCTCGCATCCCACAAGGTAAACTTCACCATCTATGGTATCCAATTAAAAATTAGCAGGCATGCAAAGAAGCAGGAAAATACAACTCATGAGGAAAAATAAACAATAGAAACTGACTCAGAAATAACACAGGTGTTAGAATTAACAGACAAGGACATTGACAATTATAACTGTATGCCTTATCTTCAAAAGTTTAAGTAGAAACATGAAAATATCAAAAAGACCCAGATTGAACATCTAGAGATGAAAACTGCAGTGTCTGAGATGAAAAATACACCATGTGTGATTAATATATTGAGATAAATATACACAGATTAGACATTGATGAAGATGAGACGAATGATTTGAAGACTTCACCATAGAAACTACCCAAAATGAAAATGAGGAGAAAATGGGAAAAAAAGAAAAGGGCATCAGTGAGCTATGGAATCTATAAAGAAGTAACTAAAAAGTTATAAAAATGTAACTAATCAAAAAGCAGTGTGTTTATCAAGGTTACAGGATATGTGATTGATATACAAATATCAATTGTGTTTCTTTTTTTAAGATTTTATTTATTTATTCGACAGAGATAGAGACAGCCAGCGAGAGAGGGAACACAAGCAGGGGGAGTGGGAGAGGAAGAAGCAGGCTCACGGCGGAGGAGCCTGATGTGGGGCTCAATCCCATAACGCCGGGATCACGCCCTGAGCCGAAGGCAGACGCTTAACTGCTGTGCCACCCAGGCACCCCTCAACTGTGTTTCTATATACTAGGAACAAAAATAATTAAAATTGAAAGACAATATAATAGCACCAGAATACAAATTACTTGGAGATAAAGCTAATAAAAGTTGTGTAGGTCTATATACTGGAAGCTGAAAACACTATTGAGAGAAAGCATAAGTCTTAAAAATGATAGAGATATAGTGTGTTGATGGGTCAGAAGACCTAATATTGTTAAGATGTCAATTCCTCACAAATTGGTGTATAGTTCCAATGCAGGCCCAGTCAAAATACAAGCTGTCTTTTTAAATAAATAATACAAGCTAATTCTAAAATTCCTACGGTTGCAAAACAAGTTTCACACACACACACACACACACACACACACAGACACACACACGAATTAATGGGCCAACACTACCTAGTCTCAAGACTTATTGTAAAGTTACTGTTATCAAGCTAATGTAGCAGTGGGATAAAGAGAATAGAAAGTTGAGAAATACATGTGGGCATGTGTGGATAACTTATGTTTAACAAAGATGCAATGGAGGAAGAATAGTCTTTTCAGTAAATGGTGCTGAATAATTGGATATCCATTTGCAAAATAGTAAAAAAACAAACAAACAAACAACTTGGGGATCCATATGTTAGACATGAATATGTTGCACATATATAAAAATTAGCTCACCATTAATCATATACCTCAATTTAAAATATAAATCTCTAAAACTTCTAGAAGAAAATATAGTAAAAAATCATGATCTCGGGTTTGGCAAAGATTTTTTTAAACAGGGCTAAAACTCAAACTATAAAAGAAAAGCCAATAAATTGGACTCCAAATTAATTTTTTGTTAAGCTGTCCAAAGGCACTATTATGAACAAGCCCTTTAATGAGAAAATATTTGCAAAACACACATCTAACAAAGGATTTGTATCTCAGAGTCTGTACAAAAATAAGAAGGCAAACCACCCAATTAAATTTTGAAAAGTACTAAACATTTGAACAGATACATCATCAGAAAGATTTACAGATGGCAAGTAAGCACATGAAAAGATACTTCATATCATTAACCATTAGGGAAATGCAAATCACAATGAGATGATACTATCCATCTACTAGAGTGGGTAAAGTGAAAAGAGATTGACAGTATCAAGTGTTGGAGAAGATCAGAAGAAACAGGAGGCCTGATACACTGCTTGCTGGTGAGAATGTAAAATGGTATATCCATTTGATAAGACACTTGGGCCATTTCTTTACAAGTTTAATTTGTACCTACCATATAATAGAGCTATTCCACTAACAGCTATTTATCCAAGAGAAATAAATGCACATGTCAATTAAGTTTTCATGTCTATATTTATTTATGCTGACAGGAAATACAAAGTTGCTGGGTCAAAGGACAAAACAATGATTTACTCACAGAGCATCTCCATGCAATTTCTCTGTACCCCAATATTTCATGAACTAACACAATGAGGACCTAATGTTTCTGTGCACGGACAGGGATTTGCACCACAGGAGAGAAACTTAGAAGTTATGAATCTCGAGCAATAGGCAAATGTACCCCTTTTTCTCCTCTAGAGAGAGAGCAAGCTTGCTGTGGAGTGTATAGAATGTAAGCAAATTCTCTTTGGGAAGGGGAAAGAAAGTTTCTAGGTACATTACCTTTTGAAACGGAAATGAATGATGGCCTAAGGGAGAGATAAGACTTCATATCTCTCTGGTTGTCTCTATCTTTAGGCTTGCTACTTAGTTATCTCCAAACCCAAATGCTGGTGTTCTTTGCTCATAAAGCCCTGACCAGGCAGAACAGTGAAAATATTTATGAAGCATTGTTTCCCAACAACGTCCATACAAAACTTGTACGTGAATGCTCATGGCCCAAAAATGGTCACAATACAAATGTGAACCTAATGTGAAATATAATGAACAGACAATTGTGTTAAATCCATGTAATTGAGTACCACTTAGCAATAAAAAGAAATGAACTAATGAAATATACAACCACATGGATGAACCTCAAAAAATTGTGCTGAATGAGAAATGCAGACCAAAAAAAAAAAAATCATACTGGATGATTTCATTTATATAAAATCCTAGAAAATGGAAGTTAATTTATAGTGACAAAAAGCAGCAGATCAGTGGTTACATGGAGACAGTGTGAAGAAGGATGGGGATGCGTAGGAGGGAAGGATAAAAGGGTGCAAGGAAACTCTTGTGTGTATATGTTCATTATCTTGATTGTGTTGATGGTGTTTCGAGAGTTTTTACATAAGTCAAAACCTAGCAAATTGTACACCTAAATATGTGCAGTTTATTTAACATCAGTTTTACCATGACACTGCTGTTTAAAAAAAAAAAAAAAAACAGAAAAAGCCCCTCTAGACTTTAAAAATTATTTCTTTGAGTTTCTGGATTATAGATACATGGGGAGAGAAAAGAGCAAGAAGAGCTTGTCCTCCTGTCAGGGAGATTAAAGGCCACAGTGCTCAAGTTCCTCAGACTCACACTTAACCTGGGGTCTGTAGCTAGACTAAAGTGACCTCGGCCTGGGGTCTGGCGGGACCTGGGGTGGGAAGACTTCACAGGACTGACTGAACTGTCATTTTTGATGAGACTCTACTAACTTCGTATAGTGAAAAAAAAGGAGACAGGAGAAACTTCCAGTTCACTCACAATTCTGCGATTTGTTGTTGATCTCATGTCATTTAGCTTTTCCTATTATAAAGTTTTTATTTTTTGTCCCAATTTTTAAATAAAAATAAGACAATTGCTATGCAATTGCTTGGTTTTGATGAATCCCACAGCCCGTTTTATGTATTTTAATATTTAACCCTCAGAACAGTGTTGCAATGTATCATTGTTCCCGTTTACACATTCAGCTGGAGACTGCTCACTGTGCCCATCTCTTTAAACTATGAACACATTAGCCAACTTAATACTTATGAGGGTCACCTTGGCCTCTTCTCCTGGCACCTCCCGTTGGCTAAACCCAAGTGTCAGGCAAAGGGCAAGAGTCCTGATAATGCAGGTTCCAAGGGTCAGGGCCCACAACAAATAAAGGTAGAGAAAGGATGGAATAAGGGTAGGGCCAGAGATAAGTCCATTTCCCAACTCCTACTTACAATCCTAGATACCTCTACATACTCCCTAGCAAAAGCTAAGTTGTTCCTTAAACTAGATCAGTCTTTAGCTATTGTTTGGAAAGAACTTCCCCTTGTGTTTGAAACCTGTAACTACAGGTTTGAATCCTGGTTTTGAACTGTGTTCTTGAGCATGATATTCTCTGACTTTAACTTTCTTCCTCTGTAGAACGGGAATATTGAAATACCTGACAGGACGGGATTTGATAAATGTTAGCTCTCCTTTCCCCTTTCATTTAGATTCTCAGCTCTGACACATGGCAAATACATATATTTTTCTTTTTCTGCTTCTCTTCTGTTTCTTGTTTGTGGTTGTTCATTTTCAAGAACTTTTGCCAAACTGTACTAGTGTTTATCACTCTATTTTCAGGTGAGTTTACTGCAAGAGCACTAAAATTGAAATGAACATTAGTTTTGTGCCACTGTGCTGTCCATATATCAGGACATTGTGATTGACTTTAATTTTCCAATTGATGTTAAATTAACTTACAGGTAATAACAATAAAAAAAAAACGCTGAAGAAGGTTGATCCTTGTGGTAAGTGAATAATGTGTTAGAACCTCTTTAAAAGTGCTCAGTTTTGCTATGGGACTTTCTGCCATATTGATGCAATTCTGTCAGCCCTGCTCCCAGAGGCAAATTTATAATTTTTCTTTATGAGATGCACTCGATTCTTGTTATTTGTTAATTCTATATTTTTGAATTCACCTACTTGTTAAGCTTTATTTGTAACCCCAAAATTAATACCCCAGCATTTTCACCGTCACTCCCAGACATGTGCAGAGCTGCATAAATCTGAGCAGCCCACTTGACTTACACATTCCCGCAGGGGTTGAAAATGAGGATGGTCTGCCTTTTTGCTGCCATTCTCACTGTAAATAGGTATCCTTCTTGTAGTCTATTTGACATGATGTTTTGTTTTGGTTTTGTATTTTACACTTTTTGGTGATGATTTCGTTGTTTAAAATGGTTCCCAGCTGTAGTGCTGAAGAGCCGTTTAGTGCAAGTAGATGGTGGTGTGCCTCCCGGAGATAGTGCGAGTGTTAGATAACCTGTGTTTAGGCATGAGTTCAATATTAATGGATCGACAACAGTTTATAGTCAGAAAAAGGAAGAAGAAATTCCCCAGTCTGATGTGAGGCTGCTCCAGAAAGTGCTAAAGTAACATCTATGGTATGCGATGAAGCTATGGGAAGTGGCCACATTTGTGGATTCATGAGATGACAACTGATTTCAAAAATGTAGTGGATAGTATTGTTGTGAGGCTGAAAGCCAAAGGAATTATGGTCACATTACTCAGGGTCAGGAAAATGTTTAACCATTCTTGGCTAATGCTGGCTGGCTCCCACATTTCAAAAGATGATGCAATGTGAAACATGTTAAACTTGCAGATGAGGCAGGTTCTGCAGATGAGGATGCCGCAGAAGACTTTAAAAACTACCTGCTAAGTGTTATACAGGGAAAGAGTTATGTGGAAGAACAGGTTTTCAATACTGATGAGACTAGATTTTTTGATAAGGACATTGGCAAGTCCATACAATGCAAGTGGCATTTTGGTTGAAGAAAATTTTGTGGCAGAGGCTCATAGAAGTCTCATCTTTATCCTAAGTGCAATAGTTCAGAGTTCATAACAATTTTATAGAACGTAACTACTACAGATAGGGAGAATCAACTATACATACTTTATCACCTTCCTTTTATTCTCTACCAAATTGAATTTCTTTGCTACTTTATATCAGTGAGTAATCGTTTTTATAACTATTAGATATTCATTTCTCTGAACAATGCAATGGATTTTTGTTCACTTCTTATCTATTCCATGTATGAAAAAAATCGACACTTTAGACTCTATGCTTAGAAAATTAAAATATGCAGACTAGATGTAGTTAAGACTTAAAATACTTTTTCTCTGGGGCCATATCAAAATCCAGCTGGATAATTTTCTAGTAAACACATGAGCCTGGCTTGGGGCAGGGTGTTTGTCTTCTTAGATATTTCATTGGTCCTGGAGGCATAGAACTCTATCATACATGTGGGGTTGGGAGAACCAGAGTAATGAACACTAGTGTTAGAGGCTCCTTGCCTCAGAGCAAGACTGCCACACAGGACATCAGGGACATGAGTTAATGGGATCTGTAAGGTAATTAGACTGGTGCGTTACTCTACTTTTATTTAAAGACTTCATGAGTAACCAGTGTTTATTATTCTTGTGGTAAATAGTTATGGTTGTTTCACTTCCTTTTCTTATATTTAATAAGTATTTTCCTTAGTCTTGCCTCTTATAGTCATGACTTAAGCACTTTACATTATAGAAAGACAACGTAGTCGTTGAACAGGTAAATAAGATCACATGATATCTTAAGCTGTTGAGAAATGTCATTTCAGTTTTTCAAACTTATTATTAACCATCTGCTAAGTTATAGCTGCAAAACTAACCATATGTTTAAATCATTTCTATTATTCAGTATATACAGTAAAAAAAAAAAAAAGTCTTCAGCTGCTATTGTCCAAAAATCCTATGGAATGCTTCTCAAGATATTTTCAGGTCATTTATCTTGAGGCAACTTAGTTATAGTGATCAATAAGGAAATATCTCCTTGTGTTACACTGAGTAATTTTAAAGCAATGGCTTTATATCTGCTTTTAGCTTTTAATTATTCAACTAATTTTAGTGAAATTTAGAGTCTTTACAAATATAATGTATGTAAAACTGAAGCATATTATTTTCATTTTCTAAAAGTTTCTTCTAATTATATTTCTGGCAAGTACATAGTTTTTCATACTGAACTTGGTAAAGACTTAAACTGTTTTTACTTTATATAGAAACTTTTATTAGTCTATTGCCAAGAGCATAATGTTTGATTTATTGGTTTCTAGTTTTGCTAACTTATAATTATCACTTATAACTACTAAGAAAAATAATTTAAAGTTTCCATTTGAGCATACCGTGTTCATAGCAGCATTATTCACAATAGCCAAAAAGTGGAAGCAACCCAAGTGCCCATTGAGAGATGAACAGGTAAACAAAATGTGGTATGTAGACATACCATGGAATATTATTCACTCTTAAAAGGGAAGGAAATTCTGACACATGCTACAACATGGCTGAACCTTGAGGACATTATGCTAAGTGAAATAGTCACAAAAAAATACCGTCTGATTCCACTTATATGAGGGACCAAGAGAAGTGAAACTCATAGAAAAAAAAAAGCAGAATGGTGGTTGGGGGCTGGGGGATAGGGAATTGTTATTTAATGGGCAGAGTTTCAGTTTTGCAAGATCAAAAATTCTGAAGGTTAGTTGCTCAACAATGTAAATATGTTTAATGCTACTAATCTGTACACTTAAAAATTAAGAAGGTAAATTTGCTATGTGTATTTTACCACAATTAAAATGAAGAAAAATCATTTGAAAGGATCAGTGAAATGATTAGTTTATTACTTTGACATTTTATAACATTTTTAAATAAGTATCAATGTTAAATTTCTTTCTACCGCTAAAATCTCATGAAGAGATAAATGATTTTCCCAATGAAGTAAGTTTTCCCTGTATGTATGTGTGTGTGCATGTGTATATGGGTATACTTATTTTATAATACCACCAATATTTGTGCTACTTATTCAAGAATAAAACTTTTCCCAGGGAAAGTGCATAATAAGTCCTTCATTTCTATTTAACGAAATAATGGAAACCATTGTGTGTGACCTTAAAGCTTGTTTGTGATCATGTGATCCTGGGTCTGTCCCCAATGGTGCTGAAAATTGGGTGAGTTATTCCTCATTGAGGGTTATCAGTTATGCGTGGTAGTATTTAATAATTGACTAGCCCCGTCTTCGTGAATCTTTTCAGGATGCATTATCCTGATGTCTCTGAATATACTTTTTATTGCCTCCTCTGTTCCCTGATCTCTGCTTTCCCTATCTCTATTTTCCTCCACCCAACAAATGCCTCCTGATATGGATGTTTTCCAACGTTCAGTCCTTGGATTTTTGCTATTCTCAGTATATGCTCTTTCTGAACATAACTCATTTACTCTCATAGCTGTAACTCTTACCTGGAGGGAAATGGACCAAGCCGCTTGGTCTCTTTTTCCTAAGGCTCTATGGTAAGCTTAATCAGAGTTAGGATATAATTCAGGGCTAAAAAAATTCCAAAGCATCAATAAAATAGAACCAATCATATTCTTATTATTTATTTAATAGACATTCTTGAGTACTTAGTATATGTGATGGAAGCTAAGGATACAACATCTATAAGAAACCTAAGATTTGGAAAGGGAGAAAAGTAAACAAATCATTTTAGGACAGTGGGATAATATTTATGGTAAGATGATTTATGGGAAGTTAATAGAGAAAAGGAATTTTAAGCAAAGTGTACTGGTAAGGGTTTAAAAATTAGTTCTATGGAGGAAAAAACCCAACCTCCTAACCCCGATTTGTAGCAGTTGATTATTCCCTGGTGCAAATACTTCTACCATGGATGATTTTAGTCTGTCAGCCAGATACCACAGAACATAGACCTGGAAAGAAACGGCCTGTTTGAAGCAGCTCCAGCATAACACTACTTTTATGTCAGTCTAGGGATACAAAAAGGAAGGCTTCCTGAAGGAATCCACATTTGAAATGAAACTGATGGAAAAATAGGAGTTAGCTAGATAAAGGGATGGGCAGGGACATAGATTCTGTTAGCAGAAACACCACATATATACCATGCAGTTTGAAGCAAAGCGATTTATCTGTATGAACTTAAATGGTTATGTAGTATGGGCCTTGGGGAGCAGTGGCAGGTGAAGCCAGAGAAGAGGGGTTTGTGTGCTAGGATGAGGATTGAACCCAGAAAAGGAGCTCTGTGAGATGGAATACAATACAACCCCAAGTCTGATTTTTTTTCTGTTGATATAAATGCAGTAAAGCTTGCTGATTATATGCTATAGACCAGGCACTGTGTTAGGTGCTTGGCACATGAAGATAAATGAGACTCAGCAGATTTTCTCTTGAGGGGATTCTACTTGAATGGGCAACTTGTCAGAAGATGGAAGGGTAGCTGGCATTTTAACTGATGATGTTTCTGTGGATATTTCCATTTCATCTCCACTCTCTGGTTGGCCTCTGTATTTCCTGTATCCTCAAGGTTCCACATTTTACTTATTCCCAAATCCAGAATTTTGGCCTTGATGACAACCCTGAGATTAAGTCTCCTGCCTTTAACTCACTGCCCTAGGGACTTCCTTCCTACATTAATATTTCCCAAACAAAACTCAAACCAAGTCCTCTTGTAATCATGCCACTTTTATATTCTCAGCTTCAAAACCGAGGGGACAATCTTTAAATTACCCCTTGTATTTATTCCCCAGCCTTAGGTAGATACATTTCTTTGAGTTCCTTTTTTGCATTGATATCTTATTGCTATTTATTTATTTATTTATTTATTTATTTATTTATTTATTTAATCACTCTGGCTTTATCACCCAATAGGTTTGAGACTACCAACTGAGTCTCTGTGGTTTATCCTGCTAAGTAATTGCCAAACTAACCTTTCTTCCATACCGTCAAGATTTAGTTTCCCTACTTTCTGGATACTTGCTGTGGTAACATAGACCAGGGACAGTAAGAAAGAGAATTATGATGCTGAAGAGGTGTGAGCCTGCTTTTCAAGATTCCTTCCCCTCCCTCACAGTCTGTCTTGGTGGAAAGTTGAGGAAAATATCTGCCCAGATAGGACTCTCACTTCAGTAAGAAATATTCTATAGTAACGAAGGACATCCTTGTTTAGATTTGTCTTGGCCCAGGCTTTATTCTGGGGAAGAGCCAGCTGGAGCATAAAGAAGCACCGTTTCACTGCTGACTCTTATTAAAGAGCTTCTCGGTGCTGAGACCAGTCCTGCTTCCTTCTTGGTACAAAATGTTTGGTTGCCTCACATTGGCTTAGCTCTCTTCTCTGACCACCATCTCCACACACCGGACAACCCTGTCTTCCCTGTCACCTGTGGTCTAGTCTCCTGAGCCCAGTCCTACCCTCATGACTCACATCAACCTGAGCTCTGATAACTAACAAGATGCTAGGCCAGCTGGCTTTGATCTTTCGTTTTGTGCTTTCTTCCTTATGGCAGGACTCTCGAGTCCACTCTGTTTATTTATCCCACACACACAACCCTTTTGCTCTATCAGATCTTCATTCAGGAACACGTGTATTGGTTTCTAGCATCAAATCCTATGCTAGTAAGGTTTTCCGCCTGTAGTTTCTTATTTCTTTTACATGTACTTCCACCTCTTCCTTCACCATACTTACGCCACCTTCTTTGCTTTTAGTCAGTTTATTCCACCCACATAATAGGCCTTGTTTTCTCCTCTTTCCAGATCCAGCTGCTATTTAGCAGTTGTATTGCTCTTCCATGAAATCCTCCCCATCGACTCAGACTTCACCTTGATTTCTCCTTTCTCTCTTTCTCTTGCATTTCCTATCTCACATACTGAACCTTTGGTTATATTAATTAGTAACTAAAATATCTGTTGGTTTCCCATGGTATCTTTGTTCTTTAAATAAACCATAAACTCCAGAAAGAAAAATTCTTTTTATAAAATATAATCTTTTGTATGTACCCACTAATCAAACCACAGTTCAGTGTGAAGCAACTCAGTTTTTGTTAGTTCTGGTGGTTAACAGATGTGCAAATGATTGTGGTAACCTGACATACATTAAGCAATGACATAGGTAATATGATACAGCATTAATTGTGTACCCTTTATAGGCTACTAGCATTGTGCACAGGTTCCAGGCACTGTGATAGACGTTGAGGATATAGTCTCCATCTTTGAGAAGATTGTAGTCTACTTGAAACAGACAAGCCTGTGTGACTTATGAAGATTGCCAATCTGTATCCTATTTTGGAGAGGTACTATTTATGGCAAGCATACGGAGATTTATGGCAGTTGCTTGATTCCAATATTAATACAATGTTAATAAGAATACTAATAAAAATAAGTTATTTAGAAATTCATCTGCCCAATATTGTATGGAAAAATGATAATCCTTGCTTCTCCTCAAACCATATAATAAGGATACAGTGTTCTTGTGGTTAAGAGTAAGGCTGTGATTTATAATTTGGAAGTAACTACATGTGGTCAGAAGGTTACAGGTCCGGTTTTGCTACTTATGTGATCTTAATTTTTTTTTTCCTTTTTCTTTTGCCCCCTCCCCCATTGAGTTAATTAACATATCCATCATCTTACATATTTACCCCCTCCCTTTTTTTTGGTGAGAACATTTAAGTTCTTAAAAATATGTAATTAACCTTTTCTAGGCCTCAGTTTTCTCTAATTCACCCAATAAATAAGGATAAAATGACATCTACCTGTTAAAGCACTTTGGAGAATTAAATAAAATCATGAATCCAGTGTTCAGCATGCAGCTAGAAATCAAATACACACTTGGACTCTAACGACTCTCCAGGCCTAAGATCCTCACTAAGTTAGATCTCCCACCGGCATATTGTTATAGTGGTGATGATGATGGTAATGATGAAAAACAGGTAATATTTATTAAGTAATTTGGTTCCTATCTATCTGGTTCCTATTAATATTTTTTAATGTGAAGTTCCATTTATGTTTTCACTTGAACCTTAGATCTCTGAGATCCTTTTGGGCTTTAGAGACCTAAGACTCCACACGCAGTGGTAGTAAATGTTCTAGTGTAAGGGAACAACAACAGGACATTGATCTAATTTTCTCATAAACTTGCTGACTGATTTGAATTGATCAGTCTCTGAATCTCAATTTCTTCAGGTGTAGAAGGAATGGTTTTGACCAGACAATTCTTGATATGCCTTCTGACTTTAACATTCTGTAATTTTGATCCATTGCTTATGTACAGGTTAGGAGAAACATGACTTAATAGCAGTTCATTTGAGCAAGTGATATGACTTCCAAAAATGCTAATGTAAGCCCAAGCGTCCACTGACAGATGAGTAGAAAAAGAAGATGTGGTGCACGCATGCACGTGTGCACACACACAAACAGAGGAATATTATTCAGCCATCAAAAAGAATGAAATCTTGCCATTTGCGATGATGTGAATGAAGCTAGAGTATATTATGCTAAACGAAATAAGTCAGTCAGAGAAAGACAAATACCATATGATTTCACTCATATGTGGAATCTAAGAAACAAAACAGATGAATATATGGGAGTGGAGGAAAAAGAAAAACAAAAAAGGAGAGAGGGAAACAAACCATAAGAGGCTCTTAAAGATAGAGAACAGACTGAGGATGGATGGAAGGATGTGGGGTGGGGGATGGCCTAGACAGGTGATAGGTATTAAGAAGGGCACTGGCTGTGATGAGCACTGGGCCTTGTATATAAGTGATGAATCACTGAATTCTACTCCTGAAACCAATATTGCTCTGCATGTTAACTGACTAGAATTTAAATTTTTAAAAAAATTAAATGCTAATATAAACTGTGATGGATTAATAAAAGCACAGCCCGTTAACAAATGAAGATCTGTTAAGAAGGGCGCCATCAGTGTGGAGGTGGGCCTCCAATTTCATGTTGGGTGTAGATGAACTGACATAAGAAATCAGCACTGTTTAGCTTGGATGAGAGAAGACTAAATTCTGGAGGCATGATAACTCTCAGTAAATAGTTTAAATGCTATTACATTGAGAAATGACTTGTTATAATCTGTGACTATGATAGGGCAGAACCAAAGAGTCAGGAATTAAATTCCAGAAAGGTGAGTGCTAGGAAATATTATGACTAAAGAGGTATGGCCGGTTGATATGTGTGGTGGAGTTCGACATGCAGATTCTATGATTTATGACTATATTTTGCCAGAGAACATCCCTGTAGTAGGATCCCTAGCTATCCTCATTCTAGAATTTTCCTTCTGGTTTCACTCGGCCTTTCCTATTTCCTACTATTTCGCTTACTTTGGAGATAAACTTCATGTCTATCCTTTTCTTAAAGATTTTTTTTTAAGTTTTTTAATTGACATGTAATTTATACACACTGAAATGAAGATCTTAAACCTAAAACTTGATGAATTTTGAAAGGTGAATGCACCCATTTAACCCATACCCCACTCAAGATATAAAACATTTCCAGTACTTCAGGAAGTTCCCTTGGGTCCCTTTCCATTCATTCTCTTTCCTCAGAAATAACCACTGTCCTGATTTTTATCCATGGAGTATTCTTTTCTTCATATAAAGGTAATTACACAAGATGCATTCTTTTGTATCTGACTTTTTACCCAGTGTAGTTTTTTAGAGACCCATGTTGTTCTTTTTATTGCTGAGTAATATTTCTTATTTCAATATTTCAAATAATTTTCATTCATAGCACATTTAGTTTATCTATTCTCCAAATGATGAACTTTGGGGTTGTTTTCTTCTTTTTGGATATTGAAAATAAAGCTGTTATGGACATTTCAAAAACAAGTCTTTGTATGGACATACATTTTCATTCCTCTGGTGTAAATAACAAGCAAGGAATTTATTGGGTCATGGTGTGAGGGCCTGTTTAACATAGGAAACTGCCTGAAAGTTTTCTAAAGTTGTAGTATTTTATAATCCCACCAGCAATGTAGGAGAGTTCCAGTTGTTCCACATCCTTACTAACGTTTTGTATCATCAGTATTTTCAATTTTAGTTGTGAAGTGGTATCTCATTGTGGTATACTGTTAGGTTTCACTAAACAAAATTTTTTTTTCATAAATTTGTGAAATTCTTAGAGTTTTGACCTCTGCAAACTGCAGTTGCTTTAGGTTTTGTCAGCCCTTGATGGGCTGCCATTACCAGTAAGTTTGGGACATAATGAGAACAGAGAGCAAATTTTTATCATGGAAGGAGGTTGGAGAGGGTCAGGATGGACACAGCAGTTCTTGCTTCAGAGGATCTATGAAGCCTGTGAAATTCTTTGGAGTATTGCGAGGTGTGTCAATTTATGTGTATGTGTGTCTACGTATGAGTGTGTGTGTATGTGATTTTTTACTGTAGAAAGAGCCATGAAAGTCTAAAAGTGGTCCATAATCTGCAGAAAGAAATAATTATGTATATAAATGATGCTTGGGAATATTGTTTCCAATTTTTTCTACATACGTTTTTAATATTACATGAGCAATTTATTAATATTTGCAAGAATTCAAATAAATACAACATATTTGTTATACATTTCATGCTCTTCCTTTCTCATCACTCCAGCTCCCTGCAGAACTAAAGAAAAACACTGATCCTGCTCAATATCACACAATTTGCTCCAAAGCTTAAGCTTTGCTCGGCTGCTATAATGTGTTAGAACAGAAAGCCTTGCTCTAAGGGCAGTTTCATCAACGCTGAGAAAGCTTACTGTTCCTGTTTGTCTGATCCCGTGAGGGTTGAAAGGTCTTAGAATTTTTACTCTCCAAACAGAAGGAAAAGATGGAAAGGCCCGTTTAGTGGCCTGGTCCTGTGCCAATGAAGGATTACCTTCTCAATAGCCCTGTATATAATTTTCAGTTTAACTTTAGAAATTTTAAATTATTGAACGTGAACTGCTTGTTCTAGGAGACCATTTCAGAGAACACGTAACTCCTTCAGCTTATCTTGTTCTATGTTCAAATTTAAATAGAAAGCATTCCAAGCACTGAAAGCTAGATAAATCCTGATAAAAGGCAGTGGTTTAGATTAGGGTTGACAAGTATGTGTTACTGACCCTCTATTCTTCAAGTTTCCATTTCAAAAATAGTGAAGATTCATCCCTCTATGTCAGATGAGTTCACTTGTATTTACAGTAAAATAAAAGCGTCTTGACTTTATAAAATTGTGCTTGAGAGCTTCCCTTCTGTTTCCTGTAAATCGGTGGCAAAATCTGTACTTGAGCACGGAACAGGCAACAGTGGTCTTGATTTTGTTGTAAAGTAGCAGGAGCCTAATGTTGGCATCTACACTGGATGTGGTGTCTCCTGGATTGCCACCTGAACTTTGTTCTTTCCCTTTTGGGGCTGGTTTGATATGAGAAGCAAGGATTGCAGAGCCATTTTCATTTTTATTTTATGTAATCAGCCTTGATCACCATCTTCTTTTCTTGGCGACTGCCTTTCTGAAACTCCTGCTTCCAAACACTTCTGCAGTCACATGAGCAGAATAGTTTGCTGTAGGTCTGAGAGCAAAACTCCAGAGCTCCCAGATTTGTGTAGGTGTAAATCTTACTGTGTCACTTTTCTTTGTGCAGTACAAGATTTATATTATTGCCTTTACTTTTCTTCCTCTTGCTTTCTCCTTGACTCTCAGCAGTCTAGTTTCTGGTCCATTAAAATCACGTCCTTATTACCAATTCTAAGTGTATGATCTCATTACTTATCCTTCTGGAGTTCATCATTGCCTTTCTTTCTTTTTCCTCCTTGAAATCACACTTCGGGATCCAGATGTGTAATTTTCCCCTTCCATTCTAGCTCTTTATTTTAGGTGGATCTTTTGACCTTTGTGACAAGTTTTTTGTTTTTGTTTGTTGTTTTTACTTATCTCAATTATCATCATTTTCTGGGAGAGAGTTTTCTTTGTATTGGGAAAATTTGTATTGAGAGAAAGCATGTGATTATAAAGCGTATGTCATAGGGATGACTGGTGTATCTGGCGCTCAGCTTTCTAAAGTCAGAAATCTAATCACATCTGTATTCCAGAGTGATAAGATGCTGGCATGTTGAATCATGCAAACGGATCTCACAAAAGATCAGCATATAAAACAAGAATGCAGTTTATTAATTTATAATGAGAAATGTAACTATTAGAAAGGTCAGGTATTTCTCTTTGCCTGACCTGCCCTTCTCTCTCTATAGACAAACTACTTGGGATTAGTGATGATATAATTAGAACGAGGCATCTTAGTTAGATGTGCTCAGTGTGTGATAGCGGCCATCTTTGATAGCTTATTGTATCCAGCCATATAACAAAAGTATTTCAACCAAATCAGGTTTATGCCTGTGCCTGCCTGGAAAAGGTATCTTCTGTCCTAGGTAGCGTCTGTATTATCATTGTGGGTGTTTGCCTCTGTGGGAGTTTTTTGTTTCTGTCTTTGTTGTTGTTGTTTTTAATAGCCTTTGAATCTTTCCTTCAAATGGCATGTTCTTAGTTGTATCAATAATGTTGATTAGGTTATGGTCAATTCTTGCTAGCCGAAGAGTTTGTCTTTATTGCTATTGTGTTTGCTTTCTTAGCTTAATTATTGGAAGAAAATCCCAATGGTTCTTATTTTCCCCATGTTCTTTAATGCCTGTGATAATCACCCATTTGGTTACATACAGATTTGTATTTGTACTTGTATTATGCTATATCCAAACTATTACATTTGGATATCTGGCCCTGAAAATAATATGGCAAAGCTATATGTGTGCATTTAATTCCTCGCCTAGCTACTTCTAAGCACCTGGCAAAATATTCTTTCCTGTTATATTCTAATTCTTTTTTTTTTCTAGTGGTATAGACATGTACATTGGAGAAAAATATCAGTGTATTTAGGGAAAACTCTATGTTGAAACAACAATGTAAAGCCACAACGTTTGAAGAAATTTATGAAATACATTTTTTTAGAAACAAGACATAGCAGACACTGTACTAGAACCAGAGATGAGAATATCATCATATATATCTCTAGGCCCTCGAAGTATCATGGGAGGGGCAAATATATAGCTATGTATAAGGAGGGCAGGGGCTTCTGAGAAGTAATATTTGAGGTTTTGTGAAAAGTAGGTAGGATTTTCCTGGTCAGGCTAAAGGAGCACACTGTTCATGTGTTTGGGGAAGTTGAATTTGGCTGTAAGTGGAATACGGAGCAAGATGTGAAGGTGATAAGGCTGGAGAAATCAACAGGGAATTCTAAAAGATCTTCCCTATGCTGATGAAGAATCTTGACTTCTTATAGGTAAACGGAAGTAATTGCAAAACAGGAAGACAGATCTGAAGACATGGGCCACCGAAACTGACTTCAACCAGAGATGGCCAGTAGATTAAGAGGAGAAGTTGAGAGGTTCAGGGACAAGAATCCTTCCCTTGGTGTGGTGCATGGATCCTTGTTTGGGAAAGAATTGAGAGACCTGAGGATATCTCATGGATGTTAGGGAGTATCTATTGCAATGCAGATTTTCTGGAAATCCCTGAAAGTATTCTGTTGAAAGGTAAGCCTTCAGGTAAGCAGGAACAATCAGTAAAGGAACTCTCCAACCCCCATCCCCCAACCCCTGGGTCATGTCTGGAGCACAGTCTTGCATCCATGAGTCAAGAAGTATAATGACTGCAGTTGTAAAGATCATCACGATAGCTATTAATCCATCATACCCTCAGGCCTCTGGCACTTATTTCTAGATGCACTTGAGGCACTTGATACATGCTTTAACTGCTGCTTCCTGCCCACGGTGTGAACCCAGATCCATAGAAGTAGGTGACAGAGTGGAAGCTGAAGGTACTAACATTAATCATGAGCCTTGTCATGTATTTTAAGCATTGTCGTGTATTTTTGAATTCCATGCCTTGTGTTTCTTAATTTTGTTTAGTCAAGTCATAAAGTTTCTTTCCATCAACTTCATTTCTTCTAACTCCTCTGCTTTTTTCTTTGGACAGCACTTTGAAAATGATCCTCACCCTTTATAGTTTTCACATGTCCATCTGTTGCTCTTTGCAACAAATTCCTTTCCTGGTTTCAGAGTACCCTTTTAGTGCCCTTTTGTATATCTTTATATATCCTTTGTTCTTTCCCCTGACTCCATCCAAATAACCATCCTCTCTATTTGCTTGCTTCATTTAATAAAGCCTTATCTAACCCTTTGTTTAAGTAATTTACTGGTCTCTCAATCACTTTTTAAATTTAAAGCTTGCTTTAAAAAGACGTCCTTCCTTAATTAATCTCGTAGCCACCTTCAACAACCTTAAAGTCTACTTCTGAGAAAGGAACTGTCACATTTGAACATCTGTTCACCTTGGGATATACGCTTCTTGAAGGAAGAGATTGTTCTTTCATATTTATATCTTTCCCATATTTTTGGATTTCTAGAATCTCTTAATCTATAATGAATATAAGTCTAATTGAGAAAGATTTGAAACCAATGTCACCAGAATTCTTCAAGTCCTGGTACTATATACCATATGTGTGCATGCATTTTTCTTATGGAGAGGATACGTAATTTTAGCTAATTCTTAAAGTTCCCCAAGATGAAAATAAACATGCTTACTTAAGGGTCTAAGAATCAAGATCTTACCTTCAACTTATACAAGGAAGAGTGTGATTAGACTTTTAAATGAACTTGAAATAATTCATGTATAATTGATATCACTACTTTTCTTCCTTACCCCGTCTGGTTGGTATTAATATTACATTTTATTAAGTCACTGATCATATTTGACAAGACTTTGTATTTGTGGACTGCCTTCCCACAACTTTAGCTATTTTATAGTGATTTTGAATGCAGCTCTACTTAAATTTGTTTTTTGAAGAAAACTTTTGTTTTTTTCGAAGAACAAAGTCAGAAACAGGAAAACGGGAGCTTCTGGCAGTGTAGAGGCAAAGTGTGTAATTTTCTAGCCATTCAGCTGCCACCTGCCCTGCCACCAGAGATTCAGTCTAATTATACTCGCTGATCTGAGCCAGCCACAGAAAGAGACATGATGTATGTGAAAGGGGAGGTTCTTTGAAGAGTTAAAGCAATCTTTCTTTAAAAGCTGGTTCTGTTTTTGCCTTGATGCATGCTTTAACTGCTTCTTCCTGCCCACAGTGTAAACCCAGGTTCCATAGAAGTAGGTGACAGAGTGGAAGCTGAAGGTACTAACATTAATCATGAGGAAGTCTAATTTTTCTAGCCTTCAGTTCCACCAAGTGACAGGGTGATTTTTACTTTTCTCTTCCAGAATCCTAATGTGCTGGATGATATTTAGGCTTCACACTCTCCTCAAAGTATCCCGATGTCATTCTGACAAATGGCCATGTCTTCTGTAAGATGCCAGAGTTTGGGTGGTGGGCACATCTGGCTTATTTTCTTTTTTTCAGTGAAAGGGAAAGCTTACCTAACTCTCACCTGCCCCGGCTATTATGGGGTCAGTGTTCTCGTTGACCCTATGGAATCAAGGTGTGATTTCCATTTCTGAATAAGTGTCGAAGGCTCCCATGGTGATCAACTTATCTGACATAGATATAGCTACTGCATGTTTATCTTGGTGGCTTTTCAACTATTTTCTCACTCAATATTTTAGTTTGTATAGATATAATATCAGGAGGGTGCTGTATCAGGTAGTCAGTTATGACTTTTGAAGCTCTTTTTTATTCAAAATCTAAGCAAATTTAATTAATAAAAGTGCCTCTCAAGATGCAGGTATGGAATAGGCCTTTTTAGTAAGGTCGGAACGGCCCAGTTCATATCTTTGTTTAATGTCCAAGTGTCTCTTGGGACAAATGACGGTGTCCTTGCTTTAGAAAACAATGCCATCCTTTGGATTAAGTTTTTAAACTTCCTTATCACTAGGAAAATTTAATTTACTTGCTAAATACTTAATTTTCCTGTCACTTTCAAGTTTAAGGCTCAAATTGTTCCAATCTAGAGACTTCAGTCAAAACTCACTACAACTTACTTCTGCCACTTTTCATTATGCTGACTTAAATAAATCTTTTTCCTCAAAGTATTTCTCACCTCCCCACCACACACTATTTTCCTAAATTACTTTGATTAAATAAATATAACTTGTTATATGTTTTATAAGAATACTTTAATAGTAAAATCAGGGGATGTGGTGGGCAGCGTTGGATGGTGTATTTGTTTTTTAATACTGTGTAACAAATTACCGCAAACTTAGTGGCTTGGAACGAGCTCCCATTTATTAGCTCCTAGTTCTGTAGGTCAGAAGTCCAACACAGCGTGGCTGTGCTCAGGGTCTCTCAACGCTGAGATCAAGACAGCAGCTGAATTGAGTTCCTGCCTGGAGGCGCTGGGGGTAAAACAATCTTCTAAACTCATTCTTGTTACTCACAGAATTCACTTCCTGGGAGGTTATAGCCTGAGGTCTCCATTTTCTTGCTAGCTGTTAGCTGGGGCCACTCTATACTCCTAGAGGTTGCCACATTCCTTGTCACGTGGCCTCCTCTATCATCCCACAAGCAAAGGTGCCTTGCATTTCCCTTGGTTTCTTTATCTCTGACATCTAGACTCAAGTTTAAAGGGCTATGTGATTAGGTCAAAAACCATCCAGATAAACTCCCTTTGTTAAAGTCAACTATCTTGGGTCCTTAATTTCATCTGTAAAAATCCCTTCTTAGCAGTACTTATATTAGAGTGTGATTGTATAACTGAGAGGTTTGTGTACACTAGAGGCTGTATACTAGACTTTGGAGGGGAGCACCTTCGAGTTCTGTCTACCACAGATAGCTAACCTATCAGCCACTGTTAATCGCCTTCTCCTATACCACAGCCAGTATGGAAGTTGGAGAGCTACATACTGCTTTTCAGCTTTCTTTCCAGGAGGGGGACTAATGGACCAAGGAAACATTAAGAGGAAATTCACTGGAAGGCTCCTGAGAAACATTTGCTCTCCTGATAAAATAAACAGGTACTCCTGGAGTTTTCCCTTCTTTTATGGAATATAGGTATGATGCTTGGAGTTGCACTAACCATCTGGTGACCAAGAGGTGACAAACATGTATACCAAGCCAACTGGATACAAGCATGTACACATTTCTGTTGGGGTGATTGATGATGTTCTTGTTTGATAAAGCAACACTAAGGTGCGTGGAGAAAATACAAAAAGTCCTTGAGGGCATTATCGAGGTACTGTTCTAAGCTTAGATCTTTTTACTTCCAGACTTTTTGTTAATTTTGAGAGACAGGCAAGTGTGTTTAGTGACAAGGCTACTGTTATTTGCGTTAAAACATTTCTAATCGATGTAAGGTAAAAGAATGAACTAATATTTATGAGTAGTAACTAAGTACCTGCCTGGTGCTAGGGGTTTTGTACTTTATTTCACTAATCTTCACAATAATTCTGTTAAACAGGAATTAGTATTACCCTGGTCCAGAGTTCTCCTGTCACAGAGATTACAAGTGCCAGAATAGGATTTCAAGACAAATCTATTAGCTCCAAGTACCCATGTTTAATTCACTGCATTATGCTGCATCTCTTAAAGGTTTAATTCTGTTCCTGAGGACCTTCTTACTGCTTCATCATAATAAATTTGGCATTTTTGTACTTATAGATACAAAGCAATATTATATTCAGAAACCCTCTGCTGTGGACCGAATTTTATCTCTCCCAAATGTACATGTTGAAGCCCTAAGTCCCAATATGATGGTATTTGGAGATGGGGCCCTTGGGACACCATTAGGTTTAGATGCGGTCATGAGGGCAGGATCCTCATGATAAAATTGGTGTCCCTCAAAGAGGAGACACCAGAGAGCGTTCTCTCCTCCTCCTCTTCCTCCTGCTGCTGCCACTGCTGCTGCTGTTCTCTCCTATTTCTTCTTTTCTCTCCCTCCCACCCCCCACCCCCAGCCCTGCTTTGTGAGGACACAATGAGAAGGTTGTTGTCTGCCAGCCAGAATGAAAGCTCTCACCAGTACCTAACCATGCTGGCACACTGATCTCATACTTCCAGCCTCCAGAAATGTGAGAAAATAAATTTCTGTTGTTTATGCCATCCAGTCTCTGGTATTTTGTTATGGTGGCCTGAGTAGACTAAGGCAGTGATATCTGCCAGGTCCTGCTTCTCCTAAACCAAGGTCCCTAAAGCCCAACCTAAAATTTGTATATGTTAAATATTGACCATAGTCTTCAATTCTTGCAGACTTCCAGGATTTTCTATCTTTGCTTCACAGCCAGATGCATTTAAATCTTTTACTAGGTGCAGAAGAAATTGCTGAAGGCAAGAAAACATATTTAGATATCTATCCTTCCTGAAAATACATCTGCTTGGGGACTATCATCTCAAGTTTGTCCCTTGGAGAGGTCTCTACCCATTGTGGGCATTTCAGAAAAAGCACAACTCACTTCTGTAAAATCCTGATCTCTGCCTCTTAGACCACTCTATTATTCATATTTCTTAGAAGGAAAGATCCCTGGGGTTGTGAAACTGCAACCTGAATCTTGAACTTATCATAGCTGCTGTCACCCATGAGCTATATCCTCAGGAGACACTCCAGCTATGTGCATTCACATTTTCACTAGCTAAAGCATTGAACTCCAATCCCTATCTTAGCTTTTATCCAATGAAGCTGGACTAAATCACAAGTGAGCCTCAACAACACTTTTACCTCCATTACATAATGGCCCAGCCGAAAGGCAGAAAAAGCCTTTTCTCTTTCCACTAAATATGCATATGATTTTGCCTTTGGTTTCCACTCTAAAATCAGGAAGAAAAAAATGGGAAAGAAGACAAGGAGAACTTCATCTCACATAGATTGGAGTACCCTAATTGTGTCTCCTGCCTTTAACCCTACACTAATCCCATAAGGCTTCTTCAGTAGAAGGTACCCTTATCCCATATTCCTTCTTACCCTCCTCAACTCCATTTTAAATGGAAGTGAATAGGGAGAGCTCTGCAGAGAAAAATGGAAATAAGCACCGCCCCCAAAAGAGTGGTTTCATTCGAGTTCGATGCAAAATTCCATTTACTACAAGCTGCACTTCCCTGTATTCTGGCTTCATTGTCTCCTTAGAACTACATTTGGCCATTTCTTTAAGAGGAACATAAGTGTGGAAATGAGGAGTAAAGAAAAATTTGAGCTCCCACTTCTGCAAAGATTTTCAAAATCTTAAGCCACATAGCCCTTTATTCTAATAAAAGCTTACCTGGGATCCCATTTCTGTAAATCTAATAAGTTCAGAGATTCTCTGGTTGAATCGAGGAGTAGGAGACACCCTAGATATTGGAGCACTGTTGGCAACAACTGAGTTCGAGGTTAGAAGATGTGGCCAGTAGCTGATCCAGGACCATGCTCTCACAATGTAAACAGAAAATGGGCCATGGGGATGGGGAAAAGACTGGGCTTGTGCTTTGGCAGAGTCATGACTAACTTTTGTCTTACTCACTTTGGTAGGGTTGACACGTGCCGTGTAAACGGAGAAGCTAAATCCTGTTGAGCTGGTGGGTGAAACTTTTCCCCTCTGCATAGAATTTCTTCAGGCAGGAGCTCCTCTGGTATTCAGACACTCCTGGCCTGCTTCAGTTATCGGTGAAGGAAAAAAAAAGAGGTGTGAGATATTCCAAGTAGGCTGCCGTTCCTCCCCGTACAGTACTCTCCTCCATACTATAATGAAAACCAAACTCAAAGCCTTCTATTAAGATCAGAATTTTAGAAAGTGTGAGTTTCTTAAGGTTGCAGAGCTTCCCTGGTACACAGGGCAGAGGATAGAGAGATCAGTGTTAACTGCTTAGCCCCCTTCCAGGTTTCTTTTGCAACCTCCAAGGATCTGTTGATTTTCTCGATACCAGTTCTGTTCTTGCACCTGAGTAATTGGGGGCAGAGGCTGACCCCACTGTTGTATAAAAGTAACTGATGTCAGTAAAGTTGGCCCTTTGTGTTACTCAGGTGTAGAAAGTCCTCTATTTCACACTATATCATAAATTATCCACCTACAGGCAGATTCTGAAATTGTCTTTCCCCACTTCAGTTAAAGTTCATGGAGTTTGATGCGTGGGTTTAGTATGGGATTAATTCCAAAGTCATGAACTTAGACCTTCTTACACATGGTATTCTGTGTATGGCATTTTGTATTAAGATTGAATCTGATTAGGACATAGATATATCACCAGAGTAGTGGTTGCAGAAGCAGTTCTCCAACACATTTCTCAGTTACCACTAAGCCACCTCCTTACAAAGCCCTGTTGTTGTGGACTCTTTTTGCTTTGCCCTTTTGATTACTATTTACTTAACTTTGACTTTCATGCTACTTTAATCAGTCACATGTAAAAAATACAAGCGCACAGAACTATGTGAAAATATGCCAAAAGTAAATGAATAGGTACACATTTAGAGTTGTGAATTCTAGAATACATAGATAGGAGCTAGTATTTATTTGAACTTCGATCATAACGAGGGTCCAGTTGCTAAACCAACGCACTAACGTGGAGCTGAGTCTGAATTGTATTGGCTGGCAAACAATATATTTTTATTGCATAAACTAGGATATGCTAACAGTATAAAGAACACTGCACTAGAAACTGAACTCTTGAGGGGCACCTGCATGGCTTAGTTGGTTAAGCATCTGACTCTTGATTTCAGTTTATGACCTCAGGGTTGTGAGATTGAGCTCTGCCTCACCTCTCTGCCCTGTGTGGAGGCTGCTTAAGAGTCTCGCTCTCTCCCTCTTCCCCTCCCCCTTGCTCTGCTTGTGCACTCTAGTACTCCCTCTCTCTCCAAAAAAAAAAAAAAAAAAAAAAGTGAACTTTCGGAAAAAAACAAAACAAAACCGTATTCCATGGTACCTTTCTCCAAGGCCACGATTCATAATTCCTGGGAGTATAGCCTACTTCTGACCAGACTCAGCTGTTTTACAAGTTGCCCCTCCCACTGTATCTGTGGACTCTAAGCCTAATCCCTGTGTCTGGTGAGATAATTGGTATGCCAGTTACTTTTTTGCTCATCATTATGTTTTTGTGGACACACTGAAAAGAAGAAACTATTTGGGCCCCCAAACTGTAATCACAGACATGCTTGTTTCATGTAGACTCTAGGAATTTGAAATGTCTATGTATATGCCAGGTATAGAAATCAAAACAGAAAATTAGAAACTTGGAGGTTACCTGGGAGATGTCTCTTTCTATTTGAACTGCTTTAACCCAGGTGGGGATATTGAAGTCCTCAAAACAGAAAGTAAATCCACTAGTAAATTGGAATTTTCAATTTGTATATGGACAATCTAGTTTTATGTACTAAAGAGATTATAAATTTAGTTAGAATGTTCTATGAAATGCAGTAGTCAGTGACAGCAGAAGATGAGTAATGGGCAAGGAAAGCATGACTGCCAAGAAGTAACCAAAATAGACAGACAGAAAAGGAAATCAATGTTGCAAGGATTTCGGGACCCATAAGGAGAGATCTGCAGAAATTCCATGGGCCTTCAAGGTCACTATGACCCAGGACAGAAAGAGAAAGTTGAAACAAGATTTATTGTAGATTGCAAGTCCTCCGCGGCATGAGGGACAGGAGGAGTGAAAAGGGACCAAAACGGAAAGCTAAGAGGAGTTACATACATCCTCTAGAAAAACGAAGTATGGAAAGGGGCTACATGTGGGTAGTGAAGCAGCCCAGTATTGGCCTTGTAGTGTAAGTAAAATATCTCTGCATCCTATCTTTGTGCCCTTGCTTACCAAAAGTCCTTCAGCAAGTAGTTTCACCATTGGAACCACCAGTGTTTTTTTACCTATAAAACGGAGGTAAAAATGGTATCTTATAGGGCTATTTGAAGATTAAATGTTAATGTATGTAAAGTGCTTCACATAGTACTTGGCCCATATAAATGTTCTATATATATGTGCATCGATATTTATTAATAATCATTCTAATTCTTCTAAACTTTGAGATTGATCCTATAACAAGGTATGGCAGTTCTCTGATATGAGACCGTGTACCAATAGTCTCAAGTTCAGTGTCAGTGTTACTGCAGGGTCTGCTTACATCATTCTGTTCATTCAGGCATATATTTATGTGACAGGTATTTACTGACTCTCTGCCCTCAAGGGACTTGTATTCTGTAGGAGTTGTTGTAATAAGAAATATATCAATAGACAAGATAATTTTGGAAAATCATGAGTACTATGAAGAAAAATCCAGTGAAAGAACCAAGGGTAGCTGGGATAGAGAGACTGTGCCAGATAGTGTGGTCAGGGAAGGCCTTTCTCAGCAGGGGGCATTTGGACAAAAATCTGAATGAGGAGATGGAGATGTCACTGGAAGATATTTTAGGAAAACATTCCAGGTAGAGGTAACAGGAGAGATAAAAGCAGAGAGGTAAGAAAGAGTTTGGTATATTTGAATTTCAGGGGGTCAGAATCAATACTTGTGTCTCTAGACTGTAGAGAACACAAATCCTTCTGGGTTGAGAAGGGGCTGGTGAGGCCGAGAGGTAAGATCTCCAAGGCCCTGAAAAGCTGTGGTGAGAGGTTTGGATGGTTTCTATTCAGTTGCCTAGTTAACATTGCTGTTTAGTCACCTCAAAAGCAGCTCAAACTGGGCATTATCTTTAAACGAGCCTTTAACAATATTTTGAGGGGTGAAAACTGGAATACAATTGTTGTTTTAACATATGACCTTCATTATTTTATTTTAGTGCTTTTCAACAACCTATGTTAAAAGGTAATGAATTTAGAAGCATTACTAGTTTCCTAGAACCCCTTTTGATCTCTCCCAAGGAGCCCAATGCCTCAGCCTTGACTCCTTTGAAACCCACTGCTGCCTCTGCTGGTTCATCATGCACACAGATCATCTGGGGTTTTCACTCAGGCGGCAGACATAGACCTGAGTTAGCCCCTAGTGCCAGAAGGATTTCTGTTATTAACAAGATACCTGAATTCTGTTTCAGACGTTCTTCTGACCTCCCCAAAGTGAGTTTAACCTATATGTTCTGATCCTGAGAATCCAAATCCAAAAATTCATCCTAAAGGAACACTTACATGCCATAGTAAAGAAGTATAATGATAGGGGGAAAAAAAGCATTATTCCGTAGACCAGAAGAACCCAAATGTGAACTTAAAATGTGAACTTAAAAGTCATTGCATTTACTTTGTATTCAGAGGCCTTATGATCCACCCTTTAGGAGTCCTTTTGACTGAGATACAGGACTTAAGCTTGGGCCCTTGTAAGATACAGTAATACTCTTTCTCATCAAAATCTCTGAATCCAGCTTCAAATTTTTCACCTTGATCCTTCAGGATTAGTTACTCCTTAACTCTGAGAAGCCTATCTCTAAGCCAAGGACATCATTCCTTCTCATTCAACACAAATGTACTTAGTACATGCTATGTGCCGGATACTGTTAGATGTTCAGGTCATAGCAGTTAACAATCTAGCCACAGACCTGGTTGTCTCTGCAATGAAGTAAGCAGGAGATTTTCAAAGATTGGACAAGTTCAGAGTGCTGTGAGAGCACACAGTAGCATGTCCAACATAGACAGTATGTCTATTCTGGGATCTGTATGAGGAATAGGATTTAGCCACATGCAGGATATTGTTTTGGGAGGGAGCTAAAATTGAGGAGAGATTGTATAATTTTGTGTTGATGACTATATAAATCTCTTTGTATATTACCTGAGGAATTATGTTTTTTCTTCTTTTTCTCTTTATTTTTTTAAATGAGGGTTATTTAGATAAAGGTAAAACAATCTACAAAGTGACTGGGAGTCAACTTCTTCATTTTCTTCTGTAAAGTTACCCTCAAGATCTCAAAGGGCTTATGGTAGATTTATTCTGGCCCCAGTTGTTTACCACTCTTATATCTATGGTTTTTTCCATGTGACATTGTTATCTTTCCCACTAAAGGTAGAGAGAACTCCCCGTCTTGACTTTGTGCTCAACTGTGTGACTTGCTTGGGCCAATGGGATGTTGAAAGAAATGCAAACAAAATCTTGAAACAATTGAACTTGCTTTCTTGTACTTTTGCTATCACCATGAGACGAGCTTCCGCTGGGTAAATGCTGCCTATCCACATATACAGAGCTGGCCTGATCCTCCCACAATGAGAAAATAAGTCTAGACACAATAAAAACTTAAAGCAAAGATAGCCACAGTAGCCAATTTAGCCACAGTTTATCAACAAACCCCTAGTTGAACCACAGATACCTGAGTAATAAATGATTGCTGTTTTAAGCCAATGAATTTTGAGTGATTTGTTACACAGCATCATATGGTAATAGCTGAGTGATGCAGACCACAGGTGCTAAAAAGTTGGCACCAATGACAGTCTTACATTTCAGTGTTAGGATTTCTGACTTACTCTTCTTTTCTGTCAGGAACTGCATTTGCTGGTTTGTGTCCTGGTTTCCCAATACTTGTGGCTGAAACCACCCTACTTCCAGTGACAATAACTTCTTCACATTTACCTTTTATGATTACCCTTTGCCCAGATAACAGCATGAGTGAATAGGCTCCCTAGGTCATTAATTGAATCTTGTACACTAATGCTATTCACATGTCCTCCCTATGACCTCTCCTCCCTATGGATTTGGACCTACCTTCAAATTCCATTTCTTCCATTGTTCCTAGAAGAAATTATTTGAGATCTTGCTCTCAAGGTATGCAATGGAGGTAGTGCTAGAAACTGGAAAAGTAGAAGTAACGAAAACAATCTTACTCTCAAAGTATTCTAGTGCTGAATTATGTCTCCCCTAAATTCATATGTTGAAGTCTTAACCTTAGAATGTGACTGTATTTGGGGAGAGGGTCTTTAAAGAGTTAATTAAATTAAAATGAGGTAATTAGGGTGGGCCCTAATCCAATATGATTCGTGTACTTGTAAGAAGAAAAAAATTAGGATGTTAACATGTACAGAGGGAAAACTATGTGAAAACACAGGGAGAAGGTGGCCACCTAAAAGCCAAGGAGAGGGACCTCATTAAAATCAACCCTGCTGACATCTTGATCTCTGACTTCTAGCCTCTAAAACTATAAGAAAATTAGTTTTTGTTGTTTAACCACCCAGTCCATAAGACTTTGTTTTGGCAGCCATCACAAGCCAATATGCTAATCAAGGAGATAAACTAGGAGATTGTATTTAAAAAAGTCATACTCAAAACACTATGAAAACACAAAGGAGGTATTTTGGGGAGCTGGTGAAAAGGAAGAAGAAGAGAAATTTTATAGAGATGATAACATTTTGATTTTTGATTGATGAATAAGATGGTATTAAGGCAAAAAGTAGAAGAAGAGTATTTCAGATAAGAGTGAAAAGCATATGTAAATATAGGAAAACAGGCTAGCTCATGGTATGTTTAGGTAAATGCAAATTATTTGAGAGAATTGGAAATGTGAGGAGATTAGCAGAAATGACTCCTGCAGATATCTTATACAGATAGTTCATACTTAAAGGGAGCATGCACTCTTCTCCTAGAACATATAAATTACCTACCATATAAAATAATTTTTGTAGCAAAAGAGTGATTTCTTCACATTCTACTCCAGTTGGACCCCTGGTGTCAAATTGGGTTAGACTGAAAATATCTTGACAGCTTGATTCCAATATCTAGCTGCAAAGCTTTTGGAGGGAGATTGATATTCCTGAATTTCTATCAATGTATTCTTACCACTGCGTAATCATTGCACCAAATGTTCTTCCATTTTATAGGCTATCTAACTAGCTCCCAGAGATAAAGCTCTGAAGTGGTTACACAGAGGTTGTAAAATTAGAAAACCTGGGTACTATTTACAATCAAACGGAATTAGAGTTGTTGGGTGTGTGTGTGTGTGTGTGTGTGTGTGTGTGTGTGTGTGTGTTCCCTCTCTCTTTTAGAAGGGCTGAGAATCTGTGATTGTTTGGGCTATACAGATGAGGCTAAGAAGAGTGGCTAAAGTGTTGAGCCCGTAGAAGAAGGAAGATGAGTGAATTTTTCTTATTGGGCTTTTCTCCAGAAAGAGTCATCTGGCGAGTTGGCAAATACAAACTCAAACAGCCTTGTGCCAGATGTGCACGGCTGCTGCTGGGCCATCTGCAGCTTGCTTTCGCACCATATGCCACTTTTACATTTGGTTGACTGGGGTATCAGAGGCAAAACTTGCAGTGCAATTGTTTTTGCATGATTCTTGTAAATTTAATCAGAAAAAAATGAACTGATCCCCAGCTAGGCTAGGCAGCAAGTGCAGTGTAGTGGATGCAAAGATGAGTACTGCCAGGAATGCTTAGGAATAACCTTTGAATATTCGGTAGGAAAATAAATGACAGAGTAGTGCTATGCTCCTAAATCTTTGGTGGCCTTGTTCCATCATCTCTGAGGCAATCTTTTACTTTTTTTTCTTTTTCCTCTCTTAATTTGTTCCATTTAACTTGTCCCCTTGTCTATGAACACTAACACCACTCCTCCAGATAAAAACCTAGCCAATGACTTACTCTTTATTAAAAATGGGCCATAGTTGTAGTTTTATATTTCTGAGTTGTTGGCCTACTTGGCACAGTACATTAGCAAAAAACAGATTGCAACACAATTTGAATTCCATAGGCTATGCAATAAAACCACTGACGGGTATAAGCAAAAGAAAAATGGGTTATGGTATGCTTACATTTTATACCCCGAAAATAATTCCTTGTTTTTCAACCCGATTTTTCCAAGGCTGTCTGCCATTACTGACCATATATAAACATGTTTGCTTTTTTGCCAATTTGCAGTCTAGTTGAGGCTGAATTTTAGTCAACACTTTTCTGAATCAAAGCCTAGAGTTTTAATTAAGCTAACAAATGACTATACTTCTTAATTGAAGTGGTCATGACACTCTGCTATTTCCTGCAGCTGGTATTCTTATTTTGGATATAGCCTGTATATACACTGTAGCAGTGTGTGAACCAATAGCATGCCTACAATCAAAAAGGGTGGCCTGTACTTTTTAAAGATTTTGTGAATAATATTATATTATTATGTCAAAGTTTACATGGGCTAAGTAAACCTAGGAGGCCCTAAAGGTATATGAATCGTTGACATGAGGGGAAGAAATTTAGAGGAAGTAGCATGGAAAATGTATTAAGATCTATATTGTTTAATTAGAGCGAATTGAATATTTTAGCTCTACTTTAGGGATTTTTTCTCTAAGTGTTTTAATACATGTTCTTGGTGACTTAAACCTGTGAAATGGTTGCAGTTTGTAATGTTTAGCATATTCATATTGGTCTAAACTGCCAGTGATGTTAAATTATATTTTAAACTTTAAAATGATCACCAAAAGTCCCTCTTACATGTTTTGGCATTTAAATTTTGAGTTGAGAGCTATCCTGTGACATCCAGATGAATTCGTTCTATATGAAAAAATTGGGGGTTTATAGATCATGGTCCTCACCTGGAATGCTGAAGGGGGTCTCCATTAGCGGCCAAGTTCATATTCTTCACCTAAAAATTAGCAGGCTGGAGTAATTCACACCGAAGGTCCAATTTAGCTCTTAGAGATTATGACTATCACTTGCAGTATTTGGTTCTCCATCCCCTGGCTATCTTCACTAACACAGAAAATTAAGACCAGATTATATGTAAAGGTCAGCATCATCCATGGAGAATTGAGGGGAAATATGAGAGAACATTATTGTGGTTTGAATATATTCCAGGAAGTGTGCTAGATGCTCTCCACATATTATTTCTATAATCCTCTCGGCATACATATTAGAGTTCGTTTTTAGATGAAACTGCATGAAGTTGCCCTCTTTCCAGATCAAAAACTGTCAAATATCAGCAATTTTATATGGGTTATGCTAAATGTTATTCTCTCTATTCCACAGATCGAAACACTGAGGCCTGGAGAAGGTAAGTAACTTGGCCAGGTTCTCAGTTACTAAGTGCCCACCTGGGATTTAAACCCAGTTCACACTTTTAAATATAAATATAAATATAAGACTCTGTCTGCTTCTATAAACTAGATAAACATAGTTTGTTTATTATTAGGTATTTCTATTTGCATGTAAATAATACCCTAAAACCTTTTCATCTTGTATAATTGAAACTTCATACCCCTTGAACAGCAACTTTCTAGTTTCTTAAGAGTGTTTTTTTGTTGTTTGTGCATACTTCGTTTGACTTATCTATGATTAGCAGATGTTTCACGGGGGTACAGTTTTACGGGGTAAGCAAAGCAGGCAGGCTCTAAATGGCTAAAAATATGCTTGTTTGGGTTATATTTAAAACCACTGCATGTGTAAGAACTTAAGTTTGGCGGGCTTTGGCATAAAAATCCTAGCCTGCTGTGAAGAAGTAAACAACATAAAAGCCAATATGCAGGGGCCATCGTTGGTCATTTATATAGCACTGTATTATCCAAGTAAGTAGCTGTAGAGAAAGGAAACAGGGCAGTCTCTGCTGATGAAATAGCAGTTGCCCTTCAGTGATCACTGGGCTGCCAGGGGACAAAGGAGAAAGGACATCTCTCAGTAGTCACGAGCAGTCCCTTTAATAGCTGCATGTCTGTTCTCTTGGGATCCTATGAGGTGAGGACTGCACCCTTACTTACTCAGTACAAGGTATGTGCCATGCACATTGCTGGGTGATTTACCTAACTAGAACTATTCTTGGCACATAGCAGGTACTCAACAAATCATTTTTGAATGAATAAATTATCTTTAATACTCATAACAATATTAGGAGGTAGGTATTGTTACCTTTGTGTCACAGATTAGGGCCCACTTTCCCACATTAGTTATTTTTGGTGGGCATTTGAGATATGATAGCTGTATTTTAAGTTCCTTGTCAAAAGTTAATGTGTAGCATATAGAATAGAAAAAGCAGAAGATTTTTTGTAAGAAAAATTATGTGCTGGGGCCCATTTGTCCCATTAAAAATATAATTTGAAAAGGTTTTAGGCTATTATTTATATGCAGATAGAAATAGCTAACAATAAACCACTTTTACCCAACTTATAGAAGCAGTATATAGTATGTAAAAGTGTGGACTGTGAGATGCCTGGGTGGCTCACTCGGTTAAGCATCTGTCTTCAGCTCAGGTCATGATCGCATGGTCCTGAGATCGAGCCCTGCATTGAGCCCTGCATCTGCATCGGGCTCCTTGCTCAGTGGGGAGCCTGTTTCTCCCTCCACCTGCCACTCCCCCTGCTTGCATTCTCTCTCTCTCTCTGACAAATAAATACATAAAATCTTTTTAAAAATTAAGTAAAAATAAAAGTGTGAACTAGATTTAAATCCTAGGTTGGCTACTTTGACGTTTTCCTACCGCAGACAGGTGATCACACAGAAGCACATGATGGGAAGGTGATATTTGTTTAAGTTGATGGCAAAAAAAAAAAAAAAATACAAGAAGACTGAGCCCTCCATACACAATCAGCTCAAAAAAACTGATTATTAATATGCTCCAAGCATAGCTTTGGGTCTCAGTCCTCACTTCCACCAATTATTCAAGCAGGTAACACTGTGTTGTGGAAAAGTCATGAATTTTGGAGTGAGACCTGAATTTGAATCCTGATTTGTCACACAGTAGACAAATAATCTCTCACATCTTCAGTATCAGAATCTGGAAAATGGAACCAATAAGATACATCTCATGGTGTAGTTTTGAGAATAAAATAAAAGAATATCTCTAGAACACTTAACGGGATTTGGCTCATATTTACATGCTCAACAAATATTAGTTTCTGTCCCTACTTTCTTTTTTTTTTAAGATTATTTTTTTATTTGACAGACTGTCCCTACTTTCTGAGCCTACATTTTCTAGATCAAGGCTTTCCTTGTTGCTCATTTTACTATGATTTTGCTACAAGAAAAATGTTCAGAGTAGAAGTAGTCTAATACAGTGATTTGTGTCTTCTTAGCCTCCTTCCCTTTTTCCAGGCATGGTCCTAGAAATACGTTTAGTTTTACAATTTCCTCAGAGGTCATGATGTCCAGCAATAGATGAGTTGGATGCTGGGTTATTCTTCTCACTGAAAAATACAACATAGTTGTAAAACAAACAAGCAAACAAAAACAAACAAAAAACTGGCATGGAAGAAGAGATGTCCGTGCATGTGGGGACCCAGAAAGTTCCAATCTTCCTTCATGTGACATAATAGGTTGTATTGGGGATGAGTGAGGAGCTGGGTACAAGATGAGGGGCTTCCTCCCAGTGAAAATATGCTCCCTATGAGAAGGTATGATGAGGTAGAGCTTATGGCTCTGGAAGAATATTTGCCATATATCCTTATCCTCTGTTAGAAAGAATTTGTAATATGAGTCATATTAATATTTATTTATTCATTTGGAGAAATGTTTTGCTCTCTGTTTTTATATTTCTGGATGCTACATTTATTTTTTCTCTTTGAAAATTCTAATGACCATCTGCAGTACTGGGAAGTAGAGAAGTTATTATGACAGCTATGTTTCAGATTTGGTTAAGATTACTGGTAAATTGCATGCATTAGCTTTTAAAAATGTGGGGCAGATTCTAAACACCTATATACTAGCTTTTAAAACAAAATGTGTCCTCTTAAATGCTGGAAAGTTCTCAAAAAAGAAAAGAACATAAAATCTGTTCAGCATGTTTCTTTGAGAATATTTTTCAGCACGTAAAATCTTAACTTCACTTAATTCACTTTGTTTGAAACAGAACCATGTTTTTTGTTTCCAGTAGTTGGCTTCCTTCATCCTTAACCACTCTACAGCCACTAACACTAATGACCAACAGATATTCTTCTGGAAATGTTTTTCTTTCCCAACTTGGGTTTCCTATCCTAGAATGACTATTTTTCTATTCTTTAATTCTTTCTCTTTATGTTTTCTTTGTTCTTTTTTTCTCCTGCAAAAATGTACCTTTCTGTCCTTAGTTCCATTCTTTCTATATTCTTTGTTCTCTAGTGAGCTCACATATACCCATGACTTCAATGATTATGTCTATGTGATTTTCAGATATCACTCTCAAGTAACAACCATGCCTAAAAGTTCTGTTTCACATTCCCAACACTTTGATCGACAACATCCCAGAAGTTCTAGTGGTACCACAATGACATCATTCCCATTTTTCGATACTAGCATTAAGAAGCAAAACTAAAAATCCCAGTTCCATGTTTGATTCCTTCTATTCCCACTCTATTTTTGGTAATTCAGTTATCAGATTCTGTCAAAACTTTTAATCTCTTCGTCCTTTTCATTACAACCATTATACCATATTTCATCAATTCTACCATACTTGTTCAAATGGTAACATCTCTGAAACTGGAATACGTCCTACAATCAGTGTTGTATTAGGATTGTGTCATAGTTTAATAAGCAGCATTTCTGTTCTTTCATTTTAGTAAATAGACTAATGATGCATCTTACAGTTGATGGTGTCTTACATTTGATGTTCTGCTTTATGTAAATTCCTAATTGCCACACTCTTTGATTTTGGTAATTGTTTTCTCAAGCTCCAGGTATTCCTTTCATCATTACCAGAATATTTTTCTTAAAGTATAATTCTGATTAATCCCTGTCTTGGGCAAGAATGTTTGTTTATCCTTATTCGTAATTATATAAATCCAAATTCTGTGTCTTAGTATTCAAGCTTGATTTTAGCTCCGGTCATGATCTGAGGGTTGTGGAATCGAGCCCCACATCAGTCTCTGTGCTCGGTGTGGAGTCTGCTTGAGATTCTCTCTCTCTGCCCCTCTCTTTGCTCTCCCTGCCTACTCTCCCAAAATTAATTAATTAATTAATTAATCTTAAATTTTTTCTCACTCCATGTACAAACTGGTATAGCTGTCACATACACCCTGTAATTTCTTACCTCTGTTCCTTTGCTGAGAGCAATGCTCTGCTTCAAATGCTACATTCTTCATCCCATTTGTTGAAACCTACCTGTGAATAAAGGAATTTTAAATGTCATTAACTCCATGAAGCCTTACTGATATGCCCAACCTCTATGGATTCTCTCTCACTCATGGAGGGTAATATTATTATTCCCATCTAATAAAAGAGAAAGTTGAAAAATTAAAGAGTTGTCAAGCAAGGGCCAGGGCAAGTGATAAAGTCAGGATTTGAACCCAGATCTGGCTTACTTGAAAAAATGTGTTTTTTAGTTATACATGAAATATAAGGAAAGAGCTGTGGAAAACAAATAGGAAGAGAACTTCAAGCCTCTGCTCTTTTGTTGTAGAATTAGAAACCTAGAAATAACTTTATTTAACCTTCTTATCTACTCATAATGAAATAACCAAAGATATTCTATTTTCAACTGGGTGATTTATCATTTCTCATGAGGAGAACTTAGAACCCCCAGATTTAATGTATTTTACATATCTGGACACAGCACAATAGTTACCCACATAGTATAGAAAACTACATTCAACAATGTTGCCCACCACAGACTTTGCTAATTAAAAAGTAAAATAAAAGTAAAGAACACACTAAAAGGATAAAATGACAAAATAATGAAAATCAGAAATTGGATACGGATATACATACATACAAACCTATACAAAGGATAAAAGTGTACAACATACAACTCCACTTTTCCATAAGAATAAATAGGGCCCTTTGAATTGAGGCAAACAGTGGGTTTCCTATATGTCTGTATTTATCAGGGTTCTCCAGAGAAGCAGAACCAATAGTATATATATAGATATATATAGAAAGAAGTTTATTATGAAGGATTAGCTCAAATGATTATGGAGGCTGAGAAGCCCATGATCTGCCCCCTCTGCCTGCTGGAGGCCCAGGAAAGCTCATGTTGTCATTGTAGTGCAAACTCGAAGGCCTGAGAGCCAGGAGCACTGGTTTCTAAAGGCAGGAGAAGATAGGTGTCCCAGCTCAAGCAAGAGTTCAAATTCACCATCCCTCTGTCTTTTTTGTTCAGCTCAGGCAAGTGAGCAAATTTACCCTCTGCTTTTTTCTTCTACTCAGGCCCTCAACAGCTTGGATAATGCCCACCCACATTGGTAAGGGCAATCTTCTTCACTCAGTCCAGACCCTCATGAGCACACCCAGAAATAATATTTTGCCAGCTATCTGGGCACCATTTAGTCCAATCAGGTTGACACACAAAATTAACCATCACAATCTCTACATAGAAATGAGGCACTATTTAAAGATCTCTGAGGAGAATGCCTCAGAACAATTTTCTCTGTCTTATGCTAAAAGCTTGGACCTCTTTTATTTTTTATTCAAAGATTTTATTTATCTGAGAGAGAAAGAGAGAGAAAGTGGGGAGAGACAGAGGAAGAGGGAGAAAGAGTCTCAAGCAGACTCCACGCTGAGCATGGAGCCTGACGCAGGGCTCGATCTCATGACCCTGAGATCACAACCTGAGCAAAACCAAGAGTCAGATGCTTAAGTGGCTGCACCACCAGGTGCCCCAGAGCTTGGCCCCCTTATGCTCAAACTCACAGTTATATGCGGGGAGAGGAAATCAATGAGCATCATTCAGGACCAGCTGAGTATCCTGCACTCAAACGGCCAAATCCAAAGTCCAGAATCTACCCCCTTATAGAACTTCCTCAATAAAATCTCCCATTGCAAACCAAGTGCCTTATATAAAATCCATCACTCACATACAGAATCACCACCAATTCTTATTTATTTATTTATTTATTTATTTATTTATTTATTTATTTTTAAAGATTTTATTTATTTATTTGACAGAGATAGAGACAGCCAGCGAGAGAGGGAACACAAGCAGGAGGAGTGGGAGAGGAAGAAGCAGGCTCATAGCAGAGGAGCCTGATGTGGGGCTCGATCCCATAACGCTGGGATCACGCCCTGAGCCGAAGGCAGACGCTTAACCGCTGTGCTACCCAGGCGCCCCAACCAATTCTAATTTAAAGAGTCAGCTTTCACTTTTAAAAAATCAATTTAATTGAAGTATTTTATGTGAAAAACCTCCATTATAAGCATTCCATGAATTTTGACAAACATAACCATTATCAAAATATAAAAGATTTTCATCATCTCAAGAGGTTTTCTTCTGCCCCTTTACTGTTAATCCCCACCCCCGCTCTGACCCCAGACAACTACTAACCTAATTTCTGTCACTATAGATTAAATGTTCCTATATTCAGACTTTCATATAAATGGAATTATATAGTATTTATTCTCTTATATCTGGATTTTTTGCTCAACATACTGCTTTTTAGGATTCAATTATGTTGTTGCATGGTTATCAGTAGCTAGTTTTTCTTGCTGAGTACATCCATCGTAGATATTACCACAATATGCTTACCCATTCACCTATCGATGGACATTTAGGTTATTCCAACATTTTGGTTATTATGAATAAAGCTGTATGAATATTCTCGAACAAGGTTTTGTATGGGCATATATTTTCATTTCTCTTGGGTAAATATCTAGGGATGGAATTTTTGTATGTTATATTATGTTTAATTTTATGAGAAACTTCCCAAAGCTTTTCTAAAGTGGTTGTATCATTTTACATTTATAGTAACAATATATGAGTTCCAGTTAATCCACATCTTCCCCAAAAGTTGGTAGTGTCAGTCTTTTTAATTTTAGCCATCCTGGTGGGTATGTATTGGATTTCACTGTAGCTTTGATTTGCATTTCCCTGATGATTAATGATGTTAAGCATCTTTATGGTGCTTATTGGCCATTCACTTATCTTCTATTAGGTGGTTTTCTTAAGCTGAATTTTAAAAACCCACTTATTTCCTTTTCTCATAACCCTTCTGAGACCAGATATGTGGGTTTTTCCAACACTGACAAATTCTCTGAAACTGAGTGTCCTAATAATTCAGTCCAATTCTGACACTAACCAGAGTTTGTTCACACCCAAAGATTAAGGGCTCGATCCCACAAGACTGCCTCCCACTTCAGATGTCAATTGCAAGTAGTGGGTCCCCAGGTTACCCACAATTTCTGTCTGACTTGGCTGTAAATTGGAAGTTCCCATGGCCCCCTTCTTAGGTTTGATAATTTGTTAGAGTGGCTCACAGGACCCAGGAAAATAGTTTACTTACTATTGCTGATGTATTACAAAGGGTGTTTTAAAAGATACAAATGAACCACCAAATGAAGAGATACATAGGGCAAGGTCTGGATGTGTCCTGAATGCAGGAGCTTCTGTCTCTGTGGAGCTGGGGTGTTCCATCCTCCTGGCTCATGGACATGTTCATCAACTTGGAAGCTCTTTGAACTCTGTACTTTTGGAATATTTATGAAGGCTTCGTCACATAGGCATGGTCAATTATTTTTTTTTATTATGATATGTTAGTCACCACACAGTACCTCATTAGTTTTTGATGTAGTGTTCCATGATTCATTGTGTGCATATAACACCCAGTGCTCCATGCAATATGTGGCCTCCTTAATACCCTTCACCAGGCTAGCCCATCCCCCCACCGCCTCCCCTCTGAAACCCTCAGTTTGTTTCCTGGAGTGGCATGGTCAATTATTAACTCAATTGTCATCCCCTCTTCTCCCTCCAGGGAATGGGGTGTAGATCTGGAAGTTCCAGTTTCTTGTCATGGCTTGGTCTTTAGTGTTCAGGCCCATATCCAGGAGGCCACCAAGAGTTTCCTTATTAGAACAAAAGATGCTCCTATAACCCAGGAAATTCTAAAGGATTTAGGAGCTCTGTGTCAGGAACTGGGGTCAAAACCCAAATATTAGCAGGAACTTGGGGCAGAGACCAACATATATATTTCCTATTAATTGACAATTTGTAAGAGTTATTGGTCTATATTATGGGTACAAATCTTTGTGTGTGTGTATATATATTTGTGTGTGTGTGCATGTCCATACACGTGTGTGTGTTTAAATCAACCAATCTTCACTATATTGTACATCTGAAAGTAATATTACACTGTATTTTAACTAACTGGAATTTAAGTAAAAGCTTAAAAAAGTAAATTGGCCAATCTGTAACTAGCCTTTTTATTTTCTTAACAGTGTCTTTTGAAAAGCCAAAGTTTTTAATTTTGATGAAGTCCAATTATTGATTTTTCTTTTGTGAGGTAAGAAATATTTGCCTATCCCGACTGCAAATATTTTCTCCTCTCTTCTAGAATTTTTAAAAGCTTAGTTTTTATGTTTATAGGTATTTTAGTTAATTTTCATGTGTATTGTGACATAAAGGTTGAGGTTCCTATCTTTCTTTTTTTTATATAATAATTTTTTATTATATTATGTTAGTCACCATACAGTACATCCCCGGTTTCCGATGTAAAGCTCAATGATTCATTACTTGCGTATAACACCCAGTGCACCATGCAATACGTGCCCTCCTTAATACCCATCACCAGCCTATCCCATTCCCCCACCCCCCTTCCCTCTGAAGTCCTCATTTGTTTCCCAGAGTCCATAGTCCATAGAGTTTCCTATCTTTCTGTACGGTTATCTGGTTTTCCATTACTGTTTGTTAAATAGTATCCATTTCCCATTAGGTTACCTTGGCCCCCTTTATTCAAAATCATTTGGTATTGTATTAATGAATGCATTTCTGTGTTCTGTTACATTATTCTATATATTTATCCTTATGCCAATACCATATTGTCTTAATCATTCTACTTTTATAGTTAAGTCCTCAACTTCGAACCTGTTATAAAACCCATTAACAACTCTGCGTGTATAGACCTGCCACCTTCAGTCTTTCCCCTTCTTGATGACCAGAGTTAACTTTGAACAGGGCACTCCTGTGTTTGGCTTTAAGAGATCCTTTCTTATTGCTATAAATTGAAATGCTTTAATACTTAAAGAGCATCTCAGATTTTCTATTTTTCTCTTGAATCACTTTAGATAATTTTTGTCTTTCAAGTAGTTTGTCTACTTGATCTCAGTTGCCAAATCTATTGGCATAAATATACTCCTGGTATTTGTTTATTATTCTTTTATTACCTCTAGGACCTCATATGATAATCCTTTTTTTATACTTGAGGTAGGTGACTTTGCACTCTCTGTCTCTGTCTCTCTCTAGATGTCTCTCAGTGTGTCTTAGTATGCCTAGAGTTGATCAATTTTATCTTTTTTTTTAAACACCATTGGTTTTATGATTTTTCCCTTTTATTTATTTATTTTTATTTCACTGAATGCAAGACTCAAAATATACAAAATACAATATGATATAGACAGAATCGTATTGGTAGAAGGAGGCTTTAATTTATTTCTCAGAAAATTATAAATTAAAGGATGAAAGATAAGGAGCAGTATAGAACTAAATAATAGTGTTATATTTAATTTAGTATAAACAGATAAATATCAAACTCTTTAAAGAAAACAGCATATACCTTCTTTTAAGGTGCTCTTAGTACATTAGAAATATGGCTATGGATTATGCACATCAAAAACGAAACAAATATTGAAAGTAGAAAGAGTGAAGACAATATTTTCTGCTCAGAGGTAAATAAAACTAGAAAATAAAAATCCTGTCACCTGAAAATTAAAAACTCATTAAGAAAACTTAGGATTAAAAAGGGGGGGGGTGGTTCCTGGGTGGCTCAGTAGGTTGAGCATCTGCCTTTGGCTCAGGTCATGATCCCAGGGTCGTGGGATTGAGCCCTGCCTTGGGTCCCATGCTCAGCAGGGAGCCTGCTTCTCCCTCTGCTCCTCCCCCTGCTCATTCTCTCTCTCTCTCAAAAATAGATAAATAAATAATTTTTTAAAAAACAACAAAAACCTTATTATTGAAGGAACTCCTAACCAAAATTTAAGAATATTTAGAAAATAGTAATTGTATCTCTACCTAGCAGAACCAATTGTATCCAGCTAAAATAGCACTCAGAGAATATACTTAAGAACCTGTATAAGTAAACCAGTAAGGATAAAAATAAACACCCAACTCAATTATAAAAACAAGAACGAATTGGTTAAATGAAAGCAGAAGAAAGGAATTGACAAAAAAGACTGAAAATTGGATAACAAAAAATTCCATAACTAAACAAACTCAAGAGCTGCTTGAGTAAAAACAACGATATCAATAACATGAAAAGAAGACAAGAAAAGAGTCCCCTGCGGGCAGCGCGGAGGCTGCAGGATGCATGGAGTTCCTGTAGAAGACGTGAAGCAGCAGGAGCTCCTCAGGGCTCTGGCAGCCTTCCTCAAACAGTCTGGAAGCAGGAAGTTCCCTGAATGGGTTTGCACTGCCAAGCTGGCCAAGTGCAAAGAGCTTGCTCGCTGTGATGAGAACTGGTTCTACACACAACCTGCCTCCAGAGCACCGCACCGGTACCCCTGGGGCCGCGTGGCCCAGGGTCGCCTCCAGGACCAAGACCTGCAGGCAACGTCAGAGAAACGGGGTTCTGCCCAGCCACTTCAGCAGGGGCTCCAAGAGCATGCATGGCCCACAGCCTCCTCTAAGCCCTAGAGAGCCTGAAAATGGCGGAAAAGGACCAGGGTGGGGCTGCAAACTGACACCTCAGGGAGAGAGGGATCTGGAAAGAATCGCTGGACAGGTGGCAGTTGCCAACAAGAAGCATTAGAACACATGCTGGGGTAAAAAATTGCTTCATTCATAATCCTGAAAAAAAAAAAAAGACAATAAAAGAGATAATGTTCAGCTAATCCAATCAATAAATGAAAATAAAGAAATAACCAGATCTTTGGAGGAAATTATGAGTAAGAGACTTTAATGAATATGAGACTCTGTATGAAAATATAAATGGAGGAAAATATGAATGTAATTTCTAAGTATAAATTTTTAAAAATGAATTTAGAAAGATAGAAATTCTAAACAAACCAATTACCATAGTAGAAAGAAAGTTATTGAAGAACATTAAGACAAAATGTATCAGGACAAGATATATTACATGTGACTTCTCTTGGGTCATTAAATAAAAATACTTTTAAAAAAATTTTATTTATATATTTGACAGAAGAGAGAGAAAGCACAAGTCCAGGAAGGGGCAGATGGAGAGGGAGAGGGAAAAGCAGACTTCCTCCTGAGCAGAGAGCCAGACCAGGTGCTGGATCCCAGGACACTGAGATCATGACCTGAACCCAAGGCAGGCGCTTAACTGACTGAGCCACCCAGGCACACCAATAAAAATACTTTTAAATGTTGCAAACTTTTCCTCAGCCTGGAGGAAGAGTTGTAATTAGAGGTTCAATCACAAAGCAAGTTCTCTCTTGTCTCCTACTGTCCTCTGAAATTGCTTAGTGGACCTGTTTTTTCTTTCCTCCCTCCCTTCCTTCCTTCCTTCCTTCCTTCCTTCCTTCCTTCCTTCCTCTCTTTCTCACTTCCTCTTTTCCTCTCTTCCTTTCTTTCTAAATCTCTGCGCATGGAGTAGCCCTATGACTTTCTTGGTCACACTGAAAAAATAAAATACTGCATTAATTTAGCAATTAGAATGTCCACTTTTAAGTAGAATCAACATTCGGATTTTCTTCTATTTCCCTCTCCTTAAGAAAGGACTTACTGCTAATAGAAACAGGTAGGCAATGATGACGTCAGTGTCTTTCTATTGTAGCTAGTTTCAGGTCATTAAATTTTTGCAAGTTCTTCAGAGTGTTCTGTCTTACCACTCACTTTGGTAGTTCCTGTCTCTCACCTTAGTGTCTGAACCAAAATTTCTATTGTTAACACTGTGACATAAAAATGATTCAATAAAATTTGCTAAATGAAGAGAGAAATCATAAAATTATTTGTGAAGACATTAAAAACGCCTTGATAAAATTCAATATCTATTTAAATATTTTTAACAAAGTAGGATTGGATAGATAATTTCTTAACTTGGTAAAATATATCTATCTCAACACTCAAACCAGTGCAATAATTAAAGTGTCTATTAGTGTGGTGGTATCCACTATCACCAGTATTACTTAACATAGTCTGGAGGTATCAGTATCAACAATTAGAAGAGAGAAAGAAATGAGAGATAAAAAGCTGGAAAGCAAAAGGTAAATTTCTTTTTTCAACAAATGATATAAGATCATACCTGGAAAATCTGAAAAATTAAATCTAAGAAAATCAATAATGTTGCTAGGGGTCATTCTATAAAAAATAATAACCAAAATCAATGATCCTTTTATGTAGTTACTTAAAAACCTATTTGAAAATATAATTGAGAAAAAAAGATAAAATTACAGAAAAAATACAATATTTAGAAGCAAACTTGTAAGAAATATGAATGATATACACGAAGAAAGCTCTAATGTGCTAATACAATACCCAAAAGTATAACTGAAAAAAGAAAAAGCATTTTCTATTCTTGAGTGGGAAGACATAGTATCATAAAAACATAGTTTTCTCTAAATTAATCTGAAAACTTAATTCAATCTCAATAAATATAAGTATTTTTTAGAACTAAATAATCTGATTCTAAGTTTTATGTGGAAAAAAGAGAGAAGTAATAAATTGCTTATGTTACAGATACTGGAACAGTATAAATACTACAGAATTTAAAACAACAACTGCTTGGATAGGCAAGTAGATCAATGGAAGTAAATAGAGAATCCAGAAAAAGGTACAATTTGTTAATAAGGGATTTTGGCATCTGGTGAGAATAATATTATAATCTAATGGTGAACAGATGAATTATTCAGTAAATAAGGATGAAACAGCTAAATGGGTACTAAAACAAATTCAAAGATTTAAATGTAAAAAGTGAAAGTATAAATATACTAGAAGAAATCATGAAAGACTTAAAAAAAATGTTCTTGAAGAGAAATAGTTTTTCTAGAGCTAATATAAGACACAAGCTATAAAAGATGTATAACTTTACATAAAAATAAAGTAAGTATGAGAAGATAAAATGGGGAAAAATAAATACAATTGACAAAGGATGGGTATTCAGATTATATATAGCTTTCCCAAAAATAAATTTCAGAAAAAGACCAGTAATCCAACAAATGTGAGATGAGACCATGAAGAAATAGTATATAGAAGGGAAAATAGAGATCATTCTATATCAATACATATTGTATAAATGTATACTCTTAAATGTATAAGAAGAGTCTAAACTTCACAATACAAGATAAGACAATCAAAACTACAAAGAAAATGTTCATGAATAAGATTGACAGAGATATTTAAAAGTTGATGCAGTGTTGGTGAAGGTGCAGGGAAATAAGCACTCATAGGTACTGGTGGAAATGTAAACTGGTATAATTCTGTGCAGGGCAATTTGTAATATCTATCAAAATGAAAAAAAGAAAACCCATATGCTTTCGCCACCAATATTGCTTCTAGAAATTCATCCTAAAGGGCTACTGGCACAGGTGCAAAATAATCTATGCATAGATATTTACTTCATTTTTATTTACAACCTCAAAAAGGGTGGAAATAAGCTAATTTTCCAACAATAAGGCACTACTTAATTACGCATATTCATGTGGCCTTTAAAAAAGGTGATGAAGTTTTATATGTATTGATATAGAATGATCTCTAGAAGTTACTATTGTATTATGTAATCATGTAATATTATGACAAAATAGAAACCTATTGCCACGTTATTCATGGTGAATAAGAGACTCCTTTTTTCCATATGACCTTTTGCACATTCTGAATTTTGTAGCATTTGAATTTTGCAACATGTGATTAACTTCATCTATTCAAAAGTATTTAACTTAAATTTGTTAAAAATAAAGAACTCTGATGATGCTGATGTTAATGATAGCTACCATATATTGAATTCCTCAAATAGGGGCTTTTATATATTATCGTATAGATTTCCACTTATTTGAGAGCAAGAGCACTCACATCCTTGAGTGGGGGGAGGGGCAGAGGGAGAGAAGGAGACTCCGCTGAGCTAGGAGCCTGATGCAGAGCCCTAGGCAGCTCGGTCTCACCACCCTGAGATCATGATCTCAGCCAAAATCAAGAGTCAGATGCTCAACCAACTGAGCCACGAGGCGGCCCATATTATCTTTTATATGTTATCAATGCTCATAGTGACTATTTAAGACCCATTATATAATCCCCATTTTAAAGATAAGGAAACTGAGGCTCGCAGAGACTAATTAATGTGCTCAATATTACAGAATTAATAGCTCACTAACCACCTGGAAATCAGGTCTGTCTAACCTCAAAGCCAGAGATATCCAAGGTTTGGCCAAGTTCAACTGAGCATCACATTTAACTAGGTTTAAATAGATGTTAACCATTTCTCTACCTCATTAAGCCACGTAGCACAACTTTTTCTTTTTAAGTGCCAAGTTTGATATAAATTAGCTAACTTTATTACTATAGTTTGTGATTTTATGTACATGAAATCTTGTTCTTTTGAAAGATCCAATTAAGGTTACATAAAGGTTTACAACAGTCCTGTTGTGTAAACGGTTCAACATTCCAACAACAAACTAGATAAACATTTTGCCAATCACTAATTAAAAAGCTGGCTCTAAGTACAATAACCTGGAGTCAGTTTGCATTCACATTTCTATTAAAGGCTAATGAATACACAGCTAAACTAATTTAGTCAAATTGTTCCTTCATTGTGTTCAAAGTTAAAACTAACAATTCAGCTTTAGCCCTGAGTCTTTTAAATTATTTTTTCCTCCCCTATAGAGTAAAAGTCTAATTAAAAGCTTTTAGTCTTTCACATTGTGCAGGCTGCTAAGTGATATTGTTTAGTCTGCAGGGATTCAATTATTACTTGGCTTTAAAATATACATTTCTACAAGGATTTTTTTTTTTAACCTACTTTGCCTGGAAGGTTTTGTGTTCTAAAATTTAATTTGATAACAAGATTACTAAATTGTGAAACAAAGAAAAATTATGTTTGGTGTGAGATTTTATGTATATTTGCATTTGGTGTACAATTTTAACTCAGCCTTAGGATTTAATGACTTATTCTAAGTTTCAAGTCAGGTGGCGTGGAGATATAAAAAGTATCCCAAATACTATATAGTACGTGTGGGTTTAACTCTGCATGTTCATAAACAGGACTGCTTATATAATTTGCAGGGCCTGGTACAAAATGACAATGTAGGGTCTCTCATGCAAAAACTAAGAATTTCAATATGGCCACAGCAGAACATTAAACCAAGCACAAGGTCTTTCTGACCATGAGTCCCTGTGCAGCTGCCTAGGCCGCGTACTTGTGAAGCCTGCCCTGCTCACAAGCGTCGAGTGTAGAACTCTTACATTATGTTACTATTACTTTTTAAATTAAAATGACTTTCCAAATCCCAGTGTACTAGACTGACAGACATGTTCCCATTTTTAAGCCTCCTGGCTTAGAGGTCTGAGGCCTTACAAAACATTGAAGGCTCCTGGTCTTCGTCTGCCCTGGTTGCCACCGAAAATGCTCAAAGTTTAAGGCCACTATTTTGCCTCTGTTGCTGAAGAGACCTGGAATGCTGGACTGCACTTGGTGCCTGGCATTCAGCTTTTCTAGCTGCACAACATTTATAATCCAAATCAATACATTTTGAGAGTAACCAGGGTCCATAGTGACCTAACTGGCCTGAAATGAGCCTGCCCAGGTGAGCTGAGAGGCATAATCATTCTCAGGCAGCCACTTAGTCCCCAAGTCTCCAGGTCTCCGGGCACCATGGAAGACTGGGACGGGATCTTCCACCCTTAACAGAACCTTCACACTTCCAGCCTCTCCATGGGCTTGGGGGAACTCTCCTCTCTGCAGCCTGGCAAGGAAAACTCGGGCGTAGAGAAGACAATCAATTCAAATTCGTTTGAACTGCCTATTTTTTTTTTTTTCCCTTTCTGCTTCTAATGAAGTGGTCAAAGACTGTCTCTCATTTTGGTTCTTCTAGCTATTTCATTTCCCAGACAGAGAATTGGCTATAGGTAGCCAGAATGTTTAAATACTACAAAACAAAAACAAACCACCACCACCACCACAAGAAGTGCTGGTATTATGGAAGAATGGGATTTTTGAAGTGTTATTTTTTTTTCACATGACAAATGTATGAACTTAAAAACAAACTAAAAAATGTGAAAATAATTTTGAAGAACATGTTTCTTAAAAAACATTTCCATTCCCGTTTTCTAAAAAAAAGAGATTGTGCAGCTTCAGGAAGCTGAGCCCTGTAACACTGAGCGTGGAGACAGATACTCAAACTGGTTTCACTGTGTCTTCTTGACTGGAAAAAAGAAAAAAAAAAGCACTTAAGGCTAAAATTAAAATCTTTAAAAATATTTTTATGGTATAGATGTGACCCAAGTATTGGATATTTTATAATGAATTTCATTATGAGTATTTGTTACTTATCTGATCGTCCTATTTTTCATGAGATTGAGCATTTAAAAGATTTTTTCCCAATGTGAACAGATTCTCTTAACCCTAGTTGACATCATTCAAATACAAACTAACGCTATATCTTAGAAATTGCCAAGTCAGAGAAATCAGGATAATTGGAAATTTTATGAAACAACTTCAATTGCTTCCCCTTGACCCCCTCCCTTCCTCTATTCAGTTTCCTTGATCCAGGCTTTCTCTCACTCAATGTCTTATTCAATTTTTCCTCAAACACCCAAATCATTCTTAATTTATAGCGTGCATACAATTTACAATCTTATAAACCACAGTTCATATTAGCATAATGGATTCTGTGAAGACCCTGTCACCCCTTCCCACCTAGGTGGTTGCAGAAAACTCATCCCCTCAGCCTGAGAGGAGCCCTCTCCCCTGAAGTTGGCAGGTCCTCAGACAACAACTTACACAACCTTGTTTTCAACAACATGTTAATCCCTCAGGTTTCTCACGTAAAGCTTGTAATGGTGGTAATTAGGTAAAAATGACTTTATTGTAATAGTTTCCTGTCATTGCCAATGTTACCTTAACCAAATTTTCACAGAAACGGAGAAACAGAGAATCTGCAGTTTACACTTACGGGGACTTCTTTTGCACAAGCTTAGTTTCTGCTTCAATGAAAGGCACATTCAGATGGAAACCTTTAGGGAATAGTTAATGGCCAAAATGAATTTCCCTTAATACCCCCACTAAATTGTCAGCTTGCTAGCATAAGACTATCTCAATAACAGCTAAATTAGAAGTGTAATTGAATGAGATGTCAGTACAGAAGAACAAACTGGTGAAACTTTCTATTTAAACTCAGTTTTCAATAGTCTGCCAAGTCCTTAGTCTTCAGAGCTATCAGTTTGGTTAAAAAAACAAAACAAAACATATTCATGATTGTGTAGTTTGTTTTCATTTGTACCACTTCAGTCCCTTAAGAGAACTTTGTTTTAAACAGTCCCTTTCTGTTTCCCTACCAGCCTACTGTTCTCTGGCTTTTCCTTTAATTGCCTTCTCTAAGTACATTCCTCCACTGGAGGAAGTCATGGCACCATTTGGGGATCTGAGATACTTTAGAGTCCACAGTAATGATGTCAGAGGGGAAGGCTTCCTGACTTCACATTTTTCCTGAACCACTCTCCCACTACCTCTCTCTCTCTCTAAATTAGTTAGCAATCCAGAAGGGCCTAGAAAATTTCTATCGGCTCACTGAGGGTCCAGTAAAGTTAATGAGATAATGAAGTTCTCGTTCCAGCCAAAGGCAGAGCTGACACCAGCCCAGACCTCTACCACTCTCCTCGTTAAGCCACCTGTCAGGTGACTAATTGTTAATTTTCTATCTCTACTTCCATGAGTTTTAGCTTTTCTTATTGTTCCTTCTCTATGCTTTTGTTCTTTTCTTCTTCAGCCCCCTGAGGCTCGTTGTTTCTATTTCACTTAAATTCATATTGCTGTTTTCTCTTCATGTTTTTCTCTTGCAAGACTTTTTGGCTCTTCCATTTCAAAATACCTGCCGAGTGAATGAATGAATGGAATGGAATGACATCAGGATAGCAGTGGTAGTGTAGTGTCTGGGAATACGTATATAGTGCTCTTTGGGCTGGTTTTTTTTTTTTTTTAAGATTTTATTTATTTATTTGACAGAGAGAGAACACAAGCAGGGGGAGCAGCAGGCAGAGGGAAAGAGAGAAGCAGACTCCCACTGAGCAGGGAGCACGATGTGGAGCTCAATCCCAGGACCCTGGGATCATGATCTGAGCAGAAGGTAGACACTTAACAAACTGAGCCACCCAGGTGCCCCCAGGGCTGGTATTTTCTTGGATGGTGCTCAGTTCCACACAGGATGAAGAGTAAACTATGAGTGTTTCTCAACATTTTCTTTTATTAAACTAGAAGCTGTTTTCAAGTTGGGCAAAATCACAAGTTGCTCCTGTAAGCCACAAAATTAGTGGCTTAAAACAATACAAATTCATTATTTCACAGTGGTATATGTCAGGTGACCGAGTGGGTTCAGCTTGGTCCTCTGCTCTGGGTCTCGCAAAGCTGAAATCAAGGTGTTGGCACCCTGAATTCTTACTGAGATGCTCTCAAGGGGAAACTGCTTTCGGGTTCATTCAGGATGTTGGTAGATTTCAGGTCTGTGTGACTGTAGAAGTGAGGTACATGTTTCTTTGATCAATGTCAGCTGGAGCCTCCCTAACTTCCTTAAGCCTGTCTGAATTCGTCACCCTTCCATCTTTAAGGCAGCGACTGCATATCCAGTCCTTCTCACACTTTGAATTTCTGACTTCTCTTCTGCCTCAGGTAGAGAAAATTTTCTGTTTTTACTGGCTCGTATAATTGGATTGAGCCCACCTAGATAACCCAGAATAATCTATCAATTTTAAACTCTATACCTTAATTACCTCTAAATTTCTTTTGCTACACATGGGGCTCCTGGGTGGCGCACCCGGGTAGGCATCTGCCTTTGGCTCAAGTCATGAGCTCAAGGTCCTGGGATCAATGAAGCCCTGCATCCAACTCCCTGCTCAGTGGGGAGCCCTCCTTCTCCCTTTCCCTCTGTCCTTCCCCCCTACTCATGCTCTCTCTCTCAAATAATTTTTTTAAAATCTTTTAAAAAAATAAATTTATTTTGCCACACAGTGTAATATTCCCCTATGTTCCAGTAATCAAGATAGGTACATCTTTGGGGGACCATTCTGCCTACTACAGTCTCCAAATCAGAATTTTCCCAAGGAATTCTGATCAACCATTTTTAATTCCCATGTCATTGTGAATAATTAGCAAAATTAATAATTAGCAGTAATTAGCACCACTGAAAGCATGGAATTTTAAAAATCTTGTCAATAATCTAGCATCTTTTGTGAAAATAATATAAATGAGTTTTTAAAATTTGCATACACTAAGGTTCACTCTTTGTGTTGTGAAGTTTATTGGTTTTGACAAATGTGTGTCAAGCATCCACTATTAAAGTACATGCAGAATAGTTTCACCTATGTGCTTCACCTATTTATCCCTAACCCATCTTCTTGAACCCTTAACAACCACTGATCTTTTTCCTCTCTCTGTTTTTTTGCCTTTTCCAAAATGTCATATAGTTGGAGTCATACGATGTGTAGACATTTCACTTAACAATAAACACTCAAGGTTTCCCCCTATATTTTAACTGCTTGACAGTCCATTTCTTTTTATTGCTGAGTAATATTCCATTGTATAACTGCATTACACATCTTGATTGCTTCCAGCTTTTGGTGATTATAAATATAGCCGCTATAGACAGTCATGCTCAGGTTTTGCTTTATTTTGTTTTGTTTTGGACATAGTGTTTAATTAAATTGTGTAAATACCAAGAAGCATGATTGTTGGAATGTATGATAAGACTTTAACTTTGTAAGAAACTGCCAATCTGCCCTCCAAAATGGCTGTACCAATTCATATTCCCACCAGCGATAAATAAAAGTTTCTATGGCTCTGTGTCCTTGCTAGGATCTGATATTTCAGTTTTTTTGGATCTTAGCCATTCTAATAGGTATGTAATGATATCTCATTGTGGTTTTGATTTGCATTTCCCTAATGACAAATGGTGTTGATCTTTTCATATGCTTAGTTTCCATTTGTATATCTTCTTTGTTGAGGTGTATTCAAATATTTTACCATTTTTAATTTTGGGGGGGTGGTAGTTAAGAGTTTTTGTATTTTTTGAATAGAAATCTTTTATCAGATAATGTGTTTTTGCAAATATTTTCTCCTACTCTGATTTACCTCTTAATTCTCTTAGCAATATATTTTGAAGAGCAGAAGCTTTTATTTTAATAAAGTCCAATATCAATTTTTCTTTCATGTATCCAACTTTTGGTGTTGTATCTATAAACTCATCACCAAACCCAAGGTCACCTAGCTTTCTCCTATGTTTTCTCTAGATGTTTTATAGTTTTCATTCTACATTTAGGACTTTTTTTACATTTATATTTTAAGTTAATTTATATGTAAAGTGTAAGGGCTGTGTCCAGATTCTTTTTGCATATAGATGTCCAATTAAATTGTCCCAGCACCATTTATTGAGAAGACTATCCTTTCTCCATTGAATTTCCTTTGTTCTTTTGTTATGAATTAGTTGACTGTATTTGTGTGGGTCTGTTTAGGGGCTTTCTATTCTCTCGCATTGTTTAATGTGTCTGTCTTTTTTTTTTTTCTTTGCCAGTACCACACTGTCTTGAACATTGTAGCTTTACAGTATGTTTTGAGGTCTAGTAATATCCATTCTCCAATTTTCTCTTCTTCAGTATTGTGTTGACTATTCTGCCACTCTCCCTGCTCACTCATGCTATCTTGCTCTCTCACTCTTTCTTAAATAAATAAATAAATAAATAAATAAATAAATAAATAAATAAAATCTTTAAAAATTCTAATCATTCTTTGCTGGCATAAAGGAAAACAATTGATTTTTATCTATTTACCTTGTATCATGTGACAATAGAATTGCCTGTTAATAACATTTCAGGAGATTTTTTTGTTGATTCTTTAGAATTTTCTACATAGAAAGTCATGCCATCTGCGAAGATAGATTTTTTTTCTTCCCAGTCTTTACACATTTTATTTTTCCTGTCTTATTTCACTACTTATGATTTAGAGTCTGATATCAAATAGAAGTAGTGAGAGGGGACATTTTTGTTTTTTTCCCCAATCTCAGAGGGAAAACATCCAGTTTCTCACAATTAGGTATGATGTTAACTTTAGGTATTTTTGGTAGATATTCTCTACCAAACTGAGGAAATTTCTCTTTATTCCTAGCTTGCTGAGAGTTTTTATCACAGATAAGGTTGGATTTTGTCAAATGCTTTTTCTATATCAATTGTTATGAACATGTGATTTTTCCTATTTAGCCTGTTGATGTGGTAAATACATTCATTGATATTCTAATGTTGAACCAGCCTTGAAAAACAGTAATAAATCCCACCTGGTTATCAATATAATTGGTGATTGGATTTTAATATGTTGTTAAGGATTTTTGTATCTTTGTTCATAAGAGATATTTGGCTATAGTTATTCTTTCTGGTAATGCTTTTGGTTTTTGGTCTGCGTTTTGCATTAATATATTTTTTTATTGTGACAAAATATGCATAACATAATATTAATCATATTAAAGTATACATTTCAGTGAAATTAAATACATTCATAATATTGTATAGCCATCACCAGTATCTATAAAAACCTTTTCATCATCCCTGAAAAATATTTCTGTACTCATTAAGCAATAGTTCTCCCCTCCTTCCTCTCACCAGCCCTGACAACCTCTATTCTACTCTGTGTCTCTATAAGTTTATCTATTCTTGATACTTCATCTGTGTACTCTGTCATTTTATGTACACTATTTGTTCTGCTTCTGGCTAATTGTCCTAGGCATAATTAAAGAATGTTAAAGAATATATCAAAAAGTCATTCTTTATGGCTGAATAATATTTCAGTATTCAATATTTCATTATACAGTATATAAGAGCACATTTTTTTCCCATTATCTGTTGATGGGCACTTGAACTGTTTGCACATTTGGCTATTTTGAATAATGCTGCTATAAGTATTCGTGTACAAATATCTGTTCAAGATCCTTATTTCAGTTCTTTTGGGTGTATATCTAGGAGTAGAATTGCTAAGTCAAATGGTAGTTTTATATTTTACCTTTTGAAAAACCACTGTTTTTGACAGTGGCTGCATGATTTTACATTCTCATCAACAGTGCACAAGGCTGCCAATTTCTCCATACGCTTACCAACTTTTGTTATTTTCTGTTTGTTAAATTATAACCATCCTAATAGATATGAAGTGGGATCTGATTGTGGTTTTAATTTGTATTCCCCTAATAACTAATGATGTTGAGCATCTTTTCATGTATTTAGTGGCCATTTGCTCTGGAAAATATCTATTCAAGTTCTTTGCCCATTTTTAAATTGAGCTGCTTATTGTTGTTGTTGTTGTTTTTAGGACTTGTTTATATATTCTGGATATCAATCCCTTATCAGATATAGAATTTGCAAATACTTTCTCCCATTCAGTAATTTGTCTTTTATTTTCTTGATAGTATTCTCTGATACACAAAAATTCTTAATTTTGATGAAGTCCAGTTTATTTTTTCTTTTGTTGCCTGTACTTTTGGTGTCATATCCTTAAAGTCAGTGCCAAATCTGACACCATGAAGATTTCCTCCAGTGTTTTCCTGTAAGAACTTTATAGTTTAAGCTCCTAAATTCAGGTCATTTATAGTTTGAGGTAATTTTTGTGTATGGTGTTAGTTAAGGGTTCAATTTCTTTCTTTTGCATATGGATATCCAGTTTTGCTACCACCATTTGTTGAAAAGATTGTCCTTTTCCCATTGAATGGTCTTGGCACTCTTGTCAAAAATCAATTGACCATATATGTGGCGGTTTACTTCTGGGTTCCCTATTCAATTCTCTTGGTTCATATGTCTATCCTTATGCCAGTGCCATACTCTCTTGGTTACGATGGCTTTATAGTTAAGTTTCAAAATTAGGAAATGTGAGTTCTCTAACTCCAAACTTTATTTTTCTTTTTCAAGATTGTTTTGGCTATTTGGAATTCTTTTCAATTCCATATGAATTTGATGATCAGTTTTTGTCCATAAATCTGTTTCTAAAAAAAAAAAAAAAAAAACACATCGAGTAGTCTATTTGCATATTGAAGAGATTCTAGTAAGATATTACCCACTAAAAATTAACAGCAATAGATTGTACTACCATATAAATACATCAGTTAGTAACTCTTTCATCTAAATAAGAAAACATTCCATTCTGGGGGCGCCTGGGTGGCTCAGTCCTTAAGCGTCTGCCTTTGGCTCAGGGTGTAATCCTGGCGTTCTGGGAGGCGTTCTGGGATCAAGCCCCACGTCAGGCTCCTCCACTGGGAGCCTGCTTCTTCCTCTCCCACTCCCCCTGCTTGTGTTACCTCTCTTGCTTGCTGTCTCTATCTCTGTCAAATAAATAAATAAAATCTTTAAAAAAAAATTCCATTCTGGACAAAAGTAAATGACATGAAACACTCAACTATTGCTGCATAAGAAGGATTTTGTTTCTAACTACACTTTCAAATCATTTGTATACTGTTCCTGTTCTCGATCCTGGTCACACATAAGAACCACCTAAGCTTTTAAGAAAAGTATGCAACCCCACTCTCGATAATGGATAGATCAACTAGAGAAAAGTAAATAAATAGGTGACTTGAACAACAACAACAACAAAATAAAACCACTAGATAGACCTAACAGACATATATAGGACACTTCACCCAACAACAGCAGAAGAGACATGCTTTTTTCTTAAGATTTTATTTATTTATTTGAGAGAGAGAGAGAGCACACAAGTGGGAAGAGGGGCAGAGGGGAGGGAAAAGGAGAGAATCTCAAGCAGACTCTGTGCTGAGCACAGAGTCCACCACTCAACTCGATTTTAAGACCCTTAGAACATGACCTGAGCTGAAACCAAGAGCACGATGCTCAACCAACTGAGCCACCCAGGAACCCCCAGAAGAGATATTCTTAAGTGCACATGAAACATTCTCTAGGATAGACCATATGTGAGGCCACAAAAAAGTCTTAGTAAATTTTAAAAGACTGAAGTTATACAAAGTATCTTTTCTGACCACAAATAAAAGAAAGTTAGAAATCAATAATTAGTGGGAAACAGGAAGAGTCACAAATATATGGAATCGAACAATGCACTTTTAAACAAGCCAAAGGTCAAAAAAAAAATTATAAGGAAAATTAGACCGAAAGGTCAAAAAAGAAATCATAAGGAAAATTAGGAAATACTTAGAGACAAATGAAAATAAAAATACAACATCTTGGTATGTCAGTTAGGTCTCAGTTTACCATTTAAAAACCTAAAATTTTCTTCATGCTAAAAATGAAAGAGTAGTGGGACACCTGGGTGGCTCAGCTGGATAAGCGGTTGCCTTCCGCTCAGGTCGTGATCTTAAAGGTCCTGCATGGGCTCCTTGCTCAGCGGGGAGCCTGCTTTTCCCTCTGCCTGCCACTCCCCCTGCTTGTGCTACTCTCTCTCTCTGATTAAAAAAAGAAGAAGAAAGAGTAGGCATTTTAGCTGTCAAAGTTCTTACTTGCAAAGATGAAACTAAAGATATATGGATTAATATATGGATTAATTAATGGATTGTTCTCCAAAAAAGATAATTTCATTTTATTGTTAGATCTCATCAGCCTAGAATAGATCTCTAAAATTGGTATCAAATATCTACCATAGATTCTCTGGGCTCTCTGATTCATGAAAGAAATATTGGCATTTTAAACATATATGGCTATCCCCTTGAATGAGAATTCAGATTCTTTCTTTCATGGCTAATCTTTCAATCAACAGGAAACATTTAATTGTATTTCTAAATATTCAATACAATTATTCAAACTGCAATATAAATTGAAGAAGGTGAAAATACTGCACATTTGCAATCTAGGAAATATGATGAATTAGGTAAGAAAAATTCATGTATTAAGTGAGGAAATGTAATAAAATATCAATATTCAATTTCTTTTCATTGATTAGGTCTTAATTTTAGGAAATGTTTAATAAAACTTTTATTTACTTTTATAATTAGCAAATCAGTCACCTGAAAGATGAGGTAGTATATATTTTTTTAAAGATTTTATTTATTTATTTGACAGAGAGAGAGAGAACAAGCAGGGGGACCTGCAGGCAGAGGGAGAGGAAGAAGCAGGCCCCCCACAGAGCAGGGGAGCCCAATGCAGGGCTTGACCCCAGGACCCCGAGATCATGACCTATGCCAAAGGCGGCTGCTTAACCGACTGAGCCACCCAGGCACCCCGAGGTAGTATATTTTTCTTAAATAACAATAATTTGGAAAAGTAATACCTTTTGGTTCATTTTACAGTCTGCTTGTATGTTTTACCTTAAACCTGGAATACTATTTTATGTAATGAAAAATCAGTATGGTCAGACAAATTTAAATATAGCTGAAGGTTGGAAGAGGGTATATTCTGAAGTGGGATTAAAATGTGCATTTCATGGTATCTGAGGGTTTAGGAAAAGGGACATGAGCAAAAGTCAGTAATTGGAACAGATCATATTATTTTATTATTATTATTATTATTATTATTATTATTATTATTATGAGATCAAATTATTGGCACCAGATTTGCACCTAAATTTTCTTTTCTTTTCTTTTTTTTTAAAGATTTTATTTATTTATTTGACAGAGAGAGACAGCCAATGAGAGAGGGAACAGAAGCAGGGGGAGTGGAAGAGGAAGAAGCAGGCTCCCAGCAGAGGAGCCTGATGTGGGGCTCGATCCCAGGACTCTGGGATCACGCCCTGAGTGGAAGGCAGACGCTTAACGACTGCGCTACCCAGGCACCCCTGCACCTAAATTTTCTAAGAGTTTTATACTTTGAGAAAGCAATTCCTGGGTTGTAAAACTTGTAAGAGGCTGCGGGAAGAGTTACATCTCAAAGGTGCAGAGAAAGAATTTACAGTCATAAGTTATGTAAAGTAAATGCTCTAAGTAAGGGATGTCAGGAGACTACGGGGATGCAGAAGCCTGTCTAAAGTTCAGAGAGTCTGAGGGAAAAGTTAAAACCATCTTGGTCATAATTCCAACTCTTTTTTTGATTACAGGTCTATTCAGATTTTGTATTCCTCTTTGAGTCATGTTGATAGTTTGTGTCTTTCTAAGAATTTGCCCATTTTATCTAGATTATCTGAATTTTGGAATACAGTTGTTCCTTTTATTACCTTATCATTCTTTTCATTTCCTGATTTATTTTAGGAAATAGGATAAAGTTGGTCCCTATTTCTTTCAAAGCACAAGTTGATATATTTTAATGACTGATTTAATGGTTTGTTTTATTCATGTTTCTCCATTTTGTTTCAGTTTTATTAAGTTCTTTATCTAGAAAACTATTTTGTTTATGGTTTCATATTTCTCAACAATAAGTCATTAATAGTATTGTTTATACTTAAGTTTTTTTCTTTATCTGTAGTTATGACACTTTTATCATTGTTAATATGTCTTTTCTTGATAAATCTTATCATAAATTTGTCCATTTCCTTACTTTTCAAAAAAAGCCATATTTTGGGTCCATTGACCCTATTTTACCTTTATTTTCTATTTTATGATGTTTAGCATCATATTTATTTCATTTTGTTCTTTGAATTTAGTCTATTGTGATTTTTCTGACTTTATAACTGTAACAGATAACTCAATAATTTTCATTATAACTTGTTTTGTAAATAGTTAGGTGATCAGTAACCCTTTAAGGAACACTTAGACTCCACACTATGGTTTTGCTATGTTGTAAGCTTATTATCATTCTTTTTCAGATATTGTCTAATTTCCAGTACAATTTCTTTCCTTTTTTGCTCACAAATTATGTAAGACTATTGTTACCTTTTAATTTACGGTATCTTGCTCATCTGATACTTGTAATTCACTCATTCTTCCAAGTTCATTCCTCCTGTGAAAGTTTCTCCTCCCTACAGGATTAGATATCCTATTTCTTCTGTACCCATCAGTCTCTAGTCATCTTTGTGATTTCTCCAGTTTAAGTAGTTTTGCACAGATGTTAAGACCTGTGTCTATGTGCAAACACTTTCTTATCTTCCACTGTGCCTCAGTGCTTGATTTCCTCTCCTCACTCCAATCTATTTGGTTACTGGTTTCCAACATTCCTGCTCTCAGTCCACATGTTCTCCCATGGGCATGAGGTTATTTCTCCCAACTGCCCTAAATCTCAGCCCCACTCTTGTTCTTCCCTTTGTACCAATGAGCAATCCTAGGATGCCCTACCAATAGAGAGGAGATTGGCTTATCAGAGGTCAGGTATTATCAACCTTCCAGGAATTTTCCAGTTCTGTGGATTCCTTTTTTAACAGCTCTTATCATCTTTCTTTTAAAGTTTTTATTTAAATTCCAGTTAGTTAACATACACTGTAATATTATTTCCAGGTGTACAATTTAGTGATTCAACACCTACATACAGTATCTAGTGCTCATCACAAGTGCACTCCTTAATCTCCACCGCCTATTTCACTCATCCCCCCGCCCACCTCCCTTCTGGCAAGCATCTTAACTGGCCCCATAGTGTTGCTTATTCCAGCCAATGGAGTGAGAAGCAGTGGTGACTCTCTTAATTTTTTCCTTTGTCTTAGCTAAATACTGAGTGGAATGTTGAACAGTGATCCCTGTTCTTGACTCCTTTTCCCATCTTCAAAGTATTTAATATTTAAGGGCAATTGAGGTTTATTTTCATCAAGTCCTAAAAAAGGCATGTATTAGATTCATTGGGTCTTCTGTTCACAAGTACGTTTCCCTATCACATGTAACAGAATTTAGTTATATCTATTTGAATGATCATCTTGGGAAAAAAATAAAATAAAAGGCTAGTCCTTGATTACTTTACTCCAGCAAGCTCAAATAATCCTGCTGCCAAAAGATTTTAAATTTTACTCCTAATTAGAGACCATATGCTGAAAAACAACTCATAGAGCAAGGTCTGTGAGGCCTTCCTTTGGTTCAGTATCAACCTATTGGGTTTTTTTCCAGACTTCCTCACCAACAGAGGGGATATTTTTTTGTCTCCTGTCATGTGTGTATGGTTACCAAAGGCACCACCTTGGCAAGAGAGCTGAGGCCAATTCTGGGGTCATAATTTGGCTCTATTCTACCCCAAATTCCATCGACTCCCTCTAGAGGTATATTTTCACTGGTCTGCAAACAAAGCAACTAGAAAGTGCCTCTGCATCTTTGTTACTGAAACCTTATGTGAGATAAGTGGAGAAACTAGTTATTTGGTATGGTCACCAACTATTGCTACTTGGTGTATAAAATTTGGCTCTACCGTGCATGTTGAGAGTAGATTCTGGCCAGCCACATGCCTACTCCTTGTTAGTGACAACTACTTTTTTTTTATAGTAATTTTTATTATATTATGTTAGTTACCATACAGTACATCCCTAGTTTTTGATGTAAAGTTCGATGATTCATTAGTTGCGTATAACACCCAGTGCACCATGCAATACGTGCCCTCCTTACTACCCACCACCAGCCTATCCCATTCCCCCACCCCCCTCCCCTCTGAAGCCCTCAGTTTGTTTCCCAGAGTCCATAGACAACTACTTTTAACACAGAGGTCCTAATCTGTGAGTAGAATACAGGTTTTCATTTTCAGTCAGACAGGTTCACAAAAGCTTTTGGCCTTTATTCCATATTCTTTGTCTTGGTATAGCTCTAAACCCTCAAAGCCAGGACCTGCATAAACAAGGAATTACAGAGCATGATCAGCAAAGGCTAAGGTGAAGCTCACACTAGACCATTTTCAGGTTCTTACAATCTGTTTGGTGTCCACCCAGAGCTCTAGGAAAACATGGAAGGCTGGGGGTGAGTTGGACTGGGAATCCAGTCATCAAATGAGCTTCTCCTGATTTTCCTGGCTTTCTTCAACTGTACGTTTATAAAATAGAGTTAGATTATTAAGCAGTTTAGTAACTTGGGAATGGTTTTGTTTTGTTTTTAAAATTTTATTTATTTGAGAGAGAGAGAGAGAACACACATAAAGAGGGGGTGGAGGGGGTGAAGGGGGAACTGGGAGAAACAGACTCCCTGCTGATCAGGGGCTCCCATGCTGGGGCTTGATCTCGGGACCCTGAGATCATGACCTGAGCTGAAGGCAGATGCTTAACTGACTGAGCCACCCAGGAACCCCCTGGGAACAGTTCTTCACAGCTCTGTTAAGCCTCCAGTAATTTTTATTTCTTTATAATTGGCAGGGCGTTGCCAACTGGTGTTGGCTGGTAACTTTCCAGCACTGATGGCTCATTCTGCATTTGAACACTCTGTGCCCAACATATTTGAGAAAAGTTGGGAACTGGTAATTTCAAATCCATCCTCTAAAACTCTTCAGTAGTTTAAGAACTGGTTATTCATGTTTCTTCTAAGTCCTGCAGAAAATAATTATTTCATCTAATTAAAGCAATACTTCTGGCTAATTGGTATCCCTAATTACCTTTTTTTGTTAATCAATGAAAAGTGGCAGTTGTCCCTGAAATACCTTGGACTTTTCTTTTAAATTGATAGAATCCCACAGATCACAAGACATAAGTTCTTTGTGTTTGAAAAGCATGGGTATTTTCCTAATTATTTTGGAGTAGAGAGGAAAGAGAGAGGGAGACCGGTGAAGATAATGGAAAGGGAGAAAGATTGTGTGCGTGTGTGAGAGAAAGAGAGGGAGGGAGAGGTGAGGGAGAGGGCAAACAGAGAGAGAGGGAGAAGTGAGGGAGAGGGCAGACAGAGACGATTCCAGGAGACTTAGAAAAGAACAGAAGTAGAAAAGTCCCAAGATTAGATGATTCTTAGTTCCTAAGAGTTGCCCAGGTAGGGGGCAAAGACCTCCAAAGTCTGCATAGCATTCTGAGTCTGCTGGACTCTGAGCACAGGGACTCACTGCTTCTACCTGTGACAAATGAAAAGCAAGGCCGCCAGCTCTGAATGGGCCACAACCCACGGGGAAAAAGAGGTTTCGAAGTTAAGCCAAGATCAGTCCCTGGGAGGACTATGTAAATTGCTGGGAACTTTGCATATCTGGGGGGGGGGGGAGGAACAACAACAACAAAAAGAGCAGAGATATTGTTCAAAATTTAGTTGATTTAAAGGAAAAAAAGAAGAGAAATGCTCCAGTTTTGCATACTTGAGATTTTCTTCAAGATTCATATCTGCTAAAGAATGGTAGAATTTATATACTAGAAATCAGCCCAGAAACTATTGACACTAGTATCTTTATAAATTAGGCCTACTTGATTATTGGCCCGCAATAAGTGAATTCCCAAAATATATTCCTCAACCTCCTGGTATTTTGGTTAGCTCTGAACATCACTGATGACACAAATAAGTCTTTGTTTTGTCAGTTACATTCAAATTTCATTAAAATTTCTCTAGCCTCAACCACCATTTTGGGGATCAACTTGACAATATCTATTAAGGTTGAATGTGCAAAAAAACCAAAAAACACTCATGAACCAACAATGCTGCTGCTATGCATATATTCTAGAGAAACACATGAATATATGCACAGGGGATAGACACAAGTGTGCTCACCGTTTCCCCACCAAAAAGCTGGGGGGAAATTTTTAATATCCATTAATAGGAGAATGAATAAATAAATTGTGGTCTATTTATGAAGTGGCATATATAGTGGTCAGTTCAAATGAATGAAATGGATCCTAATGTACCAATATGGTCAGATCTCAAGAGCATATTAATTGAGTGGAAAAAGCAAGTTACACAGTGATACCATTTACTTAAACTTTTTTTTTAAGATTTTATTTATTTATTTGACAGAGAGACAGCGAGAGAGGGAACAAAAGCAAGGGGGAGTATGAGAGGGAGAAGCCGGTTTCCCGTGGAGCAGGGAGCCCAATGCAGGGCTAGATCCCAGGACCTCGGGATCATGACCTGAGTGGAAGGCAGACACTTAATGGCTGAGCCACCCAGGCACCCCTTACTTAAACTTTTTAAATGCACAAAACAATGCTAACATTAGATTATTGAATGTGTAAAAAGTATTAAAAATAAAACACTTGAAAAACCATGAGAGTCTCTTAACTATGGGAAAGACAGTGAGGGTTGCTGGAGGGGGTGGGTGGAGGAATGGGGTAATTAGGTGATGGGCATTAAGGAGGGCATGTGATGTGATGAGTACTGAGTATTATATGCAACTGATGAATCACTGAACTCTACCTCTGAAAATAATGATGTTCTATATGTTGGCTAATTGAATTTAAATTTTAAAAACTTTAAAAATTTAAAAAAATAAAAAACTCAAATGAATAAGATAAAGAAAAATTCCACTAGAGGCTGACTCTAGTGAGAGAGAGGAAAGTATACCTGCAGGCTGAATACTAAGGGGCCACAGTTGTATCAGAAATGCTTTGTTAAATTAAAAAAAAATTGTGGCAAATAACACAAAATATCAACATTTGTTATTTATTATTTCTGGATGGTTCATATTGTTATATTGTTATAATATTTTCTGCCCTTTATTTTAGAATTTTATGTAATATTTTAAAAAGTTGTTCCCCTCTCCCACTCACTGAGAGCGATTCCATATAAGATTTCTAATAAGTCCTGGGGCGCCTGGGTGGCTCATTCAGTTAAGTGTCTGCCTTTGGCTCAGGTCATGATCCCAGAGTTCTGGGATCTAGCTGGCATTGAGCTTCCTACTCGGGGCGGGGGCGGGGGGCTGCTTCTCCCTCTCCCTCTGCTGCTCCCCCTGCTTCTGCTCTGTCACTCACGCTCTCTCTCTCAAATAAATAAAATATTTTTTAAAAAATTTCTAATAAGTCCTTAGATTCTGCTTAGATATTAACTGAACATCTGTCTGTCTTCAAATCTCCTTTGCTAAACATACGTGTAGACAACTAACAAACTAGAATCACCTAAATGCTTTAGCAGAAGCAACAGGCTCCATGCTGTATGTGTAGAGGGAGATGGGCGAAGGGGCAAAGAAAGGAGAGATGGAATCTCATTGGCCTTCCGGAAGGCTTCTCAGAGGTGGGGCCATTTGTGCTGGGCTTTATTGAAATCCCATTCATTCTTCAAGTAGAACATTCCAGGGAACAGAGATATGAAAACTGCTCAGTGCACTCAGAGAGCAATAAAACATCTGGCATCCCCTGAGAGAAGAATTCTCATAGGGATGTCTGTGAAGTGAGGCTCGAACCTGGCTGGAATCAGATCTTGGCAGAGTGCTAAATGCTATCAGCCATCAGCACTAAAGAGTTTGCATAATATTGTAAAAGTAATGGGAAACCACAGAGTTTTCTAAGGAGGTGAATGATACGAAGTAGCCTGTATTTGGGTAGATAGCTCTGAAAAAAATTTAAAGAGTTAAAGTAAAATATAACCTGAAAGCTGGCAAACAATTAGATACACATTTAGAGATGAAGGACTACGTCTAACCTACAAGGCAGTCCTAATCTATAAGGACTCACTATAGGTCAGAGATGAAGAGAGCTGAGCAACAGGTGCATTTATAAAGTGAATCAAAAGGGGACAGGGTGGTGGGGGGAGGCTGTGAGTGGATCACCTAAGGCTGGGAGCTGAGGGAGAGGGGCTGGCAAAGACAGCTGTGTACCAGCCACTGGAGCAGGGAGGGGGACTTGAGAAAGAAATTAGAAATCAATGTAGGAGAGGATTTCTAGGAGGGGATGTTACTGTCAAATGTTTCATGGCCTTAAGATGGATGAGGTTCCAGCCGATGATATCCGAGAGCAGCTCCAGTCTAGTGATGGGGGAAGAAGGCACGTTCCATGGTGATAGAATGAGACTGACGCTCATTGTAGAAGTATAATGGCAAAGGAAAGAGAAACTTGGGGTAGGAGCTTTAGAAGAAAGAAAACTGATTCATAATTGTATCTGAAGTTTATTTTCAGATCTATTATATAATATACGCCTTTCAGATGTATAACATTCAGAGCATCAGGCTTATAATAAGTTGGGTTATTTGGGAGCTTTTAAAAAAGGGAACCGTGGTAGAGTTCTGACTTTTAGCAAAGGCAAGAGACCAATGAATTATCTCATTATGAATTATGCTGTTCATTTCATTTATCATTTGTACCCAATACTGGATTGAAAGAAGCTTTTATAAGCAATTCTATAAGAGTGAAATTCAGGGGTTTGTAGAACAAAAAACACAGCATTTTTAGACAAGGGTATCATTTTTTTGTTTGTTTGTTTTTCTTTGCTGAATGAGGTTCGCAAAAGAAACCTTGAGGGAAGGGAGTCATGTTTTGGACTAACTCTTTTAAGAAGACATAAAGAGGTGTTAATGAGCGTTCTTTGAGTCTCCAAAGGCTTTGTAGTATGTCATATGAATAAAGAGAAGAAGGTAGGCTGTCCAGGGAAATCACTGATTAAATTGCATGCTGTGGAGGGGTGCTTGGGGAGTATTGAGATGGCCAGAAATAGAACTGTTTCTCAAACTTTCTAGGCAGACCAGGTGCCACCCAATACAGGACTAAGTTTTCTCTGGGTGCAGCTGGCTGTGGGTGGAAGAGTTGTACCCACCCAAGCTGTGAATTAAAAACTAATTTCTTTGAAATTGCCTTAGTTAGAAAGTATTCTCTTTCTCCCTCACTCACCAGGCGCTGGATGTTTTCAGTTTCTGGAACTAGTGTGGACAGTGAGGGTTCTCTGCCGTTGGTCTGTATCTGATCCATCTCACATTGATAGTATTTTATACTTTATTAAACACATTCATTTAGCCTTGGAAGCAGGAATTCTAGTCTCTCTTTTGCAGAGGAGGGAGGACACAAAGGCTCAAAGATGAATTCTCCTAACTGCTGAGAAGTGTTGTGAGAACTCAGCCCACAGGAAGGTTTTGCTCCTTTACTGTTCAATTTGGAAGTGTCAGTGGAATTATTTCGCTCCTTCATTACTTCTCCTTTTGGTCATTCTACCCAAGAATGAGCATGATATTTTGGCCAAAGGTTGGGGCGCTGAATGGCCTTTATACAAATGGTTGTAAGTCTCTGTGGCTATGGGTAGAAACAAGCTGTGTTCCTCCTGATGCCTAGGTTCTTAGAAGAGGGGTCTCTAATATCTTTGTTGTCATATACACATCTGGGTGAGTGGTACAGACCAGTTATTTCCACCCTCCACTGCAGAAACTGTGTGAGAGGTGGTTAAAGATGCTTCCTGGAGCTTACGGCACCTGGGTTCCCAAATCTTCGCTTCCTCTTCTACAGTACCTCCGCTCAGAGTTTTGTAAAGGAATCCACACAAGAGCTACCACGAAGCACAGTGGTCTTCATAGTGGTTATGGTCCCTGGGGCTTGCAGGGGCAGTTATTAGAGCAGAGAAAAAATAAGTAGAGCTTTTCTTTATGTTACTTTTCAAATAAAAAGTTAAGTTTTTCTAATAATCAGTATGTGAATTAACACTGGTTCCCATACCTGTTGGCATCCCAGCCAATAAAACTAGATCCTTGAGGTATCCTGAAGAAAAAAATAGAAGTTTCTCAGAGTGGAGGTGTTGACAGGGCTGCCCTCACTCATTTGATTTTGGTATCTCATGACAAGAGTGTCTTTTACTTACCATTTATTGCCACCAAGGTGATTATTTTCATAAAAGCAAGACCCAGAAATATTATAATTTTAAATGCCTTGTAATAAGAGGTAGAATGACTTTGAAAATATGTTCCACACAGAGGTTTGTCATTTGTCTTGTGACAAAATATTTAAAATAATTGCTGAAATTTCAAAGTTATGTTTTTTATTTCATAAAAAGATAAATATTTTAAATTTACTAAATACTTTTGTGAGGGAAGTGGATTTCAACAATAAGTTATCTAGAAGATAGTGAAAAAAATTCTTCCTAAGTCTGTCTCTCTCAAAGGAAAAGGTGACATTTAAGCAAAAAGTGAGAAAGTAAATGCTACATTAAAAAAAAAAATCTCTTCTACAGAGAGAGCTTTCAAAAGTGGATATTTGGAAATGTTTCCATTGTTATGTAATTTTATTGCTGAAGATAATGTATCACCTATAAACACTCTTGTACTTACAAACTCTATGTACTTAAAAAACTCAGAAACTAAATTTCCTAACCTGTTTTTAAAAAACCTGAAGTTGGTGAATTTTGAACTCATTTATTTTAAAAATCAGAAAAATTGGGGTAGAGACGGGAAAAATCAGAAAAACTGCCTTACAATTAATTTGTTAAGAACAACTGATTAATATCAGGGAAGATGGAAATTTGCTATCTGAATTTTGGCAAAAATTTGAATATTTGGTGGATGGGACTGAAACATGAGTTTCATGATTTTGTAAACATAACTAGTGATATACTTGTGTTTGAAACCCGGTATATTTTCCAGCTATCTTTTCAATTATGATTGCAAATAAAATCATATATTCAAATAAACTGGACTTAAAATCAGTGGGAACATGATCAGATCATTTCTCTACAGGGTTATCATAGTCTAGCTATGTTGACTCTAGCTCCCAGAAGCTCACGTTAGTAATCACTCCTCTTCTCAGATCCCTGGTGTCATGATGCCCCTCTGGCCCACTTTCTTCCAGCTTTATTGGTGCATTTGTTGGTGGGTCCTCCCCAGTTGCAGTAATTATGTTAATCCCTAAATGCCTGTTGATCTTCACTGCCTGTTTCTTTGATCTTTCTCCTTGAAGATTCCTCAAGCTGCTCCAAAACTTATGTCATGAGTTCTAGTTTGACAATCCTCCCCTGTGTTGATGCAGCAGTTCCAGCAATGTAACTTACACACCCATTAACTGCCTTATCAGTCAAAATCCTTTGCCAGGGAACAAAGTAAATGACAGGAGCAGGGGTAACAGCAGAGACACAGTGTAGGTTGTAGAACTCACTCAAGTTAGGATAGGCTGTAGGAAATTCACTGGCTGGGTTGGTAGCTCAAGAGAGCACAGAACAATCTGTCATGCTAGTTCTAAATAAGTATAAAAGCCCTTTTTATTAACATGAATTCATGAATAACATGAAACTAGCAAAGTCAATTGAACTGATCCAGCCTGCCAGTGAATTGCACTCGTCATCCAAAATCCCTCAACTAAGCTTTCTTTCTCCTGCACCCAGACCAGGGGACAAACCTTCATGCAGTCAGTAGCAAAACCGTGGATGCAGACACCTCAACTAAGGTCTAAGTTTCTCTAGGGTCGAGACCATCTCACAGGTCCCAGGGTTTTTGTTTGTTTTCTTTCCTTTCCTTCTTAATCCCTCCCCTACATTTGTAGCTCCAGACTACACGTACAGTAGAGCTTTAAGATAGACTTGTTAAACTGTGGGTTGAAGTTGGCTGGTGAAACGGAGCAGTGAAGCTTGTAATGCAAGATTGCAAATATTGACTGCCAAATAATTTAATGTTATTTTTGGTTTTGCATATGACTGTATCTGACACTTCTGTAATATATACATTTTAAGAGCACATATTAAATTATTCTGTGAAAACATAATTCAGAGGGAGTTAGGGGAAAAAAATCTTCAGTTTCTTACCCCAGTGCTTTGGAGAGCCTTTAACCTCTTTCTTTCCCTCTCAGTGCTGAGTTCAGATCTCTAAAGTTGATGTACTCTGAGCAAAACACTCTAAATTCCGCCTCAGTTTACTGACTTCTCTGGAAGGAAAGTCATTTCAGTCTGTCTCTCCTGTTTACTCCCTACTACTTCTCATCTCCTTCCCATTAGAGCTAAGCTATTTTATTGAAAGAATGTTTTCCTTCCCTTCCAGGCCTTTCTGAAAAGCATAAACAAGAACATAAACATTTACTGAAAAATTCAACAGTGGTTATTATATAGTCTCAAAAGTATTAAAATTGGAACCCCCTTGAGAATTTAGTTAAGAGAAGACATGATAAATGAAGCTCTGGACTAGTATTTTTTCCCGGGCTCCCCCTCATTAACATTTTGGTTTTAAACACTAAATTGAAAGGACTGATTCATAGAAATCCAAATAACTAAACTGACTAAATGTTGCGGAGGCTCCCAAGGCCCGAGTGCATTCCCTTATATTGATGTAAACCCAACTTAAAAAAATAATATATATGTATATATATAACATACATATTGTATATATACTGTTTATTGCTTTTTCTCCCATTTTAGAATGTAGGAGGAGTCTGCTCCCTCCCCACTGTATCCCCCCAAGAGCATCACATTGAAGGAATGATAAAGATAGCACATGGCACCTTTATTACATTTCCTTACAGCAAAATATTCATCATGTTTCTTAAAGAATATTATATTGTGCTAAAGAATATTAGTTTCTAGACCAGTTTTTCCCAATTATTTTCAGTTTTTATAGCTAATCCTGGATTTACTTTAAAGAGAGGTGAGAATTGACATATTTTTAGTGAGTAGTCTAAACATGTCAATTTAAGTGAGGTTCAGAGAACCAAGGTATTTATTATGCTTCTTGGGAGGAGAAAAGGTGCTGATAACGGATTTCAGGTGCTTGCAGGGAGAAGACTGCTGTAGGCATGCACATACAGGCCGGATATTGTGAGTCAGTGGCGCCAAAATGCACTGGAAAGATTTGATAACATTTTTATTAAAAGCAACGGAAAGAAAACATGCAAAATGTGGTACACTGAATAAGCCTTTTTTTCTTCTCATAAAGGGATATAAAATGAGAACACATTAATGGGGAAGACTCCAGACAACTTAGAAATAAATTATGGAACTACATAGTTCTGTTCATTTTAACTCTCGTCTGAGAATATATTTCCCATCATTTCTGGGGCTTCTCTCCCTCCTTTTCTTTATCTGTGAAACACCATGTTTTCTCTGGTTTCTTTGCAAAAATTGATTTGATAGTCTCTCTCCACAGAACATTCTATGACTTTAGAAGAACATGAAGAGTTCATAATAATAATAATTTTAATGAATTAGTACTCGATTTGAGAGGAAATCCAGGGATAATTTCTGAGGAACGTAAAATCTTTGAAAATTGGGAGAGGAATCTTGTTTGGCTTAATTAAGATAGAGATTCATGTTTCTGGTTCATTCACATAGAGGTAAAAGATTGATGTTAGTTGTCTTTGTTCTGTTAGAGTGTGTGCGTGTGTATGTGTGTGTGTGTGAGTGTGTGTGAGTGTGTGTGTGCCTTATACGGCATTACTCTGCTAACCTGCGACAGTCTTTAGCTCACTCAGTCCTCTACAATCTAAGAAGGGATATACCATAGGAGTGAGCTCATTTAAATGTCTTTATCTGATTAGCGATAGGAACTTCCAAATAGATTTTTTTCAATCCTTGAGTGTTGAATATTACATTTGTTTATCTGCTTCACTCAAAGTGCATACAATACATAGTAACAACATCATGAAGTTCTTCTTTTTCAAAGCTACAATTGTATATCTCCAGTGAAGTGAGGCTCAGGAGACCTTCTTCACACTAATCTCAACAAACTGCTGTCCTTATACCAATTGCTCTTTCTTGCACTTGCAGAATCACAGCTGGGTCTCCTTATGAAAAGAGAGCACATAATAATTGCACTAAATATGCATTAAATTACTTTGCAAAATGATAGTGGCATCCATTATAAAGCCTGTGTTTGAGAAGTTTAATCAGCTATTTAAATTTTCATCAGGATGCAAGTCGACATGCGAATTCTTGGCCACAGGCATTCTATTTACCACATAAATATTTGTTGATTAAGAAAAGCACAGGACCCTACACTCTCCTAGGGTTTCAGAGGCACACAAGCATTTCTCAGGAGCAATAAATAAAAACATGAAATTTTAAAAAAATCAAACTTGAATTTTGATACATTGTTTAGTTGGCAACTACATTTCCTATGAATAATATGCCACTTCACAGTGATTTAATATTAATATTCCTCAGGAAATCAAGTTTAGGAGAGTGGAATTAGAGAACACAGAAATGCTAGTAATTGTATTTTTTAAGAACAAAACTGATAAATGCAAAGCAAACTATTTGCTGATTATCACAAGGTTTTATTTTAGTTTTTTTCTATGTAAATCTTTTATACATCAGAGCACTTATATCAAAATAGAAAGGAATGAAGTTTTTGAGGTTGTGGTATTTTATTTTCTCATTTTTCCCCACATTTGATCTGAGTTACATTCAGGGTATGAATCTACATTGATTAGCTTCAGAAAACAGAGTTGGTACATTTTCTCTCTGCTGGGCTCCACAGAAGGGATCAAGGGGAAAGTGACTTCTTGTCTTCATCACAGCAAGTGCTCCATCCATGGAGCCCTGGGTATCACAGCAGTGGTGGGAGGAAGAGCAAGAAGAAGTGAAGGAAGAAGGATTAAAATGGAGCTAAGGTTGCCTGAACTTGGCTCAGATTGTCTGGTTCCTACATTACTGGGTAAGAATTTTTCAAATTTTCCCTGGTATAATTTATTACTCTGAAATGAGGGACAGGAATGGTGATCATCCATAGAAATATAATGGGACTGCCCAATGGAAAAAAAGAGAGAGAGAGAGAAAGCAACATATTTGGATATTGTGGTTTTGTACTTTGAATGGGAGTTTGTAATTCTCTGTTGTTATTACACTTCTAATATCTAGCAATTACTGTGACAGGTCTAAAATGGTAAAGCTGAAAAAGACAGTAGAAAATTATTTAGGTAAATCTCTCTTTCCCTTTGTAAGAGATAGTTTAAATTATAAATGTGCATCCTCATAGAAGTCACATGATATTTTGTCTGTTCTATTTTATTTTATCCACCAGAATTTAAGTTCAGTGATAAAAGGACTTTTCTACTTTGTCACTGTACTTACTCCTGTAACCTATGTGTTTGGAACATAGCAGACACACACAAATATTTATTGAATGACAGGGTGAATGAAAGAATGAATGTGTGCTTAGGAGACTAATGGAATAAAATGAGGGCACATTTTTTTAAGCCAGGAAGCATACTGCATTTGCAGGGGCTTCCCTTGAGTAGAGCAAAACTACTGAATTCAATTGTTAGGGCTACTGTTGCTAAGTGAGAGATTTGAGTAAAGATGATACTGCTTATTATGTTTATGGATGGTTGCTTGATGCTGTCCTGTGAAGACGTCACTACTAACAGGAATAGATATCTACATATTTGGAAGGAGTTTTTAAAATATGGCAGCCAATACATTTTTCCATTATTTATACATAGAGACTTGCCCTTGTTTTCTAAATGAAAATCTGTTGCAGGCATTAGCTAGCAAACTGCCTGTAACACTGGGTCTTACTCAAAGCCTTGGCTCCAAAAGTCTGAGATGTTGGTCGTTCTGCCATTGCTAACCAGGCATATGACCTAAGACAAATAACCTTGATTCACTGTGCCTGAATTTCTCCACCTAAGGACCACATGTTAAGCTGTTCCGGGACAGCTTATAGGTACGTTCTAAAGTAATAGCCTATGAATTTACATTCTAAGATCTACCTTGACTGCTGCTTGCAGGCTACAGTATGTGGCAATCTAACAATTCAGTGCATTTTAGAGGTGTGTCTCCTGCTCCCCTTTGCTCTTAGTGACTTACCATTGCCACGCCTCTGCCCCTCCCCTACTGGGGAATTGACGTAGGTAGAACTTTTAAGTCCCTGAGCAGTGCTTTGGGCATCCATACTTCAATCACCAAGGCTAGCTGGTGAGACAAATTAACTATGGGACTAGTGACTCTGTCTTTCCAGTTAGTGTCAGTAGGACTCATAAGTAAGTCATGACAGTACTCGAGAAGTTTCAAATAAGGTATCTCTAAGTTCATATCTTAAAGCTACGTGGAACACAGGTTTCTCCTTATCTGCTGTGTGTGTGTGTGTGTGTGTGTGTGTGTGTGTGTACTTGTTGAATGAATGTGTATATATGAGCCTTCACAAGCACAAAAGAAGATCCTGAATAGAAAACCATCAATCCTTTCATAAATACAAACACTCATAAGCAAAATGAGAGCAAGATTTTTGGAACCACAATAGTACCAATTAGTTCACAAAGCATCTCACTAGTTGGATGGGGAAAGATTAACTCAGAAATTTAGTCTGTTCTCTAGGGTGATGAGAAGTTTTGTCTATTCACAGTATCTTTAATCCTGCTATGCGCTTCTGTATACTTCAGGATAATGGCTCTGCTACCAAAATCTTTCCTGATTTCGAGCCTCATTTTCTTTTTCTTCTTTCCATTCATTTCATCTTAATGATATACTTGTAAAGCCTCTTAACACTTTCTCTTTTCAATGTATTTAATCAATTTTTTTCTCTGAGTATTTGAAAGATAATTATAAAAATTCTCTTCATTTAAATAATTTTAAGTTAATCATACTGCACCCTTTCTCTCTCTCTCTCCCTCTTACCCTCCCTCCTTTTCTCATAATACTGAGGAGTGTAAGATTCCCCTGGCAAGGATGTGAAGTTTATCTGGCTAATCTGAACAGCTGTTTATCTGATATTTGGGAGCTCACTGGAGCATATCCAGTTTTCAAGGTAAATAAACTTACCCCTTTTCCTCAAAATTGTTAGACATTTTCAGTGTCCAAAATCAATGTCTTTGCCAGCTCCGCTCATCCTTTCTTATAAACTCACCATCAACTGCAAACTTTTATAGGTACGGAGTGTGTCATGCTCCTGGGAAATAAAGACCAAAGAGATTAAAAATATTATCTCAAACTTCAGGGGAAAGAAAATAATAAATATGAATATATACTTTTAAACTACACTGGTAGCGTATCCTAAATGTCAGATAAATGAGGGAAATAATACTTCCTCCAGGAGTTCAAAAGGCGAAGCTGGGACAGGTAGGAAGTTCCATTGAGTAGCGTAATGGTCTTCTATGGTTCAATTCCATATTTTGAGACCCAGTTGTTTGTGAAATGATCTGTGTACCACCAAAGGATCCACAGATGGAATTCATAAATGGCAAGAATATCCTGAAATGGCATGGGAAGTTCTGTTTCTATGTTATTTTTCATGGGTGAGTCAGCTTTTCTCCTTTTCATGGCTAAGGCTCCTGACTCGCAGTGTAGGCTGTCTTCTGCCTAAAGCCTTAGGCCAATCTGGTTCTTAGGTGTTTTGCCTCCACTCTGAGCTCAGCACCCCATTATCTGAGTTTCTGTATTGTGAATCTGTGAGTAAAGTCTTGTCTTATGTCTCAAGTTCCTAGTAATTGAGCCTCCACTGGGCTACTGTTGTTGAGTCCATACCTGCTGCCCCAGACCTCCCAGAGAATGAATTTTCTGTCTTTGAGTCAACTTCTCAGAACTGGTTTTCCAATATCTGTTGCAAGATTTCCAAATGCTAGTTATTTATCTCCCTGCTCTTTTTTGCTTTCACTAAATGCCTGGCTTAAATGGATGCCTTGAATTTCAGAAAAGGTAGAGAATCTTAGACTAGTCATGTTTTGATACTATGTGTTTTTCCTGCCTGATTAACTCATCTCCAAACTTCATATCTGTCCTCGGACCTATGATCTCATGCTTTAAGTTACTAATATCCTTAATCCCTGCCATTGTTGTCCAACCTTTCAGAACCCAGCACTTGTCTAACCCTTGACAGGAATTATGTATAATCCTGAATTTTTTATAGCCCTCGAATTTGAGCAAAGTCTTATCAGACCTAATACAAATTGAGGTGGGTGGTAGGAAATTATTGAGAAATAGAGAAAACATCCTAGTAAGAGGTAAGAAAACTAATTTCAGCCAAATTAGAGAGGTTTAGAGGATTAGAAAACATCCTCTAGCATGTTTAGGAAGGAAGACGTAATTATGTGAAATAATAAATGTCCTAATTTATATAGTGGCTTTGATAGGAATAAAGAGTTTTGATACTTTTGTTTATAGTATCTTCTAAAGTGGAACTTCTAGATTTAAAAAATTTCACAAAATCGTTAGGGATCCTTGGCAATGTTGGTTTCTCAGAATCATTATTTACAGGTTTTATTGAGTCTCTATTTGTAGATGATTCAAAACTAGGTGTGTCTTTTATGCAAGAATAATCTTCATGGTGGGGCGCCTGGGTGGCTCAGTCGTTAAGCATCTGCCTTCCGCTCAGGGCATGATCCCAGAGTCCTGGGATCGAGCCCTGTGTCTGGGCTCCCCGCTCAGCTGGGAGCCTGCTTCTCTCTCTCTCTCCCATTCCCCTGCTTGTGTTCCCTCTCTCGCTTTCTCTCTCTCTGTCAAATAAATAAATAAAATCTTTAAAAAAAAAAAAAGAATAATCTTCATGGTGCTTAGCGTCCAATGGTTCTTGCACTGTTTTCACCATCACATTATAACATTCTGTAGCCACCATATGGTGATAGAATACCAAGATTTCAAACTAAATCTCATACCAGTAATTTTCTACAACGCTATAAAATATGATCACAAAGAAGCCATTTTATTTGGCAGTTTTATATTTTAAAACGTATTTTTGTTATTTAAAATATGGATATTTCAATTTTGAGCTACCGTGTCATGTCATGTTCTCATTTTATAAAATTATTATTAACAGCACAAGTCCTGACTTTTAATTTAGAGTGGGTTTAGCTTGTAATTTTTAAAGTACTTTTATGACTAAAAGCTATTTTTCAGTGATAATTAAAATTATATTAAGTGAATCTTGTAAAATGTAACACCATAAACTGTTACAGTGGTGTTAATATGATAAATCTCAAAAGCAACGAATGTCATTAGCACTTTAAACACATGGAAAACAAACATAAAGGAAAATACAGAAGAAACATAACGGCAGTCCTTAGAGTTTGGAGTGATTAGCAGTAGTGGTGATTTATAAGGTTAGTATCTTCTGAGACTCTTGCAAAGGGGTTAGAGGTTCCAAATCATGCTGCCTTATTTTATTAGATGGAAGAATATCAAAATGACTCCATGAAAATATTTGCCTTTGAAGAAAAATGCAGCTGTGAATTGGTAAACTGAACCTTTACCTGCAAATAGAGAAGGAAAGAAAAAAATGTGGGGGAAACACAGTAGGTCTTCAAGAAATGAATATTAATTTTGCAAGTCTCCAACTCATGCTTCAGACTATCTCTAAGCTCCCCTGGGAATGCCATTATAGGTCCACCTTGGATATTATAGTCCAAAGAACCCATAAAACATGAGGACGACACTGAAGTCCTTTGAGACCCAGACTGTCCTTTGAAGAGAAAGAACTAAGGCACCAAGGTTAGTGTAGCAGCGTAGATCAGAACCACATAAGGGTATCCTAAAATAGTCCACCTCTCCCTAGGGTCAGTAATGAGGTCCGGCCCCAAAAGAGATCACATCTCTAACATACTTATGTTCACCAAATTGTGTCTAAGAAGGCCTTGAACACACAGCCTACAGGGCTTTATACACAAAATAATATTTTTTCTTCTAAAATCAAAATGTGAGGTTATTTTTATATCCTCACCCTCTTACAGATAACACTGACAAGGAATCAGTCATAATTTTAAGGTCTGCGTAAAGCTAGGGAAAGAACAAATGCTTCCATTTGAAACTAATTGTGTTAAATTAAATTTTACCTTATTAATGTACAGTACCATATGTGTAATGCAAAAAACACAATAGCAGATTTTCAAGTTGCAACTTCTTAATTTAGTCTGTCCTCATATATGTTTTTTTCCCTTGAAAATTTGGTTCAAAAAGTACTTCATCAACACAGAGAATTTCAGTTTTAGTCAATGTAGATCTTGAAGTGATTTTGTGGTGGAAAATTAGGGAGGGAGGGAGACTTGGTAGAGAAAAGGAGCCTGGGGGAAGTGCAGGGAGAGATCAGGGTGGAGGATAGTCTGGTTGCCTGTCCCCAGTATCACAGTAAAGTGTCCCAGGTTCTGAATAAGACAAAAAAAAAAAGTAACTCTTAGAAGCATACTAGAATCGTCCACAGTATCTTCACCTATGAAAAATAAATCATCATCCAGAACAGTGTCTTAGTCTACACTGAATGTAATAACAAAATTCCATAGACTGGGGGGCTTAAACAACAGAAATTTATTTCTCACAGTTCTGGAGTTTGGTTAGTCCAAGATCAAGGTGTCAGCCAATTAGGTTCCTGATGAAGACTTTCTTCCTGGCTTGCAGAATGCCATCTTTTTGCTGTACTCACATGGCAAGTGGAGAGAGATAGAGGGGAAGAGGGAGAGGGAGAGGGAAAGGATGACTGAGTGAAATTTATGTTTTTTCTTATAAGGGCACTATTTTCATTTTGGGAGCTCCACCTTCATGACCTAATTACCTCCCACAGACCCCATCTTCAAATACCATCACATTGGGGAGTAAGACTCGATATATGAATTGGGGGTGGGGAGGGCACATTCCAGTCCATAACAGATAGGGTGATAAGCTTTTTTTTTTTTTTACCTTTTTTTTCTTTTTTCCTTTTCGTTTATTTATTTGTGTTTTGGTCAAGGAAGAAGATAAAAACAGAGATTGACTAGTCCATCAAATGTGGAAGCACTTAACACCACACCCCAGGAAGGGGGCATAACAATACGTAAAACAATGGTGGTCAGCAATGTATGATAGAGGGTTTTGCAATGCTGACTTAAGAGAGAAATAGGAAAATGAAACAAATAACAAATAACTATAAACCTTCTCTGTTAGGTAGGAAGCTGTTTAAAAATGTCTGAGGTTTTCACAGAGCCAGGTCCAAGTCTTTTGCTGTGTTCTTAACTATCCTGGCTTTGGCTAGGTTCACAGAAGAAGCTAATCCTGAATAACTCTGTCTTTGGTCTTGGGGGCATTCATGATGTGGGAGTTAGGCCTTGACAAGATCTACTTTTCTGTAATACACTGAAAAAGTTACAAGATTACCCCATATTTGTTGTTGTTATCACTTTTTTCCCCTTAATCTCGTATAACAAGTATACAAATTATTTTGGTTTTCTTGGATCTCTGGAAGCAGAGCTCAACAATTTAGGTCATAAGAGCAGAAAGACATCAAAAATTTTGTACAATACCAGACTCCTCTTCGGTATATTTATAAACTGTAACAAAAGAAAGACAATTTATAAGTCACTTACTAAAAAAATGGGGACAGAAGATCCCAAAGTAACTCCAGTAAAGAAGGAACAGAAAATAGAAACTAAGTATTAGTTATTCATGTAAGGATATTTAAGGATAAGGATATTCTTGCTATTCTACTTAATCTACTGTATTTCCTTTTATTTTGGTTAATGTAAAAATATCTATAGGGCTTTCACGGGTCTCCTTATGTCATCAATTCCCTAAACCCATTTCCACCTCATCCTAAATTCCTCAGTAGTGAATTTTTTTATGGCAGAATATTTCAAGAACATAGCAGAAGCTGGGGAAGGACTACTGGTTCACTCCTGGAACGTGGTAGTTAAGATTAAAAGAGACCCATACTCATACTCTGACTTCTTTCCCTGACTATGGGGAAGTATTTAAACTGATCCGTATAACCTTTTTCATATTATCATTTTGTATTTCTAAGAGGTGGATGGTCACATAGGGATCTGGGAAAGAGATTTCTTTGGATCACACTGTTGACTGATTTCTCAGGAACATGGCGTTCAATCGAAGTAATGCCCCATACAACAACATTCACTTGAGTCAGCGTGTGTCGGATGATGATATTAAAAAATACATTGTGTCAGTATTACTTGATGTTTTCTTTTGGAGGAGGGATTCCCTTTGTTTCTTGACCTCGTCAGGTCTTGCGATTCTTTTTCACCTACTTCACTATATGCTATGGCAGTTTAGAAAAGTAGAATACATTCCACTCACTTCATTATTCATAATTGTGAAGTACCATGGAGGAGCAGTAAACAGCTTGGTGTCGCTACCTTCTTTCTTAGCTCTGTCCACCAGCCACCCTTACACCCATCCAGATGTGAGGAGGAGTTGCTAATCTAGTCGGTCACATTCTGAAACCATACCTCTGGTTTGTGTTACAAATTCATTAACTCACATTTATTTTCTTCCTTCACGTTGCTGAGTTCAGCTTTGAATAGGGAATTATAAGCCCCGTTTTGCCTTGGGGTATATCTGGCCATTAATAATAATAAATGTCTATGGAACACTTCAACGCAGGGACCAGAGTAGCTACCAGCTACCATTCTTTTTGAGAATGTAGGGCAAAAGCAGTATTTTTATGGCACGGCAACTTAGAAAGATATGGCACTTTGATTTTCATTTTCTTTTATTTCTTTGTGTTTAAAGTCATGTGTTAGCCTAAAATTCTGAGTGACTATGAAGCAGAGCTCCCTGCCAACTCTTATAGGATATTTACCCTGAGCAAGAAATAAAGTTCTGTGGTTTTTAACCACTAAAAATTATCGTTAATGCTGTAACATAATCCTGTTCTGACTAAAACAGACTTTCATGGTGTATATGTTTTACTACTATTCAGTTTTCCTTTCACACGATGTATTTCTCTTAGTATTATCTTCAGTTATGGTATTAGTTATATTCCCAAAGTCCGTCCCTTCAACTATTAGCAGATGATTTGAGATCTGATTTCCAGTCATCTGGATTTCCCCCAGAAATAAGGAGAGTTCTATCTCTCATCATGTCCCAAGATGACCTAGATTAGGATCTTTTGTTTCAACATAAAAGCCAGGTCTTAGTCTTTTTGTATCCAAGCTGATTAGAATCATCCAACAAGCTTTAAAGAAATATCCATGCCCAACACTTACCCAAAACCAATTCATAGGGTAGGAGGGGTAGATAGGAATGTGTATTTAAAAAGCTGGTGCTTCTAGTGTGCAGCTAGAGTTGAGAATCCTCATTTGGGAGGAAAAGGAAAGCTTTTATTACCCTGTAACCTGTCAGGGAAAAAAAAAACTCTAGTTTTTTGTGTTCTGGGAAATATTCTCTAAACTTTATAATCAGTGAATGACACATATATTGTAGTATTCCAGCAGATTGGAAATGATCAATACCATTTGAAGATCAATTTTATTATATTATTTGTTGCTTATTTTCTTATTTAATATCTATTTCCCTAACTAAACTGTAAGTTCTATGAAATCAAGGACTTCTCTAATTTACTTTGCCGAGTACACTGTCTGATATCCCCAGAACCTGGAGCAGTGCCCAGCACATAGTCGGTGCTCAATAAATAATTGTTGAATGAATAAAATATCACTGAAAACAAAAGTAAGGCATAAATAGGGACTGTGAAGAAAAAAATTGTCAAAATATGACAAAGGGTTATATAATAAAACAATATCATAATAAAACACAAATAGTATAATAAAATGATGGTCAAAAGATGTGAACAGGGTCTCCTGGCTGGCCCAGTAGGTTAAACATCCGACTCTTGCTTTCAGCTCAGGCCAGGATCTCAGGGTCCTGGGATGGAGCCCCACAGCAGGCTCCATCTGCTTGCTTCCTTCTCCCTCTACCCTTCCCCCTGCTCACACACTCTCACTCAAATAAATAAATAAATCTTAAAAAAAAAAAAGGAAAAGAAGATGTAAACAGACAATTGACAGAGGAAATACAATAGACATTCACAGGAACATATTAATTGATATACAATTTTTATCTATCAAATTATCAAAGATTACTTAAAGGTAATAGTTAACACTGAATAAGGTATAATTCACAAGGACCCTCAAACTCCAGCAGTAGCAGTGACAATTAAGAGAGCTCCTTGGGAAAGCGATTGAGAGCTACGTATAGAGAGCCCTGAGGATGTTAATTCCTATCGACCAAGAAATCCCATTCATAGAATACATCCTGAGGAAATAAAAATCAATTGTTTAGTCTAATGTTTGCAGGCAAGTATATTTATTGTAGCATTTTCAAATAGTAAAGATTGGGAATAGCCTGTTTCTTAAAGAGAGAAATTTAAATTTATCACAATAAATCCTCATATGAGACACTATAATAAAACCATTAAAACCATTATTGACATTATTAATGACAGGAGAACATGCTCCCATTATATTATTAAGGGAAATGGGCATGATAAAATGTGAAACATTCTGCCTTTAAATATGTAAATGTATAAAGGGTTGCTTTGGTGGCTAATTTGATTTCTAATTTTTATATAGTTTCTTCTTTTGTATTTTCAAAATTTTGTATTTTATTATACCTTGTAAAACCTGACCATTAAAAATAACAATTTGTATAAAGTACATTCTAGTGTGAAGTGCTATTCTAGGTGCTTTCCTTGTTAACCTATGATAGTAAGTAAGATTATTTTCCCTATTTTATATGAGGGAATGTGTAGGCAAGGAATGAATCAGTAATTTTCCCAAGGTCACTCAAATCATAAGCTCAAGAGTCCATGTTCCTACACTATTAGGGAAAAAAAAAAGTCAACATAAGAAATAGTTCCAAGGACATAGGTATTAAAGATTATATATTGGGCAGAGCACACCCAAGGTCTGAAAGAATTTTTTGGCAGTAGAGGGTTTTTAGAGATCAGATCTAATCTGCTTTTCTGATGCATAAAAACGTACATTGGCTTTGTTGAAAAATCATTTCATATATTATCTTGCTTCAAAGCAGATGCCTAGAGAGGTGACATGATCATGGTGACATTGTCAGGGAAGAGAGACTCAATTTGTTCCTTCTGACCACTTTCCCCTGCCGCTACTGACTATTGGCTATTCCCTGACAATTTGCTATGGATGAGGCTTCTTCCTCTGTCCTGGGGAAGGTGCCTTTGGAAGTAGCCCATGCACTCCTCAGTGAACCCCAAACCAAGAGCACTGGTGTGACTCCCTGACTCTGGCTGCTCCAAACTAGAATAGGAAATGCCAGTTTCTGTCCAGGGAATGTGTGTTTTTGCAGTGGGTGGGAGATCTCCCCTTTACTACCTAGTCTAGGGAAAGGCCTCCACTTTTACCTGTGTTATTTCTCCACATTTCTTCTGTTAAGAGCATCAGAGAAAGCCTTAGGTAGAAGGGAAGAGGCCAGGTGAGAATTAAAATATATTTCTCAGGGGCAGGGGATTGGACAGACTACAGAATTTCTTGTCACAAGTGTTGTGAACACAAGCGTTCCAGAGATTGTCACTCAAGGATTTTGCCAGGCAGAGGGTGGATGAACTGTCACCTCAGGCCAGCCCTTTGCCCTTATTCTCAGTGCAAATAAATGTAAAAATCTAAACTTTAAAATGTGATGGTGCTAATATTTGCTAGATTTAGGTTATTTCTGAAACTTCCATTTAGGTATCATTTTGTTCTCCATTTCTTAAACAAAATTGTTTTTGATATTTTAATTTAAAAATATATCACTAGGAACTTCTCCCAAGCTAGTGGTGAGACTTTCTTCATAGTAGCTTCAGTTAATAAAGCATTTTGGGATAATGAAGGATGAAAATCACAATATAAATGTAAAAATTTTTATAGTAACAAAGCATAACATATTATTGGGCCCCTTCATGGAATTTTCCATTGCCAGATGAAGGCTCATTATTCTGCACCTGAGCACCACAATCCCTAGAGTTCTTTGGCATCTTTTAATAATAAGAGAAATGTCCTGTTTTGTTTTATAAAACCTATTTTCCCTTTCTGACAGTCTTTTTCTTACTAGCTTTTAGTATGGCCTCAGAGATTCATGCTTTCAAATATAAATTCCCTTAAGACATATATTTTTCAATTGTGTGGGTTGAAGCAGGGTAGGGGGTTGCTCTAATCTGAGAAATAGTTTGGTAAGTCTTGCCAGAAAATCTGCATTTGAAGATACGTAATGAAATATTTCTAACTTTAGGTTTATGATCCAAACCATGACATGTATAGCACAGACTTCATGATATTTTGAGACCAAATTTATATATTATGACAATCTGTCTTTTCTGATCTCTGTCATAGGCTGTGTTGAGTAATATATATTGAAGACCCTGTTCGAGAAAGGCAATGATTCATTATTGCCTTCATTGATTCTCCTCTCAGAATTACTTTCTCCCTACCGTGCTCTCTCACCAGACTTTGTGTGTGACCTTTTGTCTTTTTTTTTTTTTTTTCGGTAATTGCCCACAATTTTTTTAATGGCTAAATCATTTCCAGTGAGAGAGAAAGGGTTGTGGCTCATTGATGATTCTATCCCACATATTAGTACAGAGTCTAACACATTACTGGATTGGTTGGATTGGTTGAATGAATTTGATTGCATTGATAGGATCAATGTATTAATGCCAAGTAGTAATTTCAGGTTATTCTTTGAATGATAAGTAATGATTTCAATTTATTCTATGATTCTTATCAGTTCAGAGAAATAGTGAAAAATATTTTGGATAGATTTCAAATACTGAATTCAGGCTCACTATTAAGTATAAATGTACCTATTAATTTTTTTAAAATAATCTCGTATTGACTACAAATGTAAAACTTAAAGGTCTTAAGGCATAAGAGCAGTAGAAACAATATTTTTTATAAAACAATAAAATAGGAAGTTATAGCAAAAATAGGAACTGAAAATATTGAAAGCAGTAAACACACACACACCCAAATATCTCTCCTACACAATTCAATTCATAGATCAAAGAAAAGATCAAAACAAACTGGAGAATTTCTAGGACATAACGATGCCACATTATATCAAAAGCTATAGGATATGGTTTGGATTTATCCATAAGAAATTTCCAAGCATTAAACATTCAACATTGAACACAAAAGAATAAAAATGAATTACTTGAATATCAAACTCAAGAAATTAAGAAAAAAATTAACTCAAAGAATATAGAAAACAATAAAAATGTAAATTAAAGAATTAGAAAAATGTAAAGTAGCAACACAGATAAATCTGAGAACCATGAAAAAAAACTAAGCTACAAAATAGCTTAATGAAGGGGGACAAAAAGGAAAGGGAAGCATAAATAGGGATAGAAAGAAAAAACCTTACTTATGAATTGAAGGAAAAATATATGCTTTCAATGTTAAAAAATTTCTTTATACTTTCCATGTTAGTGAATTTGGGGAAAATTCTGTATAAAATAGATGTTATTGAAGAAAATAGTCAAAATCGTTCTAAAAAGGAAAGACAGTTTAACTGAGCAAATAACAATGAGATAAATTATGAGAATAAAAAAAAAAAATCTACACCCATCCCTACCTACCAACAATCCAACCAATTAGCTAGTCTAAGCAAAGGAAAGCAGTAAAAATCATTCAGATGCAGAGTGGGTTAGGAGGCGCTACATGATGTGAGTCCTCTCACTTCCCATGTAACCCTCCATCTCCTCCTTTCACTCTGGCTCAATCCTCTCCAGCCACACTGACTTCCTTGCTCTTTTCTGAACACTCTAGGCCTCCTCTGCTAGAGCCTTTGCACTAGCTACTTTGTCTTCCTGGAATGCTCTTCCCCTGAAATATCTGTACAATGTACACAAAATAAAGATTGCATTTCACATCACTGGAGTAAAATGGATTATTCAATAGATGATAATAAAATAATTATTTAACCTTTTGGGGGATTGGGTTATATTTCCTACTCATTTTTTATGCTAAATTAATTCCATGTGAATGAAAGCCTTAAATGTAAGAATTTAAACCATAAAAGAAATAAAGGAAAACATAGAAGCAGGATTGATGTTCAGCTTGTGCAAACCAGTGCAAGCATACTAGTAGCATGGGATATATAGCATATCTGAGTATCTATGTCTACAATTTTAGTACATAAATCTAAACTCAAGTTGGGATAGTGCTAAATATTTCAAGGCTACTCTCCCACCTTTGAATATACTTATGTTGTATATGTTTATATTTAGGGAAGATCTTACTAAGCATGGCACAAACCATCTCTATGGCAAAAATATATAAATATCATGATCAAACTGAAAAATAAGCAATAAATGGGAAAAAATTTGCAACAGTGAGGCTGGCTAAAGGCAAATATTCCTAATCTACAAAGACTTCTTGAATAATCCACAAAGAAATAAACTGCATAAACTATCCAGTAACTAATAATTAAGAAGTAAATTAAAATATTTATTATCTAAAATATTTTCAGGTATTAAAAACATTAGTACTTAGTGTTGGCAAAAGTGTAGTGAAGTATTTCTGATTCATATTGGTGAAAAGTTAAATTGATATATTCTTTTTCTAGAGAAATTTGGCTATTAAAATTTTTAAATATATATACTTTGATCCAGAAATTCCATTTCTAGAAAACTCGTCTTACAGAAATGCACAAGGAAGATCTGAGTGCAATAATATTTCTTGTAAAAGGGAAAAAAGGAGAAAGTTACATGCCTACAAGTCTGGTATTTGATAAACATTTTATAGTAGTGTCATAGAGTGATGCTGTTTTACAAAATGAGATTTATCTACTTTTACTAACATAGGAAGGTTTACAAGGTATGTTGTTGGACAAAAAAGGATACAATATAATACACTCTATTTTGTATGATTACATTTTTGTAAAAACATACAAGTATAGCTATCTGACACACAGCACACATTTTAGTACACAGAATGAAAGAAAGAGGAAGTATGTTCATTACCTGCTAATAGTCATTTGTTTTGGGGTTTGGTTATTTTCAGTTTTTAAGGCACACATTTTGCTAGTGTTTGCATTTTTTTAGTGAGTGTGTATTTTTTTAAAGATAAGCAAAAAGAGAGCTTTAAGAAGATTAAAAGGAAGCAGTTAATGTAAAGACATCTCTGAAACATATTTTGGGTCTTTGCTTCATCTAACAGATCCAAGACTACAAGTCAAGCTGAAAGATGTATACAGTATCTCTAAACATAGTTTCTGAGAAATAAAGAATGATGGATTATTTCTGGGTAATAGATAGCAAAATGTTCAATCTGATCTCTCTTATATGAGTTCTGAAATATATTGCCTTGAAGGAGATGAACTCCATGCAGTGTTCTACTTATTAACTTCTGTCAATGGGTATGCTAAAAAAAGGGGGACTTTTTCTAATCTTTGTGATTTTCCTTATTTTATCTTTTGAAACATTATTGAAACATTTCTACTAATGTTTGAGAAATGTTCTCGTAGTAAATTGAGTATTAGGAGTTTTAAGAAAAGGATTTAGTAATATGTCTTTTTGAAATGCTAATCCTTCGAACATTTAAAAATTTTCAGCTCACATCAGTCTCCTGGTTACAGTGAATAAATTGGAACATTTGCACTTAGCCAGTTAACTTCCTTGAGGAGGAAGCTTAGCAAGGAGCTTTTTTTCCTTAAGTATACCCAAGTGACTTTATACATTCTAAAAGATACTGCAATTCAATATGATTAAAAGTGACATCATATAATAAAATCTTATTTCTAAAAATAACAGCACACAATTATTGGAGAAAATAAGAACTCTGAGACTGCGACAAGTCTGGACCACATGAAAAAGTCAAACTGTAGAGCCTCTCTCCTGCAAACCTTGCCCTAACAGATAAAGGAATAAGAGATACTCTCAGGGAGTAGGACTAGCAATACAATGTATTCATTCAACATTCAACAAAGACTTTAGTACCCATCATATGCTCAACATTATTCTAGGTGCTGCAGATAAAGTGCAAAGCAAAACAGACAAAGATACCCTCCAGGAGTTTACACTCTTGAAAATAAAACCACATCAATACCGATTCCTAAAATCTAAATTAATTTTAGATTAAGAAAATTGGACAGGGGCTGGGTTTGTTCTGTTTTGCTTAGAAATATCGTCCTATTAAAGATGCAGGTTAATAAACTTGGACTTCAGTGATGTTTGAACTACTCTGGAATTAGTTTCTTAAATGCTTTAGAAATGCACATTCATAAACAATTTATGAACTTTAGTGAAATATATAGGAAATGAATCTGATGATTAAAAGTAGAATCTGTATGGATTAATTGACATTTTAGGTTTGTTGTATGTATTTGAAATTAATTACAAAATTAATACCTTTAAAGTGCTTTAAAATAGTTTTGATTTGTTACTCCTCAAATTTCCTTAATGTATTGAGTTTTTATATTACGGTTGGAATTTAGAATTCAAAGGTATTTAGAATAGAGGTTTATTTTCTAACATACCAATTTTGGTCAAAATTCTTCAAATTACTTTATGTAACTATAACCAAATTTCTCAGGTTTCTATGTAGAGATTTTTTTTTAATTTTCTTTTCATAATTAAATTAACACAAGTTTATGAGTATTAAGCTGATAGTTAAAGAATAAAATCTATATTACTAAACTTTGGAACAAAATGGTTTAACTGAGACTCCTATTTTTCTTACCACTTATTTAATGTCCTCAATTAGCCTCAACTCTTTCTAAAATAGATTTGTGTCTTTAAGAAGTTGAAAACCTAGATTTTTTTTCCTGCCCCCCACCATGGCTAATGATTGTTTGTTGATGGTTGTCTGTAAGTTCAAAGTACTTGACATATATAGTCTGCGAAGCATTAAATATTTTAGATGCGTACTTGCAACTTGAAATCATTCTACATTTAAATCTATTTATACTAAGCACATTCTGAATTCCCTAATGTTCATTGGGAGAAGATTGCTGAAAAACGAATCTGTTGCCCAGGTTTTACAAAAATTATTTAACTATTCAACAAGCTTTACAAGACTTGGCTTTCACTTTTGGAGAAAATTTTTATTGGATGTCTAAAGACTGTTTTATTCTTGAAAGGTGAGAATACAATTCAAGCAACCATTAGTTTGTGACTCAATTTGTTTTTGGTTTTGTTTTCTAGGATCTTTGTTCAAGACAAATCACAAGCTTCTAATTGACAATGGCCAATTTCACCTATCTGTCCTGATTGTTTTCCAATGGTCTGTTGGTTTGCTGTACTTTAAAAGGGTGCTAAACTTAGGTAGAGGGTTTTTCTATCCTAGTCAAAAAAGCAGATAGGTGGAAGCATTAGACACTGCTTTGATGCCAGAATGGTTTCAAGTCAAGTGCATCTTATTCTATATAATTTACATTATCACCCATAAAGGGTAATAGGCAATGACAGAGCATAGAAGAGGTGGTTCAGGATCAAGCAGAGTAGGATGAATTTTTTTCACTCCCAAAGAATATGTGGAATGCAGTTTTATCACTGCAGATAAGTGAACTGTGTGTGAAATAGACGGGATATTTCATGTATCTGACAAGCAGATTGTCCGCAGTTAGCCTAATGGAATTAAAATCACTATGTCAGCAAGATATAGGCTATTAAATCACAAGTAGTGTTTTTGAATGTATAAATTTTTTAAAAAATATACTATATGTATGCTAATTATTAGACAATGAGAAAATCTACTTCTGCCATTAAATCACAAAACCTAACACTTTGATCTTGTTAGGGACTGAATGTTTGTGTCCCCCCCCCCCCCCAATTCTTATGTTGAAGTTCTAACTCTCAACTTGATGGTATTAGAGGATGCGGCCTTTGGGAGGTACTTAGGTTTAAAGGAAGTCATGAGGGTGGGAAGTCCTTATGCTGGGATTAATGCCCTTTTAAGAAGAGACCCAAGGGGTGTTCTCTCTTTCTGCCATGTGAGGCTACATACAGCAAGAAAGCACTAGGCTGTAAGCCAGCAAGAGGATGCTCCCCAGAACCTGACTGTGCAGCCTCCAGAAGTGTGAGAAATAAATATCTGTGGTTTAAGCCAGTCAGTGTATGGTATGTTGTTAGAGCACCCTGAAATAAGATAGATCCATCGTTCCTTTGCATATTTTCCCTTTAGATTAATTTTACATAGCTTTGTGATAAAATGTATACTAACTTTTCTAACTATGTGATTGTGGTGGATTCTTTAGTTCACTGGTTACTGTTAGTACCAACAAAGATGTTGTCTCCTTTCAACTATAAGTGCTAAAAGGGCAAGGACTCCACCCGATTCCAATTCCATCAGCCAAGTCAGTTAAAAATGAATTAAGTCAGGGGCGCCTGGGTGGCACAGCAGTTAAGCGTCTGCCTTCAGCTCAGGGCGTGATCCCGGCGTTATGGGATTGAGCCCCACATCAGGCTCCTCTGCTATTGGCCTGTTTCTTCCTCTCCCACTCCCCTGCTTGTGTTCCCTCTCTCGCTGGCTGTCTCTATTTCTGTCAAATAAATAAATAAAATCTTTAAAAAAAAAAAAAGAATTAAGTCAGATATACGAAATAATTGTGTGACAGTTTTACTTTTCCACCTGCTAGTTTGGACATGTAGATACAAGCTTACTAGAAACTGCTTTGTTCAGTATCAAAATTGCATCTTGTATCGCATAGATATTTATTGATTATATGGTGCTATTGCTTTGGAACTTTTTATTTACTAATATGGTATAGAAATAGGATATTTGTGATAACCAATGGGCTAACTAGTTCCACTTTAAAAGTCTTTGTGGACTTTTTTTTTGTCCTTTGGGTAATTTTTACATGCCAGAAATTTCTCATTGGCTGTTAACTTATCACTGCTAATACTTTTTAATAATTATTATGGCTTATATTGTTTAAAAAAATAATATTCTGCCCTAATAATGCAGTTTGAAAATCATTGCGTTGTCTTTCTCTGGTGTTTTAATATCATTTTATTTTATATTTAAAATATCATTACATTAAATTTTTTCCTGTTTTTTTAAAAATTTTTATTATAGAAGTATAATTGACATATTGGCCTTACATTTTAATTGTGAGGCTGCAGAATATGCTATGAATATCAGTAGACTTAAAGATGTGATCTCCAACCTTGGCACTGCCACCACCTACGACGTGATCTTAGATAAGTCACTCTACCTCTCTGGAGCTCAGTTTCTGCATAAAGATTTGGACTCTCATTCTGTCACTTTGCTATAGCAGTCCTGTAAGTTATGTCTTGTGATTAATTTGTCTCTACTGATAGATGAAGTGCCAAATTTGCCAAGAAGGATTTACATTTTATTTTAGGGTGGATATCCCTAGAATAATATCATTCACACTAATTTTCATTCCTATATGTAATTTTGAGTGGGAGAAAAAAAGGATAGATTGTGGTTTATGTATCAGGAATAAACTTAGAAAGTAGTTTATGTTTGTGAGAATCATCTTATATGTGGATTTAGAAAAAGAGGTTGAGAACTTCAGGACCGAATTCAGTTGGTCACTAGGCTCTCTCCTCCATAGCATTCCATGATCCCATTTTTTCCACTAGAGATATCCCTCATTCTCTGTATCAGGGACCAAAGGGATCCAAAATATTCTTTGACTTACTTCACCTACTACACTGGGAGTTATCATTTTCTCTCATTTTAGCAATTCAATGACAATTTAAGTATTATATATTCTGAATAATTTGTTCTATTTAGAACAGCCATGTTCTCACTTATTTATAATCAGTTTTAAGCAACCACAAATTCAAATCGATAGGTAGGTAGGTAGATAGATAGATAAGAACAATGGAAAAATTGCTGAAAAGAATGGCAGATACAAACATAAAAATGTAGCAATAGTCTCACTGAATGTGATAACTTAAATCTTAGCAAGACTAAAGAAGAAAGAGACAGGGAAAAATAGAAACAGCAAAAAAGGTGATATTGGAAGTACCTTTGGGGATTAAAAACGGTGGTGGGACAACTTGCTGACACCTGAACAATGGTGGGAGTATCTGCAGATAACAATGGAGAGAGGGAGAGAAACATCCATTGAGCACTACAGCGTTCTGAGGACATTTAATATAAGGGCAAGTAAAGTTCTGTACGACTCAGTAACCCTCTAGGGATTCTTAGTGCCAGTTTAAGACGAAAGCTCACCAATTAGAACAGCACAGCATTCTGGAATTATACAGTGTTGGGGAAAGCAATCTTTCATACTCCAAAGAGCAGAAAATAGAAATATATTACTGCATGGTTCAATTTGTCAGTTATTCATAAAAAATTTTGATTCATCAAGAAAATTTTGAAATATTTTGAGAAACTTCTATTTTATAAAGCAGAGAACTAAATATATTTTCAAAAGACTATATTGACAAAAAGAGCACTTTTGTTGAGTCTGAAGATTTCGATATTGTGTTCTTTCACTTAGTGACTTTGAAAAAAGTCATTTAGCTTCTCTGAGCTTTAGTTTTTTCCCTCTTTTCAGTAAAAGCACTTGTTTTTCATAACTTGCAGAGTAAAGGAAAGGAATAAAATCTAACTGAAAAATGTATGTTCATTGGGTAATTTAAATATATAAAGTACATTTATAAGATTATGTTATTATGATTACAGTTTTTATGGTTTAAAAATATAGTTTAAAGGAACTACAGTCCTCCCTTTTCCCAAAATCTCATGCCCAGTAAAGAAAACAGTACTACAGAATAAATCAGTTACTATTGATTTCAAGGACCAGAATTCTTCAGAGGAAAAGGAAACGAAGTAAGTAAACAAATAGTAGGATGGCTTTATTTACATTTTAGAATGGAATTTGACTTATGTTGTAAATAAACGATGAAATTTGATTTTATGCATATAACAAGGTAGCTTCTAAATGAATGCAATTATTCAGCCTTCTGAAAGCATACAGAAGTCTAATTGATGCTCTGTGATATTAGCTTTAAGCATGATTTTATAAAAGATCAAATTTGCATTTAATGGAAACTTAACACTGACACATACTTGTCAAGATACGGAGGAGTTGGCATTTTCATACATACGGTTTCTGCTTAATAGAAGTGCTTCTAAGTGGGAGCCCAGGGGACCCTCAGCAGAGTTTGCCAGCACTTGGCTCTTTAAGATAGCTCTGTCAGTTTCAACACCCTGTGATTCCATCTCCAGTTATGTAAGAACATACTCACTGCACATCTTTATGTGTACCTCCTTTTTACCTAACCAAAAAGATTGTAGTTTCATAAATATAGTGGATTTCTTATCAGCTTTGTCAGTGCTAAAAAGTGGGCTGGGGCAAGGTAATAAATCTCTTTGAATAAATTGGTTATTGTAGATGAACAGCATGATACATGAGGAAATATTGACTATTCATGTTTTCTTGCAGGATGAGATTTGTATCAAAATAAAGAACTTCTACACCAAAGTCATGTTCTGTTAAAAAATGAAAGAGTATTATGCTTTTGTGATTGGAGGCAGAATGGGGTGAATTTGGGTCATATCTTGCAGGCTTTCAAAACTCGTAATTTTTTGATGGAAGGGCAAACCAGAAGATTTGCAAATTCATTTGGAAAAGGATGGGGACAATGAAGAGTTATTTCTTTCCAGTTTTTCATTATAGAATTTGCTGCAAAGCAAAAATAGGAAAAAGCAGGATAGGAAACCTCTATATTTGGATACTTTCCACCATACATTTCTAAAATATATTCTTTGCAATTGAAAGACTGTTTTTACTGTTTTACTAAGGGGGAACGAAGCTGTTTTCAAAGGTAAAAGGACAGCAGGGGAATGGCATTAGGCCATGTGATTTCATGAATTTTGCTGCCAGCTCTTCTAGTTTGTAAGGTGGTGATGGAACCAGCAGTGGCCACCTGCCTGCAGCAGGAACTCTCCCACCCACTAGAGGGGAGATTCATTTGAGTCAGTAAGTTCTCATTTGGGGAGGGAAGTTTAGGCTTACTGTTCATTTATCACTTCCTGTAAACTGCCTTAAGATTTGTTTCAGTGACTGGAGATTGTGATGGGAGCACAGTAGATAGAAAAGAAAAAGAGGTAAGGGAGATTGTGCCTCTGGAGACATGTAGCTCAGATACGTGTTCCAAGGTCTTGCCTCCATTTTGAAAACCTCATGCCTTTTGTATATAATAGGCTTTTACTTGGTTTTGGATTACAGAAACCTGGGGGACTCCAGGTTTTCTCAGCTGTCATTGCCAAATTTTCCCACCTTGGGAAAACACTCCAGTCAGGTAGTGATGGCCGCAACCTGGTTGGGAGTATCATGAGATAGAAATTCCGCTTGGATGATTATCAGCAGATATTGAGACCATTTGCATGTTCAGGCAGCTTCTTGTACTCATGTAGACTGGAAGGTGAGCCCATCTTAAAACAGCAGTGGGGAGAGTTGTTATGGTTCAAAGGAATTAAGAAGGTGAAAAGGGGTAAGTCCTGTTCTGGGAATGCTGCAACAAGGAAGCACCATTGGTGAGGAATCTGTAAGCACATGTCCCTGGCTCTTAGATGGCGAAGTTATCTTTAGAGTTAGTGTAAAGTCAGGATGGCTGTGGTGCAGAGTCTGGACCAGTTGTGGCAAGTGTCCCTGAAAGGGGGTGAGGGACGAGGTTGTGGAAGAACCACAGACTGTCCAAATCTAAGCACAGTGGCAACTCAAGTCCACATCAGGCTGGCTGTCCTGGTAGTTTTGTCTAGTGCCCAGTGAGAGAGGAGTGAAATGGAAACTTGAAATTCATGTCAACCCAAACACAATGGATTCTAAATTTTGTTTATTGTATGTAAAAGCTCTTGTTTTGTGGGGCATGCTTTCTTCCATTTGTTCTCAGAAAATTTATTTATAAAAGTTGCAATTCTGCCTGCTATAAAAGTAGCTGCATGAAAGAAGTATACTCCCCACTTTTCAACCCAACAACATCTGATAACACAGGAGAATATAATGAGGAGGATCTAGGACATGGCCCAAAGTGGCCTAATGCACCTAGAAATGTCTTTGATGTCCCATGTCTTCCTAAAATCTTTATAAAATTGACAGTGTGTTACATAAAAAGTCATGCATACTTATTTTAATATAAAATTACGTGTCAAATTGCTTTCTAGTTAAAACCCTAATACCACACCACATACTTCTGGCTAAATGGACTATAGTTTGAGAAGCATGGATTAAACTTATGTCTCTCATCTTTGCTGGCTTTGTGACCTTAGTCAAGTTACTTCCCAGCTCTGAATCTCTGTGTCCTGTATAGAATATGGAGAGAAAAGACCTTCTAGAGTTTCCGCTAAGTATTAAATGAGAGAATGTGCCCTCAGTAGGCTGGCCTTAATACATGGTACTAATGCAAACATTTGTCATTTTAATGAATTGTAGTACTGGGCAGAAATAGCTGCCTCCAGAAGAGGGTATCTTGACAGGGCAAAGTGACTTTGGAGACTAAGCATGTGGAGCCATAGCCTTCCCTGCAGGGGAGCGAGGAAAAGCTTTGGCCACACCTTTGCGTGTGACACTTTAGTAACATCATATCCATGGAATAGGCTACGTGGGGGGAAGGTGACCACTCACCGCTGCCTTTGCCCCTGAATGTTATTTCTTCCACTCCTCCTTCTCTAGGAGAAGGTCCTCAGACTTCTTTTAATGTCTATGGAAATGTTGCAATTCTTTAGCTGAGATCAAGTTCATTTTGAGTTTCTAGTATTGTTATTGTCTCTTAGGCTTCAAATTAAAAATGAATTTTCAGTTTTATTTTCTTACTGTGGCTGATGAAAGCACAGGGTGTGATTGCATTACATATGCTTTCTGTGCATATGGATGGCTTCACAGAAGCAGGGTCTTGACCCCACACCCTCACCCTCAGCCCCTGACCACAGTCAGGAGAGGTACAGACAACTCTTATCAGTGACCCTTCACAAAGCCTCAGTGTGCCATTGCCTGGGGCATATCACCAGATTCTAATCATTGTCCCTTGAGGGAAGAGCAAAAATGAAACAAAACAAAACACTAGGGCAACTTCTGAATATAGATTGAAATGATAAGACTGCGTTACTCTGGAAATAAGAGTCAGGATAAGTAGGGAATGGCTATGATGAATGTGGAATTATTTAGCAAATCCAAGAATAAGGAAAAATAAAGGGCCACTCTTCTTTGAAGTGATTTTAATGACAGACTTTTAAAAACAATAAAATAAAGCATCGTATTTATTCATAGTTCCTCCATTTTTTTTTTTTTTCTCTTACACTTAACACAGAAACGCCAACAGATCCTGTGGGTACCTTTACCACCATATTTATTTTATATTCTTAAAAGTTTTTTCACATTTTTATACTAGAGAATAGATATTCTTCTAGAGTAACATAGTGTTCCTTGGAAAGCAAATTGGATTATCGAAATAATTTTTCTAAACTTCAGCAATTTTTTCTACACCTAGTGAAAGATTTAGATGCATCTGGCTACTGAGCAAAGATAGAAAGGCCTGGAAGTTTGCAGGTATGGAAAACTATAGTCAATATCTACCACATCAAAATTTTTAGGTTGGCTTTAAGGACCTTTGTTTAAGAGAAGTGAGACTTGGCAGATAACACCTTAGTCTGCTCAGGCTACCATAACAAAATACCATAGACTTGGTGGCTTAACCAATATAACTTTACTTTCTCATAGTTCTAGACGCTGGAATTCTGAGATCAGGGTGCCAGCAAGGTTGGGTTCTGCTGAGAGCCCTCTTCCCAGTTTTCGTGTGGCCAACTTCTCACTGTGTCCTCACATGTGAGAGAGAGAGTGAGAGAGAGAGAGAGAGAGAGAGAGAGAGAGTGTGTGTGTGTGTGTGTGTGTGTGTGTGTGTGTGTTCTGGTATCTTTTCTTAAAAGGACACTAGTTTCATCATGAGGGTCTAACTCTCATGACCTCATCTAAATTAATTATCTCCTAGAAGTCCCATCTCCAAATACCATCACATTGACAGTTAAGGCTTCAAAATATGAATTTTGGGAGAACATAATTTAGTTTACAGCATCATCAGACTCTAGGTTCAATCTTGGGTTTTTTTATCCCTAATGTTGGGCCTGGCTCTGGAGAGCAAGATGCTTGAGATTCTTTCTGCCTGATGTTCTGAATCAGTGCTGAAGCTGTCTTACTGCTAGTTCTACTCTGACCTTAATGGTATCATCTTTTTCTTTAATATTTTGTTTTTTGGAGCAATTTCAGGTTCATAGAAAAATGGAGTAGATAGTAAAGTTCCCATATACCTGTGTACACCCACCACTCACAGCTTTCCCCACTATCGACATCCTGCACCAGTGTGGTACATTGGTCACAATTGATGAACCTACACTGACAGATCATTATCACCCAAAGCTCATGGTTTACACTAGGATTCACTCTTGGTGTTGTACATCCTATGGGTTTTGACAAATGCATAATGACATATATCCACCATTGTAATATCATACAGAATAGTTTCACTGCCCTAAAAATCCTCTGTGCCCTTCTTACTCATCTCTCTCTTCTAACCCCTGATAACCTGATCTTTTTACTGTCTCCATAGTTTTTTCTTGTCCAGATTGTCATTTAGTTGGAATCATAAAATATGTAGCCTTTCCAGGTTGGCTTCCTTCACTTACTAATAGACATCTAAGATTCTTCCGTGTCTTCTTATGATCAGATAGCTCATTCTTTTCTTTTTTTTTCTTATTTATTTTATTTTTTTGGATGAAGATGGCACCATCTTTAATTGTCTGGATTCCTGCCCTTGACTTCAAGTTTCTTGGTACCTAGATTTGCCCCGTGTGCTTCCTCTAAGTGTCTGAGTCTCCAACTCTGCTGCTTAGATCTTGATCCTCACTTGTGGAAACTGAGTTCTGTTTGCTATCCTTCTTTTTCTCATTCATCTCTCATCTTAGATCCATATTTCTTCATGAGCGTAGCCTGATAGCTCACTGGCAACTGTCCTTTGTGTAAAGTCCCTGGCTTTCTGTTCAACCCACAAGTTTGTTTGGCCTTCTCTTGTGTGAAGTCCTATTTTTGCTGGAACCCTGGTATGGCAGTTGATAGGGGACAGCAATAATGCTATAGAAGTGTTTGTGCATTTGTTCCTGGTTAAATGTAATCCTGTTCCAAGCAACAAACTGGAATCTTGGTCCTGATGAGAGAATTCTGCAGTGGTCAGATGCATTCAGTAAAAAATTTACACACACACATACACCCTCCCCACCAAACTAACAAAAACACTGAAATAGTGTTGAGATGAGTTATTAAAATATCTTTTTCTTGTTTTCATTTCAAAATAGGATTGATATTAGGGATTTTTGAAACTTACCAATTAACACTGTTGTTCTTTTTTTCCCCTGAAGATAGAAGCATTTTGTTGTTGTTGTTGCTATTGTTTTTATTTAAATGCAATTTAGCTAACATATAGTGTATTATTAGCTTCAGGGGTAGAATGTAGGGATTCATCAGTCTTATATAACACCCAGTGCTCATTACATCAAGTGCCCTTCTTAATGCCCATCACCCAGTTACCCCATCCCCCCAACCACCTTCCCTCCAGTAATCCTCAGTTTGTTTCCTATAGTCAACAGCCTCTTATGGTTTGCCTCCCTCTCTGTTTTTATCTTATTTTATTTTTCCTTCCCTTGTCCTTTATAAAGCAAATGATTCACATGCAAAATGTGCTACTTTCCCTTCTCCCATTCCCCCTCCCATCCTGATGCTAAATAGGTAGAAATCCAAATAGTGGAGAAAGATGTTGGTAGCTTCATGTGTGCTAGTATTGTAGCAAGTTAGAGAGAATCTGAGAGCCAGGGCTTGCCTCAATATCACTAATATAATACTGACTTATTTGGTTCAATTCTTTTATCACCATCTATAACTGCATTTTTTTTCCTCACAGAGAAATAAAATGGTATGATGCAGAAAGAACTCTGTTAAAAGCATTGGAACATTAACCTTTCTTGGTTTCTCTGTACTGGCATAAATGACATAATTGCATATTGTGTTTGAATCCATGTGGGAAGTCTGAAGCCATGTTGTGAGAATTTATATGCAGGTTGTTCAAGCCCTATGAAAATATGAAAAAGCCACTATATTGGAAAAACAATGCAACAATAACAAAATGCATGGTTGTTTTACTATAGTAGATGCAAATAAGATGGGGGGGGGAGCCAGGCTTGAGAAAACACAGCAATGGGTCAGATAGATAAGATGGTTGTAACCACTGGTATCTAAAGCACCGTCTTTGCATGGTCTTTGAAGAGAATGAAAACAATGCCAGGAATTACGAATGTATGTCATGATTATGTTTAACTTCATTCACAATGACCTGTTCTTGACCCCATATCTGAGAACAATTTGGTAGTTGTTTCTTTTCCAATGGAGTGGTTGAAATCTCTTTTGTTCCTCTTTAAGTGAATGGCTAAATTCATGGTTACAGAATTACAGATGATTTAATTTAACATGAAATGAATAAAAAATGGACTTACTCCCACCTTGATTGCTGTCAGCATTTTAATAGTGGAAGAAGTGTCTTTTTGTGCCTGGGACTGGACAAGATCTGAGGGAGAAAAGGTTTAGAATGCAGGGCTGAAGAAGCATCATGCTGTCTGTCCCTGGGGAGAAAAGAAATCTGTCCTCATTTTGAAATAGCTCTTGGCTATGGCTCAGAAACACTCAATGGGCAGCTTTAGAAATTGTAGCACTTTCTTTGACAAAGACAAAAATCTCTGTATGTCTGTGTACTCTTAAGGGAGCTAGAGGAGGTTAAAAAGTAAATTCAGAAATTCTATACTTGTAAACAAGTACCCATATTATAAGATATTTTCATGTGCGTGTGTGTTTTCTAATTAGAAAACATGCATTCATCTGTAAATATAAGTAAAATATTCTCAAAAATTTCTGATTTCCATTATTTTGTCCTATATTCAGATCATGTGTTCTAAACCTGCATTAAGGAGTATATAAGATGTATATAAATTAGTTAATATAATTACTGTATAAGAAGATTTTACCATAGTTTTAGAATGTTTTTTCATCAATACTCTCCAATCTTCAAAAACATATTTACCCAAGATGGGGTAGTCCTCATTTTGCAGTTGAAGTGAGCTGGGGCACACATCTTCTGTTTTCTATCAATTACATCTTCCCTCCCCACATTTGAAGGTCTAATCTTAGATTTCCTTCACCTTTACATTGTAGGCAATAGAAACTGCCAGACTTAACATCAATTTTGTACTTGAAGATATTATATAGGGTCAATGGAGTTGGAAGTTAGGATTCTTTTCTGTTTGAAAGTATTTCAACCAGGAAAAAAACAAACTGGTTTTTTTTGTTGTTGTTGTTGTATGAAACAGTATAAGAAAACTGACATATAAATGAGATATTTCAAAAATATGCTGAGAAAAGGCCCTGAAAATTAGTTTACTTTCAAAATGTTTCAGAGTTGTCCTCCTGGAATAAAACAACCTTTGTAGAAAATAGGGAACACTATTTTAAAAATTCCTTGACGGTACTGATGTGAAACCAAGCATATTATCAAAGCATATGCTCAGCCAGGGAAGGCCTCCTATCTGGCCTAATACATATCACTTTAAAAACGCTATTTCTTTGCTATCAAAGTCGTTCTCAGAGAGTGGAGTGGAAAGAGTGTGAACTTTGGAACTAAGCAGAACTAGGCCCAACAATCACTGAGTAGACCTAACATCTGAAGACCCCTCAGAGTTAATCTCCACACCTTCCTTGAAGGATTGTTTTAGCAGAATTTAATGAAGTAAAATATGCAAAACAGTCAAGAGACTGTCTGCATATAAAGTTGTCAATAAAGATGTGTTCCGTCTTCAATCCTCAAAGTGGTATAAGGACCCAGAAAAAACAACACGTAGGTTTTCTCTTTTCTATGCTCCCATCAGGTATTATAGGGGAAAGCTGAATATAGATCACCTGACAGAGCCTTAAACAATCACAAACAAGTAATCTTGGGAAAAGAAGAAATAATTAGAATATAAGGGACATTCCCAGTAATTTTGTCTTGGTGACAGTAAAAACTCATATACGCACTAAAAGCCCTGGTCCTTTTGAGCACAGATGGAATTGCTGTCCAATGACCAGAAAAAAAAACAGATACTTACCTCTGAAAACTGGTCACCTGCAGTGATCACTTTATTCCTTGTATTTAATTGTGAAATTCTATTTCTGGAAGGAAAAAAAAAGGTTTGAAGTTTATAAGTTTAGAGAAATAATTATTATACTATTTAACTAGTAATTATGAATGGACATAATTCATAATTTATATTGCATATGATGAAAAATATGACATAAATATAATATGCGGTGTTTTACATGTAAGAAATTATAATATCTCTGTATCTAAGTCAGTTGTATTTTGCATAGTACTTGTGAGATAATAAGATTTCATCAATAAATATTTGTTGTCTACTTAATCTATGTCAGGTCCTGGAAGAGAATGATGAATAAAGAAATCATGGTCTCTATTTTTATGGGGCTTATATTATAGTGAAGCAAATAGTGATACATGCTAAGAAGAAAAGGAAACAGGAAAACATGACGGACTATAGCAGGTGGGGTTTGATGGCTAGGAAAGCCATCTTGGAGAAGGTAACAACTGAACTAAGACCGGAAAGATGAGAATAATTCAACCACATGAAGATCTACGCAAGAGAACTCTAGGCAGAAGGAACAGGAAGTATGGCAAAGTGAGCAAATGAGCACAAAGACCATGAGGGCTAAAGATACATTATGTGTTCAGGGAAAAGGGAAAAAGAAACAGTGTGGCTGGGGCCATTGTGGCAGAGGGTGAACTTGATAGGAAATTAAGTTAGAGAGATGAGTAGGTTTTGTAGGACCATGTGAAGGAGTTGAGTATTACAAACTTCACTGAATGGAGCAGGTATCAGAGAGTTTAAAGCAGGAAAATGCCATGTACAATAACTTTAGTGCTACATGGGGAATGGATTGTAGGGGACAAGAGCAGAAAGCAAAGATACAGTTTAATTTGTTATGGCAGTGAGCTAGACGAGACATGATGGTGGCTTGGGTCAAGATCATGGAAATGAACATGAAAACGTGGATAGATTTTTGATAGATTTTGGAGGGAGAGCTAATAGGACTTGGTGATGAATTTGCAGTGGGGGTGCTGGTAAGAGAAAGAGGAGAATCATGAGTGACTCAAGGTTTTGACTCGAACAATGGAGTAGATGCTGCTGCTATTTATGATATGGGATAGACTAAAAGTAAAAGGTTTCAGGTGGATTTGGAGTTCTGTTTGGGACATGGTCCTATCAGACATTCAAATGGAATTGAGTATAAGAGTCTAGAGCTGATGAGAGAAGTAAGAATTAAAGATAAAATATTTTAGGTCTTCAGCCTATAGGTGGTGTTTTAAAGCCATGGCACTGGATTAATTCACTTGGAAGTGTAACAGAAGATCTAAAACTGGATCACTCCAACATGTAGAAGTCAGCAAGACAAGAGAGATCCCATAAAGGAGACTGAAAAAGAAAAGCAGAAAAACATGGTACAGCCAATATTAAAAGAATTAATTAATTAATTAAGAACAAAGACATTAATAAAAGCATTTTAAGTCTTCATAATAAAAGCATTTGAAGAAAGTTATACTGGTCTACAAGTGTGAAATGCTCTTGAAAAATCAAGAAGATAAAGGGAAAAACACTATACGCGATACACAAACACAGGATTGAGCAACACGGAACAGGCTGGCGATCTTGTCAAGAGCAATTCTAATGGAGTGAAGGGCATAGATGCTCAAGTGGAGTATGTCAAGAAGGTGATGTAGGGAAATCGAAATAGGCTCAGATGACTCAAAAACTTCTGCTTTGAAGATAAGCAAAGAAACAGACTGTAGCCAAAGAGAAACATGGGATGGAAAGTTCTTTCTTCTCTTTTTTAAGAAGGAGATGCTTAATGACCAGATCAGAATGTATGAAGGTGCAGAATCCAAGACACAAGTCACAGGATGACCTTCAAAAGATAAAGTGGGATCATGCCCTCTTTTGGAAGATCAAGGATATGCCATGATATGGAAACTGATGGTAATAGCAGAGTATACTTGCTGATGGGTGATGGGAGAATACCTGTCTGATGGCTTCTTCTGTCTTGAGCAGGAACGAAGCATGTTAAAAGCTGAGATGAGGGTTTGGAGGGGAAAGCAGGAGACGTGAAATAATTTTATGGAACAGTCAGAGAACAAACTTGCAGGTCTGTGTTGAGAGCTGAAATGAAATGAGTAGTTATTAATATCGTTTGGTCGGACTGTCCATGTATTAGTTTCCGAGGTCTACCATAACAAAGTACCGCAACATGGGTGACTTAAAACAACAGCAATTTATTCTCTCACAGTCCTGGAGGTCAGAAATCTAAAATGATGTTGACAGTGATGGTTCCTTTTGGGATTTCTGAGGGAGCAATTATTTCATGCCCTCCCTTAGCTTCTGGTGGTTACTGGAAATCCTTGGTGTTCCTTTGTTTGTAGATGTATCGCTCCTGTCTCTGCCTCCGTCTTCACATGGCATACCTCCCTTTGTGTGTGTGTCTGTGTCCAAATTTCCCTTTTCTTCTAAGACACCAGCCATATTGGATTTAGGGCACCTTAATCCAGTATGACCTCATCTTAACTTGATTACACCTACAAAGGCTCTCTTTCCAAGTAAGGTCAGATTCACGGGTTCTAGTTGGACATGAATTTTAGGTGGACATGAATTTCAACCCAGTACATTCAGTTGTATAATTTTCTTTAGAAATGTTTAGTTGTTTGGGTTGAAATAATGAGTGAGTTTAATCAGGGTGATGTTTATGTAAATTTTTATATTATCATTTCCTGCATATGTTAACTTTAGGCAAACACTGGTTTTTGGTAAGTGAAAAAAAATTATCTTTCTTTGGTAAGAAGATATATTTTCAAGTTAGATTCTAAGTTTTGTGTGTTTCTGATGACTCTAAATGAAGGAAAAAAGCAGACAACTATACATCTTATGCAGCTTAGCTTTTTATTTCAGATAAGTTTCATTATCTGGATAATAGTCAGTCTGGAGGCCTGAATACTGCCCCTGTTCCACCAGTGACTTTAATGAGATCCTGGTTCTGTTCAAGAAACTCTTCTTTTTTGTTTGTTTTAATTGCAAGGACCTCATAGATTTCAAAATAAATTCCTGCTCCTGATTTTACAAATGAGAAAACAGAAGCGTATAGGTGTTAACTGAATTACCAAAGACATTATATTTAAATAGAAATTTAGTTGGTTGAACTCTTAGTGTAGTGTTGTTTTTGCTGTGCCATAAAATTGTTCTGAACCTTTTGTTCTTCATTTATAAAGTGAGGAGAATATATCCCTTGACTCTCTGTAATGGTTATTATAAGTATAGAATGAGGAGAAATATGTGAAAGAGATCTGCAAATCCTATATTCACCCTCTTGTAATTGAGACCAATTTCCATAATTCTGGCTTCAGACAATTGGATCTTAATTCCTAATTCCCTTATTGTAATGTTATAAATATAATGAAGTGCATATAAATATGAAACCTATGTCTTGCTTTAAAATGAGTAAATATTGGAAAATATGGAAATTACTACATTTCTTCTGTTTTACCCACCAAAATAACAATTTCTAATTATCAGATATCTTTCATTTCCATATCATGGATTCTTTTCTTCTGTTTTTCTAATTGTATATGTATCTAGTTTTGTAGAAAGAACTCCAAAGTTATCAATTCGTCAGTCTAGAAGAGCAAATAAAATATCAAGGACAGTGTGTTTGACCACATTTGCAGTTTGTAAACAGGTCTTGGTTGAATAGCTCTGTTTGTGAAGTGGAAATGTTGTCAACAGACCCTTAGTCCCTACAGTCCACAGAGAAGGCTAAATCGGCTTCTGATTTTTACATGATCAATTATAAAATGTTGATGCAGTTAAGTGATGCCTTGCTACTGTTCATCTCTTTGCACTCAAATTTAACATATGTTTACAAAGGGACACTGATCTGTCAGCAGATTAAAACAGTTATATAATAAAAGTTTGTCAGGACAACAGACAGCAAAATAAATGTTTATTTTCCACTTCTCACACTTTCCTTTAGTATACAGAATATGGGCCTATATTTCGATTCTAGCCTCCTTTCCTTTCCTCTTCATTTTAAACTTATTGCCTCATCCATTAATTTACAGAATTAAAAACCATAACTGAATTCTATTACCTCTGTTGTGTGCTCTCCAACAGTGCACATCCAAACAGGGCCGTGACAGCTCTGCTCCAGCAGCCCATGTGATCCTTCCGTGGGAAGGAGTATGAAAGGTAGGTGGTCAGCAGTGTCCATATCCTTAATGAATGCCAGCCCTTGAAGCTGGGCTCACCTGCAACAAGAAATTTGAAAACTTTGCTAATTAGAATCACCACTTTAAAGTAAAGGAAGAAAATCTATTGGCACCCTGGTCAGTTTCTAAAGGTCCTACATAGCAGCTTTCTGCAGCATAGATGACTTCTCCAGGCAGGGCCCATTAAGGAAACAGCCTTAATTCTGTATCTAACAACTTCTTTTATGATGAAGTAAATCAATCAGAACGTTTCAGTGCTGAATAAAAAAATAACCATAAAGTCCTATTTGATATTCTGAACCAGTTTACAAAGTTTGCTTGAATCCTGTGACATAGACAAATGAATTCTAGCCTATCATAGATTGAAGCAACCCATGAACACAGTGTTCTTAGAAATAATCTCCAGTTCCCATTTTGGAAGGCACCAAACAGTTTTATAGTCAGAAAGTGAGAACATAGCTAACAGGTATAGATTCTGCCAGAGAAGGAATAACTAGGAAGATATTATCATTATGGATAAAGGGTCATTACTAAAAGTTTTTGTCTTTAGTTCTGACTTATTGCAAGAAATGAAAATTGGTGAAGAATATCCTTTAGGTTCTGTTGAGTACACTCGAGGGATCAGATCAAGCTCTGGGATTTTCCTTGAACTCTGATAAAGTCTGAGAGGAAGAGCCTTCTGCTTGCTTTTAAGCTGGCATCCCTCTGAGAGGCAGCTGTTTCTGTTTTTTGGGCTCCAGACAAAGCCTTTTCTCAGGGGTTTGCTGAGGGAGCAAATCTGCTCAATCCTAGTTGCTCCACATTCTCCAGCCCTGGGCATCCTCAGCGTAATCTGTAGGGCTTTATCCCTAACAGTTTATAAGCAACGTCTGACACCCTTTGGGAAAGGAGGCAGAGAGCTGGGACAAATACTACTGTATTCTACCTGCTTTCTCTGATGTGCTTGCAAGAACAATAAACTACAAATGTTTGAATCCTAGTTTTGCATTTGCTAGCTGTGTGCCCATAGGCAAGTTACATGACCTCTCTCTGTATTAGTTTTATCATCCTTAAAATAGGAATTATGCATTTGATAAGACTGTTCAAAGAATTAAATATGATATTTTATGTGAAATTGTTCCTAGGATAGAGTAGGACTTGTGTAAATAATAATTTCCTTCCCTTGAAACCTGGCATTAAGCCTCCAAGAAAGAGTAGAGATCGATCAGGTTAGGTGGAGTATGATACTGAGGATTTATATTTGGCAATTCCCTCTTGATCTGGCAAATTAGTTCCTTTGCTTTGGGGAAACAAGTAGTTCTGTCCCTGAAGCCTACTTATCCCACCCAGAGTGGGAATCCTTCATTTTTTTCATACTCCTAATGATCTTCACTGACTTTGTGTAGCTTATCTCCTCCTTTGTTAGGGGTGGGATGGGCAGTCCAGTAAGAAATATTTTCTAGTAATGCCTCTCTAACAGATGCCGCTTAGGTATATACTGCTTATACCTTCCTAACTTTATTATTTTTTAAAGATTTTATTTATTTGTTTATTTGTTTATTTAAGTTGTTTGTTTATTTAAGGTGGAGCAGAAGGAGAGGGACAAGCAGACTCCATGCTGAGTGCAGAGCCTGATGCCAGGGCTTGATCCCAAGACCCCGAGATCATGACCTGAGCTGAAATCAAGAGTCTGACACTCAACTGACTGAGCCACCCAGGTGCCCCATGTCTGCCTTTATATCAGTGCTTCCTACAAAGGGAGAAGCAAGAATGCCTAGTCTTGCTAACAGAAGTTGCTGTATATCTTTAGAAATACCTTACAAAGTGTATTGTCTACATGTTTTTCCCTCACTGTTTTGTCCTAGTTTTCCTGAAGGCTAAAAAAATTAATTAGTTAGCTGGGGGTTGAGTAGGACTTGGAGGTATAGAAATTAGTGAGAGAAGGGACAGTAGTAATATGGTGGATGAGGGGAGACAGTACAAAGTAATCTCAGGAATCTAAAATTTATACTGGTAGAAAGGATGAGGGAGAATCTTTGGAACATTTAAAGATTTGTAAGTCATCAAAGTAGAGTACTTGAGGAGTATTTAGGTCTTGGTATGATCCCAGGAATCCAGGCAAAAATAAAGTGACTAAGTGACCAAAATTTCACACTGATAATAAGGTTGGGATGCAGTAAATATGAAATATACTGATTGGACTCAACAATTCTTAGCCTTTTGCGTGGATTCTCACATACAGCCAATCCCACAAAGCTGGTAGTCTTTTACAGCAAACTCACCATGACAGCTAATTTTAATTAATCAATATTTAAATATAAATCACCACATGTGGCTAGTCACTATCTTTAACAATGAGGTCCTAGACTTTATCATTATCCAAAGCTATATCCTCTCTATAATTTTAAATTCAAGTATCACTAACAACTCTTAAACCATTACCTCCTACCTTTCAACTCATTCACTATCTTCACTACCTCAGCTACATCAAAACTTCTACAAAAGAGTGACCACACTAATTCTATCAGCTTTCTTGATCCCTTCAGTGCTTCTTTGTATCCTCACTTTATTCTTGTCTCTGAGGTTTATCAACATAAGAACAACCTTGCATACACATTTAACTCCATTATCTCCCTATCTCATCATCACACTTGCCTGGCAAAATCTAAACCCTTCTTAAATGCAACTCTTTACCTACTCCAAACCTGCACGTGTACACTAAACACGGCTAAAGAAAAGTACCAGGAGGGGGCCTAGCTGGCTCAGTCAAGAGAGCATGCGACTCTTGATCTCTAAGTCATAAGTTCAAGCCGCGTTAGGTATAGACGTTAAATAAAAATAAAACTTTAAAAGAAAAGTACACAATCATGCTCACTGGTTAGATTCTTTTTTTTTTTTTTTTTAAAGATTTTATTTATTCGACAGAGATAGAGACAGCCAGCGAGAGAGGGAACACAAGCAGGGGGAATGGGAGAGGAAGAAGCAGGCTCATAGCAGAGGAGCCTGATGTGGGGCTCGATCCCATAACGCCAGGATCACGCCCTGAGCCGAAGGCAGGCGCTTAACCGCTGTGCCACCCAGGCGCCCCACACTGGTTAGATTCTTGATCATTAATTTCAAGAGGCTCTGAGTGTTGGTCAAATATCTAACTGCATTTCATTATCCTTTTACTCTTCCATAATCCTAAAAAAAATTTTACACTTTTTCTATTCTCCCTAAACATCTAATATGTTCTTTCCTTTCTAAGACCCTTGGCTTATGTTTTTTTATGATTATTTCATAAAGAAAATGCAAAGAATAACAAGAGGACCTCACCACCTCTTCCACTTCCTGTTTTCTCCTTCCTTTCTCTTCCCCTCCTGAAAAATTCAGTATGTTAACGACTGGGTAGAACCAAGCAAGCAGGCACCTTTATAAGAGTTAGGATGGTAGGAGCCAGAGAATAGTAAGGAAGGTATCTATGGAGCAAGGCAGCCCACCACGGGGCTTTAGAACTCACGTAGGAAAAGTAGGCCCTCGACACCACACTTACAAACCACTTTACCTGTTACCAATTCCTCCTATTCCTTGAATTAATGGACCCTTCTATCCAAGGCTAACCCCTCTGCTTGTCTCCTCAATCCCATCCTCTCTTGACTAGTTAAGGACATCCATCCATCTCTTCTCCAACATCAGTTGATTTACTCCCATCAGAATACTAATATTCTGTATTATATTCTGTTTAAAAATAAAATGCCTTGACTCCACCTTGTTCTTTAGATACTGCCCTGTTTCTCCTCTCTAGAGCAAAATTCCTTGAAGGAAAAATGGTTTTATTCTCTGTCTTCAATTCCTCTCTTCCTATTCTTTCCTGAACTTATTTCAGGCATGCTTTAATCTCTACCACTGCTCCATCAAGCTCACTGGTGGCTTCCACATCATTAAATCAAGTGGCCAATTCTTAGTGCTCATTCATCTCACCTATCAGCAGCATTTAGCATAGCTGAGCAGACACTCGTTTGGGGGATTACTTTGTTTACTAGGGTTTTGGGAAAAATCTTAGTTCACTCAGCTTTACTTAAAAATAATCTGTAATCTGACCTTTTTTTTTTTTTTTTTTTTTTTTTACCATCCTCATGCTACTCTCCTGGTACTGTCCACAGTCGGCTCTTCTCTGGATTATTACAGTAGTCTCCTAAATGGTTGTCTTGCTTACACGCCGCCCTTTATTAAGTCTAGGCAATCTTAATAGCACAGTCAGAGGTATCCTTTTACATTTATGTCAGATCGTACTTCTCCTCTGGTAACGCTCCCCCCCCACACACACACAAGGCTTCGGTATTGTTTTTAGAGAAAAATCCAAAATCCTCTAGGATCCAACCCTCCACTCCTCTCTGACTGGATTTTCTATCAATCTCCTGTCTCATCTCTGGGAATTGGCTTCACTGATCTTCCTTAGGGGCTTTACACTTGTTCTAATCACAGGACCTTGACACTTGCTGTTTCCTCTTCTCCCAACTATGTACGCAGATCTCTCCCTTACTTCCTTCAGAGTTCTACTCCAATGTCAACTACCTAGGGAGACCTTCCCTGACCACCCTATGTAAAGCAATACCTTCCCCCATGCCCATGTTCCCATCATGCCCTTTTCTGCTCATTTTGTCTTATTTTTCTCTACAACACACCTTGCTGTCTGACATCTTGTATATTTGCTTGTCTATTTATTTATTGTCTATCTTCCTGCCACTTAACTGCCCTCAGTGAGGGCAGGGATTTTGTTTAATTTGTTTACTGCCATTTTGCTAGCACTGGAGCACTGCCTGACAGATAGTAAGTACTCAGTAAATATATTGAGAGGTTTCAGAAATGAATAATAGATCCCAGTCTTCAAGGTCAAATATTAATTATTCTGAGAGAAAAATCCATTAAGTCATTATGAGTTATTAATACCTCAGTGTAATTTATGTCCAATTACAGCTAAGAAGACTTGAGGGAATGGGGACAGGTGGGAATCAGGACAGCTAGCATCCAGGAATCATCCTTAATGCACTCCGACTCTAAGGTTCTTTTTGTTGCTGCTTAGATTTCATCAGCTGTAAAATGATGTTGCCGGACTAGATTGGAAGTTTTTAGCCTAGGATCTAGGGACTGGATTCCCGCACAATGAGTTTCAGGGGATATGTGTATCTTCTATTGCTGTATGAAAAATTTCAAGGCCATGTAAACGTGTACATTTTTTTTTCCAGATGAGAGAAAGTTCTGTGACCCTGAAATGGAGTAGAAGTCCTTGAAGTCTCTTTTAGTCTTAACTTCATATGATTCTAAGTTTTGAAAGAGGATAACAGGAGACAGCCTGATGCCGCTCTGCACAGCTAGCGGTCTTCCTTCTGCCACAGCCTGAGCAACTCACTCCTCTTTTCTCGCTTTGTTTTGTGTGACTTGTACATGAAGGCTTGGGACTAAATGATCCAAAGTAATACCTTTTGATTGTAATTCAGTACAAACAAAACACACCAAAACAGACAAACAAACAAAACCTGTAGTCAGCTCGGGAATTCAGACTGGTCCTTGCTGGGCCCTCAGGAGGCAGAACTGTAGACCTGCTGAAGTTCTAAGAGTACTTTGAGAGGTAAGAGAGGGAAGATAGAGAGGTGGTTCCTGCATAAGACTCTAGCTGAGGGACTCAGTGACCTCCTCAGAGACAGAAGATTAATTCTTACAGATGGATGAGTAGGAATGGAGAAGAAAAATCTTCACTGTTGCCCCTAAAGAGACTTGGAATCTGATTGTTTCATGTATAACCTCATAAGTGCTGAAATAAATTATGGAAAATATCTCCTTATAGTGTTGAAGAATTTTATTTTGAAGGGTTAAATGGGTGTGTGTAGTCTAATGCTCCCTTGTTATTCTACTTTTCTCATTAGAATTCAGATAACATTTTGTTATTGAGGAAATGAATTTGTCACAACATGCATAATTTTGATTTGTTTCATTCTCTTAGCTCTCTCCCCCTGCCCTCCAAGCCCTTGCTAGTGCCTGCTATTTCTTTCTTTATAAATGTGTCCTGGTTGCTCTGGAAAAGAAATTTATGACTAGGTTCTAAGAATACACATAGCACTTAGAGGAAGTTGTTTGAAGCCTCTCCTCTCCCAGATAAAAGGAGGTAGGGGACAACTGTGTGGGATGTGGAAGGTTGATCCAGTAATCCCCTCATTCTTTCGTTCAGCACCCACTGCATGCCAAACCCTATGCTTAACACTTAAAGTCAAATGAGACACGCTCCCTGTTCTATTCTCTCACAGCCACAACAGAACAGAGCAGGATGCCCTCACCCAGGGATTTGCTCTGGCATCTACTCTGTGTGCAGCGTTTTGCTCCTCCCTCCCTGGAAGTGGGGAAGCCGGATTGTATGATGACAAGGAGAGTGTCTTTGGCCAGTAGACAAGTTGTCTCCATTCCTCCTGCGGGGGAATGGGACTGAATAGGGTATTTTTTCCGGGCCTGGCCCAAACTGGGCTGTGCCTCGAGGGCCCATTAGGCTGCAGGTCACAGCAGCTGGAGCCCAGGCGCCCAGAGCCAGTCACGCGTCTGTGCTGCCCGCTCCACGAAGCACAATGGAGTCATTGACTATTTATTTACTCCGTACAACAAGGCTGCTGTTGACTTAATTACGGGAGCCTCCCTGCCACCCCCTGGATCTTTAAATGACTAAAAGATTCTCCATTGCAGCTAACTAATCTGTCCTTAACCTCTATGAGTCCTGAGTCTCCCCAACCTGGGCGGGCTCAGTAGGCATGTAGGAGGCACAGAGATTCCGCGGTGGTGTCCAAGAAGCTAGAGACTGGTGATTTTGCTTGAGATCCAGGTAGGGTTTGGCAGGACTGTTTCGGTGTGTTGGAGGACTAGGCTGAATCAGGCGCTAGCCCCAGGGCATGGAGGGTGGTAATGCTGAGCCAGGCTCCGGCTTAATTGCTAGGGGGTTGCAAAGAAAGAAACAACTAAAGGACAAACTCTTGTCTCCAGCGAAAGACAATCAGTGCCTGGAGGCGCAGAGCCTATCGACTTCCGGGCCTTCAAAATTAGATTTGAGTGCCTCCGGGGATCAGGGCTGCTGAGGACTCCGCAGAGCCTCGGGATCTCACCTGGCCCCTTCCTCTTACAGCCCGTTTGCAAATTGTCTCCAGGCTCAGGGGTGGCCTGTTCCCGCTCAGCCTCACTTAAACCTTCTCGAGAATCTCTGCTCGCCAACTTCCTCCCAGGGCAACTTGCTAAGTCTCTGCTCTAGTTAATATTGTAGGGCCGAGGATAAAATAGCAATGGTATTGAATAGATGTTGACTTATCCGACCCAGAGGAGCAGGAATCAGAGATTGTTTGCAGAAGCTAATCGTTTCTGCCGAGAAGCAGGGGAAGCCTGTAGTGCTCGCCGCTAGCGGCTCCTCCCTGAAGCCGAGCCACGGGAAGACTCCCTGTTTTAGGTGCTCCTCCCCACCTCCGGCCCAATAAAAAATCCTCTAGGGAATTTAGATGGTCGGCCGCCTGGCCCGGACTGCGCCCCAGGCTCCTTTTTTTCCAGTCTTTGAATTTGCGACCTCAGGTTTGGCGCCCGCGAGATCTCAAACCCAACTTCTTTCTGCAATTTGCTTGTGTTGATAGTTCAAGGACCTGGGCGGGGGAGCCGTTTGTCATTAGGCACCAGATAGGCACAGAGACTTCTCGGCAACACCCCCTCCCCCGACCCTCGGGAGAGAGCTTCCAGCAACCGAGGCGAGGAGAGGTGAGGTGCGCGGATTCTAGGCTTCTAAGTGGGTACGGGCAGCGCGGGGGGAGCGCATTAGAGTGTACACAGGGGGTGTAGGTGGGGGTAAGTCGCAGGTCAAAATTTTTACCGCAAACCTCAAAGGGAAATGACTGTAGTTGGGCTAAAAGGGCCACTTTGGAGGCTACTAGCTGCTACCCAAATCCTGACAGTGGACAAGTTTCGTTGCTATGGTTTCGAAGAGGTATAAACCCCACCACCCAGAACCAAACGTGCTAGGGCTCCTTATATGTGTTGTCACCACGCAGGGCCCGGCGAATTCCTTGGGGGTTTGCATCACTCCCTGACCGAACATCTCAGTCCCGGTCCCTCCACCCCAGAGGAGGCGGGGGGTGTGCACAGGAGATGAAGTCCCGGCCAGGGGATTTTTAACGTCCAAGCCTGGAGGTGCCCAGAATTCTCGCACTTTCGCTCCTGTGGTCCAGGGGCGAGCGCTGCGTCCTAGTGGCCGCAGCCGCCGGGAGTGTGCAGGGGCCGCGGGGAAAGGAGCGCGGCGCCTTTAAAGCAAGAGGCGAGGAACCCCCGCCAGGAGGCGTGTCTGTCTCCGCTGCCGCCGCCGCCGCCGCCGCCGCTGCTCCACGGTCTCCGTCTCCGCCGCCGCCGTCACTCGCGCTCGGCGCCCGCGGCTGCGCTCCTCTGTCCGGGAGCCGCAGACTTCCCGCCCGACCTCCTCCGGCAGCTCCTCCCCGAGGACCACCCCTCCCCCTCCCTGCCTGCCTCACCCGCAGCGAGAGGTAAGGACTCCCCCCGGCGGGCTCTGCTCGGGGCTGCCTCCGGAGGTGTATGTTCCCACAGGAGGGACCAGGGGTGGGCGAGGGGCTTTTAACGCCCGGAGCGGAAGAAGGCGAACAGCGGCGCCGCGGAGCCCGGTGCGCTCGGGGCACCCGCTGGACCGATTCGCTGTGAGTGGCTTTGTCCCGCTCGCCTCAGCCAATTCCCGTCAAGGATACAACTGGCTCGCTTGGCTGCGGGCGCTCGCGTTCTCCACAGAAAATAATTTAATAAGTGGACGTGTCAGGAAGTGGCCTCAGCTACTGGGACTCACGCGAGGCGAAGAGGGACAGATGGCAAGAATCTGTGTATCTGCCTGCGGGTCCGAAGAACTCCTCAGCCTTCCTTCCATCCGCCCATTTTTCCATTAACCCTGCTCTTTAGTTCTGTGAAGTACAGACATTCATTTTAACCAGTGCCAGTGTTGAGAGCTTCTGAAAAAACTCTCGGAGGGCGCCCCATTAGGGTAGGGGGAGTCACCCACCAGGGTGGATCATAAACGTTAAAAACTTTTAATGACTCTCATCCCCTGACATTTTTACCTTCAAGGAGTTCTTTACTAAACACCACGACCTAGCTGAGACTCCTTAGATAATAATTTCCAGTTTAGGGAGTAGGGGACGTTAGAAAACTTACTACTACTATCCTTTTGGTAACACACAGATCACCTTCTAGCATTTCTTCATCTTCATACTGTAAGTATTCTGTCATCAGAAATTATCTTATGGATTAATGATTATTTTTATTTCAAAAGAGATGATTGATTCATTTGAGTCTTAATTAGCTTGTAGTTTAGTTACTGGACGATAGGTAATAATATTTCAATTTTGATTTGCCTAACTTTTTATGGGAACCAGTCCTGTAACCATCAACACGGCTTTCAATGGCCTTACAAACTTATGAAACAAACAAACAAACAAACAAACAAAATGAAACACACAGAAGGAAGGTTATTGAGAAATAAGAGATGCTTGGAAGTCTTACCTGTTTGTTTTCTTCTATTAAAACCCACTGGGGATTGCACAGACTAAAATTTTTAAAAAGAAAAAAAAAAGATTCCAGGACATGTAAAGCTATTCCAATTCAATTTCTTAATTAAGACACACTTATTTTGGACATCTAAAAATTAATTAAAACTCTAAATGTCATTAATCATCACTGCAGCAGAATGTTGGTGGAACAGCTAATATGTGTTCGGAATCACAAGGGATTGCACAGGATAGCATTCGTAGTTAGAAAGAGTGGAGTGCAAGTATGCAACAGTGTGTTTTTAACTGATACCACCTCTGACTTTATTCTCTGGCATCTCTAATGCCATGGATGAACAGCCTGTTTATTTTAGCTTAGCTTCCATACAACAGGCCACACACATGGAAGAATAGGTCAGGTGTTACTGTAAGATGAGGTTTCTCAAATGTCACATAACAGCGGGACTTCGGTGACAAGTGAAGTGGAATCCTTAGGAAAAATTCCATGTGAAAAAATTTAAATATAGATATGGCGCGGAAGAACCTTTGAAACACCTTTGAAATTCAGATTGTCCTGGGATATGTATTTGCAGTTTCTTGCAAAAGGTATAGGCATTGTCTTTTTAAACGTTATGCTGTAAGGATTATTACACATTTGTACATGCCCCAGCAGGTGGCAGCTAACTAGAATAAGATTCATTTTCACTGGGAGAATAGAAAACTAAAATTGCTTCTCAAGTAATAGTGCCCAAGAATAAGAGGTCACTAGTGTCAGTAAATATAAAAACACAATGAAAGATGAAGCTAATGGCATTTTGTTGTTGTTGTTGGAACAAGCTTTGCATGAACACGATATGCGTTTTGTTCTTTGCTAATTTATCATAGGCTTGATATCTCTTCATGTCAGCTTTCTGTGTGTGTGTGTTTGCGTTAGTGTGTAAGCTTACTTTAGATACAGCTTCTCCCTGTGTGTGCATATATGTGTGCATTTGCAGTTTGTGTCTGACCTTGGAACCTACAGAGCTTTGGCTCCTAGAAATCAAGGTTTCCATATGGTTAAAATAGACAAAAAGCAAATGAAACTATGTATTAAGGTGTGTAAATCTCACTGTTACTAAATATATGATTGTCTGACACCAAATAGTATTTTTTTCCCTGGAGAAAGAGGCAAATTACAAAACTGACACAATTTTAAAAAGAGTTCAATCGGATCAGTGAATACTATATAATGACTTTATCAATCCTTCATATAGCCTTCATATAGCCTTAGAACTATGGTGTATGGTATCAGTATTGGGGAGAAACTTGCAATAACTTCAAAATTTCCCTCCTCTGAGGTATCTTCTCTACCATCAAGTCATTCCATTCTATTATTGGGGAGGTAATCTTAGGATTTTCGTTGTTTTTGTTTTAGGTTTGGGGGGGGTTTAGGGTTGTTGCTGTTTTTGTCCTGGGAGTGAGCAAAGTTTAATGAAAAAGAAGAGAATTAATCTGATTACCTTTGTAGCAGATGAAAAGCCGAAGGTAGAGAATTCAAGCAATAACTAATCGTACATTTTAGAAATGTCTTTAGCCATTGAACATTGACAGCATGTTATTCAGCATTCTGAATTCTTGGTGGTCTTTCAGGCATTGTTTTAAATACAGAGAAACAGTAGTTTAGTGCTCATGAGGGAACTCACAGTTAATGTAGATGGCTTTTGTAGTAGTATGCCTTGGAAAGGGATGACTATTAGCACATTCTGGGTATGCTAAGCAATCCCAGTAAGTCACGCTGAAATATACACACGACACAGTTGACAAAATACTCCTCTTGACAATGTGAACAATGCAATAATTCAAAGTCCCAGACTCTGTGTAGTAGAAATATTCACATTGTCACTTCAAATGGCACATTACCCATTCAATGTACTACTTTCAATGTACTCCAGAATAAATCAATGCCTGGAGCGCTGTCCGCGGTCCTGAAGAAAGGTCGTCTCCTATCTTGCAGAAGTTCAATTAGACAGGTGGAGTTGCTGTTTGTGATGCTGAAGACTTTCAGATTAGTTGATGGATGTAAATGAACCTAATTTAGCATATGTGCAAAACTGGTTCTTTGGGGACCAATTAATAGTAAGAAAAATTTATGATGGACTTTTTACTGTTTAATATACTGGGTAAGAACTTTATGAATCTGGAAACTTGATCTTTCACTTTTCCAGCTAGATATCCAATAAATAATCCCACAAAAGCCAAATAGTTTAGAACCTAGTTTTAAGTAGAGAAGTTGCAACTGTAATGTCAAATGCCATTATGTTAACAGAATATGTGAACAAGGAGTTATGGTACATTTTGTTTTCTCAGGTTTTATTAAATGCTAACTATACTGCAAAACTGCAGTATTTTGATTAGTCACAATAGAACATGCTATTTTCAGGTAGTATATATCAATCATATTGACAGGTGAAAAAACTAAGAATATTTATTGTTGCTCTGGCTGTCATTATTATATCTGCTAGGATCAAAAGGAGAAAGAACAAATAGACTAGAATAAATGAGACAACAAATACAGAACGTATTGAACTATACATGTCTTACAGGAGATATTTTAAACATGGACTGAAGGAGTCGCTAGATACCCTTGGTTTTACCACAAGGTGTTCCTTTTAAAGTGCTCAAATAGTCAAATTATTTGATTGAATTGCCTGCTACACTGCAGAACTAGTCATTCATGATACTTATTTTTGACACTGCAGTTATGCCTCCATCTTTTTAAAAAAAGTCAATGCCCACTTAATGCTTTTGCAAAATGTAGCTTTATTCTCAAATCAGCATTTTATAATACCTTAAGAAAAAAATAGAATGAAAAAAATCACTATGATGGAATGAAAGCATTACATCATTTTCTTGCTATCTGGAATAAATAGCATTCATACCCCTCCTTATTTAAAAAATTAGATATTCTTCAAATAAGGTAGAATCTTACAATTTTTTCATAAGGTTTAACCAATGCCTTGTTAGTTGGTTATGAAAAACAGATTAATTTTAAGAAACAGGTCCAGCAGTTTGCCTTTTGTACTACTTGATCACTTAAAATATTAAAATGTAGTAATATACTTATTACTAACCATCTCAGTTTCACTAGTGAATGTAAAATATTAGGACTGGGTATTTTAATCTCTATGCCTGGATGACAGCATATTACTTATTTCAACAGCAAAATGTATTTTCATGTTAAAAGAATATATACTGATGTACTTTTCTTTTCCTTGAATAAATTGCACCTGGTGAAAGCCAAGACAGTCAGCCACTGCTTGAAGACTCTAAATATTCTGACCAGGACACTAGACAATAATAAGGCATTTTTAGACAAAACTGTGACATTCAATGTTGCCCAAGCTATGATCCCACATTCTGCCTCTGGAAGAAAAACATACTCAAAAAACCAAAATGATAAGAAATTTGGGCATAAATTATTGAAGCCTTTGGAGTTGGTTATACCAACTTAAACATCATTGTCTTTTTATATAGGCACAATTATTTTAGATGAGCTAAAAAATGGCTGGGAAAATATGATTCCTTCATTTTAACTCAACACTTTCCTCCTAAAAGACCACTTGAAGAAATCTATTTTTTTTAATTCCTGGGTAGTTAAATCAAGGAATGTCCACCCAAGTTTTTAAAGACTATCTTAACTTCTGCAATTGCACTCCAATCTATATTCACTCCTGGACAAAATTTTAAGAATATAAACAAGACCTTCTTTCAACCTAACCACAGATTATATTTGCAGTAAATTCCTCTGCCTTAGACCACTTCCCTTTTTACAACTCCTAGGCAAAGTGACTTTGGCATAGCTTGTCATTTATTAAAATTCATCAGTTGATTGTAAGAAATCCGCTTGCATACACCAGTCACTCTCTTAGCAAAGACTCTTATGGAAAATAAAAGCACTTTTCTCCACGTAAATAAATCCTACTTCTTTCTTGAAACTCAAGGCGGGCGATGAGATCGGTTGCATAAGAGATATTGGGAAGCTCGCTGGCAGGGAGCCTTAACAGGCAAGCAGCTATCTCAATTTTTCTCACTTAATCTTGGCTTCACGTCAGAAGCTGTGCAGCAGTGCAGTAGAATAGGGCCTGGCAAAACCTTTGCGAGCAAAGCGCCTTTTGTGCTGGGACTGTGGCTCGCTACGGACGCCTCCGAGGTTTCCAAGGCTGGATTTCCTATTGATTTCCTCCTCCTTTGCTTCCCCAGGCTCGCGCGGCCGGACATTGTGGGTGTGCGTGCTGGATTTCTCCCGGATGCTCCCCGACTAACATGGATGTCCCACCATCCCTTGCAGTGGAAGGTTGCTCCTTGGCGCAGTGAGTGAGGAACATGCAGCGATTGCTAATGGGTTTGGGAAGCGGAGACTCCTTCCTCTCTCTGTGACCATGCCGTGATCGTGTCTGCGGCCACCACTCGACGCATCCTCATTCCTACCCGAACCGGGAGCCTAACGCTAGATCGGGGAAGTGGGTGCCGCGCGTGTGGACACAGAAACACCATGAAGATTATTTCCCCGATTCTAAGTAATCCAGTCTTCAGGCGCACCATTAAACTCCTGCTCTGCTTACTGTGGATTGGATATTCCCAAGGAACCACACATGTATTAAGATTTGGTAAGATTCCCCATCTCTCTCTATTGCCTGGTATCCGCCTCCGAGGCAGCCGGATGTAAACAGGCGGGCTCACTCTGACAGGCGGGTGGGCTCAATGCGTTCCGACCTGTTCGCTGCTCCGGAGCCTCCCGGGGTTTTAAAGAACCCCCGCGTGTCACTTCATTTTCTTTTCTCTTTCTTTTATTAAAAAAAAAAGAGGAAAAATTGGCCCCGGGAGGGTGAAGTGAGTGCCAGTGTGTGGTGGTGGTCGCTGCATTACCTCCACGCAGTAGCCAGAGATGGTGATGACGCGGGGGGCACAGCCGGCGGTTGCGCCCGCAGGTCTCCGCGGGAGCCTTCCGGGCTTGGCGGGCTGGAAGCGCGCGCCGGGGCTCCACGCCTCTCAGCTTGCGGGGCTCAAGAGTCAGTATCTGGTAACTCTTTGACAAGTTGGCGTCTGTCCGCTTCTGTCTGGGACCCGGACAGGTCCGCAAGTGAAAAGCGCTAACCCTTTTCATTTCTTTTGTCCTCGGAGAGCCTTTTAGATTAATTTCACCGCTTTTCCAGCCCCTGGTGCCCTTACGGGAACACGGCGCTTTTCAAAATATTTTTGTAAGAGAGAAGGCTCTACTTAGCAAGAGGAGGCTGCTGCTTAGCTGAAATGAAATAGCGTCATAAGAAAAGGATTTTGTTTTGTTTTTAACTTGTGAGTCCTCCTCTCACAGCTTTCTTACCGCGTCCTGATCTAATGAATGATTAACAGTGGTGATTGGGGCGGAGAGTAGCTGTGTATGGGCGTCTAAGTATGCATCTTTATTTCATTGTGGCATGATAAAAGAGTAGAGTGGCAGTTATATAGTAGAGGAATCTATTACTTTCCTAAGGAATCAGGGTTCCTTTAGAGCTCCGAGGAAAATTTGAACGTGGGATTCCGTGAAAACGCTGGTCAGAGGGTTTGCTTGGAGGAAATGAAGCGTTAGCAACGCTCAGCTGCTGTGGATGGCCAATGGAGTTTTAGTAGGAGCAGAACTAGTCAGGGAAAGTTCCCTTAAGTAGATAAGAGGGAGAGAGGAGAAAGCAAGCCAACCAGGTAAACACTCCCACTGTGGGCGCCTTCTTTGACAGTTCAAGTGGATTTAGACCAAAGAGTGCAAGAAACCATATAATCCTGAGCATGTGTCTTTGGGAGCAAAACAGATACATTAAGTCAGTCAAATTTAAATTGAAGTGATTGCCTGCATCTCCTATCATGTCAGCAGCATCTTCTCTCTTTCCTTTTTCCCATGTGCTTTTTCTGTAATGATAAAATCTCTCATCTTTCGCAGGCTATGTGAAACCAGGGTAGGAATGCTTTTCACATATTTAAAAAAGGGAATCCTACCATTCCCTCCCCTCATTCAACACGTGAACACCTGGAGTCCAGAAGGCTGGTAATGACAAGAGAGAGACTACAGGTTATATCTAAATTCTTACTGTAGCTTTTTTTTTTTTTTTTTTTGCTTTCTTCATGCCTTTAGATGGTACTTAAGCACGTTGCTCTTAGCAACAAGCGTCCACAGGAATGCCTGTTTCTTTGGATGAGATTAAACAGGTTCCTGTATCGTTGAAAATGTGTGTGTGTTCAGCTGTTCTCCTTCAAGCATGGTAAATGCTACTGTAAGGTAGTTTTGCCCAATATTTTGAGTAGTACAACTTACTTATTTGGAATACTGAGGTATCTTCTGAAATGTCTTTGTGAATGAGTGTGCCTTAGTGTGTTTGCTTGCGGACTGGGTGGGGAAAAAAAAAGGAGACTTGGAGCCGAAAAACTGCCACCAATACTCTAAAGATTTAATTATTGCTGGTCTGGTCTTGCAGCACAATATTTGCTGAATCATTAGATTGTTACATTCGCTGATCATTTCATATCTTCATATTAAAAATCTTGGCGACTGTAGCAGAGTGTGTAGCAGCTTTCTAAAAGAGCTGACACACACACAAAAATATATTTTCCTAGACCAATGCTTACTAAGAATGTCCTTAAGAAATAGGAGAGTAGGAAAAGACCTTCTCACAGTGCCTTGATACCCTAAACCAACAGCTCAGTTTTTAGGTAACCTGTTATTTTCTCCATTAACTTCAAACATCTTCCACGTGGAGATCTATTTTCTCTGATTTCTGCCCTGAGTTATGGGGAAGGATTCTGTACATTGTAATTGTTGGACCTTTTCCCCTCTTGGGGCTATTTGGAGGTAATACTTTTGGGTCTTTTTTTGTTGTTGTTATTGTTATGGTTTTGTTTTGTTTTCATTCTGGGGAAAACATGTTTTGAGTAGACTGGGTGGTTGGTTGAGAGTGTATAAGCCATTTTTGAGAAAGGTTAATTTCAACTTCGACTCAAAGGACCAACCAAAGCCTCCTCCTTAGCTCGGTGTCTTGTAAGTGTAGGGTTTGGATTTGCTGCTAAAGCAGCTATGCCCCGGCAGTGGCCTGCCAGGTGCAGGTGAGAAGTGCTACCAATGCTGAAGAGGTGGTAACTAGTCCCTTCCCCACTTCCCCCACCGACGAGGCTTGACTAGCAGCCGCCAGCCACCCAGCGACTCCGCCTCAGTACTATGGCAACTGCTGAGCCCCGCGAGGAAGCTGTCCCAGCCCCCCTTCCCATCAGGTGGTGGAGAACCATCCTCTAGGGCTCTATGCTGTCCTTTCTACCCTTAACCCCCGCCCTCCATGTCCCCCTACCCCCCAAGGGCCGTAACTTGACCCTGACCCTGTGTCCTCCTATCAAAGTCTGTGGACTGGGGAGCTGTCTGCACAGGACGCCGACCCTTGCCTAATCCCCTGCGATCCTCCGCAGGTCTTCCGGGTACAAAGCTCAATCGCTTGCACTGGGGCTTTCTTGCGCACCCGCTCTCATCTCTCTCTCCCCCCCTCTCTCTTTCTTTCTCTCTGGCGTTCTCTCTCTCTCTCTCTCTCTCTCTCTCTCGATTATACACACACACCGCAGGCAAATGCACTCTCGCGATGCAAGTCTGACACTTTGGCACAATGACTCCTCTCTAGTGCCCAAGAAACTTAGGCAGCTACGCCTGGGAGTGCCTCTGTCCGGGCACACACCCCTCCTACCCTGACAGGCTTCCTCTGAGCTTCACACCCGGGCCTGTTCCTCGTACCGCTTAGCAAACGTCTCCGAGAGAAGGTGTCTGGAGCACTGACCCTAGCGCGGTTTTCCTTAGCTTTAAGACAGCCCAGAGCAGTGAGGGAAGGCACCTATGGTCAGCTAAGAGTCAACTCCTCGGAAGCGAGGGGGCTGGCGCTTCTCCGTGGGTTGCGGCTGTTTTCGTCTCTGATCCCGGCTGTGCACATCTTGGCTTCTCCACAGCGCCCACCTAGTGAGAGGATATCAAGGGACAGATGGATACCGGACAGTTAAGAGTCAGTTGCCCCACTCCAGGTCAGGTCAAACGTTCTCAGAGCCAGCTTTTCCAGGTGCCTGAGAAGCCCCCACTCCCACCACTGCCCAGGCACTTTGGGTCCCAAGGCTATGTAAATGAGGCACCTTTGTGTCTCCGCAGCTGCGTCCTGGCCCTGCGTGTGGCTGGAGAGGGCAAAGGCAGGATTCTCCCTTCCGTTCGCGGGGGCGTGCCCCCAATACCACAGTCTCCCTGCTAAAACTACTGCAGCTCTCGGTACTTGAACACTGCATCTGTTACAGTAGCCTCCCTTTCTTCCAGCTCTGTTCAGACCTCTGCTCCTGGTTTTAGAAAGCGGCTCTGCGAGGAGGAGGGTGGGGGCAGAGGCGTGCTATACTGGACTAGCAGTCCCTTTCGTAGTTTGGGGATGTTGACATATTCTTTGAGCAGTCACTCCCTCAAGCTACCACTTATTTTCAGATCTTCGAGGTCGGGTTATTTTTCAGTCCTTATCTGAATTGGCGTTTAGAACCTCAGGAGTGAAGACATCCACCCAAACTTTCTCCCAAACTCTTGGGCAGCTTCTCCAAGCTAGTCGAGTCCGAGGAGCTGAGCGTGTGATATAGGCCATTTCTTTCCTTCAGCTGTTTCGACCTAGCTTTTCTTTTAAGCTGGCCAGTAGAACGACTTTCTTTAAAGGCTTCGCAGGCGAGGTCTTTCCCCCAGATGCACTCAGACCTCCTTGCCACTGCGCACTGGCCAGCACTCTATGGCGCAGCACGTAGCCACCTCCCAGCACACATGCGGAAGGTGAAGACAGCTAGCTCAGGGACAGCTCAGATAATTAAACCCACGACGTGAGAAGGAGTGGAAAGAGTTCCTCTGGAAATCCCCCTATTTGCTGGACATCCCATGTGCTCCCAGATACAATAATTAGTAGCAGATGTACTACAACATCAAGGAGGGTGAGTGAATTGACTGCGCTTAGAAGCCGCCGCTCTCTACAAGTTCTTTGAAAGAGATTTTTCTTCTTTTGGGAGGTGAGGTGGGCGGGAGGGAGGAGTGGCCTTACATCTGGAAGCAGGAAAACTGGCTCTTGAGAGGCGGGGATGGGGGAGTAATAGCGGCTACTGTTTGAAACAGATAAAGCCCGAACACCTGCTCAGCTGAGCTCTGGAAAGCAGGGGAGGGAAATCTTTCCAAGAATTGCCAACACAAGGGCCACTAAAAAAAAATATGTTTTTCACATAAGTTCTCACTTATTCTTAAAGCTTCAAAGACTAACTCTGATGGGATCCATCAACAGAGGCGCACTCGTTTCAGAAAATGACTTTGAAAAATGATCTTTTCGTCCTCTAGAAACAGCACCTCTTCTCCACCCAGACATATGGAACTCAACACATTTTCAGGCTTTGTGAGGTTATCTTTCAGAAGTGAACAGGGGTTTATATGTCAGTAGACATTTCTTTGGACAGACACCTTCTGCTTTTTAGTTTAATTCCAGTGATTATTGCAGTGTGTTCATTCCCTGAATTCTCAAATGACACTGTTTCAACATTTACTCAGCACAGGAAAGTTAATGTGAATTGCTCCCACACAAAGGAGGAACATACCATAGACCAAACACAGGATGTATCATTGATTATCAGAGCCTTTTCAAGTCTACGCACCATTAAATAAAGTGTTGCCTGTGATAAAGATGGCATAATCTTTGATTTTCTTTTAATACTCAAAATTTCTGATACAGAAAATGCTTTGCTCTTTTGTAGTAGAAATTCAAGGGAGAGGAATTCATTTTCTCTTTCTGTTCTTAAGATTTTACCGTATTATAGTAGGTCCACTTATACTTGTTCCCTGAAAATTATCAGTGTCCATTTTTACACATCAGAGTAGAAAGCAGTGGACTATTTTTCAACTGCACTACATTAAATCATTAATCCACTGCATCCATAATACCTGGTGTTGGTGGGAGACCCTCAGTTTTCCCCAGTAGAATGGTCTGATGTATTAAAATGTAATTGTTTATTGTCCCGTATTTGGGTGATGATGTAGCATTACCTTCCATGGGCATTCAATTCATAGTCCAGTTATCAAGGTACTAGAAATGCTTCAAATGAATCTTAAACCCTACATCTTAGCATGTAAGGTAAGGTCAAAACCCCCTGAAAGGGAAGGAAGTAGGTGCACATCATCATTATTGACTGGTCTAGATTAAACACCAAAGAGGAAGATTTCAATCTGATAACGTCATAGGGCTTCCTGTTTTTCTTTGCTGCTTCTGCTGACAATTTTGTAAGGTAATTAAATTGGCTGATTGAAGTCACGGTGGTCATGGGGTGATAAAGACCATTTGGATTTAATGGAATTTAAAACAACAGAGCACTGAACACAACTCTTACCGAACAAGAATTTTAATGGCCCATTCCGGGTGCTGACTAAATAGAATGCCCTTAACAAGTTTAATCGAAAGGGCAAGGCAGATTACCACATTATAGTCTTTATGGTTGAAGATTGGGGAATGAAAATTATCCCTTTAAAAGACTCATTAATGCATTATCAAGATTTAATGTAGGTTAAATAAGCTTTCTTTAGATCTTCATCATATATGTGAACACAGGTTTAGGAGCAAGTTTCAATAAGGAAATATTTTTAAGAGCTGACCTAGTAAATTGAATTATATGTCTCTTACTTCAAACACAAAAGGCATTTAAAATTCTTTGAGAGTATACAGGGTGTTGAGGGTAAGTGTTGACGATGAATTCTTTCTTTAACTGAAAAGAACAAATTTGACTTTTTGTTTAAAGTTTCATCTTTGTTTTTTTTTTTTTTTTTTTTCCCTGAAAACAAAGCTTGTCTATAGTCGGGAGATTGCAGAGGTAATAAAGAAGATATCAATATAGTCATAGATTTCTGATGTTTTACGTTGTCTTTTTAATTCTGTCCTTTTTTTTTTTTTCTTTTCTTACTGAAAATTCTGCATTCAGGTTACCACACTTAATCCATTCAGGTCCCTTCTCCCCAAAAAAAGGGTAGTTCCCTGCTTTACATTGGAAACACCGAAGGCAGCCAGTCCCAATGTAAAAGTCAAGCCTCAGTCTATTACGAGATTTTTCACCCCTTCAGCTGTTTCTTTCCTTGTGGAATTGTCTACTGAAAGCTGTCCATTCCTTTGATAATTCCAAAAAAACCCCAAACCCAAGTTTTCATATAAAAATCTCCAAGATTTTAATTGTACCCAATTAAAAAATTTGTTCTAAAAAATCTGAGTTGATGAAATCGAAAGCAGCAAGCATCCTAGAGGTCACCAGTTTTCACCTGCCAGCCCACCCCACATTCCACAGGTTCTCTAAGGAACACGACTTTTCTCACTCTTCCTTGATCCCCAGACAAGTAAGTCTTGTTTGTCTCTGGCCTCACACCTTTAGGGCCAAACATTTCATATTGTTGTATTTTCAAAGCAACAAGTTTAAAAGCAATTGGTTTAATAAAACCAATCTGATAAAACCAATGTGAGTAGGAGGTTAGAGATGACCATCAAAATCTCTCTGCAAGATTTAAAAAAACTTTTCACGTTACTTTTGTATTTGGGCTTTGACGTACCTCTGCATTTGTGGCAGCACTCAAATATAGTATTTGCTTATGGATTGGTTTCAAACATTTATTTTCTGAACTAAAAACTCAACATTCTTCTCTGGATTTAGTGGAGAGCCAGGTCACTAGACAGCAGGGCTTATTGTGTGAAGATCTGAAAGAGTCTGGGGAGGGGCCCTGGGTGGTACAGTTGGTTGTGTCTACCTTTGGCTCAGGTTGTGATCTCAGGGTCCTGGGATTGAGCCCCTGCATGGGGTTTCCTGCTCCGTGGCTGAGCAGGGGCTTCCTGCTTCTCCCTCTCCCTCTGTGCTTTCTCTCTCTCTCTCTTTCTCAAATAAATAAATAAATAAATAAATAAATAAATAAATAAATATCTTTTTTAAAAAACGAAAGAGCCTGGGGAGGTTGTGACTTTCAGATATTTTCCCCATGGATACATGTAATTCTGTCAGTCTTCCCTATTGGTTACACATCTGCCCTCTTTCATGGCTTGTTGTAAGACACATATATTCTGGGAGGGTGAGCACATAGTCCCTAGACTGTAAAGTTAGGATGAGTTTATTAGATTGACTGATTTGTCTGTGACAGAGATGCTCAGATACAAAAGAGAATACCGGGTGCCTAAGGGAGTGCTGAGTGATTAGCACTGATGTGAAGGGAAAACTGAGAAAACAGAGAAATCAAATGCTATTGGATGCCGTCTTTCCTAGATTTACTGCCAGACATCTCAGTGCTTTGTAAATTGATCCTTTTGCTTGTATTCATCCAAATCTTTGAGCGTATGTGATTATTTCAAATAAGATGTCAGTGACATATCTCTTCCCAATCAAAAGGATCTTTAAATGCTTTGCATACCCTTTAAAATCAACAAACTACTTTCCCATCATTGAACTAGAGTAAGTATTTGTAAGGTGTTGCCTCTAATTCCCATTTCAGTGTCCATCTCAGTCTTGGCTCTGAGTCCTTGACCCATCACCATGGGAATATTTCTCAGCTTAAATGATCAAATAAGCAAATCAAATACTAAAGAAATGTCCTGCTTCAGTTTAGTCATAGCATTTGATCTATTTTATGTTGTCTATTTAATATTGCCCTTCTTTTTACCAACTGAAGCTTTTGTATTCAGATTGTCATAGCTTGTAATGGAGGCCCTTCCTTGCCCAGAAGAAATGAATATTCTCTCAAGATGGAGGGGACTTTAGAGATCATCAAATCTAGTATCCTCAGTTTAGAGATGAATTGCCAAGATCAGTTAAATAGCTTGTTCCGGTCACAGATAATTAGTGTCAGATTTTACACCCAAACATGAATATCCTGACTGTCCGCCTAGCGATGTTTTTCAGTAAATTATGTTATTTTTCCAATGTAGCCCCTGACTCTGTGCGTTGTATCAATTTTAGGAAAAGCCACTGGGTTCTGGTAGCTCCCCTAGACATTTGCCTACCTTGTTTTCTTCATCTTCCTTTCATAGAACATTATCTCATAGATCATCCCTTTTCTCTTTTTCTCCTTTTTCGTCATTCTCCTTTTCCCTCTTCCGTGACTGCCAAGGTCCTCTTTCCCTGGTGTCCAAAGCTTTAACCACTTCTCAAACAATAAATAGTAACAGAGTACATATTATGTGTCAGTCAAATAGAAATCTAAGCTCCAGCTTCTGCCTCAAGGAGTTTGTAGTCTAATTAAAGAAAAAAAACTATATATATAGAGAGAGAGAGGGAGAGGTGCAGAATAGATATACAATAGTTGTTTAAAGGAGATTATTGTGGGTTTGAATTTTTATAGAACAGATGGGACTCTGGCTGGGGCCTATAAAAAAATCGTGTGATAGGGAACATGAGGGTGGAGCAGAGAGCTGTATCATTGACAAAAGACTCAGCACAAGAAAATAATTTAGTCAGAAATTAAGGTGAGCTTTGGGAGAGGGAATGGACCAGCGCTGTCCTCCTATCTCGCTTTCTATCTATGGAAGATAGGTAAGGAGATAGGTAAGGCCTTGCTTTTAGGTCATAGGATTTGGACTCCTGTAAGTAGCTTCTGGAAAGCCATTGAAGGTGAAAGGATGAGCTTTCCTTAGTGTGCAACCAGCAGTCAAGTGGTTTCTCAGTCTGTTGCTTGTGTTTCATGAAGAATAAGTGGCTCTCCCTTCTCTGTCTTACTGAAATGAAAACGAAGGATCCATCCTTGTCCTTGATCATTGAAGCCTTTAAGAAGTTCTTGGTCTGGGGTCACAGTTACCTCTGAAGTGAAATCCTGGAATGAAATAAAGCAATGTCCTTTTAACATATGGCCAGATGACATGGTTAAGCAAGGAAAAGTTTCCAGTTAATCTAAGGAAAAATGCATTGGAGGGCAATTTAAAAGTACTGTTAGCTTCTTTGAGGAATAAAAATAAACTGCCTCCGAGAAATTCTTAATGTTTGTTGTCTAACTTGAAGAGCTCTCTATTCCCTGAAGCATATGTGTATCTATATAATAATTATATATATATATCATTATGTTGTAATTATATTTATTATGTAGTAAAATTATTGTAAATCAGAATTAAAAGTTAAATTAAAATTAAAAATAATTTTAGTAGAGTAAGTTCATTGTTAATAATATTTTCTAATTCTACATGCATTCAGGACCCAAGACTCTGAGTTTAGTTGTTTGAGTTTTGAATGTTACTCTTGACTTTGTCATCTAGTAATCATAAACTAGGAAAAATAATTAAGTTGTGCTGGGCCTTGATTTCCATTTCTATAGAATGGATATTACTTGCTACGTGTCTATCTTCCAAGGATAATATTGGAATTAATAGGAAAATATACAGAACATTCTGCCTAATAGCAGAAAATGACTTTTGGAATTGAAAGTGTAAGTGTTTGTTTACCGTGTATGTTTGAAGCAAAGTAATACTTGTTAATTTCATGTACATTTAATTCAACTTCTTAAACTGTGCATAAACATTTAAGATAGTCTGTCTTTTCTAAATTACTCTCAAATACTCTTCTTTGGAATGCACTTGAAGCTATTATAAACACATTGAAAAGGATTTATTGTCTAATAGAACAAACTTATTCTGAATTGGTAGTTTTATAGAAGAGCAGGGCCATCGTTTCTGTTTCTTCTTTAACATTTGGAGTTTGATTGGCATCATCACATATACAGAACAAGGAAGAAACAAATCATAGCTAAAATAAAAAATAATAAGCAAAGATATCATGCTAAGTTCTTTGATTTAAGATTTTTCACAACTGCATAGTTTTTCTAGTTTTTATTCACAGACGTTTTCTGGAAAGCTGTGTGTGATTTCATATATACTTCATTCTTCATCCATCTGCCCATGATGAACTTTTAGCTGTTATTCAAGTTTTGTATTTCAAGTCACAGTAATGGATGTATTTGATCCATTTGTGTTGATTCAGGAAAGTTTCAAAAACAGATTTGTTACAGTTGTTCGGGATAGATAAGTGGGACTTTTCTGTGATTACACTGGCATCTTTATCAAGGAGCTGTGTTAGGCAGTCTTTCTGGAGCTTATTCTTTAAGACATAATATAGACTTTGGTGCCACCCTTACACCATTAACCTCACTATCTTTCCCAAGGTGTTTCTAACTTACCTTTGGATCATTTTTCCCCAAGATCTAACCCAGTGTTGGGGGGCTCAGCGTAGAGTTGGATACAGACAGATGAAGATGCCTTCTCCTCCACCCACCACATTGGAGAATTCAGGGGACCATTTGGAAAAGTATATTCAGCTTATAATACACTTTTATATTTGGAATTTTTTTTAAGTTTTCAAAACTTCAAAATATGAAGTTTATTAGGAAAGTTTTTTGGATGTTGAAGATAATGAGGTTTTGGATCAGTGATTCTCAATGGTCAAGAGTGGAATCAAGGAGAGGCAGTCTCAAGATTTTTATGATAATCTGTAGGAGGAATGGACTAAATATAGGTTGAAAAACACTTTCCTATCTTGTCTAGTTTTTGGGTTTCCTGGAAGCAGCCCACCCATCATGGCAGAACTGATGCTAGAGTAGGTGAAAATAGAGTTGAGTTCTTGCCTCCAGGGAGTGAAGGAAAGAGCAGTTTTCCATTCATTCATCTTTCCCTGAGGATTCTAGGGTGATCCCTCACGAAGCCTTCTTGGAGATCAGGGTTAATATTCCAGTCAGTCATCCTCAGCTTGTTCTGTAAGATACACTTCTTTTCCTCTTGCTGTTCCATACATTGATTGTCTTTTGCAATCTGGACCAAGTTTTCTTTCTTCCAAAAGGTCTCTGTTTAGGTGGGGATTCTGCAGGGTAAATTCAAGCATTGGCAACAAACTTTGATCAGACCACAGGCTCCCAAACTTTGTTTCACTCAGAATGGAAGGAGCTTTAAATAATTTGGTTCCCAAACCTAGGTATTTTATGGATTAAAATGTTTCATTTTTTGGTTTTATTTAAATTCAAGTTAGTTAACATATATTAGTGTATTATTAGTTTCAGAAGTAGAATTTAGTGATTCCTCAGTTGCATTTAACACCCAGTGCTCATTACATCAAGTGCCCTCCTTAATGCCCACCACCCAATTAACCCATCCCCCCACCAACCTCCCCTCCAGCAACCCAGTTTGTTCTCTACAGTTCAGAGCCTCTTAAAATTTTCTCCCTCTCTGTTTTTAACCTATTTAAAATGTTTCATTTTTTACAGCTGCACAGTTGTAGTACCTTTGTTCTTTTTTTTTTTTAAACTCCTATGTAATGTACATAAAAGAAACAAAACTCCAAGGCAGGTTGAGAATCAGTTACTGAGCTAGATACTCCAAAGTGTTTTGACCTTAAAATTTACAATTCCTCTGTTTATAATGGGCAGATGCTTCAACTTTCTGGATTGGCAGTTGATGATCATGACTAGACTGTGTAGAACAATGAATATATTTTATAGATGAGGGTTGTGGCTTAGATATTTTATTACCCCTCATAACATACATACTGTTAGGCTCTCAGCATACCACTGGAAAAGCTGACTGATTCTTTAAAACCTAAGCATTTGAATATTCATATAACTGAGCCCACAGCCCAAAGGGACCTTAAACAGGTGTTATATTACAAATAATGTCTAAGATGATATGTAGTTGTGGGACCTTTCCCTCTTAACCTTCTACCAAGGGAGCCCCTAATAGATCAATTTAAAATTTAGTTTCCCCAAAATCTATCAGAAAATAATTCTAGTAGACAGTTGCTGTAGTTGAGAGGACACTGATTTGGTTGCCATGAGTACATGCAAATGGCCTAGAATCGGGGCTAAAAATAGAGTCTAACCTAGGTGGTGTTCATTAGAAGTCTCTTGGACAATTCTATGCTCACCCCTACCCCCCAGCTTCATTGCTCTGATTACAGTCTCTGGGTCATTGTTAGGTCATGGTGCTAAGAGTTGAAATCTGGACACAATGTTTGAATTGAAACCAGAATGCTCTTATGTATTTGTTTAAGAGAGACATTGTCAGTAATTCCATATGCCACTTTAACATTAAAACTGATACTAATATAACAAAAATTATAAAAAAACTGTAACATCTTTATCTGTCTAAATTATTGGTAAATAAGTGTTTTTTATATATATTGCCTACTAGGTAAAACATTAGTTTATTAAGTATATTTCTATAACTTAACTTGCTGCCTGGGAGACTATACAGAATTATATATAGAAGACACCTTATTGATGGTCCAGTTTTAGTACACATAGTTTGGTTAAATAGTCTAATGTATTAAAATCATCATAATCACATGCATTATAATCATAATTTTAAGATAAATATTGAAGAAATTCATCAAATTAAATTTACTATTCCTCAGAAGTTTTTTTTTTTTTAATTGGGCTCAACTATACCAATATGTGTTCAAATATTATAGTCTTTAGTTAAAACAGTTCTGAGGGGATTTAACAATTAACATGTAAATTTAACAATTAACATGTAAATAGTAATTTCAGAAAAATCCTGGTACACAGTTCTCTGGAAGACAAATTATGAAAAATTATTTTATATGACATGAATTTCACACTAGATTTTATTCATATATATATATTCATCCACTTGAAGTTTCAGAATTACTATGTTTTTAGCCTCTCCATTTGTGTAGGATGAATTTATATATATGTAGGATATACAGAATGCTCACAATAGAGAAAAATTAATAAATTTACATTTACTCAAGGATATTCATTTATTGGCTTTAGGTTAGAGTCTCTGACTTTATTAAACTTGATAGCTGCAAGTAAATATTAATGGAAGTGAATTTCTCTAAGTTCTTTGAATTTTGTACATCTTTTATTTCCTAGCAGGTAGCCAGACTACATCAGCATTTTTAATACAAAGATAGAATCTTAGCTTTCAAAGTGCCATATTTTGTAAGTGAACTGTGAAGAGAATTTTAACCCTCCAATTTGTTTATTGTTCTTCTATACTGTATATATTATAAGGCCACTACACTTGAATATAAAAAAATCACTACATATTAATAAGAAAAAGCCCTATTTGGTACAAGTAATCTCTCTTCCTCTCTTTTATTAAAATTATTCTTCAAGAAAGTGATAAAGCTAAATTATTTATCAGAAGATAAAGTAATGCTTTGTACTATGGTTATAAGGAGGATGCTGAAAGCTTCCTGTCAACTCTCAATTTTGATTCCATTTTTAATTTAAATTGCCATTGAGCTCACCAAGAATTGGTGAATTTACCAGATACGATTTACCAGATACCAGATATGAATGCTGAATAAATTCACTCTCTCTCTCTCATTCTCTCTCAGCATTGGTATCTGGTTCAGTTTTTGATTACTGACATAATACAATATTTGGGAAGCAAGATATAATTAAAGCTTCAGTAAATATGAAAGTTTACCTAAAATATGATTGATTATTTAAAAAAATACATCATAGGAAGGCTCCTAATGGTGCTGTTTTTTACTGATAGGCAGCAAGATGTATCTTTTTCTTTTTCTTTTTTTAAGAAAAGTTATTTATTTATTTGAGAGCGAGAGAGAGCATGAGCAGGGGCTGGGACAGAGAGAGAATCCTCAAGCAGACTTCCCGCTGAGTGCAGAGCTGGACTTGGGGCTCGGTCCCCAAACCCTGAGATTATAATCTGATCAAGAGTTAGCCACTTACCCTACTAAGCCACCCAAGCACCCAAGATGTGTGTTTTTCATGTCATTTCCATTCTATAGGTTCTATTTCAATATTTTATTTCAATACCTTGCTAGAATGAAGATTCATCTTATTGAGTTGTAAGGAATTTACATTTAGTTTGATATAATTTATTAGAATATACATATATGGAAATAACTTTCCTCTAATATTTAGAGTATACACTCTAATATATACCATATAATATATTGCATATTTCTAATATATATATGTATATATATATATATATATATATAAATATATAATATTTACATCTCTGTGCAAGCAACCAATGCTCCAACTCATTATCTGTTCATTCATCCATTTAATCATTCATTTAGCAAATGTTTAATTGATTACCATATGCCGGATACTGTGGTGGGCTCTAGGACAACTAAGACTTTGAGAGTAAAAAGAACATGGTTTCTCACATTCTTTAGGTATAAGCAGACAGAGAAAAGAAAATTGCAAAACAATGTGACAAGTGCACACAGTAATATGTAAATAATTTTTCTAACATGAAGAGAAATATCTAACTGCATCTACAAGGAGGGGTTTCTAAAGTGTGTTGTTTGCACCTTTCTCTAAGACTTGTGATCCACTGAGGGCTTTATTCTGAAGTTCCATTGTTACTATCGGCTTAGAATGGCTGTACTGTCTGTTTTCATTCTCTCCACTGGCCCCAGCACCAGGAATCTTTAGCTTCCTGTCTCAAATCACAGTGATGCCATTACTGTATTTGTTCTGTACACACACACACACACACACACACACACACACGGGTTAAGTGAGAGAAGGAGAACTAGTCTAAATTATTTTAAGTATTTGAGTACTGCATTAGTTAGGATGTAGACTCAGTGACATATCACAGAAACATCCCTCTACTCCCTGAAAAATCAAAACAAAGTTAGATAGATGTTCACTTCTCTTTCACACAGAAGTCTAGATTTGGGTCGTTCAGGGATGGTGTAGCAGATCTACAGCTTTCTGGGGTTCATGGTGTTTTCAGTTCACTATTCTAGCATCTGTGTGTGACCTTTCTGGTGTGGCCTTTCTCATGGTCTCAAGTGGAGCTTTAGTGATCTCATGCACCTTCCTAATAGCAAGGTGACGGACACCTCCTGGATGTTGTACAGAGCATTTTACTTCACATTCTATTGGCAGGAACTGAGTCATGTGGCTACACCTGAACAGACAGGAGGCGGAGAATTGAAGCCCTGTTACACGAAATGTGCACAGCTGGCGATTTCAGGGTCTGTTCCTATAGAAGACATGGAGAGAGAATATTGAAGCATCACTGCTATTCTCTGCTATTCTCTGCCACGGGCATCCAATTGAACATTTTAGGAAGGAAGTTTTTAGAGTTTTCAATTCTGTGTGTGTGTGTGTGTGTGTATGTGTGTGTGTGTGGTCATAAAGTAATGCTTTGTAACACATTTGGAGAATATAAAGAAGTATAAAATGTAACAATGAAAATAAAACTTCTCATAATTGTTACATTCAACCAAAACCACTGTTACCATTTTGTTTCTATTTACTAGTTTTTAAAAAAATCAAAACAGAATACTTTGGTTGATTATCAGAGTAATACGTATTCGTTACAGAAAATAGAAAATATATAGAAAATCATGATATAAGTATATATTACCTATTATCTCACCATAGGTGACATTTTGAGATTTATCCTTGAATCTTACTGTACATGTACATGTTGGTTACTTAATTTTTTTTTCACTCAACAGTTTATTAGGATATTTTTCTGTCATCAAGTATTTTTCTCTAACAATTTTTAACAGTGTCTGGCTTTCCATCGTATAGATGCTTGTCATTTATCAACCAGTCCCTCTATTATAGGGTCATGAGCTTGGGTTTTGGAATCAGACATACCTCACTTTGAACTTGGCTCTACTGCCGTGAGCTATATGACTGGCATATGCTGCTGAGTCTTCCCAAGTTTCCTTACCTGTAAAATGGGAATGTTAATATTATCTACCATACACAGTTATTTTGGAGATTAAAAGAGATAATACACATATGGTGCTTGGTGATGTGCCTGGCATATAAGTACCTAATAGGTGTTAATATAATGAATCATTTAATTAACTTTGCCATACAGAGTACTTGATTTCTATAATTGGTTCAGGCTCGTTTAGATTAGATACTTGTGGATCTTATGCTGTTCTCACAAGGGTGGTTGGACCCCACAGAAGTCCTGTGACGTCCTTCAGGCCAGTAGTGTGGCCTTTAACAACATGGGGCCAGATGGTCAACCAGAACCCAGTAGACCATTAGACAGGTGACATATAAATTTCATGGTGTTTCTCTGCAGTTATAGACCTGGCCCTCTCTGCCTGCTTCCAAGGATGAGGCCCTGTAGCACTGATGATGAGTAGGGGTAGGGGAGGAACAGCAGTGGCTTCACAGCACTCCTCTCTTTGCTTTTTGATTTGCTAAGCAAATTCCAGGTGTTTTACTTGCTAATCACATTATCATCCCTGATGCTTAATTATTTTCTGTAGGGAAATAGAGTTGTTTGGGGCTTTCAGGAAATTAAATTGAACTTCAGAAGCCACTTCCACATAACAATTAACATTTGGAAATGGGTAATTCCTCAGGGTTTGCTGCTACGTTAGTTTACCCAGTGTTTTTCTTTAAAGGGCATTCTCTTAAATAGTAGATTTATTTGTTCTATTTATTTGAGATGATATTTTTTAAAACTGGACACGTTAAGTTTTCACAAATTCCTAATAAAATGGTATAAAAATGTGTGGCTGGAGCCTTTAAGCCAGAATAATGCTGTGATCTTCCGAGTGGGGAACTGTAAGTGATTATCTGGGTTCTATGTTCGAGAGGAGTCTGTATCACTCTCAAATGGATGGAGGTATCATCTACTGGTCTGCTCAGAGAGAAGGAAGTGGTTTCACTGTTAGCACAGCAACAATGCCTGAGGGGGACTTCCAATTTGCATAAGAAGGCAAATTTCCATGTGGCTGGTGGACACTATCCTCTTCCTTTAATAGTCTATGGAACTTCAGCACTAATGTTTTCAATCCCATTTTTATAAGACATAGATTCTGGAGATTCTGTGTGTTGCCACTCTTGCCCCCCTAAACATCCCTTCTCTAGCTACCCTGATGTGCTCTTCCTAATCTTTTATTTTACCTTTAAATTCAGTATTTTCTCATTTGCCTATACATGGATACATCCACGGTGGAATCTTAAATCCTAATCACTCCACCTCCCCCTAAAAGGATGTGGATACAGAATTCTTCTTTGAATATTGTCACATATCAGCTTTTAAGAGTTGTTTCCAAGTTATGAGAGCCACAACCCATTGCCAATAACCTACTTTTGCCAGGAAGCTGATTCCAGACTGATCCGGAAAAGGCGTGGATAATGTGCTCTGAAAGATTAGGAATCCAGAGCCAATTCCATCATGTACAAGGTGTGTAACCTAGGGCAACTTACTCAACCTTTGAGCCTCACTTTTCTTATTTAAAAATTAAGGATAATAACAACTCACAGGATTCTTGTGAGGCTTAAATGAAATTGGTCCTTGCACTTAGGAAGCATCCAGAAACATCTCTTTCCTTTTTGTTATCCTGAAAATCTGAGTGTGGAAGAGATGTTGAACAATAAATAGGTTAGCTCTATATTCTATAAGAGCCTGTCTGTCAAATGCAGAGTTCTGTGTGTTTATTGACTGCTAGCTTCAGCTTCTGTGCAGCTGAGATACAAATTCAGCCCTAGGCTTTTATCCCCAGATCTGAGAGGAGGAAGGCAGGCACCTGTAATTATAGCAGCAGTGATGAGTTGCAGCTGAATTGCATAGTGTATTAAGGCTTTTCTTTGCTGCTTGGCTTGGGTATTGCTATAGTGATTCTGGGAGTAACAGACAGTATTTTAGTAAGTATTTGTCTTTCTATTATCCATCCTAACATAATCCTAGAATCTCTACAGACATGCAAGCGTTCTTTCATTGCTCTCCGGCATCAGATTAAAGGGCCTATTATGATAAAGTGCTCTGTGCAGAGCTTAACAGCCCTTTTAGGGACCTGCACTAGATTACATGTAGAGGGGTAGAGTGAAGACAGTTTTTTCACTGATGTTTGTAAAATCTTGGATTCAAGTTTCCATGAGTCAAATACTACTCTACCGAAGTTTAAGACTCTAAGCCTTGGAAACGCTTGTCTCTTGTTTCTTCATTTGCTTTCTTCATGTTGATTGGTCAAGAAGACAGCTGTCCATTAGATCTTTCCAAGGAGGTAGGGGGTAGTTGGATTTTCTATGAGGGTGATAGTTGGGCAGGTGAGGTTAGGTGGGAGGGGGATTCCTTTGTTCCCTCTGCTATTCTGCTTTCATTAATCACTCTGTTCCTCTTTCCCCAAATTCTCATAGTAGAACATTGATGTTCTTAACATCAATTGAATGAGAAATAGCTATTTTAAACAGCATCTGCAAAATGATGTTTATGAAATCGAAAGAAAATGAGCCCTCAAACCCAGGTAATTTACCATTTTCTCTCATTTATTTGAGAGCCCCAGTAACTGGGTCACCTTGACATGCCAAAGGGATTTAAAATCTTTACTGGAACTTATCAAGTGTGCTATTTTAATATGGTCATGTCTGCACGACTTCCCTAGCCTTTATTTATTTATTTTTTTATAATAATGTTTTTTTATTATATTATGTTATTCACCATACAGTACATCCCTAGCTTTTGATGTAAAGTTCCATGATTCATTAGTTGTGTATAACACCCAGTGCACCATGCAATACGTGCCCTCCTCACTACCCATCACCAGCCTATCCCATTCCCCCACCCACCTCCCCTCTGAAGCCCTCAGTTTGTTTCCCAGAGTCCATAGTCTCTCATGGTTCATTCCCCCTTCTGACTTCCCTAGCCTTTAAGAGCAGAGATAAGTCTCAACTAGCTGCGCCCAAGATACGAATGAAGAAAGCCTCTTATACAGCTTACATTGTTTTCTCTTACCCTTCTCTGTCTCATTCCTTCCCTATGGTAGACAACCATGATGCCTTGTCTTTTTTTTTTTCTCCTTCCTCAATCTAGGCAGCAGACTGGCTTTAATCATTTCTCTTACCTTGTTCTATCACATGATCTATTCTTCATATGGGTGTCGGGTCTTTTCCCATCACCCTTCTGCTATTCCAGGATTCACTTCCATTTACTTCTGCCCATAATCATCCTATTCTCAGTGTATCTCTTTCCCTCTTTGTGTAGCTAGTGGCTTTGTTAAATACCTAAAATCTCACAGAGGCCTGTGCAGAGAAGCTGGGGTAGTGGTGGAGGTGTTTGGGCCATCTGGTAACATATAATAACACAGACTGCAGCTACAGTGACCATGTTTTATAAACTCGAAGTTAACACACAGGTGTGACATGTAGGGTAGACTTATAGGGACAGTGGTTGAAACTGGGACTGTTCACTACATATTACACAAACAATGCTTGTGTGTGTTTTGCATATTATATGCATTTGTACACACAATATTTATTTAATCCCCATAATAAGCCTAAGAAGTAGGTACTGTTAATTTCCTTTCCCAGTTGCTGAGAAAGGCTAAATAACTTTGCCCAGCTATCCCAAATATTGAGTATGAAGCTCAACTCCAACACTGTCTTCTGATCCTTTCAACAACTTTTAGTTGAAATTAGTTGAATTTTGCTACTATTAGATTGGGATGTGAGGTTCCCTGAGCATACTGTTGGGACTAGAACAGGTGTTACATGTTATAGCAAGAACATCTTCCTCCACAGCAAGAACCATTGCTGTTTTGAAAAAATTCTCAAGTAGCCTTTCCCAATTTTGGTTTACTTATTACATAGAGAAAACACATAGAAGAACATGAGTTATTCTACTTTCTAGAGTGTCAACAAAGTTAAGATGATAATAGTAATGGTGAAACTAACAATAATGATGATGGTTACTTCATACTCAATATCCACAACATGCCAGATACAGTGCAGGGGTTTTTCATATATTATTTCATTCAGTCCTCACAGCCAGTGCATCACCCCCATTTTAGAGACAAGAAGACTGAGGCTCCAAGAAGATAAGTGATTTATCTGGGGCTCCCCACCTAGTAAGCATTGGAGTAAGAATTTAAATGCCAGTCTGTCTGGTTCCAGAGCCCATGTTTCCTAGTTTGTCATATGCACTGTTATGGCTTTTGGATATGAATAAACTCAAAGAATTTAAATGCCTACATTATATTTATCCATTCATTTATGCATATTAACTCATAAATGCATTAAGTCAAATCATATAAGATTGTTAATATTTGGCCATTTTGGACCAAGAAAAATGGTAATTTTGTGTGGTTTAATGCAGTGTTTCTTGGTCTCTGGATACTAGCAGCAACAGCACCTGGGAACTTGCTAGCAATGTATATTCTCAGGGGCACCTGGGTGGTGCAGTCTAGTCTATTGAACTTCGGACTCTGGTTCGGCTCAGGTTATGATCTCCGGGTTGTGAGATCCAGCCCCTCATCGGGATCTGTGCTCAGTCTGCTTGGAGTTTCTCTCTCCCCCCGCCTCCCCCCACCCCCCGCCACGGGGTGCTCTCTCTCTTGAATAAATATATACATCTTAAAAAGAAAAAGAAATGGAAATTCTCAGATCGTACCCCAGATCTACTGCATCAGAAACTGAGGATGGGGTTTAGTAATCTGTGGTTTAACAGAACTTCCAGTGATTCTACCCACTAACATTTGAGAACCACTGGTTAACATATTTATCAAGCAACTACTCTGTGTCAGGTGCTGTGTTAGTCATTGTGTTTATAGCATGAACAGAAATGGATATGGTTTCTTGCCCTCAGATAATTTATACTTTACTGGAAAGGACAAAGTTTTGAGAAGCATAAATATCATATTATTCTTTTTAGTGGTATTTATATTTTTATTAAGATTTCTAGATCTCTGCCAAATGACTGGAACCTTCGGAGGCAAAATTAGAGTGAAAAAAGGGTTATCTTCCCATGACATGGGAGGGCAGGACCAATCAAGACCAACACAGAGCCAGGGACGAGGGTGTGGGAAGAAAGCTGGGGCCGTGCTCAGCACCGTCAAATCCAGACAGCTTGGGCCCCTTCTCTGCCCTCTTTCTCACACTGCTTCTCGAGGTGGTTCTGTTGCATTTTGAGGCCCTGTTGGGGGTGGGAGAAGTGCACTCAGTCCTCTTTTCAGCACAGGACAACTAAGAATGTTTGAAGTAGGACTCGGTCAGCCTCTAGCCAGCTGCTTCATTAAGCTACAGATGTGCTACCTCTTGCTCTGGGGAGCTTCATTTTGTGAGCAAATGGCAAGGTCTCAGAAAAGACTTCATTCCAGAATTTTGTGTGTCTCTCTTTAGTAAGCTATTAGTGTGATATATAGGATGGGTTGCCTTTAGTAGCCTGGAGGTCGGTCTAGGATATAGTCACATAGAAGGAAGAGGAGAAGGCAGGAGTCAGTGGGTATGAAGAGCAGTGACTGGGACCTTTCCATTGTCTGGGTCTCCACCAGTCTGAGGGGTGTGTTCCTTAATATATACTCATTAATACTTTGTCATCCCAAAGGGAGACATTCCTAATACTTTTCTATTAACCAAGGCATAAGTCCTGAAAGTTTAAAGAACATTACTTTGCTGAGTAATATTTTAAAGTTAGAATCATCTTAGGTGCATATTTTCTTAATTCTTTACTAGCCAACTTTTTATAAATAACACTTAAGCACAAGTAATGAAGCTAGAGTAAATCTTGTTTTTTGTTTTTTTTGTTTTGGTTTGTTTTGGTTTTGAAAGCATTTCTAGGTCAGTTGTTCCACCAACAGCCCCCCCTCCCCTGCCCAAAAAGGGAATAAACATGTGTTGTATATTCTCTTTTTAACAAAAGAAATCAGTATTTTAAGGCAATCTCAAGTAAATGAACATTGAATCTCACTTGTATTCCCTTTCTTCCTTTGGTAACAACTTAGAAAATAATTTGGCAGAAAATTTAATGATGGAATTAGAACCCGAAGGTATGCAGGGAAAGGGAGGATGCTTTGTGATGACTTACGTTTTAAGTACTGACGGCACTTTTTAAAATGACATTAAGAAGGTTGCTCCTATTATTAATACTTAATTTGAATTAAATTCCCAAATGTAATTCCATCCTTGTTATAGGAGAAATAATTCATATGCACAAATAACAGCAATTGTGTACATAGCAAAGGCAAGCGAATGCAACTCATGCATCAGGAATGGAAGTCCCACCTCTGAGAATTCGGAAGAATGCTCTACATAAACAGTGCGGGTTTTCACCCAATTGATTAACTTGCTTTTACGGAGTGGGGGGGAAATTCTAAAGGTTATGAAATCAATGCAAGCTGCTCTTAGATTATATCATTTGCTTGAAATCAGGATCCAGATTCTTCTCATTCCCTGAAAGACAAATCATATTTTTCTCCTGGAGTCCTTCAGAAATTCCCAGAGTATGTTCAAGTATTACATGAATAATTCATTTTACTCACTACACATTACAGCACTTAACAAAGGCTGCGGCCAGAATCCCCTCCTCAGGGAAGCTAATTGGAGCATCATTACAGCTCTGATTTCCCAATGTTTAGTGGTTTTATGACCTACCTGATGAGGTCCTCCTTTATTTTTCAGTCCTTTTAGAGAAACACTTCAAGTTTAAAATTTCATTGAGTACATTCTTGGAAGGAAATAATCCCAGACTTTCATATTTACTCCACCACTACTCTCATGTAAGAGGAAAAAAGAAGAAAAAAATAAAGAGACACTTCTGAATATAAATTCAATGTACTGCTCACAAATTTTTCCTTACCACTGAAAATGAAATGGCACGATTTTAATGTTATATGTGTATTTCTCCCTGAATTATTCAACATTGGAACATGACCAGGAAAACTAATTATGGAATATATATATATATATATTCACATATATACACATATATGTGTAGACATCTCTTAGAACTCTGTATGGAGTCTTCTGTGTATTTTCCTTGATTTACAGTACATTTCTTTCTTATGGCTCTTGTGGGAATTCATGTGAAGGTTCATGTTGCCATAATACCTCACCACTATAATTTATTACCCAATGGGATGTGTCCTACCAGAGAGCACATGGGCCTGTGCGTTGTAGCCCATGCAGAAGTATAAAAAGCCCGAAGGCAATGCTGACGACTCAGCTGAAGGAACTTCAGTCTTTGCGCTTTACTTTCTTTCCCTATCAATCCACAACCACACAAAACAAACCCTTGGCCAATATGAACACTCTTAGATACTTTGCGTTGGAATAAGGGAATTCCTCAATGATTCTATACACCGCACAGCTGAGTATCTTTTCCAGACTGACTTAGTTTCAGCTGTCTAGACAGACCCCCGTTTACTCACATGGATGGGTCAGTTAAGCTTTTTCTTAGGTACACTTTAAAAAACCCCAGTAGATTATCCCCGAAAAATGAAAACAAACAAACAAAAAACACTTCTTTATTTTTCAGGGCACTTGACCAGTATGCGTATGAAAAGATGTTCAGTTTACTAGCAGTCAGAAAAAGGCAAATTGAAAATAAGTGATATATCACTTCACACTCGTCTGCCTGACAGAACCAGAATAGAGCTGTCGAATCTAGTGCTGACTGGGATGTGGGGGAGAGGGTGCTTCATACAATGCTGCTGGAAGTGGGAAGCATACAGCCTGTTTGGAAAGCAATCTGGCAGCATCTATTAAAATTAAATATACACATGAAAGCTATATACTCATAAGATCCTATTTCATAGAAATAAAACACTATGTATAAAGATATGCGTAAATTCTGGATGTTTATTTCAGTGTTGTTTGTTTTGGCCAAAAAAAAAAAAAAAAAGGAAATACAGTACATTTCCATTAAGAGGAAAATCATTGAATAAATTATGTCATACTCATGTCATGTAACATTATACTACTATTAAAAACAACAAATTAGTACTACACCAGATGAGTTAGAGAGCTTTCCAAAAGATATTGTTGAATAAGAAAAGCAATAAGTAAAACAAAACAAAACAAGAACAAAAATACATACCTATATAACAATAGATAACATGCTGTATAATAACATGTAATATATAATAATGTATAATATGTATATTATTTTCCTCCTTTTTTTTTGGTAAAACAGTGATAAAAATCCCTGTGTAAATGTATATGCTTATGTTATGTCTATCAGTGTACTGTGTGTTCTGTGTGTGTGTTTTTGCCCGTGTGTTGATAAGAATGACGCTGTGTGAGGTTATATAAATACAGAGAAAAACCCATTGATTGTTTACATAGATGCCTGGAAGAGAAGAGGCATGGATATATATGAAAAATGTGGGTATAAATGGGAAGATCAAAGGAGGAATCAAACAAAAAGAATAAAGGGGGGACAAGGAAGAAGACACATGAGACTACTTAATGCACCTGTGCGAACAGTTATCAATATGTGTTATTACTGTGGAAATGAAAATATTTTTGGAAAAACTCCCTGTTATTCAAAGCTTAGTACATATTAGCTTACTCTTATTGCTTTCCTCAGATTTTGACAGAGGTGCAGGAGGAAAGAGAGGTGATTTTCAGGCATGGGGCATTGAGAGAAAGTGAGAGCAGGTTAAATGGAATTTGGAAGCAGATGGATTTTTGAATCCTGAAGAGACCATGAGGTGGAAAGTAAATAGACACCTTTTCTCTATTTTGGCATTAAATGAGATTTGCCCCTTTAGAACAGAGATGAGCTGACTCCAAGTCAAGTTGAAAAAAACCCTGACTTACATACCTTATTATTCCCATTTTTGTAGAGCAGCTCACAAATCCATGTTATCCTCGACATTTATAGGGAACTGGGTTCTTTACAAAATAGGACAGAACTAAGCTATTATTTATCTTTAATGAAGTACTCATTAAAGCTTTGACCACTTGGACGGTCTGGGTCCCTTCCCGTGGGAAGTTTCCCAAAATTTGGAGCACAGCTTTGGGTAGCTGTGGAAGTGGAAAATGTCTAGAGCCTGAGGAAAGATTATACAGATTGCTCATGGGGGTTGGTATCTCCTACAGAAAATACATGTGTATGGTAGTTCCTACTGTTTTCTGAAAAAAACCCAAAACCAACCTGGAAGTCCAATTTGCATAAAGTATTTAGAATTAATAACAAGTGTTATAAATTTTACTGTACCCAAATTTGTACTGGTCAAGCATAAAAATTAGTACAGACATTCAATGCAATCAATACAATTGATTATATTATTAGTAGAACAATTAGTTATATTAATGTTGACCAGTGCTGGGGTGTGCCAGTGCAGCTATGTTTTAATAAATGTATCTTGTTATGTAATTTATATGATCCTATTGCATAAAACATGGAAAATCAAAATAGTAAATTAAATTTTTCATAACAGTAACACCTCACACAACCACTGGATAGAATTTCAGCACATTGAATTTCTTTTTTTCTTTTCCAATATGCATCTTTTTTTTCCCCGAATTTTTACTCCGACTATATGCAATTTTATGCTTTTTTTAAACTCTGTATCATTAAAGTATTCATTAACATGAAGTATAAGATAAAAATGTTAAAGATAGCACAGGATGTGTATTTGTAAATAGTTAACTTTTCCTGCAATCTATCCTATATATCACAGGCAAATTCAGATTTAAGATAAGCTTTGTTCCTAGACCTTTAAATCTAAGTGTCTTCCAGAGTTTTCATTCTGCTCTGTCTCTGACTAGCACTCTCCTGGCTTCTACTAACTCTCCTTGAAAATTATTCAAGAATGTAGTTTAATCCTGTCTCCTGAACATCAGTGTCCTTCTCCCAGAGGGCACTGAAGGGCACACTGATGGGCAAATCTCACTGGCACTGAAATCATCACCTATTATTCCCAAACTACTTTTTCCACCTGAGTTTCCTGGGTTGTTGTTGTTGTTGTTTTGTTTTGTTTTGTTTTGTTTTGTTTTGTTTTTCCCTGATGGACCTTTCATTCTATCAGACTTTGAAGCTTAGAGGCATTTTTGATTTCTCTTTCTCTTTTTTTTATGCACATGTCATATTGCAATCATTAAAAATATTTTCTTTAAGTACATTTGACCCTTGAATAGCATGGGTTTGAGCTGTGCAGGTCCACTTATACACGGAGTTTTAAAAAAATAAATATAATGCAGTGCTGTAAATGTAATTTCCTTATGATTTTAATAACATTTTTTCTCTAGCTTGCTTTATTCTAAGAATATGGTATGTTATGGATGTAACATACAAAATACATGTTAATCGACTGTTTATGTTATCAGTAAGGCTTCTGGTCAACGAGAGGCTATTAGTTAAATTTTGGGGGATTTTTGATATACATGGATTTTTGACTGTGTGGGAGTTAGCACCCTGCCTCCCCCTCATTGTTCAAGGGTTAACTGTAGTGTAATTCCTAATTCAAGTCCTCACTATCTTCTGCTTTGTTTGTTGAGAGATAGTGTAGCATTCTGCTTAAGGAGATGGGCTCTGGAGCTAGATGAACTGGGGTAAAATCCCAGCTCTGTTATGTAGTAATGTATGAGTCTGGGCAAGATTCTTAATGCCTCTCCTTGTCTCTGGTCTGCAATACAATTGTACTTACTATACAAGGTTGTGGTGAGGACTGCAGAGTATCTGTTAGCTAGTAAGCACCGAAAGAGTGTAGCGCCTGTTATATTGATTCCTACCTCTTCCTCTGTACTCTATCCTATGTACTACTTCCAGATCAGTTTTCCTAAAATGTAGTATTACTCCTCCCAATTGCCTCCTTCTTCCGCCTCATTCTCCAACCCCCATAATGCTTTCCAAATGAAATCCAAACTACTTAGCCTGGTATTTAAAGTCCTACATAATCAGATTTCAAGAACCCTTTCCAGTAGTCCCCTGCACGCTAGACCATCCAAACTGCAGGTTGCTCTTTTTTTTTTTTTCTTAAAATGCCCAGTATAAGGTTGACATATAATATATTTAACAATTTTTATAGCAAAAGCACAGGCTGAAAACTGGAACAGGGTCTTAGGGAGCCTTGCTGTGCCACAAATTAAAATTTTGGTTGCTCAATTGCAGGAAGTCCTGTGAGAGGGTCCCCTGCAGCTGGGATGGTGGGAGGCTCTGGAGAAAATTGGGGCAGAGGCTGGTTACCCACAGGTATAGATATGTCAATATTTTAACAACTGCTATGGGCAAAGTGAGGCGTACCAACTAAATGTCAGCTCAGGCCAGGTGCGTACCTTTGGAGTGCTTTCCTCTTGCTTAACTGAGCTTTTGTTGAAATTCCAACATGGTCAAGAAGACCTCGATGAAATGCCACCTTCATTCTTACTGCTCTACCTTTCTGAAATCCCAGAGCATATCTAAATAACTCTATTTTGGAAGTTACACATTTGTCTGCCTCTTTTTGTAGTTATTTTGTACTTGAACACATATAATTATGTATGATTATCTAAGTAGCTAGAAAACTTGCTTGAAGGCAGAGACTGTAAGCTTTTCATCTCTGCATCCGTACCCTGGTGCTCTCATCAGTCAATACTTGCTGAGTGAATAACTTTGAACCAACACTACTCAATACTTTTTTTTTTTTTTCCTGCCAAGGAATATACTTGTGCTCACTAGTACTTTTGCGTTCTGATTACAAATTACCAGGTTTGAATTATGGTAGTATTTTGTATCTGCAAATTCTGTGAGAAAATAAAAATCTGAAATATTTTATAAAATTAAGTGATTTATTTAAGTGAATTGATCACTCTGTTGGTTATTCTGCCTTTAGCTTGTCAGTCTGTCAGTTTGTCTGTTGTTCACTCATTCATTATTCATTTATCCAATGAATGCAAACAATTCACAACTAAAAGATATTGGTGGTCTCTAAGCTGTTGTAAAATTTCTGGGACAGTCTGATGCATCACAGAGGCAAAATGTAACCTTTTTTTTAAGGATCAGTTTTAAGTGCTTTTCTAATTTTTAACCCTCAGAGTTATCTACTTAGAAAGTGATTCTCGAGCCATCTTTTTCTCAAAACATCCTACTGTGAGGTTTATCTTTAGTTAGCTCATTAGGAACGAATACTTCTGTTGGAAGTAATACTCAGCCCACATTTTTTATTTGTAAACAAAAATGTCAGTGTTTCTTCTTTCCTGTGAACCAAACCAACTAACAATGATAATTTCTGAATATGAATCAGACATTAAAATTAAAAGTAAAAATCTAGAGTTCTCTTGAGCCTGGTGATTGCCTTGTTGTCAACTCTGTTGGCTAGTTATCCCCTGAGAATTCTTTAGTACATACAGATATGTTAACATACAGCTTTTTTATGTTGCCCTCCATATCGAAGTGAGGGAAATACATTTCACCGATGGTAGCTACTTTTACAGCATTAAATGAGAAGAACAAAAATGAGAATGTGTTTGGTCAGTTAGTTGTCAACACAAAAGAAAGAGCTTAAAGCTTTGGTCCTTAAATTAACATTTGGGAAATAATTTTTAAAATCTTGGTGGGAAGAGAATATCACTTTATATTATTTCTTATTCGAGTTTCAAAAGACCCAGGTGATTTTGATAAGATACAAGAAAAACTATATTGAAATCAAAAGGGCTTCTCGTAGTTACATAAGGAAATTGTTAACATTATTAAATCGTTTGAAAACTTCTGCTTTTATAAAGAATCAAATATGAATGAAAATCCATATATTTGTGTGTTTTTTTTTTAAAAGCAAATGTAATGAGAATCTACACAGCCATAGAGTTTAAAAGCAGAGAGTAACCTAAACATCATTACATTCAATACCCTCATTCCCTCTCATGAGAAACGAGTCAGAGTAGTCACTTACTAGCTTCAATCTGCAGGTGGGGGTAGGGATTAGGCTCCCACTCATGTGTCCCCAGCCCTGAGCTCTACTGTATCATGTTGTCATTCTTTCAAATTTATTTTATTGTTCTTTCTCCTCTCAAATTTTTAGGTTTCTTAGTAGAATTTGCTACATTGGAATTCTAAGATAAAGCCTTGTGAAAAATCAAATGACTTCTTATTCACCAAAAATTAAACATGTTTATATTTGCATCGCAGCCTGAGTCAAGATGATACTATTCTGTGTATGTGTGTTGCCATTTCATTTTAAGTTCTCTTGTGAGCAGTAAGAGTCTTGGCGATCTTGGGAGTAACTCCAGCAGCATCTAGTGGGAGTAACTCATGTGAGCAGAGCCAGATCTTTTTCAGGCAAAATGCTTCAAATGTAGTTATTTATCTGTTATTCCTAATTGGAGCACCACAAGAACCTTGATATTGTCAGAGCATGTTAAGAGGAGAACAATGTTGCAGATGAAAGAATTCACATAGGACCAGGAGAAATGATAACCTTGTCATTTCTAAATGTTTGATTAATATGTAACTAAAGAGAGATGTAGTGCACATCCTAACTATATATGCGTTGTCCTTCTTTCCTTATGTTTTGAGCAGGGCAAGTCACAGCTGTGAGTCAGAATGATGGCATAAGGAACTCAGAGCTCTGATAATAGACCAAGAATTATCTTGGCAGAGAAATGAAGAGCAGTTACTACTGAGAGTCTAAAAAGAAAGTGCTAAATAGATAATTAACATCTTTCTTCTCAGTGGCAACCTGGAAAAGTTCTTGGTCAGGAGCCATAAAAAGGTCTCAGGCCAATAAGAAGGGAGAAAAAGAACAGATTTCCACAGAGAAGGGAGGGTTTTCCCTTGTGTGTGTGCTTGCTGTGTTTGTGTATGTGTGAAGGACAATGTGTGACCTAAAAAGCTTAACTTACCCTATTATTTACCAGAGCAGACTTGGTCTCCAACATCAGTTTGGCCAAATGAGGCTACATGTTATTGTTTTGTTACATGAGCTTCCACAAATACCTTTATAACAGTAATTCTTTGTACAGAGAAATAATGTCCAACACTGAATTAGGTTAAGAGGCATGAGGCTTCCGGCACATGACCATGACCACAGTGCTTTAGTGTAGTCACATGAAAGTTTTTTTCAGGCATGGGCAATTGGTAGCAGGAATCACATAAATGTTCCATGTACTAGCTTCCTAAAAAAAATATAATTCCTTATTAGGAAGCAAGAATCTCCATTCTTTTCTACTTTCCATATACAAAAAGCTAATAATCCATTTTGAGCAATTGTTAAAGAAATGAATACTTTTATGCGCAATTAGGAATCTCGTGACTATGTAATTGTATTTCTCATTAGATCCTGTTGTGCTCTTCCCCAGATACCCCAAGCCCTCATATCTCTCCCTATGTTCTCAGAATTTCCTTCTAGGGCTCTCTACCTGTAATCATATCAGGTCCCTGTTCTAATACGTTATTGTATTTTAGATTTTTCTCTCCTGCTTCCCCTAGGAAGTATTGCTTCATGAGTCATTCATTCAGCTCATCTTTACTGGGATCCTGCTTTATCTCTGGCTCTGCCCTAGGTGCTTACTAAGACAAGATCCTCATTCTAATGGAATTTATATTCTGGTGTCCTCGTTCCTTGGACCTTTCTTGGGGTAGTTGTTCTACTAAACAAATTTGTACTGTGGTATCAGTTTCAAACATTGGATTAAGTGATATTTCCTACCCATATAGCACTCAACAGAAATCTATTCTGTAAACATTTTTTGAACACCTAATGTGGTGGTGGGCATACAAAGATGAATAAGGTTCACTTCTGTATTCCAGTAGTCTAGGGAAGAAGATTGATGCCTATGTATTGAGGATGATAATTAAAAATAATTGTGTACTTCTCCTTTGCCTTTTTGGAACAAATTCATCCTAGTCTCTCAAAGCACCCATCTGCTTGAGGTGATAGGAGGAGGTGATGATTAGAATTTGTTAAGAAAAGACCATGCATGATAATATCCAGTTTCTGTCACTCAAGAGTAGAATTAAAGAGCACAATAATATGCTTATAAACTGGGCTATTTTCTTGAGAAGAGATATTCTACATATCTTTTTCTTCTCTTTTGGCAAATCAACAAAAGACAACTGCGTGTGGAAGGGAAAACCTTCTCTACTATTTTGGCTTTATAGCCAGAGGAGAAAAAAGATGTGAAACAGAGGAAGAACCCCTACCCCCTTCCAGACAATGACTTTAAGGAGGTAGAGAGAGAAATCTGGGCGACACAATGTGTTCAGGCCTAGGGGACTCTAAGGTTGAGTGTCTGAGGCACAGACACCGAGGTGAGAGCTATGGATCTTTCACAACAGGAGCAGGTGACCTAAGACAGAAGCTGTGGAGGGCTTTGGGACTGGGAGAATCCCATGTAATCTTTTCTGTAAATTGGAGGTAATAATAACGACTCTAGGAGCTGTTATGTAGATAACCTAGAAAAAGTTATGTGAAAGGGCTCCTGGGTGACTCAGTTGATTAAGCATCCAACTCTTGATCTTGGCTCAGGTCTTGATCTTAGGGTCATGAGTTCAGGCCCTGCATTGGGCTCTATGCTGAGCATGGAGCCTATTTAAAAAAAAAAAAAAAGTATGTGAAGTGTCCAGTGAAGTGCTTGGTATGTGGGAAAACCTGAGAAGTACAAGTTGCCTCCATTTCTTTTCAGTTTGCCTTCTGGAAGGACTGAATAAAGTAACTTCCTCAATGATTGAAACGGCTCAAAAAACAAAAACATAAACAAAAACTGGCCTGGCTCAATACTTTTCTAGCTGTGTGACCCTGAGCAAATTGCTTAAGCTCTTGAAGCCTCAATCTCCTCATCTATAAAATGAGGACAATATTAGTAACTACGCTGTAGGATGGTTATATGGATTAAAAGAGATATTATATAAAAATGGGCTTGGGGCATCTGGCTGGCTCAGTCAGTGGAACATGTGATTCTTGATCTCAGGGTCGTGAGTTCAAGCCCTACATTGGGCACAGAGCATAGAGCTTACTAAAAAATAATAATAAATAATTTTTTAATGGGTTTAGCCCAGTGTTTTGCATGAAGTAAGGGTATAATAAATGTTTTCTATGTCTCTGACAATAGAGATTTATACTTTTTGTTCCTTCTTCCTATCTTATTTTATGTGCCTAAAACTTAGCCTCAATTTTTTTCTTCATTGAAAGGTCCTACCTCAGGTACTTATTTATTTTTATTGTTTTAACTCCATGTTATGTATGCTAAAGAGCAAGGTATATAGCTTTGTATTTCGTATTTCACAATAGAGTAGGTGGTTCATGAGGATAAGAACTTCTTTTTTTATTCTGAACCTAGAGGTGAGCAGTGTGATTAAAAAGAAAGCTCTACGTTTATTTATCCCCTATTGCCTACATTTGCAGTCACCCAATTAATGATCACCAGTTGCCTATGCACATTACTCCCAAGAGTACCTTAAGGAACACTTTATGAGTCTTGCAGACCAGGAATAGATCTTGAAATAGTGACTAGGGATTCAAAGTCCCTCTTTATTATGCTAGAATAAACAGTGCGTGGCTAGTCACAGTCACATGGTGGCCCCAAATTTCACCATGGCCCACTGATACAGGTATATATATGTGCTTTATAGATCATCCTTAAATATAGAATAACACCTGGCCATGGGTCTTTTTTTAAGACAGGCAAATAGTGCAAAGTGGGCTTCCATGCTTGCTACTTATTCCCGTGGGTAAGATGGGACCACGGTCAGGGCAGTAGAATTCTAGAGGCTTGCAGCAGAAGCTCCACCTGGAGGCAAGGAGGAGCTGATGAGCGATAGAATGGGTGTCCTAGGATCTTCCTCATGGAAGATTTCTGTCATCCAGCCTAAGGGGAGACATGGTCCGGGTGACCTCCCAAGAAATGGATTCTCAGAAAGTTTCCGTCTTCTCAGGCCAAGTCAAAATAGTAGAATCTCAGAGATGGAAGGGGTTTTGAATATCCGCAGACATCCAGTTCAAACTTCAAAGCACCTTGTAGGTTTCTGATTCAGTGAACAGAAGAGCTGACATGTAGACTTCTCTCACTAATTTGAATCCTTTTTTATTGGAAGAGGAAAGAGAAGGACAAGTCATTTATATATTTCCCCCCCTGAGACATTTGTGAATCTTGGGTAAAATTTTATAGCTCTATTGAGTTTAATTTAATGGTTGGAATATCACCTTCTGGACAAGGAGATTGAAAATGTTCACTTTTCCTACCACTTTCTGGAACAAGATGAAGCTGTCTATAGGTAAGGAAGATTTTCCTAATGTTTCTGTGGTTATCTAATATGTCACATACCTGATCCCACATGGAGGGCTGCCCTTTTTTCTCAAGGATCTGTCAGACGTATTAGTGAAGACACCACTACAGATGGGGCTCTTCTCTCCCCAGCTGGTCACTGTAATCCCTGAAGGGAAAACAAAACCACAAGAAATAAGGAATATTTTTTCTTATTTCCTCATAGCTGCCCTGTGAGGACTCCGGGTACTTGGCAAATTTGTTTTTGCTCCTGAGGAGGAATCTGAGGAGAAAAAGAAAATTGTGTCCATCGAGATTTTAGGTTGTTCAAACTGAGCTTGCATTTTCAAAGAAAATAATAGATCACATAGTCCCAGCTCTTAGAGTTAAAATTGTTTTTTTCTTTTTCATTGGCACCATTTTTTTTTTTTACTATATAACAATTTCTAGATCAGATTTTTGAGTGCTTTTATCCAGTACCATGAGTGTACTTTCCTATTCTTCTTTTTTAATATATTGTGACTCAGCAGCAGGAATGATGTCTTGTGCTTCATTTCCCAATAGCTGTTGTGAGCCGTGGAATCACTCTGACCTTGGTCTGATGTGGGTACTTTCTACTGTTCAGAGCAGAGATCATTACCCTCAGGATTCAATCTCTGCCTGCCCTGTTTGAACTGTGCCAAGGATTAGACAATTCCCCAATTAGCGACTGCATTATGAAGACACACAAGTGACTTTTTTTTTTTTTTCAACAGATGAGGGTTTAAAACAGACATTTTAAAGCAGGATGTAGCTATGGCTTGGCTTCCCCTTCCCCAAATGAGCCACACCTCTAGTTTTCTCCTTGTGTAACTCTCTCTCTCCCAGTTTGCTGGTAACACCTCTAGGCCTCTCTCTCTACATTCTCCCTCTGCCATTGCCTCTGTACCGGTGGCTCAAGCAATTTCCTTTACACACATGATTTCTAGATCTCTATCTCTAGTCCTGTCCTCTTTTCATGCCATCAAAATTTCCTTTGTCACCTCAAGAATCATGTGCCCAGACAGCTCTCATTTTCTTCTTCCCAGAATCCATGCTTTTATTCCTACTAATGCCATTGATAGTCTTCATTTACTTGAATTCAGACTCTTGGGTTTGTCTTTGACTTTTTCCTCTCCTTACTCTCATGGCTAAACATTTCCCAACACTTGGAGACTCTTCATTCTCAGGGCATCTGGATCTGGCTTATTTTTATGTTCATAGCTAGGTGCTCATTTTTCTACATGGATGATTCCAATGGTCTCCTCATTTATTTGTCTGTTTTCATTCTTCCCTTCTTTTGATTCATGTGGAAATAGTAAAATGTGCACATAATTTTTTAAGTTAGGATCCATTGTTTATCTTTTTAAAATTCAATTTAAAGATTTCTCTAAGTGTAATGTTGCTTAGTGCATTTAAGATAAATTTGGTTAATAGATTCTATTCAGAATTCTTCAGGAGTAAAACTTTTGAACAAGTTGATGGATTAATATATATATTTAAATATTTATATAGCTGCATTTTTCTAATTATTAGTTTCATGAGCAAAACAGGCAATGAGTTGTTTTTTTTTCCCCCAAACTGTGTTTTTGAAAGTTCATGTATATTATAGTCTTACAGTATGTTTTTTGAGTATCTCAGAATATTCAACAAAACAGAAAGCTTGATTGAGATGATGACAGGTTTTTTTGCTTGGTTTTTTTTTTTTTTTTTTTGGTACTGAACTCTTAGTGACATTGTTACTTTCTTTCTTTCTTTTTTTTTTTTTTTTTTTCAGCTGCAAGGCTATGTACGGAGACATTTAGCATTTGCCTTGTGAGAAAATGTTCTGTGGCAAAGCTTGAATAGAGTGGGGGTGTGGTGAATAATTAGGTTTCTTCCATATTTAGATCCTATGATTTATGTTACCCCTGCTCTTACTGGAGCAAGATTTTTATGTGGGAGCAAGTACTAGTCTGGATAAAGAATATGTAATTTGGGGAATTGGTATTTTCTTCAAATTTTTAGGTTCTTCTTGGTTCATCATGTGTAATATTTTCCTAGAACTAAATCACTACACTTAAGATCTCATAGTTTTTTGTTTGTTTATAATTAGGGGCTTTTTTTGCTCTTGGTAAAAATCAACAATGATATAAGTAAAAAAAAAAGTCCTAGGTGATATAAAATTATATTGTGAATTTCTTCTAAATTAAGATTAGAAATGTCCTACATCATGGTTTTAAAGTAGAGATTTTAATCTACTTTATAATTGTGTAATATATTGCATGTAATTGTTAAAATACTTTCAGATTTAACTACCTATATGGATATATATATTGTATTTGTAAACAAAATTAAAAAAAAAAACAACAAAAAAACACCTCACAGTGTCCTTATTGCAGCCAATAGTTGGCAAAGAAATCTCCGAAATTTACCAAGGACGGAAGGAGAGACATAAAACTCCTGTCACTTGATGCTGGTAAGCAATCAACAGACCACATTGCTGGCTCATTTCCATACTCAGAAAAACTTTCAGTTTTCAATTCTCACAAAGGGAAGAGCATTAGCAAAAATGTCCCTTTGCATTCCTTCATGAAACCTATTTACTTAATGGAAATCTTAGCAAATATTTTTTTTTCTTTTATTGATAATGGTTTAGCTACATAATAGAAGCATAATGTAGTGAGCATCTAATGTACTTCACAATTGCCAAAAACGGTGCCAATTAGGACAGAAAGGATTGCTCTATTTCCATTTATTTCAAAGACCCTTTTTATATTTTTGGTTGCTATGCAGTAAATATTGTGATTAAAAATTTCCTACTCTGTTCCTGTATTATTTCTGTTATTGTGCCTTTAAGAACTTGTAATTTTATAGGAGATTTCTTAGGAAAAAGAGGGTGTTTTAAATAAATGGGGGTACATTCTTAACATCCGAGGGAGTAGGGGAAAGAGTAGTACAGTGATATCCTTACAGTACATACAGTATAATACTAATCGTTTTTCCCATAGTATCCAAACTGTCCAACTTGCCATCTGAGTGGCCTTGGGCAACCAACAAAATTTCTCTGAAACTCACCTGTAAAATATGGAGAGATATTTACAAGAATACTGAAATGAGTACAATAAATGATATACGTAAAGAAGCTAAGAAGGTGCCTGATACTTACTGCTGTATCTCCTTCCCAGCTCACCTTCACACTCCCCCCTTCTTCCCGCAAAGATCTTACATTTTCATTTTGACAGACAAAAACATACATCAAAAGAAATGAGAGATTAAGCAGTGGGCAGGGAACATAGAATGTGGTGGAAACAAAACTTGGCATGAAATCCCCTAAACTCTAGGAGTCCTGATTTTGCCACCAAACAGCTATAAAACCTTGGTTTGATCACGAAGTCTTTCTGTGTCTCCATTTATCCATTAGATGAAAGTTTAACTGGGTATTCTTTGATTAAATGCCAAATCTGTTATACAGGCAATAGGCTTATTGTAATTCTACTAAGTTAGTGGTCCTCATTGATTGGAAGTAAGTGATTAAAAAGATATCATGGAAGAAGAGGGACATGAAATGAGCTTTAGAGGTTGATTAAGATTTGGTTAGTTTGGGGGAAGGAAATTCATTTGTTATTGTTTTGATCATAGCCAGCTGAAATGTTTTAATTTTTCACAGAATGACATAATTGACCAGAACAATTTGTTCTGAAGTGACACTGGCCATTAATTTAATTGCTTTAATTCTTTAGATGAGTTGTATTTGAGAGATTTAAAATCACAGGGGATAATGCATCCTGTGAATAGCTCCATTATTGCACTTATAAATAAATGTTTGTGAGGAACTCTTGAATGGAACATAGATCTTTCTAATACAGGGTCCTCTAGAAAGACCAAAATAATGCAGCCTCATTGTGAGATCACCATCAACAAACATGTGCTCAACATCTTTTTTGTTCCTGCCACACTCTTCCAATGAGGCCATATTTGTAATTAATAACTGTGTGACATCATTACTTTCCAGTAAATATATATAAAGTAACATTTAAAAGTGACATGTCAAATATGATTAGTGTTTTTCCTGAGTAAACTGATAGAGAACAGTGTGCTTTAAAACAAAGTCACAAATAAGGGGATTTTAAGAGTCATCACCATATAGATGGCAATTGAATCCCTGGTAATAGATTTGATGGTCTAGAGGACACATCTATGTCTACAAGGTGACCTGCACTTTCATAAGCTCTATTGATTTTTATGACAATAAGAGCAATGACTATTGAAGTTTTTGATGAGTGTATAGAACTAATGAGGTTTTGCATATTTTAGGTCATCCTGATTTCATTTACCTGGAGTCCTAATTTTATTTCAGAATTTCTAAGCCTAATGTAAAATAGGTTCATATGTACCTTAAACAATTGCTCAGTTCCTTAAACAATTGCTCAGTTGCTTGTAGCTTGGTTACCATTTTCTTGGGTGCACTCAGCATTCTTACTTCCTGAAAGTAGGTCCCATTTGGTCCATATATATTTATGTGGATTATTCCTACAGTTCATTGTTCCATGGAATTCATCTCAGAGAGAAACTTATTTATATTTGCCTATAGTTTGGCCATCAATCGCTTGCCCAGTTAATGTTGTTCTAGAAAGCAGTGATGGTTTCACTGGATGCTCAGGGATCAAAGTAACCACTTTATGCAGAAAAAACATCATGGGACTTTTAGCTTTAGAAGGTAGGCATAAATCTGGCAGCTATGTAATGCTTCATAGGCTCCATTACACATGTATTATCTCATTTAATCCTCATAACAACCCCATAAGAAAATTAAACCAAATCTCACCTTTTAGATGAAGAAACTGAATTTTAAAGCTAAGTTGCCGGAGTTCACACAAATGAACATTTGACCCCAGGATTTTCTGATTACCAAAGATATGGGATTTTTCCATTATACTCTAGTGACTCCAATAAACATTCCTTTTTTTTTGTCCACTTCCTTTGTTAAAGTCATTATTATACATATGAATATGTATATTGAAAATTAATTTAAAAATTGATGTGAAATACACTGTAGTTGAAATAACAGAAATAAAATATCTCTGAGATGTAGGTATTACAGATAGTTATCTATTATAACATTCTGTTAAGATGAATATTTGATTTAGAATTTTGGGTTACATAGGTATACCTATTTGCTTGAACTCAAATACATTTTGTAAGGAAAAACAATGTTCTGCCTTAGAGTCTTGTGAAAAGAAACTCTTGAAAAGATTCCTAAGGGAATATTCATCTTGTTCATGACAATTAGTAGAATCTGGGATTAAAAAACTGAAATCATGTTAATAATGTTTCTATTGGCAGATGACCATCTCAATGAGATTATGAAAATGCTATGGAATGAACAAATGTTAGTGGATGCCAGTGGAAAAAAAAATTTTCAAGAAATACATACAAGATCCCTTACATGTAGTTGCAGAAAAAGATGATGAAATATGAAATAAAAAATAACCTTTCCATGGCAAGTCCTTGAAAAAGAATCTATTAAAATAATAAAACACTAGGAAATAATGAAGGTAAAATTAGAGGTTAATTCAACAGAAATAGGTATAAGACACAGCATGGACCAAATCTTATTTAACAAAGGTGGATTGATGTCAATAAAAACTAGAGGGAAATACTAGATTTTATGTAGAAATGAACAAAGTTGCAATTTGGCTCAGTGCATTAACTTAATCAGTAATTAAGATAATCCTGCTGAGGCACTTGAATCTCTATTTTTTTACCCAATGATTTGGATCCACAAGAACCCAAGGACAAATGCTTGCACTGTCGATCTGGTTAATCAGCCAATTCTAAGACTGGTCAACTTTGAAGGAAAATCATTTGAAGAAGATCATTACGCCCAGTTGGAAGTAACTGGACTGAGGAACTGAAAGCTGTCTATCTTTCTTCTGTGAATAGAACTTGGACCCATGCAGGCTACCCAACATCTATATTTCCCGCCTAGTTCTTTTCAGTTTAAGAAATTAAAATTTATGGCCAGATTCCAACTGAGGGCCCCTCTCTGCCCTGGGGTATATGGACACATTTATTCATATTTCCATCTGAGGGCCGAAAGCAGCTCAAACCCCTTTTCCTAGATTGGCAGTATATTACTTCCTCCTGTTGTCCATCCCCTGCTCCTAAATCTGCAAGCACATTCAGGACCCAGACCTCCTAAGACTTGGGCCAAAAGACTCATCCTGTTTGCCAGATGCCACAAGAAATGCTATATTTTGTTTGCTTTTGTGTATATATATATATATATATATACACACACTTACTTCAGTTTTACTGAAGATTCACAAAGGGGAGAGTGTTAGATTGTAGGATTTGTAGCTATCTTCCATTTTGCAGGCTTCAATAACCTTTACACTCTCTCCAAGCTCAATCCTTTCCAAAAGCCAGCATCCCCACACATATCACTCCTCACTAAGGGATACTTTCTGTGTAGTCTAGTTTCTCCATCCTGTCACCACAGGATTCCTGCTTTTGAGGGGATTGCCCCTGCCAGACCAGCCTGTACTTCCTAGGTTGCTGGTGAATCAGATATTATTTCCATACCAGAGATTAAGAAAAAAAAATGGTCACAGTTTTCTATTTTTTTTAGAAGGTCTGAAAGTTGTTCAACTACCAGTGAAAGAACAGTTTCTGTTTTTTGGTTTGGTCAGTTAGTTTGTTTTTGCTTTAACACTTGAAATGCCCATGCTACCCAGAAGATGGTGTTAACCACTTTAGAAGTTGATTTACCTGCTTGTGAGAGTGGATCACCAGTAATTCTGCCTTGATTGGCTTTACGGTCTGGGAAAAGCTCTGTGAAGTAAGGAATCTATATTGCCTCATTTTGTTGCTGGAGCCACAGAGTACAAGAAAAGGGCTTGGGGGAACTTCTGTAGTGAAAGAATTTGTACACTTTTGGGAGACACAAGAAAAGGATGAGCAGAGCAGTTTTTTTTAATTCTTGAGAGAGAGATAATTTCAAGGGATAAAAGTGGGTGATAATAATTTTAAAGAAGGAAGAAACATTGGCTGAGATTACAGGGTCTGTTAGGTGGCAGGAAGGAATAGCATGGAGTTCTGGCTTTGGCCACAGATGTGTCCCGAAGCTTGATAGTTGCCTCATGTGCTGCCAGATTTCTTGAAAGACTCACCAGAAGCTTATGTTTTCTACATGCCGACAGTGGGTTTAGAAGGGAGTATAAGATACGAAGAGTGATAGAAGGACAAATTAATGAAGAGCCCCTTTGAACTACACCTGGGCTTGGCAAACTTGTTCTCTATGGGGCCAGATAGTAAATGTTTTGTTTTGCAAGCCATATGGTATTCATAGTAACTACCCAACCCTACCTTTGTACCGTGAACCTAGCCAGTACTTAAATGAATAGGCACAGCTGAGTTTTCAATAAAGCTTTATTTATAAAAGAAGGCAGTGGATAGATTTGGCCCAGGGATGATGGTTTTTACCTCTGTCTAGACTTTTCCTAGATTTCTACAAATCAGATTATTACTGTGCATCGTTAGCAAATCATGAGTGAACTAGCAAAGAAACAACACAAGGTATTTTTCCAGTTTCACTCTTTTTCTTGTAATGTTTGCAATAGAATTGGGTATGAATACTTTTGATTCTGCTATTACCTCTCTTTGCATTACACTGCCTCATTTTCATCACTTTTTTCAATGTAATAGAATGCATCACAGAGTGATCATTCTAAGATTGGCTGATACCCTCTTTCAAATATTCAAAGTAGGAAAGGGGTTTTCAAGAAAAAGTGCAGATGTACATACTTATGGAACAAGGGGAGCTAATAACATTCTATATCAAGGTTAAAAAGTGAATAACATACAGTATTACTTTTTCTTTTCAAGGATCAAACAGCTCACTTGGGAGAAAATAAAAGGCATAAATATCTCTAAATATGGAAAATACATATCTCAAAAACTAAGTAATTGAATTCCAGTTTACATAGAGAAATACAATTGACCCTTGAACAATGTGGGAGTTAACAGCACCAACCCCCCATGCTGTTGAAAATTGGCATATCATTTTGACTCCCCAAAAACTTAACTAATAATAGCCTACCGTTGACAGGAAACCTTATCAAAACACAGTCAGTTGACACATATTTTGTATGTTACTTATATACTGTATGCTTACAATTAAGGAAGCTAGAGAAAAGAAAATCGTAAGGAAGAGAAAATACATTTACAGTACTGTACATTTATTTATTTAAAAAAAAATTCTTGTGTGCACCTGGGTGGCTCAGTGGGTTGAGTGTCTGCCTTCGGCTCAGGTCATGATCCCAGGGTTTCTGGATTGAGTCCTGCATTGGGCTTCCTGCTCAGTGGGGAGCCTGGTTCTCCCTCTGCCTCTGCCTCTCTCTCTCTGTCTCTCATGAATAAATAAATAAAATGTTAAAAAAAAATCCTTGTATAAGTTGACCCACACAGTTAGTTCAGACCAGTGTGGTTCAGGGCCAATTGTACTATTATATAGAAAACCCCTGAAAATATCTGGTGACTGATGGAAAAAGCAGAATATGTTAAATATCAAAATAAATTATGTGGTCATATTGTGATTATTCTTCAAGATAAATGAGTGGATACATGTTTCTAAGTTTTAATCAGGGAATTCAATTTTGTTCAGCCTTATCTTCTGAGGCAATAATAAAGTTAAACTTGGTAAGTAAATTTTAGATGCAAGGGAATATTTTTTAAAAAATAACTTTAAAAGTAATTATCATTTATTACATATCAATGAAAACTATTTCTTTTTTTTTTTTTTTTAAGATTTTCTTTATTTATTCGACAGAGATAGAGACAGCCAGCGAGAGAGGGAACACAAGCAGGGGGAGTGGGAGAGGAAGAAGCAGGCTCATAGCGGAGGAGCCTGATGTGGGGCTCGATACCATAACACCGGGATCACGCCCTGAGCCGAAGGCAGATGCTTAACCACTGTGCCACCCAGGCGCCCCAATGAAAACTATTTCTGAAACTTTTTGTAGGATATTTTCAATATGTGCACATACTTAGGAAACTCCAAACTAAAGACAGATGCTAGTTTTCTCTTTTTCTTGATTACTTACTCTAAAAATATGATTACTACCTGAACTCATTTGCACTGTATTAAGTCTAATTTGCAGTATCTCAGTCTGAAATTATATTCATTCTTAAATTACTTTCTTTCCTTCTCAAGGCAGAATATAGCCTGTTTGTTGAGATAAGGTGTAGATGGAATTTTTTCTTCTATTTTTTATATAGTCATGACATCAATAATTTTTAGAAATATTTTAGGTTTATATTAAATATTACACCCAATTAGTCAAAATGTTTTATCTCTAAGTCTTGTCAATTTGACAATATGATTATTAAAATACTATTTGGAAAATGCATTAAGGTGTCTGAATTAGAAAACACTGTTTTATACTAGGCTGTGGTGACTTTTGCTTCTAGTTTTCTTTTAAAGGTGGTAATTATCCAAATTTAACCAAACCTCTTAAGTACATATGCTGAATTCACCTTAACTGCATTTTGTTATAGAACCATACGATTTGCTCATGAGGTAAGAATTTCCAACATGGGGATTGCCCTTCTTCTTTCTTATTAAAAATCCATACCTTGTTTTTTAGATTAAAAGAAAAAAAGGTACCAACTTGACCCATGTGGTCGGTGTTACTAACACCTTCTTTATTAACTACTTTGCCTACTCACTACTCCCTGTATCATTACTGAACCATGAGCATTTTTCCCCTTGGATGAAAGTTTCTCTCTTTTACTACCATATCCTCCTGTCTTCTTAACCGTTACCAATTCTTCCCTATCTGCCCTCAATGTCCCTCCACCCATCTGCTTTTTATTTAGTTGCCTCTACTTTGTTGTATGCATATCTCATTTGGTTTTGAACAAACTAATCCTCAGACTTGAACTTCCTCTCAGACATTTTTTCCTTCTCTTTCTTATATTACCCAAAATGTGACAACATCCCTGGGATTCCTTTCCAGTATAGACTGCCTCTCTTTCAATTCCCTAAAAATCTTGCAACCAAGAGGCAGGCTCAGCATACATCTTGATCTCCACGATTTTATTCTCCTCTTCCTTAGTAATTTAAGTTTTGCTTTGATCTTCCTCAGTGGCTTTCTCTTGACATTGCATCTGGAAACAGTACTCATGTTGATGACCTGCGACCACTCTATCTCTCATTGTTTCTACCTCCTGAAACCGAGTGCCATTTGTCTCTTCAGTTTCAGCCAGTTTGAGAGCTACCTATCATTGTGATTACATTTCTTTCATTACTTGAAAGTATTCTATTTCCAAAATTTCTAACTCTGAACATACCTCCTGTGAACACTACATCTTATCCCATCCTCTTTTCCATTCTCTACTCCCCCCTCCACCCCCATAATGAACTGCTTATTTATCTCCTCCCCCGGCTCCTTCTGTCCTTCTCATATGCCTTCTACATCTTGTTCATTCTGGTTCATCTGCTTCAATGTTCAGCTGGTACTCCAGGGATAGCCATTTCAAAAGCATACTTGCTACCACTTTGGAATCCATTGTTTCTTTGATCTTCTACCAATTTCCTTTCATCTTTGCATAGCCCTAGTTATTCTCCTGTGTCTGTTTTCTCTTTTGTAATGGGCCAGAAAATTTAGTTGATGTGAGCTGTGGAACAAAATCAGTGCTAACTCCACAATAAATTCTTGCAATTTTACGGGAGTTTGGTCACAGCCACGTTTCCCATTTCTAGTTGACTCATGTACTAAAGTAGCTGTGATAAACCTTTCCAGATTTCAGGGCCTGTAGGATTTTTCCTGTCATGGCACACATAAAAACTATTTCTATATGATTCTTTGACTATCATTGAGACTGAAATATTTGCCTTATTTACATTAGCGGACATTGTAAGGACTTAGTGAAATAATGTGTGTAAGCATATAGTTTTGCATCTCTAAGGGCTTGGTATCGTCATTCCATGGGTCCAGCTCATGCTTTAACCACCTCCGTGTCATTCATCCTGATCTCCATCTGTGATATCCTTCTCCAAACTCCAAGACTTAAATACTATTCTTTTCTTTGTGACCTCTTCACAGTTAGCACTCAGCTTGTTCCTGTTGGTTTTGCTGAGTAGAATCTTTATCTTTTTGATATTCCTGCCTACAGGATTCTGTGGTCCTAGTGCCTCTGGTAGTAGTTAATCCAGTGCTCTGTATCTAGATGGATAGACTATATGTTTGCTGAACCAAGTTCAACTGAATTATAATTTTTTCAAATTTAGAAGCATGTTCCCGATAGCAAAGGTTTGAGTGAATTTATGGGTGAATTTATAGGATTTTTGTGAATTTTGCATCCTTTGTATCTTTATAGTTCATTGCTTACATTCCATAACAAAGAGTAAGATCCTTATTGCATAGAATAAAATTATACGTCATTAAATAAACAGATTTAAAGCAGCATTGGTGCCTCTTTGTTGGTAATATCTTTCTTTTATGCACCAATTTTAGGTTTCAGTTGCATAAGATGGTTGTTTTGTAAAAGTTTAATCACATTTGCTAATCAAGCCCTTGGTAGTAAGATGTATTTCTGAACATCCCTGAGAAAGGAAAACAGATTGACAGATCACTTTTAAAGCCATCTCTTTGGGAGAATAACTTTATTCAAACTAACCCTATGTTTTCAAAATTGTTCTTAAAAGTTCTGAATCTTGAAGGATGACTGGATCAAATATCAAGACAATGTTTAAAAAAACTCTATACATATGAGTTCCTTAGTATTTTTGTGAGGAAATTTATGGAAATGCCACCTCTGAATTACCAGAGCCACTTCAAGCCCCTTTTCTCTTTGCTTCTAAGACACATTGAACATGGAAGGGACTTTATGCAGATACCACAGTGTTTCTCTACCTTTTTTTTCCCCTTCAACTCATCTATGTGATCTAACCCATTTTTTTCTATAAGATTCACTTCCTGAAGCAGTGACTTCTCATTGCCATGGGAGAGAACCAGGGAGAAACAGAATTTTGGAGACTTGGAGGGAAATTGTTTGAAAAAGGCCCCTAAGATTTATAAATATGTTCTCCTAGGAAATTGTGCCCCTTTACACAAGTTTCCAGTGGAGGACTGTAGGTTATAAATTTGATTTCTTCCCAGATAAACGTTTTCAAGTTAATCTGACCCAACCAACAATTTATTCAACAAATACTTAGTGAGTACCTATTGCACAATCATACAGTTGGGCACAAAGTTTGTATATTAAAGAAATATTTCCAGCATGTATTCACTCATATATATGTAACTCTAATAAAGCTGATTTTTCTGGTTTATGAGCCATTTTGAGATATGGGAAGGGAAGGAAAGGGAGGAAGCAGACTCTACAGACAGCCACAAGAAGATCGCAAGAATTCACAGATACATCCTCAGAAAAGGGAGAAGACATAATACTTCTCTTTTCCAAAACATGCAACCACCCACTAAAAACAAATACAAAAACAGAAACAAACAAAAACAGTCAAAAGACTCAGTAGCTTGGACTTTGGCTAGGACTGTGAGCTTAGAAAGCTCTTTGTAACTGCAGGAGGCCCTGAGAGCATACTGGTGTTATAATAGGGTCCCACCTTTCAGATTCCTCTTGGTGTTCCAAATAAACAAAGGTAACCCTGGGGCCAATAGATTATCTAGGTGCAATGGAAAGTGGAAACTACACTGTAAAAAGATTATCATTCAAATGCTACATTTTATTTATTATTTTTAAGTTTTATTTTCTAAGAATTGAAGCTGAGTAAACCTTCTTAAAGCTTTGGTAGTCTTAGATGTATAGCTTTCTTATTTATGCAGAAAATTGAACCCTCTTCCTCCCTCCTTCCCCTCCCCCCTCCTCTCCCTTTCCTTCCTTCCTTTCTACCTTCCTTGCTTCCTTCTGTATCTGTGTAACACACACACACACACACACACACACACACACACACACATACCCCAAGCAAATACAAATAACCAACTAAAAAACTGGATTTGAAATAGTTTGATTTTCAGTTATGCTTAATCTACCAAATATCTGACAAGTAATATCTGGTAAGTAGATATTTGCTTACCTAAAGAGTACCAAAAATTTTAACCAGTTTTTAATTATTCATTTGTATTAGACTGAACCATGTGTAATCACTAATGTTTGGCCATTTTGACATACAAAAAGACAATTTTATAAAGTTAAGACTAAATAGAGACATGGATGATATTTTTATTAAATTACGTTTCTTACAAAAACTGACTTATGTAAAAATCAAAATACTAAAAGTTTATTCAATAAATACTTAGTGAGCACCTACTATGTACCTTGTGTGTGATTCTAATTATTGAGAATACAGTAAGAAGCAAGTTAGATATGTTCTGATCCCCTGTTCTTATGGAGTTTACTTTCTAGTGGTGAATATAGAATTAACATAACTGAAATGTAATATTAAATTTGATTAAGTTCTATCTACCAAGAAAAGTGAAGCAGGAAAAGGGGAAGGAAAAAGTTAGGGTGGGATCAATGCTGGGGGGTTAGGCTGTCTTATATAGGAATGTCAGTGCAGGACTCTCTGAGGACATGGCTTTGGAACAGAGACCTAAATGCATGAGGGAGAGATCCCCATGAATACCTGGGGCAAGAACATTTCTGACATAGAAAACAAATGCAAAGACTCTGAGCCTGGAAGGAACTTGGGTGTTTGAGGAATTGTAGGAAAGCCAGTGTGACTAAAATTTATGAGCAAGGAGATTAATAGAAAAGATAGGAAAAATAGTCAGGAACAAGGTCATACAAAGGCTTGAAAGAATTTTGGATACTGTTCCAAGGGAGATAGAAAGTCACTTAAAGGTTTTGAGCAGAGAGTTATATAAACTGATTTGTTTTAAAATCATCCCTCTTTGTTGTATGGCGGATAGATAGTGGAGGAGAAATAGTGGAAACGTGACTTAGTTGAGAGACTAGTCCCAGCCAGCAATGATGGGAATGGAAATTAATCTCTACTATTAACAGATGAAGAAGTATACGTCAATGCTTTTTCTCACATTTTAGGTATTTAAAAAATCTTATTTGTAAGTTTTTAAAGTTGTCTTCTATGTATATAAGATGTGATTCTTCTAAATCTTTGCTGTTATATTTTATTTGTGTTTTATTTAAATTTTGTTTCAATGTTTTATTTAAATTCTTTTTAAAGTTAGTTAACATATAGTGTAATATTAGTTTCAGGAGTAGAATTTAGTGATTCATCACTTACATATTACACCCAACACTCATTACAACAAGTGCCCTCCTTAATACCCATCACCCATTTAACCAATCCCCCTGCTCACCTCCCCTCCAGCAACCCTCAGTTTTAAATAAGAATCTATAGTTTATATGTGCGCGCACGTGTGTTTGTGTGTGTGTGTGTGTGTGTGTCTTTTTGACTGGAAGACTATATTTTATAAGTTTCACATATATCAACGATGATGTCCAATATATTAGATAAGTAATATGCTTAACTTAATGGCCACAATGTCCATGTCTCTTACATACTAATTCATATTGACTTTTTGTTGATGCATACAGGTTGTTGTATACTATATATATGACATTGACAGTCAGGCTCTACCTGAAGAAACCTGAAACTGATATATCCCGTAGGCCAGAATAGTTTGCTGATATATTAATGTTTTTTACTCTGGTAGAAATAAATATCATCTTTGATATGCAGAGTCCCATACCTATTTATTGAGAAAGATAAGATTTTTATATTAGTGACTTCACTGACAATTCATACATCAGCAATTATTTATGAATTACTAATTTAAATGATTCCGTTAGAAATCTAATACATGAAATCACATTTTGTTTTTCTTTTATAAAATTCAAAAGGGCTTATGGTAGAGTGGGGGAAAATACAGAGTCTAAAGAAAAAGTGGCTCTGCTTCAGAAATTATTCTACCAGAGCAGCCACTTGGGGATTATGCAAAGTGAAATAAGTCAGGCAGAGAAAGACAATTATCATATGGTTTCATTCCTATGTGAAACATAAGGAATAGTACGGAGGACCACCTTCATTCCCTGAAGGGGAAGAAATCAGAGAGGGAGACAAACCATGAGAGACTCTGGACTCCAGGAACCAAACTGGGGGTTACAGAAGGGAGGGGTTGGGGGGTGGGGTAACTGGATGATGGGTATTAAAGAGGGCTCGTGTTGTTATGAGCTCTGGGTGTTATATGCAACTAATGAATTGTTGAACACTATGTCAAAAACTAATGATGTACTCTGTGTTGGCTAACTGAACATAATAATAAAAAAATTATAAACTCTAAAAAAAATAAAGCAGTGTAGGCTTTGGAGTTTGCTAAAAAAATGAGAATAAAATGTACAGTTCTTACCCAGGTACATAATATAAGAAGGAAAAAAACTGAAATAGTAGGTCAATATATAGAAATAGAAAGTTATGAGTAATAAGTTTATTTTCATTATTTACTTTCTGGATTATTATTTGTGTTTCATCCATTAATATAGTCAAGACTCAAGACTCTCACATGATAGAGTAATTTTATAAGTAACTAAAAAAAAATTGTTATAAAGTTGTTGGCAAAAAAATACCCAAGATTTGACAATAGTAATAGCAATGATAATAGTAACAAATGTATTGAAGTATTTGTATCCTAATAGGATATTTTAATATGAATTTGGCTTATAACTTTTGAAAAATAGAAATAAGCATTAAAATACATAAGAAATAAAAGGAACAAGTATCTTAACCATCCATGCTTACATAGTTACAGTAATACATAGTTATGGTAATAACATTTGATTTACTGCTGAGTCAACATAATTGTATAGAAAGTCAAAACTGATCTTAGTTTTAGGAAAAAAATTAATATATAAGAAAAGTTGCATCACCCATTTAGTGGGAAAAAGGAGTCTTGTTTATTAAATAATTGTTCATGTGATATCTGAATGCCTATTAGATAAAAAGCAAGCAGAGAAAATATTGGAAAGAAACGTATGAAATACCATTGTATATGGAGTTTTTGTGAGTTTATAAAAAAGTCTGTAAGTATCAATGGAAAAGTTAACAAAGGACATGAAGTTAAAAAAATTCACATACCAAGAAATGTAAATTTTCTAAATAAGAAGTAAAAAGGGCATAGATCTACTATAATATTTTAAGTCTCACCAGTAATTGAATAAATGCAGTAACAAAATTAAAATAGTTATTTAATTAATAAACCGGTAAGGAGTGTATTCTTTGTTTGCAAGAGAACAAAATGATGTTTACCTTCTATTTTATATTACTCTGTGTTTTTCATTTTTTTAAAATAAATATATTACTTTACATTTGAAATGAGCACAAAACATAATTTAGCTCTAGATGTCCTGCAAGCCAGGGCAACATGAAACACTTAGCAGTATATATAATAATCTGATAAATGAAGGTATAGTTTTTGGTATATATATATACAGGGTGTACATAAGAAACAGTAAAGCAGAATGGACAAGGGCCTTAACAATGTCTTTATTGGGAACACTTTCGGTTATTTCTAGATCTTTCCCTTTAATAATCCAAGGACTTTATATTAAAATGCAACATGGTTGGGCTTTTGTGAGAGCAATATTAATTATCTGACAATATAATGCTAATTATCAATTAAGAGGTGACTTGCCCACCCCTTTGACATGCCAACTATTTCAGCTGCACTTTTGACAAAGCTTGGATAGTAATCAGTTTAGGGGTAAATCTTCTGGTGCGTGCCTGGAATACAGATATTCTGATATTAAAGGAAGATCAGTTTGCTTGAGCGGGATGAGGGGGTTTTAATTCTGTTATGATTACGGACAAGCTGACATAACTGTCTAGTCCTACATTATGAATTTGTGTTCGGTCATACACAAATGTATTTCCTAACAATATGGTGAAAATTTACTTTATAAGAATTTTGAAATTATGTACTGAATGTGCATGTATATATGCATACATATATTAGTTATATACAGAATATTCAAAATTTCTTAATTTTCACTTTAAGGCTTGTACAAAAAAGGTTTTCTATACATGGAAATAATTTGTTAACATGATATCTCACATTTGAGTATTTTGAGCTCTGTAGGTATTTGAATTTCTGTGTTTTTAACTCTATGCTTGGCATACCAATAATGCCAAAGTGAGCAAATTTTAGGAATTATGTTACTTATTAACATTGGCTATAACTTCTATTTAGATTTAGGATAAGTTGATTTAATCAATATTCTTGGAATGGATCAAAGTATCTAATAAATTTACTGCAAAGTACAATTAATCTATAAAAATTACACCTCTTTTAAACTATTTATGCTAAGAGGTTCTAAAAGTATTTTTGTTTGAAAATTTATAGGGCTAGTGTCAATGGTAGAATACCTTAAACATATAATCAAATAGTTCTTTCAAGGTATTTCAGATACCTTTAGTAAATATTTCAAAATATAAAGGAGGAGGACAATCAAAGAAGACATTGAACGTGATTTTCTTCAAGTACAGAGACTATAATACAAAAAAAAAAACTTCGGAAAAAAAGTTGAAAAATGTGAACGTTTTCCAATTTCAGAAAAGTTGAGAAAAGTAAAAGAACATCATGATTTCCTGAAGTATAAAATTTTCACTTTTTGCTCTTTATAAATTGCTCTTGTAAATTTACTGTTCAGTACATTGACTAATAGACTCAAAAATATCACTGAGCCTATTGAAAACTATTCCAGAGCTCAGATAAAGTACATAAAAACTTTATGAGTATATGGATCATGGCCTTCTAATACAAACAAACAAACAAAAAACACCCAAGAAACAAACAAAAATACCCACAACACACACATACACACACACACACACACACACACACACACACACACACACACAAAACAGAAATCTGGGAAAGCACAAGTTGTATCCAGAGCTACAATGAAATTTTGTAGCTCTAGTAATAATAGATTCAGAGAGTGAAGGTAAAAAATGACATAGAGTCTGTTTAAATGAATTCACAGTAAGTTGGGGTGATTAACCTTGTTAAAATAGGGTAATATATTATTGTAACATTGCCCTCTTTGTTACTGTTATTGATTCTGTGGAGTTCAAGAAATGTGGTAGATTGAAAGCAATGAATATGCCAGAGATTGTGTGGTCTCAACACCACATCAAGGTGTGATTCAGGGCCAGATGCAATTTCAGGATCAGCTTCAGGTCTTATGGTCCAGACCCCAACTGGCTTACAGTGTGGTGTATACAGAGAAAACACTTATTTTGCTGGTAAGTAAATGGCACCTATGAGGGTGGCAGAAACTACTCCTTGCTTTTCATCATTGCCTACATAAATTAGTTAAACCTTTTTATTATGGTATTTATTGTACTTAATATAGAGTGTTATTAAAAATACCCCTGGAAGAAACAAACAAAACACACAAAAGAAATGAAATGGAAGAAAAAAGAAAAAATATAAAATACTGAGAAAAAGAGGGGAAGAGAAGAAGGAAGGGAAGGAGGGAGTGAAGGAAGGAGGGAAGGATGGATTGTTGGGAGCACACAGGAAAAAAGGCAATAAAGTATTATTTTTTGTGTAAAGCCCTGGCAGTTATTAGTGGGCCTCAGTTTCCTCAGTGTAAACAGAGAACATCCTACTTGAAAATCTTTAAGGTGGCTTTTGGGTCTTTTGGGTTTGACCCCATTACAATGCCTGTTTCTCCTTTCCCACTCCATCTTTTCATGTATTTTATACTTCAGCCAGATCTCACTACTTTTTACCAGTCTCTAAACTATTCTTCCCCTTTTGCAGATTATTCACTACATGGTTTTCTTATACCCCTTGTCTTGTGGCAGCTCTACTTAATCTTCATGGGGAGCTCGGTTGTCATTCCTATAGCCTCCTTGATTCCGATGCTGAAATTGATTCCTCCTGCCTCTGCGCTGATGTAGTACTTCTTGGCTTGTACCTCTCTTATTGTCCTTAATAATATTTTATCATCAATTATTACCTGCATGGTAGTGTCTTTAAAGGCAAGGGTCATCTGGGTTTGCATTCTTGTAACTTTCATAGGTACCAGCAGCCCTTGATTATATTAGGCAGTCAATAAATTAGTTCAATGGAATTGGATTGATTATGGTATTTGAAGATACTTGTTTATGTTGTCTTATGTAAGTTACCCATGCAAAAGCTCCCTTTCTGGGACACATAATGGAGTGGTAGGAAAAAGTACAGAATAAAATCTGGATTTGCATGCCATTTTTGAACTTAATTATTGTGTGAACCTGGACAAATTATTAATTTTTTTGAGATCACATTATTCAACTTTGATGGTGGGTGCTATCTACCTCTCAGGGTTTATTATTATTATTAATTTATTTTTTAAAGACAGATGAAATAATACATTTAATGTGACTGGCCAGATGATGTACCTTCTGTCAGTTTCCTTTTTATACCTTTTTTAGTAAATATTAGAAACTGTTTTGAAATGCTTATTCTGTTCTCTAATTTTACCCTAAGGAGGCACTCTTGATATTTAATAATATCTATTAAAGGGCAAAAAGAAATACCCACTAATATCCAATACCTTATCCCAATAAATAGTTTTCAGTGTATTATTGCTTGAAATAATATTGTAATTAATGTAAATCACTATATATTTATGAGTGTGTGTGCATGTGTGTGTATTTATATATGTATACATAATTTAGATACTCTTCTGTAATCAATTCACAAAATATGGGGGGCACTTTTTTTTGGAGGGCACATTTCTTATAAAAGTCACACAAAGGCTAAAATGGTATTTTAAAAAACATACATAGAAGCAGAGCATATGGATATGCAAGTGAAGCATATGGATCTCCGTATGTTAAACACTTTCTCCAAGAAACATGGCTATACTATTGATAATCAGTATGGTATGATGCCCTGATTTAATTAAAGATTAGAATCCTTCATTTAGTAGTAGTAAAAACCCTACTAACATTTTAAGAATAACTTACCCTTAGAGCAGTGGTTCTCAAGTCTGGCTACATATTAGAATCCACTTGGGACTTCTAAAAACTATTAATGCCTGAGGTTTCACCCAAAGACATTGTTATTTAATTGCTCTGGGGTTGCAATGCAAGCATGAGGAGTTGTGTTTTGTTTTGTTTTTGTTTTCTTTTTTTAAGTTGTTCAGTTAAGATTGAAAACTATTGCTCTTGAAGTATCAAATAAGACACTGCTTTCAAGTCCCTTTAAAACCACTCCAATAGGTAATTTTTTTCCCCTAAAAAGGTGGCAATGATCGTATGAAAGATATGTTTGCTCAACACTTAAGTTGAGTCAGTTCTAAGCATCAAAAATTGAAGTGCCTTCGAGCAAAAACTAAATAATGCAAACAGTATCTTTATTGGAGAGCAAGTTAGGTTTCCATTTCAATGTGCTCCTTTATTGCTTTCCCATCTTTAAAAAAATGGTATTACAGTTCAATGTAAACCATGTGGGTTAAAAAGGGGTGGTAAATTGAGAGTACTGTCTGAATGTGGTCTGTAGGAATATCTCACCAGTCAGTAGTCTGGACTTCAACAAGAGATCGAAACTCAAACCATATGATTGATGGTAATAAAAGAAAATGACAGTTTTATTTTTGCAGTAAGTTTGCATCTTTCGGTTACTATAAAAAAGCAGGCTTTTTTGTAACATGATAGTGCTAAAAGATTTTTCCTGGTTAGGGTATTGCTTGTGAAAATGATGTATTGACTTTCCAGATATTAAAGTTTTCAAAATGGATTTCCCTCTCTACGTTTCAGTGACCTCCAATAGATAATGTTATTATTCAACTGTAACCTGCCATTAAGATCAGAATAAGAAATAGCAACTTTGGGTTTTTTCATCTTTTTTTGTTTGTTTTTGTTCCCTTCCCAGTAATTTCTTTTTTTATTCATCTTCAGATTTATCCATCCTTGGCAATTTCGAGCTAGAAGAAACAAATTAAGAAAAAAAATTAATTGACTTTATTTGCTTTAATGCTGCCAGCCCATATTATCTGCTTTCTTAAATGAGTTTGGAATTGCCAGCTTTGAGGGTATTACACTACATTTTGGGTTGCTGCCAGCATATCCTGAGCAAATATATTTAAATCAGAGCTAAGCTGCTTAAATATTCATGTTATGCTCTTATTATGGTTTAGAGAAATGTGAAACCATTTAAGATTTGCAAACCTGTTACATGGCCAAAAAATGTATTTGAACTGTCAGAAATATGCTTTAAATTGATAATGTTAACCTAGTTTAATAAGGAAAGGTTTCCACAGTCTTATTAGTTGTGATGCATTTAAAATGTTTAATTTGTTTGTGATTTTCCAGTCACTAGAGCAATACAAGTATAATATTTTTCTTCTGAATTATCTATTGGAAATGATACCCCTCCCCAGAATGTTATGTTATTAAATATATAGATGCTTCCATTCCATGTGCTTTATAGCTATACTTTGATTTTATAAGCACCCTTTTAACACATATACATTCAATTTTATTGTATTAATATTCCCTTCTTACTTCATTGGCATGTTTCCTTAAACTTACACACATTTTAAATTTTATATAAAACATCAGCTTACTTCCCAGTGACAGCCTTTGAGGATTCCCAATTGTTTGAACAAAGCATAATATATCAAAAAGGATGTAATCAAGAAAGCCGAGCATCAAATAATCAGTACATGAAACAATAAAGGAAGCAAAGGAGAAGAAACTGAACTCACACTCTTAATACAAGGGGCAAAATTGAGCTATTTCTACTGCAGGATAAAGCAAGCAGCCCTGTTTCGTTGCTGCCTCCTTCCTCTGCCCCTTCTCCCCCTCCTTAGTCTTCTTTCTTGATTGGTGGCATTACCAGTTGAAGATTTGAAGCATCTGACTGTATAAAACAGGTTTGTTCCCTTTACTTTCCTTCAAGATAAAGAAACTATTCAGAATTTTTAAGTTCCAGAGTAGCAAAAGCTATTTATTTATAGTCATAGATTCTAATGACAGTAGAATGATCTGTGATTTATGTGATGGAGCAGTTCTAAAACATTCTGAAAGATTCAATATAGATTCATGAAATGCCAGTGGGAATTGCTGTGGTCCAACCTCCCGCCCTCACATGAGTATGACCAAGCATGCTAGACCTTCTTACCAGGGGAAGAACCTGAAGGCCAGTGCAGCTGTCCCAGGCTAGCTGCTGGTGCTGTTTTATGCCTTCTGTTTAAATGTTCGGATTTCAACTTAGGAGACTAACTAGTCATAGCAATAGGCCCGGCCATGAGACTGTCTAGTATAACATGCCCTATTCCGAGCTTTTTAAAAATAATTTCTAAAATAAAACCTTTGGAGGGTCCAATCAATCCAACCGTTAGCTTCTACAAATTCTACTCTCTATGTTGTAGTGGTAGAGAGAAGTTCTGATACATTTCTTCATGTGGAAACCACAGGTTGCTGTTTGCTTCAGTGAGACATAAGCCTCACTGGGGCAGAGCTTATGAGGATTACAGAAGCATCAGCTTTAGTCTCTGCTAAGAGAAGGAGTTAATTGGGGCGCCTGGTTGGCACAGCGGTTAAACGTCTGCCTTCGGCTCAGGGCGTGATCCTGGCGTTCTGGGATCGAGCCCCACATCAGGCTCTTCTGCTATGAGCCTGCTTCTTCCTCTCCCACTCCCCCTGCTTGTGTTCCCTCTCTCGCTGGCTGTCTCTATCTCTGTCAAATAAATAAATAAAATCTTTAAAAAAAAAAGAGAGAGGAGTTAATCCTATTGTTATATATTTGATGGGTTCTCAAGATTTTCAGACGTTGATCATGAGCATGTGTATAATTCTTCATACAACAGTAGCCGTATTTTGTGAAATTCAGTGTTAGCTCTACCTGAGGATTCTAAATTAGATCAGCAACGCACAATCAGAACTATTTTTCCACCTTTTAAATTAAATAAATCTGTTTTTAGGTTCTGAACTTGTGTGCTATTTATGAAAGAGAGTGAGCAATGTATTTGCTCTTTAAGATGATATGGTGACTTTGCTAAGTCAGAATGAAAATATTCTGAATATTATACGGACAGTGTTTTGAGTAAAAAGGAATGTTCACTTTAAGGTAAACGAAAGAAAAATTTGGTTTTGATAACAATATAATTAATAATTAAGCCTACTTTTCTAATTAAACCTTTTCATTATAGAAGTTAAACAATGGTATCACAGAAAAATTGGAAGACAGGAACAAGAAAAAATTTCACTTATACCTGTCCCTAACATATTCATTAGCAGTCCAGTTATTTTCTTTCAGATTTTTATGCATTTTTTTCATAAACAATTTTGTGTCTGGCTTTTTCATATAAGATTAAATTATACACATTTTCCCATATGGCTATGTTTATAACCGTTAGGATTTTGTTTTTGTTTTTACTTCTTAGGTTAAAAACATTGTGGTTGTTTTTAAATTGTGATCAGTTCCAATTGATTAGAAATCCAGAATCTACTCCCAGGTTAGGATTTGGCTGTAACTGTGAAACCTCTTTTTCTCACAAAAAAGAATGATGAAGGAAGCTGGCTATAAAGATGACAGAAAGCTAATAAACAAAGAAGGGGCAGCCCATGATTTAAGTCAGTCCATCAATAAGCAGGTACCAGTGATAATTGGCATCAATATTTTAATATTAAACATTATTTCTCCAAATCAATGTTATTGGATTCACCAGATATTCAAGGATGTCTGACTAACGGAATGATTTGTTTTGGCCTGGGTTATACTCTGTTAGGTTTTTTAATAGACCTAAACTGTGGAGATTCTTTTCTTACAAATGCTTCAAATTACACTAGGATCCTGGAATTCCTTTACACATACCTGTACGTTCACAGTTTTATATGTAGCAAATGTATTACTTTTGACAGTGTTCTTTCTTCCTTTTTTTCATATAATACTGCATTTCAACTACTATTTGAAACAATTTCATAATCCTTCAATTTATCTTCCATTTTGTCTTTCCTATTTTATCTGCTGGATTTAGTGATAACAGGAATACAACTATCATTTGGGGGAGGTACTGTGTGGAGGGCCGTGGAGATCAATAGGATATGGCAAGCTGACGTAAGAAAAGGGGCAGAAACTTTCTGGACAAGTGGGTTGATTTGCTTATTTTTGCTGTGTTTTATATGTCTAAAAAAGAAGAAAAAACAAATGGTGGATCATGTTTTTAGAAATGTTCTGTTTAGTCTCAAAGATTTTAGCAATAGATTGTATTTTATATATTGAACACCTTTTTTCCAGTGTTCCACAATTCAAGACAATGCTTTTGATGTGACTAGAATGGGAGGAAAGCAAAATTCTTCTCAAGAGAATGGAGAGTCCTTTTTAAATTTCTTTTCTTTTTTTTTTTTAAGATTTTTTTTTATTCATTTGACAGAGACAGCCAGCGAGAGAGGGAACACAAGCAGGGGGAGTGGGAGAGGAAGAAGCAGGCTCCCAGCAGAGGAGCCCGATGTGGGACTCGATCCCGGAACGCCAGGATCATGCCCTGAGCCGAAGGCAGACGCCTTAAGGACTGCACTACCCAGGCGTCCCTAAATTTATTTTCTTATTGCCCCAGTTCTCTGCTAAATTGTTCCTGTCTGCCTCCTCCTAGCTTGCCATGGACCAGTCTCCATTGTTATAGCAGCGTCATTGGTGCTGTGCCATAAAATAACTAGACCTAAGTTAGGGTTACACTTCTCAAGTTAATTTTAATAGAATGTAGACATTTTGGGGAGTCGGGGAGTCTATAAATTGAGGGTTCAGTAATTTTCCTAAATTCTTTTATAGTGGTCTGACTACCTGAATAATATGGATAGATAATGGTTTGATTTGGAAATCTTCATATAAACATGGCAAACCTATATTTGTGCTGTGGCCTCATTTAGATATCTTAAGGGTTTAGTAGGAGAGAAAATAGTGCTATTTACGGCTTGCTAGAGTAGTTTGTTTTATGTTGGTGTGTGATCTGCTTGCACTATAGTACTTCTGATGGTGGATGTCATCAGAATCAGAATTGCTGCATGAGAACACGGTCTGCTCAATATATAATCGAATTAAATAGCTGGTAGCTTACCCTGAATTAGAAGGGAAAACTCAAAAGGCTGGGGTACAAGAAAACTTAAATGTTGTTTTTTCTGGGAGTCAGATGTAAAATTTTAGGTAGATCATGTAATGTAACACTTTTGGGTTTTTGTAAATGGATTTTGACTAGATAGTCTAGAAAGTCCATTCCAGATCTGAAATGACCTTTAAATATAGGCTTGTTCCAGTTCCTGAAGTTTCAGCTACCATGATAATTTCTACAGATTAAGGCATTATTTGCAGGAAAATTTTATTAACATGTAACGTTACTGTGAAAGTAATCCATTATCCCAATAGGACTCACTAATGCATTAGCTCAGCTTATGAGATGAACTGACTGGCATTCATCAGAGAAAATGTCTCAAACGGGTATTGGTGTGGGACCTGACACAGAATAGGCCCTCGATGGACACTCATGTTATTTGAAAAAGGAGATAATTTTGCATGTTTGATTCATGAACTTGATCTGGAATACAAGTTAGTTCTAATATAGAACTTGTCTTGGGTGTGTGTGTGTGTCTAGATACCTTAAGGTGGTTGGGCACAGTCAGGAATGGGGGCAGATTTTAAAAGGAAAAGAAGGATATTGAAAAGAATTTTAGAACACACTGAAAGAAAACTTCATTAACATGATAAATTTTGATTTGCATATGGCCTAAATTGATAGGAAAGGATATTATGAATGCCTCGAATCCAGAAATGCTTTAGTAGAATCCAGAATGAGGTACTGAAATATTTTCAATCTGAGATGGAATGCTTTCCTTGAAATAATTTATACTCAAACTTGATTAGGCCGAATATTGTTTGTCCAGGAAGCTACTTGGTGGTGGGACTTAGGGGAGGAGAGATATAGGATCCCCCAGTTAGAGTTGTTCTGAAAATCAAATTCTAAAAAGCCGAGTAGTTAAGTTTACCCAAATAACCAGTAATTATTTGAAATAAACATTGTATATACTCTACCTAGAGAGCAATATTTGGCACATAATAAATACTCAAAAATTTTTTTGAAAGAATGAAAATGAGTCAGCTTCAGATGTGTATTTGGTATGTACATGTGTGCATTTGCATGTAAATACAAACTTAATTTTGAAAAAATCGAGAGGTTAAAAAGGAATGTAAGCTATATACTGTATTTCTTTATAAATCTTGGGTTTTGGCAATATTAAGACTTTTATTTTTAGCTATGTGTATTTGTATATCTAAGTCTTAATTATTATTTTTTTTTTTGGTCTTTTCAGATGTTATAATCAGGCAAAAAAAAATAGCATTCATAGATAAAAATATGCCAAAACATTTTTCCAAAAAAGAAAAATGGCCAATAGGTACATGAAAAGACCCTGAGCATCACTAGTCATCAGGGAAATGCAGATAAAATCACGATGAGATATCACCACACACCTGTCAGAATGGCTAGAATTCAAAAGATAAGAAATAAAAGTGTTAGCAAGGATGTGGAGAAAAAGGAACCCTCATGTACTATTGGTGGGAATGCAAATTGGTGCAGCCACTGTGGAAAACAGTATGGAGGTTCCTCAAAAAATTAAAAATAGAGTTACCATATGATCCAGTAATTCCACTACTGGGTATTTACCCAACGAAAATGAAAACATTAATTTGGAAAGATATATATACCCCTATGTTTATTGCAGCATTATTAACAATAGACAGGATATAGAAGCAGCCCAAGTGTCTATTCATAGAGGAATGGATAAAGAGGATGTGGTATATATATACAGTGGAATATTACTCAGCCATAAATAGAGTGAGCTCTTATCAATTGCAAACATGGATGGATCTAGGAGATATAATGCTAACTGAAATAAGTCAGACAGAGAAAGACAAGTACCATACGATTTCACCCATAGGTGGAAATTAAGAAAACAAATGAACAAACAAAGAAAAAAGAGGCAAACAAAAAACCAGACTCTTAAATATAAAGAACAACCTGGTGGTTGCCAGATAGGAAGTAGGTGGGGGACAGGTAAAATAGATAAAAGGGGTTAGGAGTACACTGATCATGATGATCACTGACTAAATGTATAGAATAGTTGAATCATTATGTTGTATACCCGGAACTAATTACCACTGCATGTTAATTATACTTTAATTTTTTAAAATCTTCAAAAAATATACCAAAACAATCACAATGCTAGCGGACAAGCCCAGAGTTTAGATGATTGTTTCTAGATTATTTGGGGGACAAACAAAATGTAATGAAGTTCACCTAAATAAAGGAAGCTATGACAAAAAATTTAGCATTTAGTGTAGTTGAATTGTTGGGCTGACTGCTAAACAATTCTAAAGGGAGCACTGTGGTCTTTTTTGCATGTGTATATGCTTAGGTGAAGCTAAGTACTGAATGAGTAAGAATGACATCCTGATTTGGCTGCAGATTCAGATCCTAAGCCATTGCATAGGAATTTATGAGCAAATTCTGAGTGTGCATCTGTTTTTTTTTTCATTATGTACATAATTTTAATATCAACATCAATATGAACTAGGCAATTGTAACAGAGTATGGGAAACTTGGTGAGGCATAGCGTATGTTAATCAGTTTATACTTCTTGAGGTCACATATTGATTAAAAACAAATCTTGGTATCTTTAATGTGCATTTAATGGAATAATTGCTTTTGGAAATTCTGGCAGGGTGGTATCAAATATAAATTAACAGTACAGCAATATGGCATTTAGCAACCCTGGGATTTCATTTTGTTGTTGTTGTTACACATGTGTATAACCTTGATTAGCCAAGTTAGTCTCTCCACATTTCGCTCTTACGGGATACTTAATTTTCTTATTTATGGCTAAGTCCGACTTAATTAACATTTGCCTATTTGTAGAAATAGATGTCCATTTTAGTTTCTAAACATAATCTTTGGTCTCTGAACATAGCCAAGTTATAGTTATTTGCTAACTGCTCCAGTGGGTTCTTTTATCCCTTTTCTCGAATTAGGAGCTTCAACTATATTAATACTTAGGGTTTTAGTGCTTCACAGAAAGTTATTCCTTTGTATGTTTTCTTCTACATGAGCAAGTTTTCCTGGAATTAGAAATTATAACTTCTTGATCAGACAGCAACTCCTGGATGTCACAAAATCCTATGGCTACTACTCTGAATAAAAGCAAAGGTGAGTGCTCACTTCGGCAGCACGAATACTAAAGTTGGAATGATACGAGAAGGGAAAAGCAAAGCAAGGGTGGAAAGCAGTGAATGTGAGCAAAATGTTTTACAGTAAATTTAAGATCGTTAAATTTTTTATAATGCCTTTATTTAAATGATTAAAATCACATTAGGCCTTTAAAGTAATTTATTTTGAAAGGCAAAAAGTGGAAGCACTCAAACCATCATTTTTAAAGACTCTTTTGTGGAAAATAAGTATTCCATAAAAACACACTGTATAAGGGCGCCTGGGTGGCACAGTGGTTAAGCACCTGCCTTCGGCTCAGGGCGTGATCCCGGCATTATGGGATCGAGCCCCACATCAGGCTCCTCTGCTGGGAGCCTGCTCTTCCTCTCCCACTCCCCCTGCTTGTGTTCCCTCTCTCGCTGGCTGTCTCTATCTCTGTCAAATAAATAAATAAAAAATCTTTAAAAAAAAAACACACTGTATATATTGTAAAAACATTAAAATATAGATTTCAGTTAAGATAGATATTTGTTGCCCTGATTGTTGCACTGATATCAGATTAAATTATTTTTATTCTATATTCTACAAGTGTTAAAGAAAATTTCCAGAATAATCTAGAGTCCATGTTGTTACTTCAAGAATCTTATGCAACTGACTTAGCCCATCATGATATGTTTGTGAAAAGCTATGACACAATCTCTTTTTTTGACCAGGTTTGTTAAATATTTCCTTAATGGGGAAATTCATATATTTAGTTCAGTGTTCCCAGTATTTTTCACATTTTGGCACAAGTAGAAAATGATCAGATTATCTATCGCCGAGTGAGGGTAAACAGAGGAATGAGGATGCTGGCAATACAGGTTGCTGGCCCAGGCTTGGGCCACTCCAGCCACCTGCAGTGCACCCCCAACATGTGCATTGGTTGGGAGGCTTTGATATAATTGACACTGAGCACTGACTCAACCTCAGTTCTAGGCTCCTTGGGTATACAGCTCCATCAGACAGGGTCAGAACCTTCTCTCTATCCTGTGCCTGCCACACAGACGCTCACTTGGTGAAACCTGGCCCACCTCTGCTTTGCAGCTGCGTCTAGCCCTACAGCAGCAGCTTGTTAGCAAAAAAACAGCATGTTTGCCAATTCTCTGACAGAGATCCTCCTGAAGAGGCTCATTTATCCACATAGAATATTACCATTTTAAATTTATTTCAAAACATAGGAATTCTCATTCCAAAAGGCTAGATTTATTGATTTAAAAATAATTTTGAATCCAAAAGAATATGGTCAGTATTGCCTAAAAAAATTAAAATGCATCTCTCTTTGTAATTATAATCCCCAATTTTTTACATTAATATTTTCTGAAAGTGTAAAGTATCAAGATTCTCATTTTTGCAAAATTGGAGTCTTTGATAACAGGAAAAATAAAAACTTCCTGGTCTGCCACCTTCTGTCTCTGTGCTATTCTGGGTAGGGGCTAAGACATTCAGCACTCCTTTGCAAGAAAGGTTTTTTTTTTTTTTTCTGACCAGAAGCAGGAACTGTCAGCTCACATGTAATGAAAACTATCCATGCATGATTTCTAGCCCAATTTGTCAAACTCCAAGGGTCCTTTGAAAGGCAGCTGACATTTCTGATGATTACCTAAATTGAATCGAACCTTTGAATGTTGTCATTTTAAAGCATGTAAGAATCAGTCTAAAGAAAGAGTTATAGCCAATAATACAATTTCTGTTGATGTGGAAGAAATCATTTAGTCTTCCATTTAGAAAGCACAAATGCATTTGCCATGCATTTTAAGAAAATTTATCATTATATACTCTTACTGAAATAACTTTCCCAATCTTTGTTAGTATATTCATAGACAGAGAGAGACTAAACACATTTTTGTAGAAGGCACAATTTATTTAAACATGGTAGTGATGATTCTTCCTACAAGTATATCTTAACTATGCAAAAAAATATCTATCTATATATGAAATTTGAGATTTATAGTGTTTCAACTGTATTGGACCATTTGTGGTGGCCAGTGAGCACGTCTCAAAATGTAGAGGTTCACTGTAGGGCATCCTCAATGCATGCTTCTTACATTCTCGGTTACAGATGGTATTCTGCTTTGTAACATGGAAATTGCACAGCACTTGCTCAATCTTCAACTATGTCCTCCAAAATCTGCCCCTACTTCTGCCACTCCCATCTCCCAGTTTTCTAGATGTGCCGAGACAGTTGTGAAGCCAAAGTGCAAATAGCCCCTCCTCTGTGAAGCCTTCCTAGCTCCTCCAACTTTGTCTTCCAAGAAGTGTGCCAGTGTGCTCTCCCTGGAGCCATTTGGGTCTGTTTATACACCGACAGATGTTCAAACGAGAAAAAGCATTCCTCAAGAGTAACTATTTTATAGACCAAAGACCCAGTATAGAACATTCTAATGTAATTAATGTGGGGGGCGGGGAGGAGGGGAAGGGCCATGATAGTTCTTCCTCCTCAGTTGGAAGTTTGTTTCTTCTTGACTAGAAGAATAGCTCCTAAAATAAACTTATTAGTAATGTGACACTGGTTTAAAATCTAATTTGTAGCAACATATATTCTTAACATGGGCAGAAGGGGTTGCAAATAAACTGGAATAGTCCTTTGCAGTTTGGATTACTTTTTTAATACAGTAAGAATGATACATCACATTAACCCTTTGACCCATTTTGTATAGATAGAGAGGATATTTACAATCCCATCCTGGAGAAATTAGCATGTAATCTTTGAACAGCAGGGGGTTATCTCCATACAGAGAATCTTCAATTTTCACTATGCAGTTTCTTCATTTTCTCTGGAAGGACACCTGGAAGTAAACGTGGGTTCTCAAATATCAAATTCTGTGTCCTTAGAAGCCTGAGGGAAAATAGAAGGACATTCCTGACAAGTAATTTTTTTAGTTTGATGAAAAGTTGTCTTTTTTATTTTGGCTTTATAACAAATCGACCCCTTGTAATGAAGTTTATGTAGGTAGTCATTTTATGATAAGAGTTGGAGGTGACATATGATTATTTTTTGTAGCAGTGTGTGCGTGCCCCGTGTGTGTGCCATTGCTCTAGACATATAACAGGATGATACAATGTGGAGACGAAATGATAACTCAGAAGAGTTAGCTAATTTTCCAGTTCTTAAATCCTGGAGATGAGGCCATGTAGACACTTGTAAGTGTTGGCTCTGGGTACTTATATTAGTTTTCTATTGCTGATAGATACTTCATGGCTTGAAGTTTTTCCCAGTTCTGTAGGTCGTAAGTCTGCTATTGGTCTCACCAGACTAAGTGTCAGCAGAGCTGAATTTCTTCTCAAGGCTCTAGGGGAGAATTCTCTTTCTGCTTATGTAGTTGTTGGCTGCATTCCATTCCTTGTGGTTGTAGGACTGATTTCCTGCTCACTTGCTGGCTGTCAGTGGAAGGCTATTACTAGGTTATAGATATTATCACATTCCTTGTCTGATGGCCCCCTTTTTCCAGTTTCAGAACCAGTAATGGCTGATGGAGTCCTTATATTGTATTTTTTCCAACCCAACACAGCCATGAAAAATTCTCCACTTTTAAGGATTCATGTGATTACATTGAGCCCACCAGGATGATCCATGATAATCTCTACATCTCCTAGTCCATACTCTTAGTCACATCTGCAATGTAACATAACATATTCACAGGTTCCAGGTTTAAGACATGGACATATTTGGAAGACAATGTTTATATGTACCACGGTGCTGAGGAAAATAATCTTAATAGTTCTCAGTTGCTAAAAATCATTTAGCATTAGGGATTACCGGGAAAATAATCATTTTAGGTTAAATTGGGCTAATGAAAAGCATTGAATAAAAACTTAGTTTTGTAAGTTCTAAATCCCAAGTCTTTTGACTTCCAATAGTTTTTCTACAGAACCAGCATATTGCATTCTCTGACATTCTTAGCTATTTTAAGAGACATGGAGTGGAGAATTTCTTCACAGGGCTGTCTGCCCTTAAATCTTAGTCCTGACTTACTTGTTGTGTGATCTTGGGGAAATCATGTAACCTTCCAGGGCCTAATTTTGCCTAGGTAAAACAGAAATGCTAATAGTAATTTATTTCAGGATGTTAAATGTTAATATGTTAATATGTATTTCAGTGAGAATTATTAGTGACTGGCACTGTGTAACTTATGTATAATTATTGTAGAACCATACATTGCTACTAAGTACCCACAATGTTCTTCACTTACTAAATCTTTTTCTAATACAACATTTGCTCCATCTGAACCTGGATCTAATATCTTTTCTTTTCTTTTCTTTTTTTTTTTAAATTGATGGCCAAGTAGGTGGGTATCATGAGAAATTGTTGTCTTAAAGTTAGCAGCATATTTCGTATTTCTCAGGAAAAGGTTACATTCACCTAAGAGGGCAGGTTGTCTTTGTTTCAGGGGGAAAATGTCACTGGACTTTTTCTTTCAGTAAAAGTTTAGAGTCAAAATAGTCCTCTAACGTAAGAGATCTTCTGGATATTGAGGAACAATTTTTTTTTTTCTTTAGAGAAAGTGTGTGTGTGTGTTTTAAATTGTAGGTATAGGTGCATATTAGAAATAATATTTCCTGTTAGGAAAGAAAAAGGTTGTCTTTTCTGGAACTCTGGCTGAATAAGAAACTAGGATTTGGGAAAAGAAAACCATAGTGAAGGGCCCATGACTTGAATGGGGACAGGATGGGCATGGGGACTGGAGAGCCTTCTATGCATTGTTAGGGCAGCTTGGGGCTCAGCCTGTAGATGTTGGGGACATTTATTTCTAGAGTACAGTTTTAATCTTTGCTTATGGTATGAAATTCCCCAAAGCCTACAGAAATGTCTCATTATGTACTTTGGTTTTCTTTTATCTGTGCTCTGGGAGTTAAAGTCATGCCTGTGCCAGTGTTTGTAAGGAATTTGTAAAGAGGAAATTAGTTGGTGTAGTCTAAGTGGAGACAGAAAGGAGAAAAGAGAGGTGTTATGCAGAAGAACAGGGCAGGGATTGGATTTGGCTTCTGACAAGGGGAGAGTTAGCATTCAGCACTCATTTACCATCCGTGGATATATTGCACAGGGATTCTCAAAAGTAGGGGAGATGGGGCATGGTCAATAAAAGGTAAGGATGGGCTTGGATGACTGCTGGGTGGGTCTTGTAGTAAAGAAGTCTTCCAACAACTTAGAACATCTGAATTACATTAAGAAAAGACTCTCATAAATACTGTAGGAATGCAGTTGGGTTGGGATGTTTTTATTTTAGGCATGACACACTGACTACTTGGTCAGCAGCAGGTGAGTAGGAAGGGTGGCGGGAAGCTCTAGTGTGAACAAACAAACAGCACTGGCTGTAGAGAACTTTAAATCCATAATGAAACCAATGAAACGTTGAAAAAAAAAAAAGAAAAAGAAAGACTTTCACATAAGTAAGAGTCCATAATGTTGAAGATTATTGTGTTCAAGAAAGCAAATACCTTCCTTTTTTATTGATCCATTGAAATGCCATAGATTAACAGTCATCTTAAATATTTCAGATACATCTTTTTGATAAATTATCTATCAAGATAGTTTGAAATTTCAGTGAATCACAACAATATGACAAATCATCATTTCAAAGAATATTCTGTTAATATAATCTAAGAGTTTAAATAATGACATTTTACAGGCAGTATTTTAGAGACAAAGTGTCCATAGTCTGTAAGAAGCCACATAAAATATATAAGTTAAAAAAATAAACTATAGACTATTCCTAATTATCTTTGGATAGCATTTGTTGATTACAGTATTACTTAATAAATGCCTTCTTACTGTAATGGTTACTATTATTTTTGTAATGAAATCCATGGTGAAAAAGATAATTTTGTTTTCCTAGTTAAGGGGGTCATTGACTGTCTTGGTGCCAGACATAATCGTTGGAATGGGACTGAAATAGGAAGAATATAAATTGTATTTCATGTTCTACATTGAGTGTCTTTACATCAAACTAGAAAACTTAGTTTCAACTAGGAATATACTATCTGGTCTTTTGGAGAATGGTTTAAAATGCCATAGTTCTTTTTTTGGGGAACCACTTAATTGCACATGAGATAAGAAGGTTCTCTTCTTGTAGGCACCTCCAGAACTTTACCTCTATCCAAGGACAACTCCAGGGTTCTAAGCTCTACTACACAGATTGAATCAGGTCATGGGCACAAGGCAAAGGGATTCCAACATGACTAGAGAACAGCATTTACTAAGATTGGTTCTGAGGAGCACTACTATGCTAAATATGGTTGTGTTCATCCAAAAAAGGGTTCACGTGGAATACTGGATTAGAATATATTATAGACTTTTCTTTACTGAAAGCATTCTCAGCCCCTTCAATGCACTCATATATAGAGTTTGTGACATATTTTCTTTATTTCTGGGAATGTGCTTAGGTGAAGTGGCTGTGGATAGGATTAGCAAAGGAACACACATGGAACAGAGTATCAGCCCAGGTTTGGAAGCTGACAATGAAGACAGAAGCAGAAAACAGACTAACAGGAAAATGGGATATCCTATACAAGATCCAGTTAAGCCTAAAGAGAGGGCCAGTGTCCTTAGCAATAATAGAGTTTAGTAAATGACGTACAGCACAGGGATAGATGCATGAAGCAAAGCAGGATGAAGAAAACATGATTAATGAAGGAGATTACTACTTACTACTCTGGATTTCAGACGTTTTGTTTGTTTTGTTTTGTTTTGCTTCCTCTTGGGCAGGAGCCAATCTCAGTGGAACAGGTATAAAGCTCGCCTGTGGTTAAAGGCAATTGCACTGAATTTTATTCTAATTTTTATCATAACTTCTTATAAAAAGATTTTGTGGTGGATTCTTCAAGATGGAACAGTATAAGTCTTTTAAAGGGATTACACCTCACAGAGTTGGAGTATGTGGAGGTTAGATCAATAGTTCTTTGTAAGCCAATCTTGATAACAGGACTGCTAAATTCTTGCTCCACTGTTTCGTGACCTGTAGCACTTTAATAGTCCTGAAATGCAGTGTGGCCAAGGAGGCGACATCTGAGAGCAATGGATCTTGAATTTTCTTGGAGAACGTATTATAAAAGCATGTTCCTGGACTGCAGATTTAGAGTGTCTGACCCAGTAGGTCAGCAGTGGAACCCAGGACTCTCAATTTTTGGTGAGCTGTCTAGATGATTGTGAGCTAGGAGGCCCAGGGACCACCCTGAGAAAAATATCCTAAGACCTTTCTGGTAGCCAAAAGATCTCTCCTATCGCTGGAGAATATCAAACAGAATGCTTGTGTTATTTAGATCAAAGGAATTCAGATATATTAAGTTTCCAGTCAGGTCAAGTGTTTAGCAGCCTTTCTCAGAAAGAAAATTATCCTCAATTTGGAGAATAAGATTAGATTAATTCAAGTTTTATGGAGGCTGAGTGCTGTTTTGACTAGAGGGCGGCACTGTCTAAAAGCATGAGGTAAGATCATCTTCCCAAATGAGCTCAAAAACAAGAACAAGAACAACAATAAATCAAAGACAGGTTTATTTAGATCTTGGCCTCCAGTCAACGTTGTTGTCATTGACACTCTAGGCTGTTTTGGTTCACACTTGTTCAGTTGTTTCCAAAATATTTCCTTCTGTCATGCCAGTGTTCTTAATTTGTCAGAGGATTTCTTTCTGGGTCATGGTTTCATCACCTTGAAACTCTTCAAACTTCATCCATTCATTGCATCTAAACTAACTTATTATTAATTTAATTTAATTTTTTTTAAGATTTTTTATTCATTTATTCGACAGAGATAGAGACAGCCAGCGAGAGAGGGAACACAAGCAGGGGGAGTGGGAGAGGAAGAAGCAGGTTCACAGCAGAGGAGCCTGATGTGGGGCTCGATCCCATAACGCCGGGATCACGCCCTGAGCCGAAGGCAGACGCTTAACCGCTGTGCCACCCAGGCGCCCCTAAACTAACTTATTATTAAACTCATTCCATTTACCTCAGAGAAGCACAGTTTAGTCTATGAATTTATACGATTTGATACAATATTCATTAATATGCTTCCATTTTATTAATTTTATTTTATATATAAAGTAAAACAATTAATATGCAATTTGGGCCATTTTTATACCTTAGATTAATATTGGTATCTTACTATTGCTCGTAGTATTTCAATGAGTTGAATAGCTCTGAAAATGACCAATTCTCAATAGGAAGTTCTTTGTTGCGGCTTGCCCTGCATTTTTACTTCACAATTAGTAGTCAGTTGCTGTGTAAATCAAATCATTTTGAGTTAGTGAAAACATGTTTGTTACTTTGAAATATTAATATTTCTAAAATAAAAGCTGTCTCTGTACTTAAACTTGTCATGTAGCATATATCTTGTTTCATTTACCCATTTTCTAGGACATAAATAACTCTCTTGAGAAGTAAACCTTTCTTTGAGAGAAGGAGGCATCAGCTATTTTAGGCAACTACAATAGCTCTGGTGTATTTTGAAAGAGTTCCTGTGTTTGCATGAGGTTTAGCTGGGAACCCTTGCAGAGGATGAAGGGTTACTCTAGAAATGTTTGCTGTGGACTATTTAAGAAATAGTCATTAAAAAAATGATATTAGAAACATTTACTTCTTGGGGTGCCTGGATGGCTCAGACAGTGAAGTGTCTGCCTTCAACTCATGATCCTGGGGTGCTGATATCGAGCCCCACATCGGGCTCCCTGCTCAGTGGCGAGCCTGCTTCTCCCTCTCCCTCTGCTGCTCCCCCTGCTTGTGTTTTCTCTCACTGTCTCTCCCACTCTCTGTGAAATAAATAAATAAAATCTTAAAAAAAAAAACCATTTACTTCTTCATTGATTAGATTTCAAAGGATGGGTGAAATTTGAAGTTGTTCATTTATTGTTTTCAAATAACTTATAAAAAATAATTTCCTTTCTTCTGAGATTTAAGTACATGCTAATATACATAAATAGTGGTTGTATTGGTTAACACAAGAAAATGAAATGTCTTTCAGTCATTTCTGGTTTGGCAAGTTGCATATTACATGATGCATTTCATGCTCTTTTCCAGCAACAGAAATATGAATTTATTGTATAATTTAAAGCCATTTTCTATTGTAAAATTTTAAACGAATTGGAAATTTGATGAAATTGAATTGTTTGCGGATGAGAGAAAGTACTATGAATGGGGAATACATGTAAATAATTGAAAAGTGTATAAGAGAAAAGCCAAGAATTCATTTGCATTTTTGAATAAAGCCAAACTTTCATTTAATTATACAGTAGTGGGCCTTAAATATATATTTTTAGTCAAGTCTGTAAAACTGCCAGATGCTAAAGTAACATAGATAGGCCAATTATGGATTGTGTTTTATTAACATAATCAGAGATTTTATAAAAGATAAAAAGCTTTCAAGGTTTGGATCAGAGACAAAGGTTTTCAATGTCTCTACATAGCCTGGTACAAATGCACAATGATGCAAATGCAGAGTAGGGCAAGCTAGTCTTTCATCCTTATTTTTACCAGTTGAATAAACTTGGGCTCTAGCTCCCAATACCCAATAGTGCCCATACCTGATGTAGTGAGAAGAAAGAGGGGGAAAAATCCTGATAGGACACTGCTAAGGAAGCACTTTTTATACCCTGAGTGTTAACATTTAAAAATACCTATCTACTCTATCCCAACCTTCTTGTATTATCCAAGTTCAGCAACATATAAAACATGAGCATATATGCATCATGCTACATTTTAGCTTATGTACTGAATACACATATAAAACCTCCTACAGTGAAAAGTAATCTAGATTATGCTGCTCCCATAGTTCTTTCTCATTTTTTTTCTAGATTCCATCAGTCCAGTTTCACTTTCTATTCCTCTATTAAAGCTTAACTTCAGATGAAAAGATTCGGTGTTTGAGTTTTTGTTTATATTGGGGGCCTAGATCAAATAGGAACCCAAGTTGCAATTCTAGTTAACTTGGATGTCCTTTTATAATACGCGTTCCTTTGGGAAGGACCAAAAGCTTCAGTTGTTTTCCATGTGAAATACAATGGAAAATTACAGGCAGATTTTAGTTCAATAATTAAAAAAAAAGTTGAAATGTTCTCAACAAATAACTTGTGAAAGAGGGGTGGCTTCCTCTTGCAGTTTTAGTTTGCTTTTGAACCAGCTGCAAGAACCCATTCCCTTTGGAAACAGGTACTGGGACATGTTCCCCTATACAACTATCCTTACTGGATCCTTATATAACTTACCACGAAATAGAGTAGGTAGAGATTTCTCGAACCATAATAATCTAATAAACCACGGAAATCCAAATCCAATTATGAGAGAAGAAGCTTCACCAATATTACAAGGTATCACAACACCGCTGTGTTTTCTCACTCGATCCTTCTCTCTACCCCTCCTCACAACATAAATAACTCACATTCGTTTTGTTGGACAGCATCGAGTGTGGCCCCAGGGAGGAGTGAGTAGCCAAGAAGACTACTCCAGTTCCGGTGAAGCTACTGGGATGGCAATCACTGGAAATATTTTTATAGTATTTGGGTGGTCATTTTGCAGAACTGTTGAAGGGAACACCTCAGTGTGAGTGAGAAATTTACTATATAGTCTCTAATACCTACCAACTAGAACATTCGAACATTCTATAGCTGTAACCTCATTCCAGAGAAAGCAAGGGGGTTTATTCAAGACTATTGGAACTTATGATTTCCGATTTCTTGATCAATGAGCTAAACTGTTTTAACACATGTGGTACTATTTGTCATTTTTATAAGAGTGAAACAAGGTGCAAATGAGAAAAGGGGAAGCTGTTTCTGGCATTCAAGACAGGACAGCTTTCTTCCTCACAGTCCTTAATGCATGACTCAACCCCAGTCAAAGGAAATTATTTAAAATAGAAAATAGCATTCCTTTTCCTCTTTCTTCTAGAAGATGTTAATCCACAAGGCCTGTTTAGTTGAGAGTCTGTCCAAATAGAATTTCTGTTATTACTGATGAAGAACTGATATCACTGATAAGTAAACACCAGTGGGTTACACATTCATAAAGGCAGGTTCATTTAACTCTCTGAATTAAGTAGCTGGTAGGGTATAAACTTCCAAATAGAATTTCTGTTATTACTGATGAAGAACTGATATCATTGATAAGTAAACACCAGTGGGTTACACATTCATAAAGGCAGGTTCATTTAACTCTCTGAATTAAGTAGCTGGTGGGGTATAAACCCTAAAGGGTCTTGTTTTTCTCCACTCTCTGTTTTAACTATGCTTTATTGAGTGTTCCCTTCCCATACTTTATTAATACCTTGAACAGATTCCATAACTTTCTAGTCCCTTTATTTCTTAAAAATCAGTCCAGTTTAATATTTTCTTTTTATTTCATCCTGTGTCATCTTCCAACTGCATGCCTGAAGCAGTTGGGGGGTGGCGATTTCTTGGAGTGATGCAAGTGTTGGGCATATAGTGTGCTTCTAGACATCTCTTCTTTCCTTTTCTTCAGGACCTGGCTCCTGCAGGATGCAGAGGAGCAAGAGGCAGAAGGATGAGCACCATCTACTCACATCACTGCTGTTGTAGGTCTTTGTGTTGTTGATCAGAGGTTCGGCTAACACTCCCTAAATGCTGATGCCTGATATGTGGCTGGTATGGGCACATGAAAGTTCTTCAGAAGCTCTGTGGGGCCTTCCCACTGGACAGGCCCTTGACAAGAGAGGATGGCCTTGACTTCTGCCATTCCGCTTTATCTCTGTCTCAGCCAGCTCAGCAGCTTGGTTCTGGGGTCTCCTTACGGATGTATAGTTCTCTTAGTGTATTCCCCAAAATGACTTGAATGTGGTCCTTTTCTCCTCATCTGAAGGACACTCTTAACATTCTTGCATGGCAGTTGGTGGAGTGTGAGCTGCTTCGCTGTAGCCCCTCTCTCCTTGCTCTGCCATCTCTTTCCATTCCTCTTTTACTTTGGATGGGGGCAACCAGGAAGTTTGTTTCCCAAACAGATCTCTAAAATGTGGAGCAAAACATCAGTCCCCCTTCTTGGAGACTTCAATTTTTAGATGTCATTCTGTACTACCCTCACACATACGTAAGCACTTAGCTTTGAGAGTGGATTTCTCCTTCTTTCCCATAGAAGCCCTTTTACTGTGTTGATTGTGAAAACCCTCTCTCTTCCTGCCAGGAGATCTCCTTTTATATCCTGGGGGTGGGGGAAGGGAGGGGATGGTCTGTCTTGGAAGGGTGGGCTCAAGCTCTGTGTGAAGGTCATCATCTTCAGAGACTTAGTGAGTCTTTGTCCTTGGTCTGTGAGCTTATCACCAACTACTGAGAAACAGGAAATTCCCTGTTCACTATTTTTCTACACATTGCTGTTAGACTGTACAGGGAAAGTAGCAAGAAACCAACCTAACAGATTCTTAGCTAATATTTGACAGTGTAATAGCCAAGACTCTATATCTTTTGTCCATCAGATATTTTATATGTGTGAAAACATTTAGCGGATTGAATGATCTACAGTACAGCCATTATATTAGAAATACCAGCACACATTTGGGGAGAAATTATTAAGGCAAATACAGTAACTCAAACATAAATGCTACCTTTTGATGTATTCATTTTGTGTTATTATGCAAAGTGATAACCACGGTTGCATCAGTCCCATATTTTTACTTTCTTCTCTTACTGTGCAAATAGCATTTTTTATTTGCACATACGTTGGGAAGAGTTCGGGACTTGACATCTGAAAAACCTGAGTTCAAATTTAGCCTTTTCTGGGTAACTGCATTGCTGTGACTTTGGGCAATCCTTTACCCTCTTTGGACTTTAATATTTGGGAGCCTTATGTATAACACTTTGGAAGGTTATCTCTTGTATTATGCCGAATTCTAATCCTAATGTTCTTTAGAAAATGCCATAGAGTCAATGACATAATGTGTTTTGCTCAATGTTTTCCAAGTGTCACCTGATTTTACTATGTCCCCAGAAACCTGATATTCTAGGATGATTTGGTATCTGTAACTTTTACATGATCCTGTTAAATGGATGTTTATTTTCTTTTATTTTTAAAGAATTTTTTTATTTGAGAGAAAGAGAGACAAAGATCGCAAAGAGAGAGCAAGAGCAGGAGGAGAGGGAGGAGAGGGAGAAGCAGGCCCCCAGCTGAGCAGGGAGCCAGACTGACTGACTGATGCAGGGCTCCATCCCAGGATGCTGAGATGATGACGTGAGTGAGCCGAGGGCAGACGCTTAACCAACTGAGCCACCCAGGCACCCCTACATGATCTTTTAAAGTAAATCTTTAGCTATTTTGACTTACAAATTTTTTTAAAGATTTTTATTTATTTATTTGACAGAGAGACAGCCAGCGAGAGAGGGAACACAAGCAGGGGGAGTGGGAGAGGAAGAAGCAGGCTCCCAGCATAGGAGCCTGATATGGGGCTCAATCCCAGAACGTCGGGATCACGCCCTGAGCCGAAGGCAGACACTTAACGACTGCACTACCCAGGCACCCTGACTTACATATTTTGATTACTGCCATATAACAATTTAGAGACAAAGTAATAAACATATCTTATAGCTAAACACCAGAGTCACAAAATGACTTTAAACATTATAAATAGTAGCTAACATGGAACTGAGATGCTTTAATTTTTAAAATTATCTTTTTAAAATTAAGATTGATATTGGTGTTTTAGTCTTATAGTTATTTATTTGAGGAATGTAATATATTTCTTTAAAATAATTTAGTCTCCTCTTTAAATAAAATATTTTAAACTAAAAAAAATTATTATTTTTCTAATCCATTAACTGGATGGGTTAAAGATCATTAAACCTTTAAACATGCATATGTAACCAAACCATAAGCATATCGGCAAATTGGTATTGAGAGAAATTATTTTTCCCTTAGTGTGCTTCTCCTTCGTTAATAACACAAGTTTGGTATATATATATATACATACATATATATAAAATATAAGTTCTATATAAGTCATGGTATCCATAAAGACATTTTCTTCAATAAAGAATGTTTTTCTATTGTCATGACACATATGAAATATAGCTCTCTCAAGATACTTGGATATTAGATTTGTATATTTAATCATTTTTATTGTTATTTAACATAGATTAATTACAGTATTTGTTTGCCATAGAGCAATAATCTTTCTAAAAAATACGTCTTCATAAATTATCTTTTTTTTTATCTTTTTCTTTTAAGTGGTATATGATTGAAGGTATCTGGATTTCTCCTAAGTTTCCTCTTTTGGTATACCTTACCTTTTGGGAATTTTGGCACCAAAAAGATTGCCTTTTCAAAGACATCCCTTCCTTTGTGCCTTATTTTTTGTTTGAATTTTTTTTTTCTATAGAGATATAATACTATTTAGAACCAGTGATTTTGAAGATTAACTTTTGTTTTGGTATTTTTCAAAATATCGAAGGTTATTTATTTTGACTTCAATATTCAATATAGAGTCCTAAGAGACACATCTTAGATTTCCCATACTGAACATATGCATATAAAATAAATACATCCACAACATATTTACAGAAATATAAAAGTGCTGGGTTTTTCTCCCCCCTACTTTTAAAATCAAGAAAGCCTCTTATGACTTGACAGATAAAACGTACAGCCTAAAGATTATTCAAAATTCATGAAGTTTATGCAGACTGAAATTTATTTTAAGTGTGTGAATAAGAAACAATTTCCATTTCAGGTCCTTTTTGAGCAGGCACAATACATAATTACAATTAGCTGATTGGCAGCTATTCCTTCCAGTGATTTAAAATCATTATGCAGTTTGCTGCACTGTCCGCTTTCAAAGTTCTTTGATTGCTAATTTTAAAGAATGATATTCATTTCAAAATGAGAGAAATGTTATATATTCAGAATTGGAAAGCAACAAATCGTATTCATTTTCAATTTTTTAGTTTAACAGAAACTTTAGAATAGATGTGAGCAGGGAAGAAAAAGAGGTTTAATAACTAAAATTGAGACTGTCTCTAATTGATCATATCTTTCTGTGTTTATTCAGCCCATTTCAAGGAAATGCTCTCATTTCTGTATGATTTTTTTTAATAATACATCTTTTTCCTTTATTTCTGAGACTTCAGCCCTATAGTAAGAAAATGCTTTTTTTTTAAGTTTCAAGCAGAAAATAAAATTGACTTTTTGTGGTTTTGTTGTTGTTTTTTTAAAGCCCCTTATGTTTAATTCAGAATCTGATATGCTTCTTTAGGAAAGTGTTTTAATAGTTTATTTCAGCTTTGAGGTTTCATTCACTCATTACTTCTTTTGGGAATTTTAAGGCTTTTAGGACAGGTGGCACCCAGTTTTTCTTTGTATGTTTCTATATACACGAGCTAGATTTTGAGAACAATTAGAATGCCATTCTTTGTTATTGAACAACATAGATATCGTTCATGTAAAAACTTTAGTCGGACTTAATTTACAGTGCTAGTAATTTGTGCTTTATTTGGCCTAACACTACTTATTAGAAAAGAAATACTTTCTTCCAGCAAACAAAACAGGAATTCAAGCTCAACTAAAAATTTTCAATGACTAGTTCTAAGAGACTACACATCCCACCTTTGAGATACTTGATATTTTTGTTCCAGAACCAAATAATAACTAAATCAGTTGGTTGTATTACTAGTCATGGGCCTGTTTTTGCCCATATTTTCAACATACTGGATGCCCTTAGGTTTGTAGCGCATTTTATTTATCTGCTCTGTCATAAAGTAAAACACTTATGTTCATAGCTTTGAGGAATAGATATGATGATCGATCACAAAATGGAAAGCACAAAAAATGAGCAGCAGATGTTACTTTTTCTCATTTTGCTTTGTTTTACATATCACAAATTAAACTCATATAAAATTTTGTAGGACTATTGAACAGTACATACTCTCGCTCTTGGATAGCTAACAAAACAGAACAAACAAGCCCTCCTGCCCAGTTCTTTTTAATTTAATGTCTCCTCTCCCCCACATTGTCCTATTAATGAATCTTGTGTGGGATGCTTTCAGGGAAGTGGTGTAGAGTGGATTTGGGGTCAGGGGGTAATGAAAAAGCAGCAAAACTCACAGAGTATTAAATGTTATGCTTATTTGAAGAGGACCAAGAAAGCCAGAATATGGGAAAACCTTTAGTATGTATTTCTTACCTAATGTCAATCTTATTTATTTTTAATATAATAAATGTCCTGAAGATTTATTTGGTCAGTTAAAATGTTTGGCTTATTATGAGAAGTTCAGACTTAAATACTGTGCTTTGCATTTTTGCTGCAGATTTTTCTACTAATATATTATGAAAACATTATGCCTCTAAAAATCTTATTTCTGTGATAATCATATTCCAAGACCCTTACCCTCTATTTCATATTCCTATTAAGCTGTTACATGTATCACTGTTATATCTAAGTCAGTGAAATAAATTAAGATTCCATAGGAGAAAAATAGAAGAGTGGTATGTTTTCTCCACTTTGTGCTTTCACTATTGCACTGGCATATTGGGTATTATATAACTTATATAGGTAATGTAAGTATTTGATTATATGTGATACTATTTAAAAGGAAGCTCACATTAAAAAAAAAAGAAAGCTCATATCGTACTGTTTATCACAATATCTACAATTATAAATTTTTAGGAAATCTAAAATGTGAATCTTTACATGAGTGATTTCTACTCTTGTAGCAGACAAATTTTTCTTCTTCTGGTAGTCCCACGCAAACAAACACTTGAGTGCTTCATTACATGGATCATTTGTGCTTCCTAGATAACCAGAAGGTGTAACACTTGTGTTGATCAATTATAGGAGACTTCCCTTGAGGCCTTAGAAAAAGAATTCTTGAAAGAAATCTTATCTGCTTTGCCTGACTCTCTCTGATGACTGATAACACATCTAACGGCTAATACATGTTAGAAGCTGACACACATTTAGGAAAGGTGTATTGTGCCCTAGAGATCTGATGCTTTCCTTCACTGACTAGAATTCTATCATTCTCTTGTGTCTAGTGAATTTAGAAAAGTCAACTTGGTGGGCAAACACGTAACTGAATTTGTTATATTTGTTTTAAGATTTTTTATTTATTCATTTTAAAGAGAATGAGAAAATGCCAGAGTGAGTGAGAGCTTGAGCAGTGGGAGAGGGTCAGAGGGAGAGGGAGAAGACAACTCCCTGCTGAGCAGGCTGCCCTCCAGGGCTTCATCCCAGAGCTCTAGGATCCTGACCTGAGCGGAAGGCAGACGCCTACTGGGCCACCCAGGTGCCTGAATTTGTTGTATTTTTTAACATTACAAATATTGTTATTTGTCAGAGACCATCAAAATGATATGTTGAAATTGTATGTGAAATGTGTTATAGAGAATGTAGTTAAAAGAAATTATTTTGGCTAAGATAAAAGTTGTATAGTAGACTTTAAACTTTAATCATTTAAAAGTTGGATCAAGTTTTTAAAATGTATAAATTATAAATAGCTGTTTTATCACTTTAATGTTTTTCTCTTTAATGAGAACTTTTATTTCTGTTTTTGGTTGGTTTGTTTTGTTTCCATTAGATTTTGTGTTGCATTTTTTTGAAGAGTTCAGGGTATACTAAAATTTTTCTCTCTTCCCAAAGCAAAAGGAAGCAAAGAGTTGCATAAAGTATTCAATACTTTTCTGTTGATGACGTATGGCACTATGTGATAGATATAAAATGTCTTAATGACATAAAATTTATACAGCCTTGGAATTTAAATGACAAAAAGGCAATATTATGTGGATGAGTGGAACCTAAGAAAAACATAGATGGAATGAAACTCATTAGTATCTATGCAAATAGACTAAAATTTCATAACCGGCCCCGATTAAGAGTAGAAGAGTAGTTGAATGTTATAGGAACACATAAAAGATAGATACTTTGAGAGGTACAGTGACACATACAGAAAAGAGTCAGGAAAATACCACATTTGATCTGCTTAATTGGGGAAATTTTATGGAAGGACAAATGGATAAAAGCATATCATAAGATGAAACATTTCAGTTTCTTTGTTGTAAGACATTGAAAAATATTAAGAGGGTTATGCCATTTTTTTCTTTCATTCAAGCAAATATACAACTAACCCCCAGAAAACACAGTACAATAAATTTAGAACATAACTGTTAATGGATTCAGCCATTATGTGTTCTCTAGTGCAGATAAAACTACTAGAGAATAAGTAGCTATCTATATAGTTATTTTGTCTTCATCCATCTTGCATTTGAAATATTCCACAGTTGCGGAATTGTTTGTTCATCTCTGCATCAATCTTCTGTTATTTTTACTTTTATTTTTATTCGTTTTGGTGGGATAAGAAGTGGAGAAATGCAAATATTCTCAGGAGAGGTAGTCAACTCTTTAAGGGTAGCTAACTGGTAAGAACTTTGCAATGGACAACTACCTGAGACAAGTTGGTGGACAGTGTATATTGTAGTAATTAAGGAAAAAGGCTTTGGAGTCCATTAAGACTTGGTTTGCATCTTGATCGTATGATCTTAATTTTTAAATCCATAAAATGTTAATGATTATGGTATCTACCTTTTGGGATTCTTGGGAGAATCACAGAGATAAGACATATAAGAAGCATGGCACATGAAAGAATTCACTGAATCTTACTGTATAGTAATTATACTTTGGAAGGTAGGAGAAAGAAGAGGTGAAATTTTTGAGTGGTGGTTCTTAAAATACGCCTTGAGTTCCTCATGAGAATGTTTACCTTTTTAATGTTCATTTTAATGATCTATAAAAAAATCATTTTGCCTTATGTGGTTAACCACTGAGATGACCAGAGGGTAAGAATATACTCTCTCATTCGCACCGTATTCAAACCAAGTGCTGTCAAACCAAGGATCCACAAATAAGTTTTACAATGGTCACAGGAAAACAAAGAGTTAGGATCTTAGATCATCACGCAAGGTACAGTAGGATAGCCAATCTAGAAGAAATTACCCCATCATCAAATATCAAGCAATTTATCATAGCAAAGAAGGAAACTATAGTTAATTCAAATTTATTAGTTGTAGAGGTTTTTAAATGTTATTTTTGTAAATTTTTAAACTCCCTATGGACTAAAGTAACAAAAATTCTACCTATTCTCTGTATGTATAAGAAACTATAAAATAAGTTAAAATGATGAGTCTGTGAAAGCACATCTTCTTTGAAGAAGGTGCATACAGTTTTTAAGTTTGAGACATATCTTAAGAGCTTGGAACATAAACTGGAGGGAGCTGTTTAGGATGGTATGCTCAGAGCTATGATTAAGTATCAGTCATCATTGGGCTCTGGGTTGATAGAAGGGGATAGTAAGTCTGTATTAGGGAGAAAATTGGCAAAAGCATCACAAGTATAGTGAGGGATACTGAAAGGCAAATGTTTCATATTTCAGAATTTACTCTTGACCAGCCTTTCTTCATAGCTTCACCGACCAAACAGTTCAACAGATTATGTTTCTCATTCATTATGATCTCCCTTTCTTTGTAGCTGTTCTTCGATTGGGTGGCTAATGATGAAACATGGGGCTTGGGGCAGGATTCAAACATGTTGGCTACTTCTCAGTCCATTCTATTGGCAAGCTGTGGACCTTAACCATATGGTGAGACAAGGCACTTATATTCATTCTAGAGGTTTATTCATATCTGCCTGCTGCAAGAAATTAGCACTGTTCACACTTGTTTAGCCTTCATAAAAATCTTTTTAGCTGAAGCACAGGGATAAGGTCACCATCTGCTACATAGAAATGCCAATATTAAATGAGCAACAGGAGGAAGGTGTCTTTCATTCTTAGGGACTTTTAGAAAGAACTTCAAATAGATTAAGTACTAATTGATTCTTCTCTTCCTCAGTTTAGACCATAATTTACATTTTATATTGTCAATTGCATTGTAACAGCTGTGGAATCTATCAGTGTATCATGCTTGCCATTCCTAGAAATAGCACTACAGGTAGCTTTTAAAAATATGAATGTCTTCAAAATCAAATATCCGCTGTTGGTGCCAGACACTTCTTGAAACTTAAACTGAGACAGCTGAGCGAGCATCTTTGATTTTTTTTTTTTATCACAAAGTTTAGGTAGATTATGGACTATGACCTATCTTTATGATAAAGTACATTTTTAAATGGGGATGTATAATATGAATGGGATTTTATGATTGATTAATATAACTTCATTGAAAATGAGGAAACTTAATAAATATAGTTCTTAAACCCAAATTTTCACTTGAGTGGGTTTTTTTGAGTCCTTGAAAAATATTAGGTACTTCAAAAATCAGATTCTATCACCAGAATTTCATGATGAGAGGATATCGAGGCTATCTGTATGACACTTTGTTGCTGTAGCTCTGCGTCCTGTGTATTATAGTGAATGTTTACTCTGTTCAGAATGTTCTGTAAACAACTCACAATGATGACTGGATGAATGATTTAAAAATGGTTTTAAATAAAATCAGAATGTTGAGATTTTAAAAAATGCATTACATGCAAAAGAATGAACTATATTTGTGTTTTTATAACATCTGCTTTAAAAGGTTGTGTTAAAAATTGAAGCCTGGATCTAATGTTAATGAATGTAACATACATTTCCCTCATTCCACCATTTTTACTTGGTTTGGTTGTATTTAGCCTTTTGTACAATACTTGTAGCAGTATGTTTTCAATTTTCAACCATTGTATGGGCATTTTTATTGAAATAGATCCTGCTGTTCGTAGCTACAAAATCAGTGGACTTTTTCAGTTGAGGGGAAAATGAGACACAACAGGCATGTGAATACCGAACACACAAATATAAACAAACAAAAAGAATGTGTAATCACGAACACGGAAGTTGATAGTAACTTGTCCTCATTTTATTTTGGTTTTCAAAAATTGGAATTCAAAATTTCAAAACACAATTATACAAATTAAAGAGAAAATGTCTAGACAGATCCAAGCTCTCATTTGTATTGCTATGGTCACTAATCTCATTTCTTTGACCGTATTTTTTTCTGTAACCTTTGTTTCTTAGCGGTCTGTACCACTTATCCTAACTTTATTAGCAGTGATTATGAGAATACCTGCAAAGGTGCTGTATGAATAGTTATACAGCATAAATGTTACCTTCTCAATGAGGGAGAATTTTGTCCTTGTTTTTTAAGATTGACATGACTTTGGCATAGTTGAAAAACTAGCCAACTCATTTATCATTGTGGCTGTTTACTATGTTTGTTTATATAGACGCCTCCACGAAGATCAGAAAACCTAAGTTTGAAGTTACCAGACAATGCTTTGATTTGTTAAAAAATAAAATTCAACTGAGTAAATCTAAAGATCTAATAGCTTTTAGTAAGCAATTTGTGAATCAGGCAGCATCCTATCTAGCAAGTAGAGGGGAACTTTGAGGAGTTGTACAAAAACGGAAGGTTTTTATAGGAAGGGGGGTGGGGCAAGAAGTTATTAGCAAAAGAAAATAAAGTATTGTTCTAGGCAAGATCACTTTCCCTTAGGGGGAGGAGCAGAGGATCAGATTAGGTGGATTTCCTTTTCTTCCTTTAGGGAATGAAGGGTCGCTGTGATGGATTACCTCATTGATGCTGACCAGACAATTCCAGGTTGATTGGTTTAAACTGCAATTAAGTCTTGTTTTGCCATCCCAGCGGCAAGTGACTCCACCTTGGACCTGTGGCTTTCGAACAGATTTTAAAAAATTAGTTAAAAAAATAAATGCTTATATTTTTGAGTTTTCTAAAACCTTTTACTGTTGAAATTATTATTTTCAACATATTTTATCTTTGGATAACTTTAACTCTTTTCTTACCTGTTAGAACAATAAATAAGTTATTAACATTAAGATATAAGTTACCTATTTAATGAAATGGGTTCTGTTATTGATATTTGTACACGCCAAACGTCAAATGTCATCACTTAGATGCCCTTTTAATCTTTACATTTAGTTACTGAAAATGCTTTACTTTGTGAATGAAACTCAAATGTTTTTCATTTAGAATTTCTCTTGATTTTTTTTTTTGTTATTTTATTTGGGCAGTACCTCTAATTGTCTATTCTGAATTGTTTTACTGTAAAATATTCTAATTTTGAGAGGCAAAAATCAGACTATATTCAATAGGGAGAACTGTGGGACTTGCCAAGTCTATAAATTTGTAAAGCAGCACAGATATCAGCAGAAAATGCAAAACACATTAGTTTTAGCCTCCCCTACTGTGCTCCAGGGCAAGTCCAATCCCTCTCCTTCCTGGGATTTCTGCAAATTTATAAAGGCTTGTGGTGGTGAGGAAAGTTCATGTGGTTTGGTTATCCTGCCAAAAGAATTTCTGGTTATTCTGGAGAAGGTTCTGTTCTGCAAAGCATCACTTCACAGAAGAAACCAAGCCTCTTTATCAACACCCACAAAACAACCAGTGAAATCAATTATTCCTAAGAGCGGTAAACCTTGCTGATAAGTTTAGGAGAGCAAAGTTGGGGGCAGGTTATATCACATCAATGCAAATGACTTTCAGTTGGAGCTTAACTAAGACTCCTTGATATAGCTCTCAGGAATTGTATTTGGCTCCAATTTCATAGCATTTCACTGGCTTCCCTTTCCTCTTCCTCTCATCCTCTTATCTAATGTTCTCTTTCTCTTTCACCAGGAGGAAAACAAATACCATTTTCATACTATAAAGGAAATCTTATTTTCTGCTTCCTACAGAGGCTTGCTATTGCTTTGTTGCTTTGCTTCCACCTCTGCAAAAGTATTGTTTTCTATAGCCTGGTAAGGTGTTTTTTTTTTCCAGACAAAGAAAGTTTCATCCCTACTGGAATTTTTTGTGCCAACTTTTAAGATAGCACTTTATTTATTTATTTTTTACTTTGTTAGTAAAAGATGGTTGAAACAACTGGGATTCATGCAAAATGTGACTAGTGGTCCCTGCTTTTGCTTTCCCTCAGTCGTTTTGTTAATCTTGGAAATATTAGCCTATTCAAAACAGGTAGGAGTGTTCTGTAATTACAGATATTGGTAAAGAAATATGGAATTAATTATTGAGAGCTTGAAAGCAGTAAAAAGCATGAGTGAGCATAAAGTAAGTATGTAATGAAAGGAAAATAGACCATGAAGAGTGTGTTGATAAACAGGAATGACATAGCCAAACATATAATGATTCTCTATGAAAATGTACTTTGGGGGAGTACCTGACTGACTCAGTTGATAGAACATGTGACTCTTGATCTTGAGGTTATGAGTTTGAGCCCCATATTAGGTATAGAGATTACTTAAAAATAAAAAATCTTGAGAGAAAGAAAGAAAGGAAGGAATGTTTCTAAAGCATTTTGCAATTTAAAAGTACTTGGTTTGGGATTTAATAGGTGAGTGAGTACAGACATATGTCAATGATTATTATGTACACCAGTGTTACCAAAGTACTAATATTATTATGCCCCCTGTAAATTTTCTCCCTTAGATTCATTCATGTAACAAACACTTATTGAGCACCTTCTATTGTCAGGCCTATGCTCAGCACTGGAAAAATAAAATCTATCATGCTCCCTCTTCTCAATGGAGTTCCCAACTTTATCAACAGGCGAGATAGGGGCTGTCAGTGATATGTCTCAGATTAGAATATGCTGGCCTGATTAAATGGGGTTACAAAACATGAAGATCTACAACAGATTGGACAGTTCAAGCTTTCCAAAGCAAGTGATACCTGCCGGACATTAAAGAACGTGTCATTGTGAGTGCAACAAATGAGAAAGGCATTTTTATGCAGAGAAATCATTGTGAGAAAGACTGGGTGGGACACAGCTCTGTATTGTCTGGGTGTATCAAGTAATTCCATTTTTCTAGGAAAAAAAAGGTATATGTGAGGCTAGAACTGAAGGTGGGATTATGGAGATAAGCAGGAATGAGATCAGGAAAGGCTTGATGATTTGAACTAAGGACTGTGAATGACAGCATAAAAATAATGGAAAATCTTTGAAGTTTTCTAAGCAAAGGAATGGCATCAGATTTGCATTTTAGGAAGATCACTCTGGAAATAGTGGGAATGTAAGATGTGTGTGGGGCAGGCTGAGGAGTTTAGGTAGATTTGAAATACAGAAGCAAAGTGAGAGACTTGTTAAGAGACTTTATTAGAGTAATCCAGATAAGAAATGAGAGGTCTGGACAAAAGCAGTAGGAGTAGGAATGGAGAAGAAAGGATGAACAGATGGTTGACTCAATATGATTTAGGGACCAAGTGGAAGTGATAAATGATGGGAAAGGAGGACTTTAAAATTATCTCCTTCTTTATCTACAACTTACATAAATCTTTTCCCAATGTCTGTCTGAGGATGTTTTTGCTTCATTTTTTAACAAATTGTACAATGTAAAACCAAGAATAATTTTGTATTTGATAGTTTTAATAAGCACTTATTTGCATCCAATGTGTAATTTTTTTTATATATTAGCTGTGTGATATAAAGATGTTTGAATGAAAATGGGTTTACAAATGAATCATAGCAGTGTTATATTATTCCCTTTGTTATGTATCTTTCAAAAGCAGTAATCATTATTTTTAAATTTCTTTTTTAAAAATAGATCTTAAAATGTTGCAGAATTCATAGTGGGTGTTCAATTTTTTTATGGCATTCTAGTTTTTGATACCTGTCCTCCTTAGGGTTTTCACTGTGACAAAGGCTGTGCTGGGCAAGGGGCAATGTTGTAACTTATAGTAATTTTTAGTATCAAAGAATATTTATTAAATAAGCAGCTTCTATTTCTTTCAGATCTTTGTAGCATGATTAGTAAGGAGTGCAGAAATATCACTTCTGACTCCCTTGAGTCTGTGTAAATGTTTTCCTGAACCACATTCTTACTTATCCAGACATGTCTTTTAAGCAGAATGTTACCTTTAAATAATCACCTTTGAAAATGTCCTCTTTGCTGGGGCACCTGGATGGCTCACTTGGTTAAGTGTTTGCCTATGCCACAGGTCATGATCCCAGGGTCCTGGGATGGAACCCCATGCAGGGCTCTCTGCTCAACGGGGAGACTGCTTCTCCATCTCCATCTGCCCCTGCCCTGTGCTTGTGCACACTCTCTCCCCCTCTATCTCTCTCTCTTTCAAATAAATAAATAAAATCTTAAAAAAAAAATGTCACCTTTGGGGTGTCTGAGTGGCTCAGTCAGTTAAGCATCCAACTCTTATTTTCTGCTCAGGTCATGACCTCAGGTCATGAGATAGAGCCCTGCATCAGGCTCATGCTCAACGGGGAGTATGCTTGAGATTCTCTCCCTCTCTGTCTGCCCTTCCCCCCACTCAGGCTCTTTCTCTCTCAGATAAATTAATAAATCTTTAAGATAAATAAATAAATAAATAAAAATAAAAACATCACCCTAAGTAACAATTCCTATGACTGTTTCTTCTATTATTGCTCTGTGTCAACTTTCGTTGGTTTACTTTTCCTATCTACTCAACCAAAGAGTTATTAAAAATAGGAAATTAATATGAACATTTTGCCAACGCATTACTTAGATTACAATGAGAAATACTGGGCAGCTATTTAGAGTGTTTTGTAGACTTTTTCAAGTGAAGGGAAATGTGTCAGCATTAGCTTATAACCTGAGTTTAATTTGTTTATTTTCTTATAACTTTGCAGTCAACCTTATTTTCATTTACACCAGATATTCTGTGAGTCTGCTGATTGCAAAAGACAATGAAGAACAAAATGAGAATTTCAGCAAAGCAGATATTAGTCCCAGTTGCTTGGCTCTTTTGATAGCACATATGAATTATTCACCATCCATATTTAATAGCATACGTTATACTTCTTAATACATCTATAACCATCCACTTCCAGAGGGAAAACTGTCCTGCTGCTTGTGGTTGTTTAGTTTTTCAATGAAAGCTGAAGAGAGCATTGAATATTTCCCCAAAGACCCACTACAGTCTGAATATTACTACTTTAGCATATTATCCTCCATTGAGTTTTCTGAAAAGATTTCCTGGGGAATCTGATCAGATTTTTAAAAAAAATTTAAAAACATTCTATTCTGTAAGTTTTCTAATTGGCTCTTCTACTGTTTGACATTAAAAATTTATAAATATAATACATACATATTATAGTTATATATTGGTAAGTTCATATTTATATCATTGATGTGAGGAAATGATATCTGGTTAGATAATATTAAGGTGACATTCAAATGGTTGTCTTAAAGGGGCATTGAAAACCTCATTATTATTATTAGGGGTTATTGAGATTTTTCTTAGACAGCGGAGAAGTTTGCATCAAAGTGTATTTCTTTAACCTAGAAAATATACTGTTTTTTTTCTAAATTATTTCTGTTATATTTCAATCCTTAAATAGATTATACATTTTTAGAGAAGTATGAAATTATAAGTGCAGAATTTAGGAGTTCAGAATGCTTCTTCTGTTATTGACAAATATCTTAATCACTGGAAACATTTATCACTTTTATTGGCATAGCTGACAGACAGCAGACTGCTGCTGTCTTGCAGGAATCAGGCTGCAGAAGCATGTCATAATTCAATTGAAACACATTTCTCCTATCAGGAAAACTAAATAGCATCAAATACCCTTGACTTTATGTAGTGTAATGACAACAACCTTGACTAAACACAGATCATTTGCTACAGCAGAAAGAATAGGTCTAAATATCTGTATACTAAATCCTATATCTTACTCCCAATTATGAAAACTAGTTATACTTTTAGAATCATTTATTTTGATGGTACCTTAGCAATGAGATGATTTGGTTTCTTCATTTTATAGATGAGAACATTCAAGTCCCTTAGAGGTTAAATGAGTTTCCTAAGATCAAGCAGCTGGTTAGTGGCTGAGCAGTGATTATGAGCAAGACTCATAATCTCATACCAGTACAGTATTCTTTTTGCATTGCATTATACTTATTTTTTAGGCATAATAAACTAATTTGAATGATTAGCAATTTTTCTTTAGCCTTTCAAATATATATCTTTTATGGGAATTTTGTGTAACTTTGAAAACTCCTAAATTAAGTGCAAAATACACTTGTGACATTTTTGGGGAACTTGCTCTATGATATTTCCATGAAATATGGTGATAATTTTGTCTGTTAGTCATTTTGTTTCAGTCGTTAGTTCTGAAAACTAATTCTTATGAAATTTAGAGAAGGATTTGCACCATAAATATTAGTAGATTTGATTATAACAGTCAGGGAGGTTTTATAGGGATAAGGGCAATTATATTGAAATACACTTAGATGATAAAACATGAATATAAAATGAAAGTCTTTAATATGAATATTTGTTTTAGAAAAATAACACAATTACAGCTACATTTCTGCATAATAGGCAAAGGAAAGCTACAGTTCTTTTGACTATGATATGTGATCCAAAGGATCTTTATATTTTCAATGTATGCTGCCATTTTTCTGGTTGGTGGAAAATGTAATTAGCAGGCACAGTTATGCTATTTTGTATTTAGTAAACTAGCTTTACTTTTTTGGGGGACCAGGACTGGTGATATGTGTATAAAGCATTGTGATACAAAATCCATAGATTTCTAGTTATGATTTCTATTTATGCTGTTTTCTGATTACATGGAATTCAACCTATCAACCTTTTAGTAACACAGTTGATGAGTTTTGGTGGGTCTTAATCTTGTGTCAAGATTTTCCCTGGGAGAGATGTTGCCTGCGGAAAACCATGCTCTAGTATTTTCAGTCTCCTTCTCCCTAAAATTTTTAACAGGTAAAATAAAATAAAATAAAATGAAAACAGCCTTAAAGTGGAAAGACAAGTGATGTGAGCAAGGGAAATTTTTAGTTTGAGAGGGTGTGGGAGACAGAAGTTTGTGGATCAGTAATGACCGAGTATTTATGAGGCTTGCTTCCTTGTGGGGTGTCCATTGTATTATTATCAGAACAGCATAATGGAAATGGAATTTGGTAATGTGGCAGGTAAGCAAGCAGACTGTGGAAACCTACCAAATGAAAGGGTTTTCGCTCCAAGCTATAGATGAGAGGAAGTCTCCAAGGCATGTGATCCAGGAACCATCATGAGGTGGTATGCCCAGAAAGTATCTTCTTTCCAGCTTACTTTTAGCATTGGAGCCCTCTTCACCAACTCTTTAGTGGGTGAAGGTAGACCAGTCTGGGAAAGAATCTAAGTGATCTATTAGCTCTTTGCTTATGCTTTTTTTTTTTTAATCTAAAAGTGGACCTCAAAGATCCATTCCATCAAATCTATTTCCATGAATTGACAGCGGGAAATCAGAGCCAGTATTTCATGGAAATAAATACTGGTCTAAAAGGTCAAAGCCACAGACCATTCTAGGACTTAGTTTGCTTCTGACCAACATTACAGATGTCTCCCCTCCTCTCAAGCCTCAGTCCTTCATTTATAAACTGGAGGTAGTGGTATCAGTCCTAACTTAACCATAGCATTTTTATAAAGATAAAATGAGATGATGTTTATGAATGGTACTTGTCATTATTTTTCACTTGATGGGAATATTGTTGTTTTACAGCCTTTTGATGAAGAGCTTTGACAACCATCTTGTAAATTATATGAAAATCACCAACATGTAAAACATATATTCAATGTGACTTACACATAGTAGCAGACATAATATGACATATGTATAGGAACAGTATCATGTGGCTTACACATAATGGCCCCTACATTGTTTTTATCAGTCATTTGTTCAATTAACAAATATTTATTAATCCCAAATTATAATTGTACTATGTAATGCTTTAGGTGTTGGGATATGGAATTAAATAAAAAAAATACAAATATTTAGTTTTATGGAGCTTGCCTTTTGTCAGGGAAATAGCAAAATTAGAAAGAACTTTTTCAGGGTTGTATAGGAAGTGACACATTAAAACTGAATAAGTTTCATTATGTCATTTCATTAGTAGGAGAAATACTACCCATTAGAAGGAAAATCTGTATTATTATTTTTTTAAGATTTATTCATTTTAGAGAGAGAGTGAGTGGGGGGAGGGGCAGGGGAGAGAAGCAGACTCCCTACTGAGTGGGGAGCCCTATGTGGGGCTCAGTCTCACGACCCTGAGATCATGACCTGAGATCATGACCTGAGCCTAAATCAGCAGTTGGATGCTTAACTGACTGAGCCACCCAGGCACCCCAAATCTGTATTATTTTTTAACTATCAAGAAGTATACAACCACTCTAATCTCTCTAAGGTTAAAAAATATAAAGTCTAATGCTTTTGATTGTTGATGAAAATGGGCATCAACTATAAAGGTATAAATTCTCATCTTTGCCCTTCTTTTTATTTAGACTGTATTTGAAAACTGAACATAAGGAAGCTCTAAGTAAACACAAGTCTTAAAATTATTAGTGCTTCTAATGATATTTTTATAACATCTTCTACTTTTCTTATAAGTAATCTCCTGCCCCGTATTTAACCAAGTTATTCCGACCCATTTAACTATTATCAAAGAATGTAAAGAGTGCCTATGAAAAGTTTAAAAGTCCTCTCCATCCGTAGAGTTATAACTTCCATAGTCTATGAGTCTCAGTAATGCAATCCCTTCACAGGCCATGTGGGTAGAGGATATGAAAGAGGTCATGGATTGTGATTTTTAGAAAAGCTTTGATTGTATTCTGTGGGAGAATATCTTTATCAACAGAAGAGAATAGTGCCTGTTGTTATAGTACGAACATGTTAGAGGTTCTCACAAGTGGTAGGGTGAGGTTGGTGTGTGGTTAATCTGAGAGGTTGCTGAAGTCATCTTCACTTTGGAGGCTTGTTCCAGTTATTTTAAGTAATATGGATGTATGTCTCTATTCGTTTTGGGGAAACCTGAGATCTAATTTAGCTTTACCATATGTGATTTAGATGCTACTTTTCTTCTCTGGACTTGTGTTTCCTCATCTAAAATAAAGTGGCCAGATCCAATGAGATCTAAATTCTTTTGTTTAGGTTCTTACATTTCCACATACACATAGTTTTTGTTTGTTGATTTGTCTCGTTAGGCTTCTGCTTTATTTTTAAAAATGATTTTCTTGATTTTGCCCTCCTGATAACAGGTAGATGTGTCTTTACTACAGGGGATGAATTTATATTTATAGAAAATATGTAAATATAATTATTGGAGTTTGCTTCATAATGCTGAGAATTACAGGAAGAAGGGACAGGCTATAGGAAAGAGAAGCTGAAGAGTATTTCAAAAGGTGATTATTTTTTAGAAAAACAAATTCAATTCTGCTTAAAATAGTTTTGTCTAAAGTAATGATAGAGTTGAACATCTATATTTTAATTAGAATTCTAATAATGTTGCTCTTTGAATACTGTGACCATTAGATTTAGTTTTTGAACATAAACCTACTTATAGAATGCCCCCGTTCATCTGTGGTTCCAGATTTTGCCAAAATGCATAATAACTCAGAGAAGATTATGCCTTATTTGCATAGGAAGGTGATACACGATTAGCTTTTATTTCAGAAGTAAAAATCACCATGACTGTCATCCTAGAAAAACACTTTTTTCCACTAAGTGACTGTCACTGGAGACCCATGAAAAGTGGAAGTGGGGCACTTTATGTTCCATGGGAACTCTCCAAGAAGAGCCAAGGAAATGCCTGGAGGCCAGTTGATTATTCTACTGTGGAAACCCATTCATTTAAAACACAGGTAAAGTCCAATTGGCATTTTTGTTTCCCCAACATTGATTTATTCATTTTTTTTCCTTAAGAAAATGGTGGTGTTTTGAAGCACATATGTAAAAAGCTGAATTTGTGAAATCACCATTTGGACTATTATGGTGACATAGTATTTGATTTTCATGGCAAACGTACCAGTTTATTGTCTTTTGTAATTGAACAGTGGAAGTCAAGGAAATCTTAGAGGCTGTTCAATTGACTAGCCAGCTTTCTCCGGCAAGGTGCTCTTCCACAAAATTTTCATTTTCTAAGTGTGTGATATGATTTTAGAGGATTCCAGATAAGCCCAAGTATCCATCAATACTTCTCCAGCAGGTATTATGGATTATGAAATCTCATCCTTAGAGAATTTGTTCTCTAAATGAAGGTGGTTCTAGAAGTATATTTTATCAATTTAAAAAATATGATATATTTTCCTCTGAAAGACAGATTCAGGTTCAGTATTATAATATAGCTAATAGCGAAAGGAAAGTGTTAATATGGTGGTGATATTCTTAAATAACTATAGCTGTTAACTGTCATAAATATGACTTAATCTGATTAAGAGTATGCTTAGCAACATACTAGTCCTGTGAAGAGATGGAGCAGTACTGTGGTCTTTATTTACAAGGACTGTTTGCATGGAAGAATGAAACATGGATGTTTACAGAGATAACTATAGGCATTGAATAATAATATACTTAGAACTTACTACATGCTAGGTGCTATGCTAAACATCTTTCATGGGTCATCTCATTAAGTAATCAAAAGGGTCCCTATGAAGTGGGACTACTGATATTTCTAGTTTGCAGTTGTTAAGATAGACATAGAAAACTTAAGACATCTCCAAAGTCATAGGGCTTATGCACATTGCTGAGAGAGTCAAAACCTAGGAAATCTGACTACAGTCTGTGCTTTTAACCTCCCCATGAACCTGAATTCATCAAGGGCTATAGTCTAGACAAGAATTGTTGTAGGGGTCCAGAGGTGGCAGTGATAGTTAAGGAAGAGATCATGGAAGAAAGGGACTTAACTATGTTCAGAAATGTGTCTTGTATTAGCTCAGACGGCCATAACAAAATGCCATAGACTGGGTGGCTTAAACAACAGACATTTATTTTTTATAGTTCTAGAGACTGGAAAAATCAAAATCAAGGTTCTGGCAGATTTAGTTCCTGGTGAGGACCCTATTCCTGTCTTGTAGACGGCTGTCTTCTCACTGTGTCCACACATGGAGGAGAGAGTGGGGGAGCTCTGCTCTCTCTTTTTTTTATAAGAACACTTGTTGCATGACCCATTCTCATGACCTCATCTGAACCTAATTACCTCCTAAGGCCCCATATCATACATCCAAATATCATCAAATTGGGGAGCAGGGCTTGAACATATGAATTTGGGGGGAGCACAAACCTTTAGTTTGTCTTGAAGAGGCATTACTATAGGATAAATGTTGATAAAGGAGATCACAGTCACACTGATTTTAAGTTTATTTATAAGGTTACTAGATGTACTTCTCCTTGTTGATATTTGGCCTTTCTCTGGTATAACTCTTCCAACAAGAAGAACAATATAGAAAACTATATAGCACAGCAGACTTAAGAAAGTAATGACACTGACAAGAGCAACACAACAAAATCTTCGTTTTAGTATAGGCACTAGGCTAAGTGCTTCTCATAAGATGTTTTTTGAATCCTAATTTCCATTTCTGATAATATGTTGAACTGGGTGTTGCAAAAAAATATTAGTGACACACAAATGTACCACAAACACACATATTTTTTTGAAAGTGGGAGTCATCTTGTGAGAAAGTAAGAGAAATCTTCAGTAATCAGAAGCAGTGAGAATATTGACATCCCAAGAAGTCTGCTACTCCTTGGTGGCCTTTGACTTCACTGAGCCACATGTGTGAAGGTCAGGGACAAAGCCAGGGCCTTAACAAGGTGGAGGTTGGGTTTAAAATGTCTTCCATAAGGCTGCAACCCCCAAGTAGCTATTCTTTCAGTGAGTAAATGAGAAAAAAGAAGGAAGTAAACCCCGTTTGTCCAAATACAGAAATGTGCCTGTCATTCTAGACCATGTTTTTGGGTGAGGGGGAGAAATTTTCACACTCATTTGGAGTTGGGATTTACATTGCTAGTACTAATGGCCTAAAAAATGCCAAGTCAGAATTATGGCTGTCTTATGTCGGTTCCCAGGTACATGGCAAAAGCAAACCACAAATCTGCTCTGGAGGAATGTACTTTAATTTGTTAGTGTTTGACTTATGAAAATGTTTTATTTATAAAAAATTCAAACATATAAATATGAAGAGAGTAGTACAGTGAACATTCATATACCCATATCTGAGATTCAACAATTGTCAGTATTTTGCCAAATTTGCTTTATATCCGTCTCATGTCTCTGTCTCTGCCTTTTCATTTCTGTCTCACAATGAACCATTTGAATGTAAGTTGCAGAGATAATGATACTTCACCCATAAATATTTCAGCATATATCTCCAAAAAAATACTTTCATATTACACTACTATTATTTTCATCACACCTGAGATAGTTAGTAATAGTTCTTTAGTATCATCTCATGCCTAGTCTATATTCAGATTTCCATGGGTGATGCTAAATTGTCTCTTACAGTCATTATATTCCCTAACTAGAGTTCTATTGTACATTACATAGTTTACACACACACGTGAATACACACCCACACATGCATACACATATTTATATATGCGTACTACATATATTTTATGCATACACACACACACACACACACACATGCCTGAGTAATTGAAAGTTCTAAATGCTCATAAGTTAAAAATTTTGGCAAAAACCTCTTTCTATTATGTACTTCCATTGCATCTCATCAGGAGATGCAAGAAATTAGGATGTTGCACTTTTAGTGAGGCTAAGGTTGATCACTTGGTTAAGGTGGTGATTACCAGATCTCCTTGTAAATATAATTATTTTGTTTCCCTTGCCATTGGCAAGTATACTTAGAGTGCTTTGCCTCTAGTTGAATATCTTGTTTCCAAATAACTGTAACTATTAGTTTCAGCATCCTATAAAGATACTAGCTGAATCAATTACTTTATTGAGAGTTGATATTCATCAGCTGATACTTAACACTTATTAGCTGATGTTCTGCTCTAACGATAAATTTTCCTTCATCAACTGGGAAAGAACCAAAGTTCCTCATAAAAGGTTAAACATTATTTTTTTTTCCTCTTCAGTTGCCAATTCTCAGAGATATGGGCATAACAGTCACCTCTAATGACAAATAAATGAGTCTCTCCTCCTTCCTTTTTTCTCTCTTATAAGCATCACAATAGTCTCATTAAAAAAATATATATATATATATTTCATGAGTCATAATAAACTACAGTTACTGTTCTTTTCAAGGCCACATTGCCCTAAGCTATCTCCTGTATCTTGTTGACATGCCCTTATTTGCTTTTGAGGGTTTCTATCTGTATAGCACAAGAAGTCCTAGGCTATACTTTTATTTACCCTGCCCCATACCTGGAGTTGGGCACTTATCCAGGGACCCCCCAAATTTATCAACAGACAATTCCCTTGGACAACTTTACCAATAACATGGACTCTCTCTCTCTCACATGTATATACACAAAATAATAATAAATAATAATAATACTAACAACGAAGTATATGGTGAGATAAGTATCACTGGAGACAGGACAGAAAATAAATTCTCAAATCACATTTTCAAAGACTATGAATATTATAATTATCATATTCAGAAAAGCACATGTGATAACTATATTAATAGGACTAAAAGAGGGGTTGATGTCTTATCAAAGGAATAAAAACAATAACAAAAAGACTATCAAAAATAACATATTTAAAGTATATTAGATGGCTTTAATACTAGATTAGAGATAGCTAATTAGTGAACTCAAAGATCTGCAAAATATTCATAGTATAGCACCAATGTGAAAGAGAAAAGTTTTAGATACAGAAGATAGAAGAAGAAGACATAATGTATATCTAATCAGGCTGCTAGAAGGTGAGATTAGAGAAAATAGAAGAAAGGCAATAGTCAAAGAGGTAAAGTCTAAGAAGTTTCTAGAAATATTAAAGACATGAATCCTCAGGTTAGGGAAATCCAAGTCAAAAGAGAAATTTATACCTAAATACATTGCAGTGAAACTTCATAATATCAAGAACAGACAGAAGAGTCATAGGAGCAACTGGACCGAAAATATAGATTACCTACAAAGGAACAAAATTAGACTGACAGCTAACTTCTGAATAGAAACAGTGGAAACCAGAAGTTAGTGAAATAATATCATCAGATTTCTAAGAATTATATTCTCAGTAATATTACTTTTCAAAAACATGGACAAAATAAAAACATTCTCAGACCACAAAAAATGAGAAATGTTTACTAACCAATAAATCATCACTAAATGAAGCTTTAATGAATATAATTTAGGAAGAAGAAAAAAAAAGCCTTGAAGTGAAGTCAGGGATACAAAAATAATAATCAGGGGCACCTGGGTGGCTCAGTCATTAAGCGTCTGCCTTCAGCTCAGGGCGTTATCCCAGCGTTCTGGGATCGAGCCCCACATCAGGCTCCTCCGATGGGAGCCTGCTTCTTCCTCTTCCACTCCCCCTGCTTGTGTTCCCTCTCTCGCTGGCTGTCTCTCTCTCTCTCTGTCAAATAAATAAAATCTTTAAAATAAAAACAAAACAAAACAAAACAAAAATAATTATCAAAGAAAATGATCAATATATATGTGAATATGAACAATCATGGATTGTAGAAAATTGAAATGATTTCTAATTTGTAAAGTTATAAACAAGGCTAAAATACTAAACAAAAGCAGAATGTAGATCTGAAGGATAGTGATTGGAATTAAAGGAGTCTGTTATCTTTGCATTCTTTTGGTTAAAGTTAGATAATGTTAAGTTAATGTGTATACTATAATTTTTAGAGTAACCATGAAAAGAACAGAAATAAATATTTAGGGAAAAAAGCACAGAGTGGACCTGTAGCAGTAATCAGAAGTCCCGGCAAGGAGCTTGAGCAGGTTGTAGTTCTTGCTTGTATAAGAACATATTCTCTAAAAATATTTACATTAGGACCCTTGAGTTTTAAAAACTTTAACAATTATTGGAGTGGTGAAGAGATGGTGACAGAGTAGGAGGACCCTAGGCTGCTTCATCCCATGAATACAACTAGATAACTGTCAAATCATCCTAATACCCCAGAAATTGACCTGAAGACTGACAGAACAAACTTCACAACTAAAGGTAGAGAAGAGGCCACATTGAAGAAGGTAGAAAGGGTGGAGAGGAGGTATAGGAGAGAAATGGATCCTGGTTGCTGTGGAGGAAAGGAGGCTGTAGTGGAGAAGGAAAGAGAGAGCGGAACACACAAGGAGATCATTTCCCCATAGCTACTGACTTGGAAAATGAGAGGGATTGAATTTCATGAGTTCTTGCAACCAGAGAGGCTTAAAGCCTGGAGTTTTAAAGACTTTGTTTATTTATTTGGGAGAGAGAGTGAGAGAGAGCATTCACGCACAAGCCAGGGGCGAGGCAGAGTGAGAGGGAGAAGCAGACTCCTGGCTGAGCTGGGAGCCTGATGAAGGGCTCAATCCCAGGACTCTGGGATCACAAGCTGAAGGCAGACACTTAACCCACTGAGCCACCCAGGCACCCCTTAAAGCCTGGCGTTTTAAAGGTCAGCAGGCTTGGCTGGGATAGAGCCCAGAGGGCACTGGGCTGTCCCGGAAAGAAAGCAGGCAAACAACCTGGGAGTAGACAGTCTGGAAACAGCAATCTGAAGAGTGCCTGGAGTGTACAGTGGGGACATTATTTGCTCTTCTTAGAGCATGCCCCTGAGAGGCAGGACTAACAGAGACATCTCTGGGAGCAAAGGAGCTGGCTGGAACCATTTCCCTCCCACATTCCTTGGCATAAACCCAGAGCCACCTGCAGGAAGCAATGCAGCATCAACACTGGCTGCCTGACTTGCTTATGCTAAGCCCTACCCGCCTGAACCCCCACAGAAGACCAGCCCAAACCACTACCCACACTACATCTTCCAACCAGAGAGTTTTTCAGGGCCTCAGTTCTCATAGAGGTGGCGACAGGTCTCATTTCACAAGGGACCAAAGCACACCTAGTTAAAACTCACCATATTTAGGGCAGGGACCAAACACTGTCCACAGCCAGAAAAGGGAAACTGCAGATGAACTGGCCTGAAGGATAGAGCAGCCATAACGTAACAGCAGAGTAGATGCACCACGCACTGGAGGCACTCCCTGAAGCACCAGGCCCTGGGCACTACAGGACCTCTTCTTCATAAGGCCATTACTTTCATTACTTTGCAGGAGACATAACTGATTTTTTTTTTTTAACACAGAGAAGAAGGCAGAGACTTAGATAAAATGAGAAAATAGAGGAGTTTATCCCAAATGAAAGAACAGGATAAAGCCATAGCCAGAGATCTAAGCAAAACAGATGTAAATAGCATGCCTGATGGAAAATTGAAAGCAACAATCATAAGGGTGCTCACTGAGTTTGAGAAAATAATGGAAGATATCAGTGAGACCCTTACCACAGAGATAGAAGAGTTAAAGAAGAATCAATCAGAGAAGAAAGGTGTAAGGCACAAAATTAGAAACATGCTTGATACAATGAACAGCAGACTGGAAAAAAACAGAGGAATGAATTAATGACCTAGAAGACAAAGTAATGGAAAGCAACGAAGCTGAACAAAAGAGAGAAAAAAGAATTACGCAACATGAGAATAGACTTAGGGAACTTAGTGACTCCATCAAACATAATAACATTCATATTATAGGAGTCCCAGAAGAAGAAGAGAGAGAAAAGTGGGCATAATACTTATTTGAAGAAATAATAGCTGAAAACTTCCCTAATCTGGGGAAGGAAACAAACATCCAGATCCAGGAGGCACAGAGAAATCCCATCACAATCAACGAAAACAGGCCAACACCAAGACATATTGTAATTAAATGTGCAAAGTATAGTGAAAAAGAAAAAAAAAAGGTGTTAAAAGCAGCAAGACAAAAGAAGTCCTTAACTCTCAAGGGAAAACCTAAAGGCTAGCAGGAGATTTTTCAACAGAAACTTACCAGGCCAGAAGGCTGCGCATGATATATTTGTGGTGCTGAATGGGAAAAATCTGCAGCCAAAAATACTCTATCCAGGAAGGCTATCATTCAGAATGGAAGGAGAGATAGAGTTCCCCAGACAAACAAAAATTAAAGGAGTTTGTGACCACTAAACCAGCCTTGCAAGAAATATTAGAGGGGACTATTTGAGTAGAAAGGAGAGACTAAAAATGATAGTATAAAGGCAGAAAACACAAAAGCAGGTAAAATGAGTATTTCCGCAAAAAATCAGTCAAGGAACTCACAAAAACAATATAGTAACATGTGCCTAAAATGTGGGGAAAACAGGAAAAAAGAATGGATTCAAATGTGAACAACCATCAATGTTATATGCAGAAGAGGTTATATACAAATCTGATGGTAATCACATATCAAAAACCACTAATAAACATGCAAAGAATAAAGAGAAAGAAATACACATATATCACTAAAAAAATCAGCAAAACATGAAAGAGAAAGACAAGAAAGGATCAGAGAAAATCTCCAGAAATAATCGCAAAACAAGTAATAAAATGGCAATAAATACATATCTGTCAATAATTACTGTTAACGTAAATGGACTAAATGCTCCAATCAGAAGACATGGGGTGTCAGATGCATAAAAAACAACAGCCATCGATATGATGCCTACAGAAGACTCATTTTAGACTTAAAGTTGCCTGCAGATTGAAAGTGAGGGGATGGAGAAATATGCATCATGTAGATGGATGTCAAAAGAAAACCAGAGGAGCAATACTCATATCGGACAAAATAGACTTTAAAACAAAGACTGTAACTGGAGACAAAGAAGGGCACTATATAATAATAAAGGAGACAATCCAACAAGAAGATATAACAATTGTAAATATTTATGCACCCGGCCAGGAGGCAGCCACATATATAAAACGATTAATAAAAAACATAAAGGAACTAATGGATAATAATAAAATAATAGGGGACTTTAATACTCCATTTACATCAATGGACAGGCCATCTAAGTAGAAAGTCAACAAGAAAATAATGGCTTTGAATGACAACCTTCACCAGATAGTCTTAACAGATATATTCAGAACATTCCATCCTAGGGACACCTGGGTGGCTCAGTTGGTTAAGCATCTGCCTTTGACTCCGGTCATGATACCAGGGTCCTGGGATCAAGTCCCACATCAGGCTCCCTGCTCAGCAGGAAGCCTACTTCTCCCTCTGCCTGTTGCTCCCCCTGCTTGTGCTTTCTCTCTCTCTCTGACAAATAAATAAAATCTTAAAAAAAAAAAAGTACATTCCATCCTAAAAGAGCAGAATACACATTCTTTTCAAATGTACATGGAACATTCCCCAGAACAGATCACATATTAGGCCACAAAACAGGCCTCGACAAGAAGACTGAAGTCATACCATGAGTGTTTTCTGACCACAATGCTATGAAAATAGAAGTCAACCACAAGAAAGAAATCTAGAAAGACCACAGATACATGGATGTTAGATAACACGCAACTAAACAATGAATAGGTGATCCAGGAAATCAAAGAAGAAATTTTGAAAATGTGGAAATAAATGAAATCACTATAGTCTAAAACCTTTAGGATGCAGCAAAAGCCCTCCTAAGAGGAAAGTATATAGCAATATAGGCCTAGATCAAGAAGCAAGAAAAATCTCAAACGATCTAACTTTACACCTAGAGCTAGAAAAGAACACCTAAAAGAGCTAGGAAAAGAACAACAAACAAAACATAAAGCCAGCCGAAGGAAGGAAATAAAGATTAAAGCAGAAATAAATGATATAGAAAATAAAAAAAAAAAAAGCAGTAGAACAGATCAATGAAACCAGGAGCTGGTTCTTTGAAAAAAATAATAAACTTGATAAACCTATAGCCAGATTTGTCAAAAAGAAAAAAGACCCAAATAAACAAAATTACAAATGAGAGAGGAGAAATCACAACCAATACCACAGAAATACAGAGAATTATAAGAGAATATTAGAAAAAACTATATGCCAAAAATTGGACAACCTAGAAGAAGTGGATAAATCCCTAGAAACATCTAAATTACTAAAACTGAAAAAGGAAAAAATAGAAAACTTGAACAGCCCAATAACCAGCAAAGAAATTGAAGCAGTAGGAGTGCCTGGGTGGCTCAGTTGTTAAACGTCTGCCTTCAGCTCAGTTCATGATCCCAGGGTCCTGGGATTGAGCCCCACATTGGGCTCCCTGTTTGGCAGGAATCCTGCTTCTCCCACTCCTACTCCCCCTGCTTGTGTTCCCTCTCTCGCTGTCTCTCTCTGTCAAATAAATAAATAAAATCTTAAAAAAAAAAAAGAAAGAAATTGAATCAGTAACCGAAAACCTCCAAACAAAAGTTCAGAACCAGATGGCTTCACAGGTGAATAAGAGTTAATACCTATTCTTCTCAAACTATTCCAAAAAATAGAAAAGGAAGGGAAACTTCCAAATTCATTCTATGGGACCAGCATCACTCCAATCCAAAACCAGATAAAGATACCATAAACAAAGAGAACCACAGGCCAGTGTCTCTGATGAGCATACATGCAAAAATCCTCAACAAAATACTAGCAAACCAAATCAAACAATACATTAAAAAAAAATTCATCACTATCAAGTGGGATTTATTCCTCGGTTGCAAGTGTGGTTCAATATTTGCAAATCAATTAATGAGTTGAATTTTTCCAAAGAAGGCATCCAGATGGCCAACAGATACATGAAAAGTTACTTAGCATCATTTATCATCAGGAAAATGCAAATCAAAACTACAATGAGCTATCACCTCATACCTGTCAGAATGGCTAAAATCAACAATACAAGAAACAACAGGTGTTAGCAAGGTTGTGGAGAAAGGGGAACCCTCTTACATTGTTGGTGGGAATGCAAACTGTGCAGCCACTCTGGAAAACAGTATGGACGTTCCTCAAAAAGTTAAAAATAGAACTACCCTTGGATCCAACAATCACACTATTAGGTATTTACCCAAAGAATATGTAAATACTAATTCAAAGGGATACATGCACCCTAATGTTTATAGCTGTATTATCTAAAATAACCAAATTATGGAAATAACCCAAGTGCCCATCAATTGATGAATGGATAAAGAAGATGTGGAATATATATATATATGACGGAATATTACTCAGCCATAAAAAAGAATGAAATCTTGCCATTTGCAAAGACATGAATAGAGCTAAAGAGTATTATGCTAAGCAAAATAAGTCAGGAAGAGAAAGACAAATACCATGTGATTTTACTCACATGTGGAATTTAAGAAATAAAATGAACAAGCAAAGGGAGAAAAAGAGGGAGAGAGAGAGAGAGAAACAGTCTCTTAACTATAGAAAACAAACTGATGGTTGCCAGAGAGAAGGTTGGGGGGGGTTACATAGGTGATGGGATTAAGAAGTGTACTTGTGATGAGCACAGTGATGTGTGGAAGTGTTGAATCATTATATTGTACACCTGAAACTAATATTACACTGTATGTTGACTAACTGGAATTTAAATTAAAAAATTAAAAAAATTAAAGATGATGGAAAATTTTTTTAAAACTTTAACAATTATTTTACTGATTATACTGTTTATAAAACTAGTAACTTTGTTATAGAGATTTTGGAATACCAAATTATATATAGTTCACGGTAAATGTACATCCGAAGATATTTGAAAACAAATAATATATTATTTAATACCTTATAAATATATGTATAGAGATATAATCAAGAAAATTATAATTTTTTCATTTAGAGATTGTCAATATTTTGATGCATCCTCTTCAGCCTTTTGTCTATTTTATCTACTATGTTATCTACAATATATAAACTTAACATTAATATACTTGTATATGGTACATATTGTATAATCTATTATCTATGTTTCTATACTACCTACCTACCTACATAACTATCTAAATTCCCATTTATTAATTGTGTCATTCAGACTTTGACATACAGGTAAGATTGGATTAGTTTCCATGCATTATGGAGAATTCATTGACTTCCCCAAGATGTTTGAATTCTTGGGCACATAGACAATCCCTGATTATTTTTTATGACAATATCTTAATGTGGAATTATTTAATAAAATGTTAGGAATGTTTTTAAGGCTTCTAATTCACATTGCCAGATACCATAAAGGTCATATCAATTTATATGTCAAACAGAGTATATGGAAATATATATTTCACTTACCAATAATGGGCGCTATTACACAAATGCATATTTTGCGTGTGTGTGTGTGTGTGAGAGAGAGAGAGAGACTTTTCTAAATACATTTTACACTGATTTTTTTTTCCCCAAAATTATATACTAATGGGGGGGGGAAGATGAGAAATGAAAAGTGTGCGCTGGTATTTTGTGTATCTGGAATTTTCTAAGGAGAAAAATAAAATAGCCAAATGCCTGCATGACCAAAAATATCCAACCTGAAATAAAGCCTTTTTTAGGAGCAGTGATGTGACATAATGCCTGTGATTTACTTTGGAAGTATGCCCATAACTCCCATTAGTAATAATGAAAGTTAATGACGTGCCTTATGGGATCAGACAATGGTCTTCAATATTTGTAACTACTTGCTGGGGTAGAAGCTATTCTGTATTGTCAGTGGGTGTCAGTTTGTAATTACAAATTGCACAAACACTATGCATGGTATGTATTTTGCCAACAAGGATTAACTTGGCATCTAGAAAAATGCTTCATTTTCAGCGCCCAAGAAAAACAGAATCTGTGCCTTTTAAAGTAACAAGGTTTGGAGAATAACTAAGCACCCATGAAATATAATTTATTGCTTTCACATTTAATGAAGAAGAGCGTGTTCTTGGATTTTTTGAAATTTAAGTGATCATTTACTAATGTGAGCCCCAAATAATGAGTTAGAGTGAGCAAATCTGTAGTTATCCTCAGCGTGAAGGTCACTTGTATTTTAGGCCCACATTAATTTACTCAGGTTAGCTGATAACATAAGGATTTGAAGAGAGACTGATCAAATAAACCTTTGAAGTAGCTTTGATCTTGGTTTGAGAAATAACTTTTTGACTCGATGATTCCTGGTTTTGTTTGGTAGAAGGGACTAAGTAGGCTCAAAAGTTTTTAAATTAAAAAATACACACTTTTCATGAGACTAATTATATCTAATGTACTCTGAGCTCCTCTGCCCTTCTCACTGTTCCAGCCACTGTGGTCTTTCCAAACACACTACATTCCTTTCTACCTCAAGGCTTTCATACCCCTTGTTTTCTTCTTGATGTGTTCTCTCTTTTAGTTACTTTTTTTGATTCTCAATGATTTTTCTTCTTTGAATAAACCAACTTAAAGCTGTGTTTTCTGTTCTTTCCCATCACACTTTTTTCCTTCCGTTATAGCCTGACCACAACCGGGGATTCTGTAGTCATTTTTCCATTTGCGTATACAATCCTGCATTAGATGATAAGCTCCACAGTGTTAGAGATCATGTCTAATTTTTTAACCATCTGATTCCAATGCCTGCCATAGTGTCAGGCACATAGTAATGCTCAATAAATATTTTTGTTTAAAATGAATGACTAAATGAATGAATCATAAATATTCAGTTTGGGGGGTTGAATCTATTCACTTTTTATTGAGCTTTGTCAAAATATGATATTTTGCATCTTTGATTTTCACATTTTAAAATGAAGTAATAACATTTTTGTTCCACCAGATGGGAGTATGAAGTTAAAAAGGGTGCTGAATCTGTCATCGTTTATTCTTTCTTTATGTACCTAATATCATAAAATGTCATACTTAGTACATAAGATTTATCCTTATCTTAAAAGTTCCATATGTTCACATTCATAGCTAATTTAAAGTTAACTTTATAATCTGAATTTTTAAAATGTTGTAAAATTTAACTTTAAAATAAGAGAAATTTATGGTTAGAATGTTCTAAATTATGCTAATTAAAGATTCCAATTTAAATGTTAAACATTAATTGTTTTTACAATTAGTTTTACAAACAATGAGTTTTACAAACTCATTTTTATTAATAAACACTTATAAATATTGTAAAGATGGGATCTTCCAAAAGATATGCAATGACAAAGTTTGCTTTAGAAAAATTTGATAATGTAGCAATGCTATTTTCTTTCACTTACTAGGTACAAATATCTTGGACAATTTAAAATAAAGTATTCTATTTTCTTTAGCAAACTTTATGTTTTTTATTGATATTTGAGTACATTTTATAGCTGTCATAATGTAAAGACTGTTTTAGAACATTCAGTTAATTCTGTAGCAAATAAAGCCTGGGATTGATTGTATAGGGTTATGAAAGTGGCAATGATATTTAGGTACATTTTAATGTACTTTGATTTTGTGATTCCTTTAAATCTCTGCTTTATTTTTATGTTTTTCTTTTTGTTTCTCTCTTTTTTTAATTGAGGTATAGTTGACAAACAATATTTGTTTCAGGAATATAACATAGTGATTTGACATATATATATACATTATGAAATGATGACCATGATAAATCTGGTTACCATCTGTCACCATACAAAGTTATTACAAATATTATTGACCATATTCCCAATGATGTATTTTCATCCCCGCGTCTTATTTATTTTATAATCGGAAGTTTGTACCTCTTAATCCCCTTTACCTATTTGCTCTTCTCCAACCTCCCTCCCTTCCGGTAATCACCAATTTGTTCTCTGTATTTATGAGGATCTTTCTGTTTTGTTTATTTCATGTTTTAGATTCTACAAGTAAGTGAATTTTGTGGTATTTGTCTTTTTCTGACTTATTTCACTTAGCATAAGACCTTCTAGGTCCATCCATGTTGTCACAAATGGCAAGATTTCATTCTTTTATGGCTGAGTAACATTCCATGGTGTGTGTGTGTGTGTGTGTGTGTGTGTGTGTGTGTGTGTGTGTGTGTATGCAACATCTTTTTTACCATTTGTCGATTGGTGGACACTTCAGTTGCATCTCTGTCTTGGCTATTGTAAATAATGCTGCAGTGAACATTGGAATGCATATTTTTTTGCATTAGCATTTTTGTTTTGTTTGGATAAATATCCATTACTGGAATTGTTGGACTTTATGGTAGTTCTATTTTTAATTTTTCAAGGAATCTCCATACTGGTTTTTTTTTGTTGTTTTTTTGTGGCTGCACCAATTTACAGTCCCATCAAGAATGCACACAGGTTTCGTTTTCTCCACATTCTTACCAATACGTATTTCTTGTCTTTTTGAAGAAAATCATTAATTTTGCAGAAATGTATATTTGCAGTATTTGACAGTTCTTATTTCTACCACTAAAATTTATATTTTCAAATTGGATTGTTTTCTTGCTACTTGTAGGCTTCTTTATAGGTATAGTATGGGCATATACTTTATTTTAGGAGCGTTTTAGGGTAGCAACTATACTGCAAAGCCTGTGACCGTGCTTGGCACTTACTTAGTGCTCATTGAATATTTGTTTACTTCCTTATTTAATTAATGGATGAAGAGACAAAGTGAACTGATCATTTCCTTGAAGTAGCAAGAAAGGACCAGATTGAGTTCTAGGTTTTTAGTATTGCATAGATAATCTCTATTTTATATAACAATATAAAACAATTTTATAACAATTATTTGTTATGTAATATATAACTTTTGGCTCTTTGATTCTCTAGAATACTGTTGGAAGAAAATGTCATCCTCACTATGGCTATAGGAACCTGAAACACTATGAAGTGAAATAATTTGACCTAGGAATTAATTAAATAGTGGTAGATTCTAGATGAAAGGCCTTAAGTAAATTCTATCCTTTATCAAACTGTCAATATTGATTATCTATATATTCATAGAAAGAGTTGTTTTTTCCCTGAGAAAATCAATTATTTTTGCATAGCGAATTTTTAGAAATCAGATGAGTCTAGAAATTCTCAACTAAGTGCAAGTCTATCACTATAATGATAAGTCAGAATTTATGACTCACAGATATATGGGGTTTACATTAGGAGTAAGAGGTTTTCTGGTGGTCTATTTTTGTTATAAATCCCAATTTGTATTGCTGAGATTTGGAGTGATCTGTAAGTTTTTAGATAACCATACCGTTCTTATATTGAACTAAATTTGTTGGAACAGACAATTGATTAATTTTTAGGTTAAGGTGACTTTGTAGAAAACTACTTTTGGTGAGTGGTTTTCAACTTGATCTTGATGAATTTTAATATACTTGATGAATTTTCCTCTGTGTAATATTGCCTGAATTTAAACAGGTAAACTAGATGTTAGGAAAAGTGTGAATTTGTTTTTCTTGCTAGTACTCTTGTCCAACATGATTGATGGGAGGTAAACACAAAAGCACATCTCTGAAAGACTAAAATTATTGTTTGAAAACTGTTATTTGTCAAAGACTTTTTCATATTTATTAGCAGTTAATGATATTGGTAATAACTCATTCCGCATCTTTAATCAATACAATATAGTGGAAAATGTCCACTACGAAAACCAAAACTAGGCGTGTATCACAACTCAGCTCTCCAATTTCATCAGGTTGAATATATCTGTAAACTGGCTATATCTACCTTTCAGCATTTTAATGTAGAATAATATAAGGTATGTCAAATGTTTAGATCACTGCCTAGTGAGGTAGCTGATAAATGCTAGTTATTATCATCAATACTTTATAAGCTCTGATAACTTTCTTCTAGATGGTTCTTTTATCAAAAAATGTAGAATGACACATATCTTGAGATAATTATAATATTACCTTTTCAATATTAATGACAGGAATGTTTTTTCATATTAAAGATCAAGTCCCTTGACAATCATATAAGTATAGAGTTAGAGGTAAACCAAGCTTTCAGAACCTATTCAGAGTCACAAAAACATCTTGAATAAAAGAAGGATCTGGGAAAAACTCTCAAGCACTTCAATCTGTAGTTCAGCATTAATATGTGATTCTTCGTAATTATATTTGAAATTTTTTTTAATTCCATTAAATAGGGAGGACTATTTTTCTAGACAACTGTTCTTAAACAATTTTTAAAACTAACTAGGGAGGCAGATTATGAAGATAGTTTCATTTTTTTTTCTAGATAAGCCATTAATTAAAAATTCAAAGACCAGTTAATATTATGCACATAATATAAAGTTTGAAATCATTACAGTAAGCAGTGATTTTTATCAAATTACTTATACCAATTATCATGCCTTATAATTTTAGATGGCTTAATTGCTGCACAGATATTTCAGTGGCAAAATATGTCACGTTTATCTACTCTATGACCAGACTTCATTGTGTCTAGACGTATTCTGATGGGCTTTACATTCATATTGACAAGTGAGACAATTACGAGTCAGCATATCCTGCAGATTCTACATCTGGCTTACCCATTTGTATTTTTTCAAAAGCAGCTAAGTCTGTAGAAAGTACTGGAATAATCTCATTTGAAACCTGTCTCTAAAGCTTACTAACAGTGTTGTGACCTTGGGAAAGTTTCTGAGCGTCTCTGAATTTTAGATTCCTCATCTGTAATATTGTGATAGTAATTAATATAATAATAAAATATTACTTATCTTATTGGCAAAAATTAATGAAATTGATATAGGAAAGTAGACACTTTCATTTACTGTTGGTGAGAATATTCATTATTAAAACATCTATAGGGCAATTTGGCATTACCTGTTAAACATTAAAAAGTACATCTATTCTCTTTGGCTTAGTAATACCATTTCTTGGCGTATAATCTACAGAAATGCATTGTAGAAATAGCCACATAACAAGGATGTTCATTGCAACATTATAATAGCTAATTTTGGAAACACTTAAATATCCGTTATTAGGGAAAAGTAAATGAGTCAGTTTAGTCATGCAGCACAAAAAAAAAATAGATGAAATGAAAAGATCTCTGAAATGGAATAAGTGAAAAATCTTGGGTTAGGAAAGTATAACATATTTATGCACAAATGTAACAATAAAGGTGATTAATATGTAATTACATATTATATATGATTGATTAACTCAATATGTACTTTTTCTGTACTATTGTAACTACATTGAAGAGCTCTAAAATGATACACAATTAGTGACAGTGGTTTCTTTTGTGGGGAGACTGCAAGGACAGCTGGATGTTGGGGCCTGGTGGGTGCATTCATGTGTAATGTATGAATTGAAACACTAAAGATAAAACAAATAATTACAATTTTTTAAAAATGGGGTAATGCTTTCTTTCCATTGTTATTAATCCTCTTGCCATCATTGTAGTTCAAGGTTTTCATTAACTTACTAGATTCTCACCCAAAGCGGGAAGGACAGATACTCCAGAGTGTAAATAAATTCTATGTAGAACGTTAGGGCTTTGTCAAGCTACAGTTCCCATGTCCTTCCTATCTGTTGCCTGCCCTTTCTATAGCTGGGGATGACTGCTCCAGTGAGGTGTGATTGATAGGAAGGCTCATGTGCTGTAGGCGATACTGCTTACAGAGGAGAAGAGGACCTAAGAAAAATTAAAACCCAACATCCAAGGGAAGAGCAGAGGAAAAAAGATCCCCAAAGAAGACCAAGAAGGAGTAAGCAAAAGGATAGGAAAAAGCCAACAGATTGGAGCCTGGAAAAGAAAGTTTTCAGAAGGAAAGGAGAGGTCAACCATGTCAAAACCTGTAGAGAAATTGAATACATTGGGTATTAAAAATGTTTGTTTGTTTTTAGAACAAAGTGTTCATTGTTTTTTTTTTTTTTTTTAAGATTTTATTTATTTATTTGACAGAGACAGCCAGAGAGGGAGGGAACACAAGCAGGGGGAGTGGGAGAGGAAGAAGCAGGCTCACAGCGGAGGAGCCCGATGTGGGACTCAATCCCGGAACGCCGGGATCACACCCTGAGCCGAAGGCAGACGCTCAACGACTGCGCTACCCAGGCGCCCCTAAAGTGTTCATTGTTAACCTTGGTGAGAACAGTTTCAGTGGAGATGCAGGGAGGCTCGGAGTTAGGATCCACTCCAGAGTAAATTGATAAGTAGGAGATGAGAGCTCAGGTAGAGTAGACTACTCTTTTTCAAGACATTTCACTATGAATAGTAGGAAAAAGGGAGGGAAAAATGAGGAGAGGCTCTTTGATCTCCTAAATCTTACTGAGTTTTTGAAGGAAATTTGAACTGAATTACTTATCCAAAGCCATCATTTTTGATAGACAGTCCAGCAACAAATGATTAACTGAAAAGCAAATTAATTCCATTCCCTAGGCATACATTTTGTAACTAGCTATTCTTGGAAGGTACCCAAAGAAGTTATTCTAATTTGACATTTTTCTTGATAGTTTGCTGCGATTTTTGATGGTTAAAGGAGGTGTTTAGTACCCTTACACATCTCCCAGTCTAAATTTATTTTATCTATGTTTCATGATGTAAGTTTTGGAGTGTTCCTCTCTACTCTTTCTTTGGCTTGACCAAAACTCCTCATGTGATTTGACATTCTCCTCGGTTTTTAATTAGTAAAATTTTGGTCTTGCGTATGGTTTTCTTTTAACCAAACTCTATACCTCCTCATATTCTAGATTGGATTTAGAAGCAGGCAAGATAGTGTAACAAGGAGGAGGGAGAAGATAGGCTTATCTAAAAATGCTCTGCAGAGGTTATCAGGAAGGTACAAACCATGGAGAAAGCAACTTGTAGCATCATGGTTTAACTAAGAGACTTCTTTAAATAGTATTCCTTTTATTTTATAGACAAACTGAGGCTATATATCTATATCATAGAAATTGGAAAGTGGGTAATATTTAATTACGTATTTTATCTTTGGTCCCACTCAAGTAATTGCATTAATCCATGGAACACCCTAAATATTGCATGGAATTTTTTCTAGTTCCCTGAGATATAGATAAAATATATTTAAAATGTTGTGCTTTACAAGGGATCATTTGTCATTAATAATACTCAGGTACAAAGATATGAATCATGTTACCAGGTCAGTAAGCTACATTTTGATTTTTTTTTTCTGATTTAAGATATGACTATAGAAGAATATGGAAACTGTAGAAAATTAAGAAAAAACCCACTACCATAATTCAGATTTTACCACTATAAAATTTTTAATAGTTTTTTTTCTTTCGGACTTATTTTTTCATTTGAAATACCTTTACATTTTATGTTAGTGATACACAGGATAAGAGCAACAATGTAAATTTTATTGGTTATTATAGCCAGGATTAGGAGTTGACAGCTTGTATTTAGCAATAGAATCTTCAGTTAAACAGGTATTATATAAAATATACTGTTTTATTGATTATTGCATTCATTGTAAATTGTTTTAAATTTTTTGTGGAGCTTGTGAGATTATGCATAAAGAAATAAGGCAAAATCTTATTCAAGCAAGAAGTCACCTATTAGTTTTGTAGCCCGAATACCCCTTGTGTGAGCTATATATTTCCCACATACCATCAGAAATTTGCATGAAAGAATGTGTTCCTAGACACAATCATGGTGAGTTGTAGAGAGGAACGAGAAATGGTTAGTTTTTGCAATTCAAATGTCCTATTTTATTAAGTCAGTATTTCTTGAAATAGGTGTACTAGGAAAATAATTTTTGTTTGTTTTAGGGAAAAACCTTACTTGGTAAAGTGCAGTTCTGGCCTTGTTTAAAAAATACTGTTTATGTAGTCTTTGGTGGATCTGATGTCTTAGATTGCCAAGGATTGCATTATTTTTATTTTCTACATTGTTCAGTTAACATACATTTCCATGTTTCATTTCCTTTATGAGTTTTCTGTGGCACTGCTTTCACGTCTTCTAGAATCTGGCACGTTTTGTGCTAAGAGAAGTTCATTTGTTGTTTACTTGGAAAATGTTGCTCAAGCTGATGTCCTTTGCCAATGACTTGTGGAAGTTTCCCTACACTGATCAGCCGGCTATAGCCTGGTACTTCCTTAGAGAAAAGTGAAGTGTGTTTCCACACCTTCTCTCAGGCCTGCTGACTCCATCCTTCAATGCTTCAGATCTCTCTGACTTCTGTAGTTATTAGCAGCAGCACTAAACTAAAAATGTGATTGGTCCTATTGTACTAGGCATGGAAAAGTGAGGTAATGGCACCAGAAAAATACCATTCATATTACATAGACATTTCCTTAGTGAATGCATGGGGGTCCCCTTGGTCTTGTTTCACAAAGTCCCAAATGTATTAGCTAATGTACCAATTTAAATTGAGATGTAAGGGAGGGAAAAAGGACAGTTAACTCTCAATTCTAAGATAAGACGCTAAAGCAGAGTAGACTTACACAATCTCTTGTACAGACAATAGCTACTTGAAAAACTTAAAAAGCAGAAGACATTTTATTTTTTGTCTGAAAGGTGGAGCAAAAGGAGTGGCAATCTCTAATCATTCCCTTAATAAAGTTTTTTTTTTATGCTAAAATATATTAAAAGTAAAAATTTAAAAGGCACATAAAAGTTTTAAGACAGAATATACTGAATATGCTAACAAATTGCAAATTAATAATCAAAATACAAACTTTTTTGAGTACTCACTATGTACTAGGCATCACTATAGTGCTTTGCATAAATTAACTAATTTAATGCTTATTGTCATTCAGTGAAATATATACTGTAATTATTCTCATTCTTCAGATGAGGAGGATAATGCATACCGAGATTCATTACCTTATCCAGGTATGGGGTGGTGAAGCTAGCTTCTAAACCCAGGCAGCTAACCCTAGCACCCACAGGCTGAACACCCCTACTGGGCCACTCTTAAGTTAGGAACATTCTTCTTGAGAATTAAGACTTCATTTCAGAGAGTGTGATTTTTTTCAAAATGAAAAAAGTTGGACTAAATGTTTCTTTTTAAAAAATTTTTATTTTCATATGAAATTTAAATATCTATTTCCTTTTCATTGCCTTAATTCTTCAATATACTATAGAAGTATAGAGAATATGTGTTCTATGCCTGAATGACTCCAAACATTTATTTAAAATGTTTTTTTAAAAAGTACAAACATGGATATTTCTAAATTTGTGATTTTAGGACTGAAATTTTCAACTTCCACTTATGTTTTTGGCTTTATGTATACTAGATGAATACATAGTTTAGAAAAAGCAAAGTTCCATGAAAATGCAATTAAAATCATCATTTACAGGTGTTTTCATTTTCGTTTTCATTTCTTGACTGGGTAGACTAGCGATTGGGAAAGATCAATAGAGCTTTTCTTTCTAATTTGGAAAGCAGCTGCCAATACTGTTAGCTCCTGATGTATTTTAAAAGACTAAGAGTTTTATAAATTCAAAGGTCTTCAAACTGTACACCTATGTGCATATTTTGTGAGATTTATGAGTTGGGTAAAGATATAAGGGACATTTTGCAAAAATTAGTCTGATACCAAGTGCATTTTAGGTTTTCATACCAAGTAAACCATTATACTAATTTGAGATTTATCTAAATTAGGTTGGAAATGCTTCACTGATGAAAATCCTGTGTTAGTATTATTAGAGTGATGTTCTCTTGAATTATTCAGACTGTTCTCTGTGGAAAGTGGGAAGGATAACCATGTGACTTTCCACGAAGCTTGGAAATGGGACCACCGTGTTCACATGAATTCTTTCGTGTATTTGTTAAACATGACTGTTAGGATCAGACGTTTTATTTTTCATGGCCTTTGAAAATTTGATTAACTATTTTAGGAATCTTGAAATCATACATTGAGTCCTAGAACCTCATTCAGAAATTCATGTTCTTTGCATATATAATCACTATTAGTTTGGAAAGTCTGTCGTTTAAAACTACACATGGGGCGCCTGGGTGACTCAGTTGTTAAGCATCTGCCTTCCGCTCAGGGCGTGATCCTGGCATTCTGGGATCGAGCCCCACATTCTGGGATCGAGCCCCACATCAGGCTCCTCCGCTGGAAGCCTGCTTCTTCCTCTCCCACTCCCCTGCTTGTGTTCCCTCTCTCGCTGGCTGTCTCTATCTCTGTCAAATAAATAAAAAATCTTAAAAAAAAAATAAAATAAACAAAACTACACATAATAGGTACTTTAATTAGAGAGCACTTTATTTTAATAAATTGTGCTACTCCAAAGAGCAGAAGAGTTACTTAGTTTTAGAGGGATAATTGGTTATTGCCTTAGAGATGTATCTATTTGTTGTATGTATGCTTACATATCTCAATGATGTAATTTTATGCATATATTAGAAATATTTCCCACTACTTAGGTTTTCATCAGAATTTTGAGTACTTAGGTTTAAAGAAAAAATCCAGGGGCGCCTGGGTGGCTCAGTTGTTAAGCGTCTGCCTCTGGCTCAGGGCGTGATCCTGGCTATGGGATCGAGCCCCGCATCAGGCTCCTCCACTGGGAGCCTGCTTCTTCCTCTCCCACTTCCCCTGCTTGTGTTCCCTCTCTCGCTGGCTGTCTCTCTCTCTGTCAAATAAATAAATAAAATCTTAAAAAAAAATAAAGAAAAAATCCAAAAACTTTAAAGTTAAAAAAGATGAAGATGTATATATTTGGACAATGGGATATTAATCAGTGGATGTAAGTATGAATGGATTATGGTTAAAATAAAGAAAGATGAATTATAGAATCATAATGTGGAATGAAAAATACAAATTGTAAAGGACCACATATAGTCCCATTTTCCAAAGCTTAAATAGAATAAAAAACTAAGCTATGCCATACTTAGCAATACAGAAATACCTGTTGAAACTATTTTTAAAAGGAGACAAGAGAAACAGTAAATATGAAAGTCAGGATAATGCCCCTAGCGGGAGGCAAGGGACTGAGTTTTGGGGAGAAGTTAATGGTAATAAATTCTAGGTTTAACTTAATGATGAGATCCCAAGTACTAGTTTTAGCATCATGGATCATAACTCACATAAACATACGTTATTTTGAATTTACCATATATTACAATAATAGAAAAAGCTGGAAGACAATAGTTAATTGTCTGCTTATCATTCTATATGCCTTCAAAGAAACTAGAGAAGTGGGAAAAATAAGCAAAGTAGTTGTTATGTCCATATGGGATCAAATAATAAGTTTGCTGATACATATATACATGTATGTGTGTGTATTTTGTTTCACTATTTAATCTTCATTTCAATGGGAGGATCACTTTAGAGCAAATTAAAGCTTATAAGAAAAATTAAATTTAACAAAGATTTATTGAGTTCTCAAAACTTGTTAGATGGTATGCTGGGTGCTGCTCAAGTCTCAGAGAGAATAAGATGAATTTCTGCTCTTCAGGATCTTGAAGTTCAATGCAAACAAGAGACCATAATTCCAGTTAGTACAAATTCTGAAAACATAAAGTGTTAAGTAAATTTAAGTGAAGGAAGTACTAGAGACTAATCCATCCCTTAATATTATAAGAAAATGGAATAAAGCAAAGCTTTATGTCACAGCTTATATAGAGAAACATGAGACTTCTAAATTTTGTCAACTCTCACTTTGCTTTGATTATATAATAAGCTTGTATATTCCCAATCCTTAGGAGTTTCCTTTTTAGGATATCAACATATGAATGCAAATGTCTCAGTTCCATGAAATAATTGTGATACGTTAGTTCAAAGATACGTTTATACCAGAGACTCTTAGCCTGGATGGTATTATAACTTATTTTTATTTAGTAAGTCCTGTACCTTCTCTTGGAATCAGTTTGTATGTTGAAAAGAGCATCAGGTTTTAGAGAGACTTTGAATTCCATCTCTGACATTTTATGTCTGTATGACTTTAGATAAATTATTTAACTTCTTCAAGCCTCAATTTCTTCACCTAAAAAATGCATTTGATAGTACCTGCCAGAGAAAGCTGTGAGGAGGAAATTTTATGATGTTTACAAGCCCCTAACCAACCTGACCACAGTGGATGTTATTTGTTTACATACGCTAGAGTGCCAGATAAGACTTAAGGTCACTTAAAGATCAGATCTTTAGTACATGTAAATTGGATTTTTTTTAAACACTGAACTATTAATTCCCTAGTTTTTGAATGCTGTGTGTGTTGAGTGACTATATATATATATGAGTTAGCCATTAAAAGCTGAAAGTTGAGGATGTTGGAAGACTACTCTCAAAGCTAACAGCAAATATCTTTTTAAACACAAATGAGCAGGGGCACCTGGGTGGCTCAGTTGGTTAAACATCTGCCTTTGGTTCATATCACGATCCTGGGGTCCTGGGATCGAGCCCCACATCGGGCTCCCTGGTCAGCAGGGAGTCTGCTCCTTCCTTTCCCTTTGCCCCTCCCCCCTGCACATACGTGCTCTCTCTCTCTCTCAAATAAATAAATAAAATCTAAAAAAAAAAAAAAACAACACCCCACAAATGAGCAGTTATCTTCTTGCTCTGAACTGAAAGCTTAAGGAGTTATGGAGAAGCTCAGACTCCCTTGTCTCTGTAGCTTGGGATGAATGGGTACAAAGAAGGAAGAGGGAATGATCCAGGTAGAGAATGAGGAATCTGGGAAGCTCTCCATCTGCTTCTGAATTATATATTAACCTTGGCTTTGTAATTTGGTTTGAAGCTCTGCATATAAACTCCAAAATATCAAGAGTATTTATAATCAAATAGAAAGCAACACATGCATTCCAAATGATATTTGTATTATTTGCAATTTGGTATTTTCTGCTCTATTGCTTTGCTCTCTTAGCATGAATCATTGGAGATGACTGTTGAAATGTCACTACTATGTGCACAGCACAGTGCAAAGAATGTAGCAAAGAATGTAGACATTTCAGTCTCTTTCATCTATTCTGTTCAACCTTCTTTCCAAGAAAGAACCAAACATTCATGAGGTATTTTAAATATGCAGTGAAAAATAAATAAATATGCAGTGTTTTCCTACTTATTTAGAAACATATCTAACTCTCTTTCAGATATATGTTAATTATAATTAACTGATTAAATTTTCTGTCATATATTTTTATTAATATAGAAATATGCATTTAATTCCTTTTAAATAAGTGGCTATCTCAGTTTTTAAAGAGGTATAAGTAAACTTATTTCAATGACATTGAAGTAGGATTTCATTTATTTATTCTTAAATAAAATCAATACCCATAACCTAGTAATTAGAAGCTTGCAAGGTTGGGGCACCTGGGTGGCTCAGTGGATTGAGCATCTGACTCTTGATTTCGGCTCAGGTCGTGATCGCAGGGACCTGAGATCAAGTCCTACATGAGACTCCAATCTGGGTGTGGAGCCTGCTTAAGATTCCTTCTCCCTCTGCCCCTAGCCCCCACCCATGCCCTGCTCTCTCTCTCTCTCTCAAAAAAAAAAAAAAAAAAAGAAGAAGCTTGTAAGGTTATTTTGAGTCTTTGTAAACAAATGATTAGAAGGTTTTGATTCTAATAAGCATCTGTTCAAGCAATTTATCTTTTTTGGGGGGGGAAGGGAGGGTGAGGGTGAGTGGTAAAGATACTTAAAATGAATTCATCATGTACTTTTTTTTCTTTTTACAAGTTAAACAGTAGTTTTAATTCCAATTAGATAGGTACATCTTAGTTTTTGACAATGGTTTGCTTCTTTAACAGCAAAATTACTTCAGAGGTGCTCAGGCAGACCTGGAAATCTTAATCTTAAGTCATTTGGAAAGCAAGCATCTAAAGATTTTAAAGGAACGTTGATAGAAGGCAAACTAGGATTTCAATGAAAGAAAGTAATTCTGCAGTTGCCTGAACTTGGCCAAATATGCACACTTACATATCCTGTGGAGTGGTTTAAATCTTTGCTTTTTGAACCTGTTTTTGAGGAGCAAGAAAAGACTCAGATCACCACTAAGTAGTAGAACATACAAAATTGGGACTATTTTTTCTATTCTCTGGTACATCTTAGCTGAATTTAGGAAATTGTATTAAATACCATTTCTTTGTAAAAGAAACACAATTAGTTGTGGAATTGCTGTGCTGTCTTACAGGATTCCTTTGGGTTTCAAAGTTTTATTTTTAATCCTATGTTATTTTCTGTAGAACACTTACATTGGCCTGGAGAAAATGACATTTAGATGTTACCAAGCAATTCATGATCTATGGACTTGTGCATGTGTATAGAAAAAAAAATGTGTGTTGAAATGGACTTTCAATGTATTTATAAGGTCATTGGTTGCATTAATATAGCACATGGTATTAAGCATTTCCTACTTGAGGAAACTTGTGCATATATCTAAGCCTCTTACAGTTAAGAGGAAGGAATATTTAGTTCAGCTCTTGATTCCAAACACAATTAGGATAGTAAAGTTGTCTAGAAGTACAACAGATATTAGTTTCATAGTCTACTAACTTACTGTTCAGAGTGTGTTCCGAGGACCAGCAGCATTGACATTTTCTTGGAGGTTGTTAGAAATGCAGATTCTCTGGCTCTAACCCAGATTTACTGAATCAGAATCTACATTTTAACAAGATCCTCAGGTAATGCATATGTGCAATGAAGCTTGAGAAGCACTGGTCTAATAGGTACTTAAAGGTCTTGTGGCCCAAAATTGTTACTAACTCAACATTGTGAAGATTGTACAAATGATGAAAGTATATTATTCATATTTTAAAAATCTACATTTATAGGTTCTATTATTTACAAATTGGAAAATTACATAAGATGGGCTATATGAACAAACTTTTAAAGAATTGATACTTCGTAATAAAAATGTATTCATCTATTCAAAATGGAATACTGGTAAAATTTGAAAAGACAGACTATGGACTATATGAAAAGCAATACTAAATTATTTATTATTCATCAATAATAATTCCAGATATGAAAACCAAAACTTTAGCATGGTACCTCTTTGTTTTAGTATATTTCAGCCAAAATTGAAAGGTAAAACTTTAACCTATTGATGAAGCGATGTCTGTGAGGAGAGATGGAAAGACTTGTTGCAACAATTGAAACTGTATCATTTCATCTAATGATATCAATAAGGAAATGAGAAAAACTGGTTGGTTGTATATGGCACTATCCCAGTGAGCATCCTTATGATTGTTGCTTTCAATTTTCCATCATAATTTTGCACATAAATAAAGAGGTGAACATAACTAACATTTGTGACATGTTAGCCCTTCTGTGATTTATACAACCCCTGGCATGACAGAGAGTGACTTTTTTCAGATTTAACAGGAAATACTGTCAAGGATTCTGGCATGGGAGGAGACTTGTGCCTTATCACGAAAGGATGAAGGGGGCAATGAGGGGGTGGAGGATGAAGAGCATTCTCAGGCCTCAGGTGGGGGTAATGTTGCTGCAGCAGGGCCAGTCCCTTCATCTTCTCAAGGTCTTCTTGAGTTGCCTTTGTTCTCGTATTTACAGCAAAAGAGACTATTGTGTTTTTTGTTTATCTAGGTAAGAACATGGTCTGAGAGTTGGGGAGGAGTAGATCTTTAAACAGAACAAAACAAAAAATAGATTGCTAATACAAGAAGAAGGTGTAATGCATTGCAGGCAGGCAATCAACAAAAAATATCCAGTAGAGCAGGATTCATAAAACTAGAACAAAATTTTGACTAGAAGATGATGTATTCTTTTTATAGTGGAAATCATGTTAGAGACCTTATCAATTCAGCCATCATACTAAGTGATTATAGGAAACTTGCAGGAGTTTTTATGAACATCCAGTTCCCTGGGCTTTATGAAAGTTGCTGTGGTACCAAGTAAATATCTTATGGGACTGGGAATACTCATTATAATTACCTTACAAGAAAGGGAGTATTTTAAGAATTTATTTATCATTGGAAATTCTCTATCCCAATAACAGATTATTATAATTTAATTCACCAGTGGGACCATGCATTCATGCACTTTAATTGAGAAAGTACTGGATAAAGATTTACACATTCTGGCTTCTTTACCCCTAACTAGCACATTTCTTAGACCCTGCTGCCTTATTTGTGAAGTGAAGCTAATGGGGAAGATCTTTAGTATCCCTCCCAATTCTGTAGAATATTGTGATCAGATTGTTCTGAGTGGCATAAATAAAATGAATATTAAGTATAGCAAAATTCTCTATGTAGAATTATTAATGTGATTATTATTTAATGTTTACTTTTTTTTTTTAAGATTTTATTTATTTATTTGACAGAGATAGAGACAGCCAGTGAGAGAGGGAACACAAGCAGGGGGAGTGGGAGAGGAAGAAGCAGTCTCACAGTGGAGGAGCCCGATGTGTGACTCGATCCCATAACGCCGGGATCACGCCCTGAGCCGAAGGCAGACGCTTAACCGCTGTGCCACCCAGGCGCCCCTTAATGTTTACTTTAAATTTATATGTACAATGTTGCAATTGTACATTGCTCATTGTATTAAGCATTTTGGATCCCAAGAAGTTTATAAAATACATAAACTTTCTAATAATTTAAATTTATTATTAGAAAGATACAAATGTATAAAACAGGTTATTATCTCAAGATTTCTCTCCTAGAACATTAGCAAAATACAAATAGAAAGTGGCAGTGCTCATTTATAAGACTGATTTTAATCATAGTTATATGGTAAAACAATCAAGTATTTTAAAGGAAACTTAGTTATGATTTGTTTATATGTTGGTTAAAAATGATCGGTTTAGGGGCACCTGGGTGGTTCAGTGGGTTAGGCGTCTGTCTTCGGCTCAGGTCATGATCTCAGGGTCCTGGGATCGAGTCCCGCATCAGGCTTTCTGTTCAGTGGGGAGCCTGCTTCTCCATCTCCCTCTGTCTACCACTCTGCCTAGTTGTGCTCTCTCTCTGTCAAATAAATAAATAAAATCTTTAAAAAAAAAAAAAAAAAGATCTGTTTAGAAAATGTACTGAATCTTTTATGAAGCTACCTCTGATCAATGACTGGATTTGTAACATAATTCCTAATATTTTGAACACATAGAACACAGAGGGGTACATACCACTTTCTGGTTAAACAATGAAGTACAACTAGATAACTACCCAAAGAAAGAAGTTCATACAAAGTTGGGCCCTAAAAGTGTCATTTGTGAAAGCCATAGTTTTAAAAAATATTTGTTTAATATGTCTATTTGTAAAAAATACATGCATACAATTCTTTAAATATATATCTCTATTATATTTATTTATGAATTATGTATACATGTCCTATAGTATATGTATTATAAAATATGCAAGGTAGAAATTTAAAAGGATAAGATAATGATGAAATAACTGATATATATATATATATATATATATATATATATATATATATATTTTATAGATTTTATTTATTTATTTGACAGAGAGAGAAACAGCCAGAGAGAGAGGAACACAAGCAGGGGGAGTGGGAGGGGAAGAAGCAGGCTCCCAGTGGAGGAGCCTGATGCGGGGCTTGATCCCATAATGCCAGGATCACGCCCTGAGCTGAAGGCAGACGCTTAATGACTGAGCCACCCAGGTGCCCTGAAATAATTGATATTTTTAAAATAAATTTATTTACTTTCATTCGTTGGAGAAACATTTTTGTTCTTGCTAAAATATAGAAATGGATGGGGCGCCTGGGTGGCTCAGTCGTTGAGCATCTGCCTTCAGCTCAGGGCGTGATCCCAGGGTCCTGGGATTGAGCCCCACATCGGGCTCCCTGCTCCGCTGGGAGCCTGCTTCTTCCTCTCCCACTCCCGCTGCTTGTGTTCCCTCTCTCGCTGGCTGTCTCTCTGTCAAATAAATACATAAAATCTAAAAAAAAAAAAAAAAAGAAAAGAAATGGAATAATGGCTAACACTTTTCGTGAGGTAAGGCAATTGGATATGAATCATTATGTTTGTTAAATTGGCTTAACAGTGGGCTGCCTGGGTGGCTCAGTAGGTTAAGTGTCTGACTCGTGATTTTGGCTCAGGTAGTGATCTCTTGGGTCATGAAATCGAGCCCTGCAGTGGGCTCTGTGTTCAGTGAGGAGTTTGCTCTCACTCTCTCTCTCTCTCAAAGAAATAAATAAACCTTTAAAAAAATTTAAAAAATAAATTGGCTTAACACTTCAACTTGCAGGAATTGAAAGTCTGGTTCTGAAGTTTAGTTTATTGGTTTTAATTGCTATTATAACTGAAAAATGATTCCTCACAAAATGTAGAAAATGTGGGAAACAAATTGTCAGCCAAAATTATGCCAAAGATTTTATTGAAATTCAGTTGATGAATTTCCAACTCAATTGAAGTCAGATATTCTAATAAACTGGTCACAAGGTGTTAAACTTATACATTTTTAACAGGTGGGTTTAAAATTCTGTAAAACATTTTTCATAATGAAAATATTTGTAAACATCAACTTTGACCATATTCTTTTCATAGTATTTACATTTTTTCAATAAGCCACTCTTTCATTTTGCCATAATATAGTCAGCAAAACTTTGTGTGACACAAATGGCATTTATGCTCACCCCCATCTCAATACAAAGTATTATAAAGATTGGTAAAACAGTCTTTAAAACTGTGTTTTAAAAATCTTCTTTTCAAATAATTAACTACTCCACCCTCCCCACCCCCGGGAGGGAGAAGGGAGGGGCAGAGGGAGAGAGAATCTTAAGCAGGCTCCATACCCAGTGTGGAGCCCAATGCAGGGCTCAATCTCACAAACCTGAAATCATGACCTGAGCTGAAGCCAAGAGTCTGACGCTTAACCGACTGAGCTACCCAGGTGCCCCTCAAATAATCAACTACTTTTACAATATCCTGTCACACTTGGAAAACTTGTGGCTTCAAATTCTTTGTCATAGTATTTTGCCTATGATTAACGTAAACAATGATTTTCATGTATGGTAGTATTAGTATATCTTTGATTTGGTATTTTTTTAAATTCTGCTCACACTTATAACCTATCATTTGTTATACAGTCTTTCCATTAAATAATATTTTTTAAGGAACTCATTTAATGTTAAGGTTATAAATGATCTAATGCAACTTTCCTTTAATGGTTAATAATTAAAAGTAGAACATGCTTTATTTTATTGGAACAGTGTAATACCCCAATCTGAGACATGTTAGAGACACATCTGAGTCTTGTGTAGCAATCCTATCACTTACAAAAGAATGAAAGTGATGGTGATGGAATAAAGGTCTTTTTCAGTGGGACAAATTTATGATGGTACACTATACCCCTCACAAAAGGTATGCAGTATGGAAACATATAAAATAATGATCGAATATGTTTTCAGTATTTTTTTGAGAATAGAGTCAGCTCTTTTTGTCTAGATTCATAGAAACATTGACATTCTGAAATGACATACATAATTTTTAAAGACATCTTTAAATCTTTAGTTCCTGAAAAAGGTAGAATAGAGAACGTTTTCTTAATGGCATACTGATCCCTTATAGTTTAAATAACCCAAAAGGAGGCTGCCTATATTTTATATACTGTTCATTTACATGCACATAGCTATAATATTCAGTTAGAAATTTGGCTGCCTTCCCAGCAAATGCAAGTATATAAAAACTGAATATCCTCATCTGTTAAACAAGTTGGCCTCTTCAGTCCTTAATATATATATTTAGTGATAACATGACATCTTTTCACTCTGTTTGGTAAATTTCCAAGCAGAAAAACAATCTGTGTTTTTGACTCTGGTAGTTAATAGAAGGTAGTCTTGTGTTCCAAGTTAGGCTTCATTTATGGAACAAATTGGCCAGATTTTCAGGTCGCTATATAAGCATTGGTCAGTTGCTTTTTTCTGGAATACATTTTCTGTCCCCTGCCTTTTCTTATTGAATAAGTTAAATTAAGGTGCTTATCTGCATCATTTTTTTTTACTTTTCATTTAACAAATCTGTATGTTTTATAGGACATGTTAAAATACTGAATGGGAGGCCTTGTGTGAGGATATAAAAATCTGGAGGAGAGCCAGCATATTGTAGAGGAAAGAGGGCTGGTTTAAAACCAGGCAGACTCTGAGCTTGAAACCCAACCTTACTACCTGCAAGCTGTGAAACTTTAGACAAGTTTCTTATCTTCTGTGAGTCTCAATTTGCAGAGCTGAGAAGGGAGGTTAAGTGTTAAGAGAATTAAAATGTAGTGTTTGAGAAGAAGTCCTCGTAGTAGATGATCAGTAAATTATATGAAGATGTTATTGTTAGACAAGATCCAAAGAAAATTGGAGCCAGTTTATTTTTTACTTTTACTAAAATATTAAATATGGTATCTATCTTGTGTAGAGAGTCCAAGCACCCCCAAAAGGTCTCCAAATGTAATATATTCTATTTTAAAACAGGTAGCATGATGTATTTTACGTCAGGCAACACTGAAGTGGGAAAACACGGTTTTGACTTTTAAACCTCAATTTTAATTATTGAAAATGTGTTGCCTTCTGAGCAGATGTGGCGTACTTAAAATCAACAGCTGTGATTTTACTTGGTGCCTTTCTGTTCTTCAAGCAATATTTGGTTACTTAATAAAGAATCGTATTAATAGGCTAAAGTTATCTTAAGAGATATGTGTACAGAGAGAGCAAATGTTGGTTCTAATAGTCATAGTGCGTATTAACTCTTTTTGTTTTACACTTCTCATAGTTAGGAATTGACACTCTGGTGTCACCATACGGTTATGTGATTATTTTAAGCTGCAGCTTTTTCAGCCTAAAGGTAATCTTCTTTAGACATAGAAAAATATTTTATTTTATTCCTTACAAAAAGAGCCGTTGTGAATTTTTTGGATCCCAAGTGCTTTGAGTTTATTAAGACTGCAAGATGAAGTGTTTATTGGAGTGTGTCTTGTTGTCAAGACGAATATGTTGGTGAAAAAGTTTTTAAAAAATGCTATAGCTAGTGTTTGTTTAATTGTAGTTAGAATACAGTCATTGTTAATGTACTGCAGCATTTAATGACACTTCTTTGTATAATAAAAGCATAAAGTACTTTCATTAGTTAAAAAGATGGAAATGGCTTGGGTCCTACTTACTTAGGAGCATTACTTTCTCACGTATTCCGAACTTCAAGCATATGTAATTTTGTCAAATATGTAATTTGTCAGCTGACCAGCAAAGATTTATTTCACATCTTTTCTGTGGTGGATGTTGTGGTAGTTACGCAGAATACAGAGATTGTAAGACAAGGTAAGTAGCTTCCCGTCACATGGGAGCCATAATAAGTTGTCTACCTGAAACAGTAATATTCGCTGATATATGAGTAAGTGACAAACAGTATTTCCCAAAGTATCTATGAAACATTGTTTCTTTGAAACGCTCTGAGAAAAATATTCTATGGCCAAATGTGTTTGGGAAATGTGGTCAGATATATAGCTCTTTTAGAGGTTTACAGTACACTCTAGCATATTAAAGAGTCTGAGAAGGCCTGCAATAATGACACCGGTAAAAATTGTTTGGACAAGAAAATTTCCAGGCTTATTCTGGCTATGTCCTGAGTATCTCCCATAGAATGAATCCACTTTTAGAAATGCTCCTTGACTTAAAATCTAATTAATCCAACTGAGCATCCTTTTAAAGGAAGTGAAAGCTTCCTTTCTATGATAAAATGCTGATTTAATAGTAGTGTCACTTTAAAAAAATACATTATTGAGGGCAGTGGAGACTATTACACCTTTTCAGGCAGAAAGTTTGGCAAAACATGCAAAAATATAAAAAAATATAAATGCTCTTTGGCTTAGAAATCATACTTCTAGAAATGTACCCATGTTCAAAAGCTTTTAATGTCTAAGCCTTGCCTCTGAACTAAGGATAATCTCATCAGCATGCCATGTAATATCCTCCATAACATTTCCCAATACACCTTGGGATATACGATATGTGTTGCTGAGATGAAAAGTAGAGACAGATTTATGGAGGTCTGAAAGGTTGGGAAAAGATTCATGGAGCAGGTGGGACTTAAATCAGCCTCAGTGGATGGGCAATATTTTGATAGGAGGAGAGACATCATTCTACACTTGATACTCCAAATTCTAAATCCAAAAGGAGCACTTGGCACATTGTGGAGTTAATTAAAGACTAATACACACACACACACACACACACACACACACACACGCACACATGCACATATGCACACACACACACATATTTTTTGGCTAGTGGTGCTGTTATGTCAGACAGTGTTCTAAGCACTTTATTATATCTCACTTAGTCTGCAAAACCAATTCCATGAAATGAATATTCTTCTTTTCTTCTTTTATGGACATAAAGAGACTGAGATTTCATGTTATCTTCCTGGGCTATACTGCTAGTGGATGTTAGAGATTCATAATCTCATTTTAGAGCCTGTATTTTAGCCACTTTTTTACCTTGTTGTAAGAGGATCGTCTAATTAAGTCCTCAAGTACAAAATACCTTCTCTATCTCATTCTTGAGGAAAATGTGATTTCTTCCTCATCATACTGAAACCCTCATTCTTTGATTCAGTTATTGTTGAGATACTAAAATAGAAAAGATTATGAACCACCACTGTTCCTTGAGTTGTAAGTGTACATATGCAAAAAAAAAAAAAAAAAAGGCCCAACTATTTAGTTCTGAACTTCTCTTGCTTTGAAATGAAACCAGCTAGGTTGCTTATTTGGGCCTTTATATTTGACTCTGAAGAAATTTTATGAATTCTAATTTTTGTAGGGTTTATATGGGAGAGTTTTGATGAGCTGGCTGGTTTTTTTGTCTTTTAGTACAATCAGCCAGAATTAAGACTGAAGTTTGGTTTTTAAATGAGCTGATCCATGCACTATCCATAGCAGAATGTATGAGAAATGTATCTATCTGCAAATATTGACTGGAAGACATAGATTGCCTCAAAAATTACAGGGCACGTATGGGGATTCCAAAGGTATTCTAACTTTTTTTTAAGTCCAACTTATTTATAAACTGTTATTAATGAGGATCATGTTTAGAATACTAAAGTAGTGAGAATGCATAAAGTTATTATTTTCTACATTATTATACAGAGAAGAGAAATATTTCCCATCCCATAAAATTCTAAATAACTATCCATATTTTTCAACTTTTTCTGAATTTTTATAGTAAACTCCTATTCTCCAGGGAATTTTTTTCTCTAACATCAAGCACTTCCTTTAGTGTTTATATATTCTTTCATACATCAAACTAATATGTGAGATGTTTGATAGAACTCAATAAGCATCAGAAATAATAATGTACAGAGTATAGAGTAGCTATTAATAAGCAGCTATTATATGTTTGCTATTATATTTATTGAATAGTCAAGAACAGGAAGAAAAAAGTACTTAAGGAAGGGAGTACATTCAAAACACTGATTATTTTATGCTTCTAATATTCTCAGCTCTTTTTTTTGAAAGATTTCATCTATTTATTTGAGAGAGAGAAAAAGAGCACAAGCGGGTTGGGGGGCGGAGAGCTGAGGGAGAAATAGACTCTGTGCTGAGCACAGAACCTGACGTGGGGCTTGATCCCAGGACTCTGGGATCATGACCTGAGCTGAAGGTCAACACTTAACTGAGCCATCCAGGCACCCCTCAGATCTTATACAGTAAAAGGACCGGGACTTTTTGTTTATCTGGTATCCATTTTCCTCTGGCACTTTGTTTGCAACTCTGTGTACGTGTAAGTGTATGTGATAGTAAACAATATGAATGAGAGTTATAAAAATACAAAAAAGCAAGTGATCACATAGACAGTAAAGCACAACCTCCTAAATATTCTCAGTGTATATACTGTGCAATGAGAAATGACATAATTACAGCACCATGAAGCAGAGTAATGTCTTGAGGTCTGAGAGAAAATATTAGTTTTGTTTATGATTCTTTTCATGGAAAATATATCCAATTATATTAAAGTTTTCAGAATTACTAACTTATATATGCATTGACATACCATGTTTTCACATACACAGGAAATGGTTTCTAAAAAAAAAAAATTCCCCCAAATTAAAAGAAAATTATAATGTTTGACCATGCAAGCTTTTCATCACTCACATAATGATCATGTGTTTTTCCAGAAAAAAATAAGATTTCTAGATTAGAAGATTTACAAGCAATTTCTATAATTAGTTTTTCCAAAGAAATGAAAACATAAAAATTACTATTTCGAAGATAATTGCCAATTTCAATGTTTAGTAACTAAAATTGCTTATCTGTTTTGTCTGAGAAAACTATCATATAGACTAAACTCCATCTGATTTTAATGAACTTTGAGCTGTGTTTTATAGAAGGCCAGTTTCTTGGAATTTATTAACAATGAAAGTATTGAGACAAATCATTAATTTTACTAGCAAATCAACACCTAACAAACTATTTTTTTTCTGTATGTTTTTAGAAGTATTACTTTATGGAATCATTCATTTAGGGGATTGGTCATTTAAAGCATCTTTGTGCAGACTTTTATTTGTGGTTTTTTTTTTTATTATTATCTTTCTGTTCTCAAATTCTATATCACATTAATTAGCAGCACCAAACTGTGTTCCAAAATGATTGAAATTTTTGATCTTCAATTATTCAAATCAAATTTTGACCAAAGTTAAAAGACTGATAAAAAAATTAGCAGTATATTAATCAGAAATTGAGTAGAGTAGAATTACTTTATTTTACAATAAGATGAAATGAAATAAAGTAAGGTATTTTTAATTTAGAATTATTATCATACAAAGGATAAATGTCTGGTTTTCTTAATAGTAAATTAGAATTATTTTGAAATAAGTTGTAATGTGGGGTAAAATAACTACTCCCTCTTTCCTTTCTCCTCTTTTCTGGTTTATGCATTTCATAGAGAAGATAGGAAATAACAAAATATAAGAAGCTCAACTTTATTCTAATCTACATGTAAAAAAAAGGAAGTTTAACTTTCTGGAAAAATGCAGTTTGGATTTCATGAATTTCAATCAAAAGTAAGACTTTCAAAGTAGGACAGAGTATTTCTTTATATTTAATGACGTTTCAATGACTATTTTGGACATTTGTTTTCATGAATATTTTGAAAGTATTATGGAGATAATGTCTCCTTAGAAATTGCATTACTATAGATTAGATATGTACCTTGTAGCTCCTTAGAAGTTATTAGAATTTTAATGCTAAATGACCACTTTCAACAATTTCTTTAGAAACTAATCACTTAGGTTCTTTTGCAACAATTTAAGCCATGAAGTTAATTTTAGTGAGTTTCTCCAAAGCATCTGTTGTCTCTAATGTCAGGGCTTTGCCCCACCTGATTTTTTTTTTTTTTTTTGCTTGACTCCAGGTTCTTTCCCCTTTCATTTACCTAATCACTGTTCATCCTTTTGGTGTCTCTGTGTTAGTCCAGATAGGCTAGGTTATGATGCATTATGAGAAAAGACCAAATCTGAGTGGTTTAGCATAACACATTATTTCTCATTCACACAAGTCTACTATAGATGGAGGTGGCTGTCTTTGGCTGTCATGTCCTTTATTTGGTGTGTTTTATCTTGTAACATGTGATTCTGTGACAGGAAGAATATGGAGGAAGAGAGCATGAAAAATCATGCAACACTTTTTAAGTACTTCTTTCTGGAAGTACAATTTGCCTACATGTATAGGAAAGAAAATGCTCGTAGGCATTGGTAATGTCTACCAAACTCAGCTTAAAAAAAACATTTGTGTGTCTTTTCTTAAAAACTGCCCTCTGTCCTGATCCTCTCCAGAAACTCCCTTAATGCCTTGTTCTTTCTTTTCATAATCATTATCATAATGAATTATTTTATTGTCATTTTTTTTACATCTAGATGGTAAGCTCCATGACTTTTAGAACTACAACTATTTTTTGCTCACAATTTTATTCACAATAACTAGCATAAAATAAGCAGCTAAATATGTATCTGTTGAATTAATGAACCAGAGTACTAAGTAATTAAGTTGGATCTATGTTGATTGCTCTTGCCTCTCTCATGGTTTCATGTGTGATGTTGTGCACATAGAATGAAATAACTGAATTCTTTCTTAATGGATGGATCAGTTGTTTATTTAGTACATATTATATACTTGATACTATTTGAGGAAATCTGCCTTAGGAAATGATTATATTGCAGTGTGCATAGGAGAAAATTTTGGCAGCCAGAAATAAATTTTTCATAAGATATTTCTGTCAACTTACTCCTCCACCCAATTAACAAAATACTAATTATAGATCTACTAAGAGAAACACTTTGGTAGGGACTTGACAGAGGGAATACAGGAGAAGGGGTGAATGAGGCATGATCTCTAACCTCAAAGAGTTGACCATCTCCTGAGGATAAGATATACATATAAGCGTGACTGTTGCAGAAAGCAGTATAAAGTGTAAGAGCTGGGGCAATGATTCCTAGATCAACTGTCAACAACAGCTTCAAGCTAGGGATATGAGGGAGAGTTTTGTGGAGAAAGTGGCATTGGATCTGGGTCTTAAATTCTTTAGCAGTTGAGAAGGCAGAAGGCCATTTCAAACTGAGTGGAAAGGGACCCTCTACTGTATGCACATTGATTAAGGAGTTGTGGTAAACATGGGTAGTGCTCATCAATATTCTCTAGTTCTTTTCTACTTATTGTAAAGATAGAAGACAATGTTTCTTAACTCTTTTAATGTTAGGTGGGCTCACAGGCTAATCAGGTCAATGGACTAGAATGGGAAGTGATATTTGTTATTTCTGGTCCAAATTCCTAAAGAGGCAGTGCTTGATTTTTTCCATACTACCTCTTAGGTCTTCAATAGATTTGAAGTTTTAGGCTGAGATGGAGTGTCATACAATGGTAGAGTATTCATTAATGTAGGCCCTCCGCAACATGGATCGGAATCCTCTGTCAACACCTGTTGGACATGTAGCATGAGCAAAAAATAAACGTTTGTTCTTTAAAACCACTGACATTTGAATTTGATATGTATGTATGTGTATGCACACACATATACATACATATACATATATCTGTAAGAGATGTTTAAGTTTCTAAGAGTTGGTATTAGAAAATTAAGATAGCAATCAATTTTATCTCCTAGCGGTGTGGTTGGCATCTTGTGTTCATCTCCCTCTCTGTCAACTTTAAATATAAGATTATGGGGTTTACTAGATGAGATACTTAGAAAAAGCCTAAGGCCTGAATAATGTAATTCCTAAATGCAGACTGTAGTGAACAGTAAGGAGACTACCAATTGTTTGGCATATATTTGACCACCTCATACCATATTTTACAAATTAATTCTTCTTTAAATTAGGAAGAAACTTAAGAGTTGCAAGCTCTGGAGGGAAGCATAAAAAATTTAGCTCACCAGGGGTACCTGGGTAGCTCAATTGGTTGGATGTCCAGCTCTTGATTTTGGTTCAGGTCATGATCTCAGGGTTGTAAGATTGAGCCCCACATCAGCCTCCATGCCCAGCTTAAGATTCTCTCTCCTTCTGCCTTCCCCCCAATTCTCCCCCTCTGGGGGGACAAATTATCTCACCAGTTAAAATGTTTTGTTGTTGTTGTTGATGTTTGTTTGTTTGCTTTGTCCACATGATGCCAAATGTGTAACTTGACAGGCTTTCAAAAACTAAAAAGACACTTAAATGTGTCTTGACAAAAAGCTGATGAGAAGTTAGGTTATTTAAAGAAGGCTATGCATACATGTTCATTTTAACCCAAGAAGAACACCGTTTAATTGTTGTTTTTTTTTTTTTTAAAGATTTTGTTTATTTATTTGAGAGAGAGAGAGAGCAAGCATGAGTGGGAGGGAGGGGCAGAGGAAGAGGGAGAAGCAGGCTGCCGCCCTTGCTGAGCAGGGAGCCTGATGCTAGGTCAGCTCCAGGAGTTAAGGCAGCCACATGAGTTACTGATCCTGGGGTTTCGATATTCTACCAATTATGATAGTGTGTAGATTCCTGTTAATGACAAAGAATTAGAAACTCTTCAGCTTTTGGAAGATTGAGTCCTACTACCAGATATGTAGGAAACAGTAAAAATAGGGAAAAACATGTTTTTGTTTTTAACATTTTATTTATTTTTTGAGAGAGAGTGAGAGAGCACAAGCAGGGGGAGTGGCAGAGGGAGAGAGAGAAGCAGGCTCCCCACTGAGCAAGGAACCCCATGCTGGACTGGATCCTAGTCCCCTGGGATCATGACCTGAGCGGAAGGTAGACACTTAACCAATTGAGACACCCAGTGCCCCAGAAAAACACATCTGATACAGAAACCTATAGGAGCTTAGTTAATAATTCTCCTCTTACTTTTAAAGATCTGACACCTTTAAAGAACAACAACAATAAAAAAGAACCAATTCCTGAATTTCAGAGAAGAGAAAGCTTTTAAAATCATTCATATACTTTCATATTCTGGTTTTAATTTCCTGTGCTTCAGGGTAAGTCAAAATTCCCTGTTGTCCAGCACCCTACTTTATAAAAACTAGGAAGTTTACTGTGAATTTCAGACATAACCTGAGTGAGCAACTTTATGAAAATAATGTGCATGTGTAATTACACACTGTCAATTCTGTTATATGAGGAGAATGAACAACTTTGAGTATTAATCAGGAAGAGTTTCCCACTTTCCTCCTCTGAGTATCAGTGCTGTTTTAAGGACCATATAATATGACAAATAAAAAGAGAGAAAAACAAACAGCACCAGTGCTGTAGAAAGTGTGATATAGTAAAGAATGGAATGAGAGGGAAGTACAGGAGGGTACATTGAGACCATGGAGTCAGCATGCATAAGCTGAAAAGGCCAATGCTCTCTGGAAAAGTAGTAGAGTAGAAGAAATCCCTAGATGTGTACACAGACCAGCTATTCTCTTTTGGATCCTGTCTGGCTAGTCTCTGCAGATGGCTCGCTTTGTGCTATTCTCTACAATCACATTTAACTTCAGAAAAGAGAACTTTCATCACTGTGCTCATTATTAATATTCTTAATAGGGTAATAATTTGCTTTAATTTTCACCCTTACAATACATTTCATGATTTAGTAAATATATAATACTTTTAAAAACTGATACTTCCTGACATTTAAAAAAGTAGAAAATTGAATGGGACAGTTGTTAGAATTTTTAATAATTAGGGTAGTTATATAAAACTATATAAGATTGCTTGTTCTGAAATATTAAAACAGAAAGAAAATAAACATAAATCAGTGTGTTTCAATTTGTTTGCTGAGGTACTTGTTGGATAATTGAAAATTACAAAGGTAACTGCTTTATTACATTCTCTCTCTCACCTTAAATATGGAAGATCAAATAATGGCTGATCTATTGACTAGTACCAATTTTCTAATTCCAGATATGTAGTTGGAGAAAGTCATTTTTCTCTAGATGGGTGGGGTTTTATATAGGGGACATAGTCTCAGAGTTTAATGCTGCCTGCAGCTTCTCATGACACCTAGAGAAGAAGATCACTAGTCAGAGAGGAAGGCAATTTCTCACCCCTGCACACAGATTTTAGTACAAACTGATGGCATAGAGGGGGCAAAGGAGTGACCCCTCAGGCCATGGGTCCTTAAGAAAATGGACTTTTTCTGGGGTTCAGAGAAGGCAACACTTCTCTTAGCAGGTTCCAGTGGGTACACACCAGTGTTACAGACCTGACCTGTGTCCAATACCCTCAGGCTGTCCCAGAGTGAAGTCTTCAGATTCTCTTTCTGTTGGGTCCAACAGATTGTGGCCTCTGTTCTTCAGAGTAGACAGATCAAAGGCACCAGGTATCCACTTTCATCAAAGAGGGCAGGTGGCCTAAATCAGCCCCACCATCCCCCCAAGCAAAAACGATCTGCTTGTCCTTTTAGGAAAGTTAACTATTAACCTATTACACACTCACACACAGAGTACTGCCATCCAAATTAAAATGGCCACATTATGATCAAACTCCATTAGCTAATTTCAGATTAGAAGCCCTTAGGCTTTATCTCATCTCCTTCAGGAATAAAAGAAAGGAAGTCTCTTTACAAAATGGTATTTGCTTAAGAATCCCTTAAAGCTCAGCAAAAGAAGATGGCCTCTGGAACCTCTTATCAAGACAGATATATCATGGTGATAACATAGAACTAAAATTTGGAAGAAAAAAATGACTAAAAAGTCAATTTCCAATTAAAAAATCAACTTTCAGTTACCAGAATGGATGTTTTTTTCAGAACTCGTCAACCACTTTTTGATTTTGTGATTTTGATGAAGGCCAGTCTTGCCTGCTATTTCCATCACTTTGAGAGTAACACCAAGCTGTGCACAGAGGTATTCCTGGTGCTCTTCAGATCACATTAGGAGTAGATGCCAGCAGTGACCATTGTAACAGTTCATTTAAAGGAATGACATCTCATACTTAGAGGCATAGTCTAGTATGCGTACTTCAGTAACGTTCTGTAAAAACATATTACAAAAATAGGTGCTCTTTTCTTGTCCACCCACTGTTCTCTAAGGAAATTTTGGCAAGTGATGGCTATGTGTTTATTCCTCCCCTGTAGTGTGAGGCTTTATCACAGAGTCCCTCAACTAGTTAATTCTTTTCAAGAGCAGGTTAATTTAAAATGTCTTCCAACAAAGCATGGAGGCGTGGCATAGAGTTGGTAGGTGTATGGGCGAGGGTGTCAAACTGCAGGGTGTGCATCCCAGCTGTACTACCTAGTGGGATGGGTAATACTGGGCAAGTTACTGAACCCACCTTTACTTCAGTTTCTTCAACTGTAATATGTAGATAATCATAGAGTTCCTGCAATGAGAATTAAATGGGTTGATTCATATAGAGTGGGGAGAAAAGTACCTGGTACTCATTACCTAGTAAATATTAACTATAATAATACTAGCTGACGACATTTGAAATCTGTGGAGCCATAGGTTCTGGAATTAAGAATATTTCAGATTTTACGGGCACTTGGGTGGCAAGCATCTGACTTGGGCTCAGGTCATGAGCCCAGAGTCCTGGGATAGAGGCCCGCATCAGGCTCCCTGCTTAGCTCTCCCTCTGCCACTCGCCCTGCTCATTCTCTCTCTCTTTCTAATAAATAAATAAAATCTTAAAAAAAAAATATTTCAGATTTTAGAAGTTGTCTGTTCTCTATTATGTAATACCTATTTTAGGGTTGGGGCAGAAACATTTTTAAAAGATTTATTTATTTAAGAGAAACACATGGTTCTCAAAGTATTGTTGACTCAGGCCTCACTATAGAGGAGTTTGGTTCATCTGAGGGTCCTACTGTTCAATTAGGACTGAACACACATCACACATGGAATGAAATGATTCCTTACTAAAATCACTCTGTTTAATTTTCAGAAAACATGTTTTCATAATTTCATAAGCATGCTTCACTGCTTCAGAAATTTTCTTCTATAACAGACATTCAGGGTACCTCCAACTAGATCGCTTGTCCATCGAAACATCTAGCTTTGCATCATCCCATTTTCTTTCAGAAAGCTCCAGGGGCTTACCTCCAAGTTTCTGAAAGTCCCACATTTCTCCGTTTGCTATCAGTAGGTAAAAGTAATGCCTATGTGGTCAATGGGATTTCATTGGAAGGTTGATTGGAAGTTCTAGATAAGAAAATGCCAAACCATCTACCTAATTATGTGTGTCCAGAAATCATAACTCATTTTGTGTGTTTCCCCCATTCTGTATATTCACTACATGATGGTGCTACCAATTCATGCCATTCTTTTTCATTTTTACTTTTGTTTATTTTTATCCCATTCACCCCATGGCATTTGGGGGGTTATGAAATTTAAGATAGGATGAGAAAAGGCCTTTTTATACAACTTAACTGGCCCTGAGAAAAGTTAATTTGCTAAAACACGAGGTTGACCTATGCTAAGACTTAGTCTATGAAGATTTTCTCTTAAGGGCAAATTCCATGCCTTTAACTCCATCCGATTAGTGGTTCAAATGGAGTGTTAAGCTGGATTTCTTTCTCACCAACAAAAAACTGGAGTGCCTAGGAGCCCTACGTCTGCAGAAATTGAACTTGCATTAGTATTCATTTACCTTGTTTCTTTATAGATTTTGAAATTCTTTTGGGATATACTGATCATGGCAAAACTCAAAATACAGTTCATAGGATTCAATTTATCTATCTCCTTCTGTTTTTTAGCTTCCTTACAGTGTAACACCATCAGCGAATTAACTTTGTAGAATTTCGCCAGACATTTAGAAAAATTATGGCTAAATGAATGCCTTCCCACCCAATAATTCCATTATAGTCTCCAAGGCTCACCACTCATTAATTGCTTTGCTAATTGCTTTATGAGAAATTGCTATTTGATAGGTTTTTCTCCTTTTTCTTTCTAAAGTCATTGACAGTTGCTAATTTGCTTACTAGATAATTTAGGATAAGTTACATAATTTATTTGAGCATTTGCAAATAATTTCAACGTAGTGAATTCTGAATTGCCCTTGTGATACGATGTTCTCTGTTGTTCTATTTTTGACATTCATTAATTCAACCATTTATTCCACAAACAAGTTCTGAATGTTTATGATGGGCAAGGCATTAATCCAAATACTGTGGAATTTATAAAAGGGCTGTTGTCCTAAAGGAGCTTATATTCTTTTAGGGAAAAAAACTGAAAGAATTCAAGGTTGAAGTGACAAATGCAGGGAAGTGGACAAAATCCTATGGGAATTCAGAAGTATGGAGACCACTTATTGCTGGGGATTTAAAAAATGGTTTAATGGAGGAAATTGCTTTAAGTAGTATATTAAAGGATAAATGAAATTCATTTTTTATTAAAAAATTAATTTAAATATTACTTTTTTGTGGATCAGGAGAAGACTAGCTAGGTAAATAATGGTATACTTCTAAATTCAAGTTGATATTAAAAATATTTAAGAGCCAATACTGTGTGTACATTGACAATTCAGAATAGATGTCTGACTTTTCAGAATGAACGGATGGCAGCCTATGCACTATACTGGTACACGCTGGCTGAATATGAACTTTACCGATAAATAATGATACAGACTTACAATTCTTTACATGGAACATGCTATTGCATTTTTAAAAAGCAAGTTAAACAGCAACATGTAAAATACAATCTATGTGTATAAAATTATACACGTAAAGAATTGTCTGAAAAGATGTTCAGCATAAGTTGAGTAGCATTTCAAATGATTTTTACCTACTTCTTTGTATTTTTCTATTTTATTTGAATTATTTATAGTGACTATGAGTTAATTTTACAAAAGAAATCAAGTAATTTAAAAATTGTTATGTCAAAAGTCATTGTGAACAATATTTTAACTGTTAGTCATAAATTAATGAAGGACATGACAATTATAAGGAAATTGTAGCTATGCTTGTGTATTCATGAAAATAATGCAATTTGGCAGGAGCAGAGAGTAGGTGAAAAAAAGATGAGAAAAAGAGAGATGAAATAAAGTTGGAAAACTAATTGTTAGAAAATCCTGGAAAACTTTAAAAAATATTAATTTGACCTTATGTGATTGGCAAATGCAGAGAGGGGCAACTGAAGTTTTTCAGCTGAGTACTGATTACTAAAAATATCTTCAGATAGAAGTTGTTTTAGAAATAATCTTTAGAAGAGATTTTTGGTGACCAAGATTGGAATTAAGGGGAATATTGAAGAGGTTAATGCAATAATCTGCAAGAGGCAGGGAGGACATGGAATTTGACAGTGGCAGTAGAGATGCAAGAGAAATATAGAAAACAAACAAACAAACAAAAAAGGGGGGGAGGATAAATGGAATTTACACACTGTCAAGGTAAGGAAAGCAATGAAAAGGGAGGAACCACTGACTAATACCTGTGGTGTTAGCCTAAGTAAACCAGTTATACTAGAGCTACAGGTTTATAAGAAAAGTTCAGAGAAATCGGGGAGTGTTAGATTTGGAAATGACCATTTATTTTTTTCCTCTCACGTAGGATGATGAGAGAGAGATTAGGTGACTCATCAAGTTTTACAGTTAAATGTTGAATTTAAATACATTGTGCTTGAAGTGTGATAGACTGTTCCACTGGGATATCTGATAAACCCATTAGAAATATAAGTTGAGAACTCTGTCAAGCCCCATCTTGCTCTTCAGTCAAAATTAATAATTCCTCTGTGGTCCCATAGAATTATACATACTTCTAGTATATTATTTACTAAATTGTATTTTGTTTGTTCATATTATTAGTCTCTACTGATACCTTGGGAAGGAAAGGACCATGACTTATTCATTTAAAAAATATGCATACAATGCTTAGTCCAGTGCTAATACTGTAGGCACTCAAAATTGTTTAAATGAATAAATAAGAAAGGTGGCAAGGAACACACAGATCTAAGAGTCTTCCTAGAAGTTGTAATAAATCTATGGGAGTGAAAGTCCCCAAGGGAGACTATATAACTGCAAAAGCACTTCCCCTGTTTGAGCTCATTCACCCACATAGGTATAGAGAAAAGTATGGGTATAAAGGAATACTACCTCTTTACTGGAGACTTCCAAACACATATTTAAAGTTCTAATCTCTTTCCTGCATTACAGATAAGCCAACATCCTGAATCGTTCCTTTAAAATCAAGGATTCCAACATTGAATGAATCATGGCTGTCTTCCTATAGTCTGTTTCTCCTCTTTAAGTCCTAGCTGGGTTAATTGTGCATCTAGTGTATCAGAAATTTGGGATTTGAGATTTTCTAGTGCTCTAAATCTGATTGTTGTTCTATTAAATTTACTTCCTGGGATGCCTGGGTGGCTCAGTCAGTTAAGCGTCTGCCTTTGGCTCAGGTCAAGATCCAAGGGTCCTGGGATCAAGTCCCTCATTGGGCTCCTTGCTTGGCAGGGAGCCTGCTTCTCCCTCTCCCTCTGCTGCTCCCCCTGCTTGTGCTCTCTCTCTCTGACAAATAAATAACATCTTAAAAAAAAAATAAATGTACTTCCTGAGCATCTCATTTATGTATGCCTTGCTCTGCCCCTGCATTCCACCGCTGCTTCTCATGATTACAGTTCTCATAATTGCTCAACAGGGGACATTGCAATAACCTACCACCTTGTCCCTTGGCTCCAGTTGTACCTGTGTCCTCAAGCCCCCATCGTTAGAGAACAGAATTACCTTTATAAGACACAAATATAATTTTATCTGTTTCTTTAAAAATGCTGCAGTGGCTCTCGGTTGCTCAGGTTACAAATCACTAGAGTGGGTGTGGCAGGGTGCCTGCTGTATTTTGAACTGTCTCTAATTTCATTGCTATCCTTTACTCACTGCTCCAGCCATACTCTTCAAACACTCCAGACCATTTTGTACCTTGTTAATTCCTCTCTTTGGAATGCCCTCTTTTCCTATTCTGAAGAATTCTTGTTCATCTTTTAAGAACAATCTCAATTACTACCTCAATTGAGGAGCATTCTCTGACTTCTGATAGAATTGACTACTTCTATTATGCTCTGAATATACCTTATGCCATGTATAGTTACTGTCACACATTATTGCATATACATGCCTATAAAAAAGGGATTTACCCTAAGAATTCCAAGAGAGTAGAGACTGTCTTAGCCATCTTTTTTTTTTTTTTAAAGATTTTATTTATTTACTTGACAGAGATAGAGACAGCCAGAGAGAGAGGGAACACAAGCAGGGGGAGTGGGAGAGGAAGAAGCAGGCTCATAACGGAAGAGCCTGATGTGGGGCTTGATCCCGTAACGTGGGGATCACATCCTGAGCCGAAGGCAGACGCTCAACCGCTGTGCCACCCAGGCGCCCCTGTCTTAGCCATCTTTTAGTCTGGCACCAGATGCAGTGCCTGGCAGTTAGTAAACACTGAATAAATATTAATCAACTACTGTGTAGAGGAACACCGATGACTGAGAAAAGGTCATTCTTTCCTTTTAGTTAGGTTCTTATTTGTGACCTCACTAAAACACTTTTAGGAGAGAGGTAAGAATGAGGATAGATTTCGGAAGTTTAAGGAAATTAGAGAGTGGAGAATTAAATTCAGTGAATGTGGATAAAGAAAAATATATGGAATCTCTAAGGTGTATCAGAGACCCAAGAGATTTTGGATGGGAAGAGACCTAAAGAAGAGTGTGGGCTGTTGAAAAGGAACCAATGCAAACAAACAAGCAAACAAACAGATTTGAGTTTTAAGAATATGATTCTATATGAGGAAGAGAGGATCTATATGAGGTCCTCTGTGAGGAAGAGGGGATGAAGGTAAATAGGGAGAGGACTTTGTCCTATGTGTCTTTGTATATTCAATGTTTTTCACGTTGGATTATTCAATATGTTTACATGGAACTTTAGGAAAGGAATAAGGGTAGATATGAGGAAGAGAAGAAAGCATGGAAAAGACATAGGGAAAAGATGTTGAAAGAGGATGAGCTGAGTAAATTAATATTTAAGACAAAATGAACAGTTGGGTCCAGCTTATCTCAAACTTTTCCATTTAATTGTCAACATAGGTCTTTCCTCATCCTTGTCTTTTAACACACTTACCATCCATAACCACATCCATAACCCTAACTTGAGACCAGGGTGTAGAAGGTTTTAATGCCACTGTAAGCACTTCAGCTTTGGTCTTTTATGCAGAGGAAACCTTTTTCTATCCCAAGTGTGTTTTTGGAAGTGGTGCTTTAGTTCGATTAAATTTACCTGGCTAGAAGAAGTGAGAAAGTCTCCAAGAAGAGCAATTATGAAGCTAATACAAGTATCCAAGCAGAGATAACAGTGTAGGGATTAATAATCAGTGAGAACAAAAAGAAGCACTGATGTGAATATATCAGAGGAAAATTGGCAGAAATTGCGGATCAGTTCCCGTGGGGACTAGAGAAGAGGCTGAGAAAAGTCTGGGAGAAGGAGAGAATGGTACCTTTTGTACCTTGTTCTACTCTCTTTAGAACAACCTTTATTCTATTCTGAAAGATATCATATGTATTTGAAAGGATTTTTAGTCTGCACAACTGTCCAGAGAAGGCAAGGCTATTTGGAGATTTTAAGGGTCTTTAAAAATAGCTGAAATGCCTTGCAAGGCTTTCACACCTTGCATGTTGACAATACTGTTAAGACCATTCATGCTGATAGGGTACTGTAGAGACGATGTGAATTGTGCTCTGGTTTTAAGTATGAGTTCCTAGCTACAAGAGTTCAGTGATTTTACTACATGACAGCTGTTGAACCACTTATTTTCATTATGAAGGAAATTAAACATCTGCCCTCATAGTTAATCACAGCCCATGACTATCCAGTTGTTGCTGCCACTGGAATGTATTTATCATACTTTTATAGCGTTTTGACATTTATTTTGCATTTGTCCTTTCCTACTTACGAAGTTCTGATTTTTAATATCATAGATCTTCTTTTCCTTCATACCTTCTTGACTCATTGCCATTAAGAGAAAAGAATTTACAGATTCAAGAAGCAATCCTTACAGAAACAGTGCACGCAGACCAAGAAAATACACACATTTTTCCTAATTATCTAAAAAAAATTGATGGTGGGAAGCTAATCAGAAGCAAAAGCTATTTTATAAATCAAGTTTTAACTTTCTAAAAAATATATATGATCTACACAACTTAGCTACATTTCAGGTCTTCGGAAAATAATCTGAGTTGAGAAACAGTTTTTCACAACTTTGTGTCTCTTGTTATTAATGACTTCAATTTGTTTGATATTGGTTGATTAGATGCTGGTATTAAAGGGTACTACTGAATGCTTTTAGTTTCTGCTTCTAAGATGGAAAAGCTTCAGCCAAGTTGTGGTGTTCACATATTTGAGAAAGGAATCTTTTTTTTTTTTAAGATATACTGTTTCTGGATATACTATTTTGTTTTCTTACCCCCCAAATATTAAATCTACATGCTAATACTATAGTGAGTGGTTTTGAAGGCATCCCAAATTACCTAAACCATTTGTGAAAGACATGTGTTTATGCTGGCCTTACTTTTATGTAAGATGCACTCTCAGTGCAGTTGGTGGAAATCTTTGTAAACATTGTCACAGAGAGATGACTTTACGTATAAGATTCCACTTAATGGTTTTAGTTATAAGGGCTATTTTTATAAATAATGTTTGAGGAATGCAGTCTTTCTTTGTTTATAATTCCTTTGAAGAATATTAACCTACAAAACCAGAAAAATGGTAACTTATATCTTTGAGCTGCTAAATAAATCATTCTAATAGCACCGAAAACAAAACAAAACTTGCCAATTAAAACATCAACAAAATTTTAGTATTTTTCTCTGAGGAAGAATAAAAGATTACTATCATAGTGATTTTTCTCAAGGCTTTTGATTTTTCTTTCCTTTTTTTTTTTCTTTTCTTACTCTAAACCAGCAGATTTATAAGCCATGTACTTGAACAGCAAAACCATTTGCCATTTGGTAGAATTGGCTGACATTTCATTTTTTCTGGGCAGATTGTGGATTAGTTTGACATTATTTTGCTGGGCTCTGAGCTACATCATTAACATATTGCTTATGACTAAACGCAAAGCAGTTTCATTTTGTGACATAATACTCCACATTTTCTACAAGTAGTAAAAAGTATGATTTCTCTGCAAATAACTGGGTATTGCTCCAGTCTTATAAAAAAGACCCCAGAATTCTATTAATGTAACAAAATGTATCACTAAAATGGTATGTCAGAGGGGAATGAAAACCCCCATAAAGGCATGATGTGTTTACTGTTGATATCTCTAAATCTTGGCTAGAAATGAGAAACATTCATGAAATATTGGGCTTAAACTGAGATCACATCAGTATGATAGCAATATCGCACTTGTCAACTAACGGAATGTAACTGCCTGGTTGTATCACATGAAAATGAAAATTCACTTTTTGATCGAAGTTATAATTCTTTTCCTGTCCATGTCGAATAACTTTTTGTTTTTAATGTAAAGAAAATAAGAGCCAGGCAACTGTACCCCAAGATAGCTTTGTTTGGAAAACCAAGGAAATAACAAACTGCTGATCATTTTTTAATTGAAGTGGTGATTAAATAATTACCAGTGCTGTTATTTGAGTTCTTAATATATTTGCTCGCATCCCATCTTTCCTTCACTGAGTTAACTCTAGTCTATAAAATAAATGAGGCCACATTGTAGACTTGTTGGCTCCTCTTCTATTTAAAAAGCAATTGTAGTATTATCCTGGTAGATGATATGGATGACCTATGTTGAACAATTCATTTGCTGTGATTTTTCCCTTTTCTTTCATAATGTTGACATATTTCATGAAGACAGAACATCTCGTTGCTGCAAAATGCTGCTTTTACTGAGAGGAAGCACCTAAATGAAGTATTGTGCAAATGTTTTGGTCACGCACACTTTCGTGTTTAAGCAAAACATCAAACCAGTTAGCAAGCCATGCTTCTAAGATAAAGTATACAGACTGCTAGCAGGTTTTAATGCATTTTTTTCTCTAGTTGCATTAATGGATTTAATTCTTCCTAGTTGCGTGATAGAAAAATCTTAAGGGACAAGCTATAATTTTATGGTCATCTAAGATAATTATTGTACTAATTAACTATTATTAATACCATTTTCCATTTGTTTCCTTGACATTTTGAAAAGATAAAGGAAATTGTTTTTCTGAACTTATTTTTAACCCCCCCCCCCACTCTTTTTGGTACTGAAAGGTGTTCAGGAATGATGTATGTTGCTCCAACATACTCTATTCACGTTGTGCATTGGAGATGACCTGGTTTTCGCAATACCTTAGATAGAATGCTATTAAGTCAGGAAAAAATGCATTCAATTTTCAAGAATGATCTTAGGCATAACAGGCACATCTTTTCATTCTAGCATGTCCATCTTCTTTTAATTCACCCTATATGTTAGGCTTTATTCGAAGGAAATCTGTACATTCAATTTTTTCCCAGGTACAGAATCCAGCAGGGTGGTAGTAGGGATGAGCAGCACACAAACAAATAAGAAAAGTACTTAGAAAACCAATTACAGGAATCTCATCCTTTTAATTCTAAGTATCTGCATATTATTATTTTTATTCTGACTTATGTTATGCTTTTAGACATAACATGACTTTCCTCTTGTTCCAGAATTGCTTTTAATATTTTTAGATAGATATTTATCTGCCAATTTGGGTTATAATCAGATTATTATTTTCAATATCAAAATTTCCCTTAGTGAAAAGTTGTTCATACACATTCATCCAGACTTTTCCAATGGGTAAATAATTCTAGTTAAAAGGCCAGATTTATTCTAGTTTTAATCAATTCCACATTATTGCAATCTAAATGAGCTTAATATTGTCAATTTTTATCTTTAAAATGAAGAGCAAAAAGATAAAAATTCTAAATATATGGCTTTTGAAATGAATGGTATGCTGTTGGTCTGTTGTGGAGTGGATCAGAATACATTGAGGCATGCTAGCTCCTTTAGGTCCCTGGGTTTTATTTAGTATATTATTCTGACAGAACTTGAAATGACATTCAAGTAGGCAAGAGGAGTTAAAGTACTTCTGAAACGGATCCACTTATTCTCATGGAGCACTTTTGGCTCTCCATGTTTGACTCCTTGTTATTTATAATTCATATTAAATATGAAACATTCTTTTCAATAAAGACTAAAAAGGAATTTAAAATATATTTTATTTCCATTTTGTAGACAAATCAAGAGATAATCTTATTTTGTTTGATGAATATTAGTTCCAGCCAGAGTGGGCCCTTTGCTATGCCCTCCAAAGCCAGTTGATAAAAACTAATTAGCATTTTAATCAATTGTTTTATGTTACAAAATGAGAGTGGCAGTTGTTTTGATTTGGTTTTGGTTTGTTTTTGTTTTTGAGCAAATTGGGGAGACAATATTTCAGGGAGTGGAAGAGGCAGAAAGCAATGACTTTTTAGTGATTTCTTCATCTGTGTTCCAGTATTTGTGGCCAGATGGGCCTCTGTGCCACAGAGAGCAGGTGATCATCTTGGCAAGGTGGAATGGCTTGAGAGGCTTTCAAATTGTCCTGTAAACTTAGAAAAACTATTAATTTGTTACTTAATTAAAGAAACAGGCATAGAGTCATTAGTTGACCTCCACAAATCATCAGTGACACAACTGGAAAGCGAACCAAAGACTCCTCTTTTCAAGTGCACTGCTTTACATATGCCCCTGCCATTGAACAAAACAATTCAGCAATGCTAGAGGGAATACCTTAGCGTGAGCAATCATTTCTTAGCACACTCCTGTCACACTAAGATTTTTCTAAAACCATCTACATAGCACTATTTGCTTAAAGAAGTCTGAAACATAATGGAGATGAAATATTCAAGATTGGACTGACTGCAATGGAAACGGCAGTAAAGGGAGCTACTTATTACTAGAGAAACAAGAAATTATGCCCCAGAACTGTTAGAGCTAATAAATGAATTCGCTAAAGTTACAGGATACAAAATTAATATACAAAAGTCTGTTGCATTTCTATACACTGATAACAAATTATCAGAAAGAGAGATCAAGAAAACAATCCTGTTTACAATTGCAGCAAAAAGAATAAAATACCTAAGAATAAATTTAAGCAAGAGGGTGAAAGACCTATACACTAAAAGCTTAAAGACACTGATGAAAGAAATTGAAGATACAAATAAGTAGAAAGATATACTGTGCTCATTGATTGGAAAAAATTAATAATATCAAAATGTCCACATTACTCAAAGCAATCTACAGATTCAATGTAATCTCTACTAAAATTCCAATGACATTTTTCACAGAACTAGAACAAATAATCCTAAAATTTATGTGGACCACAAAAAGACCCTGAATAGCTATATGCAATCTTGAGAAAAAAGAACAAAGCTGGAGATCTCACACTACCTGATTTCAAACTATACTATGAAGCTATAGTAATTAAAACAGTATTGTACTGACATAAAACCATTGATCAATGCAACAGAATAGAAAGCCTAGAAATAATCTCATTTATATATGGTCAATTAAGTTGCAACAAAGGAGTAAAGAATATACAATGGGGAAAAGACAGTCTCTTCAATGAATGGTATTGGGAAAACTGGATGGCTACATGCAAAAGAATGAAACTGGACCGCTACTTTATACCACACACAAAAATAAACTAAAAATAGATTAAAGACTTGAATGTAAAACCTGAAACCATAAAACCCCTAGAAGAGAACATAAGTAGTACACTACTTGACATTGATCTTAGTGATTTTTTTTAGATCTGATTCCAAAGGTAAGGGAAACAAAAGCAAAAACAGCCTACATAAAACTAAAAAGCTTCTGCACAGTGAAGGAAACCACCAACAAAACAAAAAGGCAACCTACTGAATGAAAGAAGATATTTGCAAATCATGTATCTGATAAGGGGTTAATATCCAAATATATAAAGAACCCGTACAACTCAATAACAACAACAAATATCCCACAAATAATCCAATTAAAAAATGGGCACAGGATCTAAATAGACATTTTTTTCCAAAGAAGGTAAAGAAATGGCCAACAGTCACATGAAAAGATGTCCAACATCACTAATTATCAGGGAAATACAAATCAAAACTGCAGTGAAATATCACCTTACATCTGTCAGAATGACCATTAAAGACAAGAAATAAATGACTAAAAAGACAAGAGATAACAATTGTTGGAGAAGATGTGGAGAATAGGGAACTAACCTTGTGCACTGTTGGTGAGAGTGTGAATTGGTGCAGCTACTATGGAAAACAGTACAGAGATTTCCTTAAAAAAAAAAAAAAAGAAAAAGAAAAAAAAAACTAAAACTAAGAATAGAGCTACCATATGATCCAGCAATTCTACTACTGGGAATCTATCTGAGAAAATGATTTGAAAAGGTATATGCAACAGGATGTTAATTGCAACATTATTTACAATAGCCAAGATATGCAAACAATTCATGTGTCCATCAATGGATGAACAGATAGAGAAAATGTGATTGATATATGTGTGTGTGTGTGCGTGTGCGTGTGTGTTGTGGAATACTACTTAGCCATAAAAAGAAGGAAATCTTAACCATTTGCAGCAACATGGATGGACCTTGAAGATATTATGCTAACTGAAGTAAGTCAGACAAAGAAAAATACTGCATTATTTCATGTATATGTGGAATCCCAAAAAACAAAATAAACTAACAAGACAAAAAACAAAACAAGACAAAGCCCAGATTCAAAGAACAGATGGGTGATTGCCAGAGGGGAAGGAGGTTGGGGCGAGGGAAACTGGGTGAAAGGAGTTAAGAAATACAAACTTCCATATATAAAATAGTAGGTCATGGGGATATACTGTACAGCCGGAGTTTATAGTCAGTAACATTCTATTAACTTTGTAAGATGACAGATGGTAACCAGATTTATTGTGGTAAGCCTTTCACAATGTGTACAAATATCAAATCACTATGTTGTACACCTGAAATTAATAAAATATTATATGTCAATTGTATCTCAATTTAAAAAATGTATGCATAATGCCAAATACATTTGAAACCAACATGACTTTTGATAACAATACATTATAACCTATCATCTTTTGCTTACTGAATAATTTTGGTTTTGTGTTTTCACTATAAAGCATACCTGTGGCTTGTCTCTGCAGGACGAGCACTGTCTCAAGATGCTATGACGTTCAATGGAATTATTCAGAATATATTCTATGTTCAGAATATAGAATGAATTAATCTAAGAATAGTAGTAACAACTGGACTCCCAGGTATACAAATAATTTGGAGAGTAAAAATTACACTGATCTGTGTTTTTATTGTGGCATTGTCTATTTGACAGTGCCAGCGACTATTATCTCCCCAGCCTAATTCTTCATATAATTAAAATTACCACTTTAAGCATTAGTAATTTTTTAAAGTTTTTACAACTTACCATAGAAAATTTTATTATAGGCAGTATATTCTTACCTAACTTTCTTATACCTAGTACATTAAGAACATCTAAAATTTTCCAGACAGTCTGGGCTCATAATTATAAATTATAGTATTTTTCCGTGACCCATAGATATCCTCAGTAACTTTTGTTTATTTAGCCCTGCTTGTATCCACCCCAAATGACTCTGATCTAATATGGTCTGTCCTGCCTACCAGCTATAACTTCACTTTATAGTGCTCCTTCTTCATGTTATTTTTAATTATGATTTCCTATCTATGTGAATAGGTTAAAAATGTCTACAGAACAAGAACAAACAGTCTTGAGTAAACATATGAGACTTTTCTTATGATTAAAATGTGGGTGCCTTTATGACTATTTTATGAAATTAATTTCTGCTACCCAAAGATGTCTTTTATCAATATCTAATTCTAGCCAAATTTCATGTGATTGCAATGTGGGACAGCTAACTTAATGATAACTGGAGTTACTATTCTATTTTGAAATTATTGGATAAAATACTGCGCAAATGAAAAAATCTGTCATGTAGGAAAAAAAGAGTTTCGGGGGTCCTCTAGCAAGTCAATTAAATAATATTGAATCAATCAACAAATAATCATTACTTAGAGGCAGAGATTGAACTGTCACTTCATACCATTGGTTAGATAATGATTAACACAGACTCTTGAAATAAAAAATTAGCATTTCTGAATGGTAATTCACTTCTGATACAGAGAGTAAAGCTAAACTTTTCAGTTTTATTTACATTTTTATAAAGATTGAGGGTCACCTGGATCGCTCAGTCGGTTCAGACTCTAACTCTTGGTTTCAGCTCAGGTCATAATCTCAAGGTCCTGGGATCCAGCCCTGTGTCAGGCTCTGTGTTCAGTGGGGAGTCTGCTTGAGGATTCTCTCTTCCTCTCCCTCTGCCCTTCCCCCTCCAACCTTTCTCTCTCTAAAATAAATAAATCAATCTTAAAAGAAAAAAATCACGACATATCAGATTGTATATGACAACCATACATAACAGAGACAGGTAAATATTTGGTGAAATAGGCTCTTTAAAGAAAATATATCCCTAATGGGCACATATAATAAATATGTTACTGTAAACTTACCACTAAATTGCAGGACCCTAGTGAAGCTATCATGGAAATGGAGGAAAGGAAATAACCAGATTATTTGCAAGCTTTTCTTTTAAAAATTTTAAGTGATTAAAACAGCAAATTAAAATTTTGAAATGACTAATTTAGGATCTCAAATTAATTACCATATGTTTTAAAGTTAATTTCTAGGTGTCTGTAGCAAGTCATCTGCTTAGGAGGGGTAGTACTAAGTGACAAGAAATCCCCATTTCTTTGTGTGGGTTTTAATGGACATTCTCTTGCTTTCTTTGCTAATAAGACATCTCTCAAGTACATTAATTTTTTGTCTCCTATTTTGCATTCTAGATGAGTGTCATAAACCCAACTTTCAATGGCCTAAGTCATATCTGCACAAGAAAAATATTTTTAGTTATAGGTTTTTCTCACGTCTTAAAACACTAGGAATTCTGCCTTAGACCTCTGATTTTTCAAAAGGTGGCAGTAACTTTATTTACAGAATAGAAATTAATTTCCATGCCTCAGTTTCTTAAAACTAAAATGGTGGGATTTTAGCTACATGATCTCTAAAGTTTTTGCCAACTCTAAGATTCATTGAATCATATTAAAGATTGCAGGATGAGTGTGCGTCCATTGATTTTTGGCCTTTGGATCTGGTCTACCTGCCAAGAAATAATTATTTTCTTGGCAGCTTGTCATGAAAGGTCAGAGTTTCTTGGCATTTTTTCACCTGATCTTTTAATATTCATTCAAGCGTGGCTGTTTTTCTGTGGTCAGATTTGTGGTCTGTGAAGATGTACATTCTTTTGCAATTCCGTTTTCTAGGATTTTGAGTCTATTTTGACAATTTGTATTGAAACATATAAGAAGACTGGTTGATGGTGCAAGTGTCAAATTGTTTAGCCCTTCGTAGGAAATGGCAAAGAATCTAATGTACATTGAAAAGTTATGATGAAAATTTATGAGAGGCAAACTTTAGCTAAATGCCAAGTCTTTCTGACAACTAGAATCAGCCCAAAAGGAAACTAAATGCCTTGCGCAGTGTGAGTTCCCAATCAATGGGTGTATTCAGAGAGTAGTTGTATAGTTTTACCATGGAGATTTTCAAAACCTGTGACTGGTTGACCTTGTCTCAAGGCTTTTTTCTCATTTAAGTTGCTATGAGTGCCAAATAAAATATAATTATATTGATTTGGAAATTTGCTTGAGTAAGGATTCCGTGAAGAATTAGATTCAGAACAGCTGTCTTTCTCAGCTAATGCATAGGAAGGAAGTCCTGATATTTTACAATGATAAATTAGAGGCATTAAGCCTGAATTTCAACCCCAATCTGATAAGCATAAGCAAAAAAAAAGAGAGAGAGAGAAAAAGAGACACTTTGGAGGATGTTCATAGTTTTGCAGAATTGAATAAACAATTGAAATCAAGCTTTGGACAAAGATGGGAACCATGGCAGCCCTAAATCTCTCAAGCAGAATTTGTGGACTGTGAGTTGATGACTCAGTTTCAAAACCCTTCTATCCCTGGGTGTCTGTGTTCAGTATTCAAATTTCCAAGAAAAACTGATGGACCTACATCAAGTAATAATACTCCTATGGCCAAAGCAGAGAGTATGAGAGGAAGGTGGTAGGAGAGGAGCCCCTGCATACTGTGATGGCCAGCCCCACCAGAACCAAGGTCTAGGAAGAATATTGGTTAAGAGTGGTATCTTGAAGAAGGGATGGGTTAGGAGTTGCCCAAAGAAAGGTTACAAAAAGAATGGGATGGAGATGATGAGGGGTGCTAAGAACATAACACAGTGTAATTTTGTATTCTATTTCTTTCTCCCCACTGGTCCCTAATCTCATTGAAGTCAAAGATATATCTTGCTTGCTGTTAAATCTGCAGCCTCTACAGGAGTCATTGGCACATAGCTTTAGTGTAGCAAATATTCAATGATCAGACAAATGAGTAAATAACTAAATAAATTTAAGCGATATTCTTTTTCTGTTTACTTCCATTTCCCCTCCCTCCCTTCTCCTTTGTTCCTTCCTTTCTGGCTTTGTTCTAATATGTATTAATTATATAGTTATAGGTCATAAAGACAATGTAAACTCTTTCCCTTATTAAGTAAATATAATTATATACAGTGATATTTGAATGTTAGCTGTTTTGTTTGTATTCTCATAATAGTTGAACACAGCAGATGGACTATAAGACTCTTTGCCAAAAAGCCTTGGATCCTAAGGTGTTTTTACTGTTTCCCGTGTTTCTAAGGAAACTGTAATAATAAAGTTTCTCATCTTTTTAAGCTTGATGAAATCCAGTTAAAAAGTAGACCTAATCATAGTTTATAATGAGCTTTGAGAGATTTTTCTTATAGACTTGAAGAAAAAAAAAGAATCATAAGAAATTCCAAATGCTGTTAACGAGGTCAAAATTGTTGTTGAAATAGAAAATAACTGTCTTTTAAGAATTGCATATATGTCATGTTCATTGTATCCATGTTTGAGTAGATATCACCAGCTAGCCAGAGTTCTTTGCATTTTACGGGTACGTAATCTGTATAAATGCTTCCATATCAGTAACAAACATACCTAAAGAGTAGTCACCATACCGAGAAGATTGTGTTTGATGCACAGAGTCTAGAAGAAGTGGTAGCATCTTCCTTTAAAATGCATTTCTTTCTGTCGGCAAATGTACATAAAAGATAATAGCTCGTACTATTTCCAGTATTATGCATAAGTTCAAAGCATTTACAAGTCAGCAATTTTTAGACCCTACTTACACGTAGCTGTTTGGGAAGACTACGAGGCATTCAAGCTTTTTTATAGTTATATTATTATATAAAAACTATAAGAGTATAAATGACCTCACAGCTCAAGCAGGAAATTAACTAAACTATGAAACATTAATGTTTCCACATAAAATGAAATTTCAGTGATAGTAAGAATGCTACATTAGTGAACTATATAGCCCATTCTACTTTTAGAATATCATCAATGGCTATTTGATTTAATGGCTGTCATGTGTTTAGATTACTGCTGATTTATTCCAAACCCATTGTTATCAGGGAATAGAAGAAATTCATGCAGTAATCATTGGGAGGTTACCTTCTCTTAATGGAGAACTACCTATGCATTAAGCTACACAAGAAAAAAAATTGTCTTTCAGGGAAAATTGGATTATCTTCTGTCTGTACTTTTGGAATATATTCTTAGGAACAGGTAAGCTCAAAGCCATTAAGAAAACAAGCAACAAACAAACAAAAGGACAGACCCCAAAATGATAGATTTTCTGCTCACCTGGAATAGATCAATTTTGTAAGCACATGGAAGCACATCTAATGCAGGCAGAAATCAATGTGACTCCATGAGGAACACTTCTTGTGGGATTAATCTAATTTCCTTCTGTGCCAGTGTGACAGACTTAGTAGACCCATCTGAAGTCAAAATTTCAATATAACTTGACTTAGTGAGGCTTTCTTCTATTCTGAACTAGATCCCAGTTAACAACCTGGGAAATGTAAACCTTTCTACCAATGCACAAAGGGTGGGCCATAATTTTGGCCAGTGGGGATATTTCAAATAAACCCTAACCAAATTTACACCCAATATGTTTATGCATGATCTCACCAGCACTATCATAAAAACAATGAAGAACACCTAACTTGTTATTTAGCCCTTATTATGTGCCAGGCATTATTCTATGGCATTTATCTGTATTAACTCATGTATTCCAAATGAACAGCAGCTTTAGGTATTGCTTAAAGACATGGACTCCTGAACTTGGGTTCAAACACCAGCATTATCACATAGCTGTGTGGCCTTGCACAAGTTTTTCAGCCTCTCTGTGCCTAGGTTTCTTCATGTATAAAACGGGGATAATAATCCTTAGCCCCTAGAGTTTTTATGAGAATTAAATGAGTTATTGTTTATAAAATACTTTAACGGTGGCTGGCCCTCAGCCAATACTACAAACATTTTGTTAGATAACTAAAATGCAATTGGAACAATAAATTGTCAATTATGGAATAACGCTTACTAAGGAGTTGGCCAAAATATTGCTTTTAATGATGATCTTCACATAATGCCCAGTGATAGAAAATAATTGAGTAAGCAGGGTATAATAAAGCAGAAGTAGTACTGTGATCTCAGTGGGATGCTGTTTGAGCATATGTCAAGAACCCAGTGTTATAATTACTTAAAATAAACAGACACTAGATTGTGTTGATGGAAGCATATGAAAAACAGCACTGACACTGGGTTTAGTGCTTTCACCTCTTTTTTTTTTTTTTAAAGATTTTATTTATTTATGTGACAGAGAGACAGCCAGCGAGAGAGGGAACACAGCAGGGGGAGTGGGAGAGGAAGAAGCAGACTCATAGCGGAGGAGCCCGATGTGGGACTCGATCCCCGTACGCCGGGATCATGCCCTGAGCTGAAGGCAGACGCTTTAACGACTGCACTACCCAGGCGCCCCTCACCTCTTTTCAATAATTATAACCAATTTAATTTTCCTCTTCCTTTTATGCCCTCTCCCTCCCCTTCTTCTTCCTTTTTCCTTTTATTTAAAAAAATGGAGAAAAAGGATATTACCCAGAGGAAAACAACAGCAATATTTTTATTATTGAAAAACATGCTGGAGAAAAATGAGAGTTTAGACTGACGGATTATCTCTGTAGAGTATCTTCTCTTCTAAACAGAATTTTAAGGCATTCTTGTCATATGTCATCATTTAGACAAAGCAAGATGGCCTGTGTTTTTTGATTCACTGAACCTCTGTGACAGTTACGCTGGGCCGTCCACGCACGGAGAATGAAAACCAGACCCTGGTCCTGCCTTGGAAGTGTGTGTGACTCAGTGTGCTGTAAGAACTGTGCCGTTGTGAATCCTAGATAAATCATCACTATAGTGCTTCTCACTATTGCCTGTCCTTTCAATTATTATTTTATTTGGATTTCATACCTCTGATATTCCTTCCTTCTTTTTATGCTATCTCAACATATTTTTTCAAGTCAACTAACCTTCTTTGAGTGCCTCCTCAGTCCATGCTCTGTGCTTTTACACAATTTAATCCCCCAAATAGCTCTTTGATACAATTATCATGCTGCTCATTATTCAGTTGGGGAAACTGAGAGTCAGAAAATTTAACTCGCTTAAGGCTCTCCGACCAGATAGTGGTGGAGCTGAAATTCAAACCCTGGTTTGCTCTACAATCCGCCGATTTCTTCTGAGCCTCATGTTGAGTTGTACTGAAGGAGTAAACATGGAAAAGTGCCTCCAAATAGTGTTTGCTCTTTCATAGAATAATATAGACCACCCTAGGTGGTTTCTGTTTCTTCAAGTCATATATTCAAAGCTAAACAGATATGTATTTCTTTGTCCTTGACATTCTTTCCTCCTTTCCTTCTGAAGTTTCTCTTCTCTTGAACATTTTAAAGCACATTTCTGAATTGTTTCTTAATTTTAGGTTGTGTCCACGACTTCTTAATACTTCTCTGGGAGTATTTAGTTATGTCATTGGGGAGATGCTCACAGGAGGTTGACCTTTTTTCCTGACTCTTGAAGCAGGAAGTGCTTGTCTGGTCTTCTGCCTCCCAGGTATAGAGAAGGCTCCAGTGTACCACCTCACTACTGTTTCTTTCTCACAAAACAAAGCCAACAATGCTTCTTACCCTTTGTCTTCTAAGAGCCCGTAAAGGCCTAGTAGGCCGTGTTCATATTTTCAGTTTGAGTAGCCTCATTACTTGACTTATTTTAAGAGCAAATTTCTTGGGAGTCTACTGTTCCCTTTTTTCAGATTTTATGCATGTTTTGCATTTTCCTCTGTAATACAGAGATTTTTGCTGAAATATAAAAAAATAGGGTATTCTTCAAATCTTCAAGCAAATGCTCCTAACCAGATTAGGGTACCATGTTTTTTCCTGTGTATTTATGTATCCCGGCACTAGGATGGATGTTCTAAGGGATAGAAGTACCACACTCAGAAACACGGACCTCAAGATGAGCTATGTTTGATCTTAGAACCTGCACAATTGTATTATGGAAGCCCTTCTGAGAACACATGATGGTGTATAATTATAAAATATATAAGTGTGCCTATTCGTGTTTCATAAATACTTGGCATGGTTTGGGCGGATATAAAAAATAGACTATGAATTTGTTAAATAAGCCAATATAGTGCCCATATGTATACTCTTCTTTCAAAAAAGCAACATTTTTCCTGGCTAAGATTTTAATTTTGAGTTAATTTGAGATACTAGAACCATAATTATATCACTCACTTTTTAAGCAACAAACCTTTAAGCCTTTCTCATAGAGACTTCCTAAAGATTTATTTAGACTTTATAGTTAGATTTCCTTTTTATAGTTAGCCTTATTGCATGTCCAAATTTTTCACTCCTTTACCTCTTCTTTCCTATTTCCATGAGATCAGAATTCTTGCTTCTCCATGATGCCATTTAATTCTCAATATTATTATTATTTTAATGTTTTTTTATTATATTATATTAATCACCATACAGTACATCCTTGGTTTCTGATGTAAAGTTCGATGATTCATTAGTCAGGTATACAATACTATTTTCTAAACAGATCCCTTAAGCTTTCTCACTCCCCTGCAACTGGTGCCCCATTCCTCTCTCCCATGCAATTGAATGGAATACAATCTCTATCCTATTTATTTAAATGTATTACATGCACTTTTCATGGTTTTTCACTTTTGAATTGCAGTCACTCAAAGGGCATGGATGATTTCTGTTCACTTATGCGATAGACAAGAATAATATAAGTTGTGTTGACAAATAATGAACACAAGAAACATCTTTTCTGAGCTAAGCAACTTTACTATTAAAATGAGAGTAAAAAATACTGAAATTCTCTCAAAAATGATTTCAGAAATCTGCTTACTGAAAACATTGCATAATAATCACCTCTAAGGATTAATCTGATACCCTTGGAAATGTTGAAATTTTATGTTGGCATTTTGTTAAAGAATTTTCCATATTTCCACCAATAATTTTTCTACTAAGTGTGAAGGCTCTTGAAAGATCCTCTCCTTCATATACTGAGGAACATTGTAGCAAAGCAGTTAAAAGCAAACATCAGAGACAAACTGAAGGTATTAAATCCTGGTTTCACCACCTATCAGCTATGAGACCTTGAGCAAATTATTTAATCTTTCTGTGCCCTAGTTTCAGAGGATAATAACAATTCTTACACACAGGATTATTATGTGGATTACATTAGTGATATATGTTAAGAATATAGAACAGTGCCTAACACGTTGCAAGGGCTGGGTGCCTATTAATTAATATTGTTCTGTGATATTATTTTATTATCTCCTGAATTAAACTGTTAATAATACCCTAATTCTAGTGTCCCTTTATGCCTTGTGGCTTTTCTGTTTTCCTATAATCATCATCAATTTTTGCTTCTCTAACTTATGACTCATTATGAAATAAATGTCTCTCATCTCTAGTGTTGTAGTTCCTGTTTTCTCCTACAACATGTGAAATCAGTGAAAGCAGAGGGTGAGCTAAATATCCTAACTATCCTCTCCGAATTGCATTGATTAGTCTGTTGCATGGTGTTAGGTGCATTGCCAATTAGTAATTTCTTTCATCACCATCATCATCATCATAGTCATCACCATCACTTGATCATGATTATGATCTCATCGTATCTAACCTTTATTGAGTGCTTAAGACCTGTGAGGAGCTACTCTAAGTACTTTACATTTACTGAATCATTTAATCTTCACAAAAATCACATAAAGTAGGTAATAGTATCCTCACATATGTGGAAATGTGGAAGGAGTGTAGTTACTCTTCCTGCTTCTAAGTCTTACCTTTGCACTGACTCTGAGAACCATTATAGCTGAAACATTCCCTTATAGGTGATCTACTGTCCCTTCCCTGCTGAAGATGACACAAGGCCATTAAAGGATGATGCTATGTTCATCATTTCCCCCATGACAATTTTGAAGATTATTTTAGGAGACTGTGTGCAATACTTGAACATATGTATTAGTCTGACTGGTTTTGGCAGGCTCTAAGCATGTACCACATTAATTGTGACATAGAATGAGAATGAGTTGCTGTGTGGGGTTGTGTGTCCTGCCTCTTGGAATGATAAAATGGAGGAGCTCTAACTATAATAAATTGAAAAAAAAATGGCCTCCAGGATTGCTCTGTGGTAGGTGGGGCCAGCCTAGTGGGGTGGGAGGAGAAGGCTTGGCATTTCACAGAGACAGATGCTTGAATGGATTTTGCAGGTGGTTTTATGTTAGTTCATGGTGGGCTCATTGGCAGATCTTTCCCTTGGCTCTTTTAGTTCAATCCCGGCTTGAGAGGACGCTGTGTATCTCTGCTGGTGATATACATACAATGACCTTGCCAATATTTTACCAATTCACATTAGAATATATTTCTATTTTCATCTGATTTCAATGCAGCAGGTGTTTTTCTTTTAATTTAGATTCTTAGAAAGCCATGTTATGGATGAAATTTCCTTGATTGCTATTATGAGTCTGCCATTAAAATGCAGGTTAAGAATAGCTTCTTAGATATCTGTTCTTGTTGACTTATTTAAAAATCTCACATGCAATATTTTGGACTGAAATAATGAAAGCTGATACTTGCTGAGGAGTCAGAGTGTCAATGTTTCAGCAACTTTACCCGGATTATAGCTTTTAATTCTCACAATGGTCCAATGAGGCAGGAACTATAACAATCCCCATATTATCCCTGAGGAAAACAAGACATGGAGGGGTTAAACCTGATGCTACTCCGGAGGTAGCTGAGTAAGATACTGCCCCCAGGCTTCTGTCTCCAGAACCCATGTTCCTAACCTGACGCCACCTCCTTTCGGACAGCCATACTTTGGCAGGGGGCGTCACTGCACAGACTTTTCCTGTAGCTGTCAAGCACAAAATGAGCTAAAAGCTCTTTTACAGAGACATACAAAATTACAAGTTGAAGTTGTTTTTCTGTGTTTTCTGCTTTTTCCCAGCTTGAGAATAGGAGACCTAAGTTTTTATTTTAATTAGTAACATTGAAATACATTAAATAGATTCTGTGGCGGCAGCTGTGTATTCTCACTTTGACTTGAAAACTACATTCATTGATATCTTTTTAGTCTTTGGAAAGAAATCTATTGTCCATTATAGCTGCTACTGCTCTGAACCCTTTAGATAATTGTCCATGCAAGAGTCTGTTCTCTCTTCTTTGGGAGAATAACAATGGCATACTGTACTTCACAGGTGCAAAAACGAAATGATTTGCTCCATCATTTAGTTTGCTTAATTTACAGCTTTTTATGTTTAATTATGTCTATTGTTCATAGATTGGATATTGAGGATCCAACAAAGATGATATTTTGAATCAGCTTTATAATGTCATTGAGTAGGTCTTAAACTGCAGGATACTTAAATCTTTTCTCCAATTGCGACAGTTTGGATATCCTCAGGGGTTCCGAGCTGTCTTCAATTATGCCAGCTGTCTGAATGTGGAATGTAAAACTACTATTACAGTGGGGAATTAAATATTATTTGGCCCAATTTTACCTTTCTAGTCAAAAGTGAATAGCATGTGCCTGCATATGCAGTGAAAGTAGACAGATGTAGCATGTGCAAATATGCTGTGGGTACAATTTCCCTTTCAAAGCATTTATGATTTGGAGAGAACACCCATCTGCCACTAATAAGTTGAGTAACCTTGGGTGTGTTTCTTTACGTTTCTGGGTTTCTATTTCCTTAACTGTAAAATAAAAAGGTTATATAAATCTTTTGGAATCCATTTGGGATAGAATCATGAATGTTTTGTAACCTTGAGAATTTTGTTATTCTTACCTCTGTGCTGCTTCTGCTCCAGCATCCTGAAGAAGCCTCAGGTCAGCAGCCAGGTAGGGCACACCTCTTGACTCTACAGTTTCCCCAAGAATGGACATCCATAGGCAAATCACTGTCATCTCAAACTTCCTCCGACCTTGTTACCCTTAGAGATGCATGTTTCCTGAAAGCTTGTCCAGAAAACATTGAGAATGAAATTTATAAGAATTTGGGATTTTTCTTTAAAGATTTTATTTTTATTTATTTGAGAGAGAGAGAAAGCATGCACACACACAAGTGGGAAAGACAGAGGGACAGGCCAACTCCCCGCTGAGCACAGAGCCCCACGCCACACAGGGCTTGATCCCAGGACTCTGAAATCATGACCTGAGCTGAAGTCAGACGCTTAACCGACTGAGCCACCCAGGTGCCCCTGGGATTTTTCTTTTTGAGCCTGGGGCACAGTAAGCTTCCAGCGGATTCTTCAAGGTGTTGTTCTTATTTAGAATTGTTTCATATAACATTTTTAAGTAGGTGGCTTAGGTGCTATTCCTGGCTGTGAAGAATCGAGGGTTGGTGGTCACTTTTTTGAGCCCATAAAAACTGTTCTAGTTCATCTTTGAATGCCATCTTAGGTTATGCATAATTTATCCTACTATTCATTTTTACCACCATCCATAGGCATGGGAGACCTAGGGAATAGGGTTAAAGGAAACAAAATTTTAGGGGAGTAGGAAGACACTGTGGGACATTTATGATCAGAAGCCTACATCTGTTTTCAGTTAGTTATTGGGTATGACCATGCCTGGATCTGGCTGAATCCCAGAATGAATGAATTCTTTCATTCATCTAAAAACAAGAATTTGTTGTACACCTAGCTTGTGTCAGGCATTTTTCTAGACCTTGGGAACACTGATATGAATAAGACAGACAAAACCTTTGGCATCATAAGACTTTATATGCCAAGAAGAGTTCAGCACTGAGATGGGAGTTGACTTTCACCCAAGTATCACCTTTATGCCCACTTATGTAATTCTCCCCTCTAGTCTGCTTCCTTTTTGGTTGTTGGAATTCTATCTTGTCACAAAAAACAGATAGTACTAGGAAACAGTGAAGTATTAGTGTAATAGACTATGTGATTATATAGTGGCCTCTCACTTTGGGATCTGTGGCAAGGACTCTGAGATGGGAAGATGGGCATAAAGCTTCAGCATCAAGCACAGTGCTGACCTAAGGTAACCAGTAAATCATAAATAAGAAACGTTGGGTGAATTTTAATTTGGTCTGTCATCAGGTTTGGTCATGGTGAGGAGTGACTGGAAGAGAGGGAGGCATGTGTGGTTTTCTCCCAGTGCCATTCCTGGGGGGTGGGAGAGAAAGACTATCCATCTACTTGTATTTCAGAAAAGAGAAGACCTTGGAAGTAGGAGTAAATTTTTAGGCATAATGTACAAATCCCATATTCCTGTCATTTGGCAGTGTAAGGAAATTTGAACGGAAAGATTTCAAGTGAATTGTCAGAATTATACAGAAAGTTACTCAGAAGTTTTTGATGCTGAAGCGTTGAGGTGGTGAATTTAGCGTTCTCTGCTTTCTGGCTTTAAGAGGGCAGTCCTGAGCTTCTACCCAGAGGATCTCTAGTCCTTGCTTCCCCCCCCCCCTGGAAATATATTATGGGTCTCATGCTGCACAGTCTCCTGCTTATTCTCTGGCTGGATATTTTTTGAGTAAAACTTACGGATTCTCTCCCATCCCCACATTATCTCCTCATTTTCTAGGGGGCGAACAGTAAAAGGGTTAGAGAAGATAATCATTAAAAGTTCTTGGAGAGTGGTTCCTGCCTATCCAAAATTTGACCCTGCTGCTTTTTGGCATTATGTATGGGTGGGAAATCTCACTGTGTGCATCAGCTCCACTGGCCTTTGGGACAGTTCACTGCACACAACGTGGCACTAATATGACACTCTGCCCAGCACAGATGTGTCTAACCTGGTGTCTGTACACCTGAGAATTGGAAAGGTAATGTGCTCAGCATTCTATTATAAGCTTATTTCTCGAGGCACTTCAAAAGCCACTAATGAAAAAGGCTCCCCTGCCACCTGAGGCTTCCTTTTACTCTTTCATTGGTGTTCCGAGGTGATCAATAGGAAATACTCTCAAAACACTCTGTCTGAAGTTGAAACTATTGAACTCTGATAAGTTTCGGCAGTTCTGCACGACAGCATGCTCTTTAACTCCCGCTTGTAATCATGTTGGAAATGTACATGATCGAATTATTCATCCCTCAGTGCTATCCCTGTGAATATCTCATCCTCACTCATTCACTAGTCGAGGCCAGTTCTCTGTCAGGCACTGAGCAAAAATAAAAAATGTTTCCCAGGAGCTCATATTTTTGGAAAGGGACAGAAAAAACATTTGACATACAATATCACGAACACCGTAATAGAGTTATATACAGTGTATCATAGGATTATATGACACACCAATAAATATTCAAAGTGATTATCCTTTGTCATTAGGAAGTAGTTAAATGTTTCCAAGATTCTAGATGAAAAGGTTGGAATTTATCAAATTAATCATAGAAAGAGTTAATTCAAAATGTGTTAATTAAAGGGATATGTTTCAGTTCTAGAAACTGTCATTATTCAAAATATTTTATTTTCTAGAAATTTCTGATTAGTAAAAACTTATTTTGTTTGTACCCTCCTATAACCTCAGCATTTACAACAAGTCCTGGCACATAGTACAAGCTAACTAAATATCTAATGAATAAGTGAATGACCCTTAAATGAAAAAAAATCACGATCAGAATTTTATTACAAATTCATAGCAGAAATGACCACAGGGAGATTACAGTCAAGGGCTTAGCCTGTGCAGAGAACTAATAAGACCAAAGTCAGTTTCCTTCCTGGTATGAGCAAGTTGAATTTGTATCATGGAAGGCAGCAGGGAAAGATATTTGGGAGTTCAGTTGAAACAACCAGGTTCTGCCGGCCATAGATGAAATTTTAGAGAATTGGAAGGAACCACAGTAGTCTACAAAGAAATAAGAATAAGAGCTAAAATAGAAAAGAGCCAGAAAATGCTTTAAACCTTATCAGGAGACATCTTATATCTCAGTGCTCAGTCCATGCTTCCCTGTCTATACCACTTTCCAAAAAGCTGCCTACTGACAGGCATAGCTGCCTCAGTGGACTGATAATGTTTGGGCCACTTCCTTGTCCGTACCTGGTAAGATCTGGATGGACTCCTGATCCATGCACAACTAACCCATGCTTCTAGGCCTGACTTGGCATCAGAATTTGAGGTGTGTCTCTCTATGTAAGCAGAGGCTAAAACCATTAGCCGGGAAATGGAATTAGGAAAGTCATGGGTGAAGCTATGAGGGAGCAGAAGTCAGAAGGAAAAGAGCAGATTATACAGGATGAGAGGAGACTCCAAGTGAAAGAGACACCAATCAGCCCCAGAGAGACAAGAGGGACGGGTTGCCAAGTCACCTGAAGATTTTTTATTCCCTGTACCCATGTCTTTAGAATTCACCGCCCCACGATCCCGACACACTTAGACACCCACACACTAGATTTGTTCTGTGCAATCCATCCACAAAGCTGATTAAAATATTCAAACTGCTGATTTGTTGCTGTTGGAATATTAGGTGGAATTAATCAAGAGAATTGTGTAGGTCAGACCATTTCCATCGTTATATTTGGAAGAAAATTCAAATCTCTTCTTCTAACTGTCCCATATCTACTCCTGTTTGGATTAGGCGGCCTTCCAGAGCTATGCATTAAACTCGGTATATATCACTATCACAGCCATCAGTATAGCTTTAAAATGCTCTCTTAATAAGACTCTATGTCTGTATTCTCCACTAGAAGGGGGGCTTCTGGCAGTAAGGTTGTGAATCACTGATTTTTTGCCCACCACAGTGCCACAATAATGTCCAGCACTGAGTATGTTCTTGATACATGTTTGCTATTAAAAAACAAAATCTGTACCTGTGTGTAGAAAGGATACTCTTTGTTATTAAATATACTGATTTAAATTTTGAATCTTTTCCCGAATTAACCATATTTTTATGTAACCACTCAAAAGTGAATGGATAATATATGATGAGGTTACAGTGTGACCTGGTGATCTTATAACTGGATACAAAAGACAAGAAAAGAATACAATAATGAGTTGCAATTAAATTTAATTTTCATATCATTCCTGGACATTTTTTTGTACTGATAGTTGAAATATTATTGAGAAAAATTTCAATACTGAATACTGAAAGTATGCTGTTTAGATGCCTTGTACCATTCACTAATTCGTTTTGGAGTTTCCTTCCACACTAGGGCTTGATACTTGGATTTTACTGCTTCTGTTGTGACAGTGCTTTCTATGCTAGTGACTCAAAACAAAAGTCGTGTTAATCTTCAAAATAAATGAGGTTTTCACACAGTGATTGGATATGCAGAGGTGTGCTGTGCTCTAAGTAGAATTAGTTTCCAGTCAACCCCGCTGTTGTAATTATAGGGTCCTTAGAAAGGTTAGTGGAATATAGCCCCTAATCGCAAGCAGCATGCATTTGATGGCTCTCTTGATTTTTAGAAAACAGCTAGCTGTAGTTCTTCGTTCTTCTTTTCAATGTCAAATCTGACATATCTGCATTATGAGACATGTAGCTATTTTAGAGTAACTTCTATTATCCAGAGGAATTTGGCCTTCAAGTTTAGTCAAGAGAAGGACACATCATAATTAAACATTTTTATCCATAATTTTACGTAATTGTCTTTCTGTTGGGTACGTTCTTTCACTTACAAGAAACATTTATAATATGCGCTTATTTAATCCACAATTATAATATTTTGTAAAACTTTTAAATATGAATTATTTCAGTAATTGTTACTTTTTAAATTACATTTTCATGTATGTGGAAACAAACACTTTTAAATTCTTGGTCATTTTGACAACATTATTTGATTTAATTTTTTACCTAACTATTTCTGTTGAGGTAAATACAAATATAAACATTGGTAATGAATGGAGAATTTGGGGAGGGGGGTCTTTTATATGAGTAATAAATGTCTAGCTAACCGCTGGAACACTATGTATTAATATAAGAAAGAAAACCAAAATTACCTAATTAGTAATGAAGGAGAAGGAGGACAATAGGAACAGTGTTATGAATGGAGTATTAAACACTGAAGTTTTCAGTAATTGATTACACTATTTAATGTTAGCATTTAATCAGAAGGTGCTGGAACAAGTACATTTTTATTTTTAATGCTATGTATATTGCAGATGTGTCTCCAAATTGCAAATGTCTATATATCTCCATAAATGCTAATCATAAGGACAGGACACTTTTGAAAGTTATCCAAAGGTCTTTTTTCTATAAAACATTACAATAGTAAAAGTTTAATCTTCATTTAATTTTCCTACTTTCATTAGCAGATTTAGCTAATATGATAGATTTTTTTAAAAAAGTTGATTTGTTCAAGAAATGCTACTATCACTCTGTGATAGATATTGGAAATATTTTAAGATTGTTTCACAAGTTTAACAGCTCTCCCTTCATGTGCTTTTGCTGTTTTTTTAAATTCAATTATAGAAGAAACGTGTCAGAAGGAAAATGATTGAACTATAGGAAGCCCTCACAATAACTGCCATTTATTGAGGGCTTACCCTGTGCCAGGCACCCTATTAAATGGTTTACGTGCAGCAGGTTGTTTTGTCTTCTCCACAAACCTGTGAGATTGGTGCTATTATCCCCATTGCACAAAAGAGGTAACAGGTGTGGACAGTGTAAGCCTCTTGCCAAGATCACTTAGCTGGTAAATGGTGGATTGAGTATTTAAGCAGGTCTGTTTAATGACAAACCTCAGGCTTTTAAATACTATACTATATCTTAGGTACCTGCTTCATGATGATATTTTGAGGAAGATGAACGATATGATGAATTTGTGGTACTTCTCGGTGGATTAGAATTAGAAAATTTTAAGTATCATTAGAGTTTGAAAGAAAGTTCTGTAGAATTTTGAAATTAGTTTTGACTTCATATAAGCACTTATGTTTTTAAAATCTTTGTTCTGAAAAATTGGCTTTGGAGTTAATACAGTCTAATATAGTAAACTTACGTATATAGTATAACATGACATGCACTGTTAATTATTTTTCTAGATTCCTACTTACTGGAAATTTCTCGACTTCTTTTTTAGACAATTCAAGTACCATGAAAATTAGAGGTGATATCCCTGATTCTCAGAGTAAGATCCTTAAGTATTGTCTACTGTAAAGTCAGAATTAAAACTCATCTAGTTTTGGTGCTAGAGCAATTAAAAATATATATGTCAGTAATAATTTTCAAGCCAGCTCTCTATTAACTGAGGTGTTTGTTCACCAGACTCCTATTTATTATGTGTACCAGATATGTTAAGGTTTATTAAATTGCTACTTAACTATGGAACTTTATTTAGCCTCAGTTCAATAAAGTGGGTTTTTTTGTTTGTTTCTTTGTTTCTATATTATATAGTCATGCAGCCTTCCTTTTTTCTGCATCCATTGTTTTTGGTTTTGGTTTTGTTTTTTTCATATTCCCATTCCTAACTCCTCATCATAGAAGGTGGCAGAATCATCACCACCTATTCACAGTAGCGACTCATAAGAAATGAAAGGTCTTAATTTTTCTCATCTACAACGGAAAACTTCTAGTGTGACACCTCCTTTCTTTTGCCTTCCAGTCTCAGAGGAGGGACAATTCCTACTCACTTTCAGCTACCTGTGCACCTGGCATCTCTTCCTCTTCATCTCTGTCCACATCAAACAAGTACTCCTGTTATTTGGTTTCTTAAATATCTACTTCCAGCTTATAAATTTACTCAAGATTTCCTTCTCCTTAAATTCCTTCCCTCATCATTGCTTTCCCCTCAAGTTACTCTCTAATCTCTTCACTGCCCTTTAGTAGCAAAGTGTAGCGAAAGTGATCTGCAGTTTTCCTATCTAATTACCACCCACTCCTTCCTTAATCCTTTATTATCTGGCTTCTACCCACAGCACTGCAGTGAAATCATTCTTACAAAGGTCATCACTTCCCTTTAAATAGCCAAATCCAACTTCCTATTCTCTGTGCTCATTCTGCTCAACCACTTAGAAGCCTGTAGCGTTCCTACCCACCCAAGCCTTCCATATTTAATAAATGTTCCTTAAGTGCCCGTTATGTGCAAGGCTTTGGCTTTAGAAGATGGATTAAGGCCCATGTATGCCCACCTGGAGCCCCCATTTAAATGAGAGAGACCTATGCAAAAACAGTTACCACAGAGGGAGATGACAGCTTTAAAGTAACTGTTTGTCAAGTAAGACAGTAGGGCCAAGAGTGGGGAAATTCCACAGAGGAAGTGGCATCTGAAAGGATTGGTGGGTGGGAATTCCAGGCAGATTAAAAGGTACAAGGCAACACGGAGTTGAGAACCAGCACAGCATGTTTTGGAAATAGTGAGTGTGGTTCAAGCTTACAATGCCTGAGGATGAGATGGGAGTGAGTATAATGGGAAGTTGGAAACAGTTCAGGGCCAGATCACAGATTTGAAACTTTTTTCCCATTGCCCCTGTTCCTCCCATTTAATTCTTGTTTTCTTTGATTGACTCCCATTTTTTCAGGCTACCCCTCAAAAATTACTTTTCCATGATATGGCATCATTTTACACCCAGTCCCAGGGAATGTTATCTACTTCATGTCTTCGAGCATTCTGGTAGGCACATGCAGTTTACTGTCATCTATAAATCTCTGTCCCTGGCCTCTCCTCTGAACTACAGATGTGCGTTTTCATCTTTTGCTGTATGTCAGTTCACCTCATAACAAATATGGTCAAAGTCAAAGTATATTTAATCTTAAAACTTCTTATGTTTCTTTAGAATTCGTTGTCTCTTCAGGGAATTGCCACTGAGCGTTTGGTTACCAAGGAAAGAAGGTATTATGTGAGTTTTTCCTTCCTTCCTCTGGATAACCCTGATGAAAGGAAGAGAAAATTCTTTTCTACCCTTCAAAGTCTTCCAGCTGGACTAAAAATTAAATTTACATGAGACAGATTAATGGGAGAAAAAAAGAAAAGCAAAGTTTTATTGTGTGCACACGAAGGCTCAATTACGAAATTGAGACCTAAAGAAATTACCAAGCAGGCAGTTTTTATACTTTTTAGATAAAGAGGCTATAAACCTGTGAGGAATTGACAGGACAAAGAAAACTTAAGTTTGGGAGTTCAGTGAGTGAGGAATTCTAAACAGTATTTGGTCAGGGGTATTAAATTAGTAAAAAGTAACAAGAGTTTATATAGCCTTCTTGGCTCTAAATTTCCCATCTTTGGGATAGTACGTCTCTTCAACTCCTACTACAAGGGAGAGTATCTTTCACATGGGAGATTTATTTTCTGCTTTTAGGGGGACAGAGGAGGGTCCAAGTGTCCTTCTTGCATTGGCTGCCTCTTAAGTAACTTTTACTTTAAATCCCAATATGCCAAGTGGCACATTCTGGGGCAGCTTGCCCTTGGCCCCTGCACCTACATACAATCAGTATTCTACTAAAATACTTGCTGTGTCTAACTCATTTTTATACTCACCTAGTTCATGCCTTCATTACTTTGACCTAAACTGAGTATTTTAATGGTTATTTCACTATGTGGAGCTTCTTTGCCAATTTGTCTTTTATACCAGAATTAACAAATCAATTAGATTTACAAATAAATATAAATAATAGTTTAATAATATTAATAATAAATTTAATAATTTAAAATAATAATATTTATTTTATAAATAAATAAAATCCAGCTTTGCCATTCCAGTCCAGAGGAGCTTTACAATCTTGCTACAACAATCTTGCTTGCTGCCTCTTCCTGAAATCCCCTACATGACCACCCCTACTCTGTGGTCCATCAATTCACTAAATATGCTTGTGTGTTCCTCTGAGGATTCATTCAATATTATATGTCCATCTCCTCACCTCACTTCCACTTCATGAAATGAGCTCCCATTTTCTTCTAAGGCTCAGTGTTTTTAGGTCCTCTTCCGTGTACTTTATTGTGTAGCTCCAATGGAAACTAATTGGTCTTTGGTGCTTCCTTAGCATGATTTAAAGCTCTAATAATGTCCTTGTATTCTATTTTGTTTCTATTCTACCTAGATAAAGTAGTTAATTTATCTATTTATCTAATTGGATTTGATTTTTTAAAAGCACTTCAGATGTTTTTGCATCAATTTTTATTATTAGAATAATACTTTGTATTTGTTACTACTTGGACATTGTAGTGTGAGTTCAAGTCAACCTCCTGTTCAAGTTCTAGTGTTCTTTGTGTTGACCATAGGTATCTCAGTTGTTTGGAGATTAAGACTGTATGTGATGTATTTATTTGACTGTAAGTATCTGCAGGACAGGGATTTAGCCATATTTACAATCAATTACTCCCAGCAATGTTGGGCATATAATTATGTTCAAGTATTTGTTAGTTTAATACCTACATCTTTAACTGCCTTATAATTTTAATAACAATGGAGAGACGGCTTCTATGTAAACCATGCATATTTATAATCCCTTTGAATCTCCTTCCCTCTTTCCACCAAATGCATTTGATTTAGCTGACTCTACCACAGGCTCTCAAAAACTCTGGACTTTCTTTTGTCATCATATTCATTTCAGAATTTGTATTCCTATTTACCTGTTTACTTCAGAGCCGTCTTCATTAGACTATGAAGTCACTAAAGTCAGTAGTTGTTTTCAGTGTATGTGTGTCTGTGTGTGAGAACAATGAAAGATGATGTGGTTTATATCTCTATGAAATTCAGAACTGTTGTTGCTTAAGTGTAGTAATTTAAAAATACCTATAAAGCATAGCCCTTTTGCTAAATAATCACCCCACTCCATTTTTTTCTGATATTCTCATTTTATAAAAGATACAGGAATTTATGCGAGCAAGAGTCCAGGTTCACTGCCACTTTTGAAAACTTATATTAAATTTTAAGGGTCTCATTTTCATTTAATAAATAACAGAAATCCAAGATATGTGGCTTTTAGTAGTAAAAAATTGTCAATTAAATATTTTTTAACTTAGTAGGTTCTTTTTTATTTGAGTATAAAACTAATTTATTTGGGAATGAACTTTTTTTAGTGGAAAAAGGTATTCAGTTCTTCAAATGAGATATTTGTTACCAAATATGCATATGTTCCTTCACATTTTTCATCTTCTTTAGAATAAGTGGGGCCATGTGAATTGTCTAGCTAATTGTCTAGGCTGTGAGTGACCTTTGTCCCACTGTGGCCAGAGCATTTAAAAACTGTTGTGAGACTCTTGAGATCTCTTTTTCTCCTGTCACAGTGATTATGGAAGCTTCCTTTTCAGATTGTGGGGCCATAAGATGGACCCCTCTGAATCCCTGAATCGTTGCTTGAATTGATGTCTTCTTATAGAGCTGCTGGACCTGCAGCAGACTTAGAGTGAGCCACAGAGATTTTGAAGTTTATTACTGCAGCTCAATATAGCCTACCCTGATTAATACATGAACTTCAGGGCTAATCATGATACTCTGTAGGAAAGTTTTGGGCTGAGCCTCCGATTACAGAGGAGCAACAAATTTGTAACAAAGGTTAGTGCCAAAGGTATCACATCAGTCACCATGAGGGAGCATGGGAGGGAGTATAACTGGGATTCAGGGGTGCAAGAGCACCTGGCTTCAGAGGTCCCAAGCAGACCAGGTTCAGCTCTTCGCCACTGACGAAATCCAAAGGCAGAGAGACTGAGTGATGGTAAAACAAGAAAGGGATTTATTTCAGTGAAGCCAACACCAGGAAGACAGTGGATTAGTGTCTCAAAGGCTGTCTTCAAAGTGCTGAAAATCCTTCTAGGTTTATATAAGAAAAATGTGAGACAAAGGTCAGTGGGAACATGCAGGTGTGTAGTAAAGGTCAGGTGGATCATTGTCATGAGGTCAATCATGTGGGTCTTGCTGGCATCATGGCAGTCCTTATTGCTTGAGGGTGTAGTTTTAGTCTTATCCTGGGATGCTTTGCCCACTGGATCTTTTGCCTGAGTTAAAAGATAAGCTAGAAAGAACTTAATCAATTAGAAAGTGTTAGTATAAACTAAGGTCAAAATAAAAGTAGTTGAAGTCCTCTTCTAGGAGCAGGAGTTCAGGGATCAGGGAAGCCTGGAATAGTCTAAGAAAGAGAGTGTTAAGAGTGAGAGAAATGGGCACAGTCTGTGAACAAAGCAGGGATTCTGGAGGATTTTTCCAACTTGCCACTGCTTCATATCAGAGAAAGAGGTCAGCTTATTTGATGTGCTATTATAAAAGATGCTTAAGAATTGTTACCTTCGTGTAGAAGTATAGTCCTCACAGCCCAATATCTGTCTCCAGCAGTGCCAACAATAGATAGTTTGTGGGATAGCATGGCTCACCTATATCAGATGAGTATCGAGAGACTGGGATATATTCGTTCAATATTCTATGTTTATTTTACTTTATTGGTCCAATGTGAATTTTATCGTCACAATATTTCTTTAACTTAGAGTTTATACTACATGTTGATGAGTTGGATTTTATAAATTAATGAATTTATGGACAAATTAGTACTTTGTAGTAAAAAAATATCTTTTAGGGTTTTAGGGTCAATTCCACCTGACTATAGCTAGTAAGTATTTTCAGGCTTGACATTAAAGGTCTCGTGTCATTGTTTCCAATGCAAGAGTAGCCTCTCCAATGGTCTTGACAACTTGGTTTGATTACCATTTGGATGCAAACTGTAGATAATTAGAAACTGGATATTAAATTCCAGAAAATCTTAGGGGAAATTAAATAACCAGATAAACTTTTAAAACTGAACAATGTGCTTATTGACAAATAATTTAAAAGACATTATTTAACTCTAATATAAGTCATTCAGGCATCTCTAAATTCTGTTAGATAACTTGATGACTTCTGTAGTGGTAAACATATTTATTTTCTCAAAGCAAAAAAAAAAAATAATTCTTAAATGAAAAAAAATACACCACGAAATCTCACTATTTATAAAAGTGTAAGTCATGTTGTTATTACTAATAGTCCAAAACTTACCATTTCTATTCATTTCTTATCAGTGCGCTAGCAATTTGAAGATAGGATTTTTTTGTGATAAAAAAAATAGCATGATTATTTGGATGCTGTTCAGAATGCTTTTTAAGAGAAAGTACTATTCTAAAGATGCACTGTTTTATTTTTTAAAATAAAAATGGTAAAGATATTTGCAAAAATATCGACCATAGTCAATGTTCTGAAGAATGTAGACCTGGGAACATAAATGTTAAATGATAATGTTTGTACTACAGGGAATGGGAAATAAATGTAGGCCTTATTTATATCTTTATCATTCATTGAGGACCTCAGCTATGGGCCAGGCATTGGGCTAGGTGATGAAAGAACTGAGATAGCAACCATGGACACTAGAAACAGATTGTTCATATATAATTTCAGTAAGGTTTAGAGTATTTTCTGCCAAAGAACATGAAAGCTCTAAGGGAGGCTATAGGTTGTATATTTGTGATAACTAGGCCCAGGGTGAAGGTCAAGGAAAGCTCATTTAAGAGTTGCAACATCTCAGCTCAGCCTTAAGTATGAATAGTTCACGATGGGATTAAATGGATTCCATCCAAAGGAAAGCACTTTAGAAGAACTCTAAATGTCTAGTATGGCTGTAATGTAGGATGCAAGTAAAGTGATAGGAGGTGAGAATGAATATGTAAGCAAGGGCCAGACAGAGATGTAGACCCTTGTGCTTTCTGATAAACATTAAGGCCCTTATTTTGAAAACTTTAGGGAGGCATTAAATGCTGAAAAGCAGGGAAATGTCACAGTCAAATTTATGTTTTAGAAATTTCGTGTGGGCAGAATTAAGAAAGATATAAAAAGAGCAGTACGATTGTTTAGACAGACCAGTTGGGAAGCCAGTATTGTATAGACAAATAATAATGAGTACATAGACTATGAGAGCAGCTATGGGAATGGAAAATAAAGGATATATATACAAATATACAGATGGAAAAATCTCCTGAACTTCTGTGCTGGAAGAGAGATAAGTAGGGATGAGGAAGAGTCAGAGGAATTAGACTGGGATATTTGGGACTTATATGGGGATCATGGTGATGCTTTATAATGCAAGGAATTTGGAAGAAAAATATTTTGAGCAAAAGTGAGAGTTCAGTTTTGAGTTCATGTAGCCTTCAACATGCCTGTGGGATACCAGGTGGAGATGTACGGTGGACAGGTGTATATTAACAATATTAAAAAACAAAAAACAAAACAAAAAAAATTCAACTGCGTAAATTTGAAGATCTAATTGACTTTATTAAATAATTCATGAATCAGACAGCTTCCCATCTAACAAATGGGGGGTGGCTTGAGGAATTGTACAAAATGGAAGGTTTTATAGGAAGGAGGGTAAGACAATAAATTTATAAGCAAAAAAGTAAAAAAAAATAAAGGATTGTTCTAGGCATGGTCACTTTCCCTTAGAGGGAAGCCCAGGGAGTCTTTTTTTTTATGATTTTTTATTATATTATGTTAGTCACCATACAGTACATCCCCAGTTTCCAATGTAAGGCTCGACGATTCATTAGTTGCGTATAACACCCAGTGCACCATGCAATATGTGCCCTCCTTACTACCGATCAGCCCAGGGAGTCTTATCATGCAGATCACCTCATCTTCCTTTGAAGGATGGAGAAGGCCATGTGACAGACTAATTAGAATATTTCTGCCCACCAGAATATATCTGACTGATCAAGTGAGACTACATTTCTAGGGGAGGTTGAAACTGCAATTACATTACGTATTAAGCCCTGGTTTACTGACTTGTGTCCTTAACCAAAGCAATACCATTTTGTGTCTATGCTTTTTTAAATTTCTAAATGATCAGAGCATGTTAGAGTTATTTGAGCCAGAGAAAAAAATCTGAGAGTCATCCTTGTAGAAGGACAGTCAATTCAATGACTTTAGATTAATTTAAATTAGTTGCAATACTGAAAGAGGTCAAGAAATGTTCTTGAACCATACTGATTGGATTCAAATCTCAAATCCCCCAGTTACTAACTGTGTAACGTTAGAAAGTCAATTAATCTTTTAATATCTAAATTTCTTCATCAGTAAAATAGGTATGGTATAATAATAAAAACTTGTGAAGATTTAAGAGATAATATCTATAACATCCAAAAGTACTGTAAAATATTCAACAAGTATTAGCTGTATTCCTAAGGAGAGTGTGTAGAAGAGGAGAACTGGAGTTATAACCCCAAGAATATCATTATTTAAAGAATGAGCAGAGAAACAGTATGCCAAAAATACTGGCCTCAAAGCAAAGGCCAGAAAAATGGGAAAAACAGAAGGTAACTATGTCATACCATAGAGCACAAGGTGAAAGATAATTTCAAAAATAAGAAAATGATTAAGAAGGCTAAAGGATTTGGGAAATTCAGTATTATAAGCATATAGTATATCTACCAGATATGACAGCTAGAGGTCATCGGTGATTTTTTGGAAATAAAATAATTTTATTGGAAGGTGGAGACTAGAAACCAGAGTAAGGTATGTTGGGGAATGGATTAGAAAGGAAAGAGGAATGATAATTTTCAACTATTGCCTAATTCATTCCTTCAACATACATTTGTTGTAAACTTATGATGTTGAGAACATTGTGTCTGGGATACGGCCGTGAGGATAATTTAGTCCCCGCAGGCATGGAGCTTTTAGTCTGGCAGGAATGAAAGTCATTAAATAACTGCTTGCCCATTTAATTACAATTATAAATTTAATGTTATAAAGAAGAATTGCCTGGTGCCATGAGAGTGCGCACCCCAGGACCTGATCTAATCTTAGAGTTGGAGAATGCCTAACTTGAAGAAAACTTTAAGAGCTGAGCACTAAAAGGAATGTAGGAATTGGAATTAACTCTATACAGAAGCAAAAGGAGAGAATGCCAGGCAGAAAAAAATAGCTTGCACAATGGCTCTAAGAGAAGGAGCATGGCACATTTGAGGAACTGGAAGCAAGCCTGGGAACGGAGACAATGAGCCTGAGGAGGGGGTCGTACGAATCAGGGACAGGGTAGGCCAAATTATTCAGAATGTGATTGACTTAATGCCAAGAAATCGGTTTTCTGTCCTAAGATCAGTGAGGTGCAACTGAAGAATTTAAACAATAGAGTGACATGATCATATTGCATTTTGAGATGATCCCTTTGGCTGCATTTTGTAGAAAATATTGGAAGGAGGAAGGATAGAAGTAAGGAAGCCAGCTTAGAGGCAATTAAAGTATTCCAGGTGAGGGGTGATGGTGGATTGTACTGGGTGGTGGTGGGAGAACTGGGGAGAAGTTGGAGGATTCAAAGTGTATTTTAGGAGACAAAATCCATAGGACTTGGTGATTTACTGAGTAGGAGTGACGGGGGGGCAAGAAGTGTTAAGGATGACCTCCAGGTTTCTCACCAACACAACCAGTCAAGTTTTGAAAGTGGACCAGACTTTTGGAAGAAGATGGTGAATTCAGTTTCTGACAGAGTTTGAGGTGCCTCTATAATACACAAGTTGCATAGACAGTTTGACATACTGGTTTGGTAACTCTTCAGTTGTGAAGCTATAGGTGTTGATTAGATTGTCTTTGTGTAAAGGACAGATGAAGACCCTAAGACTAAGTCTTGAGAACCTGTGGGATTGGTTATTTTTGAGGAGATGTTGCAGTGAGTGAGACTTTGCCATAGAGGATAGAGGTGTAAGGTGAATACGATATTATAGTATTTTCATGAAGGAAAACACTGTAAACAGCAACATATGCCACTGTACAGTCAAGAAAGAGACCTGAAAACTACCCAATGACTAACAGCTTGGTAGACATTGTAATCATAGTGAAGATGAATTTGAAGTGTAGGGAAAAAGAAATCAGACTGGAATATATCCGGGAGTATTGTTAGAAGAAATTTGGCTGTGAAAGTCGGAGAAATTAAGTGGTAGTTATAGAAGGATGAATGGTGAAGGAAGTCATTTTTTAAAGATATGTTGTTGGTGTGTATATTGTTTTGTTAATTATCTTTTTTTTTTTAAAGATTTTATTTATTTATTCGACAGAGATAGAGACAGCCAGCGAGAGAGGGAACACAGCAGGGGGAGTGGGAGAGGAAGAAGCAGGCTCATAGCGGAAGAGCCTGATGTGGGGCTCGATCCCATAACACCGGGATCACGCCCTGAGCCGAAGGCAGACGCTTAACCGCTGTGCCACCCAGGCGCCCCTGTTTTGTTAATTATCTTGACTATTGTTGAACTAAGTTACACTGGCAGGGGTTAACCTGACCTTGATGGGAGTGGAGATCATTCCCACTAGCCTGGCCGAAGTGCAGAAGGCGATACCGTAGCGTTGTGCCTGTTCTCATTCTAATTTCAGCTCAGTGTATGTCTGTGGAAAGGGGGGAAAATCTACTGTATTCTCTCATGTTCCTTACAAGACAGCTTTCAGAAATATCCACAAACTGAAATGATTTAGATCTGCTATAATTCCCTCAGAAAAACATTTATGGAGGCTATTATTCTAATTTTTATTTGATGCATAGTGCCTTCTTCTCTAGCAGGAGAGCTCTGGCAGAACAGAGAGAACATCATACAACCTGAGTACTTAGCAGCTGTTTGATTTGGGGCAGGTTTCTTCTCTGAGCCCATTTTCTCACCTGTTAAGTGGGAATTATCATATCTGTCTTTCTGGGTTGTTTTAGTGATTAAATGAAATAATATTTATAAAATGTCAAGGTGAGTGCTATACACTAAATAAACGATATTTTTCCTCTTGTTTTCAAGACAATGCTTTTTGCACCAAACAAATTATTTCCTTTTTGTTTGTTTGAATTCAAATGTCAGTCTATGGTCTCTGTACTTTTCTTTTTGATTCTGTGTCATGATGATCAAAAACAAACGAATAATAAGACTAGTAGAAACAAGAAAAGGTGAGTGAAGCTTCATGAACTGCCAGACTGGTGATGGGGCTACAACTTCTCTCATAGCAAATTCACCAAGAATGTATTTGGTAGGGAGCTGCACCTACCAGATCTCTGGAGCTTGCATCAGTTTTCATCCTTGGTCCTTTCCTCTTCCCCAAACAATACCATATCCCTAATTTTCACCTATTTATGTACAATATATATACTTTTAAACACTACAAACTAGACAATAGCAATTTAGGCATGAGGGTTAGGACAGTGCACTAGTAAGCAGGACATCTTTTGTTAATTGTATTTTTTGGTTCCATTAAGTATCTTAAAATGTCAAAAACAAATCACTGCTGATTTTTAAAAGCTTAAAACACATGTTCTGAGAGAAGAAAATGTAATTTGTTTTTGATTGACATGATAATTTTATTTATAAATGAAGGGAAGAGCATATTTCCAACAAACATTTTGATAATTCTATTTAGATTTGTTGAAGCACTGTGTTGTTCTGTATTGTAACATCTAGAGCATTAGTTTTAATAATTTAACTTCAGCTGGATGCTTTCCACTGCTTTACTTAGGTACTTACATTATTAGAAAAAGCAGTGGTTTTTTAAAACATTTCTCCCCCACATAATTTTCTCCCATGAAGTCATTTTAAAATTAAGAAGAAAGAAACACTGAAGATCTAAATTTCTAAAGTTAAAAGAGGTTTTATAATTCATAAAAATATAAGGCATTAAATAATTTTTAATAAAATTTTAAAATTAGAACTTTAAAATGATAGGACTATCCTGTATTTGTATGATTTTTAAGGTTTAGAATACCTTTTTATCTACATTATCTAAACACCCTTTCCATAAACTCTGTGAGACTGACTTGGACAGCTATTATTTTTGACTTTCTCATTTTAACACATTTTAGTCTTCCATTATTTCCTTTTATCAGAAGCACAAAGCATGAGCTTTAACAATTAAAAAAAAAAGTACAACCAAGAATCCAAAAATTATAATGTGGGAGATGTAATATGCAATATTTCTATTTTAATATGCTATTTATGAATATTTCCCTAAAATTTAATATGCTGTTTATGAATATTTCCCTAAATTACTTCATTATATATATATATGTGGGTATATATATATCCATTATATACACATACCTTTATATATCCAATATATGTATATTATTTGAACATATACATCCTAGATCCCTTCTAGCCTGAACACAAAATAAGACACATTTATTTATATATCCAAATTATTAAAGCTTACCCTTCATTGTGCTAATTAAATCCCCTTGAATCACCCCTAAGCTCTTTTTGAGAGGTTTCTTTCTAGTTTTCTGCTTCATGTGTCCTCAATGTAGGTACTTCAGTATCTTTCTTATCTAGTTACATCAATGCTGCCTCCACTATCAGTGACCCCCAGAGGATTGCTTTCCTGGTATAGCTGTCTCTCATTGGTGACGCCTGATGGAAGCCGGCAACCAGGTGGGATGGGTGTGACTTTTTTCTTGGACGCTTCGAAAGTTTGCATAATGCTTTCCTGCTTCTTCACAACAAAACTGAAACTGAAGTTATAAACTTTAGTAAAATTGAGTCAGAGCCTTTAGAATAACATAAAAAAGAATAACCAGATATAACATCAACTGGTACTGGGAATGGTTTTTCTTGGGAGCCAGATGCTCCAACTTGTCCTCAGGTTTCTTCACTGTGCCTCTTTGTCTAGTTTCCACCTGGCCTCCCCTGGCAGGAGTCTGTTTTCCCCTTAATTTAAATAGTTTTCAAACATTTACTTGCCTTGGAGAATTGACCAAGCTGTCACCCCATTTATTACCAGCCATTGGGAAGAGATTAAGTAGCCCCCTTGCCTCCTCTAAACCCCATCACTTTGCTCATCTGGATTACCTTCTTTCTCTGATGGTTCTTTTCAGGGGAACTTCCTGGTCCATAGCTGTTTTAGGATGTGATCTGGTACCATGGCTCCAACATGATAATCTCGGGTCAAAATAACATTTTTCAAAGTCTTTATTGTTCAGTCTTTAGTAATACATGTACGGGAAAATAGCATTCTGATCCATGTTGTACATTACCCAACACTTCATTCCATTCACTGTGTAGAGGGAGGAGAATACCAGGACTGTACTTTCCCCCTTGCAGTTGTTTTATCTCCATTCCCACTATTCTTTACTAATTCTTGATATTCAGGTAGGAAGCTACCTATATCTAGAGTTTTAAGATTCAGGAGGAATATATCTAATATAATTTATGGAGGCTAGATTATTCCAAAAGATACACCAATTACATTACTAAGCAGAATGCTTTCCATCTCAGTCTGAAGTATCTGCATTTGATTTACCTCACTGTATTTAGGCCATCCCCAAAAGGACTATATATGAATATCAGAATAAAAAGTAGGGCCTCTAGTGTGTTCCCTCTGACAACAAAGGATTAGTTGGCTCTCAGTATAATTCTGTCAGTCTCTGTCCTAGAAGGCAGAAAGAAATGGTAACTTTTGCGCAAACTTTTCCCAACATTTACAAAGAAAGGTGTTAGTTTCAGCCTTTACCAGTCAGCACAATTTATTTCTTTTATAATTCTTAATTTTTCTGCTTTGAAGAGTTTCTAAATGGACATGTTTCTGTAAACATTATGCATTATATATATATATATATATATATATATGCACACATACATAATACATATATACATATACATATATATTTTTTCTTTGGGATATTCATATCACCCAAGTAACAAAACCTGAAAATGGTGATATAAATTTAATCATGCCACCTCTTTCTACAGTGAGCAAATCATTTAATAAAGAAAAATGTATTGAAGGCATAAAATGTAATGAAAGAAACTTCTAAAAGGAATTCCATGCCAGCAAATAAAATGTTTATTATTTTATTTTAGGGATTATATTTTTTCAATTTTTAACTATCAAAAAGCAAATACAAGTGTTCTGTCTCCTTAAAATAAGCCAAGGCTGAGCCAAGTTTTGTAACTATTTATAATACATATGATAATCATTCAATGTATATTTGGAAAGATTAAATTTCATCTGATGGCAGAATGATTATTGGATTAATCTTCAGATGTATTAAAAGAAATATTCACCTTCTGAGGGAATAATGTTGCATACTATGTGGAATCGTAGTTAATACTACAGATACTTCTCATCAGTCTTTGATAACCACTGGTTTATTTTTACATAAAAACATATACCTTTGTGCTATTTTATCCCTCACCAAGTGCACCATTTGCCTTATATATTTGAATGAATTTTTATTTCCAAATGTTTAAAAAACAAAAGTATGCCTTAAGATTTTCTTAGTATCACATAATTTTTTATTTAAAGATATTAGAAACTAAATTTTTAATGAAAAGTCAAACTAAAAAACAAACAAAAACTTTACTAAGATGTCTTTCCACAGTATAGTCTTTCAACCTAAAAATGAAAGAATTTCAATTATCTTTGGCATAACCAAAAGACCTTTTGTTACTTTTCCTTTGTTCTTATCTGCCACTTCAAAATTAGTCTATTTATTTATCAATGAAAATAAATAGCACAAGAAAAAGATTATTATACATTTGTGAACATGTATATATGTTTATTACATAAAAATTTCCTTGGGAGAGTTTTTTAAAAAACAAACTGTAGTTCTGTGATTTTTAGTGTGTTGTCAGTTTGAAGGGCGGAAATTGTTTTACCTATGAACGTATATTTCATTGTATTTTCTGAGTGAGCATGGTGCCCTGTGCACAGTAGTAGGCACCTTAAATATTTGTTGGTAATAATAGTGATGGGATCTGTTCATTTTACACCTTCCTATACCTAGATTCTTGTTCACTCTTATTCTATCTTATTTCAAGCTTCATTAAAGTTCATGAATATGACTCTGTCATGTCACTACCTTCCTCAAAGACTCCAGAGACTCTTCATTTTTTCTGAATTTATGTCAAATCTCAACATTGGTAGTATTTTTTTATTGGATAGTGGTTTTCTGTTTTCCCTCTTATAGCACATGTTTTCTTCATCAACCTCATATTCTGGGCAAATGGAATAACCTGTTTCATCATCTTATTCTCTGGAATCATTTTAAGTCCAGCTATACTGCTGCCATCTTCAGGGAGTGTCTGAATTTTTAAAGTAGGATTCAAACCATAACACTTAAGTCCCTACTGGACTATAAATATATTTGTTTCATTGCGTTTATCACAATTTAGAAACACAGCAGATGTTTGAGTTTGCTATCTATTTGGAATGAAAATCTTATTCAACAGAGTTACAATTCTACCTTTTAGAAAGGTACCAGAGATATTTGGTGGAAGAGCATGATTGGTTCGTTCCATAACATCAACTTATTGTGCAAACTTTCTAAATCAATTGTTAACTCACCAATTATGTATTTACTCTAGCTCTTTTTGAATTTGCTTCTACAGTTGTCACTTTGTTCTTTATTTTTCAAAATGATATTTCTTAATGGAATTCAGTTAATTGCAATTATAAGATAATATATAAAATGAATAGAAGAAAACGAATCCCACATTTTAAACAAAGTTATTATTTACACATGCAGAAAAGAAAAGCAAATAATTTCCTGTGAAGCATAATTTAAAAAGAATCTGTATGTCTTAAAGGTTTGAACTTTTGTGTTCTTGGTACTGAAAATTGCAAAGAAATCTAGAGAGAATTTTATAGAATACACATTATCTTAACCAAAAAGGAAGTACTTTTGTATCTAAGTATAATTTTCTTATCAAATTAATAAAACTATACATACATGTTAATCTTTCATTTTTCAGACTATTTTATACTACTTTTTAATCTATTTTTCATATATCTATATTGTATTGTGAGGCATGCTGCTGCTCAACATTCTAAAGTGAGTTTGGCAGAAATAAAGACTAAGGCCAAGGTTATCTAAATCCTTTGTGGTTCTCTGCACACTAAACATACTTATAATCCTGACTGCCATTTCTTCCAGATTTATTTAATCACAAAAGTTGTGAAGAATCTGATTACTGAGAAAGGCAGATGTAATAAAATATCACATTTTAAAAAGGTTTTTAACTTTTCACTGAAAAACTGTAAGCCAGATCTTTCTCCTTTTATGGCACTGGTGTAAGATACACTATAGGAGGATGAGACTGGGGTCAGAGATTGATATTAGCCCTAAAGATTATGAGTTTTACTGTTCCTTGGAGTCTGTTAGCTTTTTTTTTTCATTTCCTCCCCCCCTCCCTTCTTTTTTTCCTTCCTTCCTTTTCTTCTGTTCATTTTCTTAACAAACATTTATATCTCTTCACTTCCGACACAGGAAAAGAGAGGTCCGGTGAAAATCCAAATCATCTTTTTCTCTCCTTCTACTATAGATCATATATAATAAATGTGGATATAGAGTTTCTTTGAAGGAAGACATTCTCATGAGTATGAGAATCCAGAAGTAGTTTATTCATTTAAAATGAGGGTATCTAATCTTTTTCTCTTTCTAAGAGTAAAAAGTAGCTCCCCAGATGCAAATGAATAGTATTTGATGTCTTTAAGTTACTGCAAAATCCAGCGGTACCTAACTTACAGCTTCTTGAATATATGAAGCATGATGATATTTCTATGATGTTTAGAGGTACCATGCTCAATAAAAAGCTTAAAAAGGTATAATTGCTAAAAATGTTTTTGTAGTACAGTGCCCATTATTATTCGTACTTGTCAATTTTGATTACTTACATACAGAGCTAGATTTAAACCAATATGTAAGGTTATATTTGTTATTGGCCAACTCCTAACATTATTCTTTTTTTTGTCACTAGGCCATCTGTCCTATATCTCACTCCTGCAGACACCGTTTTTAGCTATATACTAAGAAATACTGATTGTAGTAATAAATCCTGGTTTCGGCCCAGCCCTGTTTATATGACTTTCTTTTGTTCATGTACTTTATTAAACAATCTTCTCTAAAACATAGGCTACACCCATGTCCCTTATTACACAGAAATCTTAGCATTGCATATATTTGTAAGTAGATGCTTAATAAATGTAATTGAAGATGTGAATGATGCTGCCGAGGATTTTAATCTTCTGGGAATCTTCAAATACAATGCAAATGCCCACAATCAATTTTTTCTATAACCTTATGACCAGTTCTAAGGATATTAAAATTTGCCTTCAGGACATTTTTGTTTAGGTTATTTCTTTCAATCATTTAAAATTATTTTTAAAGATTTGTTGATTTCTACTCTGATGCAAACCCATTCATTCACATATGAAAGTCTACAAAAAACAGTGCAGCATGAAAATACATTATGCTACAGCAGCAAAAGTCCTTGTATATCAACTATGTTCCTTCTCACAATGAAAATCAATTTGCCTGGAATCCTGTGTTTCAACAGACTCTTACAGAGCTGGAGTAGGAGGTAATTACAAAGACAAGGACCCTCTGTGGAAAAGACCTTGAATTGAGAGCCTGAACATTCACATCTATTCCTAGCTATGAGTGTATACCAATGAAGGAGAAGCTTCTGAAATTTGAAAGGAACACATATTCTGTATGAAATCTATAGCTTTGTTATATGTGAGGCTTTTGAAATAGATATACCTTACATGAACTTTAGTCTCTCAATATAGTTTTAATTTTTCCTTAAAAAATCTACTTTTGGGCATTAGTGGAAATTATTAAAGAAAAATATTTAAATCATTTAAATTATATAAGGGAAAAATAAAACTAAGCAAAGTGGCCAAAGGTCATAATAAGGTAATTTTTAAAAAAAAGTTATACTCTTAAGTTTTTATTATAAATAAAGCTTTTAAAAATAATTAAGTAGATATTAAGCTTTATGATTCGAATGGAATTACATTTCAATCAAAATTTATTTTATGGATACTACCTTGAATATATATAGCAGGTAATTTCATTAATAAATTCATAAAATATAAGTGGTATAGAACTGAGTGGCTTAACTTTATTGCTGATTTCTAATAAATATATTTAGTGTGTTTATAGATGATATATAGTGATATACAACCACATTGATCTAATCTTTATATATATGTTCTTAGTATATCCTATGTATGTTACCCAAAAGTAATTATCTGGTGAATTCTTCATATCTGCATTGTATGTTGACATTTCTATCCAAAGAATCTTCAAATATTCATGCATTTAAACAAAAGCATTAATTGGTTTTGTAAAAAAAAACAAAAAACTGATATTAGGGTAAATCATTAGCCAACTGTATCCTTGCAGAAGGAATAATTCTAGAAAGATGAGTAAATCCTAGATAGTTAAAGGTGTTATCCCTTAAGCCTGGATATACTTATTTTAAATACCATTGCTTGAAATCTTTTTGAATTACTTTCTTTTTTGCCTTCTTAAATAAATAATACTTTAAGCTTGATGCAAACATTTCTTATCAAATCAGAGTAATCTTCATGAACTTTGTTTACTGTGAATCACTAAAGTTTCAGCTACAGACAGTGATATAAATGGGATATAAAATGGAGCCATATGGATCTGATGCCCAAAACTTGCAGAAACAGCTTAATCATATTCTTTCTTGGTCACTGAAAATAATTAGTCATTCTGTGCACAGCCTTTGGAAACACATTGGCTCAACATGAATCCTAGACCTTCCACTTCCACAATTTATGGTGGCTTGGGAAAGGTTATTCACCTCTGCAAAATTTAGTTTTCTGAATGATGGACATAATAGTATCAACCTCATAAACTAGGTAAAGGAACAAATGAGGTGATCTGTGTAAATCACTTAAACTCACCCACTGACAATGTAATAAAAACTCAAATTGTGGCGATGCTCTACAAGCAGCAGATAGTGACAGCAGTGCAAAAATTAGAAAAGGACAAGTCAGAATAAATGAAGGTAAAAATTATATTAGGTGTTTAAAAGTCTATTTTCTTCTCTATATCCGGTTTTCTTATTTTATGATGCCAAACCATATATTGTTACCACGTGAATCTTTACTTCCGTTAGTGGTTCTCAACACTGCTATTTGATTACTAGTTTATACCTATTTTAATGATTTCTATTCCCTTCTAGATATATTCATTTTTTAGAAGTTACTTTTTAGAAAAAATTTATCTATCTGCCTACCTATCTATCTATCATCGATTTGAGAGAGAGAGAGCACACAGGAGAGGGAGAGGGAGAAACAGAATCCCTGCTGAAGAGGGAGGCTGATGTGGGGCTCCATCCCAGGACCCTGGGATCATGACCTGATCCAAAGGCAGCGGCTTAACCGCCTGAGCCATCCAGGTGCCTAGAAGTTACTTTTTTAAAAAAATGAAAAAGTGAGTCTTATTCACCAAGAAGGGACATTTAATCTTCTATTCAGCAAACAAGTCATGATACTTAGTAGCTCGTTCTTTCTATCTACTTTTTCCCCCTCTATTGTGCTTTTATTTCATTTATATTTTTTTTTCTAAAAGTTTGTACTCTTAGACCAATATCCCCTCTATTTCCGCACACCCCAGACCCTGGTAAACACCATTCTAGTCTCTGTATTAGTTGTGCTCTCTTAGATTCCACCTATCAGTGAAATCAAGCAGTATTTGTCTTTCTGTGTCTGACTTACTTCATTTAGCATAATTTTCTCTAGGTCCATCCATATATTTGCAAATGGCAGGATTTCCTTCTTTCTTATGACTAAATAATATTCCATTGTCTGTGTGTATATGTGTGTGCGTGTGTGTTTCACAGCTTCTTTATCTATTCATCCAAAGAAGAATATGTAGCTCATTACTATGTCTTGGTTATTGTGAATAATGCTGCAATGAACGTTAAGGATGGAGGTACCTCTTTGAGATCCTATTTTCACTTCCTTTGGATATATATCCAGAAGTGGGATTACTGGATGATGTAGTAGCTCTATGTTTAATTTTTTTAGGAACCTCCATACTGTTTTTATAGTGGCTGCACCAATTTACATTTCCACCAACAGCGCCCAGGAGTTCCCTTTTCTTCATATACTTGCCAACCCTTGTTATTGCTTGTGTTTTTGATAATAGCCATTCTAACGGGTGTGAGGTGATATCTTATTGTGGTTTTGATTTGCATTTCCTTGATGGTTAGTAATGAGCAATTTTTTATGTATCTCTGGGGCATGTGTATGTCTTCTCTGGAAAAAAAAAGTCTATTTGATTCATCTGCCCATTTTTAAATTGGATATATATTTTGCTATTGTGTTGTTTGAGTTATTTACATACTTTGGATATTAACCTCTTATTAGATATATAATTTGCAAATATTTTTCCCCATTCTATAAGTTGCTTTTTCATTTGTTAATGGTTTTCTTTACAGTATAGAAGCTTTTTAATTCGTTGTAGTCCCACTTGTTTATTCTTCCTCTTGTTGACTTTGCTTTTGGAGTCAAAATAAAAAATCATTAGTTAGACTGATGTCAAGGATCTTTCCCCCTTTGTTTTATTGTTTTGCACATGGCTGTTCAGTTCTCAGCACCATTTTTGAAGAAACTATCCAGTCTCCATTATGTATTCTTAGCTCCTCTGTTATAAATTAGTTGACCAGATATGCATGGGTTTATTTCTATTGTGTTCCATTAATCTATGTGTCTGTTTTTATGCCAATATCATACTGTTTTGACTACTCTAATTTTATAATCAATTGTGAAATCAAGAGGTATGATGCCTCCAACTTTGTTCTCATGATTGCTTTGACTATTCAGGGTCTTTTGTGGTTCAATACAAATTTTAGGACTTTTTAAAAATTTCTGTGAAAAGGGTGGCTGACTCAGTTGAGTGTCTGCCTTTGGCTAAGGTCATGATCCCAAAGGCCCAGGATCAAGTTCCACATCAGGCTCCTTGCTCAGCAGAGAGTCTGCTTATCCCTCTGACCCTCCCCCACTCTTGTGCGTTCTCTTTCTCAATAAATAAATAAAAACTTAAAAAAAAAAAGGGCTAGAGGAGTTAAGATGGCAGAGGAGTAGGGGACCCCTTTTTCAGCCAGTCCCTTGAGTAGAGCTGGATAGGTACCAGACCAGCCTGAACATCCACGGAATCAGCCTGAGATGCAGGAAGATACATCTGGATCTCTACAAATGAACATCTCCAGCGCTGAGTATTGAGGTACGAAGTGGGGAGCCATGAAACCATGCACAGATATCAGAAGATAAACAGAAGGGGGAGGGAGCCGCCGCGTTCGGGCGCCGGGAAGCGGCAGCCACTTGCACGGGGGAGCGGGCGGACTCATGGACGGCACCCGCGAGAGAACAGACTGAGACTGTGAGCTGGGGAACGCGCGCGACCAGACTGAAACTGAGCTCCAGTGCGCTCACTGGAACCAGACTGAGACCGGGAGCTCTGGGAGCGCACAGGGGTGGCTGGTGGCTGCGGTGTTAGAAGCACAAAGGACAGAGACGTGCCAGCCCTGGAAGTGAGGGCTGGGACGCCGGGTGTGGGGCACACATCCCGGGACGCTGCAGGGTGGAGCGGCACCAACAGAAACAGAGTTAAAGTGGCCAGAACATCAGTGGAGAACGGTCCGTGATCCCTATGTTCTGAGACAGAGGCTGAGATTCGGCCACTGCTGCTCTGACTCTCAGAAGAGGCACAGCAAACCTCCAGGGAAAGCCACTAGAGAACAAAACCCTGGAAAGACCGGCTCACAGCGTGCCCATCCCCATCCCCCCTCGCAGGGGACACGGAGACTCTACCCAAACAGGGTTGCCTGAGTATCGGTGCAGCAGGCCCCTCCCCCAGAAGGCAGACTGATAAATCAAGAAGCTCACATCCCTAAGATCCTTATAAAACAAGGGCGCACGGCCTGGGTCCCGGTCAATAAGTTGGGCTCTGGACAACCCCGCATCCTCTCCTCATCAGAATGACGAGAAGGAGAAATCTCCTCCAGCAAAGAAAAGACAATGAGTCTGTGGCCTCTGCCACAGAACTAATGGATATGGATATAACCAAATTATCAAAAATGGAATTCAGAGTAACATTGGTCAAGATGATGTGTAGATTTGAAAAAAGTATTAACAAAAATGTTAATGAGAATATAGAATCTCTAAGGGCAGAAATGAGAGTGAATCTGGCAGAAATTAAAAATTCTGTGAGCCAAATGCAGTCAAAACTAGAGGCTCTGACGGCCAGGGTGAATGAGGCAGAAGAACATATCAGCGAATTGGAGGATGGGTTAGTAGAAGAAAAAGCTAAAATAGAATCTGGACTCAAAAAAATCCACTCTCAGGAATGTAGGTTAGGGGAGATTACTAACTCAATGAAACGTTCCAATGTCAGAATCATCTGCATCCCCAAGGGGGTGGAGAAAAACAGAGGTCTAGAAGAGATATTTGAACAAATTGTAGCTGAAAACTTCCCTAATCTAGCAAGGGAAACAAACATTCGTGTCCAAGAGGCAGAGAGGACCCCTCCCAAGCTCAACCACGACAAACCTATGCCACGTCACATCATAGAGCAATTTGCAAATATTAGATCCAAGGATACAGTATTGAAAGCAGCCAGGACAAAGCAATTTCTCACGTACCAAGGCAAAGGTATCAGAATTACATCAGACCTGTCTACACAGACCTGGAATGAGAGAAAGGGTTGGGGGGGGCATTTTTAAAGCTCTTTCAGAGAAAAACATGCAGCCAAGGATCCTTTATCCAGCAAGGCTGTCATTCAGAATTGATGGAGAAATAAAGATCTTCCAGAATTGGCAGTCATTGATCAATTTCATAACCACGAAACCAGCCCTACAGGGGATATTAAGGGGGGTTCTATAAAGGTAAAAAGGCCCCAAGAGTGATACAGAACAGAAAGTCACAATCGATAGAAACAAAGACTTTACTGGAAACATGGCATCATTAAAATCATATCTCTCAATATCAGTCTCAATGTAAATGACCTAAATGCTCCCATAAAGTGCCACAGGGTTGCAGATTGAGTAAAAAGACATGACCCATCCATTTGCTGTCTACAAGAGACTCCTTTTGAACCTAAAGATACATTCGGACTGAAAGTAAAGGGATGGAATACCATCTTTCATGCCAACGGATTCAAAAGAAAGCTGTGGTAGCAATTCTCATATCAGACAGATTGGATTTTAAACTAAAGACTATAACCGGGGATGTGCTGTATGGTGACTAACATAATATAATAAAAAATCATTAAAAAAAAAATAAACTAAAGACTATAGTTAGAGACACAGAAGGGCACTATATTATTCTTAAAGGATGTATCTGACAAGTGGATATGACAATTATAAATATATATGCCCCCAACAGGGGAGCAGCAAGATACACAAGCCAACTCTTAACCAGAATAAAGAGACATATAGATAAAAATATGTTAATAGTAGGGGACCTCAACACTCCACTATCAGAAATAGACAGAACACCCATGCAAAAAATCGACAAAGAAACAAGGGCTTTGAATGCCATACTCGACGAGTTGGACCTCATAGATATATATAGAACACTACACCCCATGACCAAAGAATACTCATTCTATTCTAATGCCCATGGAACATTCTCAAGAATAGACCATGTTCCGGGACACAAAACAGGTCTCAACCGAAACCAAAAGACTGAAATTATTCCCTGCATATTCTCAGACCACAATGCTTTGAAATTGGAACTCAACCACAAGGAAAAATTTGGAAGAAACTCAAACACTTGTAGACTAAGAACCATCCTGCTCAGGAATGATTTGATAAACCAGGAAATCAAAAATCAATTTAAACAATTTATGGAGACCAATGAGAATGAAAACACAATGGTCCAAAACCTATGGGATACTGCAAAGGCAGTCCTAAGGGGAAAATATATAGCCATCCAAGCCTCACTCAAAAGAATAGAAAAATCTAAAATGCAGTTTTTATATTCTCACCTCAAGAAGCTAGAACAGCAACAGAGGGACAGGCCTAATCCACGCACGAGGAAGCAGTTGACCAAGATTAGAGCAGAAATCAATGGATTAGAAACCAGGAGTACAGTAGAGCAGATCAACAGGACTAGAAGCTGGTTCTTTGAGAGAATCAATAAAATTGACAGACCACTGACAAGGCTTATCCAAAAGAATAGAGAAAGGACCCAAATAAATAAAATTATGAATGAAAAAGGAGAGGTCACAACCAACACCAATGAAATTGGAAGGATTATTAGAAACTTTTGTCAACAGCGTTATGCCAATAAATTAAGCAATCTGGAAGAGATGGAGGCCTTCCTGGAAACCTATAAACTACCAAGACTGAAACAGGAAGAAATTGATTTTTTAAAAAGGCCAATTAATTATGAAGAGATTGAGTCAGTGATAAATAACCTTCCAAAAAACAAAACTCCAGGCCCGGACGGTTTTCCTGGGGAATTCTGCCAAACATTCTAAGAAATAATATCTATTCTCCTAAAGCTATTTCAAAAAATAGAAACAGAAGGAAAGCTACCAAACTCATACCAAACAAGGCCAATATTACCTTGATCCCCAAACCAGGCAAAGACCCCATCAAAAAGGAGAATTACAGACCAATTTCCCTAATGAATATGGACACCAAAATCCTCAACAAGATCCTGGCTAATAGACTCCAACAGTACATTAAAAGGATTATCCATCATGATCAAGTGGGATTCATCCCTGGGATGCAAGGGTGGTTCAACATTTGCAAATCAATTGGTGTCTTAGATTTTATCCAGAAAGAAAAATTCAAAAATCATATGATTCTCTCAATAGATGCAGAAAAAGCATTTGACAAAATACAGCATCTTTTCCTGATTAAAACCCTTCAGAGTGTAGGGATAGAGGGTACATTCCTCAATCTCATAAAAACCATCTATGAAAAGCCTACAGCAAATATCATTCTCAATGGGGAAAAACTGGAAGCCTTTCCCTTAAAATCAGGAACTCGACAAAGATGCCCACTCTGGCCACTATTATTCAACATAGTACTAGAAGTCCTTGCAACAGCAATCAGACAACAAAAAGGGATCAAAGGTATCCAAATCGGCAAAGAAGAAGTCAAACTGTCTCTCTTCGCAGATGACACGATACTCTATATGGAAAACCCAAAAGAAGCCACTCCCAAACTATTAGAAGTTATAGAGCAATTCAGTAATGTGGCGGGATAAAAAAAATCAATGCTCAGAAATCAGTTGCATTTCTGTACACGAATAATGAGACTGAAGAAAGAGAAATTAGGGAATCCATCCCATTTACAATAGCACCAAAAACCATATGTTACCTTGGAATTAACTTAACCAGAGATGTAAAGGACTTATATTCTAGAATCTATAAATCTCTCTTGAAACACACTGAGGAAGACACAAAAAGATGGAAAAATATTCCATGCTCACGGATCAGAAGAATTAACAATATTAAAATGTCCATGCTACCCGGAGCAATCTACACTTTCAATGCTATCCCGATCAAAATACCGATGATATTTTTCAAGGAACTGGAACAAATAGTCCTTAAATTTGTATGGAACCAGACAAGGCCCCGAATCGCCAAGGGACTGTTGAAAAGGAAAACCAAAGCTGTGGGCATCACAATGCCGGATTTCGAGCTGTACTCCAAAGCTTTGATCACAAAGACAGCATGGTACTGGCACAAAAACAGACACATAGACCAATGGAACAGAATAGAGAACACAGAAATGGACCCTCAGCTCTTTGGGCAACTAATCTTTGATAAAGCAGGAAAAAACATCCGGTGGAAAAAAGACAGTCTCTTCAATAAATGGTGCTGGGAAAATTGGACAGCTACATGCAAAAGAATGAAACTTGACCACTCTCTCACACCATACACAAAGATAAACTCCAAATGGACGAAAGACCTTGATGTGGGACAGGAATCCATCAAAATCCTGGGGGACAACATAGGCGGCAACTGCTACGACATCAGCCAAAGCAACCTTTTTCATGACACATCTCCAAAGGCAAGAGAAACAAAAGATAAAATGAACTTGTCGGACTTCATCAAGATAAAAAGCTTCTGCACAGCCAAGGAAACAGTCAAAAAAACTAAGAGGCGGCCCACGGAATGGAGAATATATTTTCAAATGATGCTACAGATAAAAGATTGGTATCCAAGATCTACAAAGAACTTCTCAAACTCAATACGTGAGAAACAAATAAACAAATCATAGAATGGGCAGAAGATATGAACAGACACTTTTCCAATGATGACATATAAATGGCCAACAGACACATGAAAAAACGTTCAAAATCATTAGCCATCAGGGAAATTCAAATCAAAACCACACTAAGATACCACCTTACACCAGTTAGAATGGCAAAAATGGACAAGGCAAGAAACAACAATTGCTGGGAGGATGTGGAGAAAGGGGATCCCTCCTACATTGTTGGTAGGAATGCAAGTTGGTACAGCCACTCTGGAAAACAGTGTGGAGGTCCCTCAAAAAGTTAAAATTGAGCTACCCTCTGACCCAGCCATTGCACTACTGGGTATTACTCCAAAGATACAGACATAGTGAAGAGAAGGGCCATATGCGCCCCAATATTCATAGCAGCATTGTCCACAAAATCTAAATCGTGGAAGAAGCCGAGATGCCCTTCAACAGATGACTGGATTAAAAAGTTGTGGTCCATATATACAACGGAATATTACTCAGCTATCAGAAAGAACGAGTTCTCAACATGTGCTGCAACATGGACGACACTGGAGGAGATAATGCTAAGTGAAATAAGTCAAGCAGAGAAAGACAATTATCATATGATTTCTCTCATCTATGGAACATAAGAACTAGGAAGATCGGTAGGGGAAGAAAGGGATAAAGAAAGGGGGGTAATCAGAAGGGGGAATGAAGCATGAGAGACAATGGACTCTGAGAAACAAACTGAGGGCTTCAGAGGGTGGGGGGAATGGGATAGACCAGTGATGGGTAGTAAGGAGGGCACATATTGCATGGTGCACTGGGTGTTATATGCAACTAATGAATCATTGAACTTTATATCAGAAACCAGGGATGTACTGTGTGGTGACTAACATAATATAATTTAAAAAATTAAAAAAAAAAAGGAAACTACATTTAAAAAAAAAATTCTGTGAAAAATCCCATTGGAATTTTGATAGGGATGCATTCAGTCTATAGATCACTTTAGGTAGTATGGACATTTTATCAATATTAATTCTTCCATTCCATGAGTGTAGAATATATTTTTGTTTTATTTGTGTCTTCCTCAATTTCTTTCATTAATGCCTCATTAGTTTTCAATATACAAATCTTTTACCTCCTTGGTTAAGTTTATTCCTAAGTGTTTTATTCTTTTTAATGCAATGTAAGTGAGATTATTTTCTTAATTTCTTTTTCTGATCCTTTGTTGTTAATGCATAGAAACACAACTGGTTTTTATAAATTGATTTTGTTTCCTGAAACTTCACTGATTTTGTTAGTCCTAATAGTTTTTTGGTAAAGTCTTTAGGGTTTTCTATATATAATATCATGCTATGTGCAAATTCAGACTTTACTTTTTTTCTTTCCAATTTGGATGCCATTTATTTATTTGTTTCTTTGCTTATTTTTCTTGCCTAATCACCGGCTAGAACTTCCAGGACTGTGTTGAAAAAATGTAGTGAGAGTGGGAATTCTTATCTTATTCCTGATCTTAGTGGAAAAGCTTTTGGCTTTTCGCCATTGAGTATGATGTTAGAGGTGGGCTTGTCATATATGGCCTTTATATGTTGAGGTATATCCCCTCTATACCCAATTTGCTGAGAGTTTTTATCATGAAAGGATGTTGAATTTCATTAAATGCTTTTTCTGCATCTATTGAGAAAATCATATGGTTTTTATTCATTTTGTTAATTTGGTGTGTCACATTGATTGATTTGCAGATGTTGAACCATTCTTGCATGAATTCCACTTGATCATGGTATGTGATCCTTTTAATAAACTATTGAATTTGGTTTGCTTGTATTTTGTTGAGGACTTTTGCATCAATTTTCATCAGGTGTATTGGTCTGTAATTTTCTTTTCTGATAGTAGGTTGTCTGATTTTGGTATCAGGTTATTGCTAGCCTTATAGAATGAATTTGGAAGTTTTCTCTCTTCTGTTCTTTGGAAGAGTTTGAGAAGGATTGGTATTCGTTCTTCTCTAAATATTTGATAGAATTCAGCAGTGAAGCCCTTCTAGCCCTGGACTTTACTTTGTTGGGAGGCTTTGATTACTAATTCAATTTCCTTACTAGTAATTAGTCTGTAAAAATTTTCTACTTTTTCACAATTCAGTCTTGGTAAGTTTGTGTGTTTCTGGGAATTTATCCATTCCTCTAGGTTGTCTAGTTTGTTGATATATAATTGTTTACCATAGTTTTTTATGATCTTTTATATTTGTGTGTTATCAGTTATAGTATCTCATTTCTGATTTCATTTATTCAAGTCTTCTTTCTTTTTTCCTGGTTAGTATAGCTAAGTGGTTTGTCTATGGTGATTTTATTTTTCTTATATTTAACTCTGAAAGAGTGTATTTCTTCCCCTACCCCACACCATCACTCTTCCCTATTACCACAGGTATTTCTGAGTTTGAGATCATTCTATTATCTAGTTAGGTGTTTGTTTGTTTTTGTGTAGCCAATATTTACTTTAAGTTTTCGTAATACAACATGGCATAAACATTTTAAATATTTTTGCTAAACTAAAGGTGGATTCATTTTATGACTAAAAAGATGGAAACAAAGAGGAGTAGAACAGGAGATGCTTTGCCATCACAGTGAGGCCAAGGTTAATTGTTTTATTTTTTTCCTTAGAGGTGAAAATCTGTTGGAGATATATGTCTCCTTTAGAGTCACTCAAGCATAAACAGAGGTAGAGATTCTCTAAATATAATTCAAAATTTACTGCAAGATATTTTCTGTCCCAAAGCATCTGCATTATTTTCTAGTATAGATACTTCATCCTTGTACTTGGCCACAGTTTCTGTCTTTAGAATCATTTTAAATTAGATAATTGGTGTGTGGTAGTGGTGATGTTCTGGTAGGTGGTGGTGGATGCATTCTCTACTAAAGTTCTTTGGCATGAAAGGATATAGGAAGACGTTAGAATTTGTTCTTACCCTTTTCTGTAGCATATTTTCCCATTATAAAGTTTACCCTGATGAGTTCAGGGCTGATGGGATTTCTGGTCAGAGATAGTCTAGGAGTACATCTTCACGTTAAACAGCAAGGAAGCAGCATGTTGATGGGGACAAAGGCAGTCCAAGGAAACAAAGCTAATTGTTGAAAGAAGCCGCCGTTCTGAAGATGTATGTTTGTCTTTAATAATTGTGCTGAGAATCAGCCCTAGTATTCATTTTTTTCAATGATTCATTTTTTTTTTCTTCTAGAGGATTTCTATCATCTTCGCTCATATGTGAGCAAATTGCAGGCTTAGTTTTATTTATTTCTAAATCTCTGGGGCTGGCACAGTGCCTGGCACATTGTGCCATAATATGTGATAATCTCGTGATAGATCGGTTTTGCCAAATGTGACTTCTACATGTTATATGCTTATTTTTTGAGGGGTTTTCATTTTTTTATATGCCACTTAAAATCTTTCTATCAGATATGCTCAAGTAACACATAAACACAAATTAGCAACCAGTATTTACAAATTTAAATTGGAAATTAGGAAGTACAAAAAGCTAAGGAATGTTTTTCCCCCCTTTTTCTGGTAGAGTTTAAGAGGTTATTCTAGAGGAAATGTCCTTTAATTTATAAAAATATTGTGCAATAATAGTAAATGCTAACTAGATTCTAGTTAGTTGACATCCCTCGCTGCCCTCAAGAAAGTTTATGTAACTTACATGCGTTTCCCAACATGTTGTGTTTGCTTCTCTGTAATGAACTCAAAGTTTTAGTTTATATCGTGAAAAGATTTTAGTCTTGATTTCCCTTCTTATGGTGATCATGTACAAAAATGTATCATAGTACATAAAACGGAAGGAAATATTTTGAGGATAAATTATAGGTGTTGTACAAACCATTTATTAAAAAATAAGGGGTAATAAAAAGTAACTGCAGATTTAAAAACAGCAAAGATGAGTTTCAATTCCAACTGAGGCAATTGTGGTGTGAATAAGCTGTTTATACGTCTATTTGTGAAGAGCTCTAATATAACGTAATTTATTTACCTCTTTAAGAAAAAAAGGAAGACACGTAAGTGAAGAATTCCATACCCAGTTTTTGGACAATAGGATTATGCCATGGCAGAAAAATGAAAAATTGGAAAGTAGCCAATTAGTGCTTTCAGTGTTTCACTGATCATTTTTAAACCTTCATCTCATTTTAGGACTGCCTCGCACCGTAGATATGCAGGGCTTACTTTTGTAAAACACAAAGCAAAGCAGACTGCTCATATAATGTGTCATAGCACCTGGTTTACTGGATGTTTCAATGGAGAAAAGTGTGAATCTGGAACACTGAGTTTAAGACTACATTTAATTTTTTTTAATCTAAGGTGTACAATATCAGAAAATTATATTAAAATAGTATTTTTTTTCAAAACTCAGCTATTAGCTAATGTCAGGCTTTTAGACAGGTAATTTAAGATAATATTTACCTTTAATAAACAATTCCTATATTCATTTTTTGAGGGATGATGCTCTTTATTATATGCTTGGGAAAATTAGATTGAAATAAGCACTTCTGTAAAATTATGAAAAGTTGACTTTTCAAATGCAAATACGTTGCACCTGATATTATTTAATATTATCATACATTTTATTCATATTTAAGAATAATTTTACTACTTCTTGCTTGCAATGTATGTTACTTTATTTTCTTTATTTTCAAAGATAAGAGATGGTACACAATGAAACTGTCCACAAGCCTCAGCCAATTAAGTTCTCCTATTATATAGATGGTAACATTGCAATAACATTGTACTAGGTAATATTACATTAATTTAATATATATAATTCATGAATGTAATACTTTTCTATTCTTTTTTTGCTAGTAGACCAGCATTTTAATTAAATACAGGTTCAAAATTTAGACATTAATTTCTGAAAAAGTGATTCAATTAAATAAAATCTAAGAAAAAATAAATGCATGCAATAGTATCAAATATAAATAATTGTATTCTAAGTCCGTAAGCTTTAAGTTATTTCTATTTAGTAGTTTTTGAGACATTTGGGGGCAACCATTTCACTCAGGATATACATCTTTTATTTTGTTGGTAACCTGAAAACAAACATACCTGAAGATGTCATCATCGTCTTCTTCTTTTTGCATATTGGTCATTTGTGTTTAGTTGAACCATGATTTCACATAGAAAATATAAATGGCATTCTGTTGCTTAATTCCACTAATTGCGTATAATTCTGAGGCTCTCTCAAAGACATGGAATTTCATTTTTGTTCTTAGTAAAACCATTGAACTCTAGCTTTATAAGCTTCACATAGTAAGGTCGGAGATTAATTTGTGGGCTTTTGCAGGTGGTCACATTTTGCATTATATTGTCTTAAAATAACATCTGTAGCCTCATCTTCATGTCCTCTCATCATCATTTCCATTTCATGCCCTCACCTGGCATTAAATATTTCTTTTCTGTGTAACCTATGTGAGAATCTATATGTTTTTACCCCCTGTGCTTTCTATCTAGAGATTTTTCTAGAAAAGGTAATTAGTAAACAATTGTCATTCAGCTGAACAATTAGCATATTTGAATCTAAAGTTTGTGTCTTTAGCAGGACAAATTATGGTCGAATAAATATAGGTGGTTCTTTGAGTATAGCAAATTTCCGCACATGCTCTGCAAGGTGCTTAGCTACCACCAATAACGAATGAGAAGCCTGTCTCTAAGCACTTGCAATGTCAGCAGGCATTGGCAGGGGTTCCAAGGGAGTCACTAATTCTAGGGAGCACTTCAAACCATGATCCTTACTCTAAACTTTTTGAGCCTGAAGGAACTTTTGCAATCTGCAGGAGTCTTTAGTCACTACTATAATCATGGTGTTTATTATGTTAATGCAGTGATAATTGTTAAGCTATCTAAAGCTGATATTTCTCTAGGATCAGTATGAATTATAAAATTTTAAAAATCACCCGTTTTTCTTTTTTATTTTTGCCCAGAGGAAATTGTTTTGGGGATTGAGGGTGGTAAGTATGTTCTACCTCCGTGTGTGTGTGTATGTGTAAAAAGAGACACATTTATCAAGATTTTTATCAAATATCCACAAATACCCATTGGGCAAATAATGTCACATTATGTAGCAAGATGAATTTTTACACTGACTTCCAAAACTAAGTTAATCTCTTCTGCTATTTCCTATCAGGGCATAAACATATCTAGGTATATGACTATTAAGTAAAAATAACATTGGCATATTACTTCCCTATGCAGATGAGGGGACTTGCTACAAGATATAGGATACCTGAACTTCAAATTTTTGACTACTGGCTCATCTGTCTGAAGTGTGTACTTTTATCTAAGAATTGTGTTGTCACAAGTACTAGAGAGCCATTTCAGGGGGGAAAAAAAACCCTTCTGATACATAAATGAAGCTACATTCTATAAGTATATAATGAACACATTGTGTTTTTATATCTGGAAATCTAACCAGCTTGTTTTTAGAAGCAAATAATGAGGATTTCAACCCTGCTTAAGAAAGGTCTTTACAGTTGTGTTTGGGTGTTACAAGTTAAATGTTTTAAAGGTGTCATTAGAAATTAAGTAATTGTTGTTTGGATCTGGTTTGCTTTCTTCGACAGCTGGGTTATAATTGGTTACATATGGGTAAAAAAAAAATCAACATCAGGCTAAATGTAACTTTGCATCTGACACAGGAATTCTTAAAGGAAACTAATTAATTGGCCATTTTGCCCTGTAAAGAAATGACTTTATATTGATATATTTGGTTTCATAGGTCAGGAATATGTCATTTAAAAATCTATATAAATGATAGTTAATAACACAATAACAGTATTCCCTGAATGCCTTTAAGTGGTGTCTCTGAGCCCAGCAGAGATTATTTTTATGACGAAAATCACCAAATCATGTATATTAACCAGAAAGTATTCAAAGTAATCCCACAGCAATCATAATTTTCTTTTAAATAAGAAAAAAAATCCACAAGTGAACCTCAAATTAGAACACATATAATAACTTGATAAGCTTTTAACTAAACCACAAAATAAAACCAAATGTTTTATAAAAACATTTAATAAAACAGGAGCATTGGCTATTTAGAGCACATATAAGTAAATATATTTGTCTTAAATCACATTGTGAATTAAAAAACAGAGGTCAGTGCAACTAATCAGAAGAATGTATGACTAATTAAACATATTTTCCTTAGTGTGATAAAGCAGTTAATAAAGTATTAATTAGATCTCTCATTACTTTGACTTTGTTTTAAGCCAATGTAATATATAATCTCTCCTAATGAAACAGCCTTGAGAGAGAAGGACCACATGGAAGGTACTATTAGTCTGATGGATGGACAGAGAGCTCCGGTGGGGGGAAGGGGGGGAAAGGAGGGGGAAAAGTAGAGTGAGAACATTTATAAAAGGTCTGTGTTTTGATCACAAACACTTACTGAAGCTGAAACATACATACAGTATGGATAAATAACACCTTAAAACCCAACTGTGCACCTCAGGGACCTGTGAGTTTTAATCCAGGAGGAAGTACCAATATTCCAATAGCCATTAGCCATTTTATACCCAACAGTGCATTTCACTAGGGCCAGGGATACACTGGTTCATTTCCTCACAACACTAAATGGTCTCCCTTAAAAAAAAAAAAAGATTTTATTTATTTATTTGAGAGAGAAAGAGTGAGAACACAAAGGGGGCAAGGGGCAGAGGGAGAAGCAGATTCCCCGCTAAGCAGGGAGCCCAACATGGGGCTCGATCCCAGGGCCCTGGGATCTTGACCTGAGCTGAAGGCAGACACTTCACCAAATGAGCCACCCAGGGGTCCCCACTAAATGGTCTCCTTTCACTCTCTTCTTGGTTTATATAGAATTGTGCCTAACTTAGAAGAAACAAGCTAAAGTACTTATGTCCTTTATGCATTACCAAAAGCATCGCAGGAACCGGGTTAAATCTAAACTCCGTCTATGTATTTTCTATATTGTTGACTAAAATGGGAAGATCGGAGTAGTTTTGGCACTTGAACTAGCTCATTTTGTTTGAGTCTCTGCTCTATTACAGAAAATAACAAGCCAGAAAGCAACCAGCCCGGATTAGTTTGTGTGCTGGTGCCAAAAGAGCTAATCAGAGTCCAGCATATGGGACATTTGAACAGGGAAATGGGTATTAAGTACCTGGTCTGTGTTTGGACTGTTTCTAAAGCATGTGGGTTTTCCTTGGTAATCTTAGAGTAGCTGGGAGGGGATACAACAGCTGTGACCACTCTACCTGTAAGTGGTCTAAATGACTCCCTTGGCCTTCCCACCTTGCCCACATGAAAATTCCTCTTTGGCTTCATGGATGCTTTTCCAAACTGCCTTAGAGCTATTTGATGAAGGCTTACTTCTGGATTTAGGAGTGGAATTGTTGCTGATGCACCACATTGAAATTCAGTGGAAACTTATTGAATATCTACTCTGCATTGGACAACATGTAGATTGTATTCATGGAGATTTAAAATGAAACGGTGGTTAAGAGCCATTCTGAAGCCAGATCACACAGGTTTGAATTACAGCTCTTGCCACTTTCAAGTGTAGAAAATGCAGTTAGACTGAGGCATCTATGTTTTATGTACTTCATTCTCCTCACCTGTAAAATGGGAAGTTTAATAGAAGTTACTATGATGTATACTGTTAAATGAATGAACACACATCTCTACATTTCGGAAAGTCTTGGACTTCTTCATTTTTTTCTCTACATTCTTTTCTTGGGTGATCTTATCTCATCCTTGTGACTTTAAATACTATCTATAATCTGATACTCCCAAATTTGTATCTCAATGTTTAGCTCTCACCTCTGAAATGTACATTCTTACACCCAGCTCATGCTGGAATCCTGATTTTATCCCCCCAACAAACCTGTTTTTTTGTAATTTTCCCTGAGTCAGTAAATGGTGACTCCATTCCTGCCAGTTGCACAGGCCATCACATTTGGAAATCATTTTTAGATCTTCTTTTCCCTTACACTGTCTACGTGATCTGTCAGCCGAATCTGTCATCTCTACATTTAAATTATATCCAGAATCTGAGCACTTCTCCCCATTTCTACTGCTAATTTCCTGGTCTAAGCCGCATCATCTCTCACCTTGACTGTTAACGGGTGCCTCCCACTAGCATCTATTTTTGTCCCCATTTAGTTTTTTTGAATGTAACAAAGTGATTCTTGTGAGTAAAATCATAATACTCCTCTGCTGGGAAAAACCAAAATCCTTGCCACAACTTCTAAGGCCCTACCTGAACCTCACCCCCTACACTGACCTCCCTGTTCTCGGCCCCTCCTACACTCTTTTTTCTCTCCTTCAGCCTCCATGACCTCCTTGCTCTTTTTTGGACATGTCAGGCATGCTTCTGCGTGTGGGTGTTTGCACTTTCCTATTTTCTCTACCTGGAGTGCTCTTCCTTCAGATAGAGCCATCTCCCACTCCCCGTATCAGGTCTGTGCACAAAGGTCACCTTCTCAGTGAGCAGTTCCCTGGCCACTCTATTAAAATTACCACCTAACCCCTAGCACTCTGAATTTTCTTCCCTGCTTTATTTTTCTCCATAACAATAACCACCAGTCTCATACTATATATTTACTTACCTGCTTATTTTCTCCAATAGAGTGTAAGTTCCAAGAGAGGAGGGATTTTTGCCTCTTCTGCTCACTGCTGTGTCCAGTAGTGCCTGGTACATATTAGGCATGTAATAAACGTGTGTTGTCTGGTTGAATGAATTTATTCTGTAAGGATTTCATGAGAACTGAATATAGAGCATTGGATTAGGTGATGCTTAGGATAAAGAGGGGATAAAAATTCTCTGTACCTTCAAGAAAATTAAAATATAAGTTAGGAAATGAAGTACACAAATATCTGCAGTGTAAGACAATATAAGTGGCATAAAAATTAGAAGTAAATGCTAAGGGAAATAAGGTGGGCTTCTTTGAGAAATTGGCCTTTAAGAATGGACCTTGAATATGTAATTGGATTTCAATCAGGAGTGATGAAATGAGAATTGAAGGATTGCTAAAACAGAAGGAATAGGAAGGAAATTTATGTAGAAATGGAAAAAGTAGGTTATGTAGAGAGAATAGTATCCATTTCAGTTTGAGAGGATTATGGATTATACACATGAAGGGAGTAGAAGATGGTGGTTATGTATGATGGACACTCCTTCACGTATAGTTCCTGACAATTAGAAGCTTCTGTGCACCCATTCCTTAAACAGGGGAAACTATTTGGTTTCCATGTTACTCACCCCCTTTTCTAACCTCTCCTTTGTCCGTAGCCAATAAAATCAGTAGTGGAAATAGGCCTATGAATTGCCTGGTGTGGGAAGCCCTGTCCTCTAAAAATAGTAGAGATCACTCAGGTGAATCAGGTTTTGTTTCTCGGGAACTTGAATGATGAAATAAGAAGACAATCAGACAAGAGCTATGGGAACATAATGGAAAGGTCACCAGGCAGAGAGAGACCATGAGGAAACATTAGTTAAACAGAGATTATAGATACTGAGAAATATAAAGAAGCTCAGATGAAGCAAATGTTTAGTGAATGTTTGAGAGGAAGCTCATTGAGGTGAGAAAATACTACACAGAATAAAGGGTAGCCTCACTGGGAGAAGGAGAACTGGTGAAAAACACGCCGAGAGAAGCCAGGACTTAGTGAATCCTAAGCCATGTTAATGAGGAGCATTAAAGTCTAGAAGATGCACAAACTCGTGCTCTTACTGCTTTGGAGCAACAAGATGAGAGCTACATGGATCTTGGATAATTTAAAGTTCATTTTCTTTGGTTCCTACGGGAGTCCCCTGCCTTATCAGCTTTGGAGCCTTATCATATATCCCCATCATTTAAGATTGCCCGAGTGAATTGCTGATACTGGCAACTCAAAGATCATTGTACAAACCATTTGCCCTCTTGTCATTTGCTTCTCCTTCTGACCTCTGATGTACCAGATGAAGTGGATTTGCTAGGTATCTTTCAAGGATCTCTATAGGAACGAAAATTATCTATGATTATTTTTTTTCCTGTTGGATGTTTACTTGTGTGTTTTCCATGTAGAACAGTATTCTCAGAAAGTAGCCCATTGTTATATTTTGACAGCTGGAGACAAAAACCTAGTTTGGTGAAAACATGCAACTGGCTTTTACTTTTTTTCCTCCTTTCATTTCCTTTGGTGCTTTTGTTTGAAGTTGTATGTCTTGTCCATGAAAGATGCTACCATCCTGGAAAGATGGGAATTTAATTGCTCTCATCAAACATGCTGCCTAATAAATTGCTTACTCTGGCAGAGAAAATTAGAAGTAGCTTTAATATGAGCAAAAGTCTTTTTAATAAGGCAGATTTTATATGATATAGATGTATATAACGAGATTTCCTTATATCACATGCCATCTGTCATTGAGTATTGGCATGATGGCTGCAGTTGATGTTATTATGTGCATAAATATAATGATAAATGGATCACGTTTTTTATGCGTGTACTATTTTCCAAATTTTCTTTTAAAGAAAAAATGTAAAATATTGTAATATTTTGACATAAATTTGTATTTATAAGGTAGAGGGATATTTTAATTCTACTTCATTTGTAATACTTACTTTTGCTTTCCTGGACCTAGTGATGCAAAGCAGGTCACTTAAATGCAATATTAAAATAAATTGAAATTTCTCCTCTCCGTTGTTTTCCTCATCTAGTCAAACATAATTCAAACTATTTCCTGCATTAGTAGAATTTATTTCTTTTCCTTTGGAGGAAGGTTTTGTTCCGTAAGGCAACACATTCTACTCAAATTTTTAAGTAAAAATGGTCTAGTTTAATATAATTTCACAGAACTAATTTTTTTCAAAAGGGTACTACTGAAGTCTGCTGCTTTGCTCTACATCAGGAAATATTTTCTTAGCATTAGGAGACAGTAGCAAAACTAACATTTAAAAAATGCCATAAGAAATCTAGGTACAGGGAAACTGCTTGAACAAAATCTGGAAAAACAAAGACAAAGAGAGTAGTCATTTGTCTTTGGCAAGTGAAACAGCATTGAAGTTATTGTCTCCTGCTTCTCTGCTGCACTGTTGCTTAAGTTTTCATAATATTTTTAAAGAAAATAGCAGGAAAAATGATATTAGCATAATCACCTAATGTTATAGCAATGTTACCTAGAAGACAGAGAGAAAGAACTGACATAATGGATCATGTAACAAGACATTCACAACCATCGGATGCAATAACTATTTCTAAACACATGCACACATATGTCAGAAGTTGCAAAAATGCAAAATTATTGGAAGTGGCACTTAGTTACATGCTGAAATTCCAATAAATGGGGGTATTACTATAGGAAGGAGGATTATTATCAGTAAACCAACATTTTCATTTTCCTGAGCTCTGAGTAAGGATCTTTTTTCCATTTGAAAAGTAAAGTAGAGGAATCCTCCACACAATACTTACTTCTCAGCTATGTAAATAATTGAACAAGTTTACAGTAATGTGCTGAAAATCCTCAATCACGATTATAATCTAAAAAGTTGACATTTTTCAAAAGTAATTAACATTAATAAATTACTAAAATCTTTCAATGTCAGAAATTTGCCCAATAATTACTATTGCATTTTCAAAATAATTTGTTGATTCTGGGACTATGCATATAAACTCCAAAGCAGTTTTTTATAAAATTAATTTTAAAATGTAAAAATTGTGTATATGTATTTATAGATGTGTGTAAATATGTGTATATATATGTTGAATGTGTAAGAATGTGAGTCTGCTGGTCTATTATGATAAAATGACTTCATGCATTTATTTATTCAATCATTTAATCATCCAACAGTGTCTATAGTGTCCCAGGTACTGTGCTAGCATATAATGATAAGTAAATCACACACCCTGATCTCAACCAACTTATATTCTAAAGGAGGTTCAACATAATTAAGAGACAAATACAGTATAATGAGGTAACAATTATATAGTATATTCATAGGACAGTATCCATTTGCAGTAAGAATACACATGGGTGGTGTTTGATGTTAGGGACCTAGTGAATTGGGTTCTTAGGCAGAGAGTATAAATGACCAGATCCAGTCATGTTGTGGACCAAACTAACATAAACTTTTGCCTCCACAAAAACAAACAAACAAACAGATAAATAACTTTTAAACAAAAAGGAAGTCTTTTTTTAAATTATTTTTAAAAAATAAAATTAAAGGGGAAGGGAAAACAGCACTTAAAACCAAAGCAGTAACAATGCTAGTTGCTGTAATAATGCAGTGCAGGGTTTTGGGGTTGGGGTTTGGAACATTGGTCCTGAAGCTAGGCCCTTGCAACTAGGCACTTAGGCTTTAATTGCCACGCAAGAATAAGAAACAATAGGTCCGCACAGAGCATGAATTTGAAGCTGAGATCTCCGCATAAAGCTATAAGCTATAAGCTAGAAGGGCTGAATCTTCCGTGGAACAGGGACTAAAATCCCCACCTACGAGGTCACAGAAAGAAATGAAAGGCATAACACTGCCCAGGGCTCTGAATGGAAAACAAAACAAAGCAAGAAAGAAAGAAAGAAGAAAAAACATGTTTCTATAAGAAATCAAAATTCGAAACTTGTTTCAGGTAGAGTATGATATACAAATTTCACTCTTTTCATAGTACAGGGATCTTTAAGTAGATACCGTAACATAAAAATTGATCTTAGGACAATGAAATCCTTTGGGTATCTGGCAGAAGAAAATGCAAATGTAAAATTGCTCTGCAGGAATACTTCCAACCCAGCTGTACACAGTCCCATAGAGAAAAACAATTCCCACTCAGAATGAGCCCTACGCCCACCCTACACCATTACAAAAGTCATCCACCTTGAGTGAGAGTTAGAAATCACAACAAATAGGACAGTCAGAATCCCTGAGAACTTGATTTAATAAGACAACCTGAAAAAAGACTGTAACATATGAATATAAGTTTAATGATGACAAGAATCTTGTCTGTTATATATTTTTTTCAAAGATTTTATTTATTTATTAGAGAGGGAGAGGGTTCATGAGCAGGGGGAGGAGCAGATGGAGAAGCAGACTCCTGGCTGAGCAGGGAGTCCCATATGGGCTCCATCCCAGGACCCTGGGATCATGACTTTAGACAAGGGCAGACACTTAACCAACAGAGCACCCGGGTGCCCCAGGGTTGTCTGTTATATTCCCTGTTGTATCCACTGTGCTGAGGATAATTCTAGAATTTGTTGAATGGACTAATATATTTAAAACAAGGAGTTTCAAAGGGAAATAGAATTTATTAAAAAAAAAAAAAAGACAAGGGCTCCTAGGTGGCTCAGTGTGTTGACATCCGACTCTTGATTTCGGCTCAGATTATTATCTCAAGGTCATGAGATGGAGTCCCATGATGCTCCTCACTCAGCAGGGAGTCTGCTTGAGATTTTCTCCCACCATCTCTGTCTGTTCCCCAGCTTGTGCATGTGTGTGCAGTCATGTGCACTCTCAAATAAATAAATAAATAAATATCTTTAAAAAACAGACAAGACAGAAAATGAACAGGCAAAATGGGGGGAAAAACCCCTAAGTGTTCTAGAAATGAAAATTTTATTTTATTTTTTTATTTTATTTTTTTAAACTTTATTTATGTGACAGAGAGACATCCAGCGAGAGAGGGAACACAGCAGGGGGAGTGGGAGAGGAAGAAGCAGACTCACAGCAGAGGAGCCCGATGTGGGACTCGATCCGGGAAAGCCGGGATCACGCCCTGAGCCGAAGGCAGACGCTTAACGACTATGCTACCCAGGCGCCCCCAGAAATGAAAATTTTAGATATTAAAATTTAAAAACATAAGATCAGGGGCGCCTGGGTGGCACAGTGGTTAAGCGTCTGCCTTCGGCTCAGGGCGTGATCCCGGCCTTACAGGATTGAGCCCCACATCAGGCTCCTCTGCTATGAGCCTGCTTCTTCCTCTCCCACTCCCCCTGCTTGTGTTCCCTCTCTTGCTGGCTGTCTCTATCTCTGTCGAATAAATAAATAAAATCTTTAAAAAATAAAAAATAAAAAAATAAAAAAATAAAAAATAAAAACATAAGATCAGGGGTATAGGGCAAATTTAAAGATAATTAAAATTTTCTTTAAATTTCCCAAGCTCAAGAAAAAAAGATCTGGGGGCAATTCCCCAAACGTGGCACACGTGAAGAAGAGGCAGAAAATATGGGAAAAAAATTAAAGATATGGAGAATGAAATGACAGAATTTACCCACCTGTTCATCTGAAATAGGATTTCTGGAAGGAGCTGAGAAAATGAGGAAGAAGTAATACTTAAGGAGCTAATAATTGAGACATTTCCAGAATTAATGAAATATATTAACCCTCAGATTGAAAACCAGAGTGAGTTTTGAGCATATAAAAGTCAATGTATAAATATCACAAACAAATGAATTATAACTTCTTGAACAATAGATTTTTTTTTAAGATTTTATTTATTCATTTGACAGAGATAGAGACAGCCAGTGAGAGAGGGAACACAAGCAGGGGGAGTGGGAGAGGAAGAATCAGGCTCATAGCGGAGGAGCCTGATATGGGGCTCGATCCCAGAACGCTGGAATCACGCTCTGAGCCGAAGGCAGATGCTTAACCGCTGTGCCACCCAGGCGCCCCTGAACAATAGATTTAAAAACAATATTGGAGGCTAGAAAACAAGAGAATGTTATCTTCAAAGTGCTGAGAGGAAATAATTGTCAGACTGGAATCCTAAAATAGAGTTGCTAAATTGTTGATGAAAATTGAGGTTAAAATGAAGACATTTTCAGAAAAACAAATACTGCAGAGGTTTCTATGAACAGACACTCTGAACAACCAAAGAACATACTTAACAAAGGAGAAATTGAAACCAGGTAGAAGAAATGCAAGACATATGAGCAATGGTGAGCAAAGAATTAGTAAGCATATAAGCAAATATTAATAATTAGCTCTAAAAATAACTGGGGCAGCTAAAATGGAGATGGAAATAAAATACAAGAGTATTGTTGGGGAAGATCTATACACAAGCATTCTCAGGTCTTTGTGCTAGGGAGGAGAGTAGAAATTTCATTAATGTTCTGTTTCGTTAAGATAAAATGTGAATGCAACTTAGAATATAAAAGTAATCAAAATATAAATGGATACAACTTTGAAGCTGATAGATGAACAATGGGGGAATTAAAAATCAATCAGGTCATTGATCAGAAAAAAGGTATAAAAAGTATAAATTAAAAGCAAAAAATACAGTCTAAACACACAAAGCTCTATATGTAAATAGCTGAAAGCCAGGGAAAGCAGTCACACTGGGAGCTACAAGTAGTTCAAGGTGGCTGAAGAGGAGATAGGCTGAGGTGTGAGGGGGAATGTAAGATGAGGCTAGAGAGGATATTGGGAGCCACAAAGCAATTGTCGTATTTCATACCAGAAGCTGCAAAAGTGTTTTAAGAGAAGTGGAGCAGCCAGACTTATGTGCACTGTACAACAGCATAGATGGACCTTGAAGGCGTTATGCTAAGTGAGATGAGCCAGACAGAGAATGACAAATCCTGTATGATCTTACCAACATGTAAATCTACAAAACCAGGTCTCGTAGAAACAGCAGAGGATGGTAGTTACCAGGGGCTGGGGTCAGGGGAATGGGGGAAGATATTAAATGGCGTAAAGGTGCAGCTAGAACATAGATGAGTCCTGGAGAGCTACTGCCCAGCAGAGTTATTGCAATCAGAAATACTTATTATAAACTTCAAAGTTGCTAAGAGACCAGATCTTTAATGTTCTCACCACACACACACACACACACACACACACACACACACACACACACACACACATTATAATTATGTAACATGATAGAGGTGTTGGCTAAGGTTATTGTGGTAATCATATCATAATAAATAAATGTATCAAATCAAAAGTTGTACACCTTAAACTCATACGATGTTTTATGTCAATTATATTTCGGTTAAAAAAAAAGGAAAGATGATTTTTCCTTCAGTGAACAATATGTGGGAAAGACAGACTTGAGCCCAGAACAGCAGTTAGGCTAATGAAACACACAAATGGCACGATATAAGGTGGGGGCAGTGGGAGTAAAGGCAGTGACAGACTGGAGAAATAAAGCTGAAAAATTGATATAATTTAGAAAAGTGTGTGAGTGGTGAAGGGGGAGAAGAAATAAAAGATGAAACCAAGGTTTCTGGCTTGGCTATTGGAGTGGTGACGAGGGCTGAGATTCACTGAGACACTGAATGGGTAATAGTTTTAATGGTTGTGAAGTCGTCAGAAGCTTAAAAAAGGCCATGTTGGGAGTATTTGCACTGCAGAAATTGGCAAAAGATACATTCAGGGTTGGTTTTTATTTGTGAGTGCTAGTTGACCAACACATAACTGAGATTTGGGTGTTGGTGTTTGAAGTACTGATTGGACGTCCAAATAGTGATGTTTAGTACATAATAGATTGAATGTGTCTGGAGTTCAGGAGAAAGGTAGTTTGGAGATAGAAAATTTGGTCTTAGGCATTTTGGGTAACCGAATTATTTATTTACTAACTCTATTTGTTTATATACTGGGAGAGAATATTCATAACCTGGATAATGATAACTTTTTAACATTCTTCAGAAAGGTGGACTGATTTTTGCCTGCCTTTGAAGTTTTTATTATGTATAGAACCAAATGGACTTTTCCGTCTATATAACATACTTAGGATGCATTTGGGCATCATTCTTCATTTTTAAAACATAGTGTATTTGAAAAAGCATTTCATTTTTCCTCAATGGGTGCTTCTGTTTCTTATTATCTCATTTAACAAAGTTAATTCTGTGATTGACTGCACCAGCTGTCAGTTTATTTTCTCTCAGGTCTAAATCCACCCTTCCTTTCCCCTGTTTTGACGTATTGGAGCTGGACCCTATAGACATCTTTCCTTTGTCAGATGATTCAGTGTTAGGTTTTGTCAACAGAGGAAGCTGGAGGGCAGTGTAAGTTATAGCAGAGGAAAGAGTGTGACTTCCTCTTAGCATGTGGGGATAGGTAGGTAAGACCCCTGTGGTGCTGGGCTTCAGGGAGTTTCTCCACTCAACTCCTGGAGACTTTCTGCAGCACCCCAATAGTTGTAGACTGACCCCCACCCATGCTGCCCAGCAGGTAGCTTCCTATGTACCAGCTCCAGGCCACAGTGTTCCAGTGAACCCTGAAGGCAACCCAGAGGGGGGCTTTCAGTGAACCAGCTCTGAGCCAGGATACCTGGGAAAAGGTTTTGGCCATCCGATGAGCTGCTGTCAAACCCTTCCCAACAAAGTGTGGGTATCAACTTTGTGGGGAGGTGATGGGAGAACTTAAAATTTGGCCCTTTCCTAGGTTTTCCTTGTTAGCCCTAGAGATAGAGCTTTCTCTCTAAATTTGCTATTCCTGTAGTTTTTAAAGAATTGTTTTACCCCTTTTATTTTTATTCTTTTAAAAGATTTTATTTGTTTATTTGACAGAGAGAGACAGCCAGCGAGAGAGGGAACACAAGCAGGGGGAGTGGGAGAGGAAGAAGCAGGCTCCTAGTGGAGAAGCCTGATGTGGGGCTCGATCCCAGAACGCCGGGATCACGCCCTGAGCCGAAGGCAGACGCTTAACGACTGAGCCACCCAGGCGCCCCGTGTTTTTGCCCCTTTTAGGCAATAACTACTTTTTACTAGTTAATAATCCTTTATACTAAAATTTTTCCTGTTTAACTTATCAGTGTAGTTTGTGTCCCTTCACTGTGACCCTGACTAATAAATGGACTACAGAAGTTAACTGGAAAGCAGAAATTTTCATAAGCAGAGAAATAAAACATTATCCTTTTGTAGGAAACAAAAATGATGATCTGACATCTGTTAAAATAATGGCGCCTTCACATGACATTTTTGCTGACTTTCATTTTTTAAAAAATTGTATTTTCAGAATTCTTGATCAGATTCTGTATCTGACTTTTAGATGTGGCATTGATTTCAGAAGCAATGGTCTATCTTTTTGTTCCAGCTAAGATATCTTTTAATTGTTCCACATAAGTCTACATAGTGTTCATCTCGCTAACTTAGATTTTCTGTAATACAACATAGTACTTCTCTCTCTCCTTTCATACTCTTCTAATGCTAGTCATCCTTTGTGGTATAGCTCATGCTATGGGGCCACCAATCTTTCTAGGCTTATCTACCCCTGCCCTTCTCAGATCATCTACTACTCCTTTATGTACCAGTTCCAATCTTAAGATCCATCTCAAATTCAACTTATTTAAAGATTTTGGTTTTGTTATTTTCCTGATGATTACAACCAAACATTAAATATTCCTTTCTTGAAATTCTGTGGAATTTCTCTCTTCACTCGTAGGGAAATTTTTTTTCTCCTTTTCTTCTCTTAATATTATTTTTTCTTTCATATACTTTAAAAAATGTTTTAACAACTGATTTTGATAAGAAAGATATACAGTAGATACTTGTTAAAATATAAGAAATGGATTAACAGTGAAGCCTGGGGTGAGAATAACTGAAAACTAAACATGATAAGTTGCCTTAACTGAGCATTAAATTTAGCTAAGAGTTCCTGGTTGGTGAATGAAAAAGGCAACATGATGAGCTTTGAGTTCATTTGTGTTTATTTCATATTTTTGGCCAGAAGTTGGATTCTTTGGGAAGGAGACAAATGTATATTCACATGCAGCAAGTTCTATAGAAAAAAATGAGAGAGGAGTGGGATTGGGCAAGAAGAGAAATTTGGCTGCACTGGAGTCACAAGAAGGACTCAGCTGACCCCTCAGGGGTGCTATGAAGCTGAGGTGGCCTTAAGAGACACCCCAGGTTGGGGAGAGATACTGGGACCTTGTTTGCTGGCACTGATGAGTTCTTGGGTGTGGTGTGCCCTGAGAAGGAAGTGTGTATTGGTGGAGGGACTGTTCAGCAGGGAGTACTCTTGGGAAGGCCAGCAGACAACCCTCCTAGCAACTGAGGGAATAAATTCTTCAGTCTTGAAAAGGGATCTGGGAGGCACAGGACAGAATTGCTAATATCTTATATTTTTTGCTTTTCAAAGACAAGAACTGTATAATCTCTCTTTAGTAGGAAGGACTGAGCTTTACAGAATTGTCCATCAGTACATTTGTGGATAGAAACAAAACCATATGCATGACCCTGGGAGTGTGGTATTAAGGGAAGATTAAAACATGGCTTCAGTTTTTACCAGCAGTTAGTGTCTGACCAGAAGACCCCTCCCCCCGCCAAAAAAAGTTAAAAAAAAGGAAGCTGTATAAATGAAAAGAAAATATAAGTAACAGTTTGATACAACAGCAGAACAGATGCCACAAGGAATTATATTACATGATTAATTGGCAAATGAGCCACGTTAAATCTATGCTGGAACAAATAAAAATAAATTACCAAATTAATGATATAGGCAATAGTTGTTGCACGAGTTTAGTTGGTGTGGAAAGTAAAGAAAACTGAGCAATTGGACATAGGCTGAAACACTTCCAAAAAAGGAATTTAGACTATGCCTTTCCAAATTCTATGAGTGTTTTAAGGTGTTGACAAAAGGATTGTGAAAACTTGGTGAGAACTTTTTGGGGGTGGTAACAATGGATTAGAGTAAGAAGAGACTGGAGCAAAGTCAAACCCTGATAGACAACTTCTAGAATCTAGGTGAGGTGGCAGAGGTGATGATGGAAGCAAGAAACCTCCTCTATAAAGATATCGCTAACTCTCTGCTCCAAGCTGATTCCTCCCCCTCTATCTGCCACAGGCCTCACTGCTTTACACATTTTGGTCTTTAATGATTTGCTATCATGTAGTCAGCATAAAAATAATAATTAAGAGTTGTAAAATTATTTATATTTTACAGAGTGCTTTCACTGCTCATCTGAGTCTTCCAAGCATGCAGGGAGCTGGGCAGGACAGGAATTTTTATCATCATTTTTAGATATGAAAGCTAAAGCCCAGTTGCATAATGTTATTATTCCCATCATTATAACTTCTTCAAGCTACAGAGTTTATTTCTATACTTACAGAACCTAGAATAGTGCCTTGAATATGAAAAGCAGTCAACAAATTTTAGTGGGATGAGTGGGAGCTTATATTTGAGCTCAGTCTCATAAAATTAGGTATTATAGATTATGCTGCCAACAGATGACTCCAAGTAATATTAAAGTTGACTTTTTCATTTTTTTTCTTCTGAACGAGAAAGATTTAGTTTTTGAATAGATGACAGCTTCATATGTTACTGTAGGTATAATATCATATTTGAGGGACCTTTGTCTCAATGTATTGAAAAATGTTACAGAATTTTCAGATAGAATGTGTTATAAGTATTTCTCTAAAATGAATATACCCCCAGTGAAGAATGTATACATATTTGGATATACTAACATAACCTGAACCAAATCACAGGAAAAAATATATAGAAGAGTAAAATTAAGTGTTGAATAATACATTAAGTTCATAATTTTTGATAATAGGTGATAGTAGGTGATTTTCTTAATTCAGTACGTCATTACTTTTTTAAAGATACTTTGAAAAGGAAAATATTCCATAATAATTTAGTATATAATAGAAGCAGCATTAAAATGTAGAAACAAATACTGAAATGAACTCTAATGTTACAGCTTTCCCAGTAATTTATTTTTTTTAACAATGGGAAAGTTGAAGGGGTCTTGACTAGATGATCTCTGAATTTTCTTTCAGATATTAAATATGTTTATTCAATTGTTGTCTAGTATTTAATGTGTAACTGTTACTGAAGACACAATGGAGAATAAAAAAAAACATTTGTGCTCCTGAATCTTAGATACCAGTATCAGGTATTTCACAGATTGTCATATCACAACTTGAAGTAGATACAGCTTGTACCACACAAAAAGCATGTTTATTTCAAAGAAAGCAGAACTAAAAAAAAAAAAAAGTTAGTCTAAGGTTCTAAAACATAGCCTATGTTTGAGGAAAAGTTAGTAATGTATTTTACTTGGGTACTAGTGGAATTTTTAGTTTCAGAAACCATGTGAGAAAAGAGTCTCAATAAAGATATGACAAAATCCAATTCCAAAGAGATATTAAGGAGGAAGAAAACAGAAAACTGATTATCAGTTGGTCCTTGGTGACTTCCAAGTAAAATTCAATAGAGTAGCCCACCAAAGCCAGATTGAAGGAATTTATGGTGTGGGTGGCTGGTAATAAAGGAGAGGCAGTGACATATGGGTAATGTTTAAATAAATATTTGTAGTTTAAAAACATGGGTAAAGATAGATAGTGGGGTGAATTACAGGGAATAAGAATGGGAGGAATGTTTTATGTTGATTTTAAAGGAGAACAGAGAATATTAGTAGACAAGCACATAGGAATAAGTTTGGGCAAGATAATGAAGTCAAGAGGCTATTGGATCAGTGCAAAGTTGGGTGATTAAGCTTGAGGAACATTGAAGTGAAAGAAAGAGGGAAGTATAGGTACAGAGAAACTTCAAGTTGAACATTTAGACTTTCCAAAATCCTGAAAAGTTTGGAATTGTTACTTTAAAGAACATGATGGGGATTCAAAACCATGAAAACAAAAGGAAAAAAGAATGGATGCTCAAGAGAGTGAGAAGATAAGCCACAGAGAGAAAATATTTGCGAAAGACACATCTAATAAAGGACTGTTTCCAAAATATAAAAGTAACTCTTAAAACTTAACAGTAAGAAAACTACTCGATTAAAAAAGGGGCCAAAGACTTCAACGGACACCTCAGCAAAGAAAATACGCATATGTCAAGAATGAAAAGTTCTTTCACATAATATATCATCATAGAAATGCAAATTAAAGCAATGAGGTATCACAACATACCGATTAAAATGGCCAAAATCCGGAACACTGACAGCCCCAAATGCTGGTGAGGATGTGGAACAGTGGAAACTCAGATTCATTGCTGGTGGGAATGCAAAAGGTACAGCCACTTTGAAAGACAGTTTGATGGTTTCTTACAGAATTCAACATACTCGTAGTATATAATCTATCATTCACACTCCCTGGTATTTACCCAACAAAGTTGAGCATTTATGTCTACACAAAAACTTGCACGTGGATAGTTATAGAAGCTTTATTAATAATTGTCAAACTTGGCAGCAACCAAGATGCCCTTCAGTAGGTGAATATGAATAAAGCATGGTACATCTGGACAATGGAATATTAGGATTAAAAAGAAATGACCTATCAAGCCATGAAAAAGACATGGAGGAAACTCAAATGTCTATTACTAAATGACAGAAGCCAATCTGAAAAGCCTACATACAGTGTCATTGCAATTATATGACATTCTGGAAAGGGCAAAAGTATGACAGTAAAAAGATCACTGGTTGCAAGGGGTGGGGGGCAGGGAAGGATAAGTAGGTGGAACACCGAGGATTTTTAGAGCAGTGAAAATATTCTATATGATACTGTAATGATGGATTTATGTCACTACACATTTGTCCAAACCCTTGTACAGCCAAAAGTGAATACTTATGTAAACAATGGAGTTTGAGTGACTTTGATGTGTCAGTGCAGGCTTATCAATTATAAAAGAAAAAAATGTACCACTCTGCTAAGGGATGTTAACAATGGGACAGGCTGTGATGTGTGGTTACAGGGGGGATATGGAAGATATCTGTACCTTCCTTTCAATTTTGCTGTGAACCTAAAGCTGCTCTAAAAGTAGTTTTTAAATATGACAAAATAATAATAGTAGGCACTCAATAAGTGAATGTTCTTTAAAAATAAAAAAAGAACTAGAAGGAAGGAAGGAAAGGAGAGAGGGAGAAGAGAAAGGAGAGTTGGGAGATGAAGGACAGACAGAGGGCAAGAAGTCAGGAGATTAGGAGGGTGATGGTCCAGGTCAAAGGTAGGCAAACTTTTCTGTAAAGAGCCAGAGAGTAAATATTTTAGAATTTGAGTGCCATGAACCCAGCTGCAGTTATCTCACTCTGCTTTGTAGTGCAAAAGCAGTTTTGGACAATATATAAGCCAATGGGTGGTAGTTTGTTCCAATAAAACTTTATTTACAAAAATAGGTGGCTGGTCAGATTTGACCTACAGGACTAGTTTGCTGGTGCTTGATCCAGATGATGCCAGAATCTGTTTGGTTCTGGATGAACCAAACTAGCATGGCTTTATGACTTTCCTAAATGTGAGAACAGGCATTGTGTATACATACACAGACATATACGTATGCATATGTATATATGTAAATGTTTATATGTATGTGTGTATATATGTTCATACATATATACACATACTAGAAGTCATCCAAAATCTCTAACTTCTTGAATTTGAGTAAGATCAGCCTGTCACAGACCCAGTTTTTCTGGGCCTTAGGTTCTCTTGGTCATTTCTGATTTTGAATTTTTGTTTCTACCGATACTTTTCTCTGTGTTTTGCACCCCTTTCTCTACCTCTGCCCCAGGGTTAGCCTAACTATGATTTACAGCTTCTTGTCCTTGTCTCCCCACACCTCATCTCCAAACCACAAATATAAAAACGTTGTATGGAATGCTACATTTCTTTTATTAAAGGTATGTGGGTCTCTGAGAGTCATCATATCATGAATTACATAGCAAACAACTTCAAACTTTACACTGATTTTATTTTATTTATTTTTTATTTTATTTTTTTTTAAGATTTTATTTATTTATTCGACAGAGATAGAGACAGCCAGCGAGAGAGGGAACACAAGCAGGGGGAGTGGGAGAGGAAGAAGCAGGCTCATAGCAGAGGAGCCCGATGTGGGGCTCGATCCCATAACGCCGGGATCACGCCCTGAGCCGAAGGCAGACACTTAACCGCTGTGCCACCCAGGCGCCCCAACACTGATTTTAGACATTCATATTCTTACAACGCCTTTCAGTCATCAGCCACCAGGAGAATCCCAGGTCAGTGGTCAACTGACCCACACAGAATTGTTTTTAAACTGATATTTATTTTTCTGTCTGTGTCCTTTTCTTTTTCTTACTCTCAGGCAAAATAACTGAGTGAATAGTGTGTCACAGGGAGATATTCAGCTATCTTTTTCATTATTTTCATTTCTACCAACATCCTTCTTCTAGAAATTCACCTTTTTACCTAAGAGACCTAATTTGTTCTAAGCAATATCAGTTTTGTGTGTCTTTGTTTGTTTGTTTGTTTTTTACTAGAGTCTGGATTGCTAGATCATCTCATTTATGTCACTCTGTGTGATTACAGCTCTGTATGGTTGGTATTGTCTTTCCCACTTAAAGAGATGACAGAAAGAATTGAGGAGGGTCAAGAGATACAGTCAAAATGAAGAGCAAAAGCAGGTTCTTTAGGAGTGCGTGAAGGGATTTAGAATTCAGTGTGTTTGGGATGTGGGCTTAATAATATTCTAGGTTAAGATGAGAGATGATGAATAACACCTGATTCACCTTCTATCACCTTCCCATAAATGTAATCATAGAAACCCTTGAATAGAGGCAATGTTTTAAGTTCATGGGGAGATAGGAACAATAATTAAGGCTCTTCTAGATCCCAGGAGACATTCCTTTAATAAAAATGCAGGTGATCCCTGAGATAGGATAGGCAAAGTGAATAACTTAAAAAAAAAAAAGTCTTTATGTGAGTTTGAACAAATCCCTATCTGCACTTTTGTGTTGATTTCAGTATGTGTAAAAAAGACAGTGGTTGGATCACTATCATTTAAGCTGGCCAGTAGTAAATACTGAATCAGAATATAAGCCCATTGGAAATTCAAATCAAAACCACTTTGAGATACCACCTTACACCAGTTAGAATGGCAAAAATGGACAAGGCGGGAAACAACAAATGTTGGAGAGGATGTGGAGAAAGGGGATCCCTCTTACACTGTTGATGGGAATGCAAGTTGGTACAGCCACTCTGGAAAACAGTGTGGAGGTCCCTTAAAAAGTTAAAAATTGAGCTACCCTATGATCCAGCAATTGCACTACTGGATATTTACCCCAAAGGTACAGACGTAGTGAAGAGAAGGGCCATATGCACCCCAATGTTCATAGCAGCATTGTCCACAATAGCTAAATCGTGGAAGGAGCCGAGATGCCCTTCAACAGATGACTGGATTAAGAAGTTGTGGTCCATATATACAATGGAATATTCCTCAGCCATCAGAAAGAACGAATACCCAACATTTGTAGCAACATGGACGGGACTGGAGGAGATTATGCTAAGTGAAATAAGTCAAGCAGAGAAAGACAATTATCATATGGTTTCACTCATTTATGGAACATAAGAAATAGCAGGGAGATCGGTAGGAGAAGGAAGGGAAGAATGAAGGGGGGGTAAACAGAATGAACCACGAGAGACTGTGGACTCTGGGAAATAAACTGAGGGTTTCGGTGTGGGGGGGGTCGGGATAGGCTTGTGATGGGTATTAAAGAGGGTATGTATTGCATGGTGCACTGGGTGTTATATGCAAATAATGAATCATGGAACATTGTATCAAAAACTGGGGATGTATTGTATGGTGACTAATATAACAAAATAAAAATTATTTAAAAAATTAAAAAAATAAATGAATAAATAATTAACATGCTTCTGCGTCTTCGACACAGCATTTATTGATAGCCCGTTCTGTGTTAATGTTTTATTCTTGCTGGAAAAAGCCTCTGTATACTCTACTGGTAAAATACATGTTGAACAACAACAACAAAAAAGAATATAAGCCCACTGGAATGTAAACCACATGAGCATAGGATATTTCGTACAGTGCTCTATTCCCTGGCACTAAGTAGATCCTGCATCCTAATTTATTGAATTACTTAATTTAGAGCATCCTCAGTTCTAAAATAATTGGAAGTTAATGGTATCTAACAACACTTTGTTAGAAGCATCAGGAAACAGTCTAAGTTAGCTTCCAGTCTCAGAGTGAGTTTGATTCCTGCATGATTGCCATGCATGTCCTGTCTGCTGTGCCCTTGGCATCATTATATCATAGCAAGGGGTTTTTTTGTATCATAACAAGGATTTTCTTTATTTTTAGTATGAATTGTTAAAGAGCTTTTAGAGAGAGCATTGAAGTAAAACCATGAAGTCACTGGGGCCATTTGGGCCTTTCCAGTCCTTTGAGGATCCTTTGGTAGGGGTGGGGTTGGCGTTTTACCCCGTCACCTGTGGCTGCAATTGTTTCCTCTGAATTCTTCAGTGTCTGTCACTACTTGCAGCTGTTTTCACATCCCTCAAAATATGAAACAAAGTCTCTACTCCTTGATTTCCCCAAATACCATCCACCCAAAGACATGAAGTAGGACAGAACTGAGTGATTGTATGGCTAAAACACATGTAGTAGTTTAAAATTCAATTGAATATTAAACCTACCTAGTTTTTAAAAGTTATTTGGACAGTGCTCTTTTTTTCTCCTCCCACATTTTCACTTTTTCTCTCCTGTTTGTATGCATCAAACTGGCTTGTTGCTGGACTTCCCAGTCACTGTAAACCTCCCTCTACATCTCTTCTTCCTGCTTCACTCGTCTCTGTCTCCAACCTGCTTTACTCCTTCTTAAGTGGAGTAGTGTGTCTTTCTTTTGTCTCAACATATCCTCGGGGCAACAAAGTTCAGTGTTTAAGTGTGTGAGCTCTGGACTGAGTGCTCGTTGGTACTCACCCTCTTCTGCTTTTTATTAGCCATGTGGCCCTAGGTAATTTACTTTACTTTTCTGTGTCCTGATTTCATTTCTTACATGTTTTTGCAGGAATACAATGAATTAATAAATGTAAAGCACCTAGAAAAGTATAGTAAGGTAGAAAGTTCTCATTAAATGTTAATTATTAGTATTTTCTTGCTTCAAGGATTCTCTTCTTAAAAGAAAAAAAAAAGAAACGAAAACATTTTTTAAAAAGTACCCTATCAGTGTTTCACTAAACAGAGATAAATATGCTCACCACGAGGAATTCAATGGTCAATATTAAAGTAAAATTATTTCCTCCCTGCTAAAGAAAACATATTGTAGTTCTTTAATCTAAAACTAGAAGCCGTCATACCCTCATTTTGATCAGTTGTTTTTCTCTCCAACTATGGAAAGTGATCATGATACTTTTATTTTTTATGGTGAGTTCACTGTTTTTTAGATATGCTATGGTATAATTTTGTAGCATCACTTCTGTTGGAAAAATGTAACTTCTAGGATTTTAGTAGTAACTGAATAGAATAAGGATTCTTTTTGCAATTCTGCTAACAATGATTAAGGCACCAGACAATACCTCTTAAGTACAAATTATTTCATGCTTTTTCTCATTTAAAAAATTGAATGATATGGATTCTCAGAGGGGAAGATTCAATGAATGATAGATTCTTTTTTAGAGATGAAGTATAACCTCAGATAATACAGTATATCTCCCTACATTTTAACAATGAAGACTTTGTGCCCATTTAGTTAGATGACTTGAAGAGAGTCTTGAGTCTCAATAACAGGGTTGGAGCCAAGCAACTCTAAATACTACTATTCCTGCACTCTTCCCTGTTGGTGTTAGCATAACTCTAGAATAAAATTCAACATCAGTAGTGTTTACCTTGAATCAGCATAGAAAAAACAACTGTTTTCATACTTCTTTCAAGGTGAATGGTCAACAATAATGTGGATTCATCACTTATGTGAATTGTTAAGTGAGTCACACCACATTGATTTAAGCCTAATCAAAGAAGATTATCTTTAAGGGTAAGATTGACATCTTTGTATCTCCTATATTCTCTTTTATTTTCTTATACTAGGATCTTACACAGCTCTCAGTCTACTTGTTGAAAACATTCTACTATTGAATTCATTTACGTAATAGATTCCAAAATATTTTAATATATTAACTTTGTTTTAGCCAGCATATCAGACACAATCCCTGGTCTCAAAGACCTTAACTAGTCAACTGAAAATAATGGATGTGAAATAGACATAAGAGGGCAAATAATCAACAAATACATCATCAGTGTCAATTGGACAGAAATTTCTGCTCTCAGAAATTTCATGAATTTGAATGTGCTCACGTCAAGCCAAGGTGGATAGAGTAGTCGGCTTGGCTGGCTTAATCAGAGCTAGCAGGTGAATATTTTGTTAAAAGTTTGAAGGAAGTGGTTAGAAGTTTGTGCTTCTGGATAAGACATGGTCTCATAGATCATTGTAAGGGTAGAGAATAGCATAATTTTGGCAAGCTGGGTTTTTGGTTGGGATATTGAAGTTCATGTGGGGAGAAAGAGTTATTTAATTTCAGGGGTGGACTGAGATTGGGGCTGGGACTATTTGTGGAGGAACTTAAAAACCATGCTCAGCAAAGTGTGCATTTAATTTTATGATTTAACATGCTTTGCTTTTTACTCTCTTTTGGCAAGACCTTCCTTCATAAACTGAAAATAACTCATGAATGAATTATAACCAGTATCTCTTCATGTTTTAGAAGCCCCATGAATTTATAATGAATTCTATTCTTTGTATTCTCTGTTTGAGTGATGAAAGGGTCAGAAGCACAATTTATAGGTTAAATGATATTAGAGAACTATGCATTGTATGACATATTTCATTAAAGCAGAGGCTATGAGCTGGGGCTTTAACAACTAGGAATTTCACACATCTGACCAGCAATCTTGTTCATAATTACTTTTATAATTGCTAAGAATAAGAAAAAAAGAACTATGTGCATGCATTTTCTTTAAGTTTTACAACTGTAGTTTCTATTCAGATTGGATTTTAGGTGTAAGGAGATACTATGTCATATAAAATATAAAGTGTAATAATTACTTCTGTCATGCTTATGTAAAGTATAAAAGTTTATCTATAAGTGTTCTGAAAGTATATAGTGGCATAGTAGCAATGTACTAAAATTAGAATTGAAATTCTCTTAAGGATTTATCTTTGTTAGGATTAGAAAAGGTTAGATACAAATGATCCCAAGAAAATTAAAAAGCAGATTATACCCCTTGCTTCTCATTAAAAGGTTAATTGTTCCCATTTGAAAACTTGGCTTAAAATCTCCTTGCTCATAAAATATATAAGTATTGAAGTAAAAATGTAATATGTAATGTACAGTTATGATATGACAAGAGAGGCATGTATATGGATATATCCAATGGATGACATTAGTAATTAACAATAAGTCAGTTTTTAAGATTTTTTACTTATTTATTTGAGAGAGAGAGAGAGCAATCACAAGCAGGGGGAGCAGCAGGCAGAGGGAGAGGAAGAAGCAGGCTCCCCACTGAGCAGGGATCCCAAACCTGATGCAGGGCTGGATCCTAGGATCCTGGGATCATGACCTGAGCTGAAGGCAGACACTCAACTGACTGAACTACCCAGGTACCCCATAACTATAAGTCATTTTTTTTAAAAAATTCAGACATCTTCCCATTTGTGCTTCTGGATCCATGAGATTTCATGGGAACCTAGTTTAGTACACACAAAACTATGATGGAAATAAAGAACAAGGCAAGACAATGTATAATTAAGTGATAAATAGTACAGCCTGAAGTCCTGTTAGATAGAGTTTAGCAGAAGTAAATATTGCCTTTAAGGAGCATAGACATTTTCCAGATCTTGTAACACTCATTTTATTCATTTTAATCAATGGCCAAAAGGAAGTTTCAGACCCAAGAATGATAAACTTGCTATTTGAAGGGCCATTAGAAGATAAGAAGACTGGTTAATTAACCAGATAATGATAGTTTAAAAAGCCAATAATTTATTTAAATATGTAATGACCTATTTGATGATGAACACTTTTTCTGCTCTTTACTAAATAAGATATGATATTTTAATTTCTTTATGGTAATACATAACATTTAAAAAACCATATTGAATAGCTTCCTTTTTAAGGTACAGTTAAATGTACTAAGTCCTCAAAATAGTGGGTGGCCGAGCCTTGAGATTTAAAGAAAGCCTACAAATCTATAGAAATAACAAGAATAATATAGTGAAATGAGGGGATTCACAATTGTTAATAATTTTTCAAATTACATAATTTGAAATTATATAATTACCAGATGAGACAATCCTATTGATTTATACCTTTCCCTTTTCATTGGATACCATTCTGTGAGAAATAAATTATCACTATTTACATTTTTTACTAAATTCCTGTTTTCTACTACCTCTCAACAAAATACATAGTTGTGGCTGAAGTCCTGCCTGTGTCACCTTCCTGCTGTGTTCATTACCAGGTGTTTTGAAGTCATCAGTTCTTGTATTCTTATCTTTTTCCCTTCCTTCCATCCTCCTTTCCTTCCTCCCTGCACGTCCCTCTCTTCTTCCATCTTTCCTTCGTTTTCCTTCCAATCCATATGAGGGAAGGTGTCTAAAAATGACGACAATAGCAACAACAAGAAATCAAAGCTTAAATACTTTCTTTCTAAATTGCTAAAATTTGGGTATGATTTTAAAAATATTTAAACTCAATTTTTGGCTTTTTATGCAGATATTTAAGTGTCCTGTAGGTCCAAGATGACTAAATACCTTCTGTGATTACCTTGGTGTAAGCTAAAATAAGTGTTATTTCTTCCTAACCTTTTCTTCCAAGCTTTAATAAAAGCCATAGAAAATGGTTTTATAGAAAGTAGCTTATTAGCATAATAATTTCATAGGGTAGAAATATAATGATTGGATTATTTCAAATATATAACCTATTTCTAGAAAGTAGAGCCCACTTCCTGTTCTTGGATAAGATGATAATTTTCTAGTGGATGTGGCATGAATAGAAAAGGCCGTAGGCTGACAGAAATCCACAGTTATGATTTCAGCTGTTCAGTGCAAGGTCAATGGTTAATTAAGACACCATCAGTGGAAATTCGATCACGGATGAGGTCTTCAACTTTGCCTGTATTACTGGGCTCTCACTAGATGACTCAGCTAAGTCATTATATTAACTTTGCTTCCTCCAGACAGGTACATGAGTCAGACTGGATTGACAGGGGATTTAGGTCGTGATGCTGTAATATTACTTTCTAGATACCAACACCCATTTCAGAAAACACACATTCGCCTGTGAACCAGGATTTAATTTTAAAGGTTTTGTTTGTCATGCAAATTAACTACATAATGTTATGATGGTTTAGATTGGCAAGGATCATATGGGTGCCTTTATTCATTGACTCATTAAATCATTCATTCATCCATTTCCACAAATACTCATAGAGTATCTCCAGTGTGGTAAGTGCTGTGTTGGGTACCGGAGTTAAGGAGATGAAAAAGAACAGCGTGAGCCTCGACGTCACTTGAGTCCTTCAAGCTCCTCAGTTCACAGAAAGATGAACTGAAGCCCAGTTAACTGAACACTTAATTGACTTCCTTCAGGTTCAGAGTTAGTTAATGGCCAAGCCAGGACTAGAATCTCAGGCTCTAAACTACCACCCTGCTTGGCATTTGCCATAACTATGATGCTTTTTAATTTTTTCCTATAAATTCACATAAGCATGGTCTAGTATGATTGAGCATCATATATTTGTATCAGCGCTTAAATATATTTAAGTTAATAAACGACAGATGCCAAAGAAAACTCAGGTGGATTTAGGTGCAGGTAGGTTACATCGTAGCCCAAGAAAAACTTTTCCACTTCAGAGGAGCAATATCTTTGTCTAGGTTTGTATCTTTACATTTGTGTACGTTTGTATCTTCATTCTGTGAATCTGTCCATAAATAACCCTCCCTCTCTTTCCTCTAAAGTGTACTTTGTGCCACATTTTCCATGTCACAAGCAGGTATGTGAGAAGGGAAACGAATGGCACTTTTATTCACATTACAACGATGGGATATTTGTTGTCTTCTGACAAAAGCTAAATACATATTCATGGAATCCTACAAATGTAGTGGAAATTCCATCTCTGCCTCTAGGCTGCCTTCAACTAGGTCACACGAGGCAGTTAGGGATATATATTGGTTCTTATATGTCTGTTGGGAGAAATCCATTTCTGGAGGTCGGGCTGGGAAACAGTTTAGGTTGTGGCTTATGTATATTTATAGTGCTTACATTTACTCTCTTGCTGTTCCCCTGTGTGAATTGTTGTACCGGTTCATTCTGACAGTATTGGATGAGGCACAACATTTTAACCTCTTTTCTCTTGTAATTATATAAACATGTACACTGTACATGGTGACCTGGGAATGCTGATCAGAACATCTGTTATGGTAAACGGAACAGTGAATGAGAGTTGATTTTTGCATTGTAAAGTACTAAAAGTCACTCTTCTGATATGTGGCTTTATGCAAATCAGAGTGTTTGAAAATGTTGCTGAAACCTGTCATTCTTTAACTTACCAGAGGTAGAAAGAGAGCTTGTTTTTTATTGTTCTCGCATGGGTGCTGCCCAGCTAGGGAGTTATCTGTCTTTCTTGGAATCAATTAAGTTAACCTTTATAGCGATTTGGGTAGCAGTTTAAGTACTCTAGATCCTGCAGGAAGGCGCCAGCTTAGAGTAACCAATAACGTCAGGATAACCTCAAGACATCGGCTAAGCTTCTTCAGTATGCAATCGGCATCAATTCCATATGTCCTTGGTAAATTTTGGGCTAAGGAGCCAAGAATTGTGGGGTAAGAATTGATAAAACGAATATTGCTTATCATTCTTCTCCCAGAATGAATGATTAGTTGCAGACCCTGGATCTAGGAGCACATGATGAGCTCACCTTGCATGAGAACCTCTGCCCATTCTTCTGATTTGCAAACCCTCTTCACTGCAGCATGCTAATCAATCTCCGGAGAATTAGCAGTGACCTTTCCCGTCATCAGCTTGGCTGCAAGCAGAAGACATTTTTACATACTATTTTAAAATTACTTCTCATGCATTCATTGATTTTTAATATATATATATATATATATATATATATATACACACACACACACACTCAATATGTATATATATATATATACACACACACATGTGTGTGTGTATGTGTGTGTGTATTCACTGAATTTACAGTTGGTTTCTAATTTAAACAGCAACAATTTTGATTTTGAGTTGCTTAGCACATCTGAGACTTGGGAGAAAATTTTAACCAAGTTACTCACATCTCAACAAATATTGAAAAGTGGTGTTCTGGAGGTTGATGCTGAAGTCGTATTATCTCTGCCTGATCTGAATTGCTTCTCTCAAACTAGGTCACTTTTTTTTTTCAGCTTTCAAAGTCATTATTCCATAAAGGTAAAATGATTCATTTCTTTCTTCCTTTTCTTTCTTTCTTTCTTTCTTTCTTTCTTTCTTTCTTTCTTTCTTTCTTTCTTTCTTTCTCTTTCTTTCATTGAAGTATAGTTGACATACAATATTCTATTAGTTTCAGGTGTACATCATAGTGATTCAGTATTTTTGTATAAATGTATAGTGATTCTCATGATGTCTAGTTGTCATCTGTCACCAAAGTTATTACAGTACTCTTGACTATATTCCCTATCCCATGCATTATATCCCCATGGCTTGTTTTTTCTAAAACTTTAAGTTTGTACTTCTTAATCTCCTTCATTTTTATCCCTCCAACCCCCTCCCTCCTCTGGTAGCCAAAAGTTTGTTTCTTGTATCTATGAGTGTTTCTGTCTTGCTTTATTTGTTCATATGTTTCATTTTTTAGATTCCAAATGTAAGTAAAATCATATGGTATTTATTGTTTTCTATCTGACTTGTTTCATTTAGAATAATATCCTCTAAGTTTATCCATGTTGTCAAAAATGGCAATATTTCATTCTTTTTTTATGACTGTATAATATTCCATTGTGTGTGTGTATATATACCACATAATGGTATGCCACATCTTTATTCATCTATCAGTGGACATTTAGGTTGCTTCCAATTTTCGATTATTATAAATAATGCTGCAATGAACATAAGGGTGCATCTATCTCTTCTAATTGATGTTTTCATTTTCTTTGGGTCACTAAAAGTGGATCATATGGTAGTTCTATGTTTAAGTTTTTGAGAAACCTCCATACTGTTTTCCATAGTGGCCTCACCAATTTACATTCCCACCAACAGTGCATGAGGGTTCACTTTTCTCCACATCCTTATCCTACAATCTGTATGGAGCCACAAAAGATTCCAAATAACTAAAGCAATCTTGAGAAATAAGAACAAAGATGGAGATATCATGCTTCCTGATTTCAAACTATAGTACAAAGACATAGTAATCAAAACAGTACAGTACTGGCATGAAAACAGACATATAGATCAGTAGAATAAGAATAGAGAGTCCAGAAATAAACCCACACACATATGGCCAAATAATGTGTAACAAAGGGGAAAAGAATATACAATAAGGAAAAGATGGTCCCTTCAATAAATGATTTTGGAAAAACTGGAGTGCTGCATGCAAAAGAATGAAACTAGAAAACTATCTTACACCATATACAAAAATACATTTAAAATGGATTAAACACTTGAATGTGAGACCTCAAACTGTAAAGCTCTTAGAAGAAAACATGGGCAGCTCTTTTACAGCAGTTTTAGCAATATCTTTTTGGACCAGTCTCCTGGTGGCAAGGAAACAAAAGCTAAAATAAACAAATGGGATCGTCCTAAACTAACGTGGTTCATTTCTATAGTGATGAGCTAAATTTGCTGAATCTGTATTTGGATATTTCCCTAAGACTGGAAACATTCTCCCTTTTGCTTGGGTTCTCTTATACTAAGAATCTAAAATCATATATAATGTTCAGTCCCAAATTACTCCATCATCAAAAATTGTTTTCTGCCTGTAAAGGTATCTCAGATATATAAATTTCTTTTTACTTCAAGAAGTTTAGAAAATAGTAATTATCTTAATTCAGTTATTTGTAGCTGTCCTCCATTAATACTTTGATATGTATCTTTTCAGACATATTTCTATATATGTATGTTTATTTTAGATTTATATATTTATAAATATGTATTTAGACATAACTAAAATGAAATAGCTAAGTTTTATTGAAATATAACTGTTGTTCTAAGAATTTTAATTTATCCTTTCATTTAACCTTCATAACAATCCTATGAAGTTGGTACTTGGTAATACAAATAAGTTGGCATTTTTTCCAATAGGAGACAGGTATAAAGAAATTAAGTGATTTCTTTAAGGCTGCTCAGCATAAAGGCTGAAGTGGACTATGAGCTCAAGCAGGCTGACTTCAGAGACCTTGTTCTTTTTTTTTTTAAGTTTTTATTTTAATTCCAGTTAATCAACATACAGTGTTATATTAGTTTCAGGTGTACAATATTGTGATTCAACAACAGAGACCTTGTTCTTAACCACTACACAATATTGTCTCTTAAAAGCATGCTAGTTTTTGACCTGCTATTTCATTAACAATATATTTTGAGTATTTTTACATGATAGTAAGTGTACATCTACCCAACTATTTTAATAATTGCACACTATTCCAGTGTTTTGCAATGCTATATAGAACCAACCCACAGGTAACACACATTTAGATTGTTCTTAGTTTCTTATAATATTAAAAATAGTACTCCTAGAAATGTCTTTGAACATGCATAATTTTAGTATAATTTGTCTAACTCCTCAACATCTGTATAGTGACAGACATTTAGCTAAAAGGTGGGAATTCAACATGGAGCAAATTCACAAGAGTTTACAGGCTGTTATTCTCACTAATGAATTTTAGGAACTTTTTTTTTTAAGGGGTTGTTTGATTACAGATCTACAGTTTACTCTCAGGAGCTCTTTATATGAGTAGTATCAGTTTTAAATGAAAACCTGTTGTGTGTGTGTGTGCACGTGTGTATGTACTCTCCACGCTGAACACACAAAGATCCATAATCTACAACTGGATCATTTCATTTGACTGTAAAATAGACTCATTGAGGTTATGTCTGCACAGAGTCAGTGTAAACATTTTTGTCAATGACCTATTGCTTTGTTTCACAGTGTTAGGCCACTCTATTTTTCTTCCCACCTTTGTCTCTGGATTAACTACTTGGTCATTTAAGTTTTCTTTAGCTCTTGCTTATGTATGGGTCTTTATAGGCATATACCGCTTTTGCAGGCATCACTTACATGTACATTATTTCTATATTAGATCTCTACTGGCTTAGCCACATTACAGCATTTAAAATTTCCGCATGCTTTTTTGAATTAGATGTTTGGAAAAGGAAAGCTACTAACTTCAACACTTTATTTATATATTTACAGTTCTCATGACAAACAGTTTTCTACAATATTTTCTTTTCACACCTGTTCGAGATTCTTTCAGTTTTTAAATTTCTCAGCAAATAATATCCATTATTGAATGTTAAAACTAGCTCTGATGAGTAGGAATTTTTGCATAAATTCCAGTTAGCCTTAAAGATAAAGTCTCTTAGTTTACAGACTGTTCTAATTATAAAAATAACTCATAACACTTTATAATTTACAAAGGGCATTAGCAAATAAGTTAGGCTTTCTGGATTGCTGTGAAGAAAAACACGGAGAAAAGACATGGTCTGACCCACATGATTCTATTAGTTGCCTGGGAAAAGAAAAGTAGATAATGGCAATTTGATCGATTTCTACAATATTTATTTTATATTGATATAAAAATATGATTCTAATTTCCTTCCATTTATTTTTATTTTTTATTTTTTTAAGAGAGAAAGAAAGCATGCAAGTGGGGGAGGGGCAAAGGGAGAGGGAGCGGGAATCTTAAGCAGTCTCCCTGTTCAGCATGGAACCCAACGTGGGGCTTGATCTCACGACCCTGAGATCATGACCTGAGCCAAAATCGAGAGTCTGATGCTTAACTGACTGAGCCACTCAGGCACGCCTCCTTCCATTTATTTTGTATTAATACTTGCAACACTGTCATATTTCCTCCCCGTACTAGTGGTTTAATCTTCAACATTTATTAGACACACAAAGTATGCCAGGCACTAAATTAAGTCCAACAAGTTAGAGATGAAAAAGTTATCTTCCCTGTCCTCAAAGAGTTTTCAGAGGAAACACGCATGGTAATAGAAGGTTATGCCAGTGGATGCTGTTAGAAGTACCAAGAAAGAGGAATGAAAAAGTGTTTCAAGTAGAAGGCATGAATTCTGTCTGGGGAGTTTGTGGAGAGGTGAGCTTCACCGAGGAGATAATTAGGTGTTATTAACAGTCACATGAATGCTAACCTTTTTAGCAATCTCAAAATACTTTATGTCTGATTAATACTACGATTTTTAAAAAGGTCAAATTTTTTTATCTTAAAAATGTTTTATTTTTTTCCATTTTTTAAATTTAAATTCAATTAACATATAATGTATTATTAGTTTCAGAGGTAGAGTTCAGTGATTCATCAGTCTTGTATAACACCCAGTGTTCATTACATCACATGCCCTACTTATTTTTTTTTAAATATTTTATTTATTTATTAACAGAGAGAGAGACAGCCAGCAAGAGAGGGAACACAGGCAGGGGGAGTGGGAGAGGAAGAAGCAGGCTCCCAGCAGAGGAGCCCGATGTGGGGCTCGATCCCAGGACTCCGGGATCACGCCCTGAGCCGAAGGCAGACGCTTAACGACTGAACCACCCAGGCGCCCCACATGCCCTACTTATTGTCTATCATCCAGTTACCCCTCCCCTCCAGCAACCCTCAGTTTGTTTCTTATGAATCAGAGTCTCTTACAGTTTGTTTCCTTCTCTGGTTTCATCTTGTTATATTTTTTCCTCTCTTCCCCTATGATCCTCTGTTTTGTTTCTTAAATTCCACATATCAGTGAGGTCATATGATAATTGTCTTTCTCTGACTGACTTATTTCAGGTAGCATAATACCCTCTGTTTCCAGCCACATCATTGCAAATGGCAAGTTTTCATTTTTCTGATGGCTGAGTAGTATTCCATTGCATATATATACCATATCTTCTTTACCCATTCATCTGTTGATGGACATCTGGGCTCTTTCCATAGTTTGGCTATTGTGGACATTGCTGCTATGAACATTGGGGTGCAGGTGCCCCTTTGGATCACTACATTTGTATCTTTAGAGTAAATACCCTGTAGTGCAATTGCTGGGTCATAGGGTAGCTCTATTTTCAACTCTGAGGATCTCCATACTGTTTTCCAGAGTGGCTGCACCAGCTTGTCTTCCACCAGCAGTGTAAGAGGGTTCCCCTTTCTCTGCATCCTGACCGACATCGTTTCGACTTGTTAATTTTAGCCATTCTGGCTGGTGTGTGGTAGTATCTCATTGTGGTTTTGATTTGTATTTCCTTGTTGCCGAGTGATGTTGAACATTTTTTCACATGTCTATTGGCCATTTGTATGTCTTCTTTGGAGAATTGTCTATTCATGTCTTCTTCCCATTTCTTGATTGGATTATTAAACAAAAATATTTTTAAGAGTTTTAAGAAACCTTGCCTAAAAAGGTGAAAATAAAGATACTTTTTTATTTCCCTCTATCTCCTTAGTTAAAACAAAATAATAAACACACAAAAATAACATGGCTCATATACAATAGTTAATAGTCCAACTAATAGCATGAAGATTTTTTTAAAGAAATTTAAATTACATAAGAGGAAATTAAGACTTTCTTGAAGTAGTAGTCCATAAAAGTAATGTAAATTCTATTGTATGTAATATCAAATTATATATTTAAACTGCTTTATGGATTACACTATGGCTATTAAATTGATTTTGGATTTTTAAAACATCAATTTTCTAACCATCTTTTTTATTACTCTTTCTGGATTAAAACTTAAAGTTTATTTTAATGTCTCTAATATATCCTCCAAACATCTTTGCATAGTTCTTTGCAAACTCAAAATGTATTTCCGTCTATATTTTTATTGATTGAACTCAGTAATATTTGGACACATAGTTTCTCAAATCAATATAGTTTTTGAAAATTAATGTTAGGGTGTTAAAGAACGTGCCATATTTGCAGGAGATTGGCAATTAACCACATTTTAAATTCTGACATAATCAGTCATGCTCCCCAATTTACTTTGCAGTTCTTAAGCAGTCTTAGAATCATGAAAGTTTTCTGACTCTCTGATCTTCAAGATCATTTTACCCATTCCCTACATTTTGCAGAAGAAAACAAAAAACAAAACAAAACAAAACAACAACAAAAAAAACGGAGGTCAGGATTGTGGAGGGACTTGCTCATTCAATCACTTTTTGCCTTTTCTTTTTATTTAGCTGACCTATTTTTAAAAAATCAATATAATTAAAGTGTGTGCTCTTGGCCTCAAATAGTTGGTATTATTTATACTGTTTATATGGTGATTATTCATGTGGCTGCCTTCCCTGTTATCTCAGTTTGATCTGTCCTATTTATATCTTGATATTATTCAAGCATCTGCTTTCCCAATCAGTATGCATTCCTTCTAGGTCTTAAATTGCTAACATTTAAGTACCCATTTCCCAATTTTCCTCGCAGTATGTAGTGCATCTGCTTTAAAAGTAATATTATTTGAATATGTAACTCCATGGTTCTTTCTATGATTTCAAGGGTCTGTTTGTAGAAGGAAAAATCAACCCCTATTTTCCATCCACTGGCATAAAATATGTTGGAGACAGTAGGAGGTTTGTAAAATTAAAAGCTTATTTATTTTTATAATAAGAAAGCACATTTATATGCCTGAGCACGACCAATCTTTGCTTAGTGGGACTATGACATTATTTCCTACAACTTGATTTTGGTTTATATAATGCCTTCTAACAGGTATTCTTTTTTTTTTTTTAAGATTTTATTTATTTATTTGACAGAGAGAGAGACAGCCAGCGAGAGAGGGAACACAAGCAGGGGGAGTGGGAGAGGAAGAAGCAGGCTCCCAGCGGAGAAGCCCGATGCAGGGCTCGATCCCAGGACTCTGGGATCACGCCCTGAGCTAAAGGCAGACACTTAACCACTGAGCCACCCAGGCGCCCCAGATATTCTTTATTCTACACTGCATCAGCAGCTTTCTTTTTCCAAATGCCCAACACAAGTTTGAGTTGAACGGAGTATGATAGGTGGAGGAGGAGGTATGCAAGAGTAGATTTCATACCTTTTATAGTTGAAGGATTGCAGAGTGCTAGAACTTCAAAAAATTCCAGGACATTATACAGACAAAATTTTCATTAGCCATATGTTTGTATAGTATTTAGTTTACTTGAAATATTATCAAAACTACTAGCTTGTACGTTTGATGAGACTTAGAAACATTAGAGTGAAGAACATTATTGTTACTAGAAATATCACTCAAAATACTGGAGTCAGTTTATTCATTAAATTAGAAATACCTGTTGCTTCATGGCTGAGGGGAATCAAAAGCAAGTGGGAAGAGCAGGAGGTGCCTCTCAGTATGCAGTAGAGATGGGTCACCACTTCTCTCCTTGGAAAATTCACACCTTGTACTATGTGCTTCCCACACAATCCCCCTTTGGGGAGCTGTGACCTGTTTTCATTTTTTCAAGGTGTGTCAGTCACCAGGTCCATGTGCACATGTGATTTTCTACCAGCATATACATAGGTCACTAGGATGGCATCCATCAAATTCACACAAAATCAGCTTCAGAATGTTATAGTCATACTTCAAATCAATATAAAACTTTAAGAAATTTTTCAAAGTGCTTACCATTCAGAAAAAGGGAAGTTCCTGTGAAAACAACTAGAGATTGAAAACAGAGTGACAGTATTACTTAGCAGAAAGCAGTACAGCATAGTGATTAAAAGCTGGGGCCTGGATTGTGGTCTCCTGTGTGCTAATCCAGCATCCATCATTTACTGACTGTGTAACTGTCTTAAGGCAAGATACTTAGGGTGCTGAACCAGTTCCAATGTCTTGCTGAAGCAGTTAGCAGTTTAGACTCAGTAAAGCAAGTTATTTGGCCTAAGAATTAAATTGCTTTAGAGACTATAGAGCATAAAGGAGGAAAGCAATTCTTAGACTCAACAATGTAGACAACTTAAATGTCAGAGTTATATTCAGAATTAAAATATAAAATATTACAGCAATGGGAAATACATTAAATACAGAAAATGTGATTCAATTAACATTTTTGATGACTTTCTATTGAAGTTTGTAAAATACTTATCACAACGCCTGATATAGAGTATGCTCTCAATAAATGTTGACTATTAGAAGCTTTCATTCTTCAGAGTGAGCTCAAGTTTAAACATATTTCATATTGATTTAACTTTCTTAGGGTTCACTGTGTAGGAGTATACATTATGATGTTTGGGAGTGATCTGGAACTAAGGGAATACAAATCAGAGACACAACTTAGTCAGGTGAGGGTTAGGGCCAATGAGGAATGTCTTGGCAGAGACAGTGACTATGCCAAAGGCTCACAATACATTAGGAGAGAGAGAAAGTTGCAGATGTATGTGTCAATGTGTGTGTGTCTAGGTATATATGTGTATCTGTGTTAGGAACTAGGTTCCTAGGCAGAGGAACATCACTTGGAAGGAATGGTGGCATTTGATTCTGGTTCACTCAGAGAAATGTAGGTGGTTTAATATGCTGTGGCACTGGGAAAGTGGGTATGGCAAGAAAGGAGCCCGGAGAGAGAGGCAGAAGATAGACTGTGAAGAACTTTGTAAATGGCACTAAGCTTAAAAATTGGCAGTTATTGAAAGATCTTAAGAAATGAAATGACAAGATTGCATTTTAGAAATATTACTCCAGTTGCAGAAGAAAGCCAGAGTAGGGGCAAGTCTGAAAAATCCAGTGGAGATGCATTATTACAGCATGGAAGACATAGTGTGTCTGGCCTTAGTCAAGCATGTGGAAAGATTTACAGTGATGTTCCAGCAGAAATGATGGAGATCAATGAACTGTTAGCTAGAATAATTAAGAAGATCATTAGCTAGTTTAATAGTACAAAAAGCCTCCAGTGGGATATCCATGGGGTTAGGACCTGAGGTTTTATCTTTAACTCTGTCTTGCCCATCATTTTTATCACTGACTTGGACATAGAAACAAAACTGAATGTGATCATTCACATGGCAAAGGAAAAAGAAGCACATTTCCTATATTTCTCTAGTATCAGTAACTTGTCTTGATGCATTAGAATGTTGAATAAACTAATATTAATAAAGAGTTGATGATAAGATAGGAATCCAAATAGTCTTAATTAGAAAATTAGATAAGCAATAAATAGATGATATTTATCAGAGACATATGAAAAATTTAAAAAATAGTACATTAGAAATAAACTTAACACTAAGCTTAAGATGAATCAAATTATGATATTGTATTCTAAAAAGAATATATTTATATTATGTATACTACATGAGTTTAGGAAATTGACAGCCCTATTGTACTTTGCTTTGCTTGGACCCACTTGGAGTATGGTTAAAAAATGGACCCACAATGAGCTGTGAATACACTGGAGTATTTTCAGAGAAAAAAATAACTAGAAAAGTGAAAGATCAGAATACTCATGTGATAAGCAAAAGATTTAAAAGTTTTAACTTGGAAAAAAGAAAATATAGTAGGAAGATGGTTTCTGTTTTCAAATTCTGGATGATGACCATATGAAAGTTGGGCTTAAATTTATTCTAATCAGAGCAAATGGTTAGAAGGTTCAGGGAAGTAAATGATGGGTAAATAATGTAGAAGAACTTGATTCTTGAGCTTTCCCAGGAAGTAAAAGAAAACCTTCAGATGGCAGCAAATTTGCCATTCCTGGAGACCCACTGTAGTAGAAAAAGAAATCTAAGTATCCAAAGGATGGGTAGACCAGATGATTTATTGATTATGTCATTCTTAGATTCCTCTCTCTATTACACCTATAATAATAGTACAATTTTAGTATATAGTATTTATATAAATGCTTGCAGATGAATTTAATGGCATTTTTGAGAAATCTATTAAAAACATGCAGTAATAACAAAATGGTAAGTATAGGAGTTCTATTTCTTCTTCTTCTTTTTCTTCCCCCTGCCCAAACTTTTATTATGAACTTTAAAAATACACAGAAGAGATCAGATGGTAGCATATATGCTCATATACTTACCACCTTGATTAAATAATTGTTAACACTTTCCATCTTTGTTTTTATGAGACCCAAACACTTCATCATGAATCTCCTAAGAACAATCGTATTTTCTTATGCAACCACTATAGCATCATTTTGCCTAAGGAGAAAAAGAAACAAATAATTCTCTAATGCCATTTAATATCTAGGGCATTTTTAAACATAGCCTTTCACATTTACAATAAAGCATGATGATTTTATCCTTTGGATAAGGATTTGTACAAGATTAAAGTGAGGAGAACATGTTTTGCATTTATTTAGATAGAAAATAAGATTATTATAACTGTTGATGGAAGAAAAACTAGCATATCTTCTGAGAGAATAGCATATTACTCATAGCATTGATTTCTTTATTAAATTGAACATCTGTAAAATGCTGATTTTTACCTACTTTAAGGAAGGACCTATTACAGTCTCAGAAGTTAGATGTGACGTTGGTTGGCACATCCATCACAGGTTTATGAGTCATGCAATCCTCAGGAGTAGTTAAAATAGATCTAAATGAGAAAAGATTTGGATAGACTTCAGCAGTTAGCTAATATAAAACTTTTATTTCAAGTCTTGCTTAATATTGCTTTTTTGTGATGGGGAAAGTTTCCGTGTTTGGAGTTTTGTGTAAACAAGGGATTCCCTTGCCGTTTGTTCTTTCATAGCTACAAAACAAGGTGGGCAAATAGACCCGTGGAAAGGAAGGCTATTCTCCTCTGTTTCTTGTCTTCTTTCTTTATCAAGCCTGCTACAGAGTGATGGGAACTATTAACTTTTACAATAAGCTTAGAGAAAGAACTGCAGGCATTTTATTGCTTGAGATAGAGGTTATGTGAGATGTGGTGGCTCTTTCTGAATTAAAACACACACAAAAACAAAACAACTAAACCAAACAAAAATAAAGCTGTGAAAATGATTATCATAGCTGATTTCTTTTTTTAATTTCAAAAAGCGAAAGGTAAGTATAAGAAAGCAGTGAAGTGTTGCTTGTATCCTACAGAGAATAGGGAATTTGATGATAATGAGAAAGTAGGCTTTAGGTTCTTGAAAATGTGAAATTGGGTGAATCTTGGTACAAGTCTCAGGAAAGCCCATAATTATAAGTTACTAAGATGCTGCTTTAGGGTCATATAGTTCTTCTGTGTTCTTTATTACTCTGGGATGTACTTTACCCACCAAACATGATTTGTGAACTTCTTAGGGTAGCAATTCTTTCTTCATGTACCACATGCTTATGAAATGCTACATACAATTCTGACACTTCATAATAAAATTAGTAAGTCTAGAAGCACTTTTTATAGGAGGTACATAGTGCAAAATGAGTATTATTTTTCTCAAGCTATATAGAGAAAAAGCCCTTTTCAAAATCATGTGAACAATTATTCTTTTGTGGGTTTATGAACAGGTGGACAAAATGCTTTGCCTTTCAATTTTTTATTGGCAATTTTTAAAGCCAAAGATACACTTTTAGGAAAAAAATAGCTGATTTCTTCCTCAGAGAATCAAATTTATAGGCCCTTATTTTCTGCTTCACAAAGAAAATAGACAAATACGGGTTCTTTCAGTGTCCTGCCCATCTTCACATCAGCAGATCACAGATAATTGCCTCTTGCTTTAATGAATAAAGTGTCCTCCTCCCCAGGTTTACCTACCATTTCCTTTGTATTTGATCTCTTGCTCCTGGACCACCTGGCTTCATCAATAATACTTTCTTTTCTACCTGGTAACCTTTCTCTTTCTATCATTCTCTCCCTATCATATAAACATGCTGTCTTTCTCATCGTAAAAGAAAGAAATGCATAAACACCCTGAGATTTCATAGTATCCTCTAGCTACTTTCCTGTTTTCGGCCACCCCTTAATAATAGTCTAGCTTCACCATAAAACATATTTTATTCATTTTTTAAAAAAGTATAAAATTAATACAGATTCACTGTTAATAATTTAAAATATACAAACAGGGGTTGCCTGGGTGGCTCAGTTGGTTAAGCATCTGAGTCTTGATTTTGGCTAGGGTCATGATCTTGGGGTCATAATCTCAGGATCCTGAGATCAAGCCCCATGTCTGCCTCTGGGCTCTGGATGTGGAGACTGCTTAGGATTCTCTCCCTCTCCCTCTGTCCCTTACCCCTCTCACACTAAAAAATAAGTAAGCAAGTAAATAAATTAATTAATTATATTAAATGTACAAACAAATGAAAAGAAGAAAATTAATCAAATACCTATCATCTGAAATAAACCATACTTAATATTTTGTTATGCATAAGTACATATTGTAACTGCTTATAAAGCATTTTTGTCATCAAATAACTTCTATCGAATAATTTAAAAATGGCTGGATACATACTATTTTATTAATTAAATGTACCATAATTTATGTAAATAATTCTCTACCGTTGGATGGTTAGAGCATTTTTAATCATATTGTTCTTATGAACAAAGTGAACATCCTTGCAGCTAAATCACCCACATTTTTCTTCAGGTTACATCCTACAAGTAGAATTAGCAGACTTAAGTGTATGATGTTTTTAAAGCTTGATAGATTTAAAGAAAGGTTTTCAAGACAGTGTATCAATTTATATTTCTTTTCAACTGTGCTTTTTCTCACACACCTTAACAAATTTAATCTCTAAAAATTCTCTGTTTTAGTCTTTCCTTTCCTTTTTTTGAACATTTTAATATGTTTATTAGTTATTTGCATATATTACTTATAAATTAGCTATTCATATTCTTTGCCAATTTTTCTGTTGCAGGCAGTGATCATATTTTTTATTAATATTATTTATCTATTGAAGATACTAACCCTTTTTTAAAAATATTTTTATTTATTTATTTAAGAGAGAGAGAGAAAGCACAAGCAGGGGGAGGAGCAGAGGGAGAGAGAGAAGCAGACTTCCCCCTAGCAGGGAGCCAGCCCTGGGGCTCGATCCCAGGACCCTGAAGCTGAAGACAGATGCTTAACTGATTGAGCCACCCAGGCACCCCCGCCCTTTTGTTTTCTAATGTTATGTTTATATCTAGTTAATATACTTTTATATCTTATTTGTCTTTCTTTAATCATATCTATGTGTTTGATTATGGATTATTTTTCAAACATTCGAGTCACATTTAACAATATTGCCTTTATTTTTACTACTTGTGCTATCAAACTTAGGAAAGTCTCAGCACTTTTATGCAATTTTTTTAAAGTAAAATTTTATTAAAGGATGATCTAAATATACCAAAGTGCACAAATTATAGAGTAAAGCTTTAATAATACACATCCAAACACCTAGGTTAAAAAACAGAACATCACCAGCATCTCAGAAGCACATCATGTGCCCTTCCTACCCCACCACTATTTTTTGAAGTTTTTAAAAAATGAATTCATACAGCAGTATTTTTTTGTGTCTGACTTCTTTCACTCACTTTGTTTGTGAGATTCATCTTACGTTGTTGGGTGTGGTTATTGAATACATGATTTATGATGAACATGCATGCACTTTTTTTTGGGTGTATATCCTGGAGTAAAATTTTGGTCACAGGGTTTGTGCATTTTCAGTGTTAGAAGACTCTCATGCACAATTTTCAACATAGGTTGTACCAGCTTCTAGAGAGACCAGCAATGTATGAGACGTCTACTTGCTCCACATTTTCAACACTTGATACTACTTGTCTTTTTCATTGTAATCATTTGAGTGTATGAAAATTGTTTTGAACTGTAATTTTAATTTTTATTGTCCAGATTGCTATGAACTTTAACTCATTTTCATATGTTTATTGTCCCTCTGAATTTTTTAGGGGGGAGTGATTGTTCAAGTTTTCTACCCACATTTCTATTGATTTGACTGCCATTTTCTGGTTATGAATATTTTAAAGAGATGAATCTGTCTTACACACACATACACACACACAGACACACACACACATAACACACATCCTCTGGATTTTTTTCTTGAACTGGAAGTTTCTTAATTTTAATGTCTGATATATCATATTTCTACCTTATGGTTAATACTTTTTGTCTCTTTTTAAGAAATCTTTTCTAACATTATTGTTTAACTTTCACATTTAGCCATGTAATTGAAATGACTTTTTTAAGTGTGATTATTGAATTGATCCAGATATATTTATTGAAAATACAATTCTTTTTCTTTGGCACTAACACATTATTACTTACATGTCAGTGAATATATAGGTGAAAGTCTGTTTATGGTTTGTGTGTTCTGTTCTATTTATCCATTGGTTTTTGTTTTTTTTTCATTTTTTGTTTTGTTTTGTTTTTTAAGAGAGAAAGAGCATGAGCAGGGGTCGAAGGGGCAGAGAGAGAGGGAAAGAGAGAATCTTAAACCGGGCTCCATGCTCACCCAGGAGCCCTACGCCAGGCTTGATGCCACCACCCTATCATGACCTGAGCCAAAATCAAGAGTTGGACACAACTGACTGAACTACCCAGGCACCCCTCCATTAGGCTACTTTTATACTAATACCAAATTGAGTAATTTACAGTTGAATTAATTATTACAGTTCTTGAAATATGGTAGTGTAAGTCTTCCAGCTTTTATTTCTCTTAAGATTGCTCTTACTGTTTTAGGCCCTTTGCATTTCTGTATGTATTTTAGTGTGCTGTGGTTTTGATTGGGATTATACTAAACTATAGATCAATTTGTGGAGAATGAACATCTTTAAAATCTTGAGTTCTTTGTTTCATAAATTTAGTATATCCCTCTGTTTAGTTAGTTCTTATTTTCTCTTAATACTGTTTTATATTTTTCACCACAATATTTTGTACATCCTTTGTTATATTTCAAAGTATCTTAAGTTTTTTGATGCTATTGAAAATGATACTTATTTTTTTTTTTTACATTTTGGTTTGTTGTATGTAGAAATACCATTTATTTTTATACATTGATCTTATATGGATCATAGCAATGAAACCTCACTAAATTCACTCTTTTAATTCTAAAAATTTATCTGTATTATTTTTCTACATATACAATCATTTCATCTGAGAATAATCATAATTTTGTTTCTTTCTTTTCAAACCTTATTATAGTATAATTATTTATTTTAGTGTCATTACTCATTGCAGTAAAGAGGACCTTCATTGCAATGCTAAATAAAAGTGGTCATAGTGGACACACTTATTTCATTACCAGTCTTAAGAGGAAAGATTTCAACATTATATCAGTAAGTGTGATGTTTGATGTAGGTTATTTATGGATACTCTGTATCTGCTTACAAGTTCTCTTCTATTTCTAAATTGCTCAGAGTTTTGAATCATGATTTGAAGTTGAAATTTATCAATGATATTGTCATAACTGTCAAAAGGACTGTTCAGTTTTCTCCATTTTCTGTTAATATTTTAAATTATATAGAATTATTTTTAAATGTTAAGCAATCTTGAATTCCTAAAATAAACCCCACTTGCTTTTTTTTTTCTTTTTAAGTTTTTATTTAGATTTCAGTTAGTTAACATACAGTGTAGTTTTAGGTGTACAATATAGTGATTCAAAACTTACATACATCAGCTGGTGCTCATAACAACAAGTGCACTCCTTAATTCCCATCACCTGTCTCACCCATTCCCCTCACCTACCTGCCCTTTGGTAGCCATCAGTTTGTTCTCTGTAGTTAAGAGTCTGTTTCTTGGTTTTCCTCTCTCCCTCTTCTTTTGTCCCTTTGCTTGTTTGTTTTGTTTCATAAATTCCACATATGAATGACATCGTATGGTATTTGTCTTTCCTTGACTGACTTATTTCCCTTAACGTAGTAGTCTCTGGCTCTATCCATATCATTGCAAATGGCAAGATTTCATTCTTTTTTATGGTTATATTCCATTGTATACATACACCACATCTTTACCCATTCATCAGTCAGTGGACACTTGGGCTGTTTCCATAATTTGGCTATTATAGATAATGCTGCCATGAACGTGGGGGTGCATGTATCCCTTTGAATTAGTATTTTGTATTCTTTCGGTAAATACCTAATAGTGCAATTGCTGGATCCTAAGATAGTTCTATTTTTAACTTTTAGAGCAACCTCCATTCCCATTTGGTTTTGATGTATTTTTGTCTTTATATATTGCTAGATTCACTTTGCTGCATTTTATTCAGGATTTTTGCATCTATATGTTCATGAGGAGTTGATGTGTAACTTTTTTTTTTGTAAGTTCTATCTTCTTATTCTTGATTAGACCTGTTAAGATTTTATATATTTTAATAATATTTGAAATAACCAAAGTTTGGCTTTGTGTGTGTGTTTTCTATTGTATTTATTTACTATTTTATTTATTTCTGCTCTGATCTTTATTTTTTTTCTTCTATTTCCTTTGGATTTTATTTGTTCTTTTTTTTTTCTTAGATATTTGAGATGGAATCTTAGAGCATTGATTTTTAGTCCTCTATTTTTTTAAAATTTTTTATTATGTTATGTTAGTCACCATACAGTACATCATTAGTTTTTGATGTAGTGTTCCATGATTCATTGTTTATGTAGAACATCCAGTGCTCCATGCAATATGTGCCCTTCTTAATACCCATCACTGGACTAGCCCATCCCCCCACCCCTATTTTTTTAATTTTAATTTTGATTTTTAGTCTTAAATTTTCTTTTAAGCATGGCCTTAGCTGTATTCTAAGTTTTAAGTGCCAAATTTTCAGTTTATTTTGTTCCCCAATTTTGTAATTTCCATTTTGATCTCATTCTTGACCCATGGATTACTTAGGCATATATTCTTTAATTTCTAAATTTGGGATTTCCAGGTTATCTTTTTATTATTTATTTCTAGTTTAATATTACTGTGGTGAGGGAACATACTCTGAATTATTTCAATCCTTTTAAATATGTTGAGATTTAATATATGGCCAAGCTTATGATCAATTTTGGGAAACATACACTTGAAAAAAGTATTTTGTCATTTTGAGGTACTGTGTTTCATCTTTGTTAATTAGGTCAAATATATTTATTTCGTCAAAAACAATTTTTTTAAAGATTTTATTTATTTATTTGGCAGAGAGAGAGACAGCCAGTGAAAGAGGGAACACAGGCAGGGGGAGTGGGAGAGAAAGAAGCAGGCTACCAGCAGAGGAGCCTGATGTGGGGCTCAATCCCAGGACCCCGGGACCATGCCCTGAGCTGAAGGCAGACACTTAATGACTGAGCCACCCAGGCGCCCCTATTTTGTCTAAATTTAACTGCTTTTTTTTTTTTTTTTTTGGTCTGCTTCTTCTATGAGCTACCAAGAGTGGTGTTTTAATGTTTCCTACTATGATCTTTATCTCCTTCTAGTTCTATTGATATGTTGGAGGTTTGTTTTTTTTTTTAATTAGTGTACGTAATCTGAATTTTTATCATTCTGGTGTATTGACTTCTTTATCATTATGACATACACCCTTGATTCTCTTCAAGTCTACTTTATCTAACATTGGAATAGATTCACCAACTTTCATTTGGCTAGTGTGGTTTTAGAACAAATCTTTGCCCATTCTTTTTCCTTATTTTTCACTAGTGCTCTCACAGGTAGCTTACCGTTTTTGTGCCTTTTTATCCTATTGGGTGATTTAAAGTTTAAACTTTACATGTGAATCTATTTCATTTATCCTTAATGTAATTACTGATACCTTTGTTTTAGATCACTTACCCCATCTTACTAATTCTTTTAGTGTTTTCTCTATTTATTTTACTTACATTTCTTATTCTTTTTGGACAAATAAAATATTTTTATTATTTTGTAACTTTTCCTCTGTTAAATTTTTGATCATATGATTTTCATTATTTTAGTCTTTATCTTAGAAATTTAAATGTGGATTGTTGCATTATTACAGTCTAAAATAATGATCTTTACCTTTGTCCCAATATTGCTAGAACATTAACATTCTTTAATTTTATTCATGCTTTTCTCAAATTTTGTGTTATTAGAATGTGGTTTGATTTAAATACATTACAAACTTCATAAGATTTTACTGTTCTTGCTTCAATTGGTTAAAATTTATTGATATTCACCCATGTATTTACCCTTTCTTTATATTTCATACATTTAAGCAGTGTAGTGGTTCCCTCTGGGGTCATTTTTCCTCTGCCTAAAGAGCTCATTTGTTTAAATTCGTTTTAGTGGAGGTTTATTCATGATCAAATTCTCTCAATTTTGTTATTTTCATTGTTATGATTAAACATCCTTGGCAAAAGATATTTGTGTCTCTTCTCTCTCTCTCTCTCTCTCTCTCTCTATATATATATATATATATATAGTGAGATAAAAATGAAACTGTATGTTTTAATAAGTAATTTTTATTTCTTTTTTTTTTTAAGATTTTATTTATTTATTTATTTGACAGAGATAGAGACAGCCAACGAGAGAGGGAACACAAGCAGGGGGAGTGGGAGAGGAAGAAGCAGGCTCATATCGGAGGAGCCTGATGTGGGGCTCGATCCCATAACGCCGGGATCACGCCCTGAGCCGAAGGCAGATGCTTAACTGCTGTACCACCCAGGCACCTCAGTAATTTTTATTTCTAATTACATTTATTAAAATTTCCAGAATAGTAGTAAAAGTGGATATTGTAGATATTCTTATCTTTTTCCTGACATTACTGGGACTTCCTTTCTATTTTGCTCTTAATTATAACATTTACTATTAATGTGTGATTTTTATCTTAGTAAAATTTCATTGACTCCATTATTTTTTCCTAAAAATATTTTCTTAATCAAGAATAATTAATGATACCTATCAGGTGTCTTTATACCATCTAATATGGTGATTGTACTTTTTTCTTTGATCAATTACTATGTTAGATGTTACCAAACTTTCCAAAATTTTAAATAGAATTACAAAAGCTTGGTTTGTTTCCCACATAAGTTTAAGGCACCCACCCAATATTTTTTGGAAAGTAATTCTTTACTAAAATCTTTTACCTCCCTGTCTATACTTGCCCTCCACAAATCAGGAGTAGTGATCTCTCTTTTTCTTTTTCTTTCTTTCTCTTTCTCTTTCTTTCTTTCTTTTGTTCTTTTTTTTTTTGAGTTATCATGGCTGGAAGGTGTTATAGAAGATATTGTGCCTAGAAACCTCGCCTTATCTGGATATTTTTGATTTTTATACAAAATTTTAAATTCTGGCTTTGGATCAATAATAATCATTTATTTTATTTAATTAAGATAATTAATTCTTGAGGAATTACAAAGATTTCCTTAAATATTCAAACCAGTAATAAATGTGTAAACTTGAATTTGAATTATTTATTTTCAAGAGAGATAAAGAATAGGAACATTTTAATCCACTATCATCAAATATTGATCATTTTTGTATCCTTTGTATTTATATCACATAGAAACTATAATTTGAACTGAGGAAAGTAGAAGATTTAGTTTTTCATTTTATTTTGCCATTAAGAAACAACTTCAGGTTTGCATTTCTATAACTATTTCTAATTAACTTTAAGAAGTACTTTATAATTGCTCAATTATTTTTCTGTTCCATATGTAGGCTCTTACATTTCTAATTATATATTATTATCAAAGTCATTATGTCTTGCTTTAGGAGGTTTTGTATATTTTACTTGAATGAAACTTGGAAGAAAAATGCTAGTTTGTAGTAGAACAAGCAAAGGCTTTGAAGTTTTTGTATGAACAGATTGTAATGTTGGCTCTATCACTTGATAGCTATATGATCTTTGGCTGAAAGAGTTCTTTCCTATAAAATAATACTACTTGGGATTACTTTGAAGATTCCGTGAAACCTTAGACACTTATGGTGTGCCTACTCTAATGCAGCCACAAATCTAAGTGCTTTGTTATGAGATAACATTTAATTTTTATAATAACTTTATGCAGTCACCTTCAATATCATCCTTTTTTTAGAGATGAAGAAATTTAGACTGAGGATTTAAGCAACTGACCAAATTACATGGATGGCAAATTGCAGATACAGAACGTAAATCCAATTTGACTTCAGAGTCTAGGCTCATTCCACTATTCCCCTTCATATATACAAGATATCTAATTGGGTTCTTGACACCAGTTAGGCATGTAAATAGTTATTGTTCTGCTTAGCCTAAGTGTCTAAAGATTTTAAATGTATTCAAAGTACTATTTCACAATAAGTTGTTTGCTCTAGTAACTATACCATCAATTTAGTTGAAAGAATAAGAGAAATATTTCAAACTAATATGGTGTCAAATAACAAATTTTCTAATTCTTCCTGAATATAAATTTGTCTGAGCACTGTGGTATTTTCTTGAGTCCTAATTCTTCATATTTAGAGGAATAATTACCATACCATGACTTCTTACTAATTTAGAATTGTTAGCATACAATGGCTTCTTACTAATTTAGAATAGATAGTTTGCTGATTGTATAGTCACCTGGCATTTATGTGTCAGAAGACTTTTGATGAGGTATGAATTGCAAACTGTGGAAATATTCAAGGGTGTTCAATTTGTGAATGACTGTGCTGAGAGTACATGGAATGAAATTTGAAAGGGAGAAAGATAAATGCTCTCTATTGTTAAAGTAGTACTAGTTTTCCAAGACAGAGGCTGGACAGTGTCAAATATCAGATGCTCCCCCTTTCATTCCATTTACCAAAGTAACGATAAAGAAGAGATTCTGTTGGAGGCAGAGGTCCTATAGGTCACTCATAACTGAATAGAGAGGATATTAAGAAGCAAGGCTGGGACAAGAATGGGGAAATTGGACTAAGACGTAACTGGTAAAAGGTGACAAATGGCAAGGACATGTTTTTGAATTGTACCCTACATTTTATGGCCTAATTATATGCTTCCCTATTATTCACTGATTAAGGGATTTGTACATTTTTGAAGAGTTATCTTTCACAAATGTCCAAGTATCTTAAAAAAAAAGACTTAGAGTAGAACAAATAGAGAAATGCTTCTTTGTTGTCTTTTCTTGCAAGCTCATTCGTTAGAATTTGCAAGTGAATTTGTATTTTGGGCTTTTAACACAATAAGTGCCATAGAAATTATGCTAAAGATTTCTGATTTCTCAATTAATGGAGACAAATTTAATATAATTTTCCTGATGCTTAACTTCATAGCTTTATAGCAGTATAGAGGATTAATTATTCTGAAACTGCAAAAGTTTGAGGGATAATGCTCAGTACTTAAGGCAAGATCTATATATACCTAGGCTCTGAAAGAAGCAATTACCAAAAGAAAAAAAGTAAAATCATATTTAAACCATGTTAAATTATAGTAACAATAGCAAAGAAATTTGTACTATATGGATTTATCTAAAAGGGCACATCTCAAATATTCAAGTTTATAGAAGTAAGCACAAATTCCATGTACTTAAGCAAATCACACGTGTGTGTGCACACACACATAAGTGTACACATACACAAAAGTAAAGTAAAATTTGCACATTTTTTTTCTGTCTTCTAAGAACTGTATGATTATTCTTTCTTTTTGCCAGGTGGCATTTTTGAATATGTGGAATCTGGCCCGATGGGAGCTGAAGAACTTGCATTCAGATTTGCTGTGAACACAATCAACAGAAATAGAACGTTGCTGCCCAATACCACCCTAACTTATGACACCCAGAAGATAAATCTCTATGACAGTTTTGAAGCATCCAAAAAAGGTAATCAACAAATATTTAACTTTATATTTTCTGGAATTCAAATTTTCAGGTATTTTTGAGAGATTTCTTAATTCCAAATGTAATTAATAAGTCATTAGGAATATTTTCATGCAAATATTTCTTTTCAAAATGCATGTAAATTTTATTAGGGAAGGTAAGGTGATATGATTACCTGTTACCAAAAAAAAATGCTTATAACATGAAATGCAATTAGGTCTATGATTGTTGTGAAATTGGTTTTTTCCCTAATAATCCTGTTTTCTTATTAAACTATTCTTATTTTTAAGACCCCACTAAATAAAATTGTGCATCAGTGGATTTTACCAAGTTTTGGAATCCATTCTTACATTTTAATTTCTATTATCTGTCACTTCCACTACATTACTATTGTCTCAATTTACTGACTACCTTGAAAGTTCTGTAGTTCCAAGTGACTTCATAATGTCAGCCCAATCTTAAAACTTTATTGGAAAATTTTCAACAACCTCTCATTTATGTGTACTCCATGCCCATTTTTTAAACTAGTTGATGTTTCTTCTTGTAACTGAAAATAAGTGGCTAATGATATGAAAATTGAATTATAGGAAGACATAATTAGAATACTTTATAAATTTTGTTATTTTATTATGTTGTGAACTGTGTTTTTAATGGTAAGAATATAAAAATAACTGTGGATATGACTTTAATATTTATAAAGTAAGGAAGGTAAAAGAGAACTATTATAAAGGCATTATTTTAACCAAACAACAATCTTGGTAGTAAATGTGTTTCGAGAGATGTTTCCATAGTCTTACTTGTCTATGTGGGTGATCTTTTCTTTTGCATAGATAGCATTCATCTAACAGGAATTAAATTTCATAATATAGATTTTTCTCAAAGGAATGGGCTTACAAAGCATTTGTTCTAAATTCATATTTTAAAACATTTACTTTTCTGTAATGCTAATATTGTTTTATTAGCTACCTGACTTGATAGAAATGTATGTAATTATTTATAATTCTAACTTGGTCTAGATTTCTTCTAATTTCATTAATATTAATGGCAACTGATAAGGTACAATATTCTGTGAGATGAAAGTATCCTTTTTATCCCCCAGCTAACTAGTGTTTATCAAAGCCTATATTCTGCCTGCCCTTTGAATTCATATCTTTATGAATACAAATAAGCTTCCACATTTCAGAACCATGTTAGGGTGACGAAAGGTTTTAAGGGCTGGAAAAAAAGGGTAAAGGTTATTGTGAAATACTACATTTGTCATCATAATTGCAAAATAAGTCATTAACTGCAAGACAAGTGCATTTGATTAGTGACATAGTTCGTGATTATTTCCATTAGGAAGAAGCAGCTCTGTCTCAAATGAAATCATTTAGACCTAAGAATAAGGAATATGAGTGAAGTATAAAAAATATTAATAGATTTCTTAATGATGAATTCAAAGGAGCAATGTAAAAAAAACAGACTAGCATGTTCTTTTTAAATTTTTTAAAAGATTTTATTTATTTATTTGAGAGAGCACGCAGGAGCACTAGAAGGGGCACTAGAGGGGGTGGGGGGAAGGGCAGAGGCAGAAACAGAATCCCTGCTGAGCAGGGAGCCTGACTCAGGACTCAATCCCAGGACCTTGGGATCATGACCTGAGCCAAAGGCAGATACTTTTTTTTTTTTTAAATAATTTTTTATTATGTTATGTTAGTCACCATACAGTATATCCTTAGTTTTTGATGTAATGTTCCATGATTCATTATTTGCCTATAACACCCAGTTAACCATGCAATATGTGCCCTCCTTAATACCCATCACTGGCCTATCCCAATCCCCCTCCTCCCTCCCCTCTGAAGCCCTCAGTTTGTTTCCCAGAGTCATACAGTCTCTCATGGTTCATTCCCCCTCTGTTTACCCCCCCCTTCATTCTTCCCTTCCTTCTCCTACCGATCTCCCTGCTATTTCTTATGTTCCATAAATGAGTGAAACCATATGATAGTTGTCTTTCTCTGCTTGACTTATTTCACTTAGCATAATCTCCTCCAGTCCTGTCCATGTTGCTACAAATGTTGGGTAATCATTCTTTCTGATGGCTGAGGAATATTCCACTGTATATATGGACCACATCTTCTTAATCCAGTCATCTGTTGAAGGACATCTCAGCTCCTTCCACGATTTAGCTATTGTGGACAATGCTGCTATGAACATTGGGGTGCATATGGCCCTTCTCTTCACTATGTCTGTATCTTTGGGGTAAACACCCAGTAGTGCAATTGCTGGATCATAGGGTAGCTCAATTTTTAACTTTTTAAGGGACCTCCACACTGTTTTCCAGAGTGGCTGTACCAACTTGCATTCCCACCAACAATGTGGGAGGTATCCCCTTTCTCCACATCCTCTCCAACAATTGTTTACTGCCTTGTCCATTTTTGCCATTCTAACTGGCATAAGGTGGTATCTCAGTGTGGTTTTGATTTGAATTTCCCTGATGGCTAATGATTTTGAACATTTTTTCATGTGTCTGTTAGCCATTTGTATGTCTTCATTGGAAAAGTGTCTGTTCATATCTTCTGCCCATTTTTTTATTTGATTATTTGTTTCCCGTATATTGAGTTTGAGAAGTTCTTTGTAGATCTTGGATACTAGTCTTTTATCTGTAGTGTCATTTGCAAATATCTTCTCCCATTCCGTGGGCTGCCTCTTAGTGTTTTTGACTGTTTCCTTGGCTGTGCAGAAGCTTTTTATCTTGATGAAGTCCCACAAGTTCATTTTTTCTTTTGTTTCTCTTGCCTTTGGAGATATCATGAAAAAAGTTGCTGTGGCTGATGTCAAAGAGGTTTCAGCCTATGTTCTAGAAATGCAACTGATTTCTGAACATTGATTTTGTATCCCGCCACATTACTGAATTGCTCTGTAAGTTCTAGTAGTTTAGGGATGGAGTCTTTTGGGTTTTCCATGTAAAGTATCATGTCATCTGCAAAGAGAGACAGTTACTTAACCGACTGAGCCACCCAGGTGCCCCCAGACTGGCATATTCTAAAAACAAACAGGTTACTATCTTCGGAATTATGAGGTGTTAAACTCATTTGGTTTCCAGAATAGTAAAAAGGGGTTTACAAGTTTTGTCACCCACTAAAATCCATTGAGAATCAAATTCATTAACTGACTATTGGCTGAAGGTAGGGAAAGCTCAAATAAGGATAACAAGTAACTTTTTCTGTGAGCTGTTGAAAGGGTAGAAGTCATGGTTTGGGTCTTACCTTGTGGAGCTCTTACTTACTGGGCTACTACTGGTTGGAGGCCATAGCAGTATGTAAAAGGATATAAGAGAGAGATCTGATATAACTTTTGAATGTGAGGTAGCTCAGTACATATCTATTTATATATAGAGAGATTAATTATTAATTATTAAATAATTTAAATATTAATTTGAACATTAAATTTAAAAAATTTTTTTCTAAGGAAAGAAAATAAGAAATCAGATGTTTAAATTTTAACATTTTTTCTGATATATGGTCTTATATTTTTGGTATGTAATAATGTTTAGCTCAGTAGAAACTTCGATATATTAGAGCTTGAATTATTATTTGAATCATATTGCTTTTAAATGTTTCCTCTGACAACTGAAAACTATTTCTTATTTGAAACGCATTTCAGAACATTCTATATAAACTATTATAATGTTTTTCCCTTTTTTGGTCTGTGACTTGTCAAAAACCTGGTAAAGGAAGATCTTTTATTCTCAACGTATACAAATTAAAATCCATATTAGTGAAAAATTTCAAGCTCCAACCTGACTACTGATTCAGAATTCCAATCACTATTTAAAAAGTAAGAATCTATATATTCAAAAAATTTACTTAGATCATACTGGAATTTTTGAAAAAATTTTAAACAAGTGAGTTTTTTCAACTATCATTTATTTACTTATTAAATATCTCTAAGCTTCAGAATCCTTCCATATCATTGTGTTTTATGCGGTATAATCTCTAAGGGAAAATATCAGAAAATTTCACAATAGAATTATAAACTATTTTGGAGAGATTCAGTCTGAACACCTAAATCCCAATAATAACTGATGCCTAAATCCCAATAATAACTCTCCTTAGTCCTGTTTAAGTATTTGCAGGGTGGGTAAACCATTGGCTCTTGGAACAGACTTCCATTCTTGGACATTTCCTACTTCCTTTTTTTTTTAATTTAAATTGTGTCAACATTTGTGAGAAGCTTCTAGCCATTTGCCCTAAATTCTTCCTTTTCTAGCCAAATGAAACAAACTTAAGCCTCTTTCATAGGCCAGATCTTCAAATATTAAAGATAATTTTCACATTTCCAATAATTATTTACTTTCTAGGCCCAAACTCCCTAATTGCTTTGGAGGACCTTATAGAATTTGAAGTCCTATCATAATCTATCTGTTCTCATCTGAATAGCTTCTACTTTTTTTATTCCTCTCTTAATTACTGTAATTATTACTGATGTGATTAAAATTTATGAGTGAATGAATGTAAACTTCAAAAAATAATTTAGAACAATATAAAAGACCTACAGTATACAAAAGACAAGTAAATAAAGATGTTTAAATACTTATCCAATGATTTTATTCTTTCTACTCAATGATATTAATCCATATGAAATCACCCTTGATGAGCCATATCAGGTTTTGAATGGGTATTTGTATGCATTGCTTGACCTTGATCAGATTTGTGCAAATACTTACCTATCTGTGGCCCTGGCTTCTTAGATGGAAAGGAGGAACAAAATGGCTTCTGATTAAGAATTCGAAGTAGTAGAGGATGGTCAGTGAATTTGCAAAGGAACACTATTCCTCCAACTCCCTACTGTAATCTATTTTTGCAAGATGAACATTCCCCTTCCTTCTTAAATTCTAAAATATTATTCCTCTTTCCCTCTTTTGACATTATTTGTGGAATTGTTTGAACATTGAGCTGCAGATGTCTGGAAGAATTTCTCTTCTAAAGAACTGAAAATGTTTGGAGTTTGACAAAATATGAAAATTATCTAAATGTAGATGTTATTTATAAGGAAAACAAAATCTTTCTTCAGGATAAGCCCTCAGGCTTACAATAATAATGTGGTAATGTTGGCAAGCTGGCATTTCTCCTCATTATTGACAGACTTCTATCTCCTCTTTAGCTTGCGATCAGCTGTCTCTTGGGGTGGCTGCCATCTTTGGACCTTCACACAGCTCTTCAGCAAATGCTGTGCAGTCCATCTGCAACGCTCTGGGGGTTCCCCACATACAGACCCGCTGGAAGCACCAGGTGTCAGACAACAAAGATTCCTTCTATGTCAGTCTCTACCCAGACTTCTCTTCACTCAGCCGTGCCATTTTGGATTTGGTGCAGTTCTTCAAGTGGAAAACTGTCACAGTTGTGTATGATGACAGCACTGGTAAGAAAAATCAGTAGCCTTCAGGGCTATGCTTTAAATATGCATAATGTTCTGAAACTTATCCAAGATTCTTGCTATGTTCTTGTTTGGTTTTTTACATTATGGTAAAGGATGGAAAGACATTTGGAATCAAACATCAACACTAATTTCACACATCCAAAGAACAGCTAAATCACATACTTTCTCTCTGTATTTGTAAGATAAGCACTTTTCTTTCCTGCGAAGGATCAGTTAGCATGAACTATAATATTGAATAAAGAACCGAGATAGTATGAAATATAATATTGAAATATTTATTCAAAGAATTCTTCTGCCAGGTTCAGGTTAGCTTCCTGAAGTTAAGTTTTATGATTGACTGTTAGTGAAACTTACCAAGAAATGCAGCATTTTGCCTTAACATTTTCTCTGGCTATTTATGTGCAAAAAATATGTATGAAAAATAATAACTTTTATATCTGTGTAGCATGTTAAAGTTAAAAAAAAGTTTTTTTCCCTCGAATTTGAAACAATGTAATACCCTTTGAAATACTAAAAGTTTTTAGAACTATTCATATGTAGACATAGTTTAGAGACTTAGAAAATAGGGTTTTCTTTTTTTTTCTTTTTATTTTTTTAGAAAATAGGGTTTTCTAAGTGGTATTTATTACAGTGTCTTTGATGAATATTTTAATGCATGTTTGCTAGCTAGAGTTTTTTTGTGGTTTTAATGTATGTTATTATTTTTATATATGAATGGTTGTTTTGAAGTAGCAATTAAAAATAAGTCTCATAGATAAATATATGAAAGTAAACATTAAAAATTAAGTATTTATTTTCCTTGGCAGTTACATTGGTAGAAGAAGTTCATACTATTTTGGTTATTATATAGTGGTAGGAATTTTGCATTAGGATGTTTATCAATGGTCCAAATAGTGCTCTTTAAAATAGAATGTGAAAATAATATTTTATTCTAAGATATTTTACTATACCTTCATGTTTATACAAAAATTGAAATTCATTTGAATTTAAATTCTCCCAAAGTAATCTAGTAGCACACTTTGTTCATACATACAAGATTTAGAACTATGTGCAGAAATTAGTCCCTTTGCCCGTAAAATTGACCAAATAGACGTAGGAATTCTCCCAGGAGGAAAAGGGAACAGAGAGTTATAGGGTTGAGAAAACAATGAAAATAATTTAAAAAACATTTTCATTAGGGTAAGAAAGATTGAGTCTCAATACATATTAATAGAGTAATTTCACTTCTCTGATTTTAAAAAGTGAAATGTTCATAAATAATTTTAACTTAGAAATATAAATAAACCCCTTCAAAAAATAACTTAGTAAGTACCTTTGATGTGTCTTTCAACTCAAATTAGACTTATTAAGTTTGTTGTATGATGTTTTACTCCCAAATCATTACTTTTCTTTCATTGATAAAGTTCTCTATATCAAGTTATAAATGGTAGATTCTATGTGAATGGTTTTTCTGGGATGTTATAATGTGATGGTCCAGGAAATCCTCAGTTACAAATTGGTCCATAACTCTTTATGAATGTTCATATACAGAACTATATAAATATGAATACACACACATTGTGAATCCATGGGTTATTTATCTCTCTATTCCCTCTGATTTAATTTGGATGAATGCTGTCCAAATATCACATATCTTCATATATACATACATACACACATGGTATATATACACATATGAATGCATATAGGTGTATGTTGTGCATGTGATATTTGTATTTATTTCTTATTATATTAAAACTCCTGATGGTAGAGAGGATATTGGCAAATGTTCAAAATGTTTATGGATATAACACCTACTTCACTATTCTGTTTGTGTGTGTGTGTGTTTGTGTATTGTGACATTTTTATTTCACGTATGTAATTCTTGAGTGATTGACTAAAAAGATAATGGGATTTGTGACCAAGATCAGATCACAATGTGGTAATGTACAGCTTCATATATAATTGATCTTTTTCTCTAAATAATTATTCTAAACATTTATATCATTGAAACAAATTTAAATAGAGAAATAAATGTAATTAGTTAATTTGGTGTATACACTTTAAATGGAAACTTGACCTCAGATTAAATTTATTAAAATAGTTTGTTACTATTTAAAATAAACTTTGCCACACTCCTGACTGGGAAAGTGACATAGATACTTGGAGATTCTAAAACCTGATTATTTAAATATTAATACTAAGAGTCACTACAAAATTATTCGTAGAGTAGGTGCACCTTAAAAGTACTCTGAGGAGAGTAAAAGCTTATAATTGCTCTATTTCATGCAATATTTAATTTAAAATATATTGATAAGGCATGTACTACATGCCAGGGACCAGTGCAGGTGTGTTTATGCCAATAAAACAAAGTCCTGTATGTTTAAAAGTCTCAAGGTAGAATTTTAATGATAGAATTCAACAGAGAGGAATTGTAAACTTCCCAAGTGAAAAAGATGCCTATTTGATCGTGTGGGAGGAAAGCTGATTATAGCAAGGACCGTGAACTGAAATGGGGAAAAATCCACCTCATACTTAGGAAGATAAACATTATTGACTCCATTATGGACTTATGTATCTGCTGTTTACTGCAGGACACACTGTGCCATTTTATTTACATTTCCTTTTTCCCTTTCCAGATTTATTTATTATGTATGCTATTCCTCCCATTTATATTCATTTCTATTTTGTTGTGTTGTCCAGTTTGATACATGATAATTATACTTTCGTCCAGTCTTTGTTCCCACCCCCAAAACAGATGGGATGATAGATGAAATATAGTGCTGGAGTAGGAGAAATTCTTAGAATGATGTTAACAGGAGCTGTTTATTTTTTATGATAATTAGCATTTGTTGTTGTCGTGGATGAATGCTTTTAAACACCCTGAAAGTCTGTTCTAGCTCTGAATGATGTCCAAAAATGATGGAGAAGAATTGGCTTCAGAAACAAAGCTGTGTTTCTGTCAGTCATTTTGGAACATATGATTCACTTTAAATATAAACTAAAAATAAGTTGGATAGCTGTCAGCTCGTAAGCAATTCCAGGATAAGTTCTGAATATTTGCTTTAAAATCCCTGTGTTTCATCTTTGTTTATAGACCAGCAGTCCATTAACAAAGAACTCTGGACTGGTAAACAGAAGCCTGGAATTCTAGTCCCAATTTTGCTACTAAATGACTGGTACAACTTTGGAAATGAGGAGAACAGAATGAAAATAACTACGGAAAAGAGCTATAAGGTGCTAGGCATTGTGATAGTTGCTATTATATAAACTATTTCACTTAATCATCAAAACAGTTCTACGAGTCCCAAAGGAAATAAGTTATCATCACACCATTCTGGCTACCTTCAATGTCTGGCTGTTTTGCCCACCAACAGTTTAAGGTAGAAACCTGAACACCTTCCTTCATTTCTTCCCTTCTTCAAGCCCCTCAGTCAGTCTGTAACAGTTATCAATGCTACACCTCTATGATCTCTCAAATCTTTTTTTCCATTCTCTCTAGCACTTCTTAGGTCAAGATCACAATCATCTCTCACCTGGATTATTATTAACAGCCTTCTAACTGACCCCCTACTTCAAGTCTGCATCCATTAATGCAGTCTCCACACTGCAGTTAGAGTATTTTTTAAAAAATGCAATTGTGATCCATTCTCCTTGTTAATAGCTTCTCATTGCTGTAAGGATAAAGTCAAAACTTTCTTAAGAGCCTTCTAAGACCTGACATGATCTAGTTCCTGTAGCTCTCCAGTGACATTTGAGGCTGAATTCCTCGCTTCTGTCTTTTCAAATGAGCCATTAAACTTCTTTAAAGTTGCCCAATATCCTATTCTGTGTACCTACTAAGTTCTCATTCTGCCCCCTCTCCTCCTATCCACTAAATGCACACACATGTGCTCATGCACATTTACACATACATGCTCATGCGTACCGTCTGGCTTAGATGTCACAAAGAAAGTCTACCCCAATCCTGGGTCCCAAGGCTGGAGTAGGTTTCCTCCAACACATCCTAGCACCTGGTATTTCCCTGACCCTCACCCATGAGAACATTCATCACATTATGAATGAATTTTCTTGGCTATATTTTACACTGGATCAAATAATACATCTGAGCAGAATGAACCCTAAGGTTATGAACTATTTTGTCATCAGCACCTAGGTATTACCTGGTTCGTGGATATACCTTAATAAATATTTAAGGAATGAATGTGTAAAGAGGTATTGTTATATCCATTGTTTAGAAAATGAAACTCAAATGGATTAAGTAATCTGCCCAAAGTTAGTTTAGGTTAGGTCACCTTTTAGTACTTGTATTGAATAAGTAGATTCAACAATTTTCAGAAATTATAGAAAGACATGATTTCTTCTATAATTAAAAATTTTATAAGAAAGCTAGCATGAATTGTGCTTATATCCTATTTCAAATACAATTAAATATATATTTATTCATTTACTTATTTAAACAGTCATTATAAGCATCTTTTGTATACCAGGTGGTATGTTAGGCATAGGGTCAGTATTATAAATAAAACTTTGCATCCATGGACTCAGAGTAGAATGAGGAGGGGAGGGGACATGTGATCAGGCCATTATTACAGTATAACAAATGCAGTTAGAGATAAGAAAACAATATTGTGGTAGCTCAAGAGAGGAAGGTATTAAAGCTGTCTGGTAAAGGCAGAGAAGAGTGTTGGATAAGGTGACATTACCATGAAGTTTTTATGAAGGACAAGTATAAATGATTCAAATAGAGAAGAGGCCAAAGGAGCAAAATGTATAAATGTGATGGTGCTTGAGGGAGCTAATGTTCAGGGATATGAAAGAACTTAATTATGACTGAGCCTCAGAAACAAGGATGATGAGGAAAAAATGAAGGAGAATTTATAAAAGGCCACAATAGGAGAAATCACAAAGAGCTTTTTTAAGAAGCACTCTGACTTTTCTTCCCCCTCTGCCCTGATATCTGATGGCTATAACAGTATCTGTCATGTTTGCATGATATGACCCTGCTTCCCAAACCACCATTGAGTGTGTCTTAGAGATAGGCAGATACCCATTCAGTTTCCTTCCTATGAACTCAAAAGGGAGGGACATCTAGTAGCCTGGTCTATCATGGTTACTATGGTCTTTGGTGTCAAAACATTCTGCATTGAAATCCTGCCTCTGTCATATACTTTTGAGCAAGTTTCTTGATTTTAAAAGTGTGAGTTGATGAACTTGTAAAGTGAAGATAATACATACTTTAGAGGACTATCGTCGTACCTCATAGAGCCCAGAGTAGCAGCTTAAAACTCACAATAATGCAAATGTCATGGCTGTGTGCTATTTATTCCTTACTCTTCTCCAGGAGAAAAAGGAATTATTAATCCCACTTTTTTTTAATATGAGAAAATTTAGATGCAGAGAGTTGAGATAATTTGCCCAAGGTTACACAGCAAGTAAATGGTAGATCTGGGTTTTGACTCTAGGCAGTCAACTTGAGAACGCACTCTGTGCAATTAAATACTGTTATATAATGTTAGTTGGTTTGGTTTGTGTCATTTTTGTTGTCATTATTTTAAGCAAAGGAATGACAGTCAGAACTATTTTTGGTAAAGCCTGTCTGGCTATAGTGTGGAGAACATACTGGGGCTGTTGGGAAATGGTGGGCAAAAAGGCAAGACCAGAAGCAAGAGAATTTCTAAATTAGTCAAGTTGAAAAAAAAAGACAATCTCACTTAGGGAACTTTTGATGGAATGCTATTGAGGTAGAGAATTCTAAGAAGTTACAGGAGATACATATTATAGGATTTAGTAAGTAAATAAGAGGAGGGAGTGATGGAGACAGAGAAATAAGAATGACCTTTATGTTTCTGGTCTGGGCTATTAATCATTGGCATATTTACCTAAAATGAGAAAACAAGAAAAAAGAGAATTCAGAGAGGGTAGAGTAAGTTTGGTTCTTAACACATTAGCTTGAAGTGTCTATAAAGTATTTCCTTGGAATCATCCAGTGGTGTTGGAGGTATCATAAATGCATCTTGGGCATATAGGAGTGCCTTGGTGGCTCAGTTGGTTAAGCAGCCAACTCTTGATTTCAGCTCAGGTCATGATCTTGGGGTCTTGAGCTCAAGCCCTGCATCTGACTCTGTGCTCAGCAGGGAGTCTGCTTGAGATTCTCTCTCCTCTCTGTCTCAGCCTCTCCCCCTCCCGACCCCTCTCTAAAATTTAAATAAATCTTTTTAAAAATGGGCATATGATGCTTTCATTGCCATTTGTTCTGCCCTTCATTTGTAATTCTTTGCGGTATGAGGAAATAAAGAAAATTTGTCAAAAACAAGGTCATGGTACAAAAAAATTCAGTTATGTTAGTGAGTAGGAAGTCATTGAGATCAATATAGACATGGGAAGAATTTAAGGGAGAGAATATAAATTATTTTAATTAATGAAGGAAATCAGTCATTTTTAAGGGATTATAATATTTAACAGGCTGATCGTTGAGTAATTTCTATGATATGAATATAGAAAAAAAGGTCTTTATCCTAAAAGAAAGCAGAAATGCTTTCTCCACTAACTTTATTAACTTGGATAAAGTATATGTATAGACTATGTTCTAGACACATCTGTGTGTGCTTTTGGAGTTAGTTTAATAAAATGTAAAATCAAATAATAGTAATTTTTTTATCTTGGACCTGTGTTTAGGTAGGATAAAATAAAATAATTCAGAGAATAAGTTAATATGAAAATATATATTCCTGGAAGACACTAATTTTCAATACTATGACAATTTTGTATTGCAAAATTTTTAACCAAATAATTTCAATTTTATTTCAGGAAGTGGGGTAATTTGGATCTAAGATGATTATATGTTGTACAATCTAAGTACAAAGCTTCAAGTTCTTTAATTCCAAGTGCACATACAATTAGCAATTATGAGTTAAGCCTAATTATTTGGATATAGTTGATTACATAGCTTGGTATATTAGTGTTTCCACGAAGTTGGTTTTGCTTGAACATAGTTTCTTTATTCCTATTTAAGCAAGCATAAAAATTATTTGGAATATTATTACTTGGGCTCTGATTACATGACAGTGAATATTTTTAAACATATTCGAAGAACTAATTTTTCTTAAGCTTTAAAATCTTTAAAATATATGCCAACCCTAAAACATGAAAATAAAATTTCTAATCCACAACAATTACACAGTCATATTCCTACATATATGCGGGTCTAACAAAATAGAAGGGACAGGTCTTTTACCAGACCTCAGTGATCAGTAGAATTTGCTTTCATTGGAAGAGAAGAAAATAATAATAGTGAGAATAATTTCCTGGTGATAGACCCTGCCAGTTTTCCTAAATTTAAAACCGGAACGTGATAAATCTGGCATGAGCCTCTTGGTAGTTACTTTTCCCCTAGCCTTTTCCTGTTGTTTATCTCCTTCTCTATGCAGCATAGGGAGAAGGAGAGTGTTTGTATTATCTCTCTGATGCACTTGACAATCCTGACTACTCCATCTTCAGGGGAAAAAATAACTCTCCTACTTTGGTTTCTGTGTTATCATTCTCTCCTTGTTACCTCCTTCCCTTCAGCCCTTTATTCCATTTTTATATTCATAAACTCCCTTTTCTTTCCTTGCTCCTTAAAAACTGATATTCAGTGTTTTTTCAGTCTTATTCTCTGTTTATTTACTTCATTCTCCCTAAAGCTTTTCCTCTGACCCATACCTTCCTCTGCCTCTATTCTATAGATAACTGAGCTACACCTTCAGTTGTTTCTACCATGGTCCATGCTCATAGATCCAGCCACCACTGATCGTCTTTATTTGGATGTCTCAGAGGCACATCAAACCCAACATGATAAAAACCAAACTACTTGTCTTTACTCCAAACTTGCTTTTTTTCCTGGTTTTCCCTGTTTCTTGGGTTTCCCAGCCACATCCATAGTGATCATGCTAGATTCTTGTCTTTCTTTCATCCCTCATTTCCAACAGATCACTTATTCCTTCTTATTTTTGTCTTGTAATTCTCAAATTTAGCTCTATTCTCCATTCCCACCACCTGTCTTAGTTAACACACTTGTGTACAGCCTTGACGATGTTCTACCTGGTACCCTATTTAAGTTCATCTTAATGCTTTTTTTTTTTTTTTTTTGAAATGACAATCTGGTGATGTCATTCCCAGGCTTAACACTGTTTGGTGACTCCTCTGGTCTTGGAAGAATGAGTTCTATTTTCTCAGAATGATACAGGCAGCCTCTGTCAGTGTCATTCTCATGCCTCTTTGATTTTGCTTTCCTGGTATTTCTTCTCTCAATACTTATGCCACAGCCTTCTTTGAGTAATTTAATTCCCCCTTATCAATCATGCTGTACTGTTTCAAGGCTGTTTGCTGTGCACAAACTGTTCTCTGCCTGATATGCCCTTCCCATTTGGTGATCTATTCACCACTTTGAGGATGTACCTTAAAATATTCTTACAAAGTATTTGTAAATGTGAAGTAACCTTCCCTGACTCCTACCCACGTGACTTGGTATATCTGTTCTTTGTATGATGCAAGACTTTGGATGATAAAATAATTCGTCATCAATTCTGTAGTAAATCTTATTTTCAGCATATTCATGTTACCCATTAGCAGGAATGATGCTTTCCTGGGTATGAGAATGCTAAATTTTTATAATTAATTCGTCTACTTATTTGTCTCTTCATTTGTTTTATTTTAAGTTTGTTCCTTGATTTAGTTTGCAAATAATAATCAGACATTTAATATATGTCATCATTGTTCTTGGTACTGGAGATACAAGAGTGAACAAAATAGATAAAAATTCTTTGACTTGTGGAGTTTGTATTCTAGTAAAGTGTGATAAACAATAACAAAATAAACATGTATATTATATTGTATCAAATGTGGTAAGGGCTATGGAGGGATATAAAGCAAGAAGATAGAGAGTGCAAGGGAGGGAGTATTACAATATTAAGTTGGGTTGTCAGAAGAGACCTTAGAAGGTGACACTTGAGTTAAGACTTTAATGAGCTGAGGAAATATGCTGTGGGACTATCTGAAGGTAAGAGTGTTTCAGACAAAAAGCATCAAGGGAGAAAGAAATAAAGAATTTCGAGGCAGGGGAGATCTCTATTGTTGTTTGTTTGTTTTAGTTTAGAGAAGGATTTTTGGGAAACTGAAGATTTTTGAGATATTTACCACTTGTTTTATATGTGTATATGTGTTTATATTTGTGTATGTACATATGTAGTTTTATATGTATATGTTCCATTATTGACTTTTTTGGATGCCTTAGAAATTAATAGCAGAATAACAACAATGTTATTTCTTTACAAATACCTCACTGTAAAGGTTTCAATGCAGGTGCTCATTTTAATATGAGTTACTTATAATGACTATGGTCTAAAGCATTGACCCCTAAAAAAAGATAGCATTCATTTTAAATTACAATGAAACTTGAGGTAAAGAAGCAAAGAAATAAGTCTAAGACATATCCATTTCTGCAAGATGTTACAGATCATTTATTGGATACTTGATTAAAAATGAATTGACCCTGTATCAGAAACACTTCTTAAAAATTTAGATCTTGAATGGATTAACACAACTGCCTTCTAAGACAGTTTTCTGTTTCCTACTCAACATTGTTTAAATGTTTATCTTGTTTTAAATGCAAAGTATGTAAAGTATATTTGGGGAAAAAATTGTCTACATTGCAAATGAATGATCCAAACATTCTTACCAGTACTTATTATCTCTTGTCTTTTTGGTGATGGCCCTTCTAATACGTATAAGGTGATAAAATTGTGGTTTTGACTTGCATTTTCCTGATGATAGTGACACTGAGCATTTTATCATGTGCCTGTTGCCATCTATATGTCGTCTTTGAAAACTGTATATTCAGGTCCTCTGCCCATTTTTTAATTGAATGTTTGTGTTTTTGGTGTTGTCATGGTACTTCTTAATATATAGTAAGTACTGTTTCCTTTAAGAATAGATAAAAATGATGCTTAAAGATTATGTTTAAAACATTAATTTAGGGGGCCCCTGGGTGGCACAGTCGGTTGAGCTTCTGACTCTTGGTTTTGGCTCAGGTCATGATCTCAGGGTCATGGGATTGAGCCCCATGTAGGGCTCCACACTCAGTGCAGAATCTGCTTGAGTTTCTCTCTCCCTCACCCTCTCCCTCTGTCCCTCCATGCTGCACTCTCTCTGTCTCTAGAAAGTAAATCAATCTTAAAAAAGAAAACAACACATTAATTTAGTTCCTTTGCTGAGTTTCCAATGACATCTGATAGTATTTAAAAGAAAAAATTTGCACCATTTACTTTGGTCTCTCAGTATGCCAATAAGATAGCTCTCTGACCTTCAGCCATACTTTAGGAAAGGGAATTATTGCCTGTCATTCCTTATTGTGTAATTAATGGGGGTAATTAACAAGTTAGTGTTAAGATTTCAAGGGCTGACTTAATTTTCTTTCTTTAATGCCAACCCAATTATTTCAATTGGATAAAAGAATAAAAAGTTCATTGTGAAAATGGAAAAGGGAATTTTTAAAAAATGCTTAATTGACAAATCAGAATCATCAGTCATGCAATTAATACTTTTTGCAAAATTCTTTAAAGTTAAAAAGTAAAACTATTTATAAATTTGCTGAAACAGATATTATAAAACATTATATCAATGCTAGATGATTCTAAATCTTACTAATTTACACTTAACAATTTTTACTATATTTATGGTATAATGGTCTTCCTCCATATTAAAACTAATTTGAGACTGTATAATATATTCTAAGGACAAGAATATTCAGCAGAATTAAAACTACTTGGAGTGGAAATGTTCAGACAACTGAATAAATATTTTTCATGAGTGATTGGCAATTTTTATCAGTGTTAAATCACTATAAAACCATTCTAGGTTTGCTTAAATTTTTTAAATTTGTTTTTATCTGTAAATGTATGCTTTTGTCTGTTATATTGACAAGTTTGACTTACTGTCAAGTATTTTACAAAATGTGATAATTTGCATATTATTTAAGATTTGATGGATCGGTGATTCTCAAAGTGTGGTCACTAGACTAGCAACATCATGATCACTTGGGAAATTATTAGAAAGAAAAACTCTCAGGCTGCATCCTGTGCACACCTACTAAATCAGAAACCGGGAGTAAGGCCAGCAAGCAGTGTTTTAACGCATTTTCCTAATGGTTTCAAAGCACACCGAAATTTGAGAACTACCAGATGAGGTTATGCTATAGGAAAAAATCATTCCCCAGATCACAGCAATTTAATAGAACAAGATGTTATGTCTTGTAAAAGTAAGGTCTACTGTAAATCTAAATAATTCTCCAGGGCAGCTATCTTTGATATTTTGGCTCAGCATTTTAGGATGTGTTGAACCTCTAGCACAATTGCTATGGCAGAGAATGGGTAAGCTGGAGAATTAAGTGCCAGGCAATTAAATTTTCCACCTAAAAATTAGCAACACTATTGCTCACATTTCATCAACCAAAGCAGTTCACAGAGTCACACCTAAATTTGTGATCTCTTGAAATTCTGAATGAATATTCGGATGGATTTTTCTATTTTTGCAAAAAATGCCATTCAGATTTTAACAGGGATCACCTCAAATCTGTAGATTGCTTTTGATAATGTACTCAGATTTTCTAAATCCAGGCAAATTTGAGTTATATTAAAGTATACTTTGTAAATAATACAACACTGATTTTTAAATTTCTTAGCCTATTTTATAGCCAGTCAACTAATAGAAACTTTAAAGTCTTTGGATCCCAAAAGAGTGGTGTTTCAGCTAAATTTTACCATTCTTCGTTAATTTGGGCTCATTTTATCAGTTCTTGATGGTAGCCAGAGGGAGGCCATCACTTATTAACTCCTGCAGTATCATATTTAATTTGAAAACATAGTTGAAGATAATTATTATTTTGAAAATTGTTTCCCTCCTCATAAACTTATTATATACTGATGACGTATACTGGTTCCATAAACTAATTCGTTATCAAGCACTTTGTTGTTCAAAGAAGAACCAAACATTTCCTATTCTCAGAGTACTTAAAATGTGGTGTTGCAAACAAATTATGATACAATATGCTAAGCACTAAAAGAGTAACATGAAAGTGTTATGGTAAAACACGAGGTGAGAGCAAGGAAATCACATGGCTAGAGAAAGTAAATATAAATGACATTTAAAGTGTGTCTCTAGACATATTAAGGGTAGGGAGGAGAGAAAATGCAAAGATAGAGAGCTGTAAAACCACGTGGTGAATCTGTAGCATGAAGACATGTCTACTGTAGCTGAAATACAGGGTATGTCAGCTAGGGGCGCCCAATAATAAGAACAAGTAGTTCAAAAGAGATGGTGGAGAGTCTGGCATGCCCTAAAATCATACCAAAAAAGCATTTAAAAAGTAAGAGAGATTAGTCAAAGCAACTCTGTGGAAAGAACTAGCCCTGGAACTTGAGATGGCAGACTATCCCTGGACAGGTTGGAGGCATGAGCAGGTCCCCCCCGCCCCTCCCCCCCCCCCCAGGGGGAACACTAGGAATAATCTTGGTTTGGGCTTCATAATGTTGGTTACCAAGAGTCAATGAACTTGATTAAAAATTGATTTAAATAATTTTAAATAAAATTTCCTAAAAATTATATAACACATTTTAGAGAATTATACAGCTACTAAGCTTTATAGTTCTTAGTGCTATTCCCCAAATATTTCTGGCTCTGCTTTTAGGTACAGAACAAGCTTGAATTTTCTCATCCTTCTTGAAGCAAGTCAAAGCTATGTGATTTTTCTTTCACCAGGGAAATGTGAGCAAAAAGTACTGAATCACTTCTTAGTGGAAGGTTTAGGAGTTACTGATCAATGTCACATTTTCTTCTCCATGCCATGATGGTGATAAGCATGTATCCCTGAAGTAATGACAATGTGCAGAGCCATCCTAGCAATCCATGTTAACCAAAATATAAGACCTGAACTTATATGTTGTTAAGCCTCTGAGACTTGGGGCTGTTTTTATCACAATATAATTTAGCCTATCCTGACTGGGTAGAAAAAGTAAGGCATATTGGCTATAAAAACACTTGATAACAAAGAGAAGGAAAAACATTAAAATCAATCATAATATTACCAAAAAAAAAAGTGAGGGCCATTAACAATTTTGATATCTACCTGTCAAACTATATTTATTTTACACAGAAGTTTAATTCATCATGTCAATTATTAACTTAATTGTGACAGATGTTCATCTGGTGAAGTTATGCACTCTTGCTAGCTCTCTCAGGAGATTAGCTTTTCTGTCAGCTTTTCTGTGTTATGACCCACCTTGTAATCAAAAGACTGTAGATTTCTGTCCCGAAATGTGTCACCTGGCTGTCATCAATTTCTGCCTTAAATGGGAAAACATGATACGTAACACGGTTGTTTTAGATTGATAGAAGATATTATGTAAATAAGTATCACATGGTAGGCGAAACAATAAATGCTAAAGGGTCTGTTTTGTCTTTAAGGTTTTTCATTAAAATTTTAAAATATCTGATACCTTTAAGATATAAACCACTTTTGTTCAACAAAACTGGAGCATAATATAAAATTCCCCATCTCCCCTGAGCAAGTAAACATAATGTTGTTCTTGGAAAAAAAAACAAAAACAAAAACCATATATATATATATATATATATATATGGACTTGTTTGGTTGAAAATTTTCTTTATAGAACTGATTTTATAAGTCGATTAATTTTTATTGCATTATTGTCTAAAAAATCCTGCACTTCATTGCTTTTGATCAGTCCTATTGTCCCTATAAGAATTTTGATGTTAATATAACATTTTAAAATTTGTTGCTATGCACTTATTTTGAAGATGAGTAGCGCTTCTGCTCTCTACTGTGTCTCTAATGCTAGGGTCAAATATAAAAGTCTGGCTTTGTTATTGAAGCCTGATTACATACAAATCATATTTATGAATTCTTTTTTTTTTTATTTGTGATAAAACCTATCAGAATTTAGTGCGTTGGGGGTATTTTCTCTTTCTGCCATTTCTTTTCTCATTACATTAGAGGAAAAAATAATCTGTAACTTTCTACTCTTCTCATAAGACTTTTAGTTTATTGCTTTTCTCCCCGGTGTGCCATTCCAGGGAAGTCATCTTCTCTAGCACTGTGTCCTCACCTTCTGGAGCAGTACCTGGTTCATAGTAGATGCTTCATGCACATACGTTGAGTAAATAAGTGAGTGAATATTATGTAGTTATGGGTTCAAGAACCTATGTTCTGATACAATTACATATCCCACTTGGATTTCAAAGGAACAGTTTTTGTTATTTTCATGGTGATTTAATTATAATAATAATTAAATTATAATTCCATGTGTCTAGTAGGGAAAGTACAAGATTTACTTGTGTTGATCTAAATCTAATTAATTTTTACCCCTTGGCCTTATGATAAAGTAAAAAGTAAACATAATTACAAAGAGGCATAAGGAAATCTTGGTGATGGAAATATTTATTATCTTGATTGTAGTGATAATTTCATGATGTCAAAACCCATCAAATTTTGCACTTTAAATATGTGCACTTTAGTTTACTTTATACTGGGAAAAAATAGAAACAAAAAACGTATCAAATTGCTTTCTGTTACATTTTCTGTAAAGATTCTGCTCCTACATCACTGCATATCACTACAGAAATTTGAGGATAACTTTTGAGATTCTTTGTTAACAGGATACACTAAATTTCCTGCCAGGTAATTAAAACTGCTGCATTTCTGTCTCTATCAGCATTATCTTCAAGTTTTCAATTTTCAGCCAGGAATATATGGGAAGAAGAGAACAGAGACATTTGGAGAGGAAATCATCCCATTACTAATAACACAGAGAAGAGAGAAAGGAAAGATATAAATAATGCATGAGGGACAAATATCAATATTGATCATCAGGACAATAACTGCTATTGAGAACTTGCTGCATGGCAGTTACAATCTAAGTACTCAGCGCACATTCCTCATTTTTCTATTTTCACAACCCTGTTATTGTTCCCATATAAACAAATGTGGAATCTAAGTTGTAAAGACACGTTCCAAAGTAAAACACTACTACGTGTCAGAATCAGAATCTGAACCCCAAAATTTTGAATGTGACACTCATAGTCTTCATTACAACTCCCTACATCCTCACAACAGACACAAGTAAGGAAAAACCAACAAACCCCAAGTAAGAGGTGATGACAAAAATACATAGACTCCTATATGTAATGACAGGTAAGCAGAGACTTAGCATCCGAAGATAAACTGGGATCCAGGGTCTTTGTTTATCTGTGCGTATCTCTGCGTGATTATGCTCTGATGCAGACAATTGACTCTAAGTGGAGAAGTGCTAATGTCTGCAGAAAGCATTAAACAGAAGTAATAGCATGATATGATCTTTGCCACTTTTGCTCTATACGCGTTTTTGAAGACCCAAAGTTTTCTCCTGGGCTACAGAAGTGCACATTAAGCCAGTGTTTTGTTTTATGAGATTACAAAATTGCAGCCAAACAAAAATATGAGTAAATGGCATATAGTATCTCCAGTTCTACAGAGATAAAGATTATATCTGAACCAGCAGACTGCCACTGTAAAAAGGATGCATAATGCCCCTCGTACAACTCACTCAGTCATTTGCTTTTTTTTTTTTTTTTTTTTACTAGAGATGAATAGCTTCTGCCATACAGTAAAAGGGAAGGAAAAATAAAGTTAGATAATGGAAAATCTACCTGAATGGCTGGAATACACATCTTTTTTTTAAAATTTTTTTTAAAGATTTTATTTATTTATTCGACAGAGATAGAGACAGCCAGCAAGAGAGGGAACACAAGCAGGGGGAGTGGGAGAGGAAGAAGCAGGCTCATAGCGGAGGAGCCTGATGTGGGGCTCGATCCCATAACGCCAGGATCACGCCCTGAGCCGAAGGCAGACGCCCAACCGTTGTGCCACCCAGGCGCCCCTGGAATACACATCTTATGGATGAGTACTAAAGGATTTGGCATGGGAGGAAGAAAGCAGAATTACATGTAACAGTGATGTGCGCTAAGTGCCGGTCTCAAATATCCATTGCTTAGGTCAGAGTTTTTCGTCCTTGATACTATTGACATTGGGACCAGATAATTCTTTCCTATAGGGAGCTGTCCTGTACATTGTAGGATGTTTGGCAGCATCCCTGGCCTCTACTCACTAAGTGCCAGTAGCATTCCCCACTCCTAGTTCAGACAATCAAAATATTTCTCGATATTGCCAGATGTCCCCTGGAGGCAATATTACCCCTGATGAAGACCCACTGGCTTCTCCTAGTATGTTCCTAGGCATTGTTTTTTGTTAACTACATTGCAGATTTACAATAAAGATACACTATAGCTTTAGATAAGAAGGACTTAGAAGTCTATCTGTAGCTTATAAATTAATATACATAGGCTCGGTATAATTGGGATTGGGCAGCCATATCTCTATTCATTGGTCACATGAGTAATTTTTAGTCACCTACTAAATGCCTGACACTGTTCCAGGTTCTGGAGGTACAAAAATGAAGAACATAGTTGAGATTTGAATTAGACCAAAGATCACATAAACTGTTCATCCAGATTAAAGATTTACTCTGGTACTCTATTAGATCATCAGAAACCACAGATTCCAGGCCTTATTACCTCATATCTGTATAGAGATACTTTCACCGAGTTATCTAGATTTCCCTGGTAGGTACATATAAAAATGTGTGTGTGTGTGTGTTTAAGTTATTAGTCAGGATACTGTGTACCATTGCTATTTGATGTCCTCAATGCGGAGATTCACATGATAAACTAAGGCTTAAGTTCAAAGCCGTAAGGGTTGTTTATCAGCCTGTGAGTTTATGTATTTACTGTTTGAGATAATAGTAATTATGCTTTTAAATTATAGGAACTAAAGGGACTACACATTCTGAGTAATTGCCAGAACCTCTCTCTTTCGAGAAGCTCTTTTCTAACTACTTCCCCCTCTTACTTTCCTGCAAGGAGAGTGTTCAGGTTCTGGAATAAAAACAAACAAACAAATAAATAAGCAAAATAATAATAGCTCCAGAAACTGTGATATATATTTGTTATTCCTGTCATGTTATTTAATCCTTGCAGGAGGCGCAGAAAAACCATAGAGAACATAGAAGAAGTAAGGAATTTCTGTAACTTGGCCAAAGTCACACATTTCATTAGTACCGTGTCTGGCTGAATCTTACGTCCATGCTTTTCCCTTTCTACAACTTTGCCTCTGGGCCACAGTAGGTTGGGGTAATATTAAAAATATTTCACAACCAATTTCCTCATAGGCATCCACCAACAGCTGATACAACCAAAAGATGTTTGTTTACTAGCTGATAATCAGCCCTGACTTTCAGAGATCATTCTAGCCCACATATAAGTACAAGCCACACCTGAGCTTCTACCTGTATTTTCATAAATTATTAGAACTGTGTCTTCTTTCTAAACTACTCTGGACATCCTCCCTATAATAAACTTGGAGACTTAAGATTTATAGCAAATGGGCAAATGAGTTTACAAAATGGCCAAGGTACCATCAGGATCACCACACTTCAGGGTAGAGTCAAGGAAATCTTGGCTGACCAGGTATCAGCCAAGAGTTGAGGGAGAAAGCCCAGAGTATGAGCCCAGGATTGTTGATGGCTGATACCGGGTGGCTGAGGAAGGGAAGAAAACGAGGTTATATAATATGAGGAGGAAGAAGGTGCATGGGGTCCTCTGTAGCAAGTCTGAGCAGAGACCACACCTTAGGGCTACAGATGAGAGCAGTGAAGGCCAGGAGAACCTTTCTGCATCCCTAGATCTTCCAGGGATGTATCATGCAGTTAAAACTGATTCAGTGCTCCTTGACAAATTCTTCACGACAGGCCTTCTTGGGAGATCCAGACAAATTACCATTTCCTTTGACCAAAACAACCTGAAAGCAGGTTGGACTCCATTCTTAGAATTAATTGAGATGCTTAAATTTTGTTTAACCTTCCAGAGTAGGCAGAATTTTTTTAGATCTCACAACTGAAGAGCAAAGGTTTAAAACACTAATAATCCCCAAGAGAGGAAAGATTAGAAACCAATTAGTAAAGATGTCAGTCTAAATGATCAGAAACATATCTTCCTCTCTTTGGCTAGGAGAGGGAAAAGTCTGCAGTCCACTTGGTTCCTGAAGCATTAGAGGGATCACGGATGAGAAAGGAAGGACAAGAGGGGAGTCTTGACAAAGATAAATTTTATCTGCTTTCATTTCAGTTTAGCCCTCAACTGCCCCTGAAAAAATACTCAGTGAACAAAGAAAAGCTGTACCCCAAATGGTTTCATTTCATAATTGGCTGTGCCTAGGAACAGCTGATGCAGGCATAGGGGTGCACTGACAGAAAGTCAGCCCTAGCCCCAGGAGAGAATGACAGTCAGGAAGCCCAGGGTCTCTTTGAGGAGACTCTAGCCTGCACCTCAAAGCACCCACTGCCCCTCTTTGCTCCATTAGAAATAATCACACCTAAGTGGCCCATCATCAGTGCCAGCATGATTTTTTTTTTTTTCACATTTGCTAAAAGCTTTTCCCTTGGCCCACTTACATTTTTTCTTTTGTTTCTAAGTAACTATTTAATTCCCTCTCCTTTTTATTTTGCAGTTAACTGACTTGAAAAAAAAATCTGATTTGAAATGGGGATTACAGACTGGTTTTTTCCTTTCCTTCTGTACACCCACCCCCAGCACCTAGTAACAACCACTGCATATGCATTAACCAAAAGACCCATTAGTGGGGTATTGTTTTGCAGTTTTGTAGACAAAGAAGAAAGAGACCTCCAGTTGGAACAAACTCTTTTTGTATATTTTTTTTTTTTTGGCAACAAATAGCTTCCTTTTAAATTCAGAAATGCAATGGCATTGAGGCCCTAAATTGCTCTCATCTAAAATGTTTTACTCCCATCCTCACTTCCCTAGATTATGATCAATTTTCCGCCAGAATGAATTATTCAAATTGAGCCCAATCTTCTGAATCCTTAGAAAAAACAGTGTCTTAGCACTTTGGGTCTATTCTACTCACTTATCATTGGCACATTCTGCCTGGCAAACATTCTTTTCTTCAACATATCATTTATTTTGCCAAATGGACTGCAAGCTCCTTGGGATTAAAGATCATGTAATTCATTCATCCATTCAACAAATGCTTTTGAACATCTATCATGTGCTAGATGTGCTCTAATCATTTGAGATGCATCCAAGAAATAATGACGAAAAGCCCTGCCTCCATGGAGTTTATATTCTAGTGGAAGAAGACAGAGAATAGGGTGGTCAAAGTAGATGAGAGAGCAAGGCAGGAGCATTTACAAGCAAAGAAAATATTCTGAGGTGGAACCTGAATGATGGAGTTGCCAAAACCGGGAACTGGGAATGGAATAGAATGTACAGCTTTGGAGATGTTAAGTTTTGGGTGTCTATTAACACTCAAATACAGGTATGATGGAATAAGCAGTTGCATATAGAAGTCTGGAGATCCAGTAGAGTCTGGGCTGAAATATTCATTTGAGAGTAGTATTAAAACCATGAAATTAGGTGAGATCACCATAGGAATGAGTGTAAATAGTTAAAAGAAGACTGGGAGATGAGATGGCTGTAAGAGAAAGTGAAAAACAAGAGTATGGGGTATCCCGGAAATCAGTGAAGAAATCCTATCAAGGAAGCAGGGAGCTGTATTGCTGATATGTCAAGTGAAATGAAAGCTGAAACTTGACCCTGGAATTTAGCATCCTGCGAGTCATTGGTGATGTTGAGCAGTTTCAGGGGAGTGAGTGGTGAGGCCAAAATCCTGACTAGAGAGAGCTTAAGTGAGAATGGGAGGTGAGGAATCAGAGACTGTGAATATAGGTAACTCTTTCTAGAACTTTCTTACAAAAGAAAACAGAGGGATGAGGGGATAGCTGGTGGGGAAATTAGTGTCAAGAGAAAATTTATTTAAAATTAAATAATAGGATGCTTGTATTCTAAAGAAAATAAGCCAGTAGAGAAGAAAGACTTGATAGTGCAGAACTGAAAGTATTGTGGCCAATTCTAATACTATGAAGGAAATGCGATTTTTCACAGCAAGTAGCATAGCAGTCTCCTTGAAGGAGAGACCCAATTTGTGATTGCTCTAATAAGCCCACTTGGTGGATGGACCTCCGGGGCTTCTCTGTCAGCTGTTTCTTAAGACTGAGAGAGGTAAGGTGGAGTTCATATTTGCCACAGGAAAGAGAGAGAGACTTAGACTACATATGCAGTGAAAAGCCTTACATGCTTTGGAAGATTAAGTGTCACATAACCAAGAAGAGAGACTTGGGTATGTCTCCTGATATAATCTTCTCTCTTATCTCTGCCACTAACTTTTCAGTAGAATCTTCACTTGTAGATTTTCTTTTGGAAAATGTCAAAATGTGCTGAATGTTGCCTGAAACTGATTTAAAGAGTGAAAGCAGAGCCTGCCCGTGGAAGGACACCACATTGAGGTTATGGAACTGACTCCCTCTACCAAACCTCTGTCATCATTGCTTGCCCCAGGCAGCTCTCATTTATTTTATACCAAATTACCCACTCAGAACATTATACCTGCTTCATTCTTCAAAGTTTCGCCTGGGAACATATACCCCTGACTCCTAATTTACTTACATACCTGGTTCTGATTTTCTGAGCTGTCATCCTAGCCTACCTAGGAGCACAGCCTCCGCTTGCCTTTCCCTCCTCATCTCTCACTACTCTGTTTCCTCCTTGTTCAGTGCCAGGCAAACTGAACTATTTGAAGTTCCCCAGACTCACCATGCTGTTATCAATACCTTTGTGCATTAAATTCCCTCTGCCTAAAATATTTTTCTTCTTCTCCAAGAGTCACGCCCTCCTCTTTGCCTGTTTAACTCATGGTTCTTTAGAATTTCATTTAAAACATCTTTCTACTAGAAAACTGTCCCTGCCTCTCCATTTCCCCCTTGGCAGTACTTACCATAGTGCATTGTAACTGATGGTGTGTTGTCCCTCTCCCCCATTAAACTGTGAGGTCTCAATGGTCCTCAGTTCATGGTAGTCTGTGCACTTAGGATAAGGTCTGTTACATAGCAGCTGCTTAATAAATGCTTATCATAAATCAAATAAACATCTAATATTAAAATTTGTGAATAGCAAGCCTAGTAGCTTAACATAAGCTTTGACCTCATACAAGTTGGGTTTAGAGTTCATCTCCTGTTTTAAATCAAGATCTTTGTTTTTTGTTGTTGGTTTTTTTGGATTTAAAAATAAATAAGTAAATCAAGGTCTTTGTATCTTATGGTGACTCTCTGGCAACTACAACTATACTAAGTTACAACTGGGATCTTGATGTTTGTTTGTTTATTTTGTTATGTTTTACATTTTTTGCCAAACTTCTGCTGGAATTAAGGACTGGTTGCTTCTGAATTACAACTGATTTGACTAGGGTACTAACCTCAAGCTTTATTCTCTCTGACGTCTACTTCTACATCCCTAGCTCAAAGAGCCTTTCCACAGGTTGGGTAGCTGGCCTAGGAGCTCTACTACATGAATGGCTAGGAGGGTGAAATTATATACTGCCCACTGCTACAGGACTCTTCTCACCCTTATTTCTCACTCAACTCTGTGATGCATGTAAGATCAACACCAGCCCACATCAAAGCAAAGTTTATGATTTGGATTTAGGTTTCAATTTGGGAGGAAGTGAGGTCTTCCTACTGCATTACCTCAGCCATGCTAGCTCCAACTCACACTTCACTTCCTTTCCACCCACCCAAGGTGTCAATATGTCTCATGGATGAGGCCTGGTTATGGATTCACTCAAGCTTCTATGCCACATGACCTACAACGTGTCTGCCATTTCTTCTGCCTTCTGAACCGTTCTCCACACCCAACCCACTTCTCTATTTACCTCTTCTCTGAAATCTTTCTCATTTCTACTCTTCACCTTGCGCGGACTACTCTCAGTCCTTCCTTGACAATGTCATATTTTTATTGTATTATTCAATTTTATTCAGAAGTTGAAATTGCACGTGGGACATGTATAGGGATTGAATGTCCTACTGTTACTAACTTTGACCTTTATATACTATAAAAACAATAGCTAAGGATGATAAATCAGTGGTTTTGACTCCTAGTTCTAATGAAAAGCTAACAGTTTCCAGAGTGCCTCTGACTTTAAGGTATTTATTTCATGCCCATTCCTTTCCCTAAGTCTCAAGTTCATATATTTCCTTCAATTGTCCAAGAAGGTCCAAATGCATTTTCATATAGCAAAACCATTAAGAGCCTTCTAGGTTTGAGCATGTGGACTGCAGAGTCTGTGTTCTGCCAAAAAGTCTGATACATAGATTTCTGGTGGCATAGGAATTTTTTGTAGCAATTTATTCTACGTATCATGTAAGTAGATAAATATTCTTAAGGCAAATCATTATCTGTATAAAAGTTTGGCAAAAATAAATAGGACAGACCAATCAATTGAGCTCATTTAACTACCTTTCTCTTAAGAATAATTGCTCATAAGCAAAACATAGGTGTACCAATGAGAATAAATTCTAATTCTGCTCCTTATTAGATTTAAGCCATTTTCAATTAGCTCCAATTCCTGTGCCTCTTTTTCCTATATAAGGAGGAAAAACTACCTCTTAGAAGTTTTGTGAAGAATTAGTAAGACAAAATTTTGTGTGGAGTAAGTAATCTAAATATTATCAAATAGCATTATCAAAAATCCTCTGGGTTGCAAAAGAATAAAAATAATGAACAGCTTGTTTTTACTTTCTTTTTTATGAAAGAATTTAGAATGAATCTTAAGGGATCATGGATATACAATTAAGGGACTATTTAGTGGAGGTGGCAAGATTGCACTGGACTGATAAGCAAGAGTAGCAAGGAACAATCCATTGTGGGAGGAGGTAGAGGGTTGCCAACTAGACCCTATATTCAGGAGTTTCACATGGAATGATAATTAAGGACTATTGTTTAATATTAGTTGTGAGAGAGACCATGGAATGCATAAGCTTATTTCTTGAGAAAGATTTAGTAAAGAAGGATTCCTCCTTCCTCTTACTAAAACTGAAATATTCTTAGTTGACTTATAGGAAAGTGAGAAGGGCTTTAAAAGCCATAGAAATGGAAACTGATAGTCAGAAGCAAAAAAGGAAAATGTGCAAGATATATAGAAGATACATACATATATATGTTTAATCTCTAAAAATATTTTAGAATAGAAATTTAGAAGTAAGATTTATGCTTAAATGCAGTGACAGAATTTATGTTTGTATACAAATAGATAGCAAACAGAGTAATTTTACTTCCCAAACTCATAATGAACGTGTGTAATATAACCTACAGCACAATTCAATGGACTTTATAGGTGCCATTGTCACCGTTGGAGGTTGGAGTAAAGTACTCTGGAAACACCTGGAAATTAAGTCACCCTCTGAGAGTTAAAATAGTGAAATCAAAACATAATGAATAAGAATGAAAAGTTGCAAAACCACCTAAAAAGAATATTTTCCAGCTAAGCACGATGTGGTTATATCTTGTCTGAAGGTACCAATATAACAACAACAATAACAACAACAAAAACAACAAAGAATATGTTCATCAGAAAGAGAATTGGTTGGATATTTGAATTTCTTAAAAACAGAGATTTACACAGGAAAACACAGATGACACATCTAAAAATTGTTAATGAAAAATTGATTCTTAGCTGATAGACTACCAGTAAGACCAAAGTTATTGCATTTGGGATGCAAAGACTGAGTACTGGATTTAGAGAAAGATTCCCAGGGTTTGAATGTGGCTTTGTGACTTTCTAGCCATGGGACTTTGAACATAATAACCCAGATATCAGTGTCTTCACATCATCTGCAAATTGGGGCTGACAAGAGCACCTCTTCACAGAGTTCTTACGGATAAAACACAAACCCACAACAAATGGTTATTACATTCATTGGGCTGATGCCAAAATAATATTAAGTAATCTTCAGATTATGATATGGTTTCTGATGTAACTTGAGAATGTGGTCATGAAATTCAAATATTGCCATGCTTGTGACAGATATATTCCTCATTATAAATTAGTAGATTGAATTTCTAGTGTTACACATCATCTCATGATCTTGATTAATGTAAGTCTAATATTTTAGCCATGCGGCATGTGTTTCAGAGCAACCTAAAAGTCTTTTGAGCTGAAGTCAAAATTCAAAAAATCAATACACATTGCCTCACTTAAGGATGTAGTTAAATTCAGTGACAATTCTTCTTTATACAAAATCTGTTTTCAGAGAAATAAATAATAGGGAATACATGCAGACATGTGGTGGGACATTGGTCAAACCAAGGATGAAGCAGAGTGTAGAGGAAATGCCTCCTGCTATTCTCTCACTTATGCTGATAGAGGCTAAAACACAAGACAACCTCCTTTTCATTAATATCGTTGACTGTCAATGTCCCCTAGTATACTACCCACAAATCCATCCTCAGAAATACCACCAGAGTGACCTTTTAACAGGAAAATTTGTTCATCTCACTTGCCTTAATTTCCTTATTGATGCCACAGTGGACAAGGGAAGCACGTCTAACTCCCTAAATCCCCTAGCTTCCTCACCCTCAGAGGTGGGGCCCAGGCTGATGTTCATAGCTTAAGGTAAGTCTGTCTGTGGTTACAGTTGAGTAGACCAAGAGTTAACATAGCTGGGCCAATTGGATTCCCTATCCAGGAATGTGGAATTGGAACCAAGAGATATGAGTTGGTCTCTGCCAGCTGCTGGACCTATAACAAGTAAATTCAGGAGTGAATTTGAAAGATGGCCATGTCTCCTATTTGAACTGTGAAGCAGAGAAAATTGGTCTCATTAGGAAGATAAGAATGACGCCAGCACACAAAAAAGAACAAGCGAAAGATGGTGATATCTTTATAGCCTTGTTCCTACTTGTTTCTGGTCTTTAAGGAATGACTGAATTCCCACACTGGGGTTTCATGAAACTATCTGAATTTTTCTAATCAGTTCTCTCTGTCTGCATAAACCAGCCTGAATTCTTTAAGTACTTGCAACTATGAAGTTCCTTCACTTACAAAGTATAATCCAAGGAGATGCCCTTCATAACCAGCTCTTGCCTGCTGCTGGTCCAGCCTCACCTCCCACCATATCACAGCTCATACTTGATTTTCCAGCAGTACCAACCAAACAGCTCACAAGATTTTGGAACTTCCCTGCTCTCATATCATTATGCACTTTTACATGCACTTTCCTCTATTTTCCATGCATCCATGTTTTTCCCCTACCAAATGGTTACCTCTCCTTAGGTATTCTATCCCTACCGTGTCCATTGCAACTTTAGAGACACTCACACTATTACATAGAATTCATTGTAGAAAAACGATTTGCATGCCTATCTCCCCACTATGCTATAATCTCATAGTTGGCAAACATCTACCTATATATTTTATATTTTACTTCTGCATTCCCAATTCAAAGCACATGTTATGTGCTGCCATGTATTTCTGATATAGTCACATCTTTCAACCATTCATATATGCTCAATGAACTTAATTGCTGAAGGCATTCGGTTAATGGTATTCTTCTCTGGGACAAAAATATAAAATAAAATCTGAGCTCCTGAAGGGTCACATTTTACTTAGCATCCCCACCAGCACATAGTAGTTCTGGTCTTTATTGTTAGTCATGGGCCCACCACATACAACTTCTTATGCTGTTTCATCAGCATCAACTTTAAATCATATTCGATGTATTAAGTGGCAGGATAAACCGGGGAAGAGCAGCATCCTGGGACAGAGCCAAAAATCAGAGCTCTGAAGGATCATTTGCAGCTTCATAACTGCACTGACCTGGACACAAGTGGGGATTAAACGACAGCAGGCTGGCTAATCGGCCCGTCTGGAGGGTGGAAGTTGGGTTATCGCAAGCTGAGAGGGCGGGTAGAGCGATAGAAAGAAACAGGTGTGCACCCGAGCAGGACTGTCTCAAGACAAAGAGCCTGCAGTGTGGCCATCAGAATTGAACAATGGGGTGGGCCAGTCCCACTGGGGGTGGGTCAGTAACACTGCCAAGACAGCAGGTGATGAAGTAGCTATGATGAAGGACAAAGAATGCTGTGAAGTAGGAGGACTGTACAGAACTCCCGGTTTGCCTAGAATGTTCCTGAGTTGTGCTTGCTCTCCTGGTCTAATTACTATGTACTTAATGTCTCTATCTCTTAGACTCTTAAAAGGGCCCCAGTTTGATGACAAATAATAAAGTGAAATTAATAGTAAACCACCATGAAATCAAAATATAACCAAACTGTGCTCATAAATCAAAGTACTTTCTTTTGAGAGAGTTTCTAAAACATTGTTGTGATGCATTTCTCGGGGACATCTATATGTTTGTCCAGAATCTCTTTGAGGGAATCTTTTTAGTCTGTATGGTTCAGGCAAGCCTCACTTTTCTCTCTCAGAACCTGCTAATGCATCTAACTTCAGCCTTTCCGCTCCCACCAAATAATCCCAATCTGGGCCAGAGAGAGTCCTTATTAGGATTTTGACAGAATTTGGGGCAAAAATCCCTGTTGTTATGTGTGAGATTCCATTGGTCATCTGTGCCATCAAGTGGGAAAATGTTGAGGGGGGAACAAAGGCAACACAGAGGAAGAGAGAACAGCAACAGAGAACGAATTATTGTCTTCAAGCATGCCTGGAGTTTACTTTCAGTTATAGGAGGCAGTGAGCTCCATTTTTGTTCAGTGCAATGTGAATAAGGTCTGTACGTATTACCAAAAGAATTCTGACAAATACAACTGCCTTCTTATTCAACTGTCCTGCTTTTTACTTCCCCTCTCTCATTACACCAGGCATAGGCCCACATTCAGCAGCTACATGAAGAAGACAAAGAGAAATGAGATGATGGGGTGGACCTGGGGCTGGGTCAGCCTAGGACAAGCCACTTACCGTGACTGTGGCACCCCTCGTATGCATAGCACTTAAGTTACCTCGGCTGAAAAACAGTCTCTAACACTAACGTGCTTATCCTCTCATGAATCAGATGCGAGCAGGTTGTAATAACAGTAAGCAAATACAAACACAACATTTATTCTATTGGCTTCTCACAAATGGAAGTATTCTAAATAGAGAATTGACCTTAGCACACATTGAACTTAGACCCCGAGGCTATAGCAGCCAAAGAGTTTTAGCCTTGGCATGGTCAAAAGCACTGTTTGCTTTCTAATAATGACATAATTGCTTTTCTCTCAGAACAGTGAGGGAAGAACGGGGACAACATATTTTGGTATTGACTTAAGGAGTAGTAATCCCCAGCTGGCAGCCTCTGCCTTCCAGGGATTGTAGATACACTCCATGTAATACCTCAGTTCAGTCCATTTTCTGAGGCAGGCTCTTACCATGTAGGAGCCTTGTGAGGTGATGTGGAGCTAGTCTTGCAGCTTGAACCCAGCTTCAAGCACATGGAAGGAGTTCTGGCATTCTCTACTTTGTCCCCATTATCCCTATTGCTTCCCGCATTCTGAATTCAAGAGCTCTGGGAGACCCTACCCAGCAGGACTGCGTTGTGCTCTCTGCATTGTTATTGGAATAAGTTTAGATGGACTCGTTTTCTGGAAGCACAATGTCTCCCTCCACTTGTCCTAGAAAACCATAAGCCACTTGTATAATGTGTCTCATGCTTCAGAATTCCTTGTGAATTGACTCAATTCTTTGGAATTGAGTTGAGCCTCAGGACTCCATATTTCAGTGGCCGCTAAGCATAGTTCCACCTTTCTGCTCTTATTATATCCAGGCCTGTACTAAAACTCTTCTGCGTGTTCCTGCTGTCTTTATCCCCACTTTACTATCTTAGAAGCTCCCGATAACTGCACTCACTGGACTTATGAAATAAGCCTAACAGGTTATGAATTGCTACTAGATATACATGGACATAAAAATGTGTAAGGGCAATGCTAGTTAGGAGGCTTTTACAGTAATCCATTTGTGAGATCGTAAAGCTCAATTGAGTATGTTAGAAGCAGTAAGAGTTGGTAGAAAAGGATTTTCTAATAGTCTGGATGTGAGGTATGCTAGCAAGAGCTGATCAAAGGTGACACCAAGGTTTTTGGCCTGAGTAAGTGGAATTATAAGAGTTGCCAATATGTGGGGAAAACTGAGTGGGGAGCAGTTTTGGAGGCTGGGGACATAAAAAGCCAATTTTGGAATGCTAGGTAGTATTTACTATACATCAAAGTAGAGATGTTGCATTATTCAGGAGTCCCCAAGATCACCCTCATTTCTGACACTGAAATTTCATGTCCCCAATATCACCGTCAAGTTTGATAATTCACTAGAACAACTCACAGAATGACTGAAAGCTGTAATACTCACTGTTAGGATTTATGACAGAAGGGTACAGATTAAGATCAGCCAAGAGAAGAAGAACATGGAGTGGAGTCCAGGAGAGGTCCACACTCAGAGGTTCCAGTTGTCTTCTCCCAACAGCTCAAATTGTGGACAGAGCTAACTTTTCCAGGCAACAGTGAGTGACACTATGCATGGAATAATGCCGACTAGGAAAGCTCATGTGAGCATTGGGTGTCCAGAGTTTTTATTGGGGGTTGATCACGTAAACATGGCTGAACATGCACTTGGCTGATGTATAGTTTCTAGCCCCTCCAGACGCTGAGCTGATACTTCATGACCCAAAGTCCCTACCATAAATTACATTGTTAGACTGTCCTATGTGGCCCAAGTCTCTCAGATAAACAGACACTTTGATCAGACAGGATGTTCCAAGGCCTTAGAGATTACCTCCCAGGAGCCAATAGTGAAGGCCAGAGCTCTCTTTGACAAAGTTAATTTTTTACTACACAGTTGTCAAATAGGAAAATGAATTTAGGACTCTAGAGTTCAGGGAAGTACCTGGCAAGAGATATAAATTTGGGAGTTATTGGCATATAGATGGGGTATTAATTAGGTTTCTAGCAGGAAGCAGGATTTACTTAGATGCTTGAAATGTAGAGATTTTGATAGAGACCACTCATAAGATTGCAGGCAGAGTTTGGGGAGAAAACAGAGCCTATTGACACGCACATGCACATGCACACAACAGTGATTTTTGAGTTCCAGGGGAGAAGTAATTACTAGAAGCCAGTAAGGAGGGTTAATCTGTTCCAGGCACAGTACTGATTTATATGCATTAGCTCATTTGATTTTTTCTGTCTGGTCATAATTATTCTCACATTTTTACAGATGGGAAAACTAAAATTTGGAAAATTTAAGTATTGTCTGTAGTCATTCAGTAGAAAGTTAATGAGGTAGGATTGATGCAGACTGCCATGCCACAACGGTTCAGAAATTTGGCATCATGATGCAACATAAAAGTTGACTTATGAAAAGGTTACATATATGTTTGAAAGGTCTCAGCATTTCTCCATGACTGACCTGCTAAAGGTTATTGAGGTACTGCTAGTTAATGCTTTCCCCACTTAGGCCTTCCTAGGAGGCTTATGCTTTGCTAGATCAGTATTATGAATATGTGTGGTATGGACTTTAGAAATGGAAACAGAACAGAAAGAATAGAAACACCATGGCCAGATTATCCTGTGGGGAGAAGTCAGAGCAAACATAAATAAGATTTCCCAGGGAAATAGAAACAGAGGAGGTGTGTGGTTGTGTGTGTGTGTGTGTGTGTCTGTGTCTGTGTGTCTGTGTGTGTATGCATGTGAGCCTGTGTGTCTGTGCACACACCAACGCACACATGTATGTGTATGTGGTCAAAGCAAGTTTTCAGAATTTGAGGGTGTTTGAAAAGAAGAAGTAATATAGAATTTTAATGAGTTGCTTCCGACAATTTATATACTTTTTAAATGTAAAATTCAGAATTCCTATTTGGATTCTACTTATTTGAACGCATCATGGTTCAGCATTCAACCATGGATCTAGCCTTCACATAAAGAGCATGGTACCTAAAATATATAGTCTGCACTGTATTATTTTCCATTCTGAAGCATAGAAAGGCTTTGCCATCAATAAAATAGTATCATAGATAGGATTTGATGACATTAATAGGTACGGAGGAGATTTAATATAAGGATGACCAATACACAATGCCCCTATGCTTACCCCATCACTCAGATTCAAATCCCTTATTGAAACATACCTCTGAACACAGAACTGGTCTCAAAAACATTTTTTACACAGTTTTCCACGGAGCCACAGATAGTCAATTCACCTTGGCATGTATATTAAAACTCGTTTGCTACTTGGTTTCTAATATATCACGCTAAAGTGTTTTTACATGTTTTGAATTTTGAATGTATTAGGCTCTATCATACTTTAAAGATACAGCAGATTTCAAAAAACAGAGAAGGCATTCTGTCTCTGTAAGGTTATTCTTAGGATTTGAACATTTTCCCAGGAGACCAGCCCTCTAATTTTACTCCACATAGCTTTCTCTCCTTCTTCTAAGAAGATGAAAACCACTATGGAAGTGTTTCTTCTCATTTTCCCTTCCTTTTTCTTCCTTTTTATTCTAGACTCCAATTTTCTTTATTTTTATTTTTCCTGTACTGATGAACAAATCTCCCTCATCCCTAAAGGGAGGAAGGCAGACAAAAATTTGGAGACAGAATTTTTTTCAATGGCAATCTACCTCTCTTGTCTAAGTCACTTTTGATCTTCTTAATATGATTAGCTCCTTTGTCTATATTTAAAGCATTATGATAGATTGCAAAATCCATAACTGGTATAAATATTTTATTCAGTTTTCTTTAAAGCACTCTGTAGCACGGGGGTGCCTGGGTGGCTCAGTTGGTTAAGCATCTGGCTCAGGTGTTGAGCTCAGGGTCATGAGTTCAAGCCTCGCACTGGGTTCCATGCTGCACATGGAGCCTACCTTAAACAGGAAAAAAAAAAAGTCTAAAACACTCTATGGCACAAATAAAACATTCTCATAAATATAACTCCTTAAGATGTCTGGTCTCTCGGGGCACCTGGGTGGCTCAGTCGTTAAGCGTCTGCCTTTGGCTCAGGGCGTGATCCCGGGGTCCTGGGATAGAGCCCCACATCAGGCTTCTCCTCTGGAAGCCTGCTTCTTCCTCTCCCACTCCCCCTGCTTGTGTTCCCTCTCTCGCTGGCTGTCTCTCTCTCTGTCAAATAAATAAATAAATAATCTTAAAAAAAAATGTTTGGTCTCTCAATGAATTCTCTTTTCTCAACTGAAAGAAAAGGGGATGGGGTTGATGATGAAACACTGAATGCGGATGAGTCATTTTTGTATAGTTTATTATACAATGCATTTGGAGGGTAGGGGAGAGGTCTGCCCTGCACAAAGACCACATTAACTGAAATGATAAATAGGCCTGATGAGTGAGCCAGGTGGCAAAACTCTAGTTTGTGTGGCTGCTGAAGTGGATACCTGGGTATAGAAGGAATCTTGGGACTCCCTTCCTGGGGCTGGGGGAGGCTGGGCCTGCAGAGAGGCGGTGTGATTGATCTTTTTAGAAGACAGTGCCAGCTGGAGTGTGCATAAATGGCTCCTTCTGGATTCTCCTTAAAAGCTGAATTGATGGCACCTTCTGAAAAGAGCAGCTCAGGCCTCTGTCCCCTGTAAGCTGAAGATAAACCTTGATTTCAGCTACTGTAAAATATCTGAAAGCAGAAAAAGGTTAAAAAAAGTGTACTCTCAGTGAAAGAATTAAAGGGAATAGAATGTTACTCATCTACCAAAATAAAGGGATAATTGCAATGTGGTGCTCTTTTTTGTTAGAAGATTTTCAGGAACCCATCTGTGCAGATTGTTTCTCTTTTATTATCATTACATCAACTAATTACATTAGGGAAAGAGGGGGCATTTTAATTAAAAGATTGTTTTAAGGAGTTATAATTCTACTCTTTCATTAAATAACTTAACCGGATGCCAAATTTGTTAAAGTATACTACATTTCTGAAAACTGTTGTTTGGAAATTATTTGTATTAACCACATTTTCAACAAAATTAATTTCACCCTTTTATTTTGTCTCATAAATGGGTCTTTTATTTCTCCATTTTGACCAAAGAATCATAGGAAATGACCACATGTAAACCACCCCAATTATTTTAAGAAGCTTACTTTTTCTTATTTTATTTTACAGAGCATGCATAGTTAAGTATATATGATAAATTTGATTAAGGTAATCTTTTCTGAGATAGGCATTTTTTAGAAAGATAATTTGCAGAGGAATACTGGGGGAGGTAGGAAGATCAATATAGATCCACAGAAGAAAATACATACCCAGTATTGTGACTAGGCATTCCTGCTGTTTAAGCCCATTTCCCTTTGGATAAAACCCCAGTCCACATACATTAAATTGCAAAGATGCCATCAAATAACTCATTAAATAAGGTGGGTAAACATCCATTCTTTGGATATTTTGAATGCATCTTCCTTTTTGTCAACCCTCTCTTATTCTTCCAAGTTGTTCTAAATAACAAAACTCAAAGAGATTTGTATGTAATTACTAGATAATGGGGAAGGCAAAGGATGTAGAATGGAAATATGGAAAAAAGAGAAACAATTTCACAGGACAGAGCAATGAAGACCTGGAAGCCAAGAGAGAAGTCTAAGCACCTGGTGCAGGAGATGGTGAAAAGCGAAATTTACAAATCATGCTTCTACTTTCAGTATTCAAACAGCTCTCTGGATTTCTTTCCTCTGATTGGAAAGCTGAACCAATTTTATTCCAAAAACTGAAAGTGAAAAGCATTACAGAAATAACTTTTGTATTAAAAAAAAAAAAAGTGTTGGGACACCTGGGTGGCTCAGTCCTCGGCCAGCCATGAGCATCTTCTCCCTCTACCTGCAGCTCCCCCTGTTTGTGCTCTCTCTCTCTCTGACAAGTTAATAAAATCTTTTAAAAAAGTGCCAGAGTCAAACTGTATCTTATGCAGTTCAAGACTGAATAAATGCTATGATTCCAATCATTATATTTATCCATGAAACAATGTCTTGCACATAGTAGACATGCAGTAAATATCTGTTGAATGAATGAATAAAAGCAACCTTTTACTCTAATTCTCAAGTAGGAGATGGCACTTCCTACTAGCAGCAGTTGTTTTTATTTTTTAATTTTTTTTCTATTTTAGCTCTTCAATATTATTCCTCAAGGAAGCTGACAAACTGAAATCTGTTACATTAATGCCAGCAGGGATATATGTGTGTGAAGAGAATAAGTAAACATTTATTGTACTTGACGGCTCAATGGACCATCCGCGTGAGCTCTTTAAAGACCTGAAAATACTTGGCAGTATTTATACTTAGGGTGAACTCTGCAAATACTATTTGTGGATTTTATCCTTTGAAAATTTCTATTTTTTGAATCACTTGAGATTTTTCAATTCAAAACCGTTGGACTAATCTGTAACTATGTAGCTCCTTTTTCTTTTGTAATGAGTTAATCTCTTAAAATTTTGATTAAAATTTTGATGTTAGGTTTTCAGTTGCGATCAGTGTCAAAATAACTTCCAAGGACAGATTTAATAACCAGCACTTTTTAAAAAAAATAACTGTATTCTTCCTAATCTTAGCAAAAATAACAAAAACATTGACAACTGCCACTTTTTGAGAGTCTGATATGTGACAGTTCCTTTTTTGGTGTTCTATATATTAATACATATATGGTTTTACCTTATAGAGAAGAGGAAGGCAAAGCAGAGAGAGATAATGTTTTACAAAATCATGCAGATCATACATTTTTGAACTGAGATTCAAACCCAACACCCAAGCTATTCTACAATGATAGACTAAATCCCCCAAATTTATATTTAACTTGCATAAAATCTTGTGAGATAAATAAGCCAAAGATCGCTTTCTCTTTTTCTTTATTTGGCAGAGATTGGTATTAGAATATTCTGCATCTATATAAATAATTTTATGAGAATAGAAATTCAGAGCTAGCAAAAGTTTAAAGATAATCCAATTTGATAATTCTTAGATGTTTTGGTTTTTATATCATCTTACATTCTTAATAATAATCGAAGATCTCTAAAAGCATTTGTAAGATATTTTCATAGGTTTCTTTAATATTTGATTTAATGGGAAGAAGTGGGATTTTCATGTTTCTTCATTCAATCTGCTGTGACATCATCTGTGTCTTGTAACCTCTAGAACACTCTATTGCCCATGTGTGAGAGAATGAAAGCAAAAAAGTCAGATTACCTCTTAGTATTATTATGAAAATAGTTGGACTTCAGGGATCCCCCTATAAGAGTGTAGGGGTGTGTGGACCACACTTTGAGAACTACTGATCTGGGTGAAACTCATTTAATAGATAGGAAACTAAAGTGTCCTGTCTGTCTTTTCCTCAGCTCAAGTTGATGATGGGTTAGGAAGGGGCTGCTACTTTCCTTCAAGGATATTAGATATGATAAGTTACATATGGAAATACATGGACATGGTTTTGAGGGGGTCTGTTTTTTACCTCCCTCCCATTCCTAGTAATGGCACAACAGTCTACCCAAACCACCCTAGTAGAACTGTCCTTGCATAGGTCATCAATGACTTTTGTCGTTAAATTTACTAAACACTTTTTAAAGTGTTAACTATTACTTCTTTGTTAACTAGCAACCCTTGACATGGCTGATCACTCCCCTCACTTTGAACCCTCAGTTGACCTGATCCTTCCATGATCTCACGCTCAGTGGAAGCACTGTCTCCCCCTAGCTGCCCAAACCAGAAACCTGGGAAACTTCCCTGACTCAGCCCCCTCTTCCTCACCAAGTACTGTCGGTACTTTCTCAAAAATCTCTCTCTGCTTCTGTCTCTGCCTACCATCTTGTCCTGCACACACATCTTGGCCTTTCCTAACCTGCTTTATTACAACTGTCTTCCAACTCTTTCTTCCTCTAGTTTTAGCTCTTCTCTTCCCTCCTCTATACTGAAAATCTGAGTGATTCCTTTTTTTCTTTTCTCTTTTTTTTTTAGAGAGCGGCGGGAGTGGGGGGGGGGGCGGTTAGTGGGGAGAGCTTAGAGGGAAAGAGAGAATCCTAAGCAGGCTCCACACCCAGTGTGGAGCCCAACATGGGGCTCCATCATGACCTAAGATCATGACCTGAACCGAAACCAAGAGTCGGATGCTTAACCAACTAAGCCATCCAGGCATCCGAGTGATTCTTTTGATATGTGGATTCCAAGTGGGCACTTTCCACTACCCTTAAGACATTAACTCTAAAATAATTTTCATGGGATTCTTAAGCAGCCCCATGCCCTCTTAAATTATACTTGTCACTACTTCTTCCTTGCTTCTTAAGATTCGTTGCCCACGCTCTCTCACCTCCCTGCCAGTATTAAAAAAAAAATAAATGTTTTCCTATCTATTCCTTCCACTCTTACTCTTTTTATTCGGGTATTAACGTAGATGTCACTTCCTCTGAGTAATTTTCTTGAGCATTCTCATTCCAAGTTCGATGATTCTGCTGTATTCTTCCTCGATAATTGCACTTTCTTCACCAAAATATTATTTGTCATTTTTCATTTATAATTGCTGTTTAATAAACTTTACCTGTCCTCCCCCATATATTTTTAACATGGTATGGGCAGGAAGTTTGTCTATTTTACTTTTTATTATATTACCAATATCTAGAACAATTCTTGACCGATGGTAAGAATTTAATAAACATTTGTTTGATGTGGGAATAAATGAACGATGTCTTCTTTTCTTTCCCTTATTCCTACAGTCAGCTTTATTTACAGTTTTCTGATTCACTTTTCCCAATGAAGTTGGAATTTATTCTTTGAATTATTTTGTCTTATACCACTAGCTAATATAATACAGTTACTATCCTATAATATCGTTATGCCAAAGTGGTTCAGAAAGTGAACTACCATATGACACTTACCTGAAATCAGACCTATCTTTGGAAATTGGCCTCACTTTTTGATGACCAGGAAAGTCACCTGGAAAGATTGTTAAAAATACACATGCATGAGTCATATCCTCTGCTGATTCTGATTCAGCTGTTTAGATTATAAGCAGCTTCATAGATTACTCTCATACCTTCCAAGTTTGGGAGCCATTGCCTTACTGCAATTATACTCTGGTTTATTTATAAACAGTAGTTAAACAATGATTCCCATATGCAAATAAATATATAGACTTTTATACATATTTGGGGGGATTTTATAAGCTCAGTGTTAAACTACTATAGGTGTTATAAATTCAAATATTTGTTTTCACATTTGTTTAGCTCATTAACATCTGTACTCATTATAGACATGTTAATTCTCTAGATTGAATTGTGTTTAATGGGTACATTTAATATCAATTATGTAATATTTATTTCACTATAGTTAGTAAATATTTAAATTTATAAAACAAAATGAGACAATTGCAGTATACTGTGTAATTTATGCAACCATTATTTATAGAATTTTAAGTGGCAAAATTCTAAAAAAAACTTGTGATGAAGTAAGTTTTGTGGAACAATATTTTAAAAGCAAAAGATACTAGGTATATTTGTGAATTTACACATTTTTTAAACTGTATATCTCATTTGAGGATGAAAATACTGAAAACTAGTCATCTTACTTTTATTAACTATGTTGCAACATATTGAAGTGTACCATTATATGTATGAAGGTCTATTTATTTAAAAATTGAATAAAAAAAGTATTAGATTTAGATTTTACTCTCTGGATCATATGTTATTTTAATACACAGATTTTTTACTCATTTTAAGATATATTTTTATTCCTGTTATTACAGTTTCCAAGTAAAGTAACACACACACACACACACACACACACACACACACACACCACCACACACACACATTCACAAAAAGAAAGCTCCAGATTAGTTATTTACAAATATATTACTTTATTATTATTTATTCCACTAATATTTATGAAGGTAGTTCTTCAGGAAAGATAGTAATCTAGAGAAATACAGAGATGAGATGGAAAACCTACTCTGTTTTTTCTCTAATATTCTTTTTCTCCCCCTGTTTCATTAAAGGTCTCATTCGTTTGCAGGAGCTCATCAAAGCTCCATCAAGGTACAATCTTCGACTTAAAATCCGTCAACTCCCTGCTGATACAAAGGATGCAAAACCCTTACTAAAGGAAATGAAAAGAGGCAAGGAGTTCCATGTAATCTTTGACTGTAGCCATGAAATGGCAGCAGGCATTTTGAAACAGGTAATCTTTAACTTACTTAAATTCTTGGCTTCTTTATTACATTTGCATTTAAAGCATGTTTTTTTTTGTTGCTGTTGTTTGGTTGGTTGTTTTTCTTTTTAGAGAGGGGGATGGTGAACACGAGTGGGGAAGGGGCAGAGGGAGATGGAGAGAAATCCTCAAGCAGCCTCCCCACTAAGGGCAGAGCCTGACTCTGAGCTAGATCCCAGGACCCTGAAATCGTGACCCTAGCCAAAATCTGGAGTCCAACCCCTAATGGACTGAGACCCTCGGTTGCTCCCTTTTTTTTTTTAAATCAAAGTGTTATTTTCACAAAGTTAAAATGAGTCAGAGAAATCACCTTGATGTAATTTTCTAATAAAAAGTCTGACATTTGCTTTTAATTAATTGTCTTAAAGGAAAAGTAATGCAAATATTGATGGTCTTCAGAACACATTGTTTGAAGTTCTGAGGTTACTTTCAAGTGGCTACAAAGCTGTTTGCTCTCATGAATGTTGGTTATTGAGGTAGATATTTCTATTTTGTACTGAAATGAAGGAATAAACTGAGAGTCAATGATTGAGCATCTCAACTATTACAATCAACCCATTGAAAAAAGAGAAAAAAGATTTGCTATTTAGCTGGCATCTTCTAGGAGATGCCTTACACATTAGATCTTATTTAATCATGGCTGTGATCCCACGAAGTAGAGACTATCTCCACTTCAGAGTTGAGGAAACAGTCTTCGAAAGATTGAGTAACTTGATCAATGACCAAAAGCAAGAAAAACAGAGAGATTCATATTTCACTTAGTGATGTTAAGTATTCATTTCAGAATAAAGCATTGTCTGACTCAAAAGATAATACTAAATCGATCAAAGGAAATAATTCATAGCAGTGAAATCTTTTAATGTTGCTTCTGCACTGTTCCAACCTAACAGCACACTGCAAAGCAGCAATTATTATTCTCCTATATATTACAGATGAGGCAAGACATGGATGTTGGGGGTTAAATGGCTAGTATGAGCCCATATACTTACTATGCAATAAAGTCTAGATTTGGACTCAAGTCTTTTGGACTTTGTTTTTTAAGTTCTTTTATACATACTGGCTGATATCACAGTGGCTTGGGATTAGTCAACTGTCCTAAAACCTCTCATGTATAAGATAAAATATCTCTACTGGAGAATTATGCAGATTCAGATGTCAAATTATATCCCATAAAATATAACTATCAACAGTAAATGCCTGTTATAACATGGTTAGTTTATTAAGCAGATGTTTGTCTAATCTTCCACTATGAATGTTGGTTTCATTACAGTAAAATCTTTAATTGGATTTGGAAAATTGCTCTAGTGTTATATTTGGGTAGTAAAGCATATGAAATTTGGGTGTGTTTTTGTTTCTTGGGTTTTTTTGGTAGTGGATAAAATGAATCAATAAAGTAAGTAGTGAAATCTAGAATACGGATTTGTTTTTCATATATACCAAAAACAATTCTTGCTCATATTTAAAATATATAGGCTTGGAAAGGAGAGCTATCCTTTATGCCCAGAGTGAGTAACACTCTGCAATTTGTCAGGGACAGAGCTTTGGTAGGTTTTCTCTAGGCTTCCAGCAAGTATGTAAATGATCAGTTGTCTTGTCTCTAGAGTAACTGACTTATTTTGCATATCTGAGAGGTTATAGTACCCATCAACCTTAATAATAGAATTGCCATTCTGCCTTCTATTTGATATATCCATTATTTTATAATTGTTTTCTTATATGTAAACTACTCTGTTTGCAAAATGAAAACACAATTAAGATAATATTTAAAATATATACAGGGGCGCCTAGGTGGCTCAGTCGGTTAAGCATCTCCCTTCAGCTCAGGTCATGATCTCTGGGTCCTGGGATGGAGCCCTGCCTAGAGTCAGTCTCCCTGCTCACTGGGGAGCCTGCTTCTCCCTTTCCCTCTGCACACGCTCTTTCTCTCTCTCTCTCAAATAAATAAATAAATAATCTTAAAAAAAAATAAAATAAATACAACAGAAAAAGTTAATAATTTTAGTAAGATTAGTGGATGAACAATCAGAGCAAAGGTAACATGATAATATGATAGTTAAGATGAATTCAGAGTAACATTATTACACAGAATGTATGTTTTTAGATTCTGTAACACTAACAAACCACATATATGGTATTTGTTCCACATATGGATCTCAGTTATTCTAGAAACCAATCCAAGAAGAAAGCAAATAGCTTCCTTCTTATAAATGAAGCAGTCCATTTAATAGGACTCTATTTTATGATTTATGAAATTTTTCTGAGATTTCTCAACATCGGTTAATGACAGAAGTCCAAAGAGATGGTATAAGACTTGGAGAGCAGGCATAGATGGGCTTTCAGCTTGTCTGGCTTAATCTAAGAACGAATATTAGAAGTATCCAGAAATATGGATCGGTTTATCAGGTTAGCCTTATTTGTTTCATTGTTTTATTTATTTAAACTAAGTGAGCTTTTCCTAAATATTGAACAAAAGAGAATTTGAAGTTTTCTTCCCTGAAAGCTTTGAAAGTGAGTGAAGCTTGGGACTGGCTCTTTGTACTAATTGGTATACATGCCTTAATAACAAAAGATTCCTCCTCCACCCAAATTTGTCAGAGAATTCCCTATGGCAGGGTCAAGATGATCTGCAATTAAACCTCACAAGGTCATTCTATCACAGAGAAAAAGTATTATTAAGACCTTGAAAGTCTGGATTAGAGAGGGTGAAATCAAAATTTTTATATTGGAAAAATGTAAAATCAGATTCAAATAAACTCCCACAGCAGCAAGAAGAAAATTAAATTAAAGTTTAAGAAATATGTATGAAGTTCATCTCTTCAGTTGTTAGCTTTGAGCAATATAACTTCTGGATATAACCTGAAGGATAACTGCAAATTATATGCCTAGATGTGTTAGTTTGTCATATGCTATTGTTAACACTACACTAGTTAAATATTGGGAATTTCTAATAAGATTTTGAATTTGGAAAAATGAATTTGTGGTGTTTCTTTCCAGGAGGGATAATACAGTACAACTGATTTTTCTATTGTATATCCAATTTTTCTATTGTGACTACTCTCATATTATTTATACACAAGAAGATATTAATTTTATTATTAATGTGGTTTGGAGTGTGCATACAGTTCATTTAAAAACAGTGGTAAGACATAAATGTTATAATTTAAAAAACATCCAGAACAAGCTTGTAGTGTTTAAATGTGGTGTCTCTCCAGATGGGATGAGAGCCCCAAATGTGGGGCAACAACTGGTTGGAAGCCAGTGGCGTGGGTGGGGGTGGGCAGTGAAAATAATTCACGTAAGCCAGAACAAAGGAGACAGAAGTTTATTGAATATACCATAAGGGAGTGGTGGGCAGAACAGCAAAAGAGAGGCTGTTTGCTACGAGGCAGTGGGTGGAAGCTATTTTTAAAGAAGGAAGGTGAGGAGGTATGGCAACGTATGGAATTTTCCCTTTGTTGGTAACTGTGCCTAGTTGTAAGGATCCCATTGGTCAGTTAGGGCCTATGGATATCTTGAGGTGAGTTGCCTGTTGGGGCTATCTGTATTCATCCTGGTAATCATTACTGTGGGCCCCTTTGCCTTCATCAGGTTTCCATTGCTCAAGCCTGTTGTCTAAATTCTACAAAGTTCTTTTTCAATCGCACTGGAAATTATTAATTTATCTTTCAATGGAGTATCCCTGTTGTCTATTTTTGTTGATGTTACAGTGTAGGTACTCGATCAAAAATAACTACCCTTTTCTATTTTGAGCACATATCATAGTCCATAATTGATTCTTGTTTTCAGAATCAGAGGCTGAATAAGGTCAATGAAAGGCATAAGCAGTCCTCAGTTACCCCTACAGATTTCTTTTCGAGGTGTTGAAGAAGAGACCTGTGGCTAGTGCAGAACACCCATGTCAGAAGCAAACCACTCTCCCTACCACCATCTCCTTAACCCCTTCCATTCTTCCCTCCACAACACAATTTTCAGTACTGGCTTGAGATGCTTGAGGTTTTCAAACTATCAAGGAAAAAAACAGGCAAAAATTTTAAAGATTATATAGATCCTATAATGGATCTACATCTTTGGGAATATAAAATATGCCATTTTATAAAATGGCATATTATGTCCAAACTTCAAGAGTTAGAGACCTAGAGTTCAGGTTTATCCACTATCTCAATTTGTTGGCCGGTTTATTCATTCTTATTCTGTCCTACTTTCCTACCTATAAAATAAGTGTAATAATAGGACCTACCTCATAAGGTTTTTAACGAGGCTGTCAGGAAGCAAGAATTCCTTCCCCTTCAAGGGCCCTTCTAGCTGGACTAAGAATCAAATTGACATGAGAGAGATTAACAAGAGAAAAACAAATTTAATATCATACATGTAGGGAATCCACACGGACATGGAAATTCCAAAGACAGTCTGGCAAAATGAGTTATGTATGTCATGCGGAGCTAAGGAGAAGAGGGACTTCAGAGGAAAAAATGCAATTTATAGGGCGAGAAGAAGAGCAGATGTTTGGTAATTAGAAGTGTGTCCTGCCATTCTGATGGATCACTCAGATAAAATTTATCTCTGCTAATAACCCTTATTCTGGGAAAGATCCCCAATTTAGGTTTTTCTATGTAATTAAGGGAGGGGCAAAAGTTTCTCTTGAGCCCAGAGGATTTCCGTTGCCTTCAGCTCAGAATATTGTTCATGCCAAAGTGACCCATCTTGGGTCTGCTTCCCTTCAGCCTCTACAAGGCTTAAACTGATTAAAATATGCAATATGCTTAGACTAGTACTTAACACATTTTAGGCATTGTGTGCTGTTTATAGTTGTACATCTGAATCACTGTTTCTTTCAGTTATCTTTGTATCTCTATACCTGTTGAGTTGATAAAATAAAAACTATTGACAAGGATAATGCTGAGCTGTCATTGCACAGTGCTGGAGTTGAGAAACCTTTGGTGCATATCCATCAGAAACAAAGAATACCTTCTACAAAGATAATCTTATAAACCTTTATCTAATAAGAGAAATTTTCTCTTATTTTAGGATTCAGACTTCATCAGAGTGTTACTGGCTCATACAATCTTTGTCCATTCAGGAAATGTAATTTGATAATATGCACGCAATACCACTGTGTGTGTGTTGGGGCCGGGGGGCAGTTCACCAAGGAAGACCAAATATGTATTCTTATTCTAAATCCCAATGTCACAATTTCTAAATTCCTTTTTTCTGTTTAATTCTTTGCTGCTGCCTTTTATTAACAAATGTTCCTCCCTTTTAAAAGTATATTTTATATGTTCCAAAAATTTTCACAAATAGCTATTCTTTCTTAACTGAACAACTCACTTCTAGATACCCAGATTTTATCTTAGCTAATTGGTTAACACCTACCTGTGAGCACAGGATACATAGGGTAGAGCTGGGGCAGCTATTTAGCAAATGAATTTGTGTAGTTCGTGTTTTATGGAAGAGTATTAGGTGCACCTGAGAATACTCGTTTCCTACTAAGAGCTCTTCATTCAGCTCAAAAACGCATCATTTTTCAATTATCATCACCAACTACTGTTCATTGATAAACAGCTATTTCAAAAGTGTTCTCATTTTCAGAGGAAAAATTGACAGTTCTGTGACTGGAAGTTCTAATCCGAAAGTCCATAATTTAAGACTGATAGTCTAAAATTGACAAGGACTATAGAAGTATGAAATAAAATAGTAATTTGCAACTGGTCTATTAGTAAAAGTAAAAAACATTTCTTTGTACTTTTGGAATAGCAGTGGTGATTTACAGTTGCTTCATCAATGCTAAGGAAAGTCTCTAAAGTGCTAAAAAAAATTCCTACTGGCATTGGACTTTATAGCCTTTTTTTCCTAATTGAATAAAAGTGATCCGTCCAAATGGCGTTCCTCATTAGGGTATTTGTAGTAGAGACATTACAAATATAATGAACTAAGATGTGCTAATTTCAGGTTTGTGTCAAATTTAACGCCTCCTTTAATATGTAAAGCCATAGCCTTTACAATTGGAAACTTTTAACTAATGGCTTTTCTATCAAGAAAATTGGTTCAGAAATTCCTTCAGTAACCACTAATCTTCCTTAACTATGGCGAAAAGATTTAGTTTGACCTGAATATTATACTCAGATTCTTCATTACATCCTACTATTTTATTATTGACATATTTCATAATGTGTACCTTAAATATTAATTTTTTTTTATTTTTTACTTCCTAGGCATTAGCTATGGGAATGATGACAGAATATTATCATTATATCTTTACCACTCTGGTAAGTAACTTATTAAAGCATAAAGTTAATGCTCTAAATTTTATTATTATGACTTTTCAGTATGGAAAATGGGTTTTTGAGTGAGAAATAATGACTAGCACCTTTGTAGTTGTCATTTATTTTATTTCGATAAAACTCAAGAGGAATTGATCCTCATGGGGAATAATTTTTGGTGGGAAGCTGATGATTTTGAAATAATATTATTTCAGATATCAATTCAAAATATATCTTATTTATATGTTACTTTAAAGAACTTTCAGAACATAATAGATTTTAAAATTAGTTTGCTGAGAAATCAGTGTTTTAGAAAAGCACACATTTTTTTGTTGTTATCTCAGTTCTATTTACTTTACAAAAAAACAGATTCATTGAAACTGCTCTTTCAGTAGACTAAATTTTCTATCCTGTTTTTGCCTATGTTTAGTTGGATTTTTAAAAGTCAGTCTGACTTAATTTAAAATTAGCAAATTGAATGTTACCTTTATCGTTTGTCTTTACATACCCTCCACGCAGTTTTTTCTTAAATATGCATGAAAATATGACCTTACCCTTGTCAAACCTACTTACTCTTAGTTCTATTTCTTTACTAATATGTTATCCTGATTTTCCTTCTGTGAAACGACTGTCTGTCTCTGTCATTAATTTTTCCCTGCTGTAGGGGTAGAAAATTTGTCCTTCTTCCCTTCTAGGTTCTTTGGCTGGTCTAATAATTAAATTGACATAAAACAGATTAATGGGAGAAAAAAACAAATTTAATTTCATATGTAAGGCGCCCCAAAGATATGAGACTCAAGGTCAGGTCACGTAATTGAGCTAAGGAATGGGATGAGGGACTGGGGCTTCAAAGGGGAGGAGGGTAATTCACAAACCGATAAGAAGAGCAGATATTTGGTAATTAGAAGTTTGCCCTGCCATGCAGAAAGATCTTTCAGATAAAAAAGTTATCTCTAGTAATAGCTTTTTTTTTCTGGTACTGGCCCCCTACATAAATTCTTTTAGGTAGTTAAGGCAGACATTAAATTTTTCGAGTTTACTGGGTCTTGATTGCCTTCAGATCAAAGTAATCCACATGCTCAAGTGGTATAATTGGGGGTGGCATATTCTGTTCCCCTTTATTGCCTTGTTGACCCAAGTATGAGAATATCTCCAAGTTTGAGGCTTCACTCTATTTTCCTTTTTCCACTTCAGTGATTTTCTTCAGAACCGGTATGTATTTAGAGCTTCAATTATTACCTTCATTGAAATGAAATCTAAATGTCCCTTTGTAGTATTTCTGAGTTGTTATATACTGCTACATTACAGAACAAGTCTAACTGTTGTCATATTAATTTCAAATTATTTAAACCTTAATGTATTGTCCTCTAAATTGACCCCTCTCTGACTTCCTTCAAAGCTTCCATTGTCTAACTCCTACATCATCACCAAAATTCGACTGTTTTTTCCTCCATACTGTCTCTAGCATGCATCTCCATTCCCACAATGACCAGTCTAACCAATGCTTTCTGTTAACTCAGACGTATTCTGATTGGTCTCCTTGATTTTAGGAGTCTTAAAGCTACCAGATCAAATTACTACAGTAATTGTAGTAATTACAAATTACAGTAGCTTCCTGTAATAACAACTCTCCTCCAATAGAGATTCTTCACACAGTAGTTTGTATTTTACGGGTATACTACCGTTCACTCTAATAGAGGTATTACTTCCTACCAGGTCACTTTTTACAGCCTGTAAGAAACTTAGTAATAGGCTGGAGGGGTGGGATTGGAAGCCTTTACTCATCAGCAAATTATATTTCAGTGCAGTTACAACTCAGTTCCACCATAATCATAAGATTTTAGAGGAATCAAAAGTATCTCTTAATAAGAAAAAAATTTTAAATAGTTTAGGATATATAGAACTCATTAGCCTATAATTAAAGGCCTTGTTTTTAGTTTGATTTTAAGCTAACTTTCCTATTTTTTTTGATGCTATTCTCCTTCATCAATCCTCTTTTACAGCAAAACTGATCTAGCTCAGTCTCCTGAATAAGTTTTATGTTTTCTAATTTTTGTGCCTTTACTGACACTTTGAGTGACATCCTTCTTCCTTTTGCCTATCAAAAGCCTGGCCATTCTTTAATGGAAGCTTAGATCCCATCTGCTCTATGAAGTTATTCTTGACTACAAAAATTGAAAGTTATTTGTCTTGCTTCTGACTCCTTGCACTTATTGCTTCTACTCTTTTGCCCCTTAGTGTGTGTGAGTGAGTGTCTCCTTGGCTAGACTGCAAATATTGAAAATAAAAACCTAAAACTCCCTCATATTTTTCACAGCACAGAGCATAGTTCAGACCAGTATCATCTGCTCTCCACTGAATTTTACTTCTATTTTGTAGTTTATGTAGCTGTATAAATCCAAGACAGACCTCACAGGACCAATGGCATTACTTTTGCTCTGGTTCCCAATATTGTCTGTAAGATCTGAGAGTTAGTTAATGCCAGCTTGAAAGAGGGCAGGGGTTCCACATGCTGCATGTGCTTATGGTGACATACAACTCCTCTGGATGCTTTGGCCTCCTCTCTCCTGGGAAAACCGAAAGGTAAAGCCAGGGCATTCACTACACCTGGAACCCACAACCAAAATCTAAAGGGTTCCCTATGGTGAACTTGTTGGGTAAGGTATTAAAAAAAGGAACTCCAAGAGTTCCATGACCAAAAAGGCCAGTTTTTTTGCCCTCAGCTTTAATATAATTTTCATTAGTTAGAATATTCATATTACATGAACTATATATATATATATATATATATATATATATATATATATATATATATATATGACAAAATTAAAAAGTAGCAGTAACCAGTCAAGGAAGCAGGGCATAGAAAAAAACCTAGTCAGTTAAAAAAAAAGAAACAAAAAAACATAATGCATAAAATTTAAGGGCAAGCTATCCTTAACATGGAGAAGAAAGCTTATGCAAATCTTAAATGGAGGTTACAGAAAAGCCTGTTGCTCCATTGGTATAATTAGAATATGATATGTACATGCATATTTATCTAGAATATGCATGTTTGACTTGGAAAAACATAAAAATAGTCTATTTGAATCTTGGTGTTTGTGATGTTTAACATCATTTGAGAAACAATCATGTTAACTATTCTAAGGGAAGTAAGAATAATTGACTATTTTAATTATACGTGTCTGTGAATATACTCTATTGATACCAACACAAAGAAATTTGTCTTTCAGGATCTCTTTGCTCTTGATGTAGAGCCCTACCGATACAGTGGTGTTAACATGACAGGGTTCAGAATATTAAATACAGAAAATACACAAGTCTCCTCCATCATTGAAAAGTGGTCGATGGAACGGTTGCAAGCTCCACCAAAACCCGATTCAGGTTTGCTGGATGGATTTATGACGGTATGAATTCCCACTTACAGATTAGTTTGTGTGTTTCTAAGTAATTTTGCATAAATTGTTAAATCTTCCGTATACAAACTTGGGTTTAACTGTTTGACATTAAAGGCATGATATAAGAACTACTATTGCAAATAATTCTACTAACGATTTCCTAAATTAATTTTATGTGGCAAATTTGTACTTTTATACAAGTATCTCAAAAGACATTACAACTATTGCTAGAATACTACAATGTAGGGATTTCTCTAAGATTAATGAGTGCCATATTAGGATAAATTAGAGCCTGAGAAGAAGACGTTAACCTGATAGTTATACTTTTGATCTTAACTATCGATACACGATTATTCTTTATACTGTTGGTTTGTGATGTCATATGGATGACCTCCATTACACAAAAATCTCCTTTGAGTTATTCACTCTTTAAGGCTTAAGACTAACCAATAATCACACTTGTTACTTTCAAGTCCTTGTTTAAACGTAGAAACTGGATTAATGCAGAAACTATAAAAGAGGGTACATTCTGGTATAAGTTTAGCTGTTTATACCACTGCTGCCAATGAAAACCTAATGGAAGACACATATAAAATTTAAAATTTTCTGACATGTCTGTTAAAAAATGTAAAACAAAAAACAAGTAAAAATAAATGTTATTATTTTACTTAACTGATTATATTAAAACTACTATTATTTGAACAGTTAATATAAAAATTATGACAGATATTTTGCATTTTCTTTTTGCTACTAAGTCTTTGAAAGTTGTCTTTGACACCATACATATTAATTCAGAATAGTCACATTTCAAGTGCTCAATAGCCAAATGTAGGTACTAGCCACCTTGTAAGACCAGGTAGGTTTATACTATACTGTTTTTATACCATATTATTTAAGCAAATTATAAATGTCTGATAGATTCTCATTAAATCTGTTTTCTATAGACCAAATTATTGCTACATTTTAGGAACTAGCTAAGCATTTTGGCAATATTTACATTTCGTAGGTCATTACAACCTGCTTTTATTAAGTGTCTGTCTAAATGGAAATTTTATAAGCATTACAATCTCTATCCTGATGTGTGGAAAGCTTTTTCTATTATGATAATAATTTTTCCATTAGTTACTGCAATAGAGGTTCAAAGTGTGTTTTTAGTGTTGTAACAAAATAAAGGAAAAGTTCCATTATTTTTTCCTTAAAAATAGATTCAGTCATACAAATTGAGTATCTTCATAGAGACTGAAATCATATTTGCCTTGGTGGTACCAAACTTCTGATGGAAAAAAAAAAAAGACATTTGTTTTCTTTTAGTGAGAAAACAACCTCCTAGAATTTGAAAATGTCTTATACCCACATGAATTTTTTTAAAAGATATAATATGAGGGAAATTTTATTCTTTTGTATAAAAATAGATTGTTGATTAGTTCTAGTATTTTGGTATTAACCTAAGATATATTTGAGAAACTTTATTGGGAGGAAAATAACTAAATAACTTTAAAATAAAGATTTTTTTCTCTAAAGTATATCCAGATTAAAAATAAAATGCAACCTTAAAAAATTACAAATATTATGCTTTATACTCAGTGTGAAGATGTTGAATTAAACTTTTGGAACTTTATAAGGAAATGTTATTTTCTAAAATAAAATATGTACTATTCATTATTATTTTAATCATGTATATATACTTTTTCAATATATGTTTTCTAGCTGTCTTTATCATTCTTTAATTTCAGGATAAATATCTTATTATTTGTTACTCTAAAACCATTTTTGAATGATTTTAAGAAAAGTAAATCAATAGGTTTCATGACAATATTAACACTTTTACTTAGCACTTAACTCTAAGACTTCTACTAATATGTCCAAGGATTACCGTTCTCCTTTATATATCAAAACCACAAAAATTATCCAACTTTACTTAGGTATTCTCTGCATTTCTATACGATTCCCTATATGACGCTACATGTCATCCCCTGAAACAAAGTGCTGAATAACTTCTAAGTAGCTTATAGAGACTATTGAAAGACAGATAAGTACAAAGCAGAGGTTATTAATTTCTAGTCTAGGGAGGGCTCTTAAAGGGAATTAACCTTCAGAAGATGGAACAAAAAGACAAGGTGTTAGGAGGAATACAGGCTTGGGTTTTGTGGTTTTTTTTTTTTTCCTAGCCATGAGTCCATTCCTCCTCAATTCTGTCCTTCTGAACTGGCAGGTGATTTAGTAGGAGAGGATGAGTGATGGAATAAAAATGCACTGATAAGAAAATGAGAAAATTAGCCTATTTATTGAAAATTTATTGAAAATTCTGTTGTGTATAGAACAGATTTTGAAATCTTAGAAGAATATTCAATGCCAACACTCTTACCTTTGTTACAGGCATGAAGTGCTTTCCAAGCGGCATATTAAATTTAAAAAATGAAAATATTCACATATAAGAGATAATTACCTCTTCATTTGTATGTTTTTAAGTTACTGAAAAATATAAAGATTTCACCAGAAAACTCGAGATGAGATTTAAAAGTGAAAACATTTTTAAAATGAATGAGCTGAAGATAAATTTACTTGTATGAGTACTTTTCAAATAATATTTCTTATCTAAAAATGTGTACTGGCTATTTATTTTATTTATGAATAGAGCATGGAACACAAACTATTTTGAAGTAGACATGAAGTTTGCTGTTAAAATAAAAATGTCTTAAAAATGGATACAGATTGATCACTTTAAAAAATTTTTCTTTTGGAAAATGATAATATCTTTCAAAATCTTCTCAATATATAATATTATATAATGAGAGAAAATATTATATGAAAAGTATTTTCATTATAAACCATTAATTCTTAATTATAAAATAGCACATGATTATTATAAAAATAAAACCAATGTAGGATTTGTATAAAAATGTTGCTATATTTATGCCTTGCATGAGTATTATTTTTCTTTTTCATTTAAGATCATATTGTAAGCATTTTCCCAGTCATTAAATGTTTAAGAAAAGGAATTAATAGGTTATTTCCACCATGAATGGAGTCAGGAAGTTAAGAGGACTCTAGTTAAAAAGAAAAGAATTATAGCCTGGCATTGTAGTGTTGGCAACAGTTCCTTCAGTGAATTCATGAGATCTCAGTGTTTATATATCTCTTGTTCTTTTTTATCCCGATGGTCCCATAAAGAAATGGGATTATCAGCAAAGTCTCTGGTGCTTGGAGCAAGACCTATTATTATCAGTATCATAGTCATTTGTCAGTATGTAAGATCATAGCGCTTAGACTTTCACATTCTTCCTTCATGTTGAGCTATAAAAGGAAACAATGAATTGGATACATAAGAATTTTTCTGGTTGAGTTAGCATCTTAACTGACCCCTGGGTTAAGTGTTTGTCTGCTAAATGACTATTGAATACAAGACCATTTCTTCTGTACTTGTGGTTTCTTCTATGGTTTGGGGTCATCATAATAAATATATTAATGATATTAGCTCAGTTAAATTTTTATCTCCATTTGGCATAAATCCAACCAAGAGACCAAGTTGCACAGTACATCCAAGCCCAATCTCTTTAAGGAGGAAGTTAAAAAAGCCCAACCCCCTTCCTTCACAAATAAGGGTTTTTTTTCTAACTCACGACGTCACCTTTCTCACGCTTTCCCCAGTGCCTGTGCACTGCTATCCAGTCAGTGTGCTAGACTCCTCCCCAGACACAAGCCCTTACTATAAAACCCTTTTATTACTGTGCATTATCTGCTGAGTATAAGCATATATATGTTTCCATGCTCCTGGGAGTATGGAAGTCCCCTAAGTGGATATTACCACTGTTCTTTACTGCATGATCAGATGACATAGCTCCTAGTCTTCTGCCCAGATGTCTGCCTTTTCCAGGCACAGTTCCCAAGGGGAGGGATTCACTTTTTTGAATCCATCAGAGCTGACAATGGTTGTATTTATTATTGATATATCGAGTTTGCAATCATCTCAATTCAAGAGAACGAAATCCAGTAGAAATACCTCAAGGTCAGTTTTAAGCAATCTATCTATGTCCTAGAAATCTTTCCCAGTTCCTCCATTACGCCCATGCATATTAATACTAATGGACCTGTACTTTATCTGGTAGTTTAAAAGTACCATTTTTTCTTATATTGATATGTAATACCACACGTATTCCTTGATAGGTAAATTTAAAACACAAGTCGATAATGACTGTGGTGGTTGGCTATATTATTTGGATGTCTACAGAGAGGTTGCTATTTTGGAAATATAAACTCTGGATGCCAATTGCTGTCTCCATTTCCTTCCCCCTCTCTTTACATCCATCAGTCAGTCATCAAACACTTTCAAGTCTATTGGCTCAGTATTTTTCTTCACTACATTCTTCTTTCACCCCCAGACCCACGCTTTAGTTAAGGACCCCATGATCTCTCCTCTGACTGTTGTAATAGTCTCCTTCTTGAAGTTCCACTCCTAACATCCCTCCTCTATGGTTACCTTCTTTCTATGTGAACATTGCTAATGACTCCTTGTCATTTACTGGATAAAATTTGTATTCACTTGCCAAGCCTACAAGGCTGTCCATGATCTGGCTTCTCCTGCTTGTCTAGCCTCCTATTTGCTGGCTGCCTGCTCTTTGAAGCCACCCATCTCACCACAGTGCTGTGTCCTCCTCATTTCAGTGCAGGCTGTTTCCACTGCCTGAAATGCCTGGCATATTCCCACTTGTGCTCTAATTTTCAGGTCATCTGTTACCTTTTTTGTGATTTTACCTGTGTGCTCTTTCATTTGTGCACGTTTTGTTTAACTGCGTGTTAAAGTTTAACACTGGTAGTTTTGTTTTCACGTCTCTTTTCCAAAAGACTGTAGCTCTCTGGAGGCAAGACGTAGGTTTCATCATCCTTGAAGACCCTGTACCTAGTTAAGTGCCTGATGCAAAGTGAATGCATTATGAGGGTGTTCATAATGAAGGAGGGACTGTCTGACTGAATAAATGTGTGCGTTAATTTATTTTAATCACATTACGTCTGTGTTCAAATCACTAGGTTCTCTCATTTTCCCAAATATGTTCTGGACAGCTTTTTTTAAATTTATGTACTTACACTTTGTTGTCAAGTTATCTAATCATTTGGAAAATGCAATTAGGCTAGTGTCAAATATTTGTTAGGCAAATATCTTAAAAGGCAAAAGCTTAGAAACACTTTTGATTAACTAGTGCAAGTTTAGTGAGTTAGAAAAGGCGTTTCTCTTCTCCTTTACAAAAAAGTGAAAATGTTTATGAGAGATGAGTTTTTATGTATTTAAGTTCCAATGTCCTCTTAAAAATTATTTTTCTGTAACAGCAGACCATAGCCCAGAAATTTTATAATTTCTTTCATCATTTGATTAACTTCAAAGATAAATTTTGTATACCCAATTCACGACAGGGAGTTAGCTTATGTACTAAGAGGGCACTAGTGATCACTCCGCTACTGTACAAAGATTTACCTTTAGGAAATAGAATCACAGAGAAATAAAGTATGACCAGGCAGGCTTTCATTTACTCCTGGAACTACAAGCCTGTCCTTGCCACTGTCTTCTTAATTAGCTGGAGCTATTTTCTTCGATTTCATTGAAAAGAGAATATAAGACTTTGCCAGACAGCGAATCAAACGAACTCTCCAATTTTTAATCAGTAGAGACATTTTGAAAATGTTGACTTTATCTTATACCCCACTAAAACACCAAAGATATAAAAAGTAGCAAAATGATGAATTAATTACTTTTTCTTTGATCAATTTTAATTGTGTGTATGCCGTGTACTCCGGACTTGATACCAGGCACTCAGAATTTGGTGATGAAGATAACACATCTATTTCCTCACAGATCTTAGGGAATTGACCAAATTAGAAGATAGTGTCTTACTGGTCACATCGCACATCTTAGTAGTACAAAAACCATATTCAAACTTTAATTGTTGACTTCTTCCCAATTTTGTGGTTTCTTCGATTGATTTAGTTTCCTAAGTCTTCCTTCAAAATTGTTACAATTCCCTGTTTTCTATTTTATTTTGTGATGGTAAGAGACAAACATATATTTACCAGGAGTTTTGCATAATTTCTTAGTATTTTGCTGAAAAATGTATAACATTTCACAATATTTGTCAACATAACTGCTAGTTTTATTCTTGTCTTTACCACAGAAGAAATATTTAGGAGTCTATATCATAATCAAATATGACAGAAGTATTTGTGTAAGATATTTCAGAGTATGTTATGAAGTCATAAGCACAACACTCATTACATTTGTATATGATTGATTTAATAAAGAGTACAAGGACATGGAGTTTGTAGCATGAATAACAGAATGGCACTATATTCCTTCACTTTATATACCTATTAATCTTCCATGATGTACTAGGCTGCAAGTTAAATCTGAATATAAATAATTGGGATGACCTAACAACCTCCATTGTTTCATTAACATACAACATTCCATTTAATTGCCTTTGCTCATTGACAGATTAAATAATCAGCATTTACCTAAAGCTGATAAAGAGTTGGAATTTCCATTTTAAGTAATTGTTCCTGACATGAAAAATGGCAGTTGCAATGAATCATTTCCTTCATAATCATGTTATTTTTTTAGGGCAATTTTTAAACTTTTCACTTAGAAAAAGGAAGGTTGAATCAGGAGACTTTTTTTTTTTTTTTACCTCTTCTACCCTCAAAAGCAAAATTTACCTGTAAAGCACTGATCTAAGATCATGCAATAGACGCTTGTAATGGATTGATACATTTCTGTTCACAATTTCCCTCAGAAATTTTATATTTAATGGCTATATAGTTACATATAGATATAACCAATCACAGCTGATGAAAGTAAAGTAAGTGCAGGGGTACAATACAAAGGGAATACAAGGTGGTTAAGAAAATAAGCAATAGATTCTTTTACTAGAGCAGGCACTCAGGTTAGAGGGGGCTAACAACAAGTTTGACATAATGTTCCATTCTCTTGGATTAGAGGAAAATGGATTAGAAAACAAGGGGAGAAAAGGTGGGATAAAATTTTTGCATATCAGCTAATTAATAGACATTTATAAATGTACCCATTTAATATATAGTAATTCAGAATAGTTAAAGTCAGGTGCTTGAAATTATTTAAAAGCAGAGAGTAAGAGATGGCACTGAGGCATTTAAATAACAAGAAATATTATTACTCAGATAAAGTTTCATAATGAACTACAGAAATTCTGGCTAAGAAAGATTAACAATTGCTATAAACCATAGTACTTTCTCTTTATAGGCTATTTCTAAAATAAAAAGAAAGAGTGGATCTATTTCTAAAATGTACAAAACATGTTTTTTGACTGTTTACCTTCAGAATAAAATACACAGAGCTAAGCTACATTCTGTATTTGGAAATAGGGGATGGACTGACAAGGAGTGATAAGTACTATCAAAACTATGGTGTTTTGTATTATTCCATTTTATTCATAATTTTAGAAATTTATTTTAGGAATTTTGTTATTTTTATAATTTTGGAATTTATGTTAAAAAATATTGAAACATAATACCAGATAAAAGATATCTTGTCCTCACTATAGTCTTTAAATAAAATGCATTTTTAATTTTTTTTAAGTTTATTTATTTATTAATTTATTATCTCTACGCCCAACATGGGGCTTGAACTCATGTGACCCTTAGATCAAAGTTGCATGCTCCTCTGACTGAGCCACGCAGGCACTCAAATTTTTAAATAATAAATAATAACAGAAGTTTCCATTTAAATACTTATATACATTTTATATAAAAACAAATATATAAAAGTATATCATGTTTATTATTTATATTTATATAGATTTATATTACTTTTAGATACTATCATGAAAAGTAAGCTATATCCTTATTTATTTACTAGAAAGACAATGTTAGTGGCCATAATATTATTAGGATAATTAGCATTTATAATATATGTCCTCCTATGACACTAAATATATATAAGATTTTGATAGATTTTTTATTAAATATTAACTCAACTACAAAAATATGTATAAACATGCAACATATTTAACTGTAGATATTGTTAATTTTGGACTCAGTATGTCTGTCAAATTTTAACAAATTTTCCTTCTTCACTACTGTGATTTATAACAAATTTCAGCTTGTTTTGTCATGCTCAATTTCAGAAGAATTATTAAGATAGCTAGAGAACATTGCAAATAAATCAAGAACATGGTATATAATGAAATTTGTTATATATAATAAACAACAATCATAACTGAGTTTTTTAATGTAAATATATATAACAGTAGATATTTTCCTTTTTTTGTTTTTAAATTACCTACTTCTGTATCTTACCAATACATAAATGCTCTTGCCTGTTTAATCCAAGAATTATCTGACTCTGTTATTAGAAGTAGGAGCATACACATATATGAAGTGTGAATATTAAGGGCCTTCGAATGTATAATAGCCCTAGGAAGTTTGATCCAAACAATGGCTTTGTATATAAACTTTGAATCTGGCTCCTTATGCACGTTACCTTTTGTATAGACAATCTCTACTATAAAATGACCAAACCGTGAAATGTATTTAACACTTACTGCCTCCTAGTACTGTTATTGCCTCATGACGACATCATGGGGCAGTTATAATCCTCATTTTATAGATACAGGTACATAGAATAGGTAGATTATATATAAAGGAAGATCCCTGTTCTATAGTCTGAAGCAAATATAAAGGAATCCTTAAGTTACAGAGGTCAAAGTTAGGCACGATGAATTAGAAACCAGCAAAAAATGTTACATTCTTTGTTTCTTCTTCAACTTTAATATATAGGGTTTCACACCAATTTGGAGTGAGCTGGTGAATAGTTGGTCTATTAAACCGTCCTGTTTTCTTCCCAAATAAATTAAATTAATAAATAGGGATCAGAAGCCAGCATCTGAATCCCATTTTCAACACTTTCCAATGCTGTTACTTTAGGCAAGATACTTAACCTCTTTGGGCCTCACTTGTCAAATAGAAATAATAAATTTTAGTGTGTTGACCTAAAGATTGAAAGGGATAATGAATTAACATATAAAAATATTGGAAACCTACCTGTATTTTTATAATTATAAATTATATTATTGATTCCTCTTAATCTCCTGGTGCCTTCCAAATATAGAGCGAATTTTGATGTGGTGCTTATTATTTAATTAATTCAATCATGGGGATGCCTGGCTGGTTCAGTTAGTAGCGCATGCGACTGTTGGGCTCAGGGTCGTGAGTTTGAGCCCCATGTTGCGGATAGAGATTACTTAGAAAAAAGCAATTCATTCATATTGTTTCAACATCTTTTGTTGGCACGCATATCTCTTGTATGCGTTAACACCATAGTAGACGTGCGTGTGTATGTATTTGATGTTTAATCGACATAGAAAACTTCGGAAAATTCATACAGAATCTACTTAGTACTTGAATCTAGTCATCTTCTTAAAAAATGTGCCCAATCACAATAATTTGAAATGTACTATTAGAATGACAAATCCCTACTGAACAAGTTTTTAAATGTAGTTAGAAGTTTACAAAAACTTCTGTTTGTATGTGTCATTTATTTCCTCCCAATGTCAGGCCCCTTCTTTTTTAGATTAAAAAGATGGCTTGTTGGTATAGAATTAAAGAAATTGGATTTTTTGCTCATATATTTTTTTGTCAGTTATCAAAGACTGTTAAATCTATTTCCATCTTAGAGCAAGAACTTTGGAATCAGAATCATCTGACTATTGAAATTGAGATCTACTTATTACTTCCTTTATAAACTTCTGCTAATTACTTAACATCTCTGAGCCTCAATCACCTCATCTATTTAGTGGAGATAGTAATGCCTACATCAAGGTATCGCTGTGAAAATTAAATACATAACTTTGATTCTGCTCAAAGACAGTGTCTGGCACATAGTAAATCCTCCAAAAATGGTATCCATTTACTTCAAGGCAAATATCATTTCTGCCTTTTAGCGTAAGTGATATTTCTGTGCAGGGTAAAGTTTATCTTTCTTAAAGTCTTATGATACCCTGTTTATACAAATATGACAAGTGAATAAGCATACAAATATGTATGCTTAGAATAGGTAGTTGCTTACTCTGATGCACTGATGAGGTTAAGTGAATGAATGAACAAGAATCATTGTTAGTTTTACTATTAAATTGTTGATATTAGTTTATAACACTGGTACATAAGTAACTATATTTACGTTAGAAAGACAATTTTTTTAAAAGTGTAGCCTGTGCAGTTTTGTGATATAAAGTTTTAAGAAATGGTCAAAGACCTACTCTGATGCACCAATATCCAAGATACGCTTGGCCAGTACTCTTTAAATCCACATTAATAAATGAAAAGAATATTTCAGACAAAATGAAATGAGTTTTAAGGTGAATTTGCCTAAAGGATATTAGGAATTCTCTTTCTTTATTATGCACAGAGGAAATATTATGTTGATCTTTCATTTGCCTTTCTAAAAGAGTTCATAAATATTTTATTCATTAATCTTCAGAATACCCTGTGACCAAATTGAACCAGAAGGGAAAAGCAAAGTTATTAAACAGACACAGATGTTGAAATGGTACCAGATCAATCCTTCATGAAAAATCCCTGCATATTGTTACTCATTAATTCATTCTCCAAATATTTATTGAACACCTATTATATGCAATGTGCGGTATTAGATCATATGGATGATAAGAAAAAATATATATTAACATGATGAATTATCAATTTAATAAGGGAAGCAAAAAAATCTTTAAATAATCATGAAAACCACTGACATGTAATAAGAAATATATGTAGAAAATAGTGATTAGCTGGGAGTTTACCCACATTTTGTTTAGGACATAATTGCAATTTCACATAAAATCACAGTTTAAGAATGTTAGGTGCCCAAATTGACAGGAAGAGCAGTTCTCTTTCTTTACAGTTCCCTCCTCGCTGGACATGGTCAAATATCCACCATCCTGTGATAAGTTCCAGAAACTTAGAGACATGATCAGGTTGATCAGGCCAGTTGGTGGGACCAGGGTTCCATTGTAGGGTGCTCCACTTAAACATAGCATATTCCAGCCCGAGAATCCGTAGCTGCTCCCAGGTCTGAAGCATTCTAAAAAGTGGTACCGCAGTCCTGGCACTGCTGTCAGACACGGGGTCCTGACATTTCTGCTGAAAATATGGCAGGCAGATGGTCATGTCTATGTACCCATGCTTCTGTTGCCTCTGGTGTTAGAGGCTATTTTTGCCAATTGTCTCTCTACATTCTGTCTGGTCACTCAGCACTGGGGCTAGGGCTCAAATTCATTCTCAAATTGGCCTGGATGCCCACTGTTCCAGCTTTCAGTTACCTAGTGATTTCGTTTACACAACAAACGGGCACCTGGGAGACTGCCCATCACGCCAGTGTGGCTGAGTCAGGAGCCCCACATCAGTCCCAGCCCTTCCCCAGTTCTCTCAGGCCTTGTCTAAACTGTGCCATCTCTCACCTGGGGCATTCTGTATAATCGGGGTCTTGACTCTTGTTCTCCAAGGAGTTCCTTGACCCTTTTGCAAATGTTCCATCACCTCCCACCAACTCTCAAGCCCTTGGTACCAAGGAAGAAAGAGCGGTCTCTGTAGAACCAAATTCATGGTTGCTATGGCCACCACAGAGATGGTGCAAAGTTAGCCCTCACCTACTCAAGTGAATAAATGAGGTCATTTTGATGGATCTCTTCAGAACAAGAAAACCTATACTGAGATAATTTGATGTTTCTATCTTCCAATATAGCTCTATATTGGAATAAGAATAATCTTATTATTATTTTGACTGTTCTTGTTATTTCAGCATCACCAAGTACTGGGCACATTGACTACAGTGTATAAGAATTTGACAGTTTATTGTGATTAGGAAAGGAATTTTGGAGGAGGTAGTGCCTGAGCTGGATCTTGAATGTGAACTCAAACATAAAATAAATAGTATTTTGAATAGGACTAGATGAGAACAGGAAGGCCGTGTTGAAAGAAGAGAATGAGAAGACATTATTAAATGTTTTAGAATAGAAGAGTGCAATAAAAGTAATAGCATTTATTGTGTATCCACTCTTTACTAAACATTATGCCATTTGTGGTAGTCATATAAAGATATACTTGCCTTACATTACTTCTGATTATCACAAAAATGCTACAAGATGAATATTATTTCTCACATTACAGATGATGGAACTGAGGCTCAAATATGTATGGTACATTGTCCAAGGACATTCAAATTAGAAGGTGGAGCTGAGCTTTATGTCTAGGCCTTTTCTCATTTGATAGCTTGGGCTCTTCCTGCTCCACCCTCCCCCAGAAAGTCTCTTCTGATGACTCTGTGTAGGTGCATAAGACTCACTCCAATGGAGGCAGGAAGCTGTGATTCAAGCCTACAGTAATAGTGACTGGAAGTAGAGCAGAGAGAGCTCAAAGGAATGATGGAACAGGGAGACTTTTTTGAGATGGGAAAGGAGAATGAGGCAAGAGAGGCCTTTGGACTTTCCAGCTTTGGTAACTGGGAAGACACTAATGTTTTTAATAAAAATGGGACCATCTGAAGGAGGAGGTGCCTTGGAAAGGGGATGGTGTTGATGATAGACACGTAGGATTTGAGATGATGAGGATAACTAAAAGAAGAGGGGTCTGGCAAAAAGCTGGAAGCTGAAATATTGTTTCTCATTGCAGTAATGTCTTAGTTTCCTTGTCAGGAACTGAGGGGAACATCCCAGATCTGATGGGTGTGTGTTTACAACCCTTCATAGAAAAAGATCTAGCCAACCTATTTGTCCCCCTAGACTAAGCAACCCTGAAAGTTTGAAAATTTAAGCCATATTGAATATTGGTTAAGGAATAATTGCATTTTTTAGTGCCTTTGTTTCTCTGCAGTTGTACCTGAATAGCCTGAGGCTCCACCAAATGTGTCCTGGCTCTTGGGAATATGCCTTGGGAAAAGAGATGTGCATCTGAGTTCTGGTGCTGTCTTTCAAGGAAAATATTACTCCTGCTAAATGTTGTTTTTAAAAATCAACTTCCCAGACTCCATTCTCAGGTTTTAAATACTTATTCCTCTCTCCAAATCCTTTAACATTATCAAAGGGAAAGGGAAATGAATAAGTGAAGAATTAAAGACGGTGAAATACCTTTAAAATATGAACTTCTCTAGCCCTAAGGAAGGTGCACATAAATTTAACTGACAAAAACCATGCATAGTTTTCTAGATTTGAGAGTCTGCTAGACTACAATTTCATTTTAGGTAAATTTGAAATAATTAAAATAACAATAAGGTAAAAATGGATGTTACTCATTTGGACACTTTTAAAAGTATTGTAAATATTTTGAATATTTAATATTATTTAAATTGTTTTGTATGGATGATACTGTAGAAAATTTGTAAACTAAAAAAATTGTGGAGGAAAATTAAAATTTTCTATTTATTAACATGGCAAGTCAAGAGAATGACAACTAACATTTTAGGAACTAGTAGAACCCCTCTTAACCTACTTTCCCTTAACTGATTCATAAGAGTTATCAAAGCTCGCTCTCTATTCACTGTTTAAAATAAACTAACTGATGTCCATAGCAGCCTGAGAATTCACTGCCAGCAGCCTACTCTATCAAGTTTCTGTATTTCTCTCTCACGGTTGTATATTCTTTCAAAAGGTCAGTAATGATTCTTCCAAAACCAGTTTATGCTTGTTGTATTTATTAATGACATAATTCAGTTAAATATTGCCTAAAATAATGAAATACAAAGGTAAATCATAATTTTTCCATGAAAACTAAGTTGATTACATTGAAAAACTTGGCAAAGGCAAGCCATTTAGAAATATAATTTTTTTTTATGTTAGTGTGAGCGAGACAGCTCTAAAAGGTAGATTCTGCACATAGTTTGTTTTGCAAGTCTCTTTATTCTTCTTTCAATTGAAAGAAACCAAAGCTGAAAATCATGGCTAATCCATTATGTTTGGGGCTTATGCAAAACGGGAGAGGGATTCTAAGCAGCAGACCCATGGAAAGGGTCTTGGCTCTACATTAATATATTTAGGGATAGATTTACAGTTAGATGTTTACTTTAAAATAAAACTTTTGAAGTATATATGCTTTAACCAACCATCTTAATTAACTGGCCAAATGTTAGCTTTGGTTGCTTTAGAAAAGAGGTCATCCATGCATTTATTTTTATTAATTTTTGTGCCCTTGTACATATTTCATTAGGAATGGGATTATATGGTATATAGTTTGCATGATGTTTTCTTAAAGTTAAACTAACATTTTAAAAAATCTGCTGTGTGTTAGGCACTGTTCTTGGTTTAGAGATGTAGTGGTAAAGATGGAATTTATCTTCTATTTGGTAAATAGAAGAATAAGTTAAAGAAAAGTAGTTAGAGTAAGAAGATAGAGAGTGATTAGGGATGGGTAAGGCTCTTTAGCTAGTTGCCAGGAGCTGATGTGTGAGATAGGTCCAAATAATGAGAAATAGGTAGCCATGCAAAGATTTATCAGAACATCTTGGCAGAAGGAACAAGTGCAAAATCCCTGAAATGGAAACAGGAGAGTTGAGTTGATTTGTGTGCTAAATAATTTGGAATAAGAGAGAAAATGATAGAAGAACAGAAAGTGGTCATGAGATTTGTGATTTAGGTCTTTGAAGAACATGTAAATTTGGATTTTGATCAAAAGGCAGTGAAAGCCCTGGAGGGATTTTACAAATGAGTATTGGACTTAACTGGTCATTGGTTGGTAGGACATTTTCTTTTTATGTCCATCTCTTTGTATAATAGAACAATATTACTTCAGAAGGAATAGAAAAATCTTTATGAACAGTGTACATATGTTTCAAGTGGTGACAAATTGAAGGAAACATATGTTTGGTAAATGTATCAAATTGTATGAAAAATAAGACCAGTGACAGTTGAAGTAAGAATTCATTGCTTTAATATGCTACCAATGTAAGACAGTAATCATTTGTAATTGCCAGCAAATGACAAAGTTAAATGTGGTAAAAAATATTTTGCATAGCAATTAATTTCTCCATCTGCTCTGATGCTTTTTAAATATTAAATATTGAACATACAGTTTTTTAAATGGCATTGTTTTTGTGTCTTTAATGAGTTATTTAAAATAAATTCTTTAAGAAGTGCAATGATACAGAATACATCAACAGTGTTAGGAAATATGTAAGGAGACATGCAGAATTCTAATCTTCTTGCTGGTATTGTATTCAATAGTTTGGCTTCATCAACACATACCCACAGGAACACAGCTGGACAGAATATCTTTCTGTGATCTTTAGTAGCTCTGTATTGCCCCATAAATGACTCAGCTATGAATCAGTGAATGTGCTTCAGGCTTTGATTTTTGTTTTTAGTTCAAAGATGAACACCATGAGGGCACCACCCAGAGAGAGATTTATCATGTTTTGTTTCGGATCTCTTATAATAAAAACTGAATTTTCTTGTCTTTGTTCTACCAGATACCTTCCATGCATAACATAATTTAAAAAAATAAGCCATTTAAAAATATATTAGAAAATATTAACCAGAACAAGATAACATTAAAGTAGGTTCCCCCACCCTTTAAAACATGTAATACCATCCCAAGACATGCCTATTGGCATATTTATTATTCAAAAATTTTATTTTCTCTTATTGTTATATATCGCAAACATCTTTGTATACTATGCAGTACATTAATTTGTTTTAAATTTTGTAATTCAGAATATATCAAATATAATGTCTGTTTTCGTCCTCCATGAAGCAAATCCCAAAATGGGATTAGATGTACAACAGATTTATTGGCAGATGTGCCTGTGAAAGATAAAGAAGGAGGAAACTAGAATACGTAGAGTCTTCAGTCCAAGATGCAGGTCTGAAATCTGTGAGAGGAGAGAGGAGAGTTAGAACTGGGTAGGAAGAGCCTTAGACTACAATGCAGAAATCCTTAGCCATGCTGAAGGGGATTCCTTAAGACAGAGCTTCCCACTAAAGAAATTTTATTTCAGGAAGGACCACCCTGGTTCTAGCAAGCCTACCAAGCTCAGTCATAAGCACAGTGGTGTATACGAATGTGCAGAAGCTGGAGGCTATTAATTAGCCGAATTTCCTGTAGCTGTTTGTCTTGAAGCAAGACTCAAGCAGTAGGGCATCTCCATGGCCATCACACATATATATTCTGGGCCTTTGAGTGGAGTTATTGTCAAGAAACATAGATTTGCTTTCTTGGTTTCCTTAGTTTATAATGCTCGCCCTTAACTTAACCAGGTGCTATAAGTGTTATCAGGAGAGAAAAAGAGGAGGCACTGTATAGCTGCATCATGGGCTCTGGATTAAAAAACAACAAAAACAGCAAATCAATCAATCTCAAAGCATATGTTCTGATTATAGGACAGTATAGGCTTATATGTATTTACAAATGAATAAACATATTTTCACTTGACACATAATACTATTACGAAGCTAATCCAAAATTGTAAGAAGGTTATTATATTTCAGTGAGGAATGCCCAGCAGTGTCCAACAAAACAGGGAGAAACACTTGGAAGAAAGCATGGAAAATCGTATAGTTAGAAAACAAGGCACATAGATTTACTAATGGAGTTAACTGAGAATAGTCATATGACCTACACATGCATTATATAGTTTTAAAGAATTATGATAATATACTTCCACTGAAACTGAAACTTTACAAGAGAGGCAGTGAATAGGATCTCCTACTCTGAGCTCTGAAGGATGCTCAACTTACCTTATTAATTAATAAATCATAATTTAGTCCTTTGACTACAAAATCTTTGATTCATAAAATTAATCACAAAGACTGTTGGATTTTTCAGTATTTCTAGATGATAATTTACTGTAATTATTTTAAAATTAATTGCTATTATATATTAATATAGCTTAAAACTCAATAACAGAGTACAGTGAGTGTTGATCATGTGTCAGGCATTGTCCTGGGTGATGCTGATACAGGGGGCAAGCAAATCAGTTGTTCTCCCTTTGATGATTAGTTAAAATTTCATTCATTCACACCTTAAGCAGACCTACCTATTACTTTGTTTTATAAAAGAATTTAAGCAACTGTCCTCCAGCTAGTATAGAAAAATGCTCTAAAATTGAAGAAGAGAAATTTCCATTAAGTAAATAGGTAGCTTAGCTTGGGTGTCACCCTCCCAAGCTGAATAACTGGGCTTCACAAGACCTAAGGTTTTAAACTGATGGCTCTAGTGGTAACTGGCTTGTGGGGTTAAAACCTTATATTCATGATTTCTGGCTAGCCTCTTATCTCCTAGCTTCAGGTTTTGGCACAGACCTAGGATGGCAGAGAATCATCTGCTTTTTCTATGGGATAGAAGGCAGAGAATTCTTGCCATTCATGTTCAGCCTTGCTCTCATAAGAGTTTGTCTATGCTGCTGAAATAAGCAAGAGTTGGTTCTGAATGAGAGAGAGCTTCCTGACAGTGTCAATGCAGGGATGTTCTGGGTTTACCCTTAGCCTCTGGGGATTGTTTCATAAGAGGCAAAACCTCACACAAAGCATTCATCAATGCCACTGTCAGAGATGGTTGGTCTCAAATTGATTTGATCAGGATGACATTTACTATGTTTTAAGTAAAAGAAGAGCCCACTGATGAGTCCTTATTGTGAAGTTTTTTCAAATAGGAAGCTTTTAAAATGTCGTCTCCTGGGATGATGAGCTAGTTGCAGAGTGTGAGAGGCAGGAATGGTGAAATGGGAGAGCAGGTAGTCACATGAAGACCTGTTTTGAGTCCTGGCTTCGCTGCTAACTTGCTATGCATCTTTGGAAAGATGACTTGAATCTCTGTTTTCTCATCAGTTAGATGGGCTTGCAGAGTTATACCACAAAACGTGATTGTGAGGATCAAATGAGACAACATCTATGCAAATGTTTTGGAAATGCCTACTGCTAAACATACGTAAAATGTTTTCATACGTAATATTTTAGTTTGAATTTAAGAGTGATTGGATTTTGTGATCTAAATTATTTCTCCTTTTTAAAATAAATCTGAGTCATATTTAATCTACAGATTAAAAACAAAATAAAAACTATGATAAATAAAAATTTGTTTGATTGGGGCTCGCTATAGCAAAAAAGTACTGTCACTGAAGTTGTTCATAGTCCCTCTGGTGGCTCGCTCATTTTCCTATTCTAAGAATCCTTACTTTCCATGTGGGCCCATTATAAACCTGAGGTCTATGTGTTCCAAAAGAGACAAACTGATAACTAGTAATCTTGATAAACTATCTTTGCATAGTTGATATTTGGAAAAACTATTTAAGATATAAATCTGCCTTGATCCATCTCTTTGCAACTAGGGTCACTCTGTACGCTGCTTGAAAATTGATAGGCATTTTGACAGCTGAGTTGACCCTTCAAAACAATTCTGGTGACACTTCACCTTCTCTTCCTAATGTTAAACCAGGAAGAAAAGAAATGAGTCAGAGCCGTCACAGATGTAGACTTCAAAGTAGAGGCACAGCTCTGTTTATGAGAGTGAGGGCTCAGGTTGGTTGTGAATGGGGGCCAGAATAAGAAAGTTCCTGATTATATGGCACTTGTTATTGTAACAATTACCAAGACTCTGTATCATGTAACTCTTTTAATGAAGATCATTGAGACTTTCTATATCTATTTTCCTAACCTAGAAACCAGAATGAAACACCATTAATTTTTATATTTTAGGAACCCTGCTGCTTTCTTTATGTTCCTTCTTCCCTTTTGTTATACAAGTAAATAATCAGTCTCTGGCATTTGGCTCAGAAAATTTCAGGAGAATATTTCTTCTCTCAGGAGATGATTTCCTGTGATGAAATATTGGAGTATTACGGCTCTTTGCTTCCACACCTATTTTGGTGGACCCCTTCTTGTGTTCAGGGTTCATCTTGAGTATCACACTTCCTCAGGGAAGTGAATGTCAGGGAATGTCCATCTAATTCATTGCAGACACACACACCCAGAGTCACCTGCTTTCCTACCTTCACAGTTTTCATTTCTGTTTATGTGTTAACTGTGTAATGGCTCTTCTTCCAATGTAAGTTCCATAAAAGCAGAGATCTTGCCTGGCATGCTTACCATGGTAGCCCCTGCCTCTAGAACAAACTCATTTACTAAATGAATAAATGAATGAACTTCAGTTTCATACTCTGAAAAATACATATCATAACATTTACCTCATAGGGTTCTTGCAATAATTATACGAAACGATGAATGTAGACATATGTAAAGTATTTACCACAGTGCTTAGTCAGGACTATAAATACTGACTGTTGAGGGAAATGAATACTTATATTTAAAAAATGCCTATCCAGGGGTGCCTGGGTGGCTCAGTCCATTAAGCATCCAACTCGTGATTTCAGATCAGCTCTTGATCTTAGGGTAATAAGTTCAAGTGCCATGTTGGGCTCCACACTGGGCATGGAGCCTACTTCAAAAAAAAAAAAAAAAAAAAAAAAAGCACCTATCCAGAGGAGGAAAGTTGTAGCACCAGGTAAAAACTTTATTTTATTTCCTGTGGGAGAGATCAGGGAAATTGAGATAGAAAGGGAAAGTATAATTTAAATAAGTGTATTTGGATTCATATCTGATTTCTTAACCTTAGAATAATTGTTGCAAAGATCTAACTTGTTTTACTCAGACTGTTTGTATCTTGCTCAACTCTGCCACCCGCTTGGGGTTTTAGTAATCTTGAAGTTTTTGTTCAATGGATGGAACCTTGCTATGTGGCTGTGTGGACACCTTCAGATAGCCACCTACCCCTTTGGGGGTGTTACATTAGTAAGGATTCTCTGGTGCAGTAGGAATCACTGAGACAACGATAAAGGATTGCCTAAGAAAAACACACACCTTTTCTAAATTGGCTTTTATGATTACACCTGTGTATCCCAGTTAACATTTGCTGTGTTTTACATTGTCAACTTAATTGGCTGCTGAATTTTAGAAGATAAACTGTGAATGTTGATGACTAAAATTAGAAAACTTAAAACATTCTTCAAGATAAATTCAGTGTGATGATGAAATTCGCTGACTAGATAGTAAATACATTGCCAAATATATTTTTAAAATCCCACAAAGAATATTTTAAATTCATCCTGAGCTTACATTTTGTCCATCTGTATCCTAAACTTGGTTCCATAATTTGCGATACAAAAAGTTTGTAATTTTATTATAAATTCCAGAGAGTAATATTCATGACCATATGCTTACACATGTTCTTTCTAAATATGTGGTAGTAATATTAACTATTAATAAACTACATGATGCAGTAAAATGCATTAAAAGAGACAATTGAATTTAAATAGCTTTTTCATTACTTATACTTTCCTTGGGAAGCCAGCGACTTACAACCAAACACTCTGAAGCAAAGCATCAAGATAAAATTACTTTAATGCTATGATGAGAATTTGAATGTCAAAGGACACTATTGACTTACATGTAAGATCAAAAGAGGAAGTGTGTTATGTTAGATAAAGCAGAATCAGTAGAGAATTCTCATCTCAGATTTGAACTGAAAGTATCATAACTAAAAACATATAGTGACATTTTCATGCATTCTGGGCACACAAACCAGCAACAATTGGCCAAAATATTACGTGATAAAAGCTAGCAAGCAGGATTTTTTTCTCAGAAATGCTAGGCTGTGGCATTATACTTGACATTTAGAACAGCGTCTTATAGTAGTTGTTTCTATCAATATTTCTACTGCAATTTGATACTAAAATTATATTTATTTTGCTTTCCAAATTTCCTTTAACTGCTAAAATATGAACTATAAATTATCCCCTAGATAGGTCAAATTAATCACTCCAAATGACTGAGTAAATTTGCAGCCAAGCTGAAATTAGAATTTTCAGTCATGATTAGAAACATAATTGAAATTGAATGGAGTCAATCATAGAAAAAATATATTTAGCTTCTCAACACTTTAAAGTTCTTTTATTTGGACCATAGGATTATAGTTGACTGCTGTCATTTAGAACCTTTTTATTCTATGTTCACTGAACAGCAGCATCGGTATCAATGCAGAGATACAGAACATCAGGTTCCATTCAGACCTACCGAATCAGAATCTGCCTCCTAACAAGATCCCCAGTGATTTGTATGCCTGTTAAATTTGGAGAAGCGATGATTTAGAACATCACTATATACTTCCTCATTTTTTTCTTACAATAATGGATGTACGCCACTTACTAAGGTGGACAGCAGTAAAAATATTAATTTTGTCATAAAATGTCAAATATCCATTAGGCTTTCTATATCTATCTGAGGATGAGAAAAGCCGGATTCCCAAGAGTGAACTATGCAATATGTATTTTATTTTCTGCTAACTAGGTATTGATATTTTATTACTAGCAAAGATTTAAAACTATCTAAATGCTTTATTCAGGTGACAAAGTGTTTGTGGGCAATAAAGTATCAGAACTAAATTTTCACTCTTATCACCAGTGAGGGACACAATATTCTCACAGGTATCCAGTGTCATTAACTGACCAGGAAATTCATGCTCAAATCACAGTGCTCACCAACATAGTGTTTAGACCTTATTTATTGTTTCCAATTGGAGTTTAGGTACAGGGCTCTTGTATGTTTAAAACTCACACAACAGGCCCAATAATTAAATACTCATATAATCAGAACTCTTTTCCCTCAGATATTTTACATGCTTCCTCAATAAAAGTAGAGTTCTTCAAGACGAGGCCTATCTCTATACTAATATTGGGGCACGTATATAAGCTAAAATATACTTCTAAGGTGTTTGGTGGAGATTAGAAAAAACAAAACAAAAAAAACCCCAAAACCCTCCAGTTTTTCCTTTTATAATAGGAACTTGTCACAAAGAATAAAGAAAAAGGCAGGCATGAATGCAGTCCTCTTTGTGAGTGTAGGAGGGAAGGCTGTCAGAAAGAAGATGGCTATGACTAAACGCCCAGTATCCTTGAGGTGGGGAGACTGTTCATTTTAAAAATAAAAATTATACCGGTGCTCTACCTACAGCCGTGATGTCTGTTATCAATACTGATTTATATACATGAAAACAACAACAACAACCTCTTAACCGTTTCTTCTTTAAATTTTATAACGTGTGGATAGTGTTCCTTAAGGACTTAGTAAATGCTGCTATTGCTTTTCTGAAAACTCAGAATGCTGAAATTCCCTTCAGGTAATTGGATTAGTGGAGACCCAAGCCAATTAGATACTTTGTTTATAAATAAATAATGTCATCATATGAATTGTATTTAACAAAAATAAATAGATGTTACTCAAGAAATATATTTGTCAAAGGGAAGGCTCAAAGTGAGCTTTATCATGTTCTAGAACGAGGTCTATTAAGCTATAAAGATATTCAGTGAAAGATAATGACGATTCGCTTTCTTTTCACTGTAGCTATTTTGACATATCCATTCCAGCTACTGTTTAGTCGAAATCTGCATGAGGAGCAACTATTTCTTGCTAGCTTCCGTACTGGTGTTAAATCTCTCTGATCAATCAAGACCTTGAAAACTTTTTTTTTTCTAATGACTGATTAGAAATAAGCAAATATGGCAATATTTGTGACAGCACAACTCAAACTTTCTAACCCTTGTCTTTTGAAATATCTCTCCATTTTGAAGCAAAGAAAACAACCTAGCTGTCCTTTGTCTCCTTGTCATCTACCCTCTAAAAAGTGAAAATGGGATAAGTATAGTATCCTAAAACCCTAAGCTTGCCTTGGGATTGCTTTGTTTCCTTTATATTACATTAAGTTAAAATTAGAAACCCTTTTTTATTTAAGCTGTCAGATGAAGTTTATTGCTTTCAAAATAAGCTTTCTTCTTAGGGAAATAAATTCCCCCCTCCTTCTTTCTTAAATTGAAACACAAAGAAATATCTAATGCATTTTAGAGTACTATATTCACTTTCTATTTAAGGGGGTCATGCAGAATGGACGTAGGTTGCCAGAACACTCCTCCTGAGCTGATAAAGCACTTTAGTATTATCCATTTATAGGAAGTGTTTCTTTTAACTGTTGGAAGTTTCTTTTTTAATATGAGAAGAACCAAAATGATTATAGCTCCAAAATTAAAATTTCACTCATACCTGCAAAAATAAAATTTAAATGAATTAACAAATCGAGTTTTACAATAACTATTAGAAACACTTTCCACACGACTTTTATGGTCTGTTCTGATGGTTAGTAACCAGAAATGAACATGCTTTCTGATGTCTTGACTCCCATGCTTTTAATAAATTGTTGTGTCTTACTCTGTGTCTGTTTCCCTAAGAAAAGTATTCAATTAATAATTCAACAAAACTTTTTAAAAATAATCTAACAAAAACTTAATTTTTGAGTTAAAAATTTGGCTTTCATACTGGAGAAATTCTGGAGAAATTCTTTCAAAAATTCTATTTTGATTTTAACTTTTAAAATGTTAATGTTTTCTCTTGAATTACCCATTTGGGTTTTTCTCTTTGGAGACTCGCTTTAGACATGACCACACACATGCTCATTTGTTTTTGATACAGTAGCTGTTCTCAAGTTTAAGTATTATCGTATACAAGGTCTATTTTCACTTCTAACACTTCTTAATTCTTTTGCTCTGTCACAAGTCCTTGTTTTGTAGCCATGTATTTCTTTTTACTTTTATGTGATTACCTCTCCACTTAAAATTCTTAAAAACAATTGTCATTTTGCGGCGCCTGGGTGGCTCAGTTGGTTAAGTGTTTGCCTTCAGCGCATGATCTCAGGGTCCAGGATCTAGGTCCCATGTTGGGCTCCCTGATCATCAGGGAGTTTGCTTCTCCCTCTGCCCCTTCCCCTGACTCATGCGTGTGCATGACTGCTCTCTCTCAAATAAATAAATAAAATCTTTTTTAAAAAACCATGATTTTCATTTTGAATTCCAAATCAGAAGAATTGATTTTAAAATAATCTATGATATAAAGCAAACAAAATATTATAATATTAAATACACTAAGGTAATATGAAGTGTTGCCAAAGTGTTGCCAAACAATTAAAATGTAAAAAAATTAAAATGTAAAGCAATACATTAATATAAAATGTATAAACTGTGTGACTCTAATATTAAGAGCATACTTTGGTTCCAGTATTGACTCTAATATTATTCTACTGAAAAAAACTGTTCAAATTCACTTACAAGGTCAGGAAATGAATCATATAAAATGAATTCAGATAAAAATACCACAAATATGGGCTTTGTCTGAGATATAGCTGAAATTTAGAAAATTTCATTAAGATTATAAGTTTTGTTTTCAATTTCTGTTCAACTTCCAAACATCATTGAAAATCTGGCTTTTGCTAGGTTCTTTGGTAGGCACAGATGAAATGAAAGTGAGCTAATATAGTGCATGTCCAGGTGCCATAGACTAGTGAGTAAACAGTCCTGTAAACAAATAAATGTCATTCAGGATGCTAAGTGCTTATAGAGAATGAACAAGTAATAAGGAGAGGCAGTCTAGAGCATGTAGTCTGTTCTGAAGGAAGCCCGCACAGAGCATGGGAGGCTGAGCTGAACCGTGGAGGATGAATTCACTGGTAGAGGAGAAGGAAGGTAAGGCTGAGGGGGAGCTATGTAGTCAAAGAAAGGGGTTTCTCCAAAGTCATGGAAATACACAATAGTACAGAATACTTAGGAAACTACGAATAGTTTATTCTAGTTTACATGTAGGAATTTAAGATCAAACCAACATCTTTAATTATACCAAGAGTAAAATATAATCCAATAGCTGCCCGTACATGTTTAAGTTATGTGGGAGGGTTTTTGTTTGGTTGGTTGTTTGTTTGTTTTTTAGTGATCTTCATTAATCCCTTTATGAAAGAGAATTATTTCTAACATAGCTGCCAAACTAGCATGCTTGCAAGTGGAGGGAGGAAGAAGGAGAAAGCTGAAAAGAAACTTGAGATTTAGTAATAAATGTGGAAGAACCATTGAAAGGGAATGCTAGTACTTGTTTTTTTATTATTTTTTTTCAAAGACTTTATTTATTTTTTTTGAGAGAAAGAGAGAGAGTGTGAACAGTGGGGGGAGCAGAGGGGGAAAGAAGGGGAGGAGGGGGAAAGAAGCATCTCAAGGAGACTTGAGCTCGGAACCTGACTTAGGGTTTTATCTCAGGTCTCAGAGATCATGACTGAGCTGAAACCAAGAGTCAGAGGCTTAACCAACCGAGTCACAAAGGTGCCCCCTGGTACTTGGTTTTAACACCAGTTCATAAACGTGCTTTGTGTTTTTAAGCAAGTCATATTCTTCTCTATGTTTCTTAAATATAGAACAATATTTGACCTAAATAAGTAGTGTGCGTTAGTATGTTTTCACAAAATTGTGTTACTCAAGGGAGAAAAATTGATTGTCTCTGTTGGAAATCCTGAAAGAAATTTTGAAATCCAGTTCTTTCTACTCATAGTCCTTCCTTCTATAGCTCCTCCACCCTGCCCCCTCTACCTGCTCCTCTTCTCCGTCCCCAATTTCCTTTCTACTTTTTCTTTCCTGTATCAACTCTAGAGTATCTGTGGATAAACCTAAGGCTTCATGAATACAGTTTGAAAAATGTTTGCCCAGATAATTTCTAATATTCTTCTAGACAGTATTTTTTCATACCTGAATGGTGTTTAATTAATAATTAATAGTGGGGGCACCTGGGTGGCTCAGTTAGTTAACCATCCAACTCTTAATCTCAGCTCAGGTCAAGTCTTGATCTCAGGGTTGTGAGTTTGAGCCCTGCGTTGAGCTCCATGCTGGGTGTGGAGCCTACTTTAAAAATAAAAAATAAAAATAAAAATAAAAATAAAAATAATGAGGAGAAAAGGAACAGAGCAAAGAGGGCAGTGGCAAAAAATACAATTGGGTTCAATTAGACATTTCCCTTCTGCAGAGGCAAGATCTAATGAATAGTAAAGGTATACTATAATGGAAGAAAGTAATAGCCAGGGAAGGTTCTAGAAGATCTGATGTTCTGGTTGATTAGAAAAATCATTAAGATATAATAAAATACGGAACTAAAATAGTGATTATAAATACTTACTCATTGACTCCTTATTATGTTTCAGATAGTTTAAATATTTTGGTCTTATTTAAATATCCAATGGCCCCAAGGTAGATACATTAATTCCTCTTTGCAAAGAAAGTAATTCTAATAAAAGGGGTTAAATAATGGCTTCTTATTGACTCCATTAACAACCAATAGACAGACAGTCCTCTTGTATTAGGCCCTCATGCATGCCGAACTTAATTCTCACAGCCTATGAACATTTAAAATAGGCACAATTATTCCCATTTCATAGCTAAAAAAATTGAGATCCCAAAAGGTTAAATTTATTGCTCAATGTGAGGATGTCTGGCTCCTTCTCCAATGCCCCTTCTCCCCATACTTTACTGCTTCCTTAATCTCCACAGGAATCATTTTCCCCTTTCTATCACCCTTCAAAAGCTTGTTGATTGCTCTCTAATTATAAATACTTGGAGAAAAGTGTGTAAATTGATATGCAAATGATCTTTTCCCCTTAGCAAATTAGCACTTTACTTCCATCTAATTAAGTAGCTTTGTGGAGGAAATGGATTTTTAAAAGAAGAATGGAAAGTGTTTGGATTTGTTCTAGGGGTGTTTCTGGTTTAGCAAGCCCTGTGAATGAGGTATAGAAAAAGGAGTTGTGAGTGGGAGCAAACAATGAAAGCAGAGAAAAAAGGCAACAGGGTGGCATAAGATGAGAAAATTCAAGTGTAATGGCTGACAAACCTTCATGGGAAAGTAAACCACCTTTCATCTTTCATTCTTTCCTGAATGGTAATGCATTTTTTAAAGTAAAATAAAACTTTAATAATGAGAAAGATATTATTTCCTTTCATACTTCTGGGTATTAACGTTGACATAGTATTCATTGGAAATGGATATATTCAAACTTAAATTACTAACTTTATTAAGGGTTCAGAACTTACACGACATGTTTTTAATTAGGAAAAAATTGACTCCTTGAATTATGCTACAAGAAGTTTCCTTAGGAAAAAAGTCACTTGTTGCGATGAGAATTGTTAAAAGATAAACTGAGGCACATTAAAAATTTTTAAGAGGTCATTGGAGCAAAAACCGATTCATATTGGCTGGGGGCACCCAATCTAGCAGATAGAAAGGAGTGCCAAGGAACTGTATGAAAAAGAAGACGTTTAAAGGCAGGAGGGAGTGAGAGCAAGAAAGTTATACTAGGCCAAAAAAATGGGTTGGTTGTGTCAAGATTGCATTACGGGGATGGCATTGTCTGTGAGGGTAATTACCAAACTAGTGCTGATCAGGGGATTGATTCCTGACTGACTGGTTTAAGATTCCATTTCTGGAAGAGTCAAAACTAATTTAAGCCTTGGTTTGGTGGGGTGGGACTTAGCATAAGCAACCTCATTTGAGGCCTATCATCTTGTTTTTAGCAGAATTAATGGGCTAAACCTCTGCCCTTTTGTATGTTTAGTGGGATTAGGAAAAAAGAGTGCGTGTTCGTGTGTGTGTGTGTGTGTGTGCGCGCGCGCGCTTCCTTCTGTGATGGAACTGACGCAGTTGCCTGAATGTTATCTTTAATACTTGATACTGAAAAGTACTTCAGCACACATGCAATGAATGTGTAAGCATATGAACAAATCGTACCAATTAAAATTTATCATTGAAACTAAGGCAATTGATATTCACAACACTGGATCCATAATAATCCTCCGAAACTGATTTGTGAATTTAGCAAAATGTTGTATGTATTTGGGGGAAAGTCTTTATTTACTCTTTGTTAAGCTGTACTACCGAAGTTCCTAAATAGCTGGGTTCTATAAATCACATAATGTCATATTAAATTATATTAGCCATTCTTCTTAATAACGAAAACATATTTATTAATAAAATATTAGTTACCCTCCTGCCAATGTTGGCGTACTAGGTATTATTACCTTGTCTATACCCCCAAATTGTTTTTTGATTCACAATGTTTGCTTTTATATATTTTATTAAAGTAGAAAAAAACCGCATACTGATATTAACTGACTACCCTAACAAAACTCAACTCTGCTATTGGCAGATTCACTTATCTTATTTTAGGTGCCCTTTAAGAAAAATGAAGAGAAATCATATTTGTTATTTTCTAGGAGATTATAATATATTGGGGACGGGAGAATACACCAGAAAACCACTAGGAAACAATTGAGTGTCAGTTGCATGATTATGATAGGAAATAGAAGAACGATTTCATTATAAACATTTTTATGGATAGTAGTGACAAATATCATACATCAGAGAAAAAAGGTCAGACTTTCAGGTCTTAATTTGGATGTAAAAGAGTTTTTTTACTATTAATGAATACTAATATTCCAAGAACAATTGAAAATATATGAGTACTGCAAATTATTTTCTATGCTACAAAATTTTTTAGAAGAAGGAGAAAAGATTAAAAATTTTATATCCCCAACTATGGCCATTCCTCCCTTATTAGGTTGTGACTCTCTTAGCGTATCGTGAAAAATCCTTGTGAGACCATGCTGCCAATATGGAGAGACTCTACTCTTGTAATAGGAAGGGGGCCTTTGAGATTATCTAATGTATCACTTTTGCTTTTAGGCGAAGACACTGAGGCCCATAGAGGTTAGTTTAGCTTATCCTGTTGCACTGCTTGGAAGTGGAGATTTTATACCAAATCTAATATGTGATCCTCACCCACGGGAAGGTTTTCGATGCTGACACACTGTGTTCATGCTCTGAATACACTCATCGCTGTATTATATAACTTATCCAATAACTCCGTCCTGTCTCTGAAGAAAATACAAATTGATGACAATTTCTGCAATTATTAAGTATGCAAAATATAAGCCTAACGCTCTGCAAAGCAAATGTTTCCTTCAATGTTTGCATTCCCTCTCCCTCAGATTTGTGATTTTCTCATTCTACTTCCCAAGAACAATATGTATGAAATATTTTTATTCTAATATATTTTAAGAAGCCATATAAATATATGTTCTGAAATGTGCAATATACGGCAGGGGCTTTCTTTTCATGACTACCTAATTGTCCTAAGTGTTTTTAATTTGTTGCATGGCAGATTCTCTGAATCAAATAGCAGCTGTTTGGGGAAAGTATCGGGCACGTTCTCTTCAGGCCCATTGGTTGCTGTTATGCTTTTCATTTCATCTCACTATTAACTTATACAGCATCCAGAGCAAAATATACGTTCACTGCTAGCCAAACATATACATGACCTAGTGGTAATATTTGATTTTATATCATTTACTTAGGTCTTTGTATGTCTAACAGCAAGAGACTAACACCCCAAACGAGAAAGAAAAAAAAAGGGAGAAATTAACTAAGTCACTGTGAACCATCAAATAGGCCCAGATTAAAATATGAGCCTCTAATAGGCTGGGCTAGAATAACATTACGTCTTTGGAGTTCAGTGGGCAGTTACATGTCCTAATGGCATGCTTTGTTGAGAAAGCATATATTTTAGTTGGAATTCTTATGTGGAGGTGATTGCACATTACAGTATGAATAACTGTACTAAATGCATGAAGGTTTTCTGCCAGCATAGGAGGCGATTAAGGCCCCCTTTACCAGATAACAGCTCACTGGAGGAATGGAATGGTGGTAAAGCAAAATCTGAAAACAGATGATTTCCCATTTAGTAGTCCATTGACTGTCCTCGTAGAGCCACCGTGGTGATGGCATTGCTCTTTATTTTCATTTCACAAAGAAGCACGAGTTGTTGTGATAGTTTTGAGCTCAGACATTTTCTGAAAGAGAGAGGAAGGAAGAACATTAAGTTTTGCTTTAAAGATAGATGGAATTAATTCAATTATTCATTCTAAGAAAGGTATTTTTGTTTTTATTTTTATTGAATATTCACTGTAGCTCAGAATGATTTTTTTCTTTCTCTTTCCCCTCCCCCACCCCGCCTGGGTCATTCATCCTCTGTGGAGCTATAGCAGAATTTCAGAAAAGGGTGTTGTATCTTGAATGTGTTCCCAGTGTAATTATGAGAGTCTCAGCCCAATACCCTCAAAGAGTTTGTGTTTCGTAAACTTTAGACTGTCATTTGTGTACTAAATAGCTAATGAATTTTTACACTGAAAGCATTTTCATATTATTTTTCTCTTTCTTATGTTCTATGTGTCCTATATTCTCATACTGAGTCTGTTGAATATACCTGAATCTCTTATTAGTTCATCATTTGTTTAAGCGTAACAATTAATTTGTCTCTTCTTAAACAAATATTCTACTCAGCTAACAGAATTTTGCTTAATTTAGATTTAAATTAAAATATACATTTGGCATTATCTATTAATAATTCCTGGTGCTTCTGCCCTAGGTCTTAATAGCAACTTGGGACACTGGTATTTTCCCCCCTAAGACATTCTAGACTCTTCATCTTTGTTTATTTACTAGCATCATGTTTCTCATATGACATATATTTTTATATACTTCTGAAAATAATCAGATAAGTAATGATTCAGTCATCTAAGATTCAGTCATCTAAGATTAGATATGGAAATGTCAGCCTTCTAATAGCCTTACAGTAAAAATTTAAAAGAGCCTGGAAGGAAAAAAAATAACAAATTTGAATTGAACTCACTTCACACATTGGTATAAAAAATAAGAATAATTGAAATTCAAAACTGTACTTTCCTTTTTTTAAAGATTTTATTTATTTATTTTAGAAAGAGAGGGAGAGAGCAAGGGGAGGGGCAGAGGGAGAGAGAGGATCCCAAGCAGATTCCCCTCTGAGTGCTATGCCCAATTCAGGGCTTGATCTCATTACCCTGAGATCACAACCTGAACCCAAATGAAGAGTTGGATGCTTAACTGACTGAGCCACCCAGATACCCCTCAAAACTGTACTTTCATCTTTACTTTGCTGCTAGATGAAATTGTTATATTAGGAATTATTTTTACAAACTTAGTGCAATGTCAATTACATCTCAATAAAACTGGAAAGAAATTTAAAAAGAATTACTTTCAGATCACTTTATAAAACCTTTAGGACCAGAATCTTAGCATTTGTATTTCTTCTTATCTCAGATATGAATTATTTTCACTTCTAGGTTTCTTTACTGTAAAGGTACTACTCATGCCAGGACTTAAGAAATCGAACATAAGCAATCTTGTAATTTCTCAGTTCACTGGCAAACTTGAATAGTTGTATTTAAACATTTGGACAAGGTGCATCCATTTGTTTATCAGGATGAGAAATTTTTAATAATGTTGCCATTCCTTAAATCAGGTAGCTTCTTTTAATTTATAGGTACTTAGGACAATTTAGTTTATTGATTGTTGCTTCATTTTTTTGCTGTCAGAACATGTGAATATCCCTTTTTTCCATTTTTTATTTTGTATTTTATTTTATTTATTTTATTTTACTTGAGAGAGAGTTTGAGAGAGAGAGTGAGTGAGGAGGGGCAGAGGGAGAGGGAGAGAGAGAATTCCAAGCAGGCTTCATGCCCAGTGCGGAGCCCAATGCGGGGCTCAATCTCACCACTCTGAGATCATGACCTGAGCCAAAATCAAGAGCTGGATGCTTAACCCACTGAGCTACCCTCACCCAACTCGGTCGGTTGAGCTAATCAGGTGCTCCCCCCACTTTTTTTTTCTATTTTAAAAGGCAGGTTTTATAGCAACGACTTACATGGAAATAAACTGTTAATATTTGTTAATTTTTTGCATATTCTCTTTTCCTTTAGTCAATGTTATTTTGCACTTTAGTTTTCTTTATCATCTCCTTTTTAAATTATACTTCTTTGCTCTGGTCTTTCCATTATTTTCATTTCATGCTTCTTTAACTTTTTGTAACCCACTACAGAATTTTGACATATTTATATGCAACACATATATTGTCAAATATATAACATGTATTTATCATCTATTTTACTAGCCTTAAAGAAATTACTTCCAAATTCCAATATTGCATGATTCTCAAGGAATTCAATATTTTTACTTGTCTCTTTTCTCCAGATTTACATTTTCACAAAAATTTAGTCTGTGTAAACTCTAAAAATATTATTTTAAACCATAGTATACTATCAGAAGGGTCAGTAATGTTTCTACTTTATTAAAAGCACCAGTTGTGAGGATCAAATATGGTGGTGTTGTAGTTGCTAGTATTATTTACATCCATATCTTAGGTATTTCTGAAAAATATATAGTCATTAGTAGTATTTCTCTTTTAAATTAAACAAAACAAAACAAATTATAGTATGAGGAGATTAGTGTCTATTTCAAGATTTTACTGGTTATGGTAGAACTAGACTAGAACCTATATGTAGTAAATCTCTCTAATAGTCCATTTTAAAAATAACTTTCATGATTCAACTTCATAGTGCTACGTTTGAAATGTGTTAATTCTTGCTATTTTTCTCCTCCTTCTTTTTACTTTCAGATCCAAGTACAATCTATGTATTTGACTGTACATAATCTGTTGTCCTTATATTTATTTATAAGTCTTTCACCATTTTTATTACTGATGAAATTATTTGTATATATAGCTAAAGTGACTAGATCTGATCACTCATGCCACTAGAATTTACAAGTGATGTTAATGAGTACAAGTCCAGTGACTGAAATTCCATTTTTTAGTTCCATTTTATTGGATTTTGCCTCCTCCTTGGCCAGATAGCCCAAATGGATGATATGCATGGAGGAATGGATGCCAACTGTAGAGCTACTTTTGGAATTGGTCATTGTTCGGCAAGTTGAGGACCAAAGGAATGAAATGCTATGAGATGGTGAAGAGAAGGGAAACTCCTAATTCCTAGTTCAAGGAAATAAGTAGGATGGTAGCATCACTCAGAGACCAAGAAAGTTTGAGTCCAAAGTTGACAGGACAGAACAAACAGACAGGATGTGGGAGCTCATTATTTAAGATGTGATCATTATAGAATAATTTGGAAGGGGGCCAGTTGTTTTTTCTGGCAACTCTTCTTTTAAGAGATCAAAGCTTCTTAGTCAGGAATACATACAATTTGCCCATTTTAAAGATATCATCTTCAGAAACTGCATCCTGATATCAAACATCTTACAGAAAGGTATATGTGGTCATGTCTGGATATAGGTAAGACAGAAAGAATGGATAAGTAGTTAAATCCATAGCCACTTAAAAACGTAGTGAGTGGGTCAGTAGTGTTACGTCAAAATACAAAGGATAACTAGATAGCTAAGATTGAAATAGAAGTGACTCATGTTCAACATTTATCTTTTTCTTTACAAGTCTATTGTTTCACAGAAACTAACTCTATAAACTGCAAAAGTAAAATTTTCACATACACACAAATAAGAGAAAGTGTTTATCATTCTGTTCTAGACATAATAGGACTCAACTGTGAGTCATATCAGCAAAGTGACAAAATTTTCCACTGTAGCATCTAAGATAGAAAATTATTTTAGAAATCTCAAAAATAAGAATAGGTTGCAAAATGCCAAGCAACATTTTTTTTTGAGTAAGCCAATTACTAGAAACTTGAGAATATATTTATCTCATGAATATCTTGCAAGTGCCTGCCTCTGTGGCTGCAGATATATTTTGTACCACACTGAATATATGTAATTATAAGATCTTAATCTTAGAGTTGATTGAAACCTTAGCGATCAATTGGTGTGATCCCTTCTTTTTACAGCTGAGGAATCTAAACACTAAAGCATTTAAGTGAATAAATAATAAGTGAAATCCAGTGAAACATGCAAGAAAGTCAACAGCCCTTATATAATAAATAATAATTAGACATAAATTCAAAATAAGACATCACTGTTGGGCAACAAAGAGAGCAAAGGAGAGAAGTTAGATTTATAGATTATATAGAGATTATATTAATTTATATTATTATAAAGCCTCTGTCTTTTTCTTGTCATTTTCTCATTTTACATTGTATAGTGTTACTAAAAATGTCTATACCACCACTGATATATTTAAAATACTTTCTAATGTTATCTCTCCTCTTTCGACATTGTTCCTTTATCATCATTATTATTATTACTATTACTTTGCCCAATTGTGTGTGTATGTGTGAGAATTGAGTGTATTTACTTAAAATACAAACATTTTAAGTAAATATTTGACTTATAATATTAAAGACAAAACCCTGAATATACCAGAAAAAATGGTATAATTTGAGAAGAGATAGCAAGGACGAAATTAAAAGGAGGAAACCAAATTGGTTAAAACAGGAAAAAAAGTGAATAATCAGTGAACGTTCACATTAAAATTAATACTATAAATTGACTTCCGGAAGACTTTTCTAAATTGTATTTCAACTACCTGCATCATTTATTTGTAATTTTCTAAGGACATGGTCATTATTGACTTAACTTATAATTTAGTCTTTGCTTTTTAAAAATAGAAATGAGTATGACATTATTTTCTGTTAAATTAACATTCAATTTCCACTAATTATTTCAAGCTTAAATGCTTGAAAGGAACTTACAGCAATCATGAAGATCATTACCATGTCTGTTGCAAAAACTCATTTACAATACTTTGATTCTCTTGAGAAAAACCAGGACTGAGCCAATGTCAACCCTGAAAAAAACTGCAACAGCTTAAATGCAGTTCTAGGATCATTTAGTACTTAATATGTTCTAGGGGTGGGAGAATCAATGCCATTATTTAATGAGTTTTAAGATGGTGTTCAGTAGAGAAAAACTTCCTTCCATTGGAAGATCACACTCCCACTGAAGCTGAGAATGGTGTGGTCTTGAAAATACTGAAGGCATATGTGCCATTCAGGTAGGTCAGTAAATATTGTTCTGTTTACGTAGTCTTGACTTTATATTAACCTTCAGCGAAGTTGCACAGCGGCCATATTTATCTTAGGTTGGGTGATCATACATTCTGTTGTGTTTTGGACATTCCTGATTGTCAGAGAATAATAGTTAATAATGTATCCTCCTACCACATTCTCAAAAAATGCTTCAGCTTGGATAAAAAAATTATATGGTCATTCTTGTCTTAGATATAGTCTTTTTTCTGACATGCAGTCAAATGGATTTATTGGGCACATAAAATGTGCATGGGAGCATTTGCTAGGTGAGAAGGCATTAACGAAAGATGATCAAGTCATAATTCCTGTATTTAGAAATTGGTACCTAGTTGGGGGAAGAGGAAACACTTTAAATTGTTAAGACAAATCTAACAAAGTGACAGAATACGTGATATGATCAATTAATATAAGAGCTCAGTGAGGTGGGAAATTTGGGGGCTGAAATGATGAGAAGTTCCCCCCTTCTCTCTATTCTGGTATTTCCTTATCCCACAGATATCTCATTGAGGGACTCCTGCAATCTGGACATGGCTTTTCTATCTTACCTTTATTTTATTGCTCTCTCTATATTGGTATCTCTCCTATGCTCCCATCTCCTTCAGCATTAACCTCCATAAAAGCTATTTTCCCCTTTGTGAATTCAGTGTATCAAGGAGCTATTTTGAGATGGTGATCCAGGCTTATGGCTTTTCACAGATAACAATTATTCATATATTAAATGGCTGCTCTTATATCCAACATATGTGGCCCTTCAAAGTGAATTGATACAGCTATTGATTTCTTTCCTTTTGTCTGACCTTTTCCCAAAGCAGGATTTCCCAAAAGAAATCACTATGAGGAAGAACATTCGAGTGGTTGATTGCCCCGTATTTTGAAGGTTGTCCGATTTTAGTTCTATGGGATTCCATGAATGTTAAACCTAGAGTCATCACTATTATAATTTCTTAAGTATTTTATTTAAATAACCTCTAGTTAATCTGAACCAATCTGTGGACAATAGACACATTGATTATCTTTTACTTATTTCTGTGCAGAAGACATTTTTCCTTTTATGTTCATGAGTGAATCATCTGGGAAGAGATATAATATTTTTATGTTGCTATATAGCTAGTATAATCATAAGAATGACTCAGTGGTTAATTTTGGCTTTAATGCATGTTTACCTTAGCTATACCATTATTTCTTAAATGTACAATTTTTCTCTTCAATTTTTATAAAGTCCCCAGTTCTCTGGACATAATTCAAGGGATCATCACTTTACACTGGTCACTGACAGGCCAAAGACTGTTCTGATTTTGATATTTTTAACATGGCAGATTGTACTCACCTGATTGTTCCACCCAACAAGGAAAATTAATATTTATTTTATACATTCTTAAGATAAATGATATTTGTCTTTGGTTTTCATAATGTAAATTACATGGTGATTACATAACCAGTTTTTATTGAGGTTTAGTTGCAGCAATACTTTTGTGAGAATTTGATTAATGAAACTATCTGAATCTTAAAGTCAACCACTCAATTTTAAATACAGCCTTTGGTTTTTCAGGATTTTTAAAAACTCCTGAAGATTGAAAAATGCACTTATAAACATAACAACACTAAGACAGCCCTTAGATAATTATTGTAATTTTCTCTTCATAGGAGGATTTGAAGAATAATCCTCATGTATTGGATAACCTCTTATGCAAACAGTGTCCAGAGAAAAGATCTAATCCTCATTAAAAGTGGTTATGCTTGGTTAGCCTCTATGTTTAACAGAAAATCAAGACTCGCTAGTACAAAGATAGTGTCTGTTGATTCGGAAGATTATAGCAGTGATTTTCTAGAAGCCAATGAAAGGTACTAAAACAAATCAATAATCTAACTCGTGCATTTTTTAAATGCTTAAAGAAAACTTGAATACATAATATCCTCATGAATTGGTTATAGTTCTGTTTTGATAATAAACTTGTAATTCAGATATGCATACAAGCAGGAATCAACTGTGACAGCAAGGAGCATAAACATTTGTAATCACTTGCTTTGATAGGAACCAAACCTGTGACAGTTTAATTGATGACTGCAGTCCTACAAATGAAGATAGGAATTTATATTGGTGGAAATTATATCATATATCCAAAGTAGCATATTGTCAAAAATACCAAGTAATGATTGCATGTTTGGAAAATGTACATAAAGAGACTATAAAATTATGTGAATGCTATGTATTTTTAGCATTTTATGTGCATAACTGTCTTCTCTTCAGTTGAATTTGTATGTCTTTTACATATTTTAAAAACTAAAAAAATACAGATGGAACAAAACACTGAGTTTGTGTTTTGAAATGGAAGCCTGTACTTGTTAATCATTTTATGTTCATAACATTTCCACAACATAGGAACCAAGTCAGAAAAGCAAAGTAATATTAGATTTTCAATTTGTTGTGTTTATTGGTCTGCCTGCCACCTTGCCTGGATGGAAACTTACTACCTGCTTGACAGTATCAGGATTAATTTTTAACAATATTTGCCCTAAACTCTATTTTGCTCTTTGTTCTCAGTATCTCACATTTTATATTAAATATTGTCTTGTATATGGTAAAATATAAGCATGTTTTTTATCAATTCATTCATATATATACAATTACTTAAATATTTATTGAACACCAGGCACTAAACTATATTTAACAACTGAAACATGAAAATTCTTCCCAAATATGCCTTATTTAACAATATGAGACAACTAATTCTGATTTACACGCTCTTTATATTGATACACAGCAATAGGCAACCCTTTGGAGGGAAATATCACAGAAAAATGAGTATTATTTCATATTTCAAGTTATACCATCCTGAATGATGCAGAGCTAGTAGAAAATAGAACAGGATATTTGATATGAGAATGTATTTTAAAGAATAAAGCCCCATCCTGGTACATCTGATGTTCCTGGAGTGCATAAAAACCTCGCCAGGAAAGTAAGTCAGGGAAGCTTCCATGTGGGGGCCCTTGCCCGGCTCTCCTTTGTGGCTGTTCTCGCTTCCACACAGCTCGCCTGGTGTTGCTCACCAAACCAGTACACGATAGGCACATCACTTGTTGCAAGCTCTCTTTCAACTTTTTATCTTTTAATGATTTGTCTGGCTGATTTCTACTTTTCCTGGGAGGAAAGGGAAACTATTTGAAATCTTGGTTTTAGAGCTCTTCCTTGTGACTGTGCTATAATGAGGGCCCAGTCCGTTTCCCATTGAGCTGTGCACAGAATACAAAATACACACGACCAGAGAGGAGATGAGAGTGTGAAGGGAGATGGAAGGGGGAAAAGGTCCTGCGGGTGCACCTCTAGAGATGAGGGCTTAAAAATGTAAACCAAAGTTATAGCTTATAGATAGATGATTGAGGGTTATCTGTGTGCACATGAACATGTATGTGTGTGTGTGTGTGTATTTTAGAGGTTAAGAACTGTACACAAAATAATAGCTAAAACAGAAATGATGAAATGTGCAGATGGTTGTGAATAAATTACCAAACGGTACTTGCCTAAATGCAGTAACATTAGGTTTAAAAATAATTTCAATAAATTGTTTTCTTGAGGTAACAAAAACATCAAATCTGAAAGCCAAAGATGTTTGAAATTAATCGGGTTAACTTACCACAGACATGGCAGGTATAAGAATTAAATGCTGTAAGTCAGATAGCTGTCATCAGCTAATAATAATAGATCAGCCCATTGAATACCTACTATGTGCTGGATACAATATGCCCCCTATTTCACTGAATTATATAAATAACTCCCCATCGTAAGTATTTTCAGTTCCATTTAATACACGAGGAAGCTGACGTTGAGAAGGCAAAACAACTTACCCAAATCACACAGTGAAGTGGCACAGCCAAGATCTGCATTCACATCTCTGACACCAGGAGTTGTTTGAAAAAAGAAAATGAGGTTAAGTTAATTAATTAGAGTGGTGGACAGTGTAGGGCTTTAAAGAAAGCCAGACCTGGGTTTTTTTGTTTTGTTTTAAGATTTTATTTATTTATTTGAGAGAGTGAGTGAGTGAGAGAGCACAAGCAGGGTGAGGGGCAGAGGGAGAAGCAGACTTTCCACTGAGCAGGAGCCCCGATGTGGGACTCGATCCCAGAACTCCGGGACCATGACCTGAGCCAAAGGCAGACACTTAACTGACTGAGCCACCCAGGCGACCCAAACCTATCCGATCTCTTAATTGCGACCCCAGACATATAGCTGAGGCTCATAAAATGTGAGAGCCCATTGTTATTTCTTTTTATGCAGGTTCCTGTGTTGAAATACGTACTTTGTGACTATCGGGTAGTAATACTGCTAATGGAATATGGATGCATTAAAAGCAACTCTTTTTGACAACCCTTTATTAATAGTTAGCAATTAAATATATTAAGAAGGCTTGTTTTGCACACTCTTTCAACCACAGAACACCAAAGATGTATATGTTATAATTACAATTATCCTTTCTCTTCATTGTCCTGCTGAGGAATGCACTGTAATTCTGGCAGCCAGACTACAGAGTTGGCTTGCTTTCCTTGGATTGCAGATGTCTAATTGCAGGCAACCATTTCATTTAAAATGGCTCATTAAAGTGGGAACCATTTAGCATCAGTAACATGGATCAGCATCCATGATTATGCATTTAATTAAAGTATGCTTCCCCCACTTTTCTAATTTTTCTATTGATCTATCTATGCACCTTTCTATCTACACACACACACACACACACACACAGACCCTCCCACAGAATTATACAGAGCATTTCTTAGATATTAATTTTATTACTTTGAAAGAGTTAAAATTCCTTGGCTAATTGTTCCATAGAGTATGTATAGAAAGTACTAATTACAAAATTATAGAATTTATGTTAGGAATAACCTAGGAGGCAATTTCCAGTTTTGTTAGCTTTTCTAATATTTTACATTAGTCAATGTATTAAAATACTAAGATATTATTGATCATCTTTCCAAAGAATTGAAAAATACCATTTGCGGATCCTGAACTACTGAGTTTACCAATGAATGAAGTAAGATTGTGGAAAGAGAAAACAAACCAAAAAACAAAAGAAAACAAAACAAAAAGACCAAACACAATTCTGATCTTTCTCAGGCATAAAAGACCAATCATTGAGGCATAGTTTTGATGTGGTGATATGTTCGTTTTTCATATTGTAAAAATAGGTTTATCTAATCACGTTTGTTCAGTAATGGGACATTTGAAATTTATAGTCATCTTACTTTTAATATAATAATAATAATGGTATTTTAAAAAACATTTGAAGAAGACAGGCATCTATATTTTAATTTTGCTATCATCAGTGATGAACTATCTGAACTGCAACTGGTTGACTATTGAGTCAATGTTTACATAATTATTTGCAAGTTATTTGTAAATAGCCTTAGGTTTTTTAGATCCATAAATTTTAATAAATGAAATGTCAGAGGCTTCATAAGAATAGCTAAGGATAAACTAAGCTATCTTTTATTACCTTCCTTTTCATTTCATTATGAGAAATAAAAAACTGTTTACTTCTGCAGAATCTAGATGCGCACATGCACCAGATCACGTCTCCATCTGAGGCAGTGGAACATTTTCTCTTGAGAACTCCTGATCTTTAAAGAGCAGAATAAATCAACAGTCACAACAGACTGAAACTCACATGTTAAAGCACATTTAACATGTATGTGAGAATGTGATGGAGACTATATATAGATTAAAAATACACAATATAAAACCTCCTCCACGTCTCTCTTTTGAGGCAGCCAGAGGTAGCCTTGTGAAGTCAAGTTTGGTCTGTCTCGACGGGAGTTTATTTATCTCCTCCCTGGATGTTAAAATTGCATTTTTCTCTTCTCCCACAAGAACTCCCGAAGTAAAAAAAAAAAAAAAAAAAAAGTGCTTAGAGGTGTGCTGTTTGCCACCCAACAAAAAAGAGTTATTATAAAATAATTGTCATCCGCATACACTAAGCCCTTCATATGTACAGTTACTGTGTAGTAGTTGCCTTTTGCCCCACTCCGGGTTTTCCCCCGTTCTTAACATGCATCAGAAGCAAGGAAAGAAGCAAGTGAAAATGAGAGTCGGGAGAGAAGAGAAACAAGAGGGGAGAAGAGAACAGAAAGGGAGAGGAACAGCAAGAAAAAGGGAGAGAAAAACAGCTACCCCACGGAGAGGAAAGAGCCACATAAAAAGAAGCAAGGATGAGAGGATCCACCAGGACTGCAGAGAGTAAGACGGGCAGTTAATACTGAGTAGTTAGAAGAGTGGGGGAAAGAGAGGGGGGAGAAAGCGTTGGAGTCTGAAGTGTTGGTAAACCATGCTCCTCACATACTGCAATTTACTTCAGTGTCGTCTTCAAAGTGTTGTCATATCTTATCATTGCTTTGAAATGCAAAGTCAATGATTGATTACTATTCATAGTTCTTCAACTTCCTTCACAAGCAGATCTTCAAGTACTTTTACGTGGTTTCAGTCCCAGTAGCTAACAAGTCTTAGAAATGATCCCAGCAGTGAAGAGAGCATTACACATCTTAAGAAAGGAATGGGTTTAAACTAAAAGTGAAATATGACTCTTTTATAAATAGGCAATTCCCATCCTGACTCGGTTGCCAAAGAAACCGTTCTGCTTCCTTCACTTAATTCTCATCCCTGTCCTCAGTTACTTTATTGCTTTTCTGATGCGTGCTGAAAGGGGACCACCAGAAAAATCTCTCTGTACGAAGAACTTTAGGAAGGAGTGAACATAAAGTGTGCGCAAAGTCTATGAAGTTCACTGTAATTAGGAAAACGAGATGGACACAATGATACAACTCATGAATGATTTCAAAGACTATGTAAATTAAAAAAATTAAATACAGTGTAAACTTTAGAATGAAAGAATTGGAGAGACTCATGACAAGACATTCACACTTAAGGGTTCTTTTAGGGAGTTTGGCAAAAGAGAACCTAAACCCATCTTTTATATAAGCAGCAAAATAGATAATGGCATTTAAATAAAAAGATAAAAATCAGGAGTCTCACACAGATATAAAAATGAATATGTGTTACACATGTTATTTAACGCACAAAAGAACCGGGCAGATGTTAATACCAGTTAAAAAGATAAGTCAAAGGATAGATTTATAGACTAGGAATGTAACCGAACACAAGTCCATCAGCCAGATGTGCAGCCAAGCCAATCACTGAGACATCAGGTATTCAGCAAAGAAAGGGTTTATTCCAGAGGCACCCAACATCGCCCTGTCTCTCTAAAGGGGGAGAGAACAGGGTTTTATAATCATATAATCATTGAGATTTCATACATACTGAGGAAAGGGTTGGGAAACTTTCGACTAGTCAAGAGGAAAGATGGAGCATGCGCACAAAGCAAACATACATGTAACATAAGTCCCATGTTCACTTTGGGGTGGAGACTTAACGTCAGAAGTGTGTGAAATTCAGCCCCTATTGTCAGGAGGTTACGTCAGGACAAGGAGAAGGGGCTCTGGGCATGCGCTGAGAGCGGGTCCAAACTGGATGGGTATCTCTGGTAAGGAATGCAGGGTCTTGCTTTTTCCTAGGCTGGAACCCTGTCAGTTGACCTTGAATCCAGGCTTCTGCGGAGACAGCGAGTAGATTCCTTAGTGGGGTCCGAAAAGAGACAATAACTGATTACGGGGAAATAATTCCCTGAAAAACAAGCTTTAAACTTTCTGCTAATTTCAACTCTATGTGGCACTGTTTCAAGAATATACAAAATGAGGCAAAACTGTTTTTTCCACAGAGAGGGGAAGGGAAGTCAAATGGATCCTCTACCAGACAAAAAATTTGTATGTCTCTCAGAGTCCTACAATTTACAGATCTTTTTTTTTTTTTTAAGATTTTATTTATTTATTCATGAGAGACAGAGAAGCAGAGGCTGAGGGAGAAGCAGGCTCTTGGTAGAGCAGGGAGCCCGATGAGGGACTTGATCCGAGGACCCCGGGATCATGACCTGAGCAGGAAGGCAGACACTTAACCAACTGAGCCACCCAGGCACCCCCAATTTACAGACTTTTAAACTATTTTCCATAGAATCATCTTGGCCTGCCAATGCCAAGGGTGCTAAAGTCAATACATAATTTTCCTTTGAATTACAAATGTTTTCTCTGAAATACTAAGATCAAGAACCAAGAGAACCTTAATAACATTCATCACATCATCTCTAAGTGCGTATGAACAGCATCTCATGAACATTACAAAAGATAGAAACCTTGACTTCACAAATTATTGTATTATATAACACATTTTTCTCCCACCCACACTTTTTCCCCTAATATGATAATTGCTTTATATTTCGGTTATGCCTTTTATAGGGAACTTAACATTTCACTTATTCTAATCAATTGATCTAGTCCTCTGGGATGATGTATTTTCTTTCTTCTATGGATAAAACAAATTAACCTCCTGTCTGGATCTTTAAAAGAAATGTGTAAAGGTTTGATTAATGGTAGAGTTACAGGATCTGTTTTGCAGTAGAGGAAGTGGTATAATTATTTAGTTAATTAGGCTCTATTTTGAGGCACTATCATTTATTGAGACTGCATTAAATAATTATAATCTTATTTCTTTACTTTTCTATAGAGAAGATACTTGATTGTTTTTCTGTAATATTTTAAAGATCCTATTAAGTATCCAGTTTTGTGTCAATACAACAACTACACATATATCATTATTCTGTGGTTCAATTTCTTTTAACTCCAATTCAGATAATCCTCTATGGAATTTTCCCAAGGCCCCACCAAAAAAAATCACCTATTATAGAGAATTGCAAATACTCATATTCTGATGATCTCCGTGTTTTCACTATCTTTATAATGGATTCTGATTAGAATATAATAGCTTATTTTTGTATTTTGGAAAGAAACATGTCTAAATCCAAACATATCTCTGAAATTATTTTTTAAAAGAAGTCAAGCAAATCTGAGCATTCATTTCCCTGCTGGAAACCCTTCAGTCACCTGTGTTACTGAGGTGTACCAGGCTCTGCTTCCTCTGGCTTCTAGACTGTAGTTCCCAATCTCCTCATCCTTTCCTTGCTTTTGTCCTGTAGAAATACTGTCTGTCTTCTAGCTGTTAAAGGCTCTTCTCTTACCTAATCTTGGCCCACACCCTTTACTTACTTAGTCAACTATTCACCCTGCATTTGAACTTTCAGAATTTATTTCCTAAGGTTACAACCTCCCTGATGTCTCAATCTAGACCAACCATCCCAATCACAACATCTTGACCTTTCCTTCTTAGCCCTTGTTGCAGCTTGTAATTATATCCACTTGTTAGGAACCATGTTTTCTGATGTCTTCACTTATTAGGGCACTAATTTTATCATGAGGTCCCCACCCTCATGACCTCATCTAAACCTAATCCCTTCCCAAAGGCCCCATCTCCAAATACCATCACATTAGAGGTTAGGGCTTCAATATATGAATTTGAGGGGACACAATCCAGTCCACAGCATTCCTCTCTGGCCCCCCTCCCCCAAATTCTGGTCCTTCTTGAATGTAAAATACATTATTCCATCCCAAATGTCCCAAAAGTCTTAACTCATTTTAACATCAACTCTAAAGGCTAAACTCCAAAGTCTCATCTAAATATCTAAATCAGATTTGGGTGAGACAAAGTCTGATTCATCCTAAGGAAAAATTTCTCTCTAGTTGTGAATCTGTGAAACAAGACAAGTTATGTGCTTCCAAAATTCCATAGTGAGTCAGACATAGGATAGGCATTCCCATTCCAAAAAGAAGAACTACGAAAGAAAGAAGTGACAGGTCTTAAACAAGTCCAAAACCTAGCAGGGGCAAATTCCATTAGATCTTAAGGCTAGAGAATAATCATCTTTGGCACAACGTCCTGTCTTCCAGACCCAGTGAAACAATTGTCCTGGCCCTGCAGCTGTACTGGGTGGAGGTCACTCTTCCAAGGTTCTGCAAGGTGGGGATCCCTCCCACAAGGCTATGCTAGGTAGGTGTTGTGTCCCCAAGGCTCTGGGCAGCCCTGCCCCCAACCCCAAGGCTACAGGTAGAAGCCCTCTGGCCTGTTGATATTGATGTGATGGTCCCACCCTTTGAAACTGAGGAGGAAGCCCTGATGATCTGTGAATTGCCTTTGTGATCATTCTTACCTTTTCTTGGAGAATAGCCCTCTTTAGTAGCTGAAGAGCTCTATGGTCCAGATGTGTAGAATCCAAAAAGTCCAACAACCATACTCGAGTCTGACTCATGCGCTCTGTCCCTTTTTGTTCAAACTAGTAGTGTCTTGGCTGGTATAATTTTATCTCTATTCCTGGTCTCTGCTGAGGTGGCTGATTAAGTCCATGAGTCCCACTCATGATCTCTTCATCAGGTGGTTGTTCAGCCACACCCTTAGTGTTTTCTTCAGAACAAGCGTTCTCACTGTTTTGCAATACAGACAGAATTTCTCAGGTCTTCAAGGTCTGGTTCCTTTTGTTAACAATTCCTTCTTGGATTCCTCTCTCCTTTTGCATTTTATTGTAAGCTGTCAGGAGGAACCAAGCCACTCCTTCAACATTTTACTTAAAAATTACCTCAGGTAAAGGGCACTTGGGTGGCTCAGTTGGTTAAGTGGTTGCCTTCGGCTCAGGTGATGTCCTGGGATTGAACCCCACATCAGGGTCTCTGCTCAGTAGGGAGCCTGCTTCTCCCTTTCCTTCTGCCTGCTGCTCTGCCTATTTGTGCTCTCTCTCTCTGTCAAATAAATAAATAAATAAAATCTTTTAAAAAAATCACCTCAGCTAAATATCCAATTTATTGCTTACAAGTTCTACCTTCCACAAAACAGAATACAGTTCAGCCAAATTCTTTGCCACCCTGTAACAAGGATACCTTCCGGACAATTTCCAGAAATATATTCCTTATTTCTATCTGAGACCTCACCAGAATTGCCCTTAATGTCCGTATTTCTGGCATACATCTTGAAACTCTTCCAGTCTCTACCAATTACTCAGTTTCAAAGCTGTTTCCACATGCTTAAGTATTTCTTAGAGTAGCACTCACAGTACCGAAATCATCTGTACTAGTCAGGGTTCTCCAGAAAAACAGAGTATGGGTGATATATAATATATAAAATATTAAAATATATAAAATACATAATATATGTTTACACACACACACACACACACACACACACACACACACACACACACGGAGAGGGATTAATTATAAAGAATAGGCTTATGTGATTATAGAGGCTGAGAAGTTTCCAAGACCTATCTGTACTACGCAAACTGGAAACCCAGGAGAGTCAATATGTATAGTTCTAGTCAAAAAGACAGCAGGCTCAAGCCTTAAGAAAAGCTGGTATTTCAGTTCAGGTCCAAAGGCGGGGAAAGACTGAAGTCCCAGCTTAAGGCAGTCAGGCAGGAGAAGTTCCCTTTTATTCAAAGAAAGGTCTTTTTGTTCTATTCAGGCTTTTGACTGAATTGTGGGCCACCCACCTTAGGGAGGGTAATATGCTTTATTCTGTCTTCTAATTGATTTATATGTTAATCTCATCTGCAGATACCCTCACAGACACACTCAGAGTAATGTTTGACCAAATATCTGAGCACTTTGCAGCCCAGTCAAATTTGATACATAAAATTAACCATCACAGGGAGACTAGAGATAAAGATCCTGAGGGAAAATGGTAGAAAGAGGTAGGAGCAGATTTTATAGGGCTTTAAAGGGCACATTAAAGAATTGATTTTTGTCACTGTAGAATTTGAAGGAGGAGAGAGAGGTAATCTGATTAAAATAGAAAAAGATCAAGAGGTGGGGTGGGGTTGTTGTGAAGAAAACGGAACCGAGGTAGTAAATACCATAGTTCAAAATTGTGGTTTGTTCTCAGTTTGTCTCTCTGAAGTGAGTAGAAAGTTTTGAAGTTTTGAAAGATTGACTTGATGTGAAATATAAGAGAGAAGAGTCAACAATGGCTGCCAAGTTTTCAGTTTTAGCAAATATATTTATGGTGTGCCATTTACCAAAAAAGAGAAAATGAAGGAAGGAGTAAGTTTTGAGGGAAAGATGCTGATACCAGTTTTAGATAAAGTTTGAGGAGCTGGTGATCACATCGGAGAGGAGCAGAAGTGTAGTCTGGGGTGATCTTACTCATTGTGAGTGGCCCAGAGTCCCTATGGAGGGAATGTTGAGATGAAAAAGAGTATTTAATGAAAAGGTATCCCATACTTAATGGACAGAGCAGGGGGGCACTGGAGGCACCCTCAGTTGTCCTTTGCTCCTAGTCAATATGTCAACATTCATACATTCATATCTCAGAAATATCAGAGTTCGGAAAAAAATCGTATTATGGTGAAAAATGTGTAGAAACCATGACTCCATTTGATCTCTAGGTTTGGGTCATGCTTTAATGAATTTCTACTTTTATGGCTGTTATGTTGATTTTTGTACCTGTCAGCAAAACGGTTTTATAGGCTGAAGGTTTACTTTGGCTGTAGATGTGAAAGTGGGTGGCATGCGTGCTGTGGGAGAGGTTGAGCAAAAAACAATCTACCTCAGAATCGATTAAAATCAGGAAAATTTTCCAATGTCAACAGGCTATTTAGGATGAGAATAATTAAATGAGCTTTGGAGGCAAATGAATTATTGATTACTCAGAAATATCAGGTCCAAGAAGATAGAAGTTGAGATGTATGACTTCCTTCCCCCCACCTCCGGTGAAAAAGAAACAGACAACCCTTCTCATTTGAAACCTAGAAATAAACTGTTATGTGGAAGAATTGGAAAATCACAACATTATAGGCAAAATACAATACAATTGGTACTTTGAATATATATAAATATGTATATATGTATATATGTATATATACATATGTATATATTCAAAAAAATCATCTCCCTTTTTAATTATTTTCGAATTAGTTTAAAATTATGTGAGGTAAATTTTTAAGAGATTGATAGCTTGTTTTTTTTTTTTTACACTCTTCAGAATTTGTACTTTGATGATGTAGTGCAAATTTCAGTTTTTGTATTTTTTCCCTGAGAATTGTTCTGGTGTTCCCACCTGCTCTATCTTCACAGCTCTCTGACCCCCTACCTTCTTTATCTTCTGAGACACTGGCACCATTCACTCATTCACCTATGCATTCATTCCTGTGGTAAATATTTATTAAGCAAAGGGGGAAGTCTCTACTCTCACAGAGCTTACATTCTAGACGCCTCTAGCACCTCCCACAAATGTCTCCAGACAGCTCCAAATGTCCCCTACTTGGCAAAAACACCCGTGCAGAGGACCACTGTTCTACAGGGAGGAAACAGACAATAAACAAACATAATATCAATGGTGATAAGTACCGTGAAGTAACATAGAAACCAGGACTGTGATGAGAGGTAGCGGGGCAAGAGCTGCGAAGGTTTCTCATCAAGGACAGCAGTGGGCGGAGTACACGGACACAGGAAGCCCTCTATCTCTTTTCGCAGATGCTTATCATTCACTGACAGCCTGTCTATGAAATTGTCAATGAAGGCAAGAGCCTGCTATATTATTTATACGATTAAATTATTTCTGGTTCTTGACTATTTACAAAATGCCCACAGTCACAGTAAGATGTTTTTTGAATATGTCAAGTAAGTACCTCAACTGTATAGCGCATTTATAACTTCAAATGGACTATCGCTGGCTATTGATTTTGCTGTCCTGTTTCTGCCACTGAGAAACATGAGGATCAATAAGTCACATAGGCCCCCAGTGGGTGGTTAGAAGATATATTTATTTAAAACCACTTGGTTAATTTTTGTTTATTACATTATTTAATCTATCTGAAAGCGGGTCTGCCAGTTTTTGATTTCAGAATTGTCAGAACTCTGAGTGGGAGAGGCTGTAATACCTCAATAAATCAAAGAACGGCGGATGTGGATTCTAGTTCAGGCTGTTACTGTCTAGTGGAGGGGAGGGGCCAAATCATTTTATCCTTGGGCATCTTCTCTTAAAAGGGGACTATTACACTTTATTACTTTATGGTTTTCTATGAAAAATGGCATAGTAAGTGTAAGAGCATTTAAAAAATATTATAAATAAATATATTTACGTGTATATGTGTATTTTTTAAGTAGGTAAATCTATTAAGGACAATTTTGTATTTCTCAGATACTCTTGAAGCTGAGGGAGAGTATTCCCATTGCTCTGTGTTTTTTCTCATCTAACCTGCTTCACCTTTTAGGTTTCTGTGCTACTCTGGTAAATTTCCCTCCAGTTAGACGTATTTACCAAGTTCTATTGAAAGCTTAACATAATTATCCGTAAGGTGTAGCTTACCCAGCAAACTGTGGTGAGACTGCTAAAAGCTTTCATTCTAGAGCAGTGATTTTCTTTTTCATTATTACTCGCCAGCCCCCAAGGAGCCTGTTTAGACATTGTTTTCCTAATTGCTCACCCCAGGAAATGTTAATGCCACACATTTGTTCCTGCTCGGGAACTAGCCCTCTGGGAGTGATGTGGCACAGCCTTCCCTCCCCCATCCTTGAGAATGCATGCTTTAGTGTCTCCAGACTCTTAAGTTGGAGTCTGCATTCCCAACAGCCTTTTAGCAGATTCCTCCAGTCCAGATCTACCGTGGCTCTGTGGGGTGAGACCATGACTCAGCCAACAGGATCTCCTGGTAAGCCCCTGCTCTCCAGCCTGGTTTATCCTTCTGAAGTCACTTGATGTCTGAACAGTTCTTTGGCTATAAAATGGCGTTCTTTTTGCCGCTCTTAATGTTGTGAGGATTAACTGAGGGGATACCTAGAAAGCACCTAGCGCCGTGTACAGTACCTGATAAACACGGGTGTTCTTTATTATTGATACCTAATAACCACAGGCAAAAATAGAAAAGAAGGGCAGGGGGACCACGGTGCTTTGTACTTGTGCAGTGGTTATTTTCCTTTTATTTTTTAAGCTATATTCAGAGCTTGACCTTTGCTTCTGTTTTTCTTTTACATTGTTAGATTTGACTCCATGTTTCAGCCTGTCATCTGCAAATTTAATTGGCTTTTACGGTTCTCATCCCAGATGAAAAAAAAGAAAAAAATAAATAAAATAAACCAACTACTACCCTGGGGAGGATAAGGTCAGGGAGAGCCACAAGTATGCCTGTATCCAACTGGTAATTTCCCCTTAGAACAGTGGTTCTCAACTTTGACTGTATAAATTGGACTGAGGAATGACCTAGGTGTTGGAATTTTTAAAAATTCACCAGGTGATTATAATGTGAAGCTGTCGACAGCTACCATATATTCAAATAGTAAAGAATCCATTAAAATAGACCATCTCACCCAGATTTCTCTTTCTCTTTACAAGGCTATTACTAGACTTTTCACATAGTACCCTTTTGAAATCCAGATATACCTTATCTACAGAATTTGTCTATTGGAAGGGAAACTTTTCCTCTGCTGTCTTAGGTTCCAGTGGTTGGCCCTACCAATTAACTGACAGTAGACCCTTAACAGGAGAAAAGACTCTGACGTGCATATGAGCACATACTAGTCCTCAGTGATGAGTAACTCAAAGAATAGTCAGAAGTAAAGCTTATAGAACATCCTAAAAAGTGTGGGGGTGGGGAGGGTGAGAGGTTTCAGGCTTCAGTAAAAAACTCTCAAAGACTTTATTGGACTTTTCTGAAGCTAATAGAACGGGCAGCCTTTCTCCACGGCCGCTGAATTCCTAAGAAACTTCCTTGGAGGGGAATTAATGGCAGCTGGGTTTTAGTCAGATGAGGCAGATTCAGATTTCTGTATCTTCTGTAGTTCAGATGTTTCACTTTAAAATAATTTGTATGCCAAAACTGCGATCCCTTCATCTGAAAACTTTTAAAACCAGTAAGTATGGAGTGACCCATAACTACATCCAAAAAACAAATTATATTTGTATGACATAATTGAGTGCTCACTGTGTCCTAAATTTGATCAGCTAGACCAAATAATTTGCCCATGGTCGATAGCTAATAAATAGCAGAGCCAGGATTATACCCAGGTTTACCTGACTCCAAGGTGAACATTCCATTATACTATGCTGTTCTTAATATTCCCTAGCGATCACTGCTCTCCTTAGAGTTCTTTTTTTTTTTTTTTAAGATTTTTTATTTATTTATTCGACAGAGACAGAGACAGCCAGCGAGAGAGGGAACACAAGTAGGGGGAGTGGGAGAGGAAGAAGCAGGCTCATAGCGGAGGAGCCTGATGTGGGGCTCGATCCCACAACGCCGGGATCACGCCCTGAGCCGCCCTGAGCCACCCTGAGCCGAAGGCAGACGCTCAACCGCTGTGCCACCCAGGCGCCCCTCTCCTTAGAGTTCTAACTGGCTTAATAAGCCATCACAAAATTTTACTGGGGATGATTATCAGAAAATACCTTCTCCTATATCTGGAAATAGCAAATTTAGGCCTCTTTACAGTATTTAGCACCTTAGAGGGCCTGATCATTTTATTTGAAAATTTTCTCAGCACACTAGGATGCAATTCACTTGAGTGTAGAAATTTAAGAGCTGTCTTTCTAATACTATCTTGGCCTTCAGAGGCCTCTTTCCGTATTTTTCCTCCTTTCCCATCTAAATTGTGTTCTCTTTGCCACAGAACAAAGAATTAAAATTGGAGTTCTATGATTTCTTATTTTCCTTCTGGTCCCTAACACACACAGTGCGGGGGAGGAAAAAGTTTTTTTTCAACCCTCTTAAGGTCCTTGGTTGGGTCTGAAAATTAAATTGATAAAGACAGGGGCGCCTGGGTGGCACAGCGGTTAAGCGTCTGCCTTCGGCTCAGGGTGTGATCCCGGCGTTATGGGATCGAGCCCCACATCAGGCTCCTCTGCTAGGAGCCTGCTTCTTCCTCTCCCCCTCCCCCTGCTTGTGTTCCCTCTCTCGCTGGCTGTCTCTATCTCTGTCAAATAAATAAATAAAATTAAAAAAAATAAGATAAATAAATAAATTGATAAAGACATTAAGAAAAGCATATAAATATATTTAATATAAGTTTTATGTGGTACAGCAGCCTTTATAAAGAAATAAAGGCCAGAAGAAACAGACCTGCTAGGTTTGATGAAGTGTGGACAATTATGGAGGAATATGATAGGTTAAGGAGTATGAGGTAATTGTAATAAACTGGGAGAAATTTTAGCAAGGCCTGTTTGTTAGGATTTTCTTGACATCCCTTTGGCTTCTGAGATAAGGCTGCTCCTTTCCTTCAGGTGTAGAGAGGGTTCCTTTCACTTGAGGGTTTTATGACGTGTTTCAGAGAAGAAAGATGGGGAGTTGAGGGGAGGAAGTCAAAGTGACCTTCTTGTTTCTGCCATATTTTTTCAAACTCCTTCCGCTTAAACCATACAGTCTGACAAGGTGCCATATTTTGGGGTGGTGTGTCCTGAACCTCATCAACACCAACCTTCAACATAGGATACCAAGTACCTTATAGGGTAGGTTCTATCATTTCTATTTTTTTTTTTTTTGTCCTTACTCAAAAAATAATTAAAAAGTAAGAGTTACTTAAGGAAATATTAGAGTAGACATTATAGTTGCTTTATCTGGAACTAAGTTAATTTTGAGTCTCCTTGTAGGTAAGGTGAAAAGCAAGCAAAATGATTTATGCAATTCCCATAGCTAAAGGGAAAAAAATTATTAGTTCATTTGCAAAGATTTTTTTCACATTTTAAGAGAAATTTATTGAGTTAATTCTTATATAAGGAACATAAAACAACACAATCTTAAAAGACTGCATATAACATTCTTCAGAGTTATTTCATTTTTTTTCAATTTTGATAAAAGCTGAGGATATAATATCAACATATTATTCAATGAAAGAATATCTTCTGGTTTTAAAGAGTATTACAAACAAGACTAGATTTTGGAGACCTAAATTTTAGATACATACAACTTAGGGAGTACATCAGAGTAAACAGCTGCCTTATCCCTATGCCCTCTCTGTTTGAGAGCACCAGCATAGCAAACAGCTGAACGTGGTGGGTCTGCTCTTCAAGTGCTGATTACCAGTAGGATCAGTGCTTAAAAAGTACCTGGCAAAGTTATGCACTTATAAAGGTTGATTGGTATTCTTACCCTAGTGGACAGAGGGACATTTTACTTATGAATAGATGTATGAGATTATATTGCAAAATTTAGTGTTTTGTTTTTTTTAAAGAGTCTCAAAGTTTGGTGCCACTTACAAAACTAAAAATAAGGAAAGAAGATTTCTTAGCCCCGTCCTCATTTCTGTCTCTTGTAAATTTCTTTTTAAAACCTTAGCTGTTCACGGTGCTTCCCATGCAGCTCCATTTTTAGAAGTTTCCCAGTATCCCTCCTCATCAGGATCACTTACCATCGTAACATTTTAATTTAGATTTTCAGAGGACATCTTTTTATTTCTTTCCGGTTGAGTTATCTCATCATCAGAATCGTAGATCTTTCTGTTTTCTGAAAGCTTTGAAATCTGATTTCTTAAAACATGGACTAAATTATAATTTAATCCCATAATTTTCATCTCCTAACTAGCCTTCCTCAAGATGATTCTCAATATTAGGATGGCAAGTCATATGGAGACCCAACATTCCAACTTGGCCACCAGTTTCTTCTTATTGATTCAAAGTCATTGTACTGCTTCCTCTGGCAACTGAGGTATTAAATTGCCAGCCAGCCAGGCAAACAAAGAAATCACTTCTGTAGTTGAATAACACTCCAAGGAGAGTTGAGTGCTCTTTTTCCTCCCTCCTTCCTATCGTTTATATAACTCATCATTCTAGCGTTTTTGTGTGTGAACATGGAATAATCATCCATTTCAATCATGTACCCGCATAGTCTATATTATCCTCACAAATGGCTCCACTTATAATCCTGTCTTCTTTTATTGTCACCATCCTGCTACCTTCAAATTTCTATCTCGGCAGGTAAGATAGATTTCATTATGCTATCCTTCCTTCTAACAGACTTGTTTCTTCAGTTAAACTATGCACTTGCACTGCTGCATTCTAATATTGAATCTCTCAATTTCCCTTGGCAAATACACATGCACACAAGTGAATGGACATGCACACACATATCCTTTTTATTATAATGTTCTGGGTGTTCATATATAGTTATCTGAGGACACAGGTATTTTTTTATAATCCAGTGATGTTCTCCTATGAACACCTTGGGAAATTTCCTAACGTTTTTCTTTCTGCCATATCTAATATAATTTTTATAAGCTTTGTTAATATTTTTATGTATTTTTTCTCTCCATAAATTTTACTTTGAAATACTCTGAATTAGATCAGCAGTTCAGCAGAGAATTAATATTCTTCCATATGAAAATGTATTCCATACTTAGCCAATGCCCACCTATATTGGTATCTTAAATCAGGAATTTGCTACCACTTATTTAACTAGCAGCTCAGCATTTGTTCCTTTTCTAAATCATATGTTACATCAGAGAAAGAGTTTAAAAGAGCACCTGTGTCCTGGGAGCCCTTTAGTTTCCTGCCTAGGTCATCATAGCTTCTAGAAGCTTTGTATGTTTATTATCATGGCATCGTTCATACCCGCATGAACCAGCAGACATGAGTAGTTGTCAACAGGTATGACAGATAAGTCTTCACGTTTTTTCCATTATGTCCCTGATGTATATTCCAGAAAGACACTGTGCTTTTTATGTGGCCATATCAAGTCCATATAAAATTCACTCTTCCTTCTTGGTGAATGACAGGCTTTATCCAATTAGATGGCCTTCATTCTTTCTTGAAAAATTGACTGTTACTTCCTTCTAAATCACTAACATTTGGTTTCTTAGATCTTTTGGAATGTCTGTGCTTCTGTGAATTCAAATACATATGGATATCTTAATTTATTGGACCAATAATAATATATTTCAAAAATATAATTCAAAGATTAATAATACTATTTTGTAATAATAATATAGACATTAACATTGGTAGAAATATCATTCACTATTATTTGGATTGTATAAATTACATCTGGATACTAATTAAATTCAGTTGAAAGTAGAGAGAAAGACCATCTCTATGGCTTTTGAGGTCACAGTGCATTTAAGAGAGAAAGCTGCAATACAGAATTTATCTTTGGATATTATTAAACAACAATTATATCTTACTTTGTTCTGTGGCTGGCAGGCCATGTGCTGTAGAGACCACAGCCAGAGTCTCTGCAGGAGGATGTCAAATACTGCCAAGTCAGAAGGAGATACCAGCCAAAGGGATCTGGCATTGCAATTGCTAGAATTTCTCTGAAAATGTTCATATTGTAGGCAAAAATAAACAAAATGATGTTACAATAGTACCTACCATATAAAACCAGGGACAAATCCTGCTTGAATTAATATAAGTTATAGCATGATGCAGAAATGGAAAGCATATAAATGAAAAATATTCAAATATTCCCCTACAGGCAAAATAAATGAATACTTTGGAATTAGCTATCCCGTATTCTAAGAGTTGTTAGAAATAAAACAGACCAAGATGTATTATCTATTAGGGAATGTCATAGAATACGGTCATAATTTGGTTCTACCATTTCTTTGATCAATCTAGCACAAAGCAGATAATTAAATAAAAATTATTTAGTGGTGATAAAATTTGTATTCTGGGAGTTAATCATCCTTGTTCAATTAAAGGACAAATTAATGTTAGGGAACTCTGGTACAACTAAAGACTTTAAGAAGGACATTAAATATATTCATTAAACCATATGAAATTGCCATTTTTATAAGTCAAAAATGGTTGGTTTCCATAATTTCAAATGCTTCAATCTAAATAGTTTCAATACATTATTTACATTATAAATATTTATATAAATTTCTCCTATTTCACCAGACTATGAGTTCAGCTAGGGCAGGATTATTGATGTATGTGCCCCCAGGATATATATTACAGTACCTGATACCCAGTAGGTGCTAAAAAAAAAAAAAAAAAAAAAAAAAAAAAGTTGAATTGAAGAGATTAGTTGGATAAGAACCTGACACTATTTTCCAGGATAATCATCTCCTGCATTTTGATTGACTATGGCTTAAATGTATGTATACTTATTTAGTTACGAATTATGTTCTAATTAATCAGAATGCTATGTACATATTAAAACATATATGCGAGTACTGAAATTTTTGACTTTTTTTTTTTTTTTTTTTGGTCTAAGAGGAGAATGGCTTAGAAGAACTGTCAAATTCTAGTCTAAAAATAATTGTTAAATTTGCAACAAGTGCTTAAAAAGAACCAGTGACCTAATTTAAATCTGGCTGTTTTGCTTTTCTTTATTTATTTTAAAGAAGATGAATGAGGGCAAAGAAGAGGACCGATGTTAATTAAGTGGCTGGATAAGAAAGGCAAATTTATTTAAGTTTATAAATTTACACATCACAAAAGAAGTATTATTTCTGCTAAAGAGATTTCAAAGCAGAGTCTCTGAGAAGTTACATCCAGAGCCTGACCTAAAACCTGCCTGATAATAAATAAGGCCCGTAACGTGTAGCTTTCCTTCAACTGAAGATGATGATAATATTTGTTCATAGTTGTCTATCAGTAAGGCTTAAAAACTGGACTTGTTTCATATATTTAGGCATCTTATATCTGTATGATCTATGTAAAGAAAAATGGTTTTCCTTTCATGATGAAAAAGCAAGACTAATAAAAGCAACTGTTCAATGTGTATTCACTTGGTTTCTTTCTAGAGCTACAGCAATAGAAAGACAAGACAACTATTACTTGTTGGATACTTATATGTGCCAGCTTTTATGATAAATATTTTATCAAAAATGGCCTCATTCAACTAATTTCCTGGTTGAGATATTATTTTTACCATTTTGCAGTTGTATATACTTAGGCTTAGAGAGACTAAGTTGGCTAGTTTCTCACAGTAGGTAAGTGGCAGGGCTGGTATTTGAACATAAGTTTCTTGAAATCCAAAGCCCATATTCAGTAATCACAATAAATACTACTTTCCTTTTCCTAAGAATCAGATTTTGTGACGTGTACATGATGCTTTCTTTTTTTACCCTGCTCACAGAAGCGCAGATAAATATGTTTGAAAACTGCTCAATCATATCCGTTGGAAATTGGATAGAAATATAAATATCAAACCTTGTAGCGGAATCTTCTCTCCTCTCAACGGCATAACCAGTATTTCTTCCATGGGTGCTGATTAATGGCACCTAAGTCACAGGGCTATTGCACATATCTATAGCACCAGCTATAGTTACAAGATTCATCAATGTCTTGATGCTATGGCAAGAAAAAGCATTCAAGAAGAATGATGCAATTATTTTCCTGTAGTTCCAAGCTTCTTGTTTTTGGATGCTTAGCAGCCGAATGGTCAGAGGGAGAGAAGTATTGCAACTGCATATAATTTGGTCAAGGCTTGTGGATTAATTGCTGCTGGACGTAGGACCGGTAGAAGAATGGTAGACTCCCTATGTTTTCTTTCACACACACCTGCTGGCTATTTCTTCACTGCTTTTTCATTTGCTTTTCATATCTTTTCTAAACTAAACAGGGCAACTGATTCAAGACTATTCCTCTGAAACGATACTGTCATTTTATGTCAAGTTCTCTGAACATGATGGACTATTGAGGTACAGGGAAAAAGGTATTGGATTTGAAAACAAAACACTGAGAGTCTCTTCTACCATGTACTAACTGTAAATCTCTAAAGTCATAAATTTTTGTTCCTTTATTTTTCATTTTTACTTTTTATTATGGTAAATTTTAAATAGGTATAAAAGCAGACAGAATATTCATAGCAAACCCTTATATACTCAACATAGTTTCAAAAATTACCAGCTCACCATGCCATTTCATTGTATTTCTATTCCCTCCTGTCTTCCTCTCCCATGTTATATCATAGTATATCCTGGCTATCACATCATTTTATTCATAAATATTACATTATGTATCACTGAAAAATGACTTTTTAAAAACACATATAACTGAAATAGCAGTATAGTACATAAAATTAACTAATTATCATCAAATATACAAGTGTTTTAATTTTCAGTCATCTCATAGATTTTTTTTTTCTTTACAGTTGGGTTTTTAGAATTGGGATCCAAATAAGATCTGCTCATTATGGTAGGCTGACATTATCCCACTGTCTGGATTTTGCTGAATGCATCCCCATGTTACTCTTTAATGTGTTCCTCTGGTGTCTGTATTTTCTGTATATTGGTGGTTGGTTCTAGACTTAGTCACGTATAGGTTTTGCTTGTTTTTTGGGCAAAACTGCTTTATAGATAGTATCATGTTCTTCTATCAGAAGCACTAACGTTTGGTTTCTTCTTACAATATTAAGAACCAATAGATGATTAATGCTCAGACCCATTGATTCAAAGGGGCCAAATGGAGAGATTCTATTTTTCTCATTTCTTTCTCATTTGTTGGCTGGGATAGTTCTGAAAGAAAAATCTTCTTTATTTACTTTCTTGTTTCCTACACAATTTCATGTAGGAAAGGAAAAGATAAATGTTTATTTCCCTTTATGTACCAGTTTCCAAAATAATAAATTGACTCATTATCATCTATCAACTCTGGTCAATTAGTTATTTTTTTGTATTATTACAAACTATAATGAAATGTATTTATTATGTTTAAATCCATTTTAGCTATTATTCTTCTTGATCTGAAAGTTATTTTATTTTTTCCATTCTGAATCTCTTCAAGAGAGCCTCTGAACAGTTTTGACTCAGACCTATTTCTCATCAATAGCATCCTTTATTAAGTACTGATTAGCTTTCAGGTTTATCTTATATATTATTTTGCATCAGCCCCAGAATCAGCAATATATCCAAGGAGCCTATTTCCTTTTTTTGGGAAGTGGTATATCAAGATTATAATATGAACACTGGTGGTACTCATTGCTTTTGAGCTGGGCTTGTTTTTAGGCCTTTTCAGTAGAGCTGGGAAATATTTAAATTTTCTTCTTGATTATAATAAAACACATCATGAGTTTATTTTGATAATTCAGGTTTAGAGCTACAGGAATTTTATTTATTTTCTTCAGTTTTACATCTATATCTCCTTTTCCCAACAGTGAGAATCCAGTTTTTCAATGATACCAGAAATGATAGTTAGAATATCACCTAGTAAGTCATTTGTTTTATCCCACATATTAACTTTGGAATTACCAGAACCAATGCTACGCATGAAATGGTAATAAATATGAGGAATGATATTGTATATGTAAAAGTACTCTGTAAATCCCAAGTTCTGTACAAAGATAAGTTGTTTTAAACAGAATCATGAGCATACTTTGGAAGTATTTCCCAAAGTCTCCAAAGGGAAAAGATTGTTAGATATACGATATAGACTGATACAGAACTTTCATTAGCAGATGAACTTTTCATTGTAAATCTGCAACATTGAACATGTTAAGTCAACATAGAAAATAATAAGATGATCATCATCATCCTACTTCCAAAACCTTTTGTTGGAATATTTCTATGGTCATTATAAGATTTCCAAAGAAAGATGACATTCTATTTTAAGGGGAGTAACCATTTTGTTCTTCTTTCCTAAGATCAAGAACTTAAATTCGCAATACATTCTGGTATGTTCCTTATATGGTGTTACTGATGGTCCAAAGTCTGTGGGGAAACTGAATTTGGTATATAATTATGAATCCACCGATGAAAGATAAATATTTGTTTTCAGGCATAATACTCTATAATACTTCTTTTCTTTCTTATGTATTTGCTTTTAAAAGATTCTGACCATCAATAGTCAGTTAATTTTCTATTGATATGACAAAGAGAAAGAAACAGAGGGACCAGAACTCTATTGAAAATCTGTAGCTTGTATTTCTACTACAGGATAGTTGATAGTTTCCTTACATACTGAGTATTGCTAGGAGTTTCTACTGTGTGAAGTGATATATAATACTGATAATGTAGGATACATTAAAATATTAGTACAAATAAAATCAATTAAAAATAGTCCTATGTTATTGGATACAGTAATTTTGTTAATTAAAATTTTGTTAAATTTAAAGAATGTTCTGCATGGTACCTTTTAAACTTTCAATTAATATGTTTGCTTTCATAAATTGAGGCTATCAAATATTATTTTTTTAAGATTTTATTTATTCATTTGAGAGAGAAAGAGACAGCCAGCAAGAGAGGGAACACAAGCAGGGGGAGTGGGAGAGGAAGAAGCAGGCTCCTAGCGGAGGAGCCTCATGTGGGGCTGGATCCCAGATTGCTGGGATCACGCCCTGAGCCGAAGGCAAAAGCTTAACGACTGCGCCACCCAGGTGCCCCGAGGCTATCAAATATTATTAAAAAATTGCGTGAGTTGAGTTATGGATTGACAGGTAATAATAGAAGAAAATATCCAATTAACGGTCAATATAGAATACTCCTTCTAAAAGCATATGATCTTCACGATAAAAATTTGTGTTGGTAAAGTGATTCATTGTTTATTTTTAAGATTATTTTTGGAATTTAGGAGTTAGGTAAAAGTATACATATATTCTAATTAGCCTGTACCAATGTTTAATGATAATCTCACCCCAAAAATGTTGAGTATAATTTATATCAAAGTATATTTTTGTTGAAAAGTGAATAGCTGCCCAAGTTCTGTTTTGTATGTAAGTGGTTGTCCCATCTCAAATTTGCTTAAGATACGGAGATACTGTGGTACAGAAGGTAGTGCAGTGGATTATGCTACGGGGTCTCTGGGTTCAACTTCAGATTCTCTGGCCCACTTAGCTCTCTCACCTGGGGTCTTTCAATTTACTATTGAACGTTTAGTGAGCACTCACATACACCAGACCTGTGATACCCAGCCACGACATAAAGGTGACCAAAATAGCCATAGCCCCTCTCCTGACAGCGCTTAAGGTCTCACAAAGGAAACAAATATGTGATTAATCTCTATGTAGTGTGATGAGTGCTGTGAAAAGGAAGGACAGGGAGCCAGGTGAACACAGAGCAGAGGCTGCTACTCCACATCCTGAGGGGTCAGGGAGTTGAGGTCTGTACTACCTCGGAATCAGGCTGTGGGGAGAAAGGATGAGCCATCCACATAGCAGGGCGGCATATGCAGAGGCTCGGAGGTAAGAAAATGTGGGTCCTGTGAGGAAGTGAAACGTTATTCAGTACGGCTGGATCATAGAAATCAAGGGGATGGGGCAGTGCCACATGAAAAGGGCCAGATGAGAAGAGGTGAGACTGTGACGTGCCTGTGGAGCCGCATGGAAGAGCACGGACTAGAGCCTGTCAGCAATGAAGCACTTCTGAAGAGTTGTAAAATTCACACAGGCTTACATGTGTGGAGAATGGATTCTGGCAAATTGATCCCAGAAGCAAGGGACAACCTGTCATTTAAACTCGCTGTGCCTCACGACAGGGTTGGCATAAATCATCTCTGAAATTGCCCCTAACACTTATGAATCTAAAATCTCTTCTGACTAGTGTAGATGCTAGAGAGTATTCAGGAAGGTTTTCTCCATGGAGACATGATGAGAAGAAATTAATTCTATCTTCCAGATAAACTAGTGTGTTATCTGCCCTCGCTTGACAGATACAGCAGAAATCACACTGCACACTAATAAAAACCTAATTTGAAAGCGTTATCTACCAAGTGGGTACGGGAGGTTTTTGGTCATTTGGAGCAGAGTAGTAGCAGATGTAACACTAGAATAATGTTAATAAAATATGACAAAATAATAGCTAAATATTGTGAAATATTTTCTTATACCTATAGGTATATCCAGCTTATTGGCAAAACTGATTTATATAGTGCATTTCACCCTAGGAAAGCAATTTATGAAACGTTATTATAATGGAAACTGTGTTTTTTCAATTAGTTGTTGAACACGGAGATTTTAACACTTGGGGGAAAATGTTTATATGGAATAGTTTCTGTTAAGAGAGGACCTGTAGGCACTTCATTTGAAAGGTTTTATACCAGAGGACTTTTATAGGAGATGTAAAGCTCTCTCCCTCCAGGTTTTGTGTTCCTTAATAACATCTGAGGCCACGGCGATGCCATTCCTTGTTAGTACCACTGCTGCACAGTTCAGACAAGACTAGCAGAAGAGGTAAGTTTCCCTAAGGGAGTAGTTAGGAAAGTAATTAAATGGAGGGAGGCACTGGGATATTTAGAAAACAAATTAGAGTCAAGACCAAACACAGGCAAGAACAAAAAAGAGCAATAAGAATCATGGGAGAACCAAGATTGCTGTATGGCCTTCCCACCACTGTTCTAAAAGAAACATGGGTGATAATTTTTCCGTAGGAAAATAAATTTCCTCTTCCCACAGTAATGTACACTTATAAATGGCTACATTTATAAAATCTAAACATTTTATTCAGTACCGCTTAAAAGATACGTTCTCGCCTAAGCAAAGGCTTCATGCCAATCATGAATCTCAGGGGCTGCTCCATTCCTCATTTGGAAGGTTGTTACAGACTCTTAGCAAAGGACAGGTTTAGGAGGGCTTGGTATGAAAATAAATACTCAGCCCTCTTTGAAAACAATTCTGTTAGATGGCCAATTTTTTAATTTTACAAGTTGTCTTTCTTTTCAATTCTGAGTTAATTGAAAATAACAGAGTACTAGAGTTTGTTAGGCAAGTAGGCTTAATCACAGTATTAATTTAAAATACAGAGTTGACTCGTCTGACAGTCACTATTCATGAATTTATCTGATTTTCATGAAGCTTAGTCAACCAACTGACATTAATTTTTTGCTATTGCATTTACTAATAATTAATCCTTTTAATTCTTAAACAAAATAGAAGTTCTTAAAGGCAAAGTTGTCTTTGATACATATAGTACTAATATATAATATATAAAATTAATATAGTATGTATTTACACATAACATAATATAATGTAATATAATGTTGAATTGAATTTTGATCTTCCGAAATCTTGTAAATAATTCCTTGCTAAGAACTCCAGTGTCTGAGGCTCAAGTTTCGAAAAAAATTGCTTTAAATAGCTGATGAGACATAGAGGGTTGGCAAGGAAGGAAAACAGAAAACATTTGTTCAGTTATTGATATCATGTTGGGTTTTCATGCTTTTGTGGACATTGAATCAACATATGTTTTTTTAAACAGGGAACTGAGGCTTAGGCCACTGTTTTCTGATTAAATCAATAAATATATAGTATTTAATGTGTTATGGGAGAAATAAAAAAACTCTTCCTTGAATATACAATATAGTAAGCATATACAGTCATGAATATGCAGAATTATTAAAATGTAAACATTAAATAAAAATCAAACAATTCTATTGCACATAATGACAATAATTATAGCTAACTTTTCTTGAGTTAATGGTCCCGTGAAGCATGCTACATGCATTATTTCATTTAAATTTTCAAACTGAGACTGAATTTCACTTATTTCCCCTCAACCAGTAGAGGAAAACACAATTGTTAGTTTTATTTCATAGGTCAGCACACTTGAGGTCAGAAGGCATGAGCAGCTTGCCCATAGACACATAGCCCCAGATTTAAACAATGAAGCCTGTCTTCCCTCCTGTCTCACAATCTGAGTTCCTAAGGACTCTTTCTTATAAGTCCAGACATCAATTGTGGAGACCTTGCTGTAATAGAATTGTGATTCTCCTGGGTACAGATTGGAAAGTCTACTCAAACAGTCTGCAGGTGGAAAATAATATTTTCATGCATTTTCTTTTTCAAATGCATTGCTTTAAAAGTTTTGTCTTTTACTCACTCCATTCTGTACCTTTAGTAGAATTTCCTGTTTATAATTGACATCTGAATTATAAATGGTAGCTTCATTCCTGGCATTAAAAGACAAACACATTGTATGAATATGAAAAAATAATTAAACCTCAGTAGGTTACAAGAAAGTATGTAGAAGTGATGTAAAGCATTGTAATATATTACAGTGCATTTCAGTAACTATCGTGTTTTCACTAAGTCAGAGCCTGTGATGCAGATATTATTATTCATTTGAGGTACTATCCTCTTTAAAATATGGTTTATGTAATTCAAGGCATACACAGATTATTAGGTGCACATTGTTTATAGTTAAATGACTTGCTGTTCATGGATTGCTCCCTGTTGGAAGACACTCCAGTGGTGAAAAGAAAATTTCTGCTGTTTGTTTAATTGTGCCCCAGGGTAGAGATGGGAATGTGTCTAGAAGTGAGAGAACACCAGCTTTAATAAGCATACAATGCAATTTAACAGTTCATAAAACAGTAAAATTTAATCCTGGACTGAGAGATTTATTAAATTTCACTCAGCAAAATGGAGTATGGGATATGAGAGCAAGTGAGAATTAAGTGAAATGATTTCAGGGGTAATAGATTTTATTACCTGATAAAGGAGGGAACTCATTCTCTTTTTTTCGAGCTATTTCTTCTTAATTCATTCTTTGGAAATAATTGGCTTACATAGGAAAGCTTTTTGCAGACAAAATAAATAAATTGGAAAAACTGAAAGCTTTTGTTTAACTTTGTTTCATTTCAAAAGCGTAAAACCATCCTACTGAAATTTTATGAGATTATGGCTGAAATGTTTTAAACTGCAAGTTGAAGTATTTTGTATTCAAGGAGAATTGGCCAATTTTCTTTTTTTTAAATCCATTTACAGTGCTCCCAAACTAAATGATGCCTGACAGCATTGCAGTTTCGGATAGTGTCATTTTTGCATATCAAGTAGTATATTAAAAAATTCTTAGGCATATTCTCTGCATCTGTAATGATCAATTCTATTAAAGCTTTGCTAAAAATTGATAATACTGTATTTTTTAAACTTGTTTTGTTTTTCCCTACCTTTCATATTATTTAGAAAAGTATTAAATGGTTTAAGCACACTCTTAGTATAATAAGTTATAATTAGAAGATTTCCTCCTATATAGCATCTAAAATTGCTACTTTTTTTTTTATTTTGGGGGGGTTGAAAAATTTTTTTCTGATTAAAAGAATCCTTCCCCAAAGCTGATGTCTCCTGATTTGCATAACAAAAATAGCAGCTAATGACTGTGTAAAGATTTAACTGTGTTTTTTACACACATTGTGTTATTTGAGGCTCATTACATCCTGGTGCAGTAAGTAGGGCAGGTATCATTGCCCCTATTGTATAGCTGAAAAAGATGGGGTTTGGAGAGGTTATGATTTACCAGAGGACATGTGGCTGTTAAGTGCAGAATAGATTTGGTCCTGGTCATTTGTGTTCAAGTTATGAAAACATTAAGGCTCTTTGCTGCATATTAAACAGCAACATTTAATATCATTAGTTTTTGAGGATTTTAATCATTTTATTTGAGTTATAATTTTATTTGTAATTATTCAAACCTCTTGATCAATTCTGATAATCACTTCATTAGAATAAGGTTTGTCTTTCAGTGATCACTAGCTAGATAACTACAGCACTTTACTTTTAAACAAAAACATTTTAAATTGTTTAACATTTTTAAGTTGAAGAAAATAGGCTACCTCAATATATGAATTTACCTATATTTGATTACAGGCGTAGAATGTTAGAATTAAAAATATATGTAACAAGGTTAACACAAATTACAGTGGTGCTGTGTATCATTTATTTTGAGATTTTTGCTTAGGAAGTGCAATTTTTGAGAAAGTTAGCACAGACAAAATTAATTTTTCATCTCTTGATGTTAACAGTCGTGTTTTACATCATCAGTACAGTATCTGTCCCACATGAGATACTTAGTACATGTTAAGCAATAATGAGAATCAAATGTGAGCTGTTAGTTGATGGACAATGTGAAGTCTCAGTGATACTTGAGTAGTAAATCTGAACAGAACTGTCCAAAGCCAGTTAAATGTTCCCAAAAACTCACATGTTGAGTGTCCCCTTTTGACTCCAGTTAGAGAGATCATGGCGCTCAGCCAGGAGAGGAGTGCAGATCGCACATGAGCCTTTCAACACGCCTGTACACAGAAGTTGCCTCGAGGGCCAGTGTTATGGCATGCCATGGCCACAAACGGGTGTATCGTCAATTGTTGGGTAGACTTTTTGGTTACATCTAGTATTGATCACTTGTAGAGGAAAAAATAAAGGGAAGCAGGAGAACTTACCATCTGTGAGACTCTTGTGGTTTTAGCTACCATTCTTTTTTTTTTTTTTTAAGATTTTATTTATTTATTTGACAGAGATAGAGACAGCCAGCGAGAGAGGGAACACAAGCTGGGGGAGTGGGAGAGGAAGAAGCAGGCTCATAGCGGAGGAGCCTGACGTGGGGCTCGATCTCAGAACGCCGGGATCACGCCCTGAGCCGGAGGCAGACGCTTAACCGCTGTGCCACCCAGGCGCCCCTTAGCTACCATTCTTTTCTTTTCTTTTTAAAGCAGCAATTTAAGTTAAAACAGGTCCCTCAAACCAATATAACAGACCCATTAGAAAATGAGGGGGGGAACAAAATTTTGTAATTGTGACCCCTGCATTTCTCCAGACGGTTTCTAATAGCCCACACGCCCCATTCCTGTTGGTTGTGCTTCTTTTTCCCCATCATTCTGTGATATTCCTTTCCTGACTACAGCAAAACTCTATATTGTAGCAGCAAACTTATATCTTACAAAATCATTTGCTAGAATATGACCTTAAGCTTTTGCCTTTGCTCATCCTCATAGTAAAAGCTTTTCTGGCCGGGATATTTCAGGGTTATATTTTTAACAAAACCAGATGCAAAGGTTTTACTTAATCACATCTTACCATAATGTTCCCATTTCCTGTTTTAATTAGGTACCTCCTAATCTTCCTCAGAATTAGAGGGGATGACTTAGGTTCATATTTGCCTCTGAATCTGGGTATTCAGAGTGACAGGACCAGCATTTCCCTGGTCTAGTTTGATAAATGACTTAGTCTAAAATGGTGTCATTAGGTACATGCCTTGACAGGATTTGAAGTTTGTCCAAATTCAAGATGCTAATTACAACTTTCTTGTCCAGTTAATATTCAGCTAAAAAGTAGCAATGTCATATGGGTCAGTTTCAGACACCCATGAGGTTATTCTAGAAGCAAACCAAAGTCACCATCAAAGTATAATGTTTTCAATACATTCTGCTCTTCTTATTTGGGTAATCGTTTGGCTGAGAAACTTCATTATGACAATCATCAGACATAAAGAGCTTGCTTTTAACTGTGCATCTCCTGGCGTCAGACCGGGCAGGGTCTGCAGCAGGTACAGATCCCGGGGCTGTCTGTAAGAAGCTACAGAGCCAGGACAAATCATGCGGGGGTTCCTTGGAGACGCGCATGTACAAATGAAATAATGTTTCAGAGAACATCAAGGCCATCCTCCAGAGGAGCAAGTAATGACAAAAGGACAATGTACAGATCGAGGGTCTTGGCAGAAAATCAAAGGGGCTCTCCCTACCGCTTTGATTCAGTGACAGTGTGGTGAGAACATTGGAGTTGCAGGATTTGTTTTTAACAACCGAATGATTCCCCCGGCGCCAAAGCTCTGGGCCGGTGTAATTGTCCTGATTCACTTGATCCTCAAAATGACTCTGAGTTGGAGGTTTCTAGAAATGGAATATTGTCCTTACATGGTCACTGTCTGTTATTTGCTTACTGCCAGTTATCTGACTAAACAACTCAAATTAACTGGCAGTTTGGATATATTATAAATGCTTATGTATCCCGGAAGATAAACATCCCGTTTCCCTTTTCCCCCCTTAGTATAGGGAAGTTACCATCTAATAATTATGTTCAATTTATTCAACCAGTCAAAATCATCTGCGTTTTCTACTCAAATCAATTCCCTTTTAATGGGGCCATATTCCTGTGCTGCTATCAACTTTAAAAGTAACCAGGGGGAATTCTTTTCCCTTTTTCACTCAAGGTTTAAGAAATTTGGCCAGATGAAGTAGCGTAAGTATTTTATAGAAAATAACATATTCTTCTCAATTGATTTTTTAAAAGATTTTATTTATTTATTTATTTGAGAGAGAGAGAGAGAGTGAGATAGAGCGCAAGAGCAGAGTGAGGGGCAGAGGGAGAAGCAGACTCCCCGCTGAGCAGGGAGCCTGATGTGGGGCTCAGTCACGGGACTCCAGGATCATGACTCGAGCTGAAAGCAGATGACTAACCAACTGAGTCACCCAGGTGCCCCCTTCCTTAATTGATTTAAACTTGATTGAAACTGAAAGATAAAGGTTGTCCAGGGCTGCCTTCATAGGCATGTGACTTGTGTAGTAACACACGATCCCAGGCTTAGAAAGGACCCATGCTCATTTTAATGTTATCCTGGTGCCATCTTGAAATTCTTAATAATATTTGAATAGAGGCCATATATATTTTTTTTCACTAGGTAGGCCCTGCAAATTATATAACCAGTCCTGACTGCAGCTAGTATTTAAGTAGAATCATCTCCTGGTTCTCTCTATTCATGGTCCCTGTCTTTATGATCCTCTTCCTATCAGTCCTTATGCATTGGCTCTCTTCTCATTGTACCTTTACTCCTGGGTGTTATTTGCTCCTCTGCTTCAATCCTTTTCCCTAAGCTGATAATTTTCAACTTCATATCCCTGGCCCACTCCCGTCTCCTAAGACATGAAGTCATACATTCAGCCCATCTACCAGACACTTCTACTTGGAAGTTTCAGAGACAACTCAAATCTATCCTCATCTTCCCTCCTGGAACTTCTTGTCTACTGATGGGGATACAGCAATAGGTAAAGTTTCTATACACCTGGAGATTATGTTCTAAAGGAGGGGGATGATAATAATCCTTTGTATGTGGTAAGTGCTCTGAAAAAAAGTAAGGTAAGGTAAGAGAATAAAGAGTAATTGAAGGCATATTTTTCATAGCATTGACCTACATTATTTTATCTCCGAGAATATCTAACCATTTTCACATTAGCCCAAATAGTAATAAACCTGAGTTACCGTAGCCTCCTTTCTGTTTGGCACGACTCCCTTCCTCTCCCCAAAAATCAATAATCAGGTCTACTTATAAATATTTCCTGAATTCATCCATTTTTTCTCTCTGTTTTTAATATGCTCATCTGGTGCAAAACTAGAGACAAGGGGACCTTCAGACATGTTAAAATAATCCCAATGAGTGATGACAGTTGTTCAAAGTGCAAGTCATTCTCCACACTCCTAAGAGTAGTCCTTTCTGAAAGTAGATCTGATCATGTGTCTCCCCTGAAAGCACTTTAATGGCTTCCCTTAGCCTATGGATAAAATCCATATTCGTGGGCATGGCTGACAAAATCCTCAATTTTCTGATTTTTGCCAGTAAGTCCATCTCTTCCTCATCACTATGAACCTCCACTCTCATCGTGCTTCAGCCATAGGGAATTTTCCTCAGGTTCCTCAAAACTGTCTTGCTTGCCTCATTTCTGAGCTATCAGACGTCCTTTTTCCTCTTCACCTGACTGACTCTTATGCCTTCTTAGTGTCAATATCACTTTCTTCTGAAAGCCTTCTCTGAGTTACCCAATTTAAATTAGGGTTTCTTGTATGTGGCTGCTACGGCACCCTGTCCCCCCATTTCAATTTTAGCATGCAATGCATCTTGTTTTTAGTGCGTCTTCAATTACGTTTTACTGGCGCTACGTCCATCTTGCTTACTTTTTTGTCTCTAGCATTAGAGCAGTGCCTAGCATGGGGCAGCTCCTTATGCATTGTATTTGTGCCATTTATTTGTGTCTATCTCGGATTTCTTTCTGAATCTAAATGATGTTATGTATATGTTAATGTAGTCTTATCTAAATACAAATGCTGACAGCAGTTGGGCATATCAAATTGGGTTTTTCATCATTGGTATTTTTTTCTAGGAAGAACAGTGAAATGATCCAGTTGCATTTCAGTTTTAAAGAGTAGGTTTACTGCCTCTTTTGCAAGAACTACCTGGGTTAGTCTTGAAGTGAATCAGCCTAACACAGAGGCAGAGATCTAATATGCTACCTAGAGACGGCACAAGAAAACAAAGGCAAGATATTTGGTCCTTCAGGAAGAGTTTTCTTATAAAATCAGTTCCTCTCTCTCCACAAAGCAGAAATTAAACTTGTAACCTATTTTTGAAAATCTGTAGAAATGGCAGACACTGTCTTTAAATGAGGTGAATTTGGGTGCATGTAAGTAAATGGCCATTTATTTGGAAATTAGGAGCATAGAAAATTCGGATTTTCCTATGCATCTACTGAAACTTAGTTTCTCAAAAAAATGCCATGAGTCATTTTTATGAAATTCTGTTTTTTTGGCCTCACAAATAAAGGCTAAATTTTAAAATGTTGTATATGAATATAATGCTATTAAAATTTAAATTAAACATTTCTTGATTAAAACAACATTTTAGGTTACCTTTGTTTCGCAAGGTGCATTGATTAGAATATGGAGCCAAATACCCATCTAAAATACTTTTAACATGAAGAGATTATTTGTTTAAGAAGGTTATAAACATGGCTGGTCATCATTAGAACAGTATTTGCCTGATATACTCTATGTATTTATTCCACTTATGCCCATATAACTGCTCATGATTTGGAGACTTGCTTTTAAAAACTAAGAAAATCAATCTTAATATTTAACAGATGTTTTTAAAAAGTGAAACAGCCATGTCATTAATTACATATTTTTAATAATTGCTCCTGAGTATTTTTTCTAACTCTTGTGGCTAAGGATTTAGTATCATTGAGGGTATCAAAATGATATCCTCAACAGTTCCTGAAATAGTTTAAGCCTCCCTCAGAGCCATGATTGACATAAATGAACATGTTTTGGATTTCTATAGCATTCAGTTGAGAGAATAAGATCTGCTACGTTTACCTCAAATTCTTTTTTTATAATAAAGTTGGGTGTAAATAAGATACATCAAACAACTATGTTTGAAAACATCTAGTCATGACATGTAATTGTCAAACTGTGTTTTAGGTAAATACAGCATGTCTTTATAACCGAATGACTTCTGGGAGTGTCATCCTCTAGAACTGAGCTGCGTGCTAATGACCGTGCTCAAGACAGAAAGCAAGCATATTAGTGCCTTTCCAAATGAGCCCCGTTCTTAGTGTGCGCTGCCGTAATTTTATTTAATAGCTCAGGGCTTCATTTGCAGGAAGTAGACACCATGTTAATTAACAGAACAATGCTTGCAGAAAAGCTTTAAGATACTGCTTGATTAATCACTTATTCCTTTTGATGTCCATGTTTAGAAAATAATTCTCTATGTCCCCTGATGCAGGAGATGCCCTGGCTGGTGGTAGACATCCCCAAGGGGCTGTCTTCAAACTAATGTGCCACCCAAGCACCTTTTTTAACTCACCTGGCAGTCTTGCGGTCTGACTCTTATTTCTGGTTGGGTTTATGTATGAGAAGTTGGAAAATTTGTAGTTTAACTTCAGAGAAATTAGAAGTGACTCAGGTAAACATGAATATTACCTAGAATTCAGAAGAAACAACTGCTACTTTTAATTAGAAATTCAAATTTGCCTTTGGTCCATTAATTTTGCTGTTTATAAGCCTAACACATAATACTTAAATATCAAGCATGAGTAAAATTGTGCTTTGTTTATTTTTATGTTATGCCAAAGAATAATAATTGTAGCCTTTTTTTCTACCTAAAAGTATTCTCGTACAATATAAAAATATAAAGATGGTAGACTTTTCTGTAATCCCATTATTTCTCTCTCTGTATGTATTTATGAAGTTAGACATAATTGAAATTTGTTCAGTTGTTAAAAGTGAGGTGGGTCTATTAATACTAACTTGAAAGGACACCAGAGTTGTTTTTTTTTAAGCAAATTGTAGTATGTCACACTTTTGATTAAAACAATGAAAATAAACACAATATCTATGTGTATGTATCTTTTTAGATCTATGTTGTTGAGAATAATTACCTCTTAGGAAGTTTAGAGCACAGATGGTGGACTCTAAAATATTTTACTGGATGTAATGCTGTGCTATTATAATAGGAATATATTATTTTGAAATGTGAATATGTAAATTTTAACATCCATCTTTATGTGTCAATAAATATACCTCTGGACAATAATTTTAATAGTGTTACAATATATTCAGTTACACAAATATAATGTAATTTGCTTAACTTTATGAGGAACCTTTAGGTTGCTGTATTGTTTTAAAAATATAAACCACATTATAATGCACATATTTGTATATAGATCTATGTGCACTTGTCTTTTTATTTCCATGAACTAAATTCTCCAAGTAAAATTAAATTGTCCCAGTTTGTGCTTGCCACATATTTCCAGAATATTCTCCAGAATAGTTGTACCAATTGTTTCTAGTACCCAACTGTGGATGTTAGCATGCCATTACTGACCTATGTCTGGTGAAGAAATTATGATTTCTCTTACTTAGAAATTTTACTGATTCTCTCTCATCTCTGGATCAGGAAAGTGAATACATGTCATCAAAAAATGAAAGCTGTCTTTTCAATGATTTAAAAAATTTTTTTTAAATTATTTACTTGAGAGAGAAAGCACAAGCAGGGGAAAGGGGTACTGGAGAGGGAGAAGCAGGAGAGGGAGAAGTAGGAGAGGGAGAAGCAGATTCCCCACTGAGAAGGGAGCTCAACACAGGACTTGATCTCAGAACCCTGGGATCATGACCTGAGCCAAAGGCAGACACTTAACTGAACCACCCAGACACCACTCAATGATCTCTGTTTTATAGAGTACACTGCATTATCTTAACATAAGTGGAATTAATCTTTAAAGTAGGTGTCTGATTTATGTTTTTAAGCATGTTGTATATAGCAGCAATTTATGTTAGCATAAATTATCATGGTTAGTAGAAAAAATAGAATCTTTGAAATTTGATAAGCTTGAGTTCACCCTCAGGAGTGTCATTTACTGGGTTGATTTGAACCTCAACTCCTTGGGATCTATTACTTACATTATTAGATTGCTAAAGAAAATTAAATTAAATAATATCTGTTAAGTTTCTACCACCGTGCCATATGGTAGGTGTTATAGAAACCAATCTTTTGACCAAATAACTTGTTTGTGAAATATTTATTTTCTTTCTGATTTTTAAAAAAGGGCAATATTATTCATATAGTTAAAAACAGATCTGATAGACTAAAGTTATAACTGATGGTCTTATTACTCTGGTTTTTCCTATCTGTTTTGAAACTTCACTCTTAACTTTTGGTCAAAGGTAGTCCCTGTGATTCAGCTAATTTCAACGAATAATGAAATTAAAGTAATTTCACTCTTCTTTATATGATGGATATGTGCAAAACCTTTGTACTGGTTTCCTTGGGAACAAAAGTAGGTGCAAATGCCTAAGTATAAAATGTGTTGAATTTTGTTCAGCATTTAACATAAAATGATACTTATATTTGCAGTTATTTTTCCCTTCAAAATTAACCAAATGTGAATATTCCTTAGGGCCCATATTGAGGTGAAGAGAAAGGAGAGAGAAGACAGTGAAGGATATATAGCTATGTAAGAGAGAAATGGGGGGATTAGTATCTGGAATGCAAAGTAGCAGAAGAAATATCATCTGATGCCTCAAACTCTGGAAACACAGGAGTCTACTCAAGTTTACAGCCTTGTACTGAGGTTCCTTGGACATACTCAGACGTCATTATTGAGATTCGAGTCAATGCATTCTTTATAAGACCTCCAAATCTAGCTAGCTCATAAGCAAGGATAAAGGATAAAGTTGAACACATTCTGGATGTTTTTTAATTTGAATTTCTTTTTTCTTTTTTTTTACCAATTTTATCAGATCTCTGTGTTTTAACAAACAAGGAAAGAATACTGCCTCGTCATTTCTTAAACTGCTTTTTGTTTCTTCTGCTGGTTTTTTTTTTTTTTTAAGGCCTTTAAAACATTTCTAACATCCTCTTGCTGCTAATTCCTCTGTGCAATTGCTATTCCTTCTGGCTTTTCCCTGAGTCCCTGCCATATATCGCCCTCCATTCTTCCTTTGGCTGCAGCTGTTCAGTTGTCAAATCCAGTAGGCGAAGATTATCAAACTATTTTCTCTCCTGAGTCAAGTTGTGTCACCCTCACCTCCTGCTCTTTGCCTACTTTGAATTAATTTCCTGAATGACATAGGATTCAGTTTTAAAAAAATGTAGTGAAAGTTTTTTATGTCCTGGTTTGTGATTTATAATTTGTTTGATCGAGTATAAAACTCAAAAGTGTAAATGTCAAGAGTTAACTGATACTGCTTAATCGGTCATTTCCAATGTTGATGTCAGTCTATTAGCCTGCTGACTAAAAGGGCATTGTGGAGTATTAGTTTGCATTTGGTTTTAGAGTCCTCTATGATTTCTTCCTTAATAATGTTCACAGCAGTGTACCATTACAGTTTTTTGCTTCAGTTCACATTCTGATTGTCCCTCAACCTGTGTAATTCACAGTGGTAGTGTTGATTCAGGCACAGTTTTGATCCATGTATTCCGGCAGGCATAGTGTATCCTTCTGTGTCAGCACAGTTGCCCCATTTTGTGCTTTTGTAAGTGGAACCAGTTGACAATACTATACAGATATCTTAGTAGTTATCTAAAAATTTCCTACAGTATTAAATGTTTTTCTGCACAGAATTAAGGGTCTTAATAATTAGAGATAATAATGTTATATTTGGTGAATTTATTTAACATAGCAGATCTTTTTAGTATTTTCATATGGATGATTGTATATGGCATGCTTTTACATACATTTTCTATTTTTTTAAATATAGACTATCCCAACTCTACGGGGGGGTAAAAAAAAATCATAATCTCATTTTGCCCTGAGGCAAACCAAAGCCTAAGGCTATATTCATGATTCTTTCAATTCCAGTTGTCTAAAAATTCCCTTAGTTAATAGCAAAAAGAAAGCACATTGGTCTTCTGGCTTGTAAGGAGCAGGATAATCTATCTTCGGATACCTTTGGCTTTAGGTGCACAAAAAAAGTCATAAACAGGTTCCTTTACATCTTCCACCTCCTCTCTCTCTCTTTTTTTTTTTTTTCTTTATATTGGCTTCATTCTCAGGCAACCATGCAGAAGCAGCATCAGGGTTTATAACCACCGGTACAGAACTCCAGGAGAAGGAATGTACCTTTTCCCCAAATGGCTCCCTCAGAAAACCTTGTCACTTGGCCATGCCTGAAACAGTGGTTGTTACCAGACCTGGAACACCTGGAGCCAAGATACTGGGTCAGGGAATGGACTCGAGGGAAGAGGTTCTATTTCAGAAGAAGAGATGCTGAGGAGGCAAAACAATAGATTCCATCTAAGATGTTGCATGACTTAATTGGAATCCTATTTTTGGTCTTCAGTCCCATATCATTCTTTTAGTCTTCCACTTAGATCAGTTCTAAAATGAAATGATATGTAAAAATTCAACTTTAGGGAAATCCTTTAATATTTGTCCTGTAAAAGGACAAGCATATTCTAATGTCTGAAAGGAGATGTTAGGAATCTCAGAATGTGAACAAAATATAATCTTAAAAAAAAACTTATGAGAATTCTGATTTACCTTTTCCCTTGATCCCACCATTCTTTCCAACTTTTGTTTTCTTAGCTTTTTCCCACTTCTTGTATTTTTTTGAAGCTATGGATATTGATAGAGAACTCCTTCAAATGATGACTACTTTCTAACATAGTACTACTGCAGGCAAAACTAGATACCCCCACATTGGCCTGCATGTGGTTTTGGTTTACTTGTTTGTTCCACTCACCTATGGCGAATACCCCAGGGTCTAAATCATTGATTTCTCAGTTTTATTGCTCAGGCTTATAATTATGTTTGATGTCAGTAACACAATAATAACATTAATAAATGCTGTTGAATGAGTGAATCAAACTGCAAAGCACTTAGAGACAAATGAAAAAAGACAATTGGGAGAGTATATGTTCATATGGGAAAAGATATTCAAGAGACCTAAGAATGAGTAAACAAAGGCATTTCTTCATGGTACTAAAACAATAATTAGTTAAATCAATGTATTTTCCAATGTAGAAAATAATCATGTTAATTTAAATAGTGAAGAGATGGGAAGTCTTCAAATTAGGGACTTAAGGTACACCGTAAAATATGAGTATGCAAATCAATCCCTATTGTTTTCCTAAAAGATTTTTGCCTCATCTAAATTGATATGAATTGCTAACATACTCACTCTTCTCTATAAATTATGACATAAAGAGCTTAATATTTCACTTTTCTGTAAATTTATCCAATTCAATCCTTACAACTCTATAAAGTAGATTACTATTCTATTTATTTTATAGATGAGGAAAGGACACTAAGAAAGAAAACATGACTTCCCATAATGACTAATAAGTTACAGAATTAAAGTACTAAGTCCCATTAGCTTTCTATGAAAATTTTATTTTTTCGCATTTCTGCTAGAAATTACTTATAATTTTTTATAGAGTAATAAGCACAATACAAAAAAAAACCCAAAACACACAATGAGAACATGAAAAGTTATAAAGGATATATATTAATATGATTTATTTGCATAGCTCTTCTTTTATTTTTCCAGAAATGTCTTTATTAATTTCTTCACTATCTTTCAAGTCATGCTTAAAATAGATCCTTACTATAATTTGATTTTTGGTTTGAGTAAATGATATATGAAGTTTTAGGTTCTCGATTTTTATAAGCATTTGGATTTAGTATTTATGTGAATATTTAAACTCATGAACCCAAATTTCTGGTGTATTTTTGGTTTGCATATTTCTAGATCTCAAATTAGAAATAGTCTGTTAACAACATAGAAATCAATTTTGATTCATCATATTGAAAAGAGAAAATATAAACAATATTGAAAAATATAAGTTTTTAAGTGCAAGAAGCTACTTTGAACTCCAAATATCAAAATAATTAGATATATTGGAGACCAGCTGGAAGGACAAAGAATACTTCCCCTTGATATTGACTCTTCTCTAGATCAATAGTAGTTCCAAATGTAGTAAAAAGCACACGAGATTTAACAGGGCCTAAATTATTAAGGCTAGTGCCTTGTTGCTAGAGAGTTCATTAACAATCCCATCAATACAGCATTCTTCATGGACGTTGGTAAGAGCTTCATGCAACATTTTAAAAAAGAATAAGATATCTCAAAGGACTGATCTTAGTTGAAAAAATTTAATTAGGTAAGAATAATTACATTAGTTAAATGAAATTTTTAATTGAAAACCTGTTGGCATTTTCTAACTTGCTTCACAGCTTTCCCTAATCATTTATATTTAAGAAGTGAAGAGTTTCTCTACATGGTTTTGAGAAACATCTAAACATCCTGGAATTTGTATATAAAAGTTTAAAGGAATTTAGACAGTGTAGCAATAAAGAAAAAAATTTTTAAAAAGAGGGATTTTCTGCTTGGGAAATGGTACATTTTAAAGATATGTGTAGGAAAGAAAAATTATACAGAAATATTCATGGTAAATACATATAATTCTTGGAAATAATGCAAAATAGTCATCTCCTAAAGCTTTCACATTTGTAGTGTTAAAACTCCATGGACTGAATTTCAGACCTTCTGGCACTCTAAAAAGCTCACAGGAAAATATTACTGTTTGTAAAATTATTTTGTTGAGTTTTGTTAAGGAAAATGTCATCCAGCAAAATTGAAGGCCAAAAATTGAATATAAACATCAAGGGCCAATGAAAACTCTTACTGTCAAAATTAGCATAGATCATATTTTAGATTGTATTTTACTAGTTGCTATTCAAAATAGGTTAATTAACTGTCACTACTTTTTGGTAGCTTTTAGTTTAAGCCAGAGAGCATTGGTTTGAAGAGACATAGACATTTATTCAAATTCACAAATTCACAGGGACATCAAGCAAATGTTAATCACTCATGGCATTAATCCTGGCCCAGACCCATTCCTTTGCCGAATCCCAGCAACACTATCATCCAGTACCATCTTCTTCGCTTCGTCTTCAGGGCATTGCTGAAACTTGAATTTTGTAACTCATCAATTTGGCTGTGAAGCTGAAACCCATTCTGTTCTTTTCCCTTCTCTTTTTTCTATCTTCCCCTTAAATTCTTACCCTTTCTAGCTTTCATGGGTGCTGAATGCCATACAGGTAGCTACAAAAATTCATATTCCTTTTAAGGATCTCTCATCATGCAGTTTTTGGCATCTCCTTTTATTCAACTAATCTGCAATAGAGGAATCTCTCTGGTCAGCTAAAAAATGTGAAGTATAGGCATGTCCATATTCTTACTGTGTAAGAGGATGCAAAAGAAGATAAAATCCTGGGATCTTAGTGAATGAATTTGGATAGGAGAGAAAGGGTTTTACTTTTCCTCTGCAGAGTATTGGGAAGCCGGGGTGGGTTTTAACATGGATAGATACTTTAACAGTGAAGTTAAAACAACAAAGAAAATACAATACAAGTATTAGAAGACTTTATTGGGCCACACAGGAATTGGGTAGAGTATGGAGCACAGACAATGGATAAAGAAAAGTGACTTTTGATTTCCCTTATTTATTAATTCATATGAAATGTTGATACAAAAGTTTATCAAAGAAGCACATAAAGCCTAAATAATTATGGGAAGAAGATAAATTAAGATTACGATTGTATTGTAAAGGCCAAAGTAAAATTGGAATTAAATGCAAGTTTCCTAGGAATATGAATGTAAACCACAAAACACCTTACAATCCAGCTCATTCCCGCCCCTATTCTTAAAGATGAAGAATCTGAAGACAAGAAAAAATAGAAGGCAGATTTGTCTGCTGTGTACGTATCTGTCCAACAGCAGCCCTTCCTTTAGTAACAAACACAAGACACTATAATACTTTACCACTTATATTTTTCCTTAAATTCTGAATTTTTCAGGTAATGTGTGTATATGTAGGTTATTTGTGTCTTTTTTTTAGCTTTGAATTGTGGCATTGTGTACACATCACATTTTATAGGGATCACATTGTTGTTGTTTGATAATTTCCTTCTTGCTTCTTTCCCTTTCAGAACTTGGTCTGCTTTCTTGAACAGCATGAGTTCTGTTCCCTCATTTAGGGTAACAGTGGGTGCAGCAGGGTTGGAACATTATACTTTCTAAACCAGTTCCTTGTTTTGGATCGTAGCCATCTTGAAGAGATTACCGCTCTTCCGGTGATCATCATCATCATCGTCTAACACCTGCCTATGCACCATGTGCCAGAGACTCTGCACACTGCTTTAATGTATTATCTCATGCAGTCTGTGCGGTCCACGCAGCTGCTGGTAAAGGACTCTGTTTCAGAGTAGTACAAAGAGCCGGCAACAGAGAAAGCATGATGGCAGCTGCAGTGTAACTGGGAGAATTGTCTCTGACAATTGGCTCCCGACTGGGTCTGAGGGCATTTCTTCTCCAGGCCCCTCTGTTCAGCTAGCAGCCACTGCGCACCTGCTCTGAGCCGGGCAGAGTGCTGGGTGCAGCGTGCCAGCCGAATGCCTGAACACCAGCCTGCCTTCCATGTGTGATCCTCACCCTTGCTCAGAGGGGTGGGTGATTCTCTGTCCCATTTAGGCTTGTGCTGATTGCACAAGGGTGCTCCAGAGGTCAGAATCCACCCTTTCCCCACTGCCCTTAATATCCTAATGTCTTCTCATCGAAGAAGAATATTTGTAATGGTTTTTCTCCTGGAACTATCTGGTTTTTAAAAGTGATATTCCAACAAGGACGAGATAGGGCAGATCGTTTTTTATGTCCAATTATAAAATGTGGAAACAAGGCAAAGGGGATTTAATTCTTTTTTAGTATTTGTTTTAGATAAAGGATCAAGTCAATGAAAGAGCCAGAATTCATCAAACCTAAATTCCATTTGTTAGACCATGCTGCTCTTTGTGCTGCGCACTATACTTCAGATGGGAATTCAGAAATGAGCAAAATCTGAGACATAGGGGTTCCAGAATGGATCTGCCACCCGCCAGCTAGCATTCAGATCTCAGAGGGGACCTGCCTGCACTTATTTAATGGAAAGATAAATGTGTTCACGAAACTGTTACTATAAATTCATTTAGAAACGGGACAGAGGCTGCACTCACATTCCTCCCTGGTCGGAGCTGCTGGAGGATTTGGTTCACTGTACCTTTGGGAGCTAGTACATTCTAGCTAGGTGGCCAAGTGTGATTGTTATTCAGAGCTTCCTAATACCTATTTCTTTTACAATTCAAATGACCTTTGGGGTTGAATGTGTCAATTTGTTGAAAAATGCTTTTATACACTTACTATGGACATGACAGTGTATGGAGTACTGGGCAGAGTATTACAAAGATAGGCATGGTTATTACCCAAAAGATGCTTGTTGTCTAGCAGGAAAGAAAAGAAGTGAGGAAGCATAAACAGTTTTATTAAAACCGAAGAAAGATACAGACCAGTGTTGCTTAGTTTGGGAGGATTCTAGATACTTCTAGAATAAAATGAAATCTAAGAATCATCTTTTCAGAAAAATGCATGATCACTCTTTAATTTTAAATAGCTGTGCTGGAGTAAAATTGACGTACTATAAATTTCCCATATTTGAATTGTACAATTTTATAAGTTTTGAAATAGTTTGTACCCATGAAACCATCACTAAATCAAGATATAAACATACATCACATCACTCTTAAGAGTGATTATATTTAGGGGCGCCTGGGTGGCACAGCGGTTAAGCGTCAGTCTTCGGCTCAGGGTGTGATCCCGGCGTTCTGGGATCGAGCCCCACATCGGGCTCCTCTGCTATGAGCCTGCTTCTTCCTCTCCCACTCCCCCTGCTTGTGTTCCCTCTCTCGATGGCTGTCTCTATCTCTGTCGAATAAATAAATAAATAAAATCTTTAAAAAAAAAAAAAGAGTGATAATATTTAAATGAAATTATTGCATACAACATTGGGTGTGATTGGAACCCAGCCCAAGAGCCCAAATATGCAAAAAGTGCTTAAGCAGAATGATGCTGTCACAAATCTAACTGCTTAGCTTAATACAGAAAATAAATTGTGAAAAGGTTATGTTCCAGGTTCCCCGGTGAGAATTCAGTGGGGGTACCCAAAACCCACACTATTTGGGAAACAGAGGAATGCTCTTCTCATTGGAAAGAAAAATAAATGCTTTTGATAGCTTTTTTTTATTTTTCTAAAAATCTTTAGTGTTTCTGAGAGATTTTACGTACCAATATTCTCTTGTATGTTTACATGGAGTTCAGGATTGTTCATTTCTAGCTATTTGCTTCATGCATCACATAAATAAAACCCATGTTTAAATTTGTCGTAAGTCCTATCTCTCTCGGAACTTTACAAAGGAGATGTTTATTGATGATGATTATAGTGATCAAAACCAGAAATAACATATGCAGTCAACATGGACCTGCTTTGTAGCGACTGCTTTGTACTAAATGTTTCTGTAAATGAAATCTAAATATATAGAAACATTTTGACCATTCACAACATCTATGATTATTCCTGCTTTTATATATTGGGAAATGTTTCAATTATATATACCAAATCAAAAATTTTAAACAATGGTAATTTTTGTCATTTGAAACTTTTGAGAGTATCTAATTCCCCTGATTCTTCAATTATTTAAAAATGCATAGTGGACTTTTCCAGAACATAAAAGAAATATAAACTGCTCTTTCAATACTTGAAAGTCTCATCAGACTTGAGGTTACTTGAAATAGATGAAATCATACTGGGTGACTAAACCAATTGCTGTGGCAATAGCTCAGCCATAGAAATTAGCATTTTGTTACTCTTCCACCTGCATTCCTCGTACACACTCCATGCCTAAAAGTAATTAGACAATGTATGAGATACAGCCAGCAATAAGTTAGGGAGATGGTTATTGCGTGTTTAAAATGTACGCGAAGGCACTTCTCATGATCTTTTCAAGTCACCCGTTTAGATCACTACAGTTTTATTGAAATGTGTAAGACTGCATCACACAATTTCAAAGGTTTGCAAAGCAAGTTTTTGGCTGACAGACATTCTTTGTAGGTTAACTAACTTATTTTGGAAAGAAAAATAAAGTTCCAACTCCAGTCTAGTCTGAGGTAGTCTCTCAAGGGTGCTCCGATGACTATCAATAGATACTTGACCTAGCAGTGAAGCATGGAGGTTTGCACTTAGATCTGTCTATACCTGCCTGGTCTGCACTTCCTTCTGAGCTGTATTCCCAGGGCAAAGAGCTATTCTAGCTTTCCAGTAAGTGTGACCTATTTATATATAAGTGAGTAATTATTCTTAAAAGAGAGAAAATAGGACAGATTGTTTTATCTTCATTGCTGACATTTTTTTTTTTTTCTCTGCTTAGCTTTTGTCTTTGTAATTTAGGGTGTGAATGACTACAAAGTTATTTAAACCCCTCATATGGATTTTAATGACCAAATTGTACACATACTCTATTTTAATTTCACTGGTTAAATTACAGTTATGTTCAACCCTGAAGCTTTCTTTAGAGGTAGCTATGCTGTAAAAGAAAAAAATCTGACTCGGGAGTCAAAGGAACTTTAATTTGTATCACAGCTCAGAGACATATTCTCTTTGGGCCCCGGGGACATAATTGGTGTTCAGCAGAGCCTCCGAAGATATGAGACCTGATGCCATCAGCTTATCCTCCATTGCCTTTCATAGTTTCAATAGGAATAAGCTTAAGAGAGGTAGTTGGTTATGATAGTTCCGATAGTGGGTCTAAGAATTAGGTCTTGCCTGAGTCTTGTTTCTAAGTCTTATTTCTGCCAGTCTTGTTATGATAGTTTGGACAGTAGTTCAAAGAGCCAAGCTTTGCCTGAGTCTTGTTTTCTGAGTCTTCTTTCTCAAGGTGATAAGACCTTGAGAAAATTACTTTAACCTTGCTAAGCTTCAGTTTCCTTCTTTCTAAAATCATAATAGTAATATCACCTAAAATATATGGTCTTGGTGGAATTAAATGAGACAATGCAGGTAAAGAAATTGACACAGTTGTGTAGTACAGAGTAAGCATGCAATATAATTTGATAGTAATAATATTATAAAAATGATAAAGTAATTAACTGGTGTGTCTCCTGGACTTTTTTCCTCTTCTCTTCCACCCTCCCTTTTTTTCCTCCTATTTTCCATCAAGAGAAAAGTCAAGGCAAGAGACTATAAAGTCAATATGAGAGGGTGCAACACTTAAGAAGAACAGCTCATTCAATCTCTACAATTTAGAGTTGGGAGTAAGAGACGCCCCTTGAGCCTGATCTTGGAAGACATTCTGGGAACTTTTCCTTTTAAGAACCCCCTGAGCAGCAACTGCATAGAAGAAATCTACTTTCATGAAGTCATTTCTGGTTAATGTTACTTCCTGACTAACCTAGTATTGACCCAACCCCATATATTGATGTATTCTTTTTTAGTGAGGTTGTATTTATCCATTCTCCACAATCTATACATTTCCTTACTTTGCAGCCCATTTTTGTTATGTATTTACCACTTATCGAAACATGATGTAGATTAATACATTCAAATACGTATTGACATTTCTTATATTTTGTAACTTTAAAAGCATTTAAACTGTTTTGCTTTATTAAATGTAGAGCTCTGAGCAAAAACCAGAGAATAAGCTGTGAACTCTGGATAGATTGTCTGGTTTCAAATCCAACTCCACGTCCACATGCTGGCTGCTTAGGCCAGTTACTTAACTGTTCTCTGCCTCAGTTTTCTAATTGGTACAAACTCCGTGGATTTTCAACTGGTGCTTGGTTGCAAGAATTTAAAGGGAATGATTTAAAGAGAATGTCTCATACATAGTAAATGAGTGTTAAGTAATACTATTACTAGTATAAGAGATTTTCAAGCTTATGCATTCTTGTGAAAATCAGAAAAACACTTTTGAAACACTAGAGTTTTTTCACAACTCAAAGGTGAAAGAATTTGCATATGTATGGTTTTGCAAAGAAGACAGTAAAGTTGACTCCGACAGGATAGCAAGTATAAATGGAAAATAACTCTATATTATTACCTAAAACAACCAGTCTAAAAGTAGGACCAAAGTAACACTCTAAACTGATGAAAATATCATCGAGAGTAGTTTCTCAAGTTCTGTGTATCACTTTACCATAAGTCAACATATTTTAAAACTGGAAATTCAGGAAGTAATTTGATCAACATCTTTTTAACAATTCACAATTTTTTTCTCTAGTATTTATATTCTATTTAATAAATACTATCTTTTATAATTACATTTAAAATCACAGGTCTCAAATAGTTTTATTATCAACTAGTCTGTCCTCTGATCTTGATGCTGAAACTATGTACCAAAAACAATTTTTCAAACTCTTAATTTGGCAAAATTCTTTGTTAACATTGTCATTTTAGATAAGATTACTACTCTAGGATTTTCATATAAGTCATATAAGATCATGTAAGTCAGTAAATCATGGCAGAATAGTAGTAATATCATATTTATATTATTTTAGTTATTTTGTGGAAATAGATCAAAGTTTTCATCTTGAAAATTATTGAATGGTATTTAGCAAACTATCTTAAACTGTAGAAAATAAATAAAAAGAAAAAATTTAAATTCCATTAATTACTAACTTTCAAGAGTAATCATTGGTTTCATTTTAGTGTATTTTCTTCTTTTCGATCTGCTGTTGCTGTTGATACAACATGTTATATGGTGGTTAAGAATACTAGCTATGAGCAGAGATGCTGAGTCTGGGGCCTCTCCACTTGTTAACTGTGACTTTGCTTAGTTAACATCTTCAAACTTGGATTCATCATTTGTAAAATGGGAACAATAGTAGTGCTTTTATTGAACCATTATTGTGAGAATTAAATAAAGTAGTACATATGAAGTACCTATAAAGATATATAACGGCTTATGCTGAACATATAGCTCTGTATTATCTATTTTTACACTTAGCGTCATATCACATGCAATTTCTCACCTGATTATTTTTCAAAACATAGTTTTTAGTGGTTATATAAAACATCACTGTGATTTTACTATATTTCGTTAGTTTGAACATTCAGTAGGTGTCCACTTTTTAAAGAAAATAAATCATGTATGTAGCTTTTGTTCTTATCTCTGATTTGCTTAGGGCAAATTCCAGAAAGAAATTACTGGGTTAAAAAGAGCATGGATATTTTTAAGGGCTCTTTTGTGGTGCAAATTGCAAAATTGTCCTTTATGTTCTCTCGAGTGGTGTGTGAAAGTGTTCATGCCTCTATACCTTTGTTCACAGTGATATTTTTAAAAAAATTCATTTTATTTTGAAATCAAATGTGTCTTTCATGTCTTGGTAAGTGTTTTTATGACCACCTGTGCGGTATCTAAAATATGTCCCCTGAATGTTACCTCAGGCCAAAGACAAATATCAGTCTAATCCTCGGGCTCATGATGTATGCCCGTATCAACTCCATGAGCCTATTTTCACTCTGCAGCCTTCAGAGGATCCGAAAGTAGTCAGCTGGTATTTACAAAGTGAAGGTTAGGAATCTGAGCTATATTCCCCAAAGATTTATGAACTATAAAATAGCATTATTATTATGTTCTGTCACTGCATTGTGCTCTTTAGCTGTCTTCCATTTTATGTGGTAAAGCTCCTTAGGATCCATTTGCATGAAAGCGACTGTGTGTACTGATTTTGTATTGTATTGTGGCAAACGCTATAATCTACAGGGTTCCTATTCATTTTGGAATTCATTTCACAGCTCACTAATTGTGTGAATGAGAAGAGGAAATATATGCTTTTATTCCGAAGCATGCCAAGCAGATGGCCCAAAGTTCATTGCTAGCAGTACAGTCAGTGCGGCCCTGGTGCATAGGTAGTGAGCCTGGCATCCGTCAGACACAATGCGAGGGTCCATTTAACACAGCAGTTGACAGTCACTAAGCCTCTGGTTTGTTATACTTATAAACATTTTATTTTTTATCATCAACTTCTAAAGCGGTCAGTCATTTGAGCAGGTGCAAACACAGTGGAATTCATATTCGTTTTACTTGAGAAGACAAAATGAACTTTTATTCATATGGAAATTTGGGGAAAAGAAAACAGTACAGGGGATTAAGCTTAGTTTCTTAAAAAGGGATTAATACGTGTATTGAGATTCAAAACTGTAGCATCATTTCTGAGATTGAACCTTTTGAAAAATTAAGTTGAAGAAAAGATCGGGAATTTTATCTAAGCTTTTTGGGTGAATCTCCTTTCAAATCTCTTTTGTTCTTCCCATGCAAGGAACTTGTTTATTTACTTTTATATACAATATGTCATTTATGTAACCATTCAAAATGTTTCCAGTTGCATTCATCCTGAGCGTGTGCGTACGCGTGTGTGTGTATGTGTGTGTAGTGAGACAAACAGAGCCAGAGGGGATGACAAAAGTGAAATAATGAATGTCTTCACATATTTCCTACTTTAACGGAGATAGTAGGACAATATAAAACTGGGTTATTACTTCAGGAAAGGGAGGATAGGTCAACTGTCCTAATGGAGCTGATCTAGTCATTTGATCACAGTATCTTATTTAAGAGAACCAGAACATCAGAAATACTGTTTTTTTCTGTTACATGAAGGTAAAATGAGTATTTATTTCTCTTACTCCTTCCTACAGTCCCCTTCCAAACCTCCTACCGTGGGTTTCGCTGGTTGTATTGACTCCGTATTTCCTTTTTCTCGGCCTTCAGACTGACGCTGCTCTAATGTACGATGCTGTGCACGTGGTGTCTGTGGGCGTCCAACAGTTTCCGCAGATGACAGTCAGTTCCTTACAGTGTAACAGACACAAACCCTGGCGCTTTGGGACCCGTTTTATGAGCCTAATTAAAGAGGTATGTCAAGAGAATCACGTCTGCCTAGTCTCTTTTGTCTTCAAGGTGAACGCATTGAGATTATTTCAGTTTTCCTAACAGGTGACCTTTTACCTTTATCTTTTGAATTAAACTTTGTCTTCCTCCATACAGGCAAAATTAACACTTTTGCTAAGTGATGTGGAACAAAAGGGGGAAAATTACATGACAAGTAAATGGGTATCTTTCAAAGTATCTATGATTGTGCAAACAGATGAAAATCTGTGACCTATGATTTACGTCATTGTTAGTTTTCACTTTCCTGAATCTTTATGTGTATTACTTTTCATTTATGTGGAGATATAGTTTAAAGGATGTTTATATTTTAAGCAACAGTTTTTAACACGAATGCCATTTGTACTCCACTAAATTTCATGTCTTAAAGAATTGTTATTTAGATCTATGGTTCCTAAATATAACATCTAGTTATTTTAATTATATTAGCAGTTAATATAAAACAGAATACCTGGATTCAGAAAAGTGCAAAATTGACTTCATATTGCGTAATGCAATCATTCTTATGGCCATATATCATTTCTGATTACAACTGTCATGGTTATAGACCAAGAATGCCTACAGTGAGGGAAAAAAAGGCAAAGTTCTAAAGATCACACACACACACACACACACACACACGCACTCACACACACACGTTCTTCCTAGTTATCCTATCATGAAGGAAATCCTTCTGTCAGCTTAGGATACATTTCATTTGATTATAACAGGAGTTTCTATATGAAAGTGCAACTATGAAAATGTAATCTTTGCTAGGAAAATCGCAGGGATTATCACCATAAAAGATTTTTCTTAATGGCTTTAAAGAAATAATCAATTCAGCATATAATAAATTATTCATCTCGAAAATAAAAGTGAAAATAGGGTCATAATTAAGAATCTCCAGGTCCTTGGCAAAGAATATCCATGAATTTTCCATGTGCGATTTTTAATGTTCTCTCAGGTGGGTGAAATGACACTCCCTGATGAATATGTAGTTCGTTTATTTGTTTCACGTTCTATGTTTATGTCTGTTTTAAAACTGAGCATCAGAGAGCTGCTTACATAGTGTGCAGCTTTGGCTGGTTGAAGAATTGCTTTCTGAATGCAGGACCTGAATACTGAGGTGTGTGTCACACAGTCTTACAACAAACAGTTGTAGGAAGCTCACTATTGTATTAAAAGTAAGGTGTTGGCGAGGACCTCGCCCACTAAATCACATGTTGTGCCTCTTTCTGAGGACCCACAGGAGACATTCCTCTCAGGTTTCAATGCCAGGAAAAGCTGAGCTTCTCCTGGGCAGCTGATATGTCTTAAATTATGGACCCTGTATGTTGTGTTTATATCACATTCTCTTCATTGCTTTGGTTGCTAGGAAGTTCAGAATAAAATTTGTGATTGTATTCTATTGTGCATTCTTACCCGACAAACATTTCTTTATGCTGCCTCTACCCCAGATTTTTTTTTTTACTATTCTCTACTAATACTTCTGTACTTCTTGATCAAATTGTCTATTTTTGTACTAAAATGCATTTTTGTTATTCCCCTAAAATTATTTTCTTTGGAAAAGGATAGATTAAAAATATATTTTTCTTCCTTATTGGAGACCAGTTAACGCATGTTTAAACTCAGTGATGACATGTTGCAATATGTATATAGATATGTTGCAATGTGTATATAGATATGTATTATAATTGTTTCTGTTTTATTTGTAATTAATTAGCCTAAAACTATTTTAGAATTTCTATACATAAGTATAGAAATACATGGAGCCTAACAAATGTAGTAATAATGATATCCATTTGTAGTCCTTGTTGAAATGTTACCTATAATCTATTTGATTTTATTTCTTTGGATCTTGGTGTATATTCTTTCAAACATTATAGCTGTGAGTATATGTTACATTACTTAAAATTTTCATATGTAGCTATTTTTCCAAGCTATTTCCAAATGGCAAAAAATGGAAAACATTATTTTTATCTAGGTAGCCAGCAGAATGAGAAAACTTTTTGTATTAAAAAAAAAAAAAACAACCTCAAAAATTTGCTCACCTGTGATGGGTTCAACCCATTATGTAATTAGATTATTATATTTTCACTTCCTTCTACACATAAAGCTCCTTTTATAGGAAGTATAGGTTGACATGAAGTAATTTTGATATATTTCTCCCAGTCTCACTTACAGGAAAATGAAGTAATAAGTTAATTATTCTAAGAGGAAAGTGTATAATTGAAGTTGTATAACATAGGTTTTCCTAAATTCAGTTTCTTTCTCTGTAATAAAATAAGTTTATGTTCATATTAGTATGAATTTAGGAGTGGTATTTTATAACAGTAATTCTATTTGCAATCTCCAATGAGATATTCACTATCTCATGTATTATAATAAGTGACTAAATTATTCTCAGTTTGCAAAAAGAGATGTGCCATTTAAAACAATCTTCAAGTTTCTCATAAAAAATTATGTGTAGAAAATGCATTTAAAATGAAAAATTTATAATAACTTTTATACTGAGACTAAGACAATGTCTGTAGACAAAAATCCTCCAAAGTTCAGAAGAGGAAAAAATGTTTTAAAAATCAGTAGTCATGTCAATTTATGAGAAGTAATGAAAATAATGTTTCCTATTTTTTGTGTGAAAAATGTTTTATCTTCCTCTACTTGTTTGTTAATCCTATTTATTTATTTATTTATTTTTATTTTCCTATAGGCACATTGGGAAGGTCTCACAGGCAGAATAACTTTCAACAAAACCAATGGCTTACGAACAGATTTTGATTTGGATGTGATCAGCCTCAAGGAAGAAGGTTTGGAAAAGGTACTTGAGTCATTCAACTTATTTACTTTAATTATTAATTGAAACAGATCCTAATGAAGAAATAGGGAAATATTCCCTCTTATAGTCACATTTTATTAACATTTAACTTTATTGAATAAGTCTTAAAATACATATTCGATTCATTATATTGAATACAATAATTGAGGATTAGTGTTCAAGGATAAAAAGTGTCTTAGGACAATTAAATATTTTATTTTCTCACCAAATTTTTCTTATACTTTGAAATGCATATAATCTTTATTAGCCTTAAGATTTAATATAGTAATTAAAAATATGTACACTTGTGTTTGCATAGACTTTCCTATTTGGAGCAGGTCAGAAAGAAAAATTAAATACAGAAGCATATTTCCATTGCTGGGTCATATTCAAATGAAATTTCTGACTTAATATACACAAAGTAAATTAGGTATGAACAGAAATACATTACACTGGTCTATCTTATTTGATTATATTTCTAGGACAAAGTCAGACAATGATTACAGAATTTGGGTATATGCTTACTTTAAAAATATTTTAGTATAAGTTGTTTACATTGGTAATATATGCATTAATATATTTTTTTCTGATAGACTCATTTAAAGTTTATTAAAAAGATATTTTGATAAGAACTTAAGAAAAAATTGGGGTGCCTGGGTGGCTCAGTTGGTTAAGTAACTGCCTTCGGCTTGGGTCATGATCCCCAGGTCCTGGGATTGAGCCCCACATCAGGCTCTCCACTCAGCAGCGAGTCTGCTTCTCCCTCTCCCTCTGTGATCTCTTTTGCTTTCACTCTTTCTCGAATAAATAAGAAAAATCTGTAGAAAAGGGCATCTGGGTGGCTTAGTCAGTTAGGCATCTGCCTTCGGCTCAGGTCATGGTCCTGGAGTCCAAGTATTGAGTCCCACATTGGGCTCCCTGCTCAGTGGGGAGTCTGCTTCTCCCTCTGCCCGTCACCCTGCTCATGCTTTCTCTTGCACTGTTTCTCTCAAATAAATAATAAAATAAAAATCTAAAAAAAAATCTTTAAAAAGAAGAACTTAAGAAAAAATTATATTTTACTGAGATAATATTGTTTTCAAGATAGTAATATGTCTCATATTTCATCTAGCAATTAAATATGAAGCATTATTTATAAATGGAAACTGAAGAAGGGAATTGAGTCAGAAGAAGGGGTCTTTTAACCTAAGAGACAATGGCATATTTGAATGTTGATTCAAATGGTTCTGGAGAGAGAAAACATACATTTTTGATAATGTTACCAAGATAGGGAGAAATACATCATGACCAACTGATGACTAGAGTTAACAGGACCTCTGCCCACTGAGAGTTTTAGATTGTACCTTTTGAAAGACCATGCAAAAACCATGCAAAGTCAGGAATCTTTCATAACAAACTGCAAACCAAATATTCATGAGGCAGTCACTTCCTAACTGCCTTGCTCCCATAATGAGAATATTATTCTATACCCAAGAGTGGAATTGAATGGTGTGGTTTAGTCAGCTCTTATAGTTTTTATACCAGTATTTACTGGAGATGTTGTTATCTTATTTTTTTGGAAGTTTACAAGTGACTAGGATGAGCTTTGGCCATTGTTTGTATTTCAACACATCAATAAAGAAGTGGCAATGCCTTTCTTGTTACTGTAGCCCCTGTAAAGGAAACATTAGAGAGCTTTCTTTAGGCAATAGTGTGGATTATAGAAAGACCCTGAATATAAAGGTTACCAAGTACATGGGACAGTCAGCCAGACTGATAAGCAAGGTACAACAATGAGAGTTATACATGTTGCCTTGAGATTTCAAAAATATTTTGTATACTCTTCTGAAATTTGAAATTTTGTTTTGATAAATTAATTACACACAATTTTTATCTTCAAGGGGCTTTTTATATAGAGTGATCAGATAACACACTTGAGAATAAATACAATGGAAAACTTTCAAGCTTTAAAAGAGCGATATAAGAGTATTTCTGAAAAAGAATATAATTAAGTAAAGAGTCATGGTATGTGAGGTACTTAGAGCTAGCCTTTGAATAATGGAGAATTATTGATTGGTAGAGATTGAGTCATTGCAGAAAGAGGTAACAATATGAGGAAAGACATAGCATAGTGTTTGATTTGATCATTTTATACACACACATACACACACACACACAGATATGCACTCAGAAGTGAGAGACAGAGTTGAAATGCTAAATTTAAGTCATAAAGGGAGCACCATGTTGAGAAGTTTGCAATGTATTAGTATACAATATGAATTCAAAGATAGAATAGCCTGGAGGCCTATGGGATGTGTGGAAAGATATTATAGTTTGGAATAATTTTAATATGGAGCCATGAATCTCAAGCTGTTCCGAGTACATGTGAGAGAGGAATAAACAGTGACAGAGGCGGTAACTGAATCTTCAGCAGTGTTGTTCGTTCAAGGAATAGCAGAGCATTGGGATTAAGCTTTTAAGGAGTAATGGAGGAACCAGGTGATAAAAGTAGGAGAAGCCAGTGATAAAGGCATAAATCAAAGATTGGTAAAGAAATTAGTGGAGACAATTATCATTAGAAAGAAATTGGAGGGGCGCCTGGGTGGCTTAGTTGGTTAAGTGGCTGCCTTTGGCTCAGGTATGATCCCAGGGTCCTGGGATCGAGCCCAACATCAGTCTCCCCGCTCAGTGGGGAGCCTACTTCTCCCTCTCTCTCTGCTGCTCCTCCTGCTTGTGTTCTCTCTCTCTCTGTCAAATAAATAAATAAAATCTTTAAAAACAACCAAAAAACCCAAACAAACAAAAAAGAAATTGGAACAAATCTGAAGAGGCACATAAAGTACTGAGGTTCGATGAAGGTAAGTTAGAGAGAAGTGGAATTAAAAGGTAAAATCAAATGCTTTTAGTATCTTCAAAAATTAGTACATAAGGGGGCGCCTGGGTGGCTCAGTCAGTTAAGCATCTGACTCTTGATTTCTGCTCAGGTCATGATCTCAGCATTGTGAGATCCAGCCTCACATGGGGCTCTGCATTGGGCAGGGAGTCTACTTCAGATTCTCTCTCTCCCTCTTCCTCTGCCCCTCCCCACCCCACATCACATGCTCTCTCTCTCTCTCAAAAAAAAAAAAAAAAATTAATACATAAGTCATTGGCTAAAAGAAGGCAGTTGGATTTAGTTTAGTCAGATCTTAAGAAAAATGGGAATTTTTTGGCAATGCCATTGTGACAGACTTGACTTTGAGTAGTAGGAATAAAGTGCTGCTAAGTAGAAAAATGTACTCATTTGTTTAATCTAGTGGAATGGTTAAGAGGTCCAGGTATGTATTCAGGCAGAATTGGGCTCAAATTCTTGCTCTGCCATTTACTATTTATGGACAACTTTCTTAACCTCTCTAAAACACATCAGGGGGTGATAGCAGTATCTAATTCATGAAGACTGATGAGTCTTGCCAACTTTACTTTTACTTTGTCCTCAAAAATATAGTTACCAATCCGTAGATATTAAGACAGGATTCCTACCTTGATAGAGTTCACAGTTTGGAAGGTTCAACAGATAGCGATCCAAGAGGCTTAAATTACAATTCCAATTCTGTCGCAAGTGTGTGAACTTCACCCTTCCACCCAAGTTCTCTGTGCCAAATTCCTCACCTCAAAAAATGAAGAGTGCAAAGGACTTCCCTCTGAGACAGGCAAAAGTGAGAATATCATGGCCTCTAAGAGAACCTGGAAATACAATCTTTATAGGTGTCAAGACTAAGAATTTAATTATCCTCCATTCTATTTTATCATGACTGGGTGAGGAAAATGAACAAAAAATGTGTAAAATGCTAGTTTTATCCATTACTTCTCCTTGTGCCTACTGCCTTTTCCTAGGTTTATCTTGGTCATCTATGTCCAGCACACTTCATTTATTCATTTGATCCTCTAACAAATATAGAGTGACTTCTCTTTTGTGCCCTTATGAAGGTTATATTCTCGTGAAGGAAACCTGCTGATAATAAATGGACACACACAAGTACAATATATGATTATGCAGTAATGAGTGCTAAAAAGAAAGATGACTCATCTATGGAACATAAGAACTAGGATGATCGGTAGGGGAAGAAAGGGATAAAGAAAGGGGGGGAATCAGAAGGGGGAATGAACCATGAGAGACTATGGACTATGAGAAACAAACTGAGGGCCTCAGAGGGGAGGGGGGTGGGGGAATGGGATAGACCAGTGATGGGTAGTAAGGAGGGCACGTATTACATGGTGCACTGGGTGTTACACGCAACTAATGAATCATCGAGCCTTACATCGGAAACCGGGGATGTACTGTATGGTGACTAACAAAATATAATAAAAAATCATTAAAAAAAAATAAAAAGAAAGATGACTTGTTTATATGTTCGGGGAACTGAGTTTGGGGTTGTAATGAGACTATGAGCACATCTTTTCCACTTAGCACCCAGAGATCAAATTGAGTCTTTCCCTTCCACCTTGACAGGAACCTTGGTTGGAACCCAGCCCACTTAGCCGTTGTCCAAGAAGGGTCACTAATACTGCAGACACAGCCAGTCACATTTGTCCAAACAAGCTCTCCAGGCCGTGGCAGTGCCTTCTTTGGAACAGGGGAGGAGGAATAACGGGGTGGGAGGAAACCGTAGGTGCCATTCCAGACTTTTTCTACCTCAGGCAATAGGACAGTTTGTTTTCTTTAAGATCCTGGTGTTCAGTACTCAAGACTAGGAAAAGGAAAGTAAGAATAAGTGGTTTTCCCAACAGAATTCTTCTGTTCAGTTCAAAGATCATATTGTTTATTCTACTTCCAAAATATGTTTAGAATCCATCTATTTCTCTCCACATCCATTGTTGTAATCATAGCCAGGGTACCTTTCACCAGGACATCTGTATTGGAACCCCACCAAATTTCTCTGTTCTAATTCCCCCTTACAATTTAGTCCCCAGACGACAGCAGCCAGACCAGTGTCTTTTAAAGCAAATCGATCCATGTTATTGCTCTGTTTAAATCCTTTCACTTATTCCCACTGTATTTTGATTAAAATCCATATTTACAAATATGATTATTGCCTACCTTCCCCCTCAGCTCTCACTACCATCTCAGATACTTTCTATGCTTTAATTACACTGGCTTTTGTTCATTTTTTCAAGACACAAAGCTTTCTCTATTACTTTGGCAGTAGAGCTTTCCCAGCCTGGAAAACCCACCCTTAGCCCGTTGCCTGGCTAACTCTTACTCATCTTGGGCGGGGGGGGGTCACAGATTAGATCTTTCTTCTTAGATAGGCGTCCTATAAGCCTGACCAAATTTAACTTTCTCACAGAGCCCTGTGCTTTTCCTTCCTGGCACTTATCACCATGTGTAATTATGTATGCTCCCAGTCCCAGTATTTACATATTCGAGGCCTAGAAAAGTCTCTGGCACAAAGTAGATCCTCAAGAAATATTCATTGACTATCAAATGAAGGAAGGGTCACTGTAAGAATCATAAGAAATACTTCCTGTAGAATGCTTATTCAAGTGTCTGGTGCAAATTTATTTTCCTATGGAACAGCATTTTTTTTTTTTAAACTTTTCCCAGTTTGCCCCCTACCTACACAGTAGGAACAGAGAAATCCAGTAGTCAGTCAGTGGGCTGGGGTTGTGAGTCCAGGCTTCAAGGGCTCCAGGATTTTAGTGTGCCCGAGAAGGCAACACTGAAGTCTGAGGCTGCGAGGCTGCACAATGCACCCTCCAAGTGCAGTGTAATCCTGACACCCCATTCTGCATCAAAGAGGAAGCATAATTCTTCTATTTGTGAAAGTTCCCTTTTCTCACCATATACGTTTATGGTATGAAAAAATAAACGAAGATCGCTTAAACGAGAACACGCACGTTGTTATTCAGAGCTTGCTGTAGCACTTGTGTTTGGCAGAGATGCGAAGGCGGGCGGGTCAGTGGGAAAGCTTTACAGTGGAAAAAAGGAAAGGCCTCAGATGTGCTCTGAGTGGAGATTGTTGGCAGGAGGAAACGTGGACCGCTGGCAAAAAATAGGGAAGCTGGGTGTTATTGAACAGATCTTGACCATTTTGGGCAGATGGCCGCAGAGGTTGTGGTTTGGCTCCCAGATGGTTTGCTCCAGAGGCTCTGGGTCGAGTTCTATTTCATACGTGGTCAGACTGTTGTCTATTTGTATACTCAATCTGTCAATAGAATTATGGAAGTCACTTGGAAGGAGAGGAAGAAATAGCACAAATAGTAAGGTCAGGAAAATTGACATGAGGAAAGTAAGAATGTCATCAAAACTGACAATAAAATGAAGTTTTTTAGTTTTATTTTTTTTTCTTTGAATGTGTAACTAGGATATGATTTACCACTGGAAATGGTTTAACCTTACTTACCTAGTCCTCTGAAGCTTAGCTATGTGCTTAGGAAAGACCAGCTTCAGTTGGAACTAAGCTTGATTAAATGGCATAAGATGTTAAGAAATATTGAGAATTCATGAGGATTCTGTGTAGAGCAAAAACAGTTGGAAGCTTTTACATAAGAGAGGTTTGAATGGAGTTGATGACAGTCCGCGATGATGCTGTATTTCCATTGCAAGGTGAGTTATCTAGACGCTGTTTTTGGGAAAATAACCACTTATACTTAAAAAATATTTTTTTGGAGAAACTATAATAAAGTAATAAAATCACTTACATCTGAAACTAATATAACACTGTATATTAATTATACCTGAATTAACAATAAATAAAATGATAGTAAAATCACTTATTCCTACCACATGATTGAGTTTTCTTACCAAATGTGTTTTGCAACCACTATGTAGACATCATGTGCTTTCCAAACACAAACAAACAAAAACAACAACAAAAGTCTTTGTTCAAATGAATTTTTATTGTACTAGGAGTATTAACTTCTAAGTAGAGGTATTAAACTAAAATAATTCTTGTGTACCTCTCCTATCTTTTCTCTAGCATCATAGTTAGCTATTTGTTTTGGTTATTTTGTTGATAGTTTTTTGAATGTGGTGAATAGAATTCTCTGTCTTCTCGCTAGAAAGTGTCTAATCCTTATGAAAATTGGCTTTGTGTGTTAATATTATATCAATTTTGAAAAAAAAAAACATGTAAGGATAAAATCAGTACATTTCTCTGGCCAGAGATGGTACTAAGAAGCCTGCAAGTGTTTAGGACTATGAACAATAACACGACGTTGGCCTTGACATGTTTTTATAATAAAATCAGCTTCTAACTTATATATCCTTGGGGGAAGTTTTGAAAAAGAAAAGTGGCTACAAGAAGCCATTTTATGGCTTCTATATATTTGCCAATTTCTACAAAATTAAGAATTTATATATATAATATAAAGGAAGATAATTAGTATTTACAAGCTTTTATAAAGTGTAACTTTGTCATATTTTACTTTCAAGTGAAGCTTCATTTCAACTTTTGACAACATTGTTTTTCTGAATATTTACTACTTACATTTGGACCCACTAGTAGAAACTGGCATCAGTAATCCATAGGCTTCTTACTGAAACCTCAAATATTTTTACAATGTATGGAGAGGGTGAGAATTAGTAGTGAAACCCTGCCTGCCTGAGTTTACAAGCATAGATGTCCCAGGATCAGAACATGTTTCAAATTGCTTTTTGAAAAACTTTTTTGTAGAACATACATATTTTTAGAACAAGTGGTAATTTCTATAGAAGTCTTTACTATTGACCTTTCTCTAGCCTGTAGAATCCTATACTCATTAACTCCCTGGGAAAAAGGTGTCTGAATGGAATTTACAGTCTTCAAAATTTATCTAAGTGTGAAAATCCACACTAGATAGGTGAGAACTATTTCTTTGATAGATTTCTAGATACCTGATGCATAGCAGTTTTTAATCTTTCTCTCTTTGATGCCATTTGATACATGTATTCTGGTCCCCATGACAACAATGACCCCCAAGTTTCCCAGGAACTGAGATTTCTTTTGCTTCTCTGTAGGCAAGCAATGCTAATGGTGATGTTTACCAGTCAGAAATGTGTTGTTTGTTTCTTAAAAAGCAAAAATGCATCCTAGTCCAGATCTGAACCTACTGTTTTCCTTTGGAGATGTTAATCATTTAATTTCTCTAACTCTTACATAGAATTCATTGTATGTCCTGTCTCACAAGTGTGCTGAAATTTTTAGGTTGTGTGTCAGTAGGTTTACAGTTGTGATTTTGCTTGATAACTTTTAACCTTCACAATGATGAAATATTTAAGAAAACTCTTTACAGATTATATTTATGTTTGGAAATTAAATTTGAGAGCATACAGTTTCCTATTTTGGCTCATCAGAGAATTCCAAATATTGACTTTTTTTCTTTCAACTACTGAATTTGAATTAAACATGTATACTAAACATAATTTTTAAAGCATTGCTTTGATTTTAAAGTAATACCTAAACTACATTTTTAATCTTGGAAAAATGGCCCTTAATTAACTGAATGTTACCACATTGTTACATTTGAAAACAGTTAATTCAATGATTCAAATTTTATTTAAAAAATCAAAACTACCACCTGTCTCTAACTCTTTCTTAATATTTAGTGTTGACTTTACCCTAGACAAAAATAAAAATAAAATGTATGTTTGGATTAGTCATCCTTTTCTGTTAGATGACCATATATATGTTGATTTATTGTCCTCATATTAACGCCGTAGTTCTCAAATGGTGAAATTCCACTCCCTGCGGAAATTGGTGGGTAGCTAGTTTCAGGAAAGTAATTAACTGAGGAATTCTCTGCATGGTCCTCACCGGCCAAATTACTTACATACAAAGGTAGCTCAGTTCCCGGATAATTGTTCTTTAGTATGAATTCTTCCTATCAGACAACAGGTAGGCATTGCTGTGAAATGGTTCATGTTTATTTTGGGGGCATCAGGTGTAAATTCCTTCTAAAGTTATCTGTTAATATGTGATCCAATGGAAAAAAACAACTATCAATTATTATTAGACAGTACTTTTATTGGACAGTAATACAAATAACTATCTCTACTTTTCATTTAAAAAATTCAACATTGGAAGTGGGGGGAGGTCAGTGAAGAGAAAAAAAAGTTTCTAATTTGCCTGCAACACTTAGCAAAACAACCACTGTGTTGAAAAAGTTCCATTTTTACTGTTATATATCACACCATATAGGTTTGAAACCTGACTTTATAAATTATCTAGAAAGAATGGGTGTACTAGTTAATAGAAAAATTTACGTTCTGCCAGTTTACATTCCATCAATTGGAGAGAATACTCAGCTCCAAAATATGAGTTAGCATTTAATACCAATACCTTCCTCGTGCTTTCCATTTCTCAATACTTTCCAATAGTACTATCAGGGATGTCCCCTCTTCTAAAAGGAATGGTAAAAATCCTTCAAAGCAAACTGAACTTAATGTGTCATATGATTGGAGGCAACTATTTATTAGTAATATTTTTTTGAACACTTATGATGGGGACTCCACACTGTGCTTAGACTGTTTTAAACATAATATACAGAGAGGTTTCTTGTGGTCACCATGCAGACCTTCTTTAGAAAAGTATCACTTAGGCTCTTTGCTCAAGAAAGATATATTCCACAATTACTTTATCTAGTCATACGTTGATGGACACTTAGACTGTTTTCATCTCTTGAGTATTATAAATAATGCTGCAGTGAACATGAGGGCATATATATCTTCTCAAGTTAGTGATTATTGTTTTGTTTTTGTTTTTGGGTAAAAACCAGAAGTGGAATTGCTGGATCCTGGGTAGTTCTATTTTTAATTTTTTGAGGAATCTCCATACGGTTTTCCATAGTTGTTGTACCAATTTACATTCCCACCAACAGTGTACAAGGCTTTCCTTTTCTCCCTATCCTTGCCAATACTTGTAATTTCTCATCTTTTTGATAATAGTTTATCTAACAGCTGTGAGATATCTCACTGTGGTTGTGACTTGCATATTGCTGGTGATGAATGATGTTGAGAATACTCTCATATACCTGTTGGCATTTCTATATCTTCTTTGAGAAAATGACTATTCAGATTTTCTGCCCATTTTTATTTGGATTGTTTGGGGGGCTTCTTCTGCTGTTGAGTTGTATGAGTTCTTCATATATTTTGGATATTAACGCCTTATCAGATGTATGATTTCAAAATATTTTCTCTCAGTTAGTAGGTTGCCTTTTAGTTTTATTGATGGTTTTCTTGGCTGTGCAGAAGTTTTTTAGTATGATGTAGTCCCATTTATTAATTTTACTTGTGTTGCTTTTGCTTTTGGCATCAGATTAAAAAAATCATCACCAAGACCTATGTCAAGGATCTTACTGACTTTATTTTCTTCTTGGAGTTTTAGGTTTTCAGATGTCACATTCATGTTTTTAATCCATTTTTAGTTAATTTGTGTGTATGGAGTAAGATAGTGATTCAGTTTCATTCTTTTGCATGTGGCTGTCTGGTTCTTATTGAAGAGACTGTACTTTCCCCATTGCATAGTCTTGGCTCCTTTGTCATAAATTAAATGGCAATATATATGTGGACTTATTTCTGGACTCCCTATTCTGTTCCATTGATCCATTTGTCTGTTTTTATGCCGATACCATACTGTTTTAATTACTATAGCTTTGTAGTATAGTTTGAATTCAGGGAGTGTGATGCCTCCAGCTTTGTTCTTTTTTCTCAAGATTGTTTCGACTATTTGAGCTTGTGTGTGTGTGTGTGTGTGTGTGTGTGTGTGTGTGTGTGTGTGTGTGTTAGGGTTGTTTTAGGGTTACTTTTTCTATTCTTTGCAAAATGTCATTGGAATTATGATAAGGATTGCATTAAATCTGTAAATAACTTTGAGTAGTAGGGACATTTTAACAATATTGATTCTTCTAATCCATGATCATGGAATATCCTTTCATTTATTTGTGTTTTCTTCAATTTCATTAATGCCTTGTAGGGTTTTTTGTGTGGGGGGGGAGGGGTTGAGTATACTTGATGCACAATGTTACATTAGTTTCAGGTGTACAACATAGTGATTCAAATTCTGTATGCATTACGCTATGCTCACCACAAGTGTAGCTACCATCTGTCATCATATAACACTATTACAATCATTGATTATATTCTCTATGCTGTGCCTTTTATACCTATGACTTATTCATTCTATAACTGGAAACCTGTATCTTCCAGTCCCCTTCACCCATTTTGCTACCCCCTACCCCACCTCCCTCTGGCAACCATCAGTTTGCTCTCTATATTTATAGGTCTGATACTGCTTTTTGTTTCTTTATTCTTTTATTTTGTTTTTAAGATTCCACATGTGAGTGAAATCATATGGTATTTGTCTTTTTCAGTCTAACTTATTTCACTTACCATAATACCCTCTAGGTCCATCCACGTTGTTGCAAATGGCAAGATATCTTTTCTCATGGCTATGTAATATTGTGTCTATCTATCTATCTATCTATCTATCTATCTACCTACCTACCTACCTATCACACTTCCTTATCCAGTCATCTTATTTTTGGACACTTAGGTTTTTTCATATTTTGGCTGTTGTAAATAATGCTGTAATAAACATTTGAATTAGTGTTTTCATTTTCTTTGGGTAAATACCAAGTAGTGGAATTATTGCATCATATGGTATTTCTATTTTTAATTTTTTGAGGAACCTCCATATTGTTTTCCACCATGGCTGTACCAACTTACATTCCTACCAACAGTGCACAAGAGTTCCCTTTCCTCCACATCCTTGCCAACACCTGTTACTTCTTTTTATTTTTTTATTTTAGCCATTCTGACAGGCGTAAGGTGATATCTCATTGAGGCCATGATTTTCATTTCCCTGATGATGAGTGCTGTTGAGCATGTCATCATGTGTCTGTTGGCCATCTCTATGTCTTCTCTGGAGAAATATCTGTTCATGTCTTCTGCCCATTTTTAAATTGGATTGTTTGGGGTTTTTTTGGTGTTGAGTTGTATACGTTTCTTTATTCATTTTAGATATTAATCCCTTATTAAATATATCACTTGCATATATCTTCTCCAATTCAGTAGGTTTATTTTTTATTTTGCTGATGGTTTTCTTCACTATGCAAAAACTTTTTATTATGATGTAGTCCCATTATTTTTTTCTTTTGTGTCCTTTACCTTAGGAGAGGTATCTAGAAAAATATTGCTACAGCTGATGTCAGAGAAATTGCTCAAGTCTCACATAAAGGTCTTTAATCCATTTTGAGTTTATTTTTGTGTATAGTTTTAGGAAGTGGTCCAGTTTCATTCTTTGACATGTAGCTGCCCAGTTTTCCCAGCACCATTTATTAAAGAGACTGTCTTTTCCTCATTGTGTGTTCTTGCCTCCTTTGTCATAGATTAATTGACCATATAAGCATTGGTTTATTTCTGGGCGCTCTATTCTATTCCATTGATCTATGTGTCTGTTTTTGTGCTATGTCTTATAGTTTTCAATGTACAGATCTTTCACCTCCATAGTTAAAATTCTTCCTAGTTATTTTATTCTTTTCTATGCAATTGTAGATGGGATTTTTAAAAATTTCTCTCTCTGGTAGTTTGTTATTAGTGTATAGAAACATAACACATTTTTGTATATTGATTTTGTATCCTGAAACTTTACTAAATTTATTAGTTTAACAGTTTTCTGGTGGAGTCTTCTGTATATAATAACCTGTCATTTGCAAATAGTGAGAGTTTTTACTTTTTCTTTTCCAATTCATATTTTTTTTTCTTACCTAATTGCCATGATGAGGACTTCTAATACTGTGTTGAATAGAAGTGGCAAGAATGGGCATCCTTGTTTTGTTCCTCATCTTAGAGGAAAGGCTTTTAGCTTTTCAGCATTTAGTATAATGTTAGCTGTAAGCTTGTCATATATGACCCTTTTTTCTATTGAGATACATTCCATTTATACCACTTTGTTGAGAATTATCACTCTACTTAAAACAACTCTATAAAGTCGAGTGCTTAGATATCTTTATTCCATTTTAGAGCTGAAAAAAAGTACTGTAAAAATTTGGTTAAATCATATAATGAAAAAATTATGGTTCTGAAAATAGGTTAAAAGAAAAAAAGATCATCTTGATTTAGCTTATGGCTCTTGTGATTAAAACAAAACAAGCCAAAAGATCCACTGGTGACAATTCCCTCAATAATTAAAAGTTTTGAATTATACATTTTCTGTAGCCTTAAAATCTAAGGATCACACAAATTTTTTTTATTTAAAATTTTATGTCACTGAAATTTCTGAAACTGTATAATATTCAGTTCAGAAACCTAGACTTATAAAAGGGGATATTTAATATTTATGATTATAGGAAATTATGGATTAATATACTATGAACCAGATAGTACTAGAAAAGCAACTGACAGAAAATGAAACTAGATAAATATATTTAGATGAGTGGACGTTTAGCTAAACTATTTTTTATAAAAGTAATCATAGAGGATGATGGTAAGTGAAATTGGCAATATTTTATATTAGTGATTTGGGTAGAAAGTTGAAAAACTAATTGATCAAGCTTGAGGATGTCATTAGGCAGACGAAAGTGGGCAAATGATGTTTGCCAGTAATTTGGCTGGTAGAATTACACGTCTGGAAAAATCTAGCTATTTAGCTAATGTGAAAAAAAAAAAAAAGAAGAAGAAAGAAAATCTAAGGGGACAAATGAGTAATAGGTATTAATTATAGACCAGGGGCAGAAAAGTGGCAGTCACTGCAAAATCCGATCTGCACATGTGTCTTGTTTAGCCAACACAGTGTTTTTTTAATGATTTTGAATTTGAAACACTTTAAGCAGGTCAGCAGGCATTCTAGGTTTTACAATATCCTCTCTGTCCTTCCCCATCCAGGTTCCTAATGAGGCCTCTATTAGCTCTAGTGATGCCTTAGTAGGAACTTGAAAAAATCACCTGCTCTGGGAGCATGCAGCCCCCAGGTACACAGCTATGAGAAGAGCAGGGTCTGGATTGTGGCTATTACCTGCTATTCTGCCTTGAGAGTTTGTAAAATTTAGAAACTGCATACCTTTGCCTGGAAATTCTTACTACTGGCTTATGGTCTTTTTTCTTCACACGTGGCTGTTACCTCTCTGGCCCTCAATCATTATTGACCCTAAATTATAATTAAACCTCATCTTTATGACTTCATGTAGTCAGAGGCTAAAGTAAAGAAATTTAATTGACCAATAAATAATTTACGTTGGAGAGAATGCTGAAATCAGTATTTTTTTCTTTTTTTCTCACTGTATTATCTGACTTTTTCCTGTATTGACACAAACATCAGGAATATATAGTTTTTAATGGTAAGAGGAAAATTAACTCAATATAAGAAAATATGGCAAGAGATTTATTTTATTTTTTAATTTTTTAAAAAATATTTATTTATTTGAGAGGGAGAGAGTGTGCATGAGCAGGGAGGAGGGGCAGAGGGAGAGGGAGAAGCAGACTCCTCACTGAGCAAGGAGCCTGACTGCAGGTCTTGATCCCAGGACCCTGAGATCATGACCTGAGCCGAAGGCAGATGTTAACCAACTGAGCCACCCAGGCGCCTCAAGAGGTTTTTTTTAGACATCACTAAAAAAACATTATATGGAATCCCTGATATAGTTAATGCATTTTTGAAAAAATATACTTGGGTTTGCACTTACATACAAGTATCAAAATGGCCTACCTATTCTTATGAAGTACAGAAATTACTAATGTTTCTACTTTTGTGCTTCTCCAATTAGAGGGAGGTAGACATCTTAATAGGTTACTTAGAAAACTATGGAAATGAAAAAAGGTTCAAAAAGAGTAAATGCGATGAAATATTAAAAAATAAAAATAAAAATGATCATAATATTTAAGTTGGATAAGATATGCTGATTACACCTTTGTTAGCATATTTAGGTAGACCAGGGTAATATTACCTGCTAAATCAATGTCACTTTAAAATTATTTAATTTATATACAAAGCTTTCTTTTAAAGATAAACGGATAATTGATAGTTTTCCTTTCCTTTGAGTAAACATATTGGGTAATTGGCTAGAGGGATATGGAAAACAAAGTTTATTATCCATGACTTCTAGGCTTGAGAGGTTGGAGAAAAGAACTACTGGCTCGAATCTTTTGCCTCCATTCTTCAGTGCTCACCATCGTTATGTGGCAGGACAGTGGTGCCGATGCACATAAACCACTCAGTGTGTGCATTCAGTGGCATCCTGTGCTCATGTGGGTCTCCCAGAGGTGTGCTGTATCCTCTCATAGGCTGTGTTCAGGGGGGGTATAAAATGTGTGAACACTGAGAGTATATGGCCTAATTATCAGAGAGTATTAGTTAAATTAAAGTACATATTAAATAGCATACAGGTGGAAGTATTGGAATGGGTTGCTCAGATGGAATTGTGCCGTAATCTGTTCTTGGAGTATTTTGAATGCTCAAAGGTGTATTTATAAAAACTCCAAGGGTAATTCTGGGTATGATTTTGCCCTATCGGAGGTCGTGAGAAAAACCAATCAATGCCGCTCTTAAGTTTGCCTTTACCTATTAATTTACTTTGGATCCCCAGGTTTTGCTCTGTCTTTTAGCTTTGTCTATATAACATGACATGTTATCTTTGTAATGAGAGGATGAGATAGATCCATTACAGTAAAAGATATGCACTATTAATGAGTTTCTAGCCAGCTATCAAGGTACCATCAAATGTGGTTTATCTTGGTGAATTAAAGTTTGAATGGAGAATTAAGCTCCCATACTGACTGTAGAAGTGCAGTGGATCATTTTGTTCTTTAATGTCACACTTCACTGGACACACTTCACAGAGCGGTGAATCATGCTTAAAACAAGCAGCCTTTACTTTAACGACAGCAGATAATGCAGCAGAGGTGAATAATAAGTGTTAGCAGTCTTAACTTTCTCTTGCAGTACTTTCTCCCAGATGCCTGATGGACAATTTACAAAGTACATATGCTATTTTATAGATTGGAACTTGGGATCCAGCCAGTGGCCTGAATATGACAGAAAGTCAAAAGGGAAAGCCAGCCAACATCACAGATTCCTTATCCAATCGTTCTTTGATTGTTACCACCATTTTGGTAAGTGTTTGCTTTTCTCTTCTTTTTTTTTTCGGATAAATGTAGATAAACATGGAAGTGGACATTATAATTTGAACAATGCAGAAAAAAATGTATTTTGCAGTCAGTTAGCAATTACTATGTTATGTTAGTCTTTAATGATGTAACTTGCATTAATGTTTGGCTGGTTATGTTGATACAGCTTAATGTATTACTAGAAATCATTACATTTCTGCAAAATTAGGTACCATTGAAGAATTTTTAATGTTAAGATTTGAAAAATGTATTGACATGCAGATGTATAAATAAGTTATGTGAGGGCCTGCATGTGAACTTTACTTTTGCTTTCATCTCCTGCAAATATATTTTAAAGGGTATGTCATTTATTTTTCAGGATTTTTTCTATTATCGTTATATTTCAACCTTGCTTTCAATTGTTTTCGTCATGGAAAATAGCTTTTAGTTTATTTATCTCCCTAATAAAATTAAATGGTAAGTGTTTTTTTAAGCCAGAAAACTTTTCACCAGCAACAGACTTAATACTGATGCACTGGATACTTTTACACCCCTTATAATTATATATTTTAATTAGATCACATAGTAATATTTCCTATTCCTACAATGCCATTTGAAAAGGGAATTTTAATTTTAGAATAATCAAGGAACTCTTATATTTTTAAGTTAGTACTTTCTACCTATAGAATAAGCTTATCAATGCTAGTTTTTTGTCTTCCCAGGTAGTCAATAAGAATGTGAGATTAATGTTCAGAACAAACCACCACACACTTTTAGCTTTTGTGTAATTTCTAAATTTGATTTATGGTGGCAAATCAAGCCAGGAGGAATTCATAATCTTGTCTTTTTATTAACAATGAGGGATGTCCGATCTCTAGGCATGTCAAAATAAAATACCTTGGGTTAAAGACTCTTGATAATGAAGCAAAGCTGGTAATCATAAAATGACAGTGATGGAAGTTCATCAGTTTTTTTTAATCACTCCCTTGCTGAAAACCTCAGTGAATACTTGCTGCCTATCTATCATATCCAAACTTCCTAAGTTCTCTTTATATTTCCCTCTTTTTTTCAAAGGTACTCTCATACCCACCAGTTAACTGCCCTTGTTCTTCAGTTGAAATGCTCTCACAAGATGCTAATACATCTTTTCTCTGCCTGTATCCTGGATCTCATTTCCTCCTGCTAGGACTGTTGCAATAACCATGTAACCATCCCTACAGCTGACAGCCTTCTTCCTCTACAATGCACCCCACTCTTCGTTGTAATGATCTGTCATTTTCCTGTTTCCCTCCTTATAAGTCTATAGTGAATCCTTATTGACCATTAAAAAGTACCCCAAATTTCGACCCTGATGTTCAAGACCTTCTGTAATCTTGTCTCCTCCCACAGTTCCATCCTCATTTCCCAAAATTCCCTGTCAGTTAACTTACTCCCATGATTGTGTTAGCCCAGTTCCTTTTGTCTGTAATATGTTTCTCTCCATTTCTGAGATATTTGTGTACTTTCCAGTGCTTTATATTATTTAGAATTAATATTACACTCTTCTTTGCTTATTTCATGTATGCATTATTTCTCCAAACATCACTGAATATTTCTTTGAGGAATAGGATCTGACTATGTCTCCTATTTTTACATCATATGTGTCTCTACAGTGCTCATAATGAGTGCTATATAAGAGACATCTATAGTCTTCAGCAGTTGGCATGTCTTTCTGTGTTCTCCTTGATGCAGCCAGACTCCCAGACACATCACTTACCTTACGGCTCCAAAACTTTGCTCAGTTCTTTACATTTCCCTTTGAGAATCCTATTCATCCTTTCCAACCCATTTCAAATGACAACCACTCCAGGAAGCTGTCTGATCTCTCCATTAAGTTGTGTGTATGTCACAGGGGGTGTGTGACATGGGGAGATTTTCACTTTATGTATCATAATACTCTATTATGGCACTTACTATGCACCGTTTTTTAATCTTAGAAAATCTGTATGTATCAGTGTGTCTATTGACATGAATCTATATAAGGCCTATGATCAAAGTTTACACTTTCTTGATATTTCAATGTCAGAGAAAAGTGCCCTAGACATAGCAAGCACTCAAATATTTGTCAAATTAAGTTAAATAAACAGTATTTAATTGAATGGAATATTAGAAGAAGTAAGCAACTTTTGAATGATTATACTTAAATATTTTTCATCTGTGAAGCTTAGTGCAAACTTCTTGTCCAAAAAGTTGATTAAGACTATGCATATAATTTCTCAATCTTAATTACTTAGGGTTGTTTTATAAGAAGTATTCAGATATTTTTCTCAATCATGAACAATTTTGCATCTATTGATAAACAAGTGGTATTTAACCTTAGTTTCATATTAAAACCAGGCATAAAGTTTTTAAAAACATACTTGTACCCAAAACACATTTCGTACCTTTTGAAACCGTATTTCTGAGCTTTGGACTTTGGAAATCTTCATTAAAAAAAAAAAAAATCCACAGGTAATTCTGGTCTGTAACAATGATGGAGAACAACTGCTCAGATCATTACTCTGTATAACTAAGATGTAAGATCAACTGTGGAGCCATACACTAAGCTTACATTTTGAAAGATAAGTTATTTCTGTTTTTGAGTATGTCCCTCTGTTGGTCTTTAAGTGATTCTGGTATTTGTTAAAATGAAAGTCACTTTGTTTTTATATCACTTAGTGAAAAAATTCTTGTTCTGGATACTCTGATTACAAAATATCCACAATCGAGAAAAGAACAGATTTGAAGAGATTAGTTGCCTTACTCAGTAAGCATTATGCTTGATGTAATTTACTGACATTTAATTTTTATTTTATAAGGAGGTTATGACCATTTGATTTATGTTTCGTTATTTTGTTCTTTTCTCTCTTGGAAAAATCTCAGAGGAGATTCTGGCTGTGTTGTGAATAATGGTATTTCCACAAGGAGAAGCTGTGGAGTTACCAAAGTGAAGTTCACTTATGCTTCTTGTTCAATATATTTATTGTGTGTCTTAAGAAAAAACAGTGAAGTATTCTAGGATTTGGCATTATCAGTGTGCTAATAATAATCGGTTCCATTTCTCTTGAATTTATTTTTATTTATTCTTTTATTTAACAAACGTGAATTGAGTGATGATGGCGTGCTAAAAGCTTTGTTTGATGAACAAAATAGACACGGTGTCTGCCCTCAGGGAGCTTAGAAAATGGTAAGGATTCATAGGGAGGATTATACACACATTTACACACACACACATGCACACACACACCAAACCTTGTGATTAGGATATAAAGAAAAGATAAATGGCTTAAATCCTTTTACAGGATAATCCTGAGTTATACTGGGAGTCAGGAGTGAAAGGACAAGTCAGGTAGGCCTCCCTGTAGAGAGGAGCAGACAGCAGATATCTGAAGCTTGAGAAGGAATTAGCAAGGTAAAGAAAGAGAAAAAGAGTATTTTTGACAGAGAGAACAGGACACTCAAGGGCCCTAGAGCCTGAAAGTCTTGGCAAATTTGCAAAATGGAAAGAAGACTAGGATGGATGGGGCTGGTGCTTCTATAAAGCTGCTTCTCAGCTTTATAGAATCAGATTACACAGTCCATTACCAAAAAAAAAAAAAAAAAAGACATTTATTGAATGCCTGCTATGTGCTAGACCCCATTCAAAGCACTACTCATGTATTTACTCAGTTAATTGTCATAATAACCTTTTGAGGTAGATACCATTATTAATACTATTACCATTGGTATAGCTAATGTCCAGATTGCCTAGACAGCCTACTCATGGGCACACAGTTAAAAGTAGAGCAGTGAGATTCCAACCCATGTATTTAGCCAGCCTGAACAACCAATACTATGAAATGAAAACTCCATTGGCCAACTATGGAAAGGTATAGCAACTATAGTTTATGACCAAAATAACATCTTGATTGAAAATTGTTCCCCTAAAGCAACACTTCTTATTCCGAAATTCCACATATGCTAGAACACTGTATTGCTATGATGGGTGTATCCCCAAACATCTAGACATTCCCCAGAGGCCAAGATTAGACTATGCTTGGTTGGATATTTTGCCCCTCTCATTTTTTTCCTCTTTTAATGTACCACGGTTTTCTTTCAGTCTCTTTAAACCATAATTTCAGATTTTTCTGACAATCTGGACACCTTATTTTTTCTCTTTAGAATTGAGATTAAGCACCTTGTTTATAAATATCTTTTACTCCCCTTCAACAATACAACCTACACCCAATATATTGTATGGGTGCAGTGTATGGTTATATCATGAAATAATTCATTTTAGAAAGACTTACATATTTTTTAAAACGTTCCTTATTTTTTAAGATTTTGAATGAAGGTTTATGATATCATATAATTTGGAAATTTATGTAACTTTATCTGCAGTTCTGGAACTAAAACTTTAGTCTACTCATGTCCTCTCCTTAATATACTTCATATTATCTCTGTGATCTTTAAATTTCAAGTTCAGTTGCTATTAAAATCCCCTTGCTTTTTATGTTTGTTGTTATTAATGGAACTAAAAATTTAATCTTAGAATCGTTTTTTCATTTATGAGGATTTTATTTATTTCATAGCAATGTTAAAATATAAATCCCTAATTGCCAAAAATAATAAACAAAAATATTCATCTGAACAAGACAGTGTTATTTACTTTATGTATTTATTTATTTTTTTTTATTTTTTATTTTTTTTTTATTTTTATATTGAGTGCTTTTAAAGAACAGTATGTGCTATTATCTTTAGTTTATAATCTGATCCATATTCTGATCCTGTTGTCCTTACTGTCACGGATCCACTAGCTAGGGGCAGTATCAGGTGACTGAGTATTTAAATTCACACAAGGAATGCCTGTTTTCCCTCTGAACTCTTGGTTTGCCAGCAGATTTTTTTAGACCTGTCTAAATATGTTGAGTGCTTCCCACTGTTCTGCTCCTGTATAATAATTGATTTTTGTCCGTCAAAAGATTACTAACACTTCAATGCCACTGTACACGTTCTTTCCCTTCATGGCCAGTAGCACTTCAGTGTACAAATGACTATGAATTTGGGTATTTTTTTAGAAAAATCACTTATTCTTACGGAAGTCCTTTCTTCCTGGTTGCTCAATGAATTTTAAAAAAATGTGCTTGCATCTGTAACCTAGTCTTATTTTTTTATTTTATTTTTAAAATTTTTCTAGCACCTCCTGGAGGGTTATATAGCTCAGTATCCAGTTTACTTGCTTAGGCTTGTAAAGCTTTGTTGTTGCAGCCCGCAGATACAGGAGGCTTATCTGGGAGCAAGCTTCCAGGACAATGGGAAGGTTTCACGGTGCAAAAGATGAAGTGACCGAATCATCCCCTAAATGGTTCGGAAGCTTCTTCTATAATATCAACAAAAGCAGATTTCTAGGGCTTCAAATCTGCCGCTGCAATACATTTTCCCTTCTATTCTTCTCTTTCCATTGTTACAGAAGGACCGTCAAGCACGTAGTTCTTTAAGTTGCTAGCATTGGGACTTGGCAACCCAGACACCGCAGCTTCACAAAGAAAAAGATTTTCATTCTTAGCAACCCTTCCACCATTTCTAAGCAGTTTTAAACATGTATTGTGGAGATAATAAGATCAAAATAATTTAAGAAAGATATAGTAAATATCCACACACAAGTACTACTTAAACGTTAACGCATGAGATGAGAGTGCCTCATTCAAACTCCAACTCTCTGACCCTCCTCCTGCAACTGGCTTGTTCAAAGGCAACCAAATCTTTTCTCACCATATTTTTTTCTTCTATTTCAGGGATCCTGCTGGCATTACATTTCTCTCTCTCATTCTTGCTTTAATAGCTCAATGTATTTTATTTCAAATAACTATTAATATTCTCTTAGACCGCCAGGTCAGCTAGATAAACATGAGGCTGTTGGTGGTGGTACCATACAGAAAGAAATCTGTGTTTTAATGTGAAATTCGGCATAATTTTTTTTCAAAGACTTTATTTTAAAGTAATCTCCACAACCAACTGGGGCTTGAACTCACAACCCCTAGATCAAGAGTTGCATGCTCTACCAACTGAGCCGACCAGGTACGCCAAGGCATAATGTGTAAAACGTAGGGTCTTAGTCTTTAAAGGTTTTATAAGCGACCAGCATCTCCTTTTTTTAACCACATAATATCTCATATACACACACGTGCTTCCTTCATCCTTCTTTATTAAATCTACTTTACAAATGCCACCATAATACAGATTCTGAAGTATTTTTATTTTGTCGTTATATTCTTTTTCATTGCCAACATTATTGTCAGTACTGTAATTTTGTTGAAGCTTATTTTGTTATGAACGGTGTATTAAGTTTGGCATGGAAGAATGAATAAAGAAATCTGAATCTCTGGTTCAGCTTAACCACAGCAAGCAGCATGGAGATGCAGTAGTTTTGCTCTAGTTTTCTCATCGCCAAAGATATTATCATGATAGAACCATGTAAAATTATACAATCTCAATTTTAGCTGCAGTTTAGATCTGAGTGGATGTCCAATATCAAACGCAGCATGCATCAAAACTCCTTCTTCAGTTCAGGCCTTACCATACCTCTTCCTCCTCTATTTCCAAACTGTTTGTTTCGGGTACTTTTCTATTCACTCAAACCAGTGGTTTGTTTCTTAGATACCTCAGTCTCTTTAAACCCCATATTCATAATTTAGATATCAGAAATAATAATAATAATAATAATAATAATAATAATAATAATAATAAAGGATATTATTCTAAGACAGTTTAACAAAAGTGAGTCAAGGAACAGAACTAGTGAGATATGGTCTGTTCATGGGTGCTATGGAATGGGAGATTTACAGAGTCTGATTTGAGAGATATTGTACTTATGGAGAAGAGGAAGAGATGACAACATTGAAAACTTAAGTGTGAGATTTATTGGGGGTGGATTACATGAAGGGCAACAACAATTGAGGAATGTGGATGAGGACTTCAGGTTAAAAGCAAAGGGATAGGGCATTAGCCTTGTCACAGAGCATGATAAGGATGTTGAGAAGGGAGATAGTGAGCTCTATTTAGTCATCTATGAATGGAGATATTGGCAATAACTTTTGTGTAGTCAAAACTTGATTATTCATGTAAGGAGCTAATAAATTAGATTCAGAAATGAAATGCAGTTTAGAAATTAGCTAATAGGTAGTCTCCTTTCCCATCAAACCTTTTACTGGAAAAGCAGTGAAATGGCTTCTTTGAGCTTGAGGGTTTGTTTTGTGTGTGTGTTTTTCTTTTTTCTTTTCCTTTTCCTCTTTCTTCTTTCCCTTAGGAATTAAGCTAATGAAATATTTAATGGCCAAAATACAAATACCAGTAGAAAGTGACAACTCAAATCTCCAATCTAAACTGATAATTCAGTCAAGTGACAGAATTAGATAACAGATCAGTTTTTACTAAAATATGAATGATTATCACTAACCCCAATCCTCCTTAAACCCTTATTGCTCTTTCCTGAAATATTGGTGAACAGCACAACTAGCAAAATTCTAACCCTTTCCTTAAAAGTTAACTTCAACATATTACTATTATTTCTATAGGATTTACTATAATTTCAATGATTATGTATTACATTTCAGGGAGAAAGATGTTCTTACACCTTCCCAAATCCCAGCAGATTTTCTGTAGATACAAAATAAAAACAAAAACTTTTCTTGGAACAATAATTATGGCCAATAAAGACTTAGATTTATTTATTTTTGTACATTTGCAGTAGTGTACTAAGGGATCCGTGTGTGTGTGTGTGTGTGTGTGTGTGAATCAGGTATTCAAAAGAATGTCTTTGCTTAATAATCTTGCAAAACAAAATCAGAGAAAGGAAGTGAAACTTCATAGGTTGCCTCAGAATGCACTTAAGTTCTGAAAAAAAAAAGTAAAAGGTAAATAATAAACATGGTGTATTAAAAAGTTATTAAGGTAAAACTGCTCTGCAGGCCTGCTACACTATTTTGTTGGTGCTTTAAAACATAAGTTCCAGATTCTAAGAGTTACTCGTTTTCTATCCAGGAAGTTCATGTGAAAGTGCCTTTTTAATAACGTCTTGAGATATTGGAATGGGGTTTGTTTTCCAGCCAAGAGAACAATAGATAAGCACATGTGGAGATTCTCTCATGGGTAGTTTTTGATCCTAACAAACCAGTCATCCTTAGTATTGCCTTTCTTGAAAATATTAAGTTGTTCTGATAGTAGCTGCTAGGTTTTTTCACTTTTTTCTCCTGGTATTCTTACTTCCCATTGTGATAACCTGTAGTGCACGGTAGGCTTCTGACATGAATGTTAATTAGGGATGGCAGAATTCAGACTTTAAGAGCCCTGGTGAATAGGAGGAATTTGAAAGACCGGGACTCAGACAATGGCAAGTCCTTTCTTAACTCTACAGCAGTGAAAGCAGGACAGTTGGAATGGCAGAGGCTAACAGAAGAAATAAATAACACTCTCCTGTCAGTGCAGTAGTAACAATCAATCTTGCCATTATTTGTGCTGGTCTTTTACTTATTTTTGTTGGCCATTTCTTGTGACTGTGAATTGGAAAATATCGTTAGCCTGTCCAGTTAAGTTTCTACATATTTTCCCAACATTTAGAGTAATATAAATCATTAAAATGTAATGAAATACTAGTACTTAAACGAATTCCCTTAAATCTATGACCCCTTTCCATTTTTAAGATCAAAGTTTACTACCTACATTTTATGAAACTTCCGTAATTTAGCTAAGAAAAAAACTACAAGACTGTTTTAAAATGATTAAAATGTAGTTTGGACAGCGGTGGTAAAGAAATAAAATTAAAAGCTTCAAATTGTCTGCAGACCTTGGCTAGTATAAGAAGTTATAAAACCAAATAGTTATTGATCTTTACAAATGTTAATGATACTAGATGCTTGTTAAATGTCATCAGGTTTAAAAATACCATTTTAAATTAATGCAACTGAATACCTTATAAATGAATCATTTATGTATAATATAGCAATCTTCACTTTCGAATTTTTAAAAAATACTTTATAAAACATGATGAACTAAATAACCACTTAAATATATTTTATTCCATAATATTCATAAATAGAGAATTCTTTTATTTTTTAATCATCTTCCAATTAAAATTCACAGTTTCTTTCATCCTCATTAACCAAAAGTTAGCTAATTAAAAATAAGGCTCCAAAAATCTCTATTATTTTTCACCATCATAATAATTGTTTCCATGCAATTTTCTTACATAGTAAAAAAATATATATTTTTGAAGCTATTAGGGTCAATACAATAACAAACAACTATTTTCAGAAGAAAAGAATGCAAACTGTTTAAAGTTAGAACAGGAGAATATTGCTTTTTTATTCTGCTTATGGGTGATTGACTATGGCTCGGCTTCTCACCTGGCAGATGGCCTGGCACCCCTGTGCCAGCTGTCAAGCAGGACACTAGGGCTGGACAGTTACTTTAGAAGAGCTACTTACAATGTTCCCGGGTCAGATCTAAATAGAGCAAAACAGAAGCTGAAGGAACAAAGCAGAGCATTTCCCTTCATTAAGAACCTGGTTTTCTGTTTCGGCTTGTCCTCTGTTTTTCATCTCTAATTTGCTCTGTCAGTATTGGAGTTCCTTTTCTAAATTCTGGTGTTGGTTTTATAGTGTAATGATTAGAACTGTCTGCAAATTTGTAATCAAAGTACTCACTAGATGTCTATAATGGAAGCTATCTTCATCAACATTGTGAAAGATATACTTCCTCTTAACTTTCCAATAAAAGTCTCAGGAAGATTCAGGAAAAAAAAATCAACATAAAAGGAACAAAACATAGTGATACATAAGCTAAAGTTAAAAGGAGACATATGCCACAATTTCAGTAGAACATCCGTCAAATAGAGTTTATGGGGACAGACTGCTTATCGTTTTCTAAAATAGCATGTTTGTGGACCCTACTAACGAGTCAAATGATACGATTTTATGTTTTTATGCCAAAAATATAGGAAGATAGTTTATGTTACATTTCCCTTACCTTGAGTCACTTTGTGGAAATATTTCTATATTTAAGAGATCTATAATTAATTGTCTTTGGTTGCTTAGGAATTTAATCATACAGCCTATAGATAGCTAAATTTCGTCTCTCCCTTTACTGATTTTTAATTGCTTTTGTCTGTTTTATTTTTATTTGCATTTGGTGAGACCTTCATTCTCTGAGCCTGTTTTCCTTATTTTAATGGTATTTTTTTTTCTTTTTATTATATGATAATAGATTTATTCTTAAGAAGACTTTTCATACCTAGTTTTCAAATTAATTATTTTTCAGGAATTATTGAATACATTGGTTGTCAATACAGCTTATCATTAATTTTTCTAGTTGTACTTATGATTCTGGTAAATGTATTAATCAATTTCTGAGAGGTAACCATAGTTGTAGTCCAGAGATAGACTATTATGGGTTGTGACTGAAACATATTTCAGTGGACAGCTGTGTTTTATTTGCTGTATTGTTCTTAGGTACTATTTGATAGACATATTTCAGTGGACAGCTGTGTTTTATTTGCTGTATTGTTCTTAGGTACTATTTGATAGTGACTGTTCTGTGGTTACAGCATCTAACCAATTTGTTAGCTTGTTACATCGGTGTTATGATGACCTCATTTAGAAAGACCGGAACTGGATTTGGGCATTTGCTATGCTCTAAAGCAGCCTGTGTATCATGAGATCATTTGTTTCATATTGGGTTAAAAATAAAAATTCCACACTATTTCGATATTTTCTGGAGATTTCTGAAACATTCGAATTTCTTTTATAGCTATTGATCTATTCATTTTATTTCTTCTTTTAGAACCAATGTTATATTGTACATTGATATATATCAAGGTATTTACATTTATCAACATATTTTCACATAATGTCATCATACGAGTTTTATAATTTCTATTGAGTCCCTTTCTCGCGTGAAATTCTTTGTTTTTAAATTTTTTCTTTTTCCTTAGAGTTGGTTAAGGAAGAGAACTTATTTTATTATTGTTGCTTTTACTAAAAGATGTCTATAATGTAATCATTTCCTTTCCTATTTACTGCTTCACTTTTTTTTCTATTTCCTTATTTTCCTCCTTCTGTTTTTCTTGTGTTTTTTAATTGTCAGTTTTCTAGCTTTCTATTTAAATGTGCCGTTTATTTATTTTATTTTTAATGATTTAATGATAAATTCATATAAGGGCTAATTTTTCTCTGAAAAGTGCGTTGAAGATTCTTCTCCTTCTCCTCCTCCTCCTCCTTCTTCTTTTGGTTAAATGAAAGTAGCATAGCCTAGTGGTTAGCAGAGTGCCGTGGAGTCAGGCAGAAACTTCATCTCGCGAACTGCACCAGGCTTTGAAATCCATGTAAGGGTCATTAGATAATGCATTTGAACAACGTATTTTCTGAAAATTCTTTTTTAAATTCTACACATTTCTTTAACTGTATTAAGAGAAACTTAGATTTAACTTAGTTTTACTAAATGTAGTGTTTATGGTCTTTTTAGATGTCAATTTTGCCATTCTTAGGGCTATTATTTGATCGTTATCAGAAAGTACTTTTTCCTTTTTTTAATGAAGATTATATGTTTGCTAATTTTCATTCCTTTCATAAATTCCATGGCAAAATGCCTAGAATATAAAATTCTTAAATTTTTAAAGATTTTTTTCTTAAAAACACTTTTGATATTTTTTTCACTGGTATAATTCTGCTTTTCTGGTTAACCAGTTTTATTTTTCACTATTTAATGCTCACAAAGCTACTTCTTCCTTTATCGTTGTGATTGATTTTTATATATTTATCTTGGCCAGGGTGGGCCTACGTTAAAATAATAATAGTAATAATAAATCAATCTGCAGCTTTCTATACAAATATCACTAATTCATCTTCAAATGCTCTTACTGAGCTTTAAAAAACTTGTGCTAGTATAGGCAGAGGTATCAGATTACCTATGAGTTTCTTCTATGACTTTGGGGGCATCCTTTGAAGCCATGTGTTCTGCTGCAAACTGGTCTCCTTCTGCTCTGGGCCTCTTACTCAGCTGTCATCCTGGGACTTCCTTTCACCATCATCCTGAAAATTCTATTTGCCTTTCTTCTTTACGAGAGCCCTACTTCCTGGATCCTACGATTTTTGTTTTTTAATTATTTTTTAATTTTGTTAGAGTATGAGCTCTAATAGCATCCAGAGAAAGGTCACATGAGAGACAGTTTAGACCCTTGTATATTGAAAAACATTGCCTCCTGTGTATAGAATTACAGGTTGAATTCTGCGGAAGGCATTGCTCCATTTATCTTCTCCTCTTTTGCAGTCTTTCAGATGTGCATGGTCATTCTGATTCCTGATCCTTTGTATGTGGACTGTATTTTTCTCTCCTATGGACCATTTTAGGATCATCTCTTTATTCCTGAAGCTTGGAAATTTCACGAATGATATGTTCTGGTGTGTGGAACTTTTTAAAATTAATTTTTTTGAACAGTCTCTAGAGTTTAGATCCATGGCTGTCCAATTATAGTAGCTAAGAGTCACACATGGATGTTGAATATTTGAAATTTAGCTAGGTTGGATAAAGATGTGCTGTTAGTACAGAATAAAAACTGGCTTTCAAAGATGATATTTAAAAAAGAAGGAAAAGCTCTCAATTTTATATTGATTATATGTTGAAATATAATATTTTGGATATATTAGGGTAAATAAAATATACTATTAAAATTAACTCTACCTGTTACTTTAACTTTTCTTTTTTTAATGTGGCTACTAGAAAATTGTAAATTATGTAGGTGACTCCTATTTGTGGCTTGCGTTATATTTCTGTTCAACAGCGCTGGTCCAGAATCTTGCTGGGATCATTCAGTCTGGAAACACATGTTCTTAAGTTCTCAGATATTTTTAAATATTATTTAATGATTTCCTCCTTGCCTTTTTCTCATTGTCTCTCTCCCTCCAGGTGTGGGTTAACTGACTATTAGACTTTTCAGCACCACGTAAATGACAGTTTCTGGTTTTTTTGTTTTATTTTTATTTTTTTTAAGATTTTTTATTTATTTGTCAGAGAGAGAGTGCACAAGCAGAGGGAGCAGTAGGGCAGAGGGAGAAGCAGGACCCCCACTAAGCAGGGAGCCTGATGTGGGACTCAATTCCAGGACCTTGACCCTGGCAGACGCTTAACCAACTGAGCCACCCAGGCATCCCTGTTTTTTTGTTCTAAATGTTGATGCATAGATCCCATACCCAGACATTCTAATTTAATTGATGAGCTCCTCAAACATTAGTATTGTTTGAAATCTCCCTAGATGATAATAATCCTCTAATTTTATCATGTAATTTCATCTTGTTTTTTTTTAATTCTATTTTCTGAAAGAGTTCCTCAACTTTGGCCCATCAATTGTTTATATATATATAAATTTTATCTATTGTACATATATAAATTTTAATTAATTCATTTTTATTTACTTATTTAGAGAGAACATGAGCAAAGAAGAGGGAGAGGGAGAGAGAGAATCTTAAGTAGGCTCCATGCCCAGTGCAGAGCTCATTGTGGGGCTCAACCCTGAGATCATGACCTGTGCCTAAACCAAGATTCGGGTGCTTAGCCGACTGAGCCACCCAGGCACCCCTGTTTATATTTTTAAGACAATTTTTTAGAGCAGTTTTAGGTTCATAACAAAATTGAGAGGAAGGTACAGATATTTCCCATATACTTCTTGCCCCCACACATGCACAGACTGCGCCATTATCAGCATCCCCCACCAAAGTGGTACATTTGTTGTAATTGATCACTGACACATCATAATCACCCAAGTACATAGTTTACATTTCAATTCTTGGTGTTGCACATTCTATAGGTTTGGACAAAGGTATAATGACATGTATCCACCATTATGAGTATCATATAGAGTATTTTCACTGCCCTGAAAATAGTGCTTTACTTATTAACACCCTTACTCAACTCCTGGCACTCATTGATCTTTTTATTTTCCCCATAGTTTTGTCTTTTCTGGAATGTCATATACTTGGAATCATGCAATATGTGGTCTTTTCATATTGTCTTCTTTCACTTACTAATATTCATTTAAGATTCTACCATGTCTTTTCATAGCTTGGTAGCTCATTTTTTTTTAGTGCACTTTATTTATGTTTACCTCTATTTTTAATTTTGAAGAGCTTTTATACATTCTGATTTTTTAGTAACATTAATTCATTATATTTCCTATTTTTTTGGAAGTTTTTGTCTAGTCCATATATTGTTTCTTTATTTGTGTTTTTATTTTTCTGTTTTATTTCTGTCTTGATGTTAGAGGCTCCACTCAAATTTTCTCAAATGTCTATTCACACTTTAGAGTAAGGCTCTATAAATGGGAATGGAATCTCTATGCAAATAAAGAGAATTAACCAACAGGTAAACTACACCAAAGAGTGTTTTGGAAGGGGATCTGGCCTTCCATCTGGGGGGGGTCTAGCCAATACTTAAATCTATGTGTCTATTCTCTGTGTTGCATAATTTCTGAAAGGAATCCTCAGATTTGCAGCCAACATTCTCAATTAAGAAGGGAAAACAGGCTCGAGAACTTACTTTTCACTGATACAAACTTTAATTTTTCCTCTAGATTTTGACATGGTACCTATCCTCTCTGAATCCAAAATCACCTGGACTCAATTTCTCCTTCAGTTTTCTGCAAGGGGCAGGGTATGGGAGGGTGAATAGTTTCCTAGAAATGTATTGGAGAATTTACCTATATTTCTAGTTGGTACAGGGTATGAATCTCTGCACAAGGACTTTTTATGGAGAAAAGAATAAAATACTTTTTCACATGCCTCCAGGAGACCAAGACTTCTTGGTTTCCTATTGTCTTATATTTAATGTCAATTATCTCAAAATGATAGATGGAGTTTCTTCATCAATTGCATTATAACTCTGTATATTTTCAAGAATTAAAATTAAAAAGGTTATGAATTCCAGCTGGATGAGTAGACCAGCTTGACTACCCTTCCCTGCTATTGTCAATATGCTATTACAATGAGGGAACATTGGTGCCACCTACATCTGACAAGAAAGCAGACTGAATTTTGGACCCATAGTTTTCCATTGCAAGAGGCCATTCTTCTTTCTAAAATAGAATTCATCACAACTTTCAGCCCTCCTTTTTCACTCTGTTTGACAACTTATTTCTTAAGAGCCAAATATAACAAGCTTTATCTCTTAAGTACAATGAAGCCATTTTTGATGACGTGGTTATGCCTTTGTTCCAGTGTTTTTACAACATTCCTACGCTACTGGTTATCCTTCACTCGTAGTTGTCTGTACATATGTGATTCCATGCCCTCAACTTTTGTCAAGACTCTGTTATTCTTACTGTTCACTGTTGTGAGTTTTTGTATTTGCCCATAGCCTCAGAACTACTTCAGTAAGGAGTTAGGAGAGGTGGAGCCAGTGCCTGTTTTTCACAAGTCTTTGAGCTATATAAATAACTGTAAGGTCTGCTACAGATGGAGTGCAAAGAACGTGGAAGAGAAATCATAGATGAGGATGAGCAGGCAGACAACAGAATAGAAGAGTGGAAGTTTTATAGGTCTTATGAAGAAATTTAGATTTTCATCTATTCAGAATGGGGTGATTTTGAAAGATTTTAAGGGCATAAACAATATGATCAAGTCAGGACTTTAAAAAATCTCTCTTAGAATTGGAGATAGAATTGTAGTTTATGAGATAGGGTTTGGTGAGAACAACCAAAGGAATATTGCAAGCCTGAGAGCTGATAAGGTCCAAAGTATGGCGCTATCTGAAGGGTTGGAAGGGAAGGACGTCAGATTCACAAGATATATAGTGTGGAGAATGGGGGATTTTTGGTAACAGTTTACAAACTGAAGTTTAAAAAGAGGTCAGAGGTTAGGAAGACTTTTATTTTTCTTATAAATATTGCTGGAAACATACTTGATGTAAAAAAGCAATTGGGGTAATAAAAGATGAACATATTACATTTAAATTTCCTATTGTGTATTTATCTGGTTGGCAGTTAGACATATAGTTCTATAGCTGAAGAGAACTATCTGGACTGGAAATGAGATTTGGAGTTATCAAAATAGATGGTGGTTGGCATCATGAATATAGGTGGTATTGTTTACTTAGCACGCGTGAATTATCAGTGAATCTACACCACTGCACATTTCTTTCCTTTCCTGATGTTTCTGTGGATTATCTCTTAAAACTTGCTGTATTCTTTCTGGCTGAACAAACAACTACACAATCAGAGCTTCCCAGGAAGATAAAGAGTCTGGGATAGAAAAAAATACACTGTCTTTTGCTCAAGAGTCCTTTATCCATATTGATAAGGGGACGATCATGAGACTTTCAAGACCCATAAATCCTGAATTATGTCAGATACCCTAACCTAATTTTACTTTTTGATCAATATCTGATTATCAGGTTCTGATCTTTGCATTCTGAACCACAGCTTCATTACTTGACATTGATTCCTAACTGCTTCTCTTTATTTGAGATTTAACTGGTACTTTTAATGACAGACTGTATCCTAACCCCACCACAGTGACTCAAAAAGGAAGGTACAGATCTCTTCTCCTGGTAGAAAATGTATACAGGTTTTGCTTTGCTGGCATCACTAAAGTGATTTCCCCTAGAAATCCAGAATAACAGATGAGTCCCCAGGTCCTTATCCATTCATCAGTCAATGTATTTCATTAAGTGCATTCCTCATAAGACATTTATGACATTAATTAGATACCTAAACAAGAATGAGTATTATTAACTAGAGTCCTATAAATTTTATGTTCTGAGCTTTCTTAGCTTTGGTTCTATGTAGTAATTGGTTAAAAAAAAAACTCATGAATTTGTTTTCACCATCTTGTTTGAATAAACCAGTATTGGACAAATAAACAAAATATTTTTTACCACTTCATCCGAGAACTAATAGAAAAGAAATGTCTTTGCCACATGGCTGTGTGGACAACATTTCATATTATATGCAGAATATTTTATACTTCAGCCAAATGTGACTAGAACCACAGACCATAAAATATTTGCTTATAATATGTCACAGCTTTGCATTCTTTAAAAAAATTTATATCTTGCCTGTTGAACTTTTAAATTAGCAATTTTTGGCATATATGATACTCTCTGATATTACAGACAAAATGTACTTCCATAATACAGTGAGCACTTTCTATGCCCTGTAGCAATAACATTCCATGTTCACCATTTGGTTACATCAGAATTTCATAGTATGTTCCACAGTTCTGACAGGTGTGTGACGAGGGACACCGTACAACTATTGTGTGGTTACATAGTTTTTGGAAAATATTGAGTTAAGAAAAATTCACTGGGTTTCTTTATCACTGAGTCTTTAGTAAGTTCATATATATTGTGGCTATCTCAAAGGAATGAAAATGCATAGAATTTCCAAATATTTTTAGTTGCGGAATGTTTTCTTGAAAACTTGTGGGATAATTCCCAGAAGAATATACTGTGGACAACATTAGGTTAGACCATAATAACTTTGAAACCTTTGTTGATAAATAAGATGAAATTTACTTACAAATGCAAATCCATGAACTGCTAAACCTTTTAATGAACGGCAGAGGAGCGGACTCTTTCTACAATGAGTTATTATCTGGTGTCTGAACTTAATACCTAATTGAGAAAGGGCTTTTCTGCAGGTTGAAGGGACAAATGGAAGCCAGAAAATCTAGCTTTGAATCTTGAGTCTGCCGCTTAGTAGATGATTTACCTTGGGTAAATTACCATAACTTTATAGTAAGGATAATAATGATATGCAACTTGAAGTATTAGAAATAAAAACTTGAAAAAATATATAACATAGTTCCTGGTACAAAATTATCAGCAAATGATAATATTAAAGGGATACAAAGTAATCTACAAATTAAAAATCAATAAATGGTGCTTACATTTACTATTTTCCCCCAAGGCTTTATAACATCTTCCTCTTACGAACCATCATTCTTCTTCTTCAGGCCATGAACCAGTAAGATTCTTCTCTATGACTTTTTTTTTTTTCTCACTTCATTTCTCTTGCCTGAGCAACTCTTACTTCTCCCTATTTATCTAATTTGTACTCATTCTACAATCCATTTTTGAGGTGGCCTTTTCTCTAGGATGATTTATCTAACTTCCTTGGGACATCTTGACTTTTGCTGGCACCTAATGGTCCTTTCACCTATACCATTTATTCCTCAGGCACTTATATGAAAACTTGTATCATTAGTTTGCATTTTTGTGCAAGTTCTCTATTTTCAGCTAGATTAAAAGGTGCTTAGGTGAAGCAACTGTTTTATAGTAGGTATTTTCTTTTAAATGATAGGCACTCAATAAACATTTGTTGATTTTATTGATTAGCAAGAGTAGCAGCTGAAAGTTAAGTTCACCATCCGTTATGTAAAAACGAACTTTTAGCAGACACGTGCTGCTAACTACTACTGACCATTGATAGATAATTCTCATTGTACAAGAACTTTTTCTTATGACTGCTTTACAGTCATATTCAGGAGTCTTGAAGAAGTTGCCAGAATCTGCTCAATTTGGGGAAGGCATGAGGGTAGAAATACAGTTAGTATTCTTTTTTTTTTTTTTAAGATTTTATTTATTTGAGAGAGAGAGCAGGCAAGAGAGAGAACACGAGCAGGGGCAGAGGGAGAGTGAGACGCAGACTCCCCTATTGAGCAGGGAGCCCAAAGGACAGGACATGATTTGTCACGTGATTGCAAAGTGGGGTTTTCAATCATTAGGATTCTGTTTCTTATAATTTAGTGCTACAGTTTGAGTTTGAAGGCTCTTTGTCTTAGGACCCAATATTACCTGTCCTCAAGCTCTATTTACATTTCTCTAAAAAGAGTGGAAATATGATGATTAAAAAAGGGATTAGAATACTAACTTGAAGGGTGCCTGGGTGGCTCAGTCAGTTAAGGGTCTGCCTTCGGGTCAGGTCAAATCCCAGGGTCCTGGGATGGAGCCCCACATTGGCTTGCTTCCTCACTCTCTCAAGCATGAATTCAAATTTATCCAATATCTAAATAGTGAGAAAATACCTAAAGGGAGAATATTGGAAAAAGAAATTCTAAACCTCATTTCCTACATCAAAATTGATTTTTAGGTAGATGCTTAAAAATAATCTCAGAAAAGAGAATGTCATTCTAAGCAGGATATGAATTCAAGCACTGATGATCCACAGTGATTACATCTAGATAGTTTTTTCAGAATTTTATAGGAATAAAGTTTGTTTCCTAACTTAGGTCCTCATGATATTATCACCCCCTATCTTTTTTTGTTCCACACTTTCTTTTTGTTTAAATCATACAGTGCTATTCATTCTTTCCACCATCCATATGAGTCATTTTCTCTCTCCAAAATATTTTCATTTATTCTACTCTTTGTTTAATTCAGTAGTTCTCATTCCTGACTGCATATGGGACTGGCTCTGTAATTTCTGCCCCCAGTGTAAAATGAAAATGAGGATCTCTTGTTAAAAAGTTATTAAGAGGGGCGCCTGGGTGGCTCAGTCATTGAGCGTCTGCCTTTGGCGCAGGGCATGATCCTGGCGTTCTGAGATCGAGCCCCACATCAGGCTCCTCTGCTGGGAGTCTGCTTCTTCCTCTCCCACTCCCCCTGCCTGTGTTCCCTCCCTCGCTGGCTGTCTCTCTCTGTCAAATAAATAAATAAATTCTTTAAAAAAAAGTTATTAAGAATTTCAAAAGGACACCAGCAGAGTCTAAACCTAGCAAATGCTCCGTCACACTGTTAGGCCCTGTCTTCTCCCTTGTATATTCTTTCCTCCTTTGTCATAAATTAATTGACCATATTTGCAGGAGTTTATTTTTGAACTCTGTTCTTTTCCAGTGACCTATGTGTTTGGTTTTATGCTAATATCATGCTGGTTTTTTGTTTGTTTGTTTGTTTTTAATTTAAATTCAGTTAATTAACATATAATGTATTATTTGTTTCAGGGACACATGTCTGTGATTCATCAGTCTTATGTAATACCCAGTGGTCATTACAACACATACCTTCCCCAATGTCACCCCATCCCCCCACTCACCTCCCCTCCAGTACCCCTCAGTTTGTTTCCTATGATTGTCTCTTAGTGTTTGTCTCCCTGTCTGGTTTCATCTTGTTTCATTTTTTCCTCTCATCCCCTATGATCCTCTGCCTCGTTTCTTAATATCATACTGCTATTGCGTTGTAGTATACTTTTAAATCAGGAAGTGTGATACCTCTAGCCTTGTTCCTCTTTCTCAAGATGATGTGGCTATTTGGGGTAATTTGTGGTTCCACACAAATTTTAGAAGTATTTATTCTACTTCTGTGAAAAGTGTCATGGGAATTTTGATAGAGATTGTGCTGTATCTGTGGATTGCTTCGGGCAGTATAAACATTTTAACAATATTAAGTCCTCCAGTCCATGAGCACAGAATATCTTTCTATTTATTTGTGTCTTCTTCAGCTTCTTTCATAAATGTTTTTAGTTTTTACCGTTTAGGCGAGCAGTTTACAGTTACGCCCTATTCTTCCTTTCCTGCTTGCACAGAGCCTGAAGTCCAGCCAGAGGTAAATGGTTAGGGTCTCCAAGTCTTTTCTGAGCATACTTCCTGCCACAGGCATGTACATGGGCTTCTAGAATCCCTTGACTGTGTGGAGTATTTTATAGCCCTAACTGTACTTCTTTTTTTTTTTTTTTAAAGATTTTATTTATTTATTTGACAGAGACAGCCAGCGAGAGAGGGAACACAAGCAGGGGGAGGGGGAGAGGAAGAAGCAGGCTCATAGCGGAGGAGCCTGATGTGGGGCTCGATCCCAGAACGCCAGGATCACGCCCTGAGCCGAAGGCAGACACTTAAGGACTGAGCCACCCAGGCGCCCCCCTAACTGTATTTCTTTCCCCAGCCTTTTCTGTCCAGGCATTTTGGTCCGTTTCTTGTCTCTGCTGTATCTTGCACAGGAGGAAGTGGCTAATATATTTGCCTCTAAACGTTTATGAAAACACCACCTGTGAAGTGACTTCAACCCTCAGGAAGCTCCTGTGTAGGTGAAACAAAGGCCAGCCCTTGAGCCAATATCCTCAGGGAGTCATTACACAGGTCAAAACATGGAATTACCTTCTTTGAGAATTAGGCCCCTAGGGTTCCCTGTTACCCACAACCTGCATCAGGAATGCAGGCTGCCATCTTCAGTGCTGCTATGGAACTGGGCTTGGAGGATAGTTGTAACAGGGAAAATTGATATGCCACAGAGCTCTCTGATCAAAATTCTACAGTTTTTCTCTTTACAAAGCATCCCCCTGGTTGTCGTAAGTTTGTCTTTTTTTTATTAGATTCCAGAGTTCCTAAAAAGTACATTCCTAAAAACTGTAATAGTTTTGCGAGCCTCTTCACTGCTTCTGGGTTTGCTTTTGCTCTATAATGGGTTGGGTCGTTGCAACTTAGCAAAGACAAAAATATTCACTATCTAGTTTTTAAGAGAGATTTTGCTGACCTCTATTCTAGACACCTTTATACACAATTCACATAAAAGTGTTTGTTTAATGAATGCATGGATGGATGGATTGGTGGATGAAATATTAGGTGGAAAACAAAAATATTTTACATTTATGTTTTATCATGAAGTTATCAAATGTAGATACTTGGCTCCTGAAGCATCAGATAAAAGCTTAGAATTGTAATCTTAAGAGAATGGTAATTCATTGACCATTTTTAGAGTTGCTGTTTTTACCTGTAGGTCACTATTCCATACAGAAATGGTGGTGGCTACTTAAAATTAAAACATGCCAAATGGAAATATGTATTAGTATTGGGGAAGCATTCCAACTGTTATCATAAGCTTGTTTCTTTTGTTCCTAGATCACATCAAGCATTATGTATTTTTAATCTACCCAGAAGTATTGCCTATTAGAGCAATAGATAGGTCAGATACTTACAGTGAGCTGATAATTTGTTTGTTGAAGAACTACCCATCTTAGTATTGCTGTCCAGGGTAATGTCCTTTCATCCTTAATCTTCCTGTTAAAAGTATAATTCTCCACTTTGCGTTCTCTTGAGTATGCCAGGGGAAGATGTTGAGGTCTGTTTTTTTTTCTCCCTCATGTTAATGTGTCAGTTCTATAGTTTTACAGAGCTGACTCACCTTCCTCAGGAGCCAATGTCAGCAGCAGCATTGCTCCTGCCCTTCACGCTGCCCATTCATTAGCCTTCTACTTCCAATCAGTTTCACAGCACCCACCTTGATCTCCTTGAAAACCAAGTTGCTCTATTATAGTTTTATTTATGATTTAATGCTTTCAGTGTGAAGGCTGTGATAGGATACACAGAGTATGTATACAAGACTAAGAAGATTGAGGGAGATAAGTGATTCTCAGAAACATATGAACTGCTCAGTTTTAAACTTAATCTCCATAAGTTCATTTTAATCTGACGTTATTATTGTCACAATAGTACCTTTTTCATTTGACCCATAGGAATGCTATTTTTTATAAAATGTGTGCGTGTGTGTGTGTGTGTGAGAGAGAGAGAGAGAGAGAGAGAGAGGGAACCCTATCTTCATTAAGGAAAAATTAAGAACCATTAAAAATATCTTTTTAAATGCTTCGATACTGTTCTTAATTGAGAATATTGTTACCTATAGCAACTGGAGTTTCAGCTGGTTGCCATTTAAAAGTTTTCTTGTCATAAGGGTAAATTCAGAATCAGACTAAGGCTAACTGAATATTCATTTCTGTTTTCCCAAATAAATTGAGGGTCACCATGTCATAGGTCCTACTCTAAAATAAGACATAATCGTATGTCTCAAAAATATATTCTATGGCAATATTTCCCCTCTGGTAATTCATGAAGCAAAGTAACGATGTGACTAATACAGAATACTGTAAAATAGATAAGAATCTCATATTCACCACTAGGTTGGGATTTCCAGAAAGGCAGAAACTTTTCTGTATTGTTTTGTTTTTCATTGTTCTATACCTGATACCTAAAATGGACATAATAGTTCAATATGTGTTTGAATAAATAAATAAATTAGCTAGGTTAGACTTATCCTTGAAATGGCAAGGGATATTTTATACATCTCTAAAATTAAATTGCATTTTTATGACCCTAACTTTTGAATATCATGAGTAAGACAGTGATAGTTCAGGAGTTAACATATGAAAAAATAATTTAGCTCTAGGTAAGGGCTGAGGGATATGTGAGTTATAACTTAAAAATTATAAAGTTTTATTATATTTAAATAAAACATTTTGTTCCCCTCAACCTTAAAACATATTTTACTTTTTTCAAACTTCATTTTGGTTATATTCTTTGCCAACTCCCAGTCTAATGCAGATAAAAATACATGAGTTATTGGGTTCCTTAAAACTGGGGTTGATAGTGGAAATGCTGACAAATCCTTATTACCGATGCCAGTGGAATGAAGTGCCTTTACCTCTAGCAAATGCTGATGTGGAGATTTAAGACTATATGAGAAATCAGTAAAGTTGCCCAGGAGAGTTTTATCATATTATTCATTGAACTCAGTATGTGGTACAGTAATTGCTTCTGGTACCATTTTTCTTTTCCTACATGAGGTTATTATTTATCCTTGTGCTGTGTGAAACAGAGAGAGAGTCTAAAGGAGAGTCATAACTCGATGTAAACTATCTTGTGACACAGTGTAGCTGGAGATAGGAATCAGAACTGGAAAATGGTGTCTTACTTATCAGAATTAAATATGGGAAGAATGATATTTGACATTGTTGAGATCCGTAAATACTAGAAAGATGCACTCAGACCACATTTTTCTTTCTAGCGATATGAAAAGCTGTTTAAAATATATACCTAAATAGACTTTAATCTCACAGGGATCAACAAATTTATTTGCCCATGACAGAAGTTTTCTTATTAGCTTATAGGTGATGAAAATCAAGTTAAGGTAGAATGGTTACTAGGAAAAGCTGAATTAATGAGATTTAAATAGCATAATAATTAAACAAAAAATTTTTGCTCTGCTTTTGTACCTTTTGCACAAAATCCCTCACATGTCTCAAATATACTTCAGTAATCACTAAATTCCATCATATTTTTCCTAATGTTCAAGTGAGTTTGTGTGAAAAATATACCATAAATATTTTGGAACAAAAATTTTAAAGAGCGACAATGATGACTTAATAATGCAAATGGGGGGAATAGCATTTTTTAGACACTCATATGTTACTACGTAAATCTGTAGGGCTTAAAATATGCTGTTTTCACAAATTCTTGAGACACTTTTATCTTAAAAATGTGTTCTTACTTGGAAAGGAGATCATTTATGATGTAGAAAATGAATTTTTTGGATTGTGTATTTACTTCTTTTCTGCAATGTTGTTTTGACTGCATTTTTCAATTAGTAAATGTATTACTATTTTGCATGCATTGCATTAACCTAGTGGCTAATCCCAGTTGATTGAAAAAATAATAAAGTCATACAATATATATTATGTTATCTAATGAGCTATGTGCAATTATGCATTCACATGGAACTTCATAATGATCACTAGAAGCCATTTAGTGTGGAAAATACAGTGTGGAGGTAAATAGTCCAATAGTCTGACTCCCTAGGTTGTATGCTGGCTATTGACCTTGGGCAAAAGCACTCTCGCCCTCAGTTTCTTCATCTGTAAAATAGAAATAATAATATTAGGGACTTCACATGATTATAGTGAAAAATAAATAAGTTTATCCAAGGAAAGCACCCAGAACAGGGTCTGGCACAAAGTAGGTGCTTGGAAAATATTAGATAGTTCTATTACTTAGTGTATAGAGCTTGACAAATGGTCAGTTCTTGTGACTTAAAAAAACACCAACACATCCATTTGTTTATAAATCAGAAACTGAATGAAATCAAAGAATGAATTTGATAAGATTAATGTATTATACCAACATGCTTTTTTTGATTCCCATTCCCTTAGGCCATCCCCTCTTCTGCAGGGAAATACGCTATGTTCTTCTCAAATCTCTGACTTTCTGCCCATGGGTTAGGAACCTGAAGATATGTTACTGCCATACCCAAACCTCATAGGGGAATTTACCTGTCGTATAATGTTTTGTTTCAAGTTCAAGTTCCTTTGGCTTCCCCAGTTGGACAGAACAATCTATTTCCACTCAATTCAGTACAATAGTCATTTTATTTGTAAGCCTGCTATGTGCCTGGTGATGATGATGTTTGGTGCTTTTGATGCAAATTTAAGTAATTATCATGCCATATAAATTGCTCAAGAAATATCTTCTGAACTATACATAAATACATATATATCATAAGTATATGATATATATATATATATATATATCAGCACTTACTACTCAATAAGATAAATATTATAGTTAACGTATTCAAAAGTTTTCAAAAAGTTTCTGTGGGGAAACCAGAAAAACAGACATCTGACTATCCCTGAAATGTAAATACCCAGCAAAGAAATCTGTTTAACTGCAAGTCTTCTTCCTCTTCCAAGGTAACAAGGGCATTTAAATTGTCATCCTTGGATATGTGTTATCTAACTTAAAAGACTAGCATGCCACTAAGAGTAGAAAAGAAAAAGTGTATAATAACTGCAGGGGTGGAAGAAAACCGTATCTGTCACATTGGTAGTACTCTCTGTACCCCTAGAGAATAAATTTTATATGTGATCACATAATACTTAAAAATTAGGATTCTTACCATACTTTACCATATGGTAAGCCCAAATATCTAGCTGTGAATTTACAGTTAATTAATTAATTAGTTAATTTCTGATACCTATGTGCTTGACCTAATTCCATTTCAAAATCCAGCACACATAGATTTTCTACAAATGCTTTTATGGTATAGAAAGCAAAATAATGGGAAGTGTGTATTTTGGAATTTAGAAAACCTGAGTTCTTAGCTTTGCCTCTTCTTAGCTTTTAACTTTATCTCTTCTTAGCTGTGCGGCCTGGGAAAATTATCTAGCCTCTCTGAAAAATTACAACTAATAAAAGAAGCTAGTGAAATAGTCCTGCTAGTAAATAAAATAGTCCAACTAGTAAAATAGTTGAAGTAGTAAAATAGTCTTAATAAAACTCCATTCAAGCATATGAAAAGTTGCTCAACATCTTATGTCCTTGGGGAATTTTGAATTAAAGCAACAATGAAAAATCACTACATACTGATTAGAATGGCCAAAATCCAGAATACTGACAACACCAAAAGCTGGTGAGGGTGGGTTTCATTGTTGATGGAATTGCAAAATGGTACAGCCACTTTGGAAGACAGTTTGGTAGTTTCTTACAAAAGTAAACATACTCTTATCATATGATCTAACAATGGAATACCTTGGTATTTTTCCAAATGAGTTTTACCAAATTTCTATCTATATGAAAACCTGCACATGGGTGTTTATAATAGCCTTATTCATAATTGACAAAACTTGGAAGCAGCCAAGATATACTTCAGTGGGTGAATAGGTGAATGGATAAAGAAACGGTGGTACATCTAGACAGTGGACTATTCAGCACTAAAACAAAATGAAGTATCAAGCCATGAGACGATATGGAGGAAACCTAAATGTAATTACTAAGTAAAAGAAGTCAACATGAAAAGGCTACATTCTGTTTGAATCCAGCTATATGAATTCTGGGAAAGAAAAAACTACAGAGACAATTAAAAAGATCAGTGGTTATCAGATGTTAGAGGGGAGGAAAGTATGAATAGACAGAGGACAGAGAGTTTTCAGGGCTCTGAAACTGTTCTGTATGATACCTCAATGGTGGACTACAATGTATCCTTATGTATCTGTCAAAACCCGTAGATAGTACTACACCAAGAACGAACCCTAACATAAGCTGTAGACTTTGAGTGATAATGATGTGTCAATGTAGGGGCACCTGGGTGGCTCAGTTGGTAAAGCAACTGACTCTGGTTTTGGCTCAGGTCATGATCTCAGGGTCGTGAGATCTAGCCCCAGTTTGGGCTCCACATGTAGTGGAGTCTGCTTGAGATTCTCTCTTTCTCTCCCTCAGCCCCTCTATGCTCACACATTCTCTCTCTCTCTCAAATACATAAATAAATCTTTTAAAAATGATATGTCAATGTAGATTTATCAAAAATAACAAATGTAACACCTTGGTGAGGAATGTTGATAGTGTGGGAGGTTAGGTATGTGTGGAGTCAGGGGTTATATGGAAATTCTTTTCCGCTCAAATTTATTGTGAATCTAAAACTGTTCTAAAAAATAAAGTCTATTGGGGCACCTGGATGGTGCAGTTGGTTAAATGTCCGACTCTTGGTTTCAGCTCAGATCATGATCTTGGGTTGTGGGATTGAACCTCGTATTGGGCTCTACACTGTCTCTCTCCCTCTCTCTCCCTGTGCCCCTCCCACTCCCTCTCTAAAAAAATGAAAATAAAAAAAAATAAAGTCAATTAAAAGTCCATTGAAAATTATTGGGAAGCTAAAGTAATAAAATAACATTAAGAAGCTGATATTTACTAGGTTCCTTTTATTTAGTTCTCAAAACAATTTTAAAAGCATTGTTAAATCCGCTTAGAGATGAGAAAGTTGAGTCAGAGAATTCACTAATTTAGCAATCATTTATTCCACTAATATTTACTTAGCATTTACTATGTGCCAAGCAGTGTTAAAAAATGAATCAATATAGATGTTATATTCCAAGGAAGTGAGACAAACAAAAAGCAAGTAAGCCAACAAACAAAATAACTTAAAAATGAATTAATTGAGGAAATAAAGTATTGAGATAGGGAAAACAGGACTGTCTTTAAATAAGTTCAGGAAAGGTTTCACATTTAGTTTGAACCTTAAAGGAAAGAAGGGAGCTCATCATTTGAAGAACAGTATAGACACATAGTACAATATGTTAAAAGGCTCTGAGGCAGAAAATTGCTTTGTATTTGAGAAACTGAAAGAAAACAGAATACTTAGAATTTAAGGAAAAGATGAAGTTGAAGAGGGAAATGTAGAATATAAGACTTCATGATGAATATTTTATTCATTCAGCACATTTCCTAAGTGTGGTTGTCAGTCATTTTTATAGGCACTGAGATATATTGATGAATGTAATCTTTAATGCCCTTACCCTCATGATTTATGATAACAGGGGAAGAAAGAAACACACCCCCCACGAAAGATAATTTAAATAATAATAAATAAACAGATAAATAAGTAATAAAACTTCATATTAGAATAAATGCTATGAGAAAAACAAAACATTTGCAAACAAAGCAATAACTTAGAAGGAAGTACACACACACACACACACACACACACACACACATACACACTATTTATATCTACTGCCGAAGAAGTGACATTTGAGCAGAGACCCGAATGATGAGAATAAAACAGCCATGTGAAGATCTTAGGAAAGATCTTTCCAGTCAGAAACAGTGGGCAAGGAAGGCAAGGCAAAGACCTCAAGTCAGGAATGAGCTTGGCAAGTTTGAGGAACAGAAGGAAAACCAATATGTCTGGGATATAGTGAGAGAGGAATGAAAAGCTAGGGTCAGAGAGGAAAGTGTGCAGGCCTGTGACCACCAGGGTAAGCAGTTTTGTCTTTTTTTTAAGTTTCAATAAAAAGCCACTGTTAGGTTTTAAGCAGATGCATGATAAAATCATATTTAATTTTTAAAAGATCACTATGACTTTCTATGGAAAATTGACTATGTGAACATAGAAATGGAAAGTAGAGGTAAGAGGCTACTGTAGGAATCCAGAGAGGAAATAAAGTTTACATGAACCATGATGGAAGCAGGGAAGATGGAGGGAATGGATAGGTTCAGGATATGTATTGATAGATTAACTTGCAAGATTTCTAAAGAATAAGATGGAGAGTAGAGTGATTTCCTAGCTTTTGACTTGATCAATTTTGTGAGTTCTGGAGCCATTATCAATGTGAAAACAAGTGGTAAAACATAGATTCCAGGGGTCACGGCAAGGAAGTTGAATATTATTCTAAATGCATTGGCCATCTATTGGTTGGTTTGAGGTAGTGGTGGGGATATAATTAAATGTATACTTTAAGAAGATAATTTTGTTGCTCTTTAGTAAATGAGCTTAAAGTGGTCCTGACAAGTGCTGCTGGATATATGTGTCTAAGGCTCACTAGGAGAGGTCTGGGTCAGGTATATAAATTTTGGAGTCATCAGCATAAAGATGTTATTGAATTTAATGTATGTGGGTAAGATCATTTAGGGACAAATTAAAAAGAAAAAAGGGATAGGGGCTATAACCAAGTGCTGAGGATCATCAACATTTAGAATAAGGTAGGGAAAAAAAGTAGCAAAGAGTTCTGACAGGAGTTCCCATTGTGGTGGGGAAAGCCAGGGAAGAGCACTGTTGCACAAGCTAGAGACGGGAGTGTTAAAAAAAATGTGTGTGTGGGGGGGGGGCAGAGGTGATAGCTCATGTGCAAATGCAGCTGAGAGGCTGAGTAAAAAGAGAATAGAGCTACATTTCTTGGATTCAGCGAATTGGAGATTGTTAGTGCTGTGTTAATGAGTCTAGAAGGTGGAATGAGTCTAGAAGTCACCACAGTAGTTGGACAGGTAACTGAAACATTAAGGTAGCATGTGTAGACAAATCTTTCTGGATAGTTGTCTACGAGGAGAAACAGAAAAATTAGGCTGTGGCAGAAGGGGGTTATGAGACTCAGTGAAGGTTACTGGAATATATATATATATATACTTTGATTCTACGTAAAGGGACAGATTGGTTATGAAGGAGATACAAGATAACTCAGCTAATCAGGACTTGGAGCAAGTGAAAGGTAGTGGGAATGTACTGTGTATCATCCTTTTTGTCCCCAGATCCATTCTCCTCTTTTTTTCATTCTATTGTCTGTCCCAGGTGTCTGATTTGTGTGGGTTACACCAATAGACTCATGTATCCCTTGTCTTTTGATTCAGTTTGACCAGTGGAAAGCCCCAGCAAGAGATCAAAGGAAGGGAGACAAAGGAGGTCATGGTTTCTATCTCCATGGAAACATTCTGTGGTTGGGTTAAACTGGTTTTATTTCTCAGCTGAAGAGCACTACTCTGCTCAAAGTGGCATCCTGTGTTGGAACCTTAACTAATACAAGAATCAGAACATGATTATTAGGACTGACCCAATAAGCAGAGTTCTAGTTCCTCTATAGCAGTAGACTGAGAAAGAGGATACAGGTAGATGAATTTGGTGGGGTTTGCAGTGGACATGTAAGGGCATGGCATGTGATTGCTTTTGTTTTCTTACTGAGGTAATCAACTAAGTATTAGAGTAAGAAGTTGTGAGGTTAAAGAAAAATGGATAAGATGTTCATCTCATAGAGTTGGAAATAGATCCTGCCATAATAACATTTGAGGGTATTAATTTTAAGTGTAAACAATTAGCATGGTTCAGCTCTTCAGGAGTAGGCATGGAGAAAGTAAAAAAAAAAGTCATGTAAGGCATGTTTTTTGTAAGGCCAACTACCCCAGCACAAAAGTGGTGAAAGACTTGAAGATGTGTACATCATAGAAGTTATGCTAATGGACCATGAGACCTAGGCCAGACAAGGTTTGGAGGTCAGAAGTGAGCTTAGAAGGGGGTTGACGGAGAGTGGGAAAGTGTTGGGGTCAGTGGGTTAGAGGTCTTTATAGGACCAAAGAATTGTAGGGATGGGTGTTATTGAACAATGAGCTAGATGAATGAGCTTTTAGAAATCTTAATATAGAGATAGATTATTTTCTGACAATTGCAGAGTATAGCTGTGGTCATGGGAGAGGGAGGATAAATTCCAGTGAGGGAAAGGACTTGGCAATGAGAAGGTAAAAGGACTGAGACACCATGTTGGATGCTTCATGTAAGTGGATTTTGAATACATAGAGAATAATGATAAGAGTTGGGAAAGAAAGCAAAATTGTCATCCGGTAGGTAAACATCTGAAAAGCAAAGGCTTCCCTTCCCACTTAGTACATCTTCTGATTCAGATTTCATTCGATAACAGCAACTGTAACGAGAGAGCGTGGTATAGCAAAATGGCATGAGCCTTAGAGGAGCAGAAGCATGAAGGAGGGAAGAAATGATCTGGGGGTAGCACTGAGGGGCAAGAAAGACACCAAATGGGCCTTTGTGCCTGAGGGATGGGAGGGTGACAAGATAATCTCCATGAAAGAGGGCTGAAGGAGAAGCACTGTTATCGGGATATGGTCCAATAAAGCAGAAGGAGGAAAGGGCATTCCAAAAATTAGTTGAAAGTGTGGAACAGTGTGCTGATCTCTGAGTAGGAGTTCTTTAGCATACAGTGGCAGTGCAGGGGAGCTTCAGAAGAACGGCAACTGGTCAGGCTAGTGTGTGTAGGAAAGAGTAGAGGGATAAGCCAGGTCAACAGGGTGGGAAGAAAAATGGGGTTAGTCTTGTTTCTGAGATGAGTATAAGCAAGAGGACACATTACTATCGTATCTAAAATGCCCTTAGGTGTGACGACCCTCATGGATGATTGTTATTCTCCAGGGGTTGGGAAGACGGTAATCGCCTTTCTAGACAGACTGGCATGGCAACCTCCTCTAAATTTTTCCACTCTGTGGTGTCTTTCTCTAAGAAAGCACCTTCCAGAGGCTTTACCCATGGTCAGATAGTAAGCCGTAGAGCCAGTGCATTCTGGTTTATTCACAGGGTACCATGTTCCACCTGCCCCACAAAAATATGCTACTGGATGGATTCTCTTAGTACTTAATTAAACATACGAATTTTTAACAGGGTTTGTTGTGTAGAGCCTGACACTCTCTCTTCATTCTGACCTTATTCAACTGATTCCCTCACTTCCCGGATGTGACTTCAGTCACGCTGATGGCAGTAGTCCTCTTTCTGGAACACTTCAGTATCATATTGGCCTCAGGGCTTTTACTTGCTGTGTACTTGACCTGAAATGCTCTTCTTTCAGATTTTCAAATGCCTAAGCTCTTTCTCATCTTTTAGGTTCTACTTCATCTCTCATCTCCTCCGTAAGGACTTCCAGGCATATTACTCAATTTTGTCTTGTCCTCTCTTATCTTGAAATTGCTCAGTATCCTATTGCCCTATTTTATGCTTTTATGCCATTTAGCAGCATCAGAAGTTATGTGTTCTATTTGCTTAAGCATTTATTATCGATTTCTTCATCTATATCATGACTTTTGACTCAGAAATTTCTCTTTTCTATCTGGCTCATAGTAGGTGCTCCATTAAATGTTGGATGAATGCGTAACACTTGATAAATGTTTCTTTTTCTAATTCCAAAGTAATTTACTATTTTTTTCCTATAAATACAGTAGTTATAATTTTCATATTTGTTAGGACAAAATGTGGTAATATATGAAAGTCCCTACTCCCATTTTTAGCACATAGTAGGCAATTAGGCAGTGAGTTTTTTTCATTCTTTCATCAATACATCCCACTGAAATAGCACAGCAGATATTGAATAAGTGATATGATTCAAATTGGGATATTGTAATCATGTGAAATTATATGTTATGGATTATGTATTTTATAGCATATATCACATTATATATTATTTCTTACATGTGATATAAGATAAATAGCATCATATTTTTATTATATAGTCATGGTGAAATTATTATAACTAAATATTCTCTTTTGAAGCACATATATTCCCAAAGTAGTCTGCCTTCTTAGGCTTTCACTTTATATTAATTACAATTAGCAGAAAAAATTGACTGTTGTTCTAAATTAATGTGAAATATTCTGTCTTGTAAGGAAAGCTATAATTGTCATAGTTTCATGATTAACTAATCCTTCCTACCTTCATGTTTACTGTTTCCAGGAAGAACCCTATGTCCTGTTTAAGAAATCTGACAAGCCTCTCTACGGGAATGATCGATTTGAGGGCTATTGCATTGACCTGCTGAGAGAGTTATCTACAATCCTTGGCTTTACATATGAAATTAGACTTGTGGAGGATGGGAAATATGGAGCTCAGGATGATGCCAATGGACAATGGAATGGAATGGTCCGTGAACTGATTGATCACGTAAGTCTCTTTTCTCATTATTATCATTACGTCTGGTAGACTGCTTAAAAGATTTACTTAAAAAAAATTTTTTTGATGGTCATGGGTTAATGACAAAGAGCAATAATATATTTCAAGTATGTATTTCCTTAAATAATTCTATTGGAAATATATATTACTTTTGCCCTTAAATACTAAAGAATCTAAGAGGGATTTATAGTTTTATTAGAAAGAGTTGTCTGTTTTAAATTAACTAGTATTTAGTGAATTAATATCTTTAAATATTTAGTCCTAATTTGCAAATTATAATATGGGTGCCCAACAATTCATTTCTTTTTCACTTTTATAATGCTAACTTCATAATTGACAGAAAGAATGAGTAACGCAAACTCTAAATTTCATGATAAAAATTTCCTAGACTAGGATAGGATACTTCTTATCTTTACTTTTTACTTTTTTATTTTTTATACTTCTTATCTTTAGAGGATAGGATAGTTCTTATCTTTAAAATAGAGATGAAAGAAATCTATAAAGTATAGAATATGATACTGAATAAAAATAAAGCAAGTATATTAAGCATATTGAAGCAGGAGGATAGAGATTTTATGTATTTATTTAGTTGAATAAGCCAGGTATTCCTTCTTTGGCATTATTTCATAATTTATAATTTTATAATTAATAATTGTCATTTACAATGAAAGCATTATTTCATTATTTCTCAGTACTGTCAATTAATTCATCACTTTGAAATATGCTCTCATTTTTAAAAAAATAGCATTGCATTTGGTTTTGTGTTTTGGAACATTTAAGTTTATTTTGACATTTTCCATATAATTAAGGTATATAATTATTGCTAAATATTCTACAAAATAACAAAATAAATTTTCCTTTAAAATACAATGTGAACTGTACCCTAAATAAAAGTTCTTACTAATGGAAGTAGCAAATACAGGCAGTTTTTGCAACATTTTGAAAATACTTCATTGCTATTAATTACAAAGTTTATTATCAAGAATAAGGGAACAAGGGAGATCTGAATCTATCTATCTATATATATATGTATGTATGTATGTATATATCTATCTATCATCTATCTATCATCTATCTATCTATATCATCTATCTATCTATCCTCTATCTATCTATCATCTCTATCAATAAGGAGATGTTAGGCTTTGGTTAGAAGCAGAATAATAAGACAAACAATCATTTTTAAAATTTATTTTTCTTTAAATCTTCAACATACTTCTTTTAATGATCTGAAATTTACTCAATAAGGTCCCAAAGTTCTAGACTCGATCAATTATTTCTAAAAAATTCTGCTTAAATGGTCCGTTTACATTTTGACTTTGTAAAATCCATTAAAGATGATGACAATATATATGATTTGGAATCAAATCTAACATCTTAAACTTTATATTCACTTCTATTAATATAGTGGTAACCATCAAAAATTTAATTCAGGCTAGCTTAAGCAAAAACGTTAACTCGTTGGTTGGCACCTTTGAAAAGTCCAGAGGTAGTGTGGCTGGATTTAGGGTATGAACATTTAGTTTTTCTGATATTTTGCCTCCGTTTAGTCTTTGCTTCCTTGTATTTGCTTTGCTCTTGGACACGTGCCTCTCAACAGGTGGCAGTTGCCACCAATAGTTCTACATCGAACATCCAGGTAGAAGTAAAACACCTGGACCCTATAATTTCATCAAGAGACCCCAGATTTGTTTTCATTGGCCTGAGGTAGGTCATAAACTAAATCCTGAACCAATTATCCTATTCGGAAGGAGGTGCTATTCTCACTGGATAGCTTGGGATCATATATATTCATTCAGGAAGCTAGGAATGGGGCCAACGGGTCAACCTCTTTTAAAACCACATAGATTTAGATATGAGGAACTGTGGGTTTTTAAAGGAAAATCAGGATTTGTATACCTGAGGAAAGTAGAAAAGATGCTGCACAGATCAATACAATGGATATCCACTATCAGACCTTTGCATAAGTAGCTTATGTGAAGTTTTTTTTTTTTTTTTTAAGATTTTATTTATTTATTCGACAGAGAGAGACAGCCAGCGAGACAGGGAACACAAGCAGGGGGAGTGGGAGAGGAAGAAGCAGGCTCATAGCGGAAGAGCCTGATGTGGGACTTGATCCCGGAACGCCGGGATCACGCCCTGAGCCGAAGGCAGACGATTAACCGCTCTGCCACCCAGGCGCCCCTTATGTGAAGTTTTTATTTGAGTCAGAACACAGGAGTTTTACATCACCAGTGTCTTTATGTATATATTTGTCATAGGTGCTCAATTAATGGTCTTTTAATTAAGCTTTTGAGATTCAAAATGAATTGAAGGTTTTAGTTTTCTAGAATTTGTTTCTTTTAGATTTCCTATCTATATTTCTTCAAGGAAATTAAAAGTAGAAAATGTAGCTTGGGAAATAATGATTTAGATCTATGGCATAAAAGATGATAGCACACCAAATGAGGGAATTAGTAAGGGGAATATTATCAGTTACTATTTGTTTCTCAAGAAAATTACCTGTGGTATTGAGTTGAGACCACTGATGAGGGCTTCAAGTTACTGAATCATTTTATTCTTCTAGGTGCCAAATCTGTCACTTCACCTTCCATTTTTCCCTTACTAGTATCCCCTTTCTTGGTGCCAAGTGCTGACCTAGCCTTGGTTTTTAATATTTAGCACAAGTCGTATTAAATAGAATGATGATTACAGTCAATATATTTTTCTTTGTACAACCTCAACCCAGTTTGCATATTTTGAATATGCTAATTTCAACACAAAGTAGTAACTTTTACTTATAACTAGATAAATACCCTAAACTTCTTGCTCTCCTTGGATAAGCTTACCCTGTCTCATAGCTTGATTACCATTCTCCTACTGAAATTTCATCATTCTGTATCTTCAGCCCTGAGCCTTAGACCCATATTTTTTTTTTAAGATTTTATTTATTTATTTGACAGATAGAGACAGCCAGCGAGAGAGGAAACACAAGCAGGGGGAGTGGGAGAGGAAGAAGCAGGCTTATAGCGGAGGAGCCTGATGTGGGGCTTGATCCCAGAACGTCAGGATCACGCCCTGAGCCGAAGGCAGACGCTTAACCGCTGTGCCACCCAGGCGCCCCTGAGCCTTAGACCCATATTATCAACCCACCTCTGTTATATTTGTTGCTTAAATGTTTCATAAGCATCTCAAAGGTAGCATATTCCAGACTAAATTTATTATTTCTCTTTTTTGAAACTTTCCTTTCTGAAGAGTTTCCTGTATCAGTACATGTAGTAATGATTTAATAGGTTTCCCAAGCCAAAATTTAGTAGTCATTTTTTTAATAGTCATTTTTTAATTATTTCTCACTCCACTGTGTTTTATTGAGTGTGCTCCTTAAGTAATTTCAAAACCTGCCTACTTATCTCCATCTCAACTGTCATCTGGAGTAATACCCCAATATGAGGTCCTTTCCTTTCTAATCCATTATCTGTGTGTGTGTGTGTGTATGTGTGTGTGTGTGTGTGTATTTCTGAAAGATTTTATTTTATTTTATTTTATTTATAATGATTTTTTATTATATTATGTTAGTCACCATACAGTACATCCCCGGTTTTCGATGTAAGGCTCGATGATTCATTAGTTGTGTATAACACCCAGTGCACCATGCAATACGTGCCCTCCTTACTACCCATCACCGGCCTATCCCATTCCACCACCCCCCTCCCCTCTGAGGCCCTCAGTTTGTTTCTCATAGTCCATAGTTCTGAAAGATTTTATGCAAGAGAAGGGCATGATCGGAGTTTTCTTCTGAAACAGGAAACTCTGATCATGCCCTTCTCTTGCATAAAATCTTTCAGTAGTTTCCATTGTTCAAAGGGTATAGGACCAACTATATATTTATAAACCCTTCCATATTTAGTCATTGTTTATCTGTTAGGGAAATCTTTTTACCCTTCAGATCAATCTTAGATCTTCTCCACCATGCTTTTTATATTGCAAGGTTGTCTTACATGGAGTAAATCAACAGGGCTCCCAGCAAGAGAACCAAGTGAAGGAAGAGAGTGAGGTCAGAATATTTATTTCCCTCCTCACTCCCTGAGATGTTGCCTTGAGCTGGCTGCATCCTCACAAGGGATTCTGTTTCTCATTATGATGCCTACTGTACACAAATCTCTCTCCTGTTCTCGGTTCCAATTTACACCCTACATAGTTTTGTTTCTTCAGATCTTAGGGGTGGTTACAGTTTAGCTGCTATTAGCCTTGGGTTCCTGCACTATCTCTTAAAATTTTCTGACACCAGTGGTCCTTGAAGTGTGTTCCACAGACCTGCAGAATCAGTATCAGTTTCAAACTTGCTAGATATGCAGATTTTCAGGCTTCACGCTGGAACTACTAGATCTAAAACTCTGGGGTGGAGACTGGCATTCTTTCTTTTAACAAACCTCAATGGTGATTCTGATAGTCTCTGAAATTTGAGAATCAGTGTCCTGGTGTCCTACCCTCCACCCAGACTTGTGTAATTAACTAGTTCCTTTGTAAATAAATCCTGCTCAGCTATTATCATTTGAGTGTTCCATCTGTTTTCTACTGAGGCTTTAATTGGCACACCTTTCTATATTTTCATCTATTTTGCCCTCTCCAGCCAAACGCATGTGGACTTTTTCAGTCTTATTCTTTTTTGCATCCAGGCTAATTCTCTGTGCACCCCTCTCCTCAACCTCCACCTCAATCACTTCATCTGAATTACTTCAATTTACCTTCAGAAACACTTCCCCAGTGATGCTTCCCCCCCAACCCCAGAAATCCCACCTGCTATGAGTTTTCACACTACTCTTCTTGCATAACACCTGTCACACTTTAATTACCAGCTTAATGTCTGTCATACTTATTTGTATGTAAGTTATATGGTAGTTATACAATCAGTCAGAACTATTTCAGGTGCAAGTGTCAGAAACATGGCTAAAAATAGCTTACACAGATATACTTTTTTAAAAGCCCCATAATACTAAAAAAGTCCAATGGTGGTTCTCATTTCAAGTGTAGTTGGCTCCAGGATCTTAAAGTATGTCATTAATGACTGACCTCTCTTGCTGCCTTGTTATCTCTTGGCTTTACTCTCCTCTCTGTAGGTTTTATTGTTAAGTACCATCTTTCCATATGGTGACCAAGGTGAACCATGGTGGCTCTAGGCCAATGGTTATCAACCTCGGGGAGGTTTTTTATTTTTTGTTTTTTCCCAAGAGACATTTGGCAATGTTGAAAGACATTTTTTATTGTCTTAAGGAGGTGGAGGAGGTGCTGGTGCTGCCGTCTAAGGGTAGAGGCTAGTGGTGCTAACCTCTAAACAATGTGCAAGATAGCTCCTCACACACACACAAATAATTATTTGGCCCCAGTATCAGTCATGCTGAAGAAAGAAACTCTACTCTGGGCTTATCTGGTTCTTAGACCCCTCCTTTTGAAAGAGATAGAGGTCTTCTTTTGCCAAAGTTTCAGCAAAATCCGTGGTGGGGGTTTGGAGTAGGATGGGAGGGTTATCAATTGGATCAGCTTGAACAAGGTGCTCATTCTCTGAACTAATCTAAAAGGCCAAGACTGGGGATGTGGTAGTTGGAATAGCCAGACCTGCCTCATGTGTCCATACATGAAACTATGGGACAGAGTCAGCCCCATCTAAATTATGCTACTTATTTTTAGATGAATTTGGGTGTAGAGGCAACTAATATTTCTTTTATACGAACTATGTGCCAGTCCATTTTCTAGTTTTTTTAAGTTTTACTAGGTTAAGTAGAAGGGAGAGAGCCATCAAGAGGCTATATTTACATAAGTGTTGTGATAGGGAAATAAAACTAAAAATAAAATTTCTTTCCAACCCAGAAAACCTTTCCGTAAAGGTAGATGCAAAATAAAATAATTTTATTAATGAATAGGCATTAAACCAGAATGAGATGCACACCACAGGCAATTCACTAAGACATTAGAAAGATAGAAAGAAGTCTCACCTTTTTTTTTTATAGCCAAGAAGGCACAACCCATTGCATACATGTTCTCAAGATAAACAATACCTAGTCCTCAAGTAAGAAGTCTTGAAAGCACCATTTATCACATATAGTTCCTCCTAAATTCATTTGGAAACTAGGGTGACCATCTGTGTTAGCTAATTGGTTTTATCTAAAAGAAAAATAAACTTTCTCAAGTCTTTATGAGAAAGGTGGGCTTTAGGCTCCCACCCACCTAAGTTAGGCTCCTCCTCTCCCACAAAAATTTGGAAATAGGGTATTATCTTCCATGGTGATTGCATTTCAAAAAAGATACTTCCCAGATCCTTGGGAAAGGCATTCCTGGATCATAAAGCTGGCAAGAGCCTTAATTAACTTCTAAAGATTTATATATATTTCAAAAAGAAAAAGGACTTAAAAGTTTTCTAAAGTAAGTGTTCTAAGAAAGGAGGGGATTTCTTCCTTTATTTTCAACAGTGAGAATTGAGCCTCCTGTGTTTAATTTGTATGTGCCCTTACAGTTGCAAGTCTTTGTTATTTAGTAACAAAGTTAAGAGGGTTTTAACCACCTTCTCCATTTCTCCTTTTCGTGAAGACCCTCAATGTACAGGGCTTGGTATCTCTCAAACTTATTATGATCTAATGAGAGATGATTCCTTGGTGATGTAACATGAAGATACAAGAAAGATATTAGGAGAACGTGGCTCCCTGAGGCAGTTAGTCCTTAAAAAGTGACAAGCCTTCCCCCTGAAAACAACTTCCTCTTTCATTACCTCCACAGTAAGGCTGCACAACATGGCGTACTGGTAAGTCCCTGTTAAGGCAGATGTGGGTTCAAATCCTAATTTTCTGCTATGTAGTTTTATGCCTTGTGCACATTGCCTTAAACTCTTTGAACCTGAGTGTTCTCAAAACTAAAATAGAGATAATATCATATTCATAATTAGGAAGATATATATAAATTCCCTAATGCAGTGCCTGCCATATAGTAGATAAGCAATACAGACAGATTAAGTACAAAATTTGTGTCTTCTTACTTATTCTTTCTACTATATTGTTAATGAGTATTCTTGTTGAGGACTAAAAAATAAAACATGTAGACACTATCACAGTGTGAAAAATGTATGGATTAGGGTTGCTGTTGATAGTAATTTTGAATTAGAGTCAATAATATTGGCATTAAATTTTAATAGTAAAACTGTTTATTAATTGGAACCTTTGGTCTTCAAATATCTCATTATTTTTCTACCTAAATGATCTATGTCTTGGTGGTTATATATTAGAATTAAACATAGGGAAGAATTAATAGAAAGTCAACTTCAGTGTAAAACTGGTAATAGGCAAGATAAATGGGGGGGGATGATATTTAGGATACCAGCAAAGTAGAGACACCCAATTTAAAAAATTACTATTTAATTACTATTTAATTATATTTAATATATATATTTTTTAAATCAAAGTAATCACTATAGGTAAAATCAAAACATGTTTGGACCTCCTGTATTTATTTTATGGTTTGGTAATGTGTCAAATTTGAATTCTATTAAAACTGAAAGTGAAGAGCTATAATATCCTTGCTTAAATCTTCTAAAATCTCAATCTGGCACTTCTTAAATACATTTTTAAAATAAAAATTACTCAGAAACAAATGATTTGGTAAATTTCAAAAAACAAATGTTAATAGCATATGTCCTACTACAGAGGAAGTAGAGGGGCAATCTAGGCAGTTTCCCCTTTGTATAGGTGACCTGCTTTTTTGGGTCTTCCCATCAGGCTATCTATTGGGTGTTTATGATGATTGGTGCCATGGGCCATTCTATTTTAAATTTATTGGGCAGCTATAAGGTTGATATTTTTTGTGAGCCATCAGACTAATTAAAATCTAAATCAAGACACTATTTCACTTTATTAGTTCACTGCATCTGTGGTCCTCAGTATTATGCTGTATACTTGGTAGTATTCATTTGCTTCAAATATACTGAAAATAATTGGGAGACACAAATAATACAATTGCAGAAAGTGTTCAGCATTAAAAAATATTTATTGAAAGAATGACACATATTCGACAGTGTTCCACAACAAATGTTAAACTCAAGCACCACTCTCCTTAGAGAAAATGCTACATATCTTCTGAAGGCCCCAATGAAAGTTTCTATTCAAGGACCAAGTAAAGAAATACGCAGTAACTTCCTTTCCTTTTGAAATTAAAGCATCATAACTTTTTATACAATATTTTATGAAATATTTTATTTTTATATAATATTTTATGAAATATTTTATAAAGTTTTTCCATCTTAAGCCAAAGTTAGCTATTGAGGTATTCCAGGTGGCAGAGTCTGTGTTGTGTAAATGGGAGTCTCAGTTCTTGGATTCCCCACAAAAGATTTACCTGAGGACCCGCGCTCGAATAAATATAGCCAAGAAGGAAGGTAGCAAGCACAAAGCAGTTTATTAAGGGCAGTACGTAATCAAGATGAGAGAGTGGGCAGGCCTGGAGGTGGCAAGTACACGGGGATGAGGGCAGGGGTTAGGAGTGTCTTTTCTTTTCACGTTTGCATAGGTTAGGGGTCATAGCTGGGGGTGTCTCTGACTGAGGTTGTTTCCAATCATCTAAGAGACTTCTCCTACCTCCTGGTCAGGAGGGGTAGTTTTAGGCCCTACAAGGCTCTTTTCCAAACTGTCATGGCCGTCTTTCCTCCCTGGAGGGAAGGGGTTGAAACCCCAATGTAAAGATATTATAACGAAGCTATAGGTTACCTGGGGACAGAGGTTGAAGAGCAGAACACGTGTTCTGCACCTGTGGCTCTTGGGCAGTCCACCCCAGGGTATTGGAAGCTACTAAGCCAGGAGGTTGAAAGCCACAAAGTGGGAGTATTGTGCCCTCAGGTTTCTAATGTGTAACCTATTTATCACCCCCCCACCCCCGCCCCTTGCCTCCAGCTCATGTCTAACTAACTGCCTACTCTATCAGAGCCTGACTTAGTAGAGAACACAGAAACTTGCTAAAGCAACCATTGTATTAAGCTAGACATAAATTTTACTTGTAGTTTTGGGTTGTGTATTCTTTATGGCTAATAACTCATTTATGGGCTCATGAGACTACTGTTGTGAGTATGTTATTCATAAAGCCAACTAGTGTTATTCATAAGCATGAGGGAAAATACCTAAGCTGCAATAAGCTCACAGCACATATTATTATGGGACTACTTAAAGGAGACAAGGGCAGTTAAAGTACTTCCAAATCTCTGGTGATGTTTGCCTTGGCAGTGGAAAACTTCAGGAAAATTTATACCTGTAAACATCCATACAGAAGTTAATACAGCAATATGCAGTCTCTGTACGTGCAGGTTAAAAATAGGCCAGAGATCACAGACACTCCTTGTTATTTGAAATTCTTTGATTTTTCATCTTTCCAGCAGAATACGCCCCAGCTGGGGGCAAATTTCAGCACACTCTTAAACCAGTGATCGTCTGGGCTTTTTCGGACCTAGTGTCATAATGCAAATAAACTGTGTGAGGGAATATTATGTCCACAAATCCACAGTTACTTCTTACCTGGGCAAATTTAGGAATTTGGATGCTATCTATTTTTTATAATTACAACTAAAAAATGAGAGGTTCTTAAAACCGTGTTCACGGTCCCTTTACCTCATCAGATTTGTGTAAATCAGGGGCGCCTGGGTGGCGCAGTTAGTTGAATGACCAACTCTTGGTTTCTGCTGAGGTCCTGATCTTAGGGATGTGAGTTGGAGCCCCATGTGGGTCTCTGCACTCAGTAGGGAGTCTGCTTGAGTTTCTCTCTCTCTTTCTCTCTCCCTCTGCCCCTCCTCCCTGCATGCTCTCTCTCTCTCATTCTCTCTCAAATAAATAAAAATCTTTAAAAAAAGAATTATATAGATTAAAGTACTAGTCTATTAGAAGTGTATTTTTTTTAAATAACATTTAAAACTTAGATCTTTTAGAGAGGTCAACTTATTTTCCAAAGGTTACAACTTCTCTGTGCTTAAAGAGACTTGTATTTTAATATCATTAACCATTTGTGGGTGGTAAGAGTGTACTGGTCAATAAAAGCTTTTTCTTTTTAATGAGGCTCCTTTTTATAGCTTCAAGTGCTGTTGAAATCTTAAAAACAAACAAACAAAAGCTTGATCATTTGACAGATTTCTTTAAAAAAAAAACAGTGAGACAGGAACTCTGTTTCAGTTTATAAAACAACTATGGCAAAGTGGGAAGTCTATTGGGATCTAATTCACTCTTATTTTTTATTATTCTGAAGAAGACCCGTGATGCTATGGATTTCCAGCTGCATGAATGCTTCCCAGCATGCTGTCTTAGCATTGCAATTGGTATTTAACATTATCAAGCCTTTTATGATTCATAAATGAGCCTAACAGGACCTCGCTATACTTTGCTTTTGCCTCCTGATTGCTCTTTTATTATATTCTAGGGAGGAAATCAAATATTTGTTTTTCAGGGAACTTAAAAAGGCTCCAGGTATTATCACAAGAATGGAAAGGCTAAATCAAAAACAGTTTCAAATAGATGGGAATTGACTTGCACTGTAGCTTTGAATTTTGATAGTATGTTGTCTCAATTTTGCACTCTAGTGGAAGCCTTCTAGTGTTTTCAGTTAAAAACATTGAAGAGTAGTAATATTATGATCACTATATTTTTTAAATTTTAGTAAAAAGAACTAAAAAATAAACATGCAAATTTACTTATAATTCCCCATGACCCAAAAGTGACAACTGCTAACATGTTTCCTTTGTTTCAAGTTTCTCCCTTTTAACGAAAGACATTGCAGACCATGTTGAAGTCCCTTAGTCACCATAAAGTTTTTCAAATTAGTAATCTTCTAAGTCAAGCACGAAAGATCGAATTACATTTCCCTCATCCCTCTCCACATGTAACCGCTATCTTAAATTTGGTATTTTTCTGGTCCATTTTATGTAAATCGCTCAGTAGTACTCTATAATAGGAATATGCCTCCTTTGTTTAGCTAGTCTTCTACTGAGAGACACTCAAGTTGATTCCAGTGTTATGTTAACAAAAACCAATGTTGTTAGGAAGATCCTATCTTGTCTTGTCTCCTAGAGCACCTATGTAAGAGCTTCTCTAAGGGGTGTACTGAGAAAGGAATTGTTCAGAGTTCATATATATTTCCAATTTCATAAGATATTGAAAATATTGTTCTCCAAATTATTTTATTAATTTACATTTCCACCAATAATAGTATAAAGTTTCTGTTCGTCTGCAAAATCACTAACTTCAAGTTCTCACTATCTTAATTTGGTTAATCTGCATGCAAATGAAATCTCATTGCTTTAATTTGCAATTCCCTGACTGTAGCCTCTTTCTCCTCCCCCTACATTTATATATTAGTTTCCCCTCAGAATTTCCCATTTACTTTCTTTGATTTTTATGACTGATACATAGTAATTTGTTATATTTTCTGAATATTAATATGCAAATATTTATCCCAGTTAGGATCTTCTTTTTTAATTTGTTCAAAGTGTGTGTGTGTGTTTTGGTATTAAAGTTTTATTTTTTTTATTTTTATTTTTTTAAAGATTTTATTTATTTATTCGACAGACATAGAGACAGCCAGTGAGAGAGGGAACACAAGCAGGGGGAGTGGGAGAGGAAGAAGCAGGCTCATAGCGGAGGAGCCTGATGTGGGGCTCGATCCCATAACGCCGGGATCACGCCCTGAGCCGAAGGCAGACGCTTAACCGCTGTGCCACCCAGGCGCCCCGGTATTAAAGTTTTAAAGTTTGAGTTTCTCAAATTTATTAGTTTTTCCTTATGGCTTGTGATATTTTTGTGCCTTGTTGGAAAAATTCTTCCTTAACTGGAGCTCATGAAGATATATATATATATATATATATATATATATATATATATATATATATATAGTCTAAGGTTTTTGTCTTTCAAATTTAGCTCTTTTGTCCCCCTGCAATTTGTTCATTAAGTCCACATGGGTTGGACTTCAGCTTAAGTAAAAGTCTCGATTCTTCTGCTCCCTTCATGAAAGATAGACCTAAAATTCTCTAAGCTACAACATATTTGTTAATAATTTTCATTTCTTTGTAAAAAAAAAAATAGTACTTTGGAAAGCAAGTGGTTTTTACTTTTAATGAGAAATCCAGTGACTATTATCTCAGATATTAGAGGCAAGGAATTAGGAAAAGTACATGACATGTTAAAAAGGGCTAATGCATTCTTTCTGACGGAACTTTTTTCTCAAAGCATATTGTAACAGCAAGCTGTCATAGTCAAAATGTGCTGTCAGATAACTCAGAGGCAAAGATGAGAGAGTTAATACAGAAGTAAGCTATCACAGACCAGTATAATTCTGATTTGCACCAAATAAGAGATGATGATTCATTGGAAATTATCCCACAATTGGTACTCAACAACCATTTGTTGAATGCTTATTCTGAGAAAGACACTGTTAACTACAGCATTAACAATATCTCTTAAAAATATTGATTATATTTTTTAAAAAAAGGAAATAAGACATGATAAGTATTATTTTTCTTTTAATATTAGTGTAAAAAGAATTTTTCCTACTATGTGATTGCATAGTAACATTGAGGTTATGTTTAGAAATACTTGGTTTTTTAACTTTTTTTCTTTATCACGTACTCACAATATTTTAAATTTTACTTATTTATTTATTTTTTGAAAGAGAGAGCAAGGTGTGGGAGAGGGGCTGAGAGAGAGAATCTCAAGCAGGCTCCATGCTCAGCACAGAGCCTGACATGGAACTCGATCCCAAAACCCTGAGATCATGACCGAAATCAAGAGTTAGACACTTAACTGACTGAGCCAGCCAGGCACCCCAATAGTCTTAAGATTTTTAAAAGAATTTATTCCCTACTTACAATCTTTTGCTAATTTGTTCTTTAACTGTAATTTATAGCAAAAAAAAACAGAGCTAGGGATTGTTTTATTTTGCTATTATATCATAAATTACTGAATAAATATCTCTCATGGATACTACTTAAGCTCTTCATATGATTCCTGAATTTAAGATACTTTAAAATATCAGTAAAGTAAATGTTTGGACATAAATATTACCAGAAAAATATGGTACAAAAACATAATTTGAAGTGTTAGAGGAAGTACAATGCTAAAGTTGATACTACAGAGACTCCTATAGATGTAGAGAAATTCCTATACACTCCTGTACATTCTACGCATACAAAACAGTATATGGTAAGTCAGTCTCACACTGCCGGGCATTGAAACTTTTCCTTAAGTTTTTCCCTAATCCTTAGGCAAGCCTTCTTAAAAAAGGGGGGTGGGTAGTGCCTGGCTGGCTCAATCGGTAGAGCATACAACTCTGGATCTTGGGATTTTAAGTTTGAGCCCCACGTTGGTTGTAGAGATTACTTAAAAACAAAATCTTTTAGGGGCACCTGGGTGGCACAGTTGGTTAAGCTTCGGTCTCTTGGTTTCTGTTCAGATCATGATCTCAGGTGGTGAGATTGAGCCCTTCCCCCGCTGGGGGGTGGCGCACAAACTGAGCTTGGCGTTTGCTTAAGCCTCTCTCCCTTTGTCCCTCCCCCAGGTGCTTATGTGCACACATGCTCTCTCTCTTTCTAAAATAAATAAATAAATCTTAAAAAAATAATAATAAATTTTTTTGAAAAACTTAGAAAGTAGCTTGTCAAAATCTTCATAAATGAACAGAGGAAATAAAATTGGAATTGGGGAGGGCTTGAGTTGGGAATTTGATAGCTTAAAGTGTTATATAAAAATGAAAGTAGAAATATAAATTAAGGAGAAGGTATTCTGGGAGAAATTACCCACATGAGCAGATCTAAAATCTAAAATTACTTGAGTTCAACAATAGAAAGTTTGCATTTGATTCAGAGAGTGAATTTACAGTGGCACTATTGAAGCAGTGGGCTGGAAAGTTTGTTTATCTGTGGTATGTGGAACATCTGTGTGTTATTAAATAATAAACACTGATTTGCATCTATTATTACCAGAAAAGCAAAATAAATGTAACTGAAAACAGATATAAACAAATGTGGTTTTTCAAACTGACATTTGCTTTAGAACATAAAACAAATCTAAACAGAAACAAAACAAAGTCCTAAACAAAAAATAAAATTTTAAAAAGGGAAACCACAGCATGAATTTTCTCAATAGAATAGATATCATTTCTTTGTTAACTGTGATTGAATTTTCCTATCATATGAAATTAATGTGAGGTTTCTTTTCAAAGTAAATTTGAATAATGGAAAACAAACTTCTAAAATAAGATATTCTTCGTGATGTCCTCTAATGGCTGTATGATTCAGTATTATTAGTTCAGCATTTTTGTACCTAACACAAATTTAGGCACTGAAAATATAAAGGTAAACTTGAATCTTAGGTGAGATAGGCACTTAAATAATTTTTATATACTTCAGGTAATGCAATAATAGAGATATTCCCAAGATATTTTGGGAAAACTGAGGGGTATATATTAATCCTGGCTGGAAGGAAAATGATCAAGAAAGTCATTAAGCTTTAATTCTAAGAAGATGACAGATGCTTTTCCAATATACTATTTTTAGTGTTGCAGTTAATTTAATTTCAGCATGAAGTTTTACCTGAAGGATATTATTTTATATAACATCACACGTAACTGAAGGAGTGAACTATAACTTGATCAGGTTCATTTAAATATATTGAAAAACAATTCAAGATAAACTCTGATCTGACTCAGAAAATTGTTCAAGAAGATTAACATGAAGTAAAAAAAAAAAGGTTTCTGCATCTTTTTTCCAATAGATTCTTTTAATTAATTAAGAACAATGTATTATGAAAGCATTTATTTGATAGCATACATTTACACTAACATTAACCACTGTTTTATGCCGAAATCATGTGTCTTTACCCATGTAATTTCCTGATCATTTCTAAGTACATTTTAAGGTTTCCTGGCCCCCTAAGACATTCAGTTTTGCTAAAGATATAGTCACTGCGCCAGAGTTGTCTTTGCTTTTTTAACATATTTAAATATGATAATATTTCTGATCAGGTTTTGTTTTTTAAGCATTATCCAACTTGGATCATTGGACGATCAAATGTATTATCTGTGGGATTTATTCAAGTACAAATTTATTTACTTGTTTATGTGACAATAATTAACAATATTAGACAATACAAAACTATCATTTATACCGTGTTTTCTTCTCCATGGAAGTGGTAAATTTTGATACCTGATAATGCCCTCAGCTCCCTTTGTTCACTGCAGATTAATTTTTTAGCAACATGTAGATTAAAAAATATTCTCTCTAATGTCACTTTCTGTTTTTCAATGCATACGTCTTCAGGCTTTTCTCCGAGTCAGAATATAAACTCTAGGGGAAACTGCATCTCTAGGACTGAACACTATGGCTAACACATAATAGATACTTAATGAGGGTTTGTTAAATAAATTAACTATTTTTTATCTTGGCCAGTTTGGCTAACTCCACTTACAAAACTACTTATAAATAGGGATATGCCTCAAATGAATTTCCCCAGCCAGCATATTCTAGCTGTTAACACACATGCCTTGTCTCCTGTGTGCGGATGTCAGTGTCTTGACTGAAGCAGAAATGATTTCATGTTCTTCTTGGCGTCTCTCACAATATCCACCCCAGGGTCCCACGCAGGGTAGGGATGGTCAATAAGTGTCTGTAAAATATATAGATGGATATAAATGATCCACCCAGCCTCTTCTACTCTCCACAGTAGGGAAATGCAATAAACTTTACATTATACCTGTAATTCCCCTGAACGATAGCTATATCATTGCAGATTCCTTGAAAAAAGTAAAATCGGTTGAGATTGTTGAACTTACTAGAAGTTTGAATTTTAAAGTAGAGAAATGATTCATACCTATGGAATAAAAGATAAAGACATTCTGAAACACTTACTATTCCTAATGTAGACACATAGGAAAGTTATTTTCAAAGGTTTCTTAAACAGATACTGTCAGATATATCAGACAGTAAACAATGAGATAACAGGAGAACATGAGTTATGGAAAACACTCAGGGTAAGACGCTTAAACAAAGTGACTTTGTCCTTAAATCCCCCAAAATAATAGTACACAAAGGTCAGAAATGTCACAATTATATTTGCGTAAGTCAAATGAGACTTGATTGCATCTGACTCTATTGAAAGAGAGCTTGTCTTCAGGGCAAGAGCAAAAGAGAAACGTGTGTTCTGTAATCAAAGGGTCATCAGTATAAAAGTCACAATTTTAGCATCAGTACCTTAAGAAAACAAGTCGTCTTGGTCATCTGAAATTTTATCTTTTAAACACCTTAATCCAATCTTTTTGGATGCAGACATTTTTAGACTGCGTTACAAATATTTCACTCTTTGAAACTGCAGTGCACTTCTATTCAAATTCCAGTCGAAAACCTCACGTTTGTCTTGATGCTTTCACGATAATTTTATACTTTACATTGCCATCACCCATGAATATGAAATTCCTGTCTACCAAAATTTCTTTGTGATTTTGTGAAATGGCTTGTGATTGAAATGCTGCAAACATTTGCTCTGTAACCATACTCTTTTACCCTCTTACCTCTTTTGTAGGTTCAAATGGGCCCTTGATTCACCCTGTCCCCACTTCCCATCGCCTGGAAAGAGCCATGTGCTTGCTTCCCACTGTATCTCAGCTTATTTCCCTCAGTTTACTACCTAGTATCTTGTATTTATTCCAAACTTCCTCCCATACATTTTACCTGCTTTCCTACACAAACTGTTACACAGACTTGGTAACTTTTGTGTCCGTTTTCAACCAGCATGTAAATAACTGAAAGTTAGTCTTCTAAAAAATGTGTTGATGATAAGCTCATTGATGAGCTGCGCCTGGTGAAATGAGGATAAGAATCAGTTAAATATGTTTAAAACTGGCATTGATGGCTCAGCAGAGCTACCCACACATATTGAGGATTCCGTAGCAGAGATCTCTTGATTCTGGGTCTGGACCATAGTTATGCAAGTCCCCAGTATTTATTGCACAGTTATTCAGTTGTTTTTGAGCTAACTAAACACACAGAACTGATTTTAAATCTGAATATTAGTTTTTACGTGAGTGTACCAGGGACCAGTGCTTTGCAGCGTTCTTACGCCTATTCCATAGACACAAGTAGAAGCCAACTTACAAATCAGCGGACAAAGAGACAAAGGACAAGGCTCAGGTAATCAGATCTCTTGTCCTGTATTCTAGTGATGTCTCTTTCTAATTACTAATGCAGGGCATTGAGAGTCAGAGCACCCTTTCTTGGCGATAAAAATCTAGACGTACTATTTTATCTCTCATTTGGTTAGGCAAACCATCACACATCTGTTTGGATAAAATATCTTATCTCAAGGATGTTACAATACAATTAAGTGAGCTATCATTTTTTAAAGAAACAACTGCTTGTCTGATTAGATTAATAAGGAAGTGGAACACATTTCTAATCTCTTAAAACAGTTTCATTTTTATCATCTAAATTCTCTTCTTTTTTTTTTTTTTTCCTCTTTTCTTGATCCCTTTTGGATTGAATCAGTTTTCTTTGGAACTCAGTCCCTTTTTTCCTCTATGAGTTTGAAGTTACAAACTTATTTTTACTTATTATTTTAGTGGCTATTTTAACAAGGATACTTAATAAGATACCAATTAATCAATACTTTGTCTTTTTCCAAAACATCACAAAGACCTTAGAAAACCAAACTGATCAACCCCCTGCTAGCATCTACTATTATTTTAACTATAACTTGATTTTTATTTAATATTAAAAATACTATTATTTCATATAATTGGTATTTGTTTAGATTGAACACATTTAACACAATGATTTGCTTTACTCTCATTTTTTTCTCATATCACAGACATTCTTCTCTGGGATCATATTTTCTTCTAGAGTAATACACTTAAGTAGTGCCTTTCTGTTGGTAGTAAATTCTTTCTCTTAACAACTTTTTTTTTTAATTAGAAATGTCTTAATTTTGCCCTCATTCTTGATAGTTTTGCTGCTATCCAGTTTAAGCTAACAGTTATTTTTTCTCAGAGTTTTGAGCATATCAGCCCACTCGTTTCTGACTTGGTTGTTGTCCTTGTGAAGTTTGCTATCTGATTATTATTCCATCATATTTCCTTATCTTTTTCCGCTGGCTGCTTTTAAAATCTTCTCCCTGGCTTTGGTATTTTTAGCTTCATTTGGATGAATCTCAGTTCCCATTTATTTATCTTGCTTAATTTACATTGACAGAGCACACAAGGATTCATGACATCTATAATTCCATAAAATTCCTAGCCATTACTCATCATATATGTTATCCCTTTTGGAAATCTGATTAGATTTATTTTATAACTTCTCTGGCATATGAACTCTATTTTCCCATTGCTTCTCTCCATGCTGCTTTCCATATAAGTACTTCTGACATACCTCCTTTTTCATTGGTTTATACTTTAGCTTTCCTAATCTGTAGTATAATTAATTCATTGAATTTCTGATTTTATTATAATCTTTATTTTAAGAAAGACATAGTTTTTTTTTCTGCAAACCTCCCTTGTAATTTCTAATAGTTTTTTTTTTTGCTCTTTCTGTTTCACATGTCTTCTCATTCCTTTAAATGTGATATATAATACTTATTTTATGTTTATGTTATATAGAGATAACTTAAATATCTGAATGCTTGAGTATCTGATCCTGCAATTTATTATTTCTGCTGACTCTTCCCAGAGTGATTTGTTTTACTGGGTACTTTCTGATATTTTATTGTTGGAGTACACATAATCCTTGGAACATCATTTGTTGAAACACTTGAGACTTTTGTTAATATGAATTTCTTCAGAGAAATTTTATATGAGCTTCTGTTAGGTTTTTAGTGACACAACCAAACTAGAACCCTATTAAAAGAAATTTTGCATTCTACTTTTTTTGGGGGGAGATCATCATATGAGCGTGGATAAGTGGTTAAGAATTCCCAGAGCAGACATTTTTCCCCCCTCACATTTAATTAAAGCCAAGGCTAAATCAGGAATGAGTCCCCATTATCTATTTCTATGGGGTGGGCTTTATTCTAGTTGACCCACTGAGTATGGGTGTGCTAGGGTGTGTTGGCTGTATATAATAAAATCTCAATCTAATCATTCATTTCGCATGAGATCCCGGATTTACCTCCTGCTTTGGGCTTTTGGGCCATCACATGTCAAACTCTAGCCTATGAGGATTACAGGATTTCAGATGCCCTCAGAGCAAATGTCAGCTCAAAATCTCTGGATTTATATTTTCTTCTTTTGAGTTGTTTTGAATTAAAAGTGTTTTTCTGGTCATTTAATCTTCCTGGAAATGTGTTGGGTGGGATGTTTCTACAAATACTTATTTCTTCACATTGTATATTGGATTTTGGTATTGTCAATTTTATTTTCAGTGAAATGACATTTACCTGACCCCAACCCCTAAGTGGGAAGACATGAAAATTAAAAATTTAGTATTTAATTTATTAAACAAAAACATGGGAATTAAAAAAGCACTGCAGTTAATATCATTGTATAAATAATTATATTAAACAAGAAGCCCAAAATACCTCTATTTCATTTATTTATTGAAGAGACTACTTCGTGCAGTGTTCTGTGCAAGTCACTGACAATGACATAAAGACCCCTTAGACTTGGACTCCTCCCTCCAGCATATTTAATACAGTACAGAAACTACATATGAATATAGGATTACCATAACAGATTGATGGAAGTATCATGATACACACATGAGGGATGGAGAGTAAATCTCAAGCAAGGAGAGAATATATGTAGATTGGAGGCATGTGAAAAGCCCTGTGGGAAGGTGACACTGAATGGACCTTAAAAGGTCAATGTAACACGATCAAAGTTGCGTATCAGAAAAATATGCTCAGGGAGACTGTTCTTTTATAAACACCAGTCAAGGCCACTGCATTGAAATTAGTATAAATGCTTTCTAATCACTTTTTCCTAAGGTATTATTCACTGGTCAAGATCATCTATCAGTCAACAACTGTGATGAATCAATTGTAGGAATATGCGTGTGTGGGTACAAGCACACAAATAATTTATTATGTTCAATTTGTCTAGCTTAAAAGGGCAAATTAGTGTTTAAAAATATAAGATAATGATCTCCCACCTTGGGATCAACATTACAAATAAAAATATCATTTAAAACATATGTAAAATCTGAAGTCAATTTTTGAAAAGTCAAAATTTAAGGAAAAAAATGTGTAAGCAAATCAGTTAGTTAAGTAAATGGTAATATTAGGCTGAAACATAAAATTGTCATTTTTGTAGATTAAGATGAAATATCAGGAATTTCACACGATCCATCCTGTACATTTTTCCTATTCATGATACCATTAAGAAGTTTGCAGAAGCTTTTCCTACCTTGAAATTTAAATATATAACTTTTATAGGTTAATCTAAGATCACTTCTAGATCTTTATCTTTAGAGGACAGTTGTTGCAAAGATTTTTTTTTGATATTTCACAAGCTTTCTTACAACAACAGATCTAATTAGAACCAATAACTAGTCTAAATCATTAAAATGTGGTTTCCTACAAAAACAAAAACAAACAAACAAAAAACCTCATCCCTGAAGCACTCTTCAAGGCCTAAATTTTCTGCCAGTGCCAGAGCCCTGTCACCATTGTCTAAAGCTTGGCAAAGTTCAAAGAGAGCTCATCAATGCACAGTGAGAATTAATGTGCACCACTCATTACCCTGCTGAGACCCTTTGTTAAACAGGCCATTTCTATGCTGTTTGTAGGGTTGTGCAGTTGTAATCCCTGGATAACTGCCAGGAATAGCCATAGTAACAAAACAACCAGTGTCCTTCTGTTTTCCATTCAATCTGTCATTGTGTAAAGAATTTTTTGAATTATGATGAATCTTGCTGCCAGTCAGTGTTTGTAGGTCATTCCAAAACCCTAAGTGAAGAATGTTACTTCTGTGCTCTCACTGATGGATTCATTCCCATACATCTCTTTACATAAATTATTTATGTTATGGTTTGTCATAACAGGTGAGATTGAATATTCTAATTAAAATGGAATACATAATATGCATATAAATAATACCAGTGTTCTGATATGCTCTCTTATTGCCTCTCTATAAATCATGGTGCACTTAAAAAATAAAGAAACTTGGCTTTCACAATTTTTTAAAGTAATTGGTACAATATTACAAGTACACACCCACATACATGTTTATGCATATTTATATATGCCCATGATGTGTGTGTATATATATACACATTGTATTCACATACAGTAAATATAGATGTCTATGACTGCATACAAACAGTATACATATGTGTATACTAAAAACAGTTTTAAAAGAATAAAACTGAGTAAAAAACAGATATTGCTTGAACGAACTAAGATTCAGTGTGTTGTCAAGGACAATGCTTCTTGTTTAAATGTCAATATGAACTTGGGCAATTTAGTGAAGACTTGATCACAGATTTATTTGCTATTCTCACTGAAATTTATTTTCAATTCATTATTTCTTAATATATTTTTATTCAATGTTGAAAGATAACCAGTCCGCTGGTATATTTTGATATTAAAAAAGCTTCGTAATTATAACCACTAGGATAACTTTGGAATTCAGTCAAATTTCCAAATGCCCTCCATTTCTTATCAGAAGTGTGATCTTGGGCAACCTGTAAGTTTCCTGAGTCTCGTTTTTCATAACTATAAAAAGCATTGACAAAAGCATGCAGTTCATGCTAAAGATTGACATAAAACATATGACGTTCTTAGAATAATACCAAGTATATTATAAGCATTCGATAAGTGTTGGTTGTCATTAGAATTTTTTTCCTGATAGAAATAGCAGCAAAATATCTGAAATGAATGATACCCCAAACTCAGACATCTCACTTCCTCTTCCACTCACCCTACTTGTCATTGAAATTATCAATAGAATAAACAAATAAGGAAAATCTGCATTTACTTTGGAATCTAGGGTTGGGGTCATCTAAATGACATTCTTTTTTCTTCTTAGCCTACTTGTATATGAGACTGAAGAGAAGAAAAACTAGAAGGTTGAACCTGAACCCACTCTCACAAAATAGCCATATGTTTGAGAATTTAGTGGAAAGCCATGGGATTGCAATTTGTATCTTCAGTAGTGTATTTTTAAACATGAAAATGAGTTTTTAGTTAATCTAAACAAATTGTATCTTACAACTTACTATTACCAGACGTTGTAAAAATGTTAAGTCTATCCAGTGTATGCAATTCTCCCTGTATCTTTACTTCCAGAAAATGCTGAATTCTGTTGACTTTGCTATGACCGAAGTTACCACTCTTTCCCTTTCTTACAAGCCATTCATTATACCTTTTGGATCCCTACTCCCTCCATCACCAATAATCTCCTTTCATTGCTAATCTCTCCTTTGATTATTTTTAATCCTGGTTGGCCTCTCTACTGCTGAAATTGCTCTCTCTGTAGCCCTGTCAATGGTGGCTACTCTATCTCTTTCACTTCCACTTACTTCAAGAGACTGGGTCATATCCTCTTGGCTGCCTGGATTATGCAGCATGAACTAGGTTCAAATATTTTAGTAATTTATACCTACAGAGATTGTTTCTTACTCCCACTACATATAGATCAAAGACCAGCTGAGGGCTCTACTCCATGTTTTCTCACTCAAGAAACCAAGCTGATAGAGATGCCCCACACAAACATTGCTGATTAGCACACTGGGGAAAGAGAGGGAACATGGTGACCTGGACACTCACTTTTAAAAGTTTCTTCCCATAAAAGAAAGCACACCGTGTCTGCTTATATTCCGTTGTCCAAAATAAATCATTTGGCTGTGCTCAACTTCAAAGGGGAGAGAGGGTGCAATCTATCATGTACTCAGAAAAAGACAGACTGGAATATAGTTGAATAGCCCTACTACCATACTCCCCATTGCTGTTCCTAGTTCATGAATTCTCTAAGCTCCAGGGGGGGAAAAAATGCTTCTTCAAGGTTCATGTCTGTGGATATTCTTAGTCTGCTTTCGCTGTTCTCTACTCACTTCTTAATCACAGTTACTCTTCCAATGTTAACTTCAGCCACAGGATCATAGCCTTTCACTTTAAGATGGTTGACTTCGTGATCCTAGATAAATTCAGTGTCCTTACAGAAAACTTATCCATCACTGTGGGCTCTAAGCTTCTGGAGGTATTCATTATGTGGCCTCTTAGCCACATAATGCTTACAGATGCTTGTAATTACATCATAATCATTATCATGGCCCAAAGTACACTAACTCTTAGATCAATAACTCAGAAATTCAGCTCTTTTCCTTTTTGCTTATAAATTCATTTGATTCCACTACATTTGTTTTTGACCCTATCAGACCCAGGAGTTGATTATCTGTATGTTTCCATATATTAATTATCTTTTCTCCTCACATTTCTCTATATCCAGCTTAGTTTCTATGATTTATTCTTACAACCATTCTTTTCTGATACCAAATTTATTTTTTCTCTATTGTTAAGCATTTACCTCCTCAAGACTTGTTCCTGTATTAATGTCATCATCTTCTTCACTGTGCCTGATTTGGAAGAGTAAACTCAGATGGAGAAAATCAACCAATTGTGAAGAATGGACCCACAGTAAACTGATAGTCAGGATTCGCAAAAGAGTTGTCAGCCCTGCCGCAACTGCTAGAAACTCTGTTCACCACACTCTTCTATTCTGCAACACTTGTTTTCAAATGTTTCTTTCTCCTTCTTAAGTTTAACAGTCCCTCTTTAACCTGGAGCAGAAAACCTGGTCTCCTGCTCCTAAGAGAAGTACAAATGACTAGATGAGAATGTTTTATCTCTACGTCAATCATCCAACTGTCAAGCACGGCTTCATTAACACCCCTTCTCTCTTCTTAATTTCATGGAGAAATTGGCTCTTCTCCTGCCTGAAGATATTCTCTTCATCTTTCTTTTCCATTCCAGCTTGCCTATTCAGGAATTTTTATACCCATGTCTCTTTCTTTCTCTAGACATCTTGGCCTTTCTCTTCTGATTTATTTGCATTTGTATTTTTAAAAGATTATGATTTCTCCATTAAAAAAATCCATTTCCACCCCCACCCAGTGTTTCATTTTACCCTCCGAATTAAAAATCTTTACCACTTGGCTGCACTACCTGCTCCATTGCCTCACATCCTAACCCATGATAATCTTTGAAGTAACATGTCAACAAAAAACTGTTCTTAGTAATATCTGCAAGTTGTTAAAACAATGGATATTTGTTAGGCTTTATCTTATTGACCTCTAAGATGCTATTTTCTCAGCTTACTACTCTGTTCTTGAACCACTCTTCTGTACTAGCTTCCATAACACCCTCTTTTTTTTTAAGATTTATTTATTTATTTTAGACAGAGACGGGGAGAGACAGAGAGGAGGAGAGGGACAGAAACTTCAAGCAGACTCCTTGCTGAGCATGGAGCAGGGCTCAATCTCACAACCCATGGGATCAGAACCTGAGGGAACCAAGAATCCAAAGCTTAACAGACTGAGCCACCCAGTTCCCCCATAACATTCTCTTCATTTTCCAATTGCCTCTCTTAGGTAACTGCTTCCCAGTTCTATTTGCTATCTTTACCTCTTCTAACTTTTAAGCCCTACTAGAAAGAATGTATATTATAGTAAATGTAGAAAAAAATAGCGCTTTATTTCTTGTCAGGATGGTGTAGTAACATCAAGCTTCGACAGACTCCTCTTTGATTAATACCCGTAACAAAATCCATGCAAAATAAGTAGAGTAAACCTAACTAAAGCTATGGGACTCAGGGCTTCTGATCCCAAAGCAGGGCATGTTGGTCTGGAATTATCCATGGATTAAAAGTGCTACATGTGAAATCCAAGTCTGAAGGCAGGCTTACCGCTTGACACCAGGGCCTTGAATGTGGCTTCTTTCCTTGGGAAAGCAGCACGAAAATACTGGTTCCTGAGGTTTTGGCTTATTTGACAGCTGTGGTCCTAGGTAAATATAAGGGCACAGATTCAGCCAGGTAACTGGGAACTCTCTCCAACTGTCTAACTGTTTAGGAATTAGATTCAAAATACCACCAATATCATCAGAAGATGTGAACCTCAAATCACCCGTATAAAACATAGCTATGGATTGGAAGACTGGGGAGGGGGCACTGAGTGAAAGGAATAACAGAATTCCTAGAAAGGTACCTGTAAGGATATATGAGACTGGGGGGGGGGGGGGGAGAGAAGTAGAGAAAAATAACAAAAAACAAGCTTGTATTGAAAAATAACAAAAAACAAGCTTGTATTGAAAAATATCATTGAACATGAATTTTATCCTAATGAAGTACATTTTGTAGAATTATCTGACAAAGACATTATTTTTTATTTATTTTTTTAAAGATTTTATTTTTTTAAGTAATGTCTACACCCAACATGGCCCAAACCCCCAACCCTTGGAAGAAGAGTGCATGCACCACTGACTGAGCCAGCCAACTGCCCCATATCTGACAAAGATTTTAAAGTAAAATCTAAAGATAAAATATCTTTTAAAATTCTGTAAAATATTGGCAAAAAAGAAAATTATGTAGTAAAAATAATGAAATATTAAAGTATGAAAAATGATGAAATAATGAACATTTTTTAAGTATCATAAAAGGTATTAAAAGGAAACCTCAGTAGATAAGGTATACTAATGAGGAAGTTAAATGGAAAAAATATACTGATTAATCAGCACACAGCACAAAAAGACAAGAAAATAAACTTCTAAAAGAAGAGCTAAGAGGCATGGAGGATTGGGTGGTAAACTCCACTATGTCTCTAGTAGGAGTTCCAGAAGGAAATAGAAGGAAGTAATATTTAAAAAGATGATAGCTGAGGATGTGCTGGAATTTGCTCAGAGAGCATCCTCCCAATCGTAAACAGTTAAGTGTAGAAAAATCCTAGTACTTTTTGGGACCCTATGGCTCTAAGGACCCCTCTGTGATGATTTTGCCTTTTGTTATCCTGTACCTAAAGTTTTCCTTCAGATTCTGTACTAATCACTTTTTAGACACAGCTACCATGTAAACCCCTTTTTAAAAGCAACTGTTAGCTTGCTGCTACCCTTATTGAAACTATATGACTGATCCACAGAAATCTTGTCATTCTATGGCCTGACGAGCCTATTTTGAGGTAGGTCAACTTTTTTTTTAACTAACAATGTGGGAACGACCTCAAAAGTCTCTCTTATCAAATTGAAATAGTATATTCAAGAACTCAGCCAGCCAGGCAGCTGTGACATCTTGGCTTTACATGAAAAAAAGTAGCTACCCCTTAGGTGGCAATTTTATCCCCCATCCTACAGCTTGAAATACAGACTAAACAAGAACCTTGATTCATAGAGGTTCTTCTAAATGCCTGGGCTTGGTTCCCTGACAAGTTGAAACATGATGGTGTTCACTGGGCTGCTGTGGCTATCCAGCATCAGTGCTAGCTATACAGAATCCAAACTGGACACGATCCTTCTTAATGGTGGCCAGAGCTCAGGCCATTAGCTATAACTGTAGCTATGATTCGAGTTGTTGTCAAAAGCTTGGGTTTTAGTCTGCCCTTTGGAAAGCTAAAGACTGGCAGATCAATTATACCCCTCTTGTGGGCCACCAACGTTGGAAATAAGTTGTGGCTCTTGATTGGAAAGTTTGGATTTCTAATGAATTCAGAATCCAAGCTTATTAACTGCTATATTGGTCTTTCTCATTCATAGTGTAACTCTCTAATATCCCATGAATCTTCTCCTATCCACTCCATTGATCTCTTCCTCATACAATTCATTGTGTTCTTATAGCTCCTCCGAATATTTCTTGCTTCAAGGACTCTTATATAAGCTCTGGGAGGGATCATGCCTAACTGTCTTTCCATCCCCACTCTGTCTAGTCTACCAATAAATACTAATTGATAGAACCTGTCATATTATTTCACAGCTGAGAAAATATAAGCTGATTTTACTTTACTATGGGTTGTATTTATGCAAACTTTTTAAACTGGTGAAGGAATAGTAATTACCTTCTAAAACCATGGGTATTTGCTGCTTTATAATTTACTCTTTGTACCACTTTTTTTTTTTTTTTACATCTACAGAAAGATAATCTAGTCGATTATTGCTCCCTCTTAATCCTACATGGAAAACTACATGGATGAATGAAAAAGATAGGAATCATTAGCCTTGAAATATGGTAGCATTTTCTCCATGATGTTATTTAATATTTGATATCAGAGGTTCCATTTGAATCATTCAGATTAAAATACTTATGAAAGGGGAGCTTAAGGGCACCTGGGTGGCTCAGTCGGTTAAGCATCTTCCTTCAGCTCAGGTCATGATCTTGAGATCCTGGGATCCAGCTTGGGTCAGGCTCCCTGCTAAGTGGAGAGTCTGCTTCTCCCTCTCCCTCGCCCTGCCCCTCCCCCCCCTGCCTGTCCTCGTGCACGCACTCTTTCTCTCTGTCAAATAAATAAATAAAATCTTTTAAAGAAAGGGAGGGGGGCTTATTTTTCCTGATCCTCAAAATGCAAAATACATCGTCTGCTTTTCAGAAATTAAATTAAAGCAAGGCAGTACTTTTATTTCCTCATTTCATGTTTTAATAATTTATTTTCAGAAAAGAGTTGTATTTGTGCTGAAGTTTAAGTTTAGGTTAAATAACTCTTTGCATGTGTATCTCAATCTTTGTATTCTTAAACATAATGACCACAAAAATTCTATGGATTTACTTTATCGCTTATAATTGTGTTTTATTTGATTAGCAATGTATTTCATATGTCATATATTTCCTTATACAAAAATTACAAAATTAAGAAATAATGGAAAACCATAATTCTACAACTTTTGACCAACAATACTAAAATTTTGCTCGATTTCTTTCCACTATTGATTTTATACTTTTAAAATGTTATAGAACTTTTCAAATATGAGCAAATAGAAAAGTAAAGTGAGGGGCAATGTACCTGTCACCAACCCTCGAGGATTAGAAAACTCTTCAATAATCTCATTTCATCTCAACTCTCACCAGTTTTCTTGCCACCTGCATTATTTTATAGCAATTCCTTGACTTCATATCATGTCATATTTTTTCATATGTTCATGTATAAATAGTACTTATCACTAAAAAAGGGACTAATTTTTTTTTTTAATGGCCACACTGTCATTATCCCACGGGGGAAAAAATATGATTCCTAATGACATCAAATATTTTACCAACAGTATTTATTTCCACTTTTCTGATTCTGATTGTTATAAAGTATTTACTCATTCATTATAATTTACTTGTTTAAACTGGGATCTAAAAATTTTCTTTAATTTGTGATCAGAGTTGATATATCCCAAGACCCATTTTAATCTGTAGATTCCCCCTCTTATTATGTTTTTATTTAGTTGAATTCATGTTTAATACCATATATTTCTACATTCACTAACATTATCAGTGTCCATTCTCTTTTATTGGAGACATCATAAAATTCTATTTAACAGTGGATAGTAATTCTTTATTGTTATACCCTGATTTATTAACCATTCCCTTTTGAGGCATGTAGGCTACTTACAGTTCCAGATTATAGGTGATCTTGGGGGAATACCTTTGTATATTAGCCTGTTCCTGAATTTAGAATTATTTCTTAAACATTCTAGGTATGACATTCCAGTGTTAAGTATTAGAGATATATTTAAGGCTCTTGCAGGCTGGAATTGGTGGTCCACTGCCATTCAGTAGAAAAATTTCCTTGCTTATGATCTCTGTCTTAAATCCTTTTATTTAATCCTTCAATGAAATCCTGCCATTTGACACTTAATTTTATTGTATATGCTCTTTAAAAATTAAAAAAAAATCATTCTCTCTGGTTTTAGAAGAAAGAAAGAAGAGAAAGGGAAAAAAAAGGAAAGAAGGAAGGAAGGGCAGTTTGTATAAAATAATAGATGGAATACTCTAACTTTTCTCTTAGAAACCTTTTTATTATTCTTTGCATCCAGTTTTCTACCATCAAACACTATTGCAACTGCAAGCACCTAGTATTGAAAGACTTTTGTTTGCTATTTTGCAGTTGTTTTGCTTAACCTTTATATTCAGATTTACCTGTGAGTTACCCAAGCATTCTTAAATACGTGGTGATGATATATTGTTAAAATCTCATGAGCAAATATGGGAATGACCTCAATTTTTGTTAACAAAATGGGGAAGTGGTCTAGGTTCAGTTATTATACCTGAATTATTTGGAAAATCAAATATTCTAGAAGGAAATTGCTGTTCCCCAATGATATTTACAGAAAGGCATGAAGTCGTTCTTATTAATCAACGGGAGATTTTTGTGCAGGCAGGAGATCACGTAGGTGTTGTAGGAAAAGGTCATGTCACAGGTTCAGAAATATTGTGCACAGTGTAATCTTTTTATTCTTCTATTATTATTATTTAATGCAGAGTTACAATATCATGGATCAGTATCTTGATTAAACTTTTAATCGGTAGTTAAATAGGTATTTTAACAAATTCTAAGCCACAAGTAGTTTTCTTGCTGTTGAATTTGAACCCAATAATTTGTAGGGATCACGCTTATAGAATAAAGATAAGAGAATAAATCAAAATGGTATTTTAATTTTAGTGGAAAAAATATACTGCGAATGACATGAGGGGTGCAGTGACACAAATTTTCTCTTCTAAATCGGATACCTTTTGTTTATGGTTGGAATGTCTTTTCATGTGATGTTTCTATAATCAATGGGATTTTCTGGAGAGGATCAACAGGACGATTAATGTGGGAGGGGTCGGGAGGGTTAGAGACATGTTCCCTGCTCCTCGGGCCTGGCCAGCTTGTTTCCAACCCAGAGCCTTTGTAACTCACAATCTCCTCCACCAGGAGAAATCTGCTTAGACCCTCCCAGGGCTTTATCTGTGACTTGACTGAAATCTGGACTCAAATGTCAGGACCTGGGAGAGGTTCCTCTGTCCATTTTATAAAAAACAGCGCCCTCCTTTCTCCCTAGTCATACTCCAATCCTCTTACCGGCTTTATCTTCACTCATTAACATTCTTTACTCCCTGAAATTACATCCTCTAATTTTTTCATGCTTAGTGTCTGTCTTCTTTCTTCACTTTGTCTGGCTCTGCCAATACTATGAACATCAGAACAGCAACTCTTATAGGACTGTCACTCAAGAATAAATATTTGTTGAATAAATTAGTGAATTGTTTAATAACAAATTATTTAATAAATTAGTGAATAAATGACTTAAGATAGATGGCAGGATTTTAAGTTCCTGCATACCTCAAAAATTTTAACAGACATTGAATAAATCAGTACAGTTAAACCTTTACAAAACTTAAGTAGTACAGATTCAGGGAATTTTATTAGTCATGTGAACCAAAGAAGACATGTTGCAAAATATTTTTTTGTTTGAGAATTAATTGTAAAGATATCCACATGCAACATCAATAAGGACTAGCTATTATATCAATGTAAATATTTTTATTACACAAAGTTCTTTCTTACCATGTATGTTAACAGTTTACCCATTTAACAAATACTAATATGTTCTAAGTATGAGCATATGATACAGACTTTGAATGTAGGGATTTAAGTAAATTTATATTTTGATTTGACCCATTCAAAGATAGGTTTGCTTAGTAATTCAGCATACGATGTAAATCTATTTATAAACCAAGGTACGTTCTATGGAGTAAAAAGTTAAAAATCCATATTCTGTCAGAAGGTATACTGAAGATCTTGATATGATTTATTCTGTACAGTATTTAAATGAGTGTAACAAAGGACTTTAGGTAAGAATAATGAGATTATATAGAAAAAGTCCCTTTTTAACTGGAAAAGGGAATAAAAAAGTTTGAGCTAGGAGTGCCTTCCGGTTTACTTATGTGGCTTACAAGTCTTACCATTTGACTCTTCTTGTTGCTCTCACATTGATTCTCTAAATATCACTTTAATTTTAAAATTAAAAGTTTAATTACATTTTGAGTCATAGTTTTAAAAAAATCTAGTAATAAAGACTAGATAATCAGAAGCTATAAGATGGGTTACAATACTGTCATTTTTCCCTCTTGAATCCTTTGTACTTTTTAAAATACTAAAAACGAGTGTTTGTGTATAGGTCCCATGTCAACTCTGGGTTTTTGCAAAATTAATGTAAATTCTAATAATGAATATCATTTTATGTTAATCCATTAGAGCAACAAGTGGGCAATCCAGTAAAATTATATCACAACTATACATAGCTCAACTTATTAATACACATTTCAGCTGAAATATTTATCCAATTGCTTGTTTCCATTGTTAATCTTTCCTATGCCATGGCGAGCATCTGAGAAATGAGACTGTCCTAAATACCATTGTATCCTATATTTTGCCCCAGGCCTGTTGCATAGGGAATCTTGATAATATTTGTCAAAGAATATTTATTATTGTGACAAACATTCTAAATAAATTGATTCCAAAATTATTTCTAAAATTATTTAAAATTAATTAATATACAGTTTTAAAATAAACTGATCATAATAAAACATTTTATATCATTATTTACAGCTGTTATAATTTACCTATTATTTTATTTTATTTTATTTATTTTATTTTTTTTTTAAAGATTTTATTTATTTATTCGACAGAGATAGAGACAGCCAGCGAGAGAGGGAACACAAGCAGGGGGAGTGGGAGAGGAAGAAGCAGGCTCATAGCGGAAGAGCCTGATGTGGGGCTCGATCCCATAACGCCAGGATCACGCCCTGAGCCGAAGGCAGACGCTTAACCGCTGTGCCACCCAGGCGCCCCTACCTATTATTTTAAAACAGATCCTGAGAATTCAATGTGCTTAATCCCCTATCCACTGAAGAACAGTTTACAGAGCAGAATTACAATTCACAATTCTATTAGGAAGTTTCCCCATAGTTCATAGTCATCTGTCTTAGTGCTAGTAGTCGTTTCTTGGTCCACTGGTTGTGATCCCATAGCATGTACACTGGGAAATGAAGAAAAGGGTTAGCAGAAAATATAATACCTTCAATCAGTAACAAGAAATTGTGTAAATGTTTTATAGGTTTAAGAAATAACATGAGATTGAAAATACTATTTTGAATTGCTTCTGTTTTCTATTTTGAAACTTTTAATATAAATTTGTTTCAAAGAAGCCATTCATTCTCTCTTTTCAAGAGATTATTTGCTTGATAGATGTATAATAACATTTAGTTTGAGTATTATTGTAGATTTTTCCTTGTTTTGTTTTTATGTATGTTTAATATGTAACTATAAGGATTATAGAATATAATAGAATATTTTTCACATTTGGGCGATTGCCTTAGAATAAAGTGTTTTCACTTATGTTATACTTTTAAAAAGATATTAGTTATTTTAAAATCAGGAAATCTATATCCAAAATGCAGAACAAAAAATGTCAGAGACACCATCATTCAGTGCTTTGCTCATGAATAACAGATATACTAAGTTCCACTTTGCTTTGTGTGTGTGTGTGTGTGTTTAAGATTTTTATTTATTTATTTGACAGAGAGAGGAAAGAGAGCACAAGTGGGGGGGGGGCAAGCAGAGGGAGAGGGAGAAGCAGGCTTCCAGCGGAGCAGGGAGCCCCCTGTGGGACTTAATCCCAGGACTCTGAGATCATGACCTGAGCCAAGGGCAGCCACTTAACCAACTGAGCCACCCAGGTGCCCCCAAATTCCACTTTGAATTATTGATATGAATGATTTCAGATTACTTTTAATTGAAATTTAGTTTTCTTGAAATTATCAGTGTGGAAAACACTCCTCAATTTCTGCGTACCCGATTTTTTTCAAGGGAGCTAAACTAATTAAACTACTACATTAAAAAACAAGTGAGTCCCTTGGAAATATTGAAGTGAGAAAGGAAGATACCGTAACAGTTGTAGTGCAGAAATGTCAATATTTACAAGCCATCCAGTTGAGGGTTAACAACAAAATCAGAACTGAACGTGAAGAACACAACACAAAATGAAAACAATTAAATCCTCTTCAACCCACAATCCCTCCTGCAAAAAAAACATCAAACTCTAGAAATATTTTGGAGCCACGGCTCTTCTAAAGAATTACCAGTTGGGAAGTTTATTTTTCATTCAGGCATTAATGGCAAGCTTGGTAGATGTAGTCAGTATCGTTTGAAATTATCAGCAGGCTTACTTAAGCATTAATAAAGTAACAGCTGTGGCTTGTGTTTAATGCTGCCGTCTGTGTTTAATTCTTTCTTAATTGTCCCTGTTCAGGCCTTTCATATGTAGAAGAAATCTCTGTATTTTATAACTAAATTGCCCATACACTGTGGATAGTACTTGGTGTGGTGAAAAGCAACTGAAGGCATCTTTCTAAAATATAAGGTTATGTTTTTGTAAAACTGCAAATAGATATTAGTTTGCATACTGTATGTAACATATATAATTTATAGAAGTTTGAAGTTAGGTTTTCACATATATGAAACATGTAACTTTAATCGCATCACATTTTTTTCTTAAACACAATGTAGTGAGTACTAACGTAATGGTATGAGGTAACTTCATTGTAATAACTGAAGGCCAGTTTATCACAGAAATATGAAATATGAAATATTTTATCAGTTTTTAATTATTATTTTAGTTATATAAAAATAGAAATCATGCACATGGAAAATTTCACTGTTGTGGGAAGATAAACCTCAGGAATATTTTCTCCTGTAAAGAAGTTTAGGGAAGTACTGGGGAAGAATTAGCAATAATGACAGTTTTATGCATTCACTAAATCATTTAAAAATATTTAATGACTCAGACACTATAGTAGGCACTGGAGATGCAGAAGTGGACAACATGGAGGAACTCCTTACTCAAAAGAGATGTGTTCTATCGGAAGGAGGCCAACAAGAAATGATATAATTTCAGGTCATGTTAAGTTTTATGAAGAAACTGAAAACATGGTAAGGAGATAAAGAGTGATAGATTTGAGCGGTCAGCAAAGATCCCTTTGAGTGACTGATATGAGAACAGACACATCAGAACATTCAAGTGAGTGAATAATCCATCATGTAGATGTATGAGGGACAACCTTTCCAGGCAAAAGGAAAACCAAGTATAAAGTCTTTGGGACAGAAATGTGTACACATTTAAATACTAGCCACGCAACCAGAGTTGTTGGAACAAGAGTGATCACACTAAGACCAGAAGAATGATAGGAACTGATGTTGATTAAATAATTAGGGTCCATTTCTCATAGTGCTTTGTAGGCCAAGATTAGGCTTCATTCTATGTGTGCTAGAAGTCATTGGAGAATTCTGAGCCAGAAGTGATAATCTGGTATGTGTTTTAAAAAGAACTTGTCTCTTTAGATGAAGAACAAACTCTAGTTGGGCAAGAATGAAAGCAGGGGACCAATGAGGAGGCCACTGCAAGAGTGCAGGCAGTGTGACTAGGTAGATAGTGGTGGAGGTGGTACGCTGTATTTACAGAAAGTAAACTATGTTTCCCTAAAAGTGCACATAGAGGTGAAAGCATGTGTTCACCTTATGTATTGTGAAGAGTTTAGGTGAATGTAGTGTCACTTATAAGTTACATTAAAAAAATATAATTTTTTTAATATTTGCCTTTTTTAAAAAGGTTTTATTTATTTATTTGACAGAGAGAGAGGCAGCAAGAGAGGGAACACAAGCAGGGGGAGTGGGGGAGGGAGAAGCAGGCTTCCCACTGAGCAGGGAGCCCGATGTGGGGCTCGATCCCAGGACCCTGGGATCATGACCCGTACTGAAGGCAGATGCCCAATGACTGAGCCACCCAGGTGCCCCAAAATTAATATCATAATTAACTAGCCTAAATGTCTTAGCTAAATCAGTTAAAATATTTACAACTTATTCAAATGTACTTACCACTATATTTTACCCATTTTCCTAAGCACTTCACAACATTATGAAAATGAAAAGTGTTTAGAACTGGTTTTCCATTGTTAAATTACAAGAACTTTCAGAAGCATGCATAAGATGTTTCACTGCCCAGAGCTTGTATTATAAAATAATATCATTACGTTCTTTGAATGCTAGGACTTAGTAAAGAAGGTTTTCTCAACATGATCAAATTTAGAGTCATGAAGGTTTTCTCAACATGATCAGAGATTCATGAAGATATGCTTTGTTATCTAATTTTTGTATTAGGTAATTGGAAATTAGACCAATAAATGTTACCATTATAGTATAGTACTCCGTAGCCATAGTACTCCATAAGAAGAATTATTCTGTTCTCCCCTAGATGGGTTAGTTCACCAGAAATTACATTAATGTACAAGTAAATCTTATTTCTAGAGTAAGATCAGAAAAAGTTTAATTTTGAAATTCTCTGATTTTCTTTGAAAATTTTAGTAAGTTAAATTGTATTTTAGTAAGTTAAAACTGTATTTATCAAACATTTATCATGGAGTTCCTTGGTGTCAGATTTTGTCCAATGTCCTGGGGATGTTAGATTGATTATTATGATTGTAAAACAATTTGGAAGAGTTTCCCATAGAATGATAGAATATTTAATTAAAACATATTAAGATAGCTGCTGGCAAGTCATCTTTATGAAGTTTCCAGGGAGGGATACTTTACGATTTTCTCAGTTCAGAACTCTATGCTTTATGAAGGGCATGCCTGCAGGTTCCCAAGTGCGTACACTCTCCTAGGAACAGGGACAACATAATTACAATATGTATGTTCAGGTCTCTCATATTAGTTGACACAATACAACATAAAGTATAGTTACAATTAAATTACATGGTGAAGTTTACAAGTGCGATAAAAATTCACTCAGGAGAAATTAATGTGTATGGACTATTCGAAAAGGGCTGCATAAGACGAAAAGAACCTCTATGTGTCCTATAGAATGTGCATGCTGGAGAAAAGGAAAGACCATTTTTTTTTTATTTTAATGTTTTTTTAATTATATTATGTTAGTCACCATACAGTACATCCCCGGTTTCCGATGTAAAGTTCAATGAATCATTAGTTGCGTATAACACCCAGTGCACCATGCAATACGTGCCCTCCTTACTACCCATCACCAGTCTATCCCATTCCCCCACTCCCCTCCCCTCTGAGGCCCTCAGTTTGTTTCTCATAGTCCATAGTCTCTCATGTTTCATTCCCCCTTCTGATTACCCCCCCTTTCTTTATCCTTTTCTTCCCCTACTGATCTTCCTAGTTCTTATGTTCCAAAGATGAGAGAAATCATATGATAATTGTCTTTCTCTGCTTGACTTACTTCACTTAGCATTATCTCCTCCAGTGCCTTCCATGTTGCAGCAAATGTTGAGAATTTGTTCTTTCTGATAGCTGAGTAATATTCCATTGTATATATGGATCACAACTTCTTAATCCAGTCATCTGTTGAAGGGCATCTCGGTTCCTTCCACGCTTTGGCTATTATGGACAATGCTGCTATGAACATTGGGGTGCATATGGCCCTTCTCTTCACTACGTCTGTATCTTTGGGGTAAATACCCAGTAGTGCAATGGCTGGGTCATAGGGTAGCTCAATTTTTAGCTTTTGAAGGGACCTCCACACTGTTTTCCAGAGTGGCCGTACCAACTTGCATTCCCACCAACAATGTAGGAGGGATCCCCTTTCTCCACATCCTCTCCAACAATTGTTATTTCTTGCCTTGTCTATTTTTGCCATTCTAACTGGTGTAAGGTGGTATCTTAGTGTGGTTTTGATTTGAATTTCCCTGATGGCTAATGATTTTGAACATTTTTTCATGTGTCTGTTAGCCATATTTGTATGTCTTCATTGGAAAAGTGTCTGTTCATATCTTCTGCCCATTTTTTTATTTGTTTATTTGTTTCTTGTGTATTGAGTTTGAGAAGTTCTTTGTAGATCTTGGATACCAGTCTTTTATCTGTAGTGTCATTTGCAAATATGTTCTCCTATTCCGTGGGCTGCCTCTTAGTTTTTTTGACTGTTTCCTTAGCTGTGCAGAAGCTTTTTATCTTGATAAAGTCCCACAAGTTCAATTTAAAGACCATTTTGATCAGGGAAATATAGAAACATTATAGCAGAAGAAATAGTTATGATGAATGTGATTGCACAGAAAAATAGTGAGAAATGAGTATGGTCAAGTCATCTTTGGAGCCATCCATTCCTTAAACTCTCACAATTCTGGTTTTTTCATCTGTAAATAGAAAATCACACTACAAATTTGGCAGAGCTGTTGTGAGGATTAATGGAAGGGATATGAACAAAGAATATGGTCTTGGCCCATAATGGACATGTTTAATTTAAGCCGCTTCTATGAGTTTTTTTCCCCTGCTATTGCTACCCTCTCAATTCAGACCTTTGTCATCTCAGACTTTCTTCAAGACTCAAGTGTAATCATTTGGTAAAGCCTCCACTGACCCAATCAGGTAGAAGTGAGCTCTTTCTTTCCTTTGTGCTATTCATATGACACATAACAGTTTACTTATTTATTTTTCTTTGGCCGAAATACATTTTTTAAACAATTTTGACCATTGGCTTTTCCTAATGCAAGATTACTTTATTTTTTATTTTATTCTTTAAAATAAAACACCAGTGGGGATAAGGAGTGTACTTGTGATGAGCACCAGGTGTTGTATGGAAGTGTTGAATCACAATATTGTACACCTGAAACTAATATTATACTTGATGTTGACTAATTGGAATTTAAATAAAAACTTAAAGTCTTAAAATAAAATGAGATGCCAATTACTAAATCTATGTTAATGAAATCATAACCGTCACCTACAGAGAGAAAAGATTCTTGGATTATGCAATTTACCATCAGGCTCTTTTCTCCAATGACTTGTCTTTAATAAAATGGCAGTTGATGGGAAAACATCAAATCTGTCATTATAAACATCTTTAATACAGCATCTTGATTATATTTCAAAATTATTATATTATTAATAGACTTGTAATGAAGTTAGATTTTTTTCATAGACAGTGCTATTATGTATAAATAATGTTCTTTACCGCTGTGAGATAATCTGGAGATCTGATCATTTAAATGAATTTTAAAAATATATTTGGTATGTAACTAGAGACTGCTTATTTTTGACAATTGATGTTTGATAAGTTTTGTGTGCTTTACTATTAATAGTAATAACTAAGTTCTAATTAATTTAATCAACATAACATTAAATACTACTAACAGGATATGGTTAAAACAACCTGTTATTTAAAAAAATAGATATTTTTAGAACAGTTTTAGGTTTATAGAAAAATTGTGCAGAAAGTAGAGTTTCTATACCTTCTCCCATTCTACCCACCCACCACCGTTTCCCTTATTATTAACAGCTTCCATCAGTGTACTAAATTTGTTACAGTTGAACCATTATTGAGACATGAGCTAAAGTCCGTAGTTTACATTAGAGTTGACTCTTTGTGTTGTACAGTTTTATGGTTTTTGATAAATGCACAGTGTCATGTACCCACCATTATGATTTCTTACAGAATAGTTTCACTGTTGCAAACATGTTCTCATTCCACCTATTTGTCACTCTGCTCCCTGAGTCCTTGGGGCACCTACAGATCTTTTCATTGCTTGTATATTTTGCCTTTTCCAAAATGTCATATAATTGGAATCATGTCATATGAATGTAGCCTTTCAGACTGGCATCTTTCACTTAGCAATATGCATTTAAGTTTCTTCCATGTCTTTTCATGTCTTGATAGTTAATTTCATTTTGATTGCTGGGTAATATGCTGTCATGTGGATGTACAGTCTGTCGATACATTTATTTTTTTTAACTAAATGTCTAAAGGTGTCTGTATCTTTTGTTTCAAATGACCGATTTCTTTTATCAATGAAAGTATTTTACTGTGTAATGTTTTGTCTTTTTTTCTATTATATATTTGGAATAGAAATTTTATTTTAGGCAATGCTAAATAAATTTTAAAATTCGGTGTATGTCAGGGCATCTGGGTGGCCCAGTCGGTTGAGTGTCCGGCTCTTGGTTTTAGCTCGGGTCATGATCTCAGGGTCATGAGATCGAGGCTCGTGTTGGTCTCTGCACTCAGCGCAGAGTCTGCTTGAGATTCTCTCCCTCTCCCTCCCCCTCTCGCTCCTCCTTGCCCCGTTCATGCATGAGTGCATGCTCTCTCTCTCTAAAATAAACAAATAAATAAATTCTTTAAAATTTGATATACGACTAGTGAGTCATATTAACATATGCCTATTGAACAACTTTTTTGGAATAATGCAGTAGTTTTGTTTTAATGTATGTTATTTGAATTGTTTCCTAAGTTTTGTTGGTATCTATCATGAATTTAAAAATATTTTACCAGTTTAAAGTATATTCACTTATATACCTTACATGTAGTAAAATTTTGCTTTTCATGTGCCTGGTCCAAGGGAGGTTACAAAGTGAAATGGCACATAGATACACTGTGCTGTATATTCAGCCTCCACCATTTCATGTTGTCCATTTTTTACTAGAATCTTTGTTTCTTGAATGATTACTTTTTCCCCTAACAAACCATCTGTACTTCCTTCCCTTCTGTCTCAGATGAAGTGCTCTCTCTTCCTTGTGGAGAGCATTCCATCTGCCTAAACTCTTCACCTGACCTTATAAATTCTCAGTGACTGTAATCTATTAATCACTGTCCTTGTTTCCATACATTCCCCTTTCCATCTCTACGAACTCCTTAATAAATGAGTGAATGAATGTCTCCATGATTCCATTTCTGGCTTCTGAGGTGCGTATCATGGTCAGTTCTGGGTAAAGATTCCCAAAAGCGTGGGGTTTATGTCCTGGTTCCAATGCTCAATTAGCTCTCTGACCATGAACAAGTGTTTGACTTCTCATGGATTCAGTTTCCTTACCCGAAAATGAGAATAATAATAGGACTATGTAAGGATTAAATGTGACAATTCATGTAAAGTTCTTAGTGCAGTGCCTGTTGCATAGCAGATGCTTAAAGGACATGAGCAATTATTACTGCTAAGTTGATATTTTCTTTGATTTATGAACATGAAATATGATGATGTCCTCTCCAGGGCCCTTAAGACCTGTTTTTTTCCCTTCCTAGTTTTTAGAGAAATGTTTTTCTCTCTGCATTGCTACTCAAAGATACTCTCTTCAAACATCTGACTGTTCCCTCTTCCCCACACACACCCAACACACAGATACACACAAACACGTACCCAGAATAGTGTTGTCAACAAAGTTAGCTTCTTAGAGAAGTTTCTTTTCTAAGTTCTCCAAAAATCCTTGAGGTAAGGAAACTGTGAAGGCCCAATTTCATTATTTTGTATATCTTTCTGTAGCTCACTACAGGGAGCACTTTTTTATCTCTGATAGCCCAGTGTGTTTATGAAAATAAAAGGAATGTGGAAATATAGCTTCCTATCATATATGGGAACAGGTGCCTTTATTATTTTAAAACATTATAATTATTTCTTTCAATATATTGGAGCTGAAGTTCATCCTGACAGATGGTTATAGCATGATGAGTGAAGAGCATTAGTGATTTAACATATTTAAGCTACCGTGGAAAATTAGCAACTTTGTGAAAATGGAAAAACTCATTTCCTGATGCGATTTAGGCAAGGCTGCAAGGATTTTCATTAAATAATATAAAAACAAATTAGAGGGATAGAAACAAAACTCAGGGGCAGTAAACACAATCACATTACAAGATGATTTTCAAAATGTTAACTATTTAAAGACTAAAATCTTTTAACTGTACTTATAACCAGGAAAACATGAGTCTTGATTATCAGCTAAATAATTTGAAGTAGATAGTATTATTATTACTATTTAGAATCTGACCAAGGTATTTAGGAAGTCATAACTGATACTAAGTGTTTTTTTAAGTTTAGATTACAAATAATTATGAGAAGATCCCATAGCATAATAATTCAGGTACTGAATGTACAATAGTTTCTTCAGTTTTTTCATTCTGTACAGTTTTTTTCTTTCTCTATTCGGTACAATAAATGCTGGTTTGCTAATCTAGAAGGACATAGAAATGAGTAGCAGAAAAAGGAGATGCTTCAATTCAGAGTCAAGACTGCTTTAAATGTTAATGTGATAGTTACTCTGACAATTCTCAAGTGTAAAGTATTTGTTTTGTTTGATTTGGATACTGACATCGTTCCTGAGACTTAGAACCAATTTCCCCCCCCTTTCTTCTGTTTCTCTCTACAGAAAGCTGACCTTGCAGTTGCCCCACTGGCTATTACCTACGTTCGGGAGAAGGTCATCGACTTTTCCAAGCCCTTTATGACACTTGGAATAAGTATTTTGTACCGCAAGCCCAATGGTACAAACCCAGGCGTCTTCTCCTTCCTGAATCCTCTCTCCCCTGATATCTGGATGTATATTCTGCTGGCTTACTTGGGTGTCAGTTGTGTGCTCTTTGTCATAGCCAGGTAACATGCTCACTTTTGTGATTTTTTTGGCAATTGTTACCTCCTTTTTCTAACTAATAATTGTCAAAAGTCACAATAATTTTACTTTTCTTTTTCTTTATTTCCCTTGGGGTGCTGAAGATTAATGAATGTTGAAGAGTCACATAAGTTATTAAAATATACTATGCTGTCTTTTTGGGCAGAAAGCATGCTGGTTGTGTCAGTAAGCTATAAGTTTGGTAGAGTTCACCCTTTTAAATCAGCATTTAAAGCAGCCAAAATCATTAGGACATAAAAATTATGTCCTCATTTTGAAGGTTTCTCTTGAGCCAGAGAGCAAAATAACATATTTTACTAATTTGAACTAATAAATCAGTCATATGAGAAAACCAAAGTGGTAATATTTAAAGGAGGCTTTTTTTAATGAACCAGGGCTCTTTAAAAATAAGCATTTTAACTATAAAAAGACTATCATTATTTTCCACATGAAATTTCTCATTTTTTTCACAAAATAATGTATAACTACAAATATTTTTTGCTCTATCATCAAAATTAAGTATTAAGTAAGAGGGTTATTTTTTCCAATTATATTATATAGGTTCTTCTGATAAGTTTTTCACTAAGGATATTTATCCTTTCTTGAACTTATTCTTTTCTCAATGAAGTCCTGTATTTGTTCCTAGCAGTAAAAAAACACTTAGTTCATTCAATTAAAAAAGGAATGAAATCACTTCTAGAAGTAGCATAATATTTTTGATATCTGTACATTTTTTATAGTTACACACAGATATTTTTTGATATTTACGTATAAATGCCATGCAATTTATAATTTTTCTACCTAATTGGTTTAAATTAACACATGAGTCCTTCAGACAACTATCATTTGCATTTGGCTGAAAATTTGTATTGGGACCATGTGTACATATAGCATTAGGAGCTGTGTGGTAGATCATGTTAAAGTGTTTATTTGGAGTTTAGAGTTCTCCCCCCAAAATGAGCATTTGGAGTAGGAAGTTCATAAACTTTTCGCTCCAGCTTTATCCATATCTTGTGAAGACAAAACAGCCTTTTCTTTTTTGAGCACCTTTGCGTCACTTACATATTTTTGATAGTGACCAATACAAACCATCCTGTTTTATATGTCTTCAGAGAAATGAGTTCAAGGATTACAGTTTAAATAATTCAATGGCTGGAGAACCCTACAGCCTGCCCACGAGGCAGACAGAAAAATAAATACTCCGAAGTAAGAAAAAGACTTTCTTGCCGTCTGCAGGTACACCTGCTCCTTCTTAATCAAATTGACGAAGTTCCCAGGAAGGATAAAATCAAAACCTAGAAGTAAATGTCCTGAGACCATTCTGCGGCAATGGTGCAGGCATCAATCAAGCTGAAGTAAGTCTCCTGTAGAGACTATTGGGTTACCTCAAATTCGTATTAGGAATTTCAGATGTTACTAATTTTCTGAGCCCAAATCTTCTGAGATGACATTCAAAAGCAAATACTGAAACATCTGAATTCTTTTCCAGCTTAAAGATATATTTGCAAATAGAGGCATGTGGTTTGGCTATGCACTCACCTAAGTTTCAAAATATTTCTTTAACTCTCAGTTTGATAAACAGTCAAATAAAATAATAATATAGCATCTGTATAATTATTGTAACCCATACTAATTTTACACAAAATAAATACATCCGCATCATTCTTTTTGAGAACACAGCATTAGCTGGTGTGCCATGTTTTAGTGTCTTTAAATTCTGGAATATTACTGTTATATTTTATTATTAGTTATTAAATGAATGAATTTGAAAGTGATTCTGTTTCAGCATCTTATTCAATGATGTGAAAACAGTCTCATACAAATTCAAAAATTCAGTATAATATCTTCATTTATGGACAAATGAACATATATTCTACTAAATAATAAACAATGTTAGATATCCTATATTAAGTAATAAATAATATTAGATATCTTGGTAAATAATACATAATATGAAAATAAATTATTTGTAGATTGTCTCTGAAATATTTTGTTCAATTCTCAATATTAAAATAATCTTATATAAATATTGCTAAATTTAAAAACAACACACTAAAAACTCAGATTAAAAGAAAATATCTTGAATAGAGTCCATTTAACTTTTAAACTGAACCTCCAAAGCCAAATATATTTATAAAATTAAAATCTACTTTACTTCAATAAAAAAAAATCACTCTGATATGGCAGTGAACTCTTATTACCATGAAAGAAGTTCATGACGTGCAAATGTAGACAGTGTCCAAGTTTCAATTGCAGAACTTAATGACCTTCCTAATTTAAATATTATGATATTTGTTATCAATTCAAAATAAATGTAGTATTTTGATGTTTAACCTATGAATGAGGACTATGTCTTATGTTTTAATAGAGACGCTGATGAACTTAACATTATTATCGATGTCAAAATAAATATGGCATTTTCTTTATCTCTAGGTCCATTTTTTCTCTTTATCTCCATAATGATGACAGAAAAAAGAAAGACAAATTACATTAAAAAAATTCTCAGATATGTATTTCATTCTCACTGAAAATCATGAAGTTCTAAAATAATACCATGCCAACAACAAAATTTTATAATAAATTAAGTACTGATCCTAATTGTTGGAATTTGGGTTTTCTAAAATTAAATTTAAAAGCAGATTGTTACTGTGATGGCTTTTAAAAATTTCCCTTCACCCTTACTGTATAAGAAAAAGATTATCTAACAAATACTTAACAAATGTTCTAAGTTTTTTTTTAAACCAGTATTAAGAACAAGATATATGGTATTTGTCTTGGTATGGTTTTATAATCTATGGTCTTTTGCAAACAGTTGCATTATTGTTTATAGCATAATGACATAATCAGCATGCTTATCCAAATTAGTGGAGACCTCTCATTTGACAGTAAAGATGAGCCGAGGTTTGGCATTCTGGACATGGAATGGCCTTATCCCGGATATCCTAACCATGGCTCTTGGCTGACAGAGAAGTAGGAAGAAATCTTGTACATGACAAACTTGCATTGAATCATATTGTCCCTAAACCTTTTCCTTCTCTCTTTCTATTATATTTTCCTTTGACCTAGCTATATTAGGACAGAGATAGTAGTTAGTCATATAAAGAGTCTGGTTAGGAAATCCACCCTTTATACTCAGAAGGAGAGGTATTTTTTCACCTTGCTTCAAATATTTTCTTTATTAAACAACAGATAAACTAATGCAGTAGATACTATTTATAAAATGAGTCGATTTAAATGCCCATAATGTTAGAGTATTTTATTTTATTTTTTTGCTTTTAACAAGACCAGAACTATTTTGAAATTTAGCGTGTAAATCTTGGTCTAGAGTTCTTAGTAGTTTGGTATAGAGGTGAATAACTGAGGACTAAACTTAAAAGAACAGCAAAATGCTATACACATTTCCCTCCAACAGGATTGATGGAATCTTAGTAATAATTCACTAAGCTTATAATAATATTGCATATTTTATTCTGAGATTGACATTTTAAAATTAAATACAAATAAACTGGAGGAGAAAAGTAATACTACATCAGTTTTTTTTTTTTTTAGTAAGAATATTATTACACAGAAATTTCTTAGGTTACTTAAATGAACAAGTGAATATGATCAAATATAGGAAAAAGAGGAAAAGAAGGCAAGTGATATTGACTAACCTGGCTTTCTTAGCAAAGATAACAAATCAAAGAATATTCAATGTGTTAAGTACATAACACTAGTTTTTTTAAGTTAAAAAGAATGTAGGAGTTTCTTTTATGTTGTGGGGTTAAATTACTTTGCATGACTTTTTAGAATATTAGAATATCATCTATTGTATTATTGGATTAGAGAGCAGGAGATGGTCTCCCTAGAATCTGCTTGAGGGTTTATTAATACAGTGACCACCAGGACTGTCTTGACATACATTCTGACACTAACATGGTCTGCAGTCACAAGATGACAAGGCTATTGCCTTACTGAAAGTTCTTCTACTTATAAAAATAGTCTGTATTTCTCTTGGTACTCAGAGGTAAAAATGTTCTAAACATAGTGTTTTTGATGGTTTAACTAAGTGTAGAAAACCATGTCCAAAGTGCTTGCATCAACAGCTTTAATCTAGGCTCCTGACTAGTGTGCAATAGCTCTTATATTCTTGTCACAGTGATGGGTGACATTTAATGTACAGTGAAGGGCAACAATGAATTATTATGCACTTGGAAATGGATAACTGTTTTGGTGGGATGTTCGATGTTAAACAAATATGCTGTCAAAAAGACTGTTGTCACATTGAAGTGAAATGCCAACTTTGTTGCTTGCCTTTGCCACCAACTTGCCCATCTCCTACTAGAAAACCATTTCAGTTTTACCTTTCCATAACATAATTTTAGATATATTTTATTTTTATTTTTTAGTCATTTTTTTACTAAGTAAATTACAGGAAACCCTATCTGTTATTCCTCTTTCCATTTAGCAATTTTCCTAGAGTTTAATGAAAATTTAGTTTGAAATAGTGCTGTTTTGCTAGTGTGCCTTTCACACATATGAAAGTGATTATTAAAATTGATTATATTACCAAATACCTCAATTATGGACCTAAAAGTCACCACTGATTAAAACTAAATGCACTTTCAAACTACATTTCCATAGGAAATGAGGTTACTTCTACATTAATAGTTTTTTCCCCACAAGTGTTACTTGGTAATTCTATTATAAAATAATTTACCTCTTTATTTGTAAGGGTTCCAATGATGTTCATGGTTGCAAAATAGACATGGAGTCACTAACCCAGGAAAAAAAAAATCCATTTGTATAATTAGTAGAACCAAACTAATTGAAAGTAAGTTGAATTGGTGACGTCTTTTCAGCTTATGGTGAATATTGTATCTAGATAATTGAGGCAGGATTTTGACTGAAATTATCTGTATAGGATGAAGAACAGAATCTCAGTCATGCTAAGAAAAAATAAACGAATTTTCCACCTCTCAATTTTATAATTATGCTAGACATTTACAACAATAAAAGATTTGAAAATAATTAAGAAAAAAACAATTTGAAATTAAAGGGCTTTTATTGGTAGTCTTCTGTAATCAAAAGTTTGTTGGCATTTTCTTTTAAAGATGATTGTGCTTCAATATCTTTTAGAAGTTTTGATCTCTTTTCCAAAATTGTTTTTGACACAATTTTTTTTATTGTTAGGGCAAAAGTAAATACAAACTAGAAAGCAGAAGTTTGATAGCCCATTTTTATTTTTCATACCCTGTGGATAAATTATTTCCCTCTTTGTCTTTCCTTGCTTCCATCGCCAAATTGAATTCAAAGACTTCTAGAGGCGAAAAAAGCTGCCTCTCTGTCTAGTCATTGCAAGTGTGTCCACTCAATAAATATATTGGCCAATGAGCTTCTGAGAACTATAATTTGTTTCAATTTAGGAGTTCCACAATGTCTAGCTTAGTAAATCACAGATACTAATTTTAATAAATTACAGTATATAGAGTCACATTCAGAAACTCGAGAATGCTAAAATCTTGAAGATGAATGTTTATTAACGTATTATATTTGCTACCAAAAAAATGATACCTCTGTTTTTAATGAATCCTTTACGGAATATGTAATTCTGTTTTTTACACACACACACACACACACACACACACACCCGCACGCACACACGTCCTGATGAGAAGCGGTAGTCTTGTAAGAAATTACTGTTTTTCTTTGAAAGATTTGGAAAAGCAGTGTAGTGTCATCTTTGACAGTTGCCACTACATCTCATACATTTCTTATCAGCTAATTCAGAGTGAAAAGCTAATAAGACAAGAACGATACTGTGAATGGCTGTTTCTCTTACTCTACTTTTTTTCTTTCCTTTTTTTAGGGTTTTCTTTTTAACCATAAGAAAGAAATTCTTTGAGATGACTCTTAAGAACCAACAAGATAAAGAGAACAAAGCGTTTTTTATCAAGTGATATTATTCTTCCCCATTTTGCAGTCTCTAGATAGCTACTTCTATAGCTGCAGAGTACTGTGATGTCTTTGTAAGAAGCCATCTTGCCAGCTTGTTTTTTATGTGTTAATTCTCAAAACAAAATTGTGCTTCTGCTTTTCCACAGTCCCCAGAAAAATAGTTCCCTCAGACTTTGGGGGGCTCTCAGTCACTTAAGAAAGGTCTTTACAATCTGAAATTAGGGTATCTATATGTACACACACACACACACACACACACACAAACATATGTATATGTTATCTACGTATATGTATATATATATACACACACATATATAAACAGAAACACATATTTAACATTGTGTGTGTGTATGTCTTTGTACAATGATTGAGGGTATTCTGCTCAACAAAAGGCAGGTGTCTTGAAAAATGTAGAGAAATAGGTAAATTTTTTAATAAAAAATTTTTTTAATAGTAAAAATTTAATAGTAAGCTTGACACCTAAATTAGTAACATTTTTACCTGGATAAAGCTGTTCTTTTGCTCTAGATTCTTTGGTGTAAGAGCTCTGTCAGATGGATGTTTTCCTATATAGTTTTGTACTGGGCTGGTGGGTTATGTGGAAGAAGTCACTGAGAGAGAAAAGGAAGGAAACTAATACAAATTGCATGTCAACAGTGGCCAGGCTTTATCTGAGAACCATGGAGAGATTCATTTATTAGCTTCTTTTTTCAGTAACTGTGTGTTTTTACATTTTGATGTGAAGAATGAATAGGTGTACATAACCACACCCCCTTACCCCTAGCAAATGAGGTTAGAAATATTTTCCCTTTGTTTAATGCTAGCATTCTACTTTTTAAATTCTAATTTACTATAGGGAGGAAGTTGTTCTATGGAAAACAGATTTAGAAGAAAACAAAAAAAGAATTTGTATTACTTGTTCTGTTGACTATCATGTTAAATTCACCTTTCACGTTTCCTTCTAAGATTTTAGGAAAAACAAGAGCTTGGCTACCTTTTTAATTAATATTTTTAAAAGAATCCCATATAAAATATTGTACTGCATGTTAGCAGTATGTTGTTTTAAAATAATTTGAAAGAATCACTTCGATTAGCTGCACTTAAGAAATGTGTCTTTCTCTTTAGATTTGCAAATAAGAAAGCTTAAAAAATATTTCCAATCACTTAGGCACCTAAACAGGACACATTAGCAAGCCACACATGAGCAGATTTGCCTCATAAATATATAAACCTATTTGGTTTCTAAACCATTTCTCTAGGAATGCTCACTTTCTTCCCCTGAAAATTATGAGCTGCATATAGTCAAAGAATTGCTCCACATTACGAGCTTTTCTAGAGACTCAAATGCTATTGGTATTTTTTTGTTTTTTTTTTTCATAATTCATGGATGTGGGAAAAATATCATTAATATTAAATGAAAATGTATGGCTGTAACTTTTAGTGGTAATTTATGACTTATTTCCTCATGTTACATAAAATAATGCACTCTATCCAAATAATTAATGAGTAGGAGATATAGTGTCATCAACCAGTGTAACTTCATTCATTAGAGCATGTCACAGCACCTTAATTGCTATAATTTTTTACATTCCATTACATAATTACATCATTCAAATTAAATTGTTTTCATATCAATCCTGTTGGGTATATATACATATATATTTTTTAGGAGAAATGTCATCTGTCTCTCAAATTGCTAAAGGAATTTCAATATGATATTTGAATAGTAAGTGCTTGATATCTATCTTGTATATAAATAGAATTAGCAAAACATATGGCAACACAAACTATTCTATTGATTTCCAACACCTGTAATTTTAAATATTTCTAGTTAACTCTTACATAAAGAGGAACACGATTAAAATGTGATGTTATTTCTGTTAGAGATACTTTTGGAGTTTTGTTCGGAAGCCCAGAAATTAACCTGACAAACTTTATGACAAAAACCTTATTAATGAAGTAATTATACACATCTGCACTTTAAAACTATAGTAATTCTTGCTTTTTAGTCTAATGTACATTGGATTGAAACATAATCTTAGTTTCAATACCTTATAAAATACATAGAAAGTAACCCTCTCTGCCCCTCCCCAGCCTGGATATAACTTAGTTTCCTGCTATTCTTTATGAAAGATGTTTAACCTTTAATTAATTATTTTAAAATATTTCCCATTTTCATGTGCCCCTGTCTGACTACTCCTGAAATGATAAAATGAGGTAAATGAATTTATAATAGATTTTCCTATTAAATTAATGTATTTAATATTTGAAGCAAAGGTGAAATTGTAGGTTTTGAATGTTACTGGCATGATAAACATTATAAACAGAATAGGGCTACAACTGTCATCTAAGTTGGTTCAGAATATGCACCTGAATATTATTTTAACATAATAAAATTAGGTAAGTGTTTCCCTGCTTCCCTTATTATTATTGGTACTGAGAAAGGGGGTGCTGGGAGGTGTGTTTCAATATGAGTTTAGCAATTCACTAGACTGACTGAAGATATGTTTTGGAATGGTATTACTAAAGTGAGATTATTAAACAAAAAAAAAAAGAAAAGAGTGAAAATTTTGTTGTAGAAGGAGATATAAAATCATTATTCACATTCAGGTAAATGTATGTTGATCTCAAATTTTTCATATCAGTACGATTTTCAATCAGGTCTTCAAATTTTCTCAATCGTGGTGATGTTAAAAATTTTATTTAAAATATTCTTTCTGCCCCAAATTTTAAAATATTCATGTTGATATTTCTTAATTCAGATATTTGAGTTGAAAACGAAAATGATGAATGCTTTCCAAACATACTTCAGTTGTTTTAGATACTAAACTGCATATGAAGTGCATCCACTTAATTTTTAAATATTTTGTTGGTATATTTGATACAATAGAGTATAATTTCAAAAGGTATTTAGTTGGAAGAAAAGAAAGCCCAAAAGTCATTAGACCTCATGAAACTTATTAAAATTAGTTTTATAGTTAAAAATTCAATGAGGAGAAAAAAAACCTTATGTGCCTTGCGTGGTCATGGTAGCTGGTTTGATATTTTTTTATAATCCAGATATTTGCATATTAGCTAAATCAATGTAAACATCCACGTGATGTTACAAAATCAGATGCTACCTGTCTAATGGTAGCTTCAGGTTCTTGTTGAGAACATCATTCACTTGTTGAGGCTCTGTTTTTCTAAAAGCATAGTCTGTTTCATTTTCCAGTATTAGAAACCACATAACGACCGGACTGATCTAAGGACAGTCTGCCTTGAGCTTTTCAATACTGGACTTAACTGCTCTAAAATGCTTAGCAAGTGTGTTGCAAGCTAAACACTTGCTTCTAATGTCTAAGAAAGAATTCTTTTAAATGTAAAGTATGTTCCAACCAATTTAAAAATAAACTTTTTTAATGTTTAGCTCTTTACTTGCAAACAAATAGCTATATTGGTAAGAAATTATTGATAGAACAAACCTGTGCTTTCTTATGCAATGTTGCTATGTGGGACATTTTCCTTATTATTCCCAATTTAAAGCCACTCTTAATTTAATCTGGACAATTAGGTGTTTAAAAAACTGTGTTAGTAGCTATTTAGTGAGATTATATAAAATCTACTGCATAGTTTAAAAATAGATTCCAGCTTTAAATGTAGAATTATGTATTTTTATTTTACCTTTATACCATTAAATCTGAATTTTATGGCAACCAAAATAATGCTTCAGGAGTCTTAAAATGATCAGTAGATGATTATAATAAGGACTTTTTTATTCCATAACAATAAAAACAATCCTGGGTAGTTTAAAATGTGAATAAGTTGCAGTATACCATTATGACTTAAATTTTTTTTTTTTTTTGGAAAAATCACTTAGGATAAAAATAGGTCATAAGGATCTGAAATCAGCCTATTGTTGAAGTTAATTTCCTATGTCAAATATAAATTTTAAATGGGAATTAAGAGGAAGCCTTACATTTGGAAAACACTTATTGTTTATTGTTTCTAGTTATACATCTACCTAATAGTAATTTTATTTTACCTCAAGATTATATTTTTAACAAAAATTGATCACAATTTAAATTTTCCATTAATAAATTTACAAATCAGTGGAACTGATCATTGTCACCATCTCATTAAGCCCTTTCAACCCATTTAGATCTACTAAATAATATGTTCAATAGCATATTATTGTAGCATTCATATACAGATAATCCTTGTACTTCATTCTGTGTAAATCTGGTGACTTTCTGGTACTAAAGCTACCAATTAAACAATGCTGAGTTTAATTAATGAGCAACATATGGCATGAAAATTTAATATAAATGGTGTATATTGTTCAGTGATCTGATGGTACTGGCTTAATAACTGCTATAACAAGGAGAGAATCTGATTTGCAGTAATCAGCAATTTTTGTGGTATCAATATTACCAATATAACTAGTATCCAGCTACCGATGGAGTCTTACTGAATCTGGAGTTGAGAAGATAGGTGCAAAACTGGATCTTACAGCCATATGAGCTGGCTCCAGAATACTGCTAATATGTAACACGTTCAAATGAAAGGATAGGCATAGATCATAAAAGCAGATAGCAGGTAATCCAGTGGATATGCTTATACAGATACGCAGGATGTATCAGAAAAATATGTGGACGGTAATGGTAAGATCATGGAGCCTTGAAAGCAGAATTACAGAGTTGGATTTTTATTAATACAGTTAGAATCTTTGAAGTAATTCTAAACTTAAGGTAAATACCAATTAAGCCTTTCGCTCATGAAAATAATTTGATATCTAAACAATTAGCATGATTTTTTTGAAGTTAACTTCATATTAAAATTTCTAGGGAAAAGAAAAAGTACACTAAGGAAAACTTTAGCTAAATGACAATCTCATGGAATGAGTCCTTGTTGGTTCCTGTATTTTCTGAATTATTGAGATGTTATCATTAAATTTGAAATCTTCAACTCTTTCCATGGAAAGTTTTTAACTGTGAAATGGTTTTCCTTGCTTATAATTTTTAATCAAAAATACTGAAAGGAATAAAATTGTCCAAGATCATTCAGTAATGATATTTTATACATGAATTAATGTCCCCTGAAAGGTTAGTAATAGGTTCACAGCCTATGTTAGTAGGAATAGTTTCACATGTAGGTAATAGGAAACCTGACTAAGCAGTTATTAAATACACAGGAGGTTTACTGTTCTCATGGAGGTTAAAGGTAGGCAGGGCACGACTGAAACCACTGCTGACAGGTGATATCAGGAACTTGGCACCTTCTGTCTGTGTGCTACACTTTTCCTAGACTGAGGCTTTTTTCCTCAAGACTGCAAAATGGTCACTGCAGCGCCAGGCATCCCATCTGTGTCTCAGGCAGGAAGAAGGTAGAAAGGAAAAAGCTTCCTCTTCTCTACATCTTATTGGCTAGAATTATTTTATTTCCTAGCTGTAAAAGAGGATGCAGATATGTTTCCTTTATCTGGGTGTACTGCTGGCTCAGTTCTTTTGTAAGTAAGAGCCATGTTACCAGGTATGAATTAGCTGTGCCTGCCACAGGTTTATTAAATGAAATTCTCTTAAAGTTCTTATTTCAAATGCACATTTCTGAAGTTTTCTTTCTCCGTTTTTCTCATCTGTTATCAGGCTGCCTGTTTCTGAGTAGCCCATTTCCTTCCTGTTAGTTATTTTCAGCTGGCATTCTCTTTAAAACAAGTTAAAGATGCTTGTTTAAAAATGTATGAAAAGTAAGGATAGATATTTCATATGTTAGAGGTCTTTTGTACTTTATTTCTGGCCGCTTTTCTTTTCGCGCACCCACCATTTCTAGAATATCCACTATATTCTTGAGACATGAATTTACCAAATTAGTTTTGGTGCAGGAAGCATGAACTGTTATTCTAATATTATCTTAAATGATGCTATCAAAATATAAATTTTCAGTCCCATAGAAAACAATTCTGGTTTATTTTTGATGTGGAATATCCAGTACATCAATGTTTCCCCTAACTTTTATAAAGCAATGAAGACGTTGTTGCAAAAAATTGTTAAATGTGGTAGGCTCCATAATATTTATACAAGATAAGTGTACGATAGCATATCATAGGGCAGTATTTACAAAACATCAGATGCTGAACTGTTTCTAGGGGGGGAAATGAACCCAAGAGAGTTCTATGATCAAAGAAGGTCAGGAGAAATGTGCACTAGATCCTCCTCTTGAAGATTCACTATTAGCAGATTAAAGGCTCTGAAAAGTCTTACAGTAAAGAAATTTGGTTATGTTTATTTAACTCGGCATTTTCTAAACATTTTTGGCCATGGAACATTTTTTCCTCTTTATTTAAAAATAAAATAGTGAATGTGAAAAGTTTTAATTCCGTTATGGAATTTCAAAAATTAACCTTCATTTAAAAATGCCTGGTCTCAGGACAACTCATTATTACTTATTCGTGAATTTGGTTATAAAATCAAGATTTGCTATTGTCAGAAAGACACTCATTGAATATTTTAAAAGTTCCCTACGTTTATGGAAAGTTTAAAAAAAATTAGATAATTGGAAAAAGCAAAAGACCTTATTTTGGAATAACGATAAACCTAGCAATAAAGCTTTTTTCATACAGACAAATTATTATTTGAGAGCAAGTACATGGCTTAAATAAATTCCAGTTTTATTAGTAATTTTACCTTGTTTGTTAAAAGAGGAGTATTTTATAAGATGGTCGATACTTTATTTTGTATTTATTGTAAGGAAGAAGTTAGTTACCTATTCTTCTATAAATGATCAGCAGTCTAGGTAGATGAATTATGTAGATTTTAATCTTATACATATTTTGATGCTACATATTTTATGAGGTTGTAATCTTCTGTTAGAGTCATATTTGTCTACTTTATGACCCACACTCTGTAAGCAGGGGTGAAGGAGGTCACTGTATTTTCAATCTCATTTACATATTAGACAACATCAAATGATAGCTATTAATGTTCTACTTCTATATAGAGTATAAGTAGCATAAGTGCAAAAAGCCAGAAAATAAGCATATTCAGCACACATGAAAGCCTAGAGTGTCTAAAACCTAACTACAGTGATATTAAAATGGCCTGACAACCAGCATTTTTATCTCCATGTTTCTAGTTTGCTCATCTTATGCAGGTTGGACAGGTAGCAATTTTGAATGGCTCATCTTAAAATGAATGCAATTATCAAAGGATTATATGGTCCATCCTGCAAGGCATTCACTCATTTTAATCTTTTGTTTGCAGCCTTCTAGCTCCTCTTATAAATTCTCATTTGTAGTTAATGGAAAGTATTATAGCTTAGGTCTTAGCCTATTGCAAATAAAAAATGCTGTTAGATAAAAGCTTCATAAATGACAGCAACTCTTTCTCAAATTTAGACCAAGTGTTGCTTATTTCTTTCTTAGAATCAATGAAGGTATATTATCTATTTCTTTGTGATCATAAGATAATATGCACCCAGCGTGTTGTCAATGATCATGGCTTATAACAAGATTGAGATTATATAAATTCTGATTGAGTCCTAAATGATAATACACTATGATTTTTGTTGTTGTTTGAAATTTATTCCATCTAGACCTATCAGTTCTCTCTCTCTTTCTCTCCCTATCTGCCCATCAACATATCACTGTTAGCTACATAAATCACAATATGATAAGGATATTTCCTTATGTATTTTCCATTCATAAAACCTAATATATATTTGAGATAACCCGCTAAGGACTATACTTAAGCTATTTCAGAAATAGAAAGGTAGAATTTCTGTTTTTCAATTTTGATTAAGTGAAAAATTATTACATAAGACAGTTATGTGGATGAACATTCTGGATGATAAAAATATTTTTAATACAAAATAGAACAGCTGGAGAAAATAATTGGATCGCCTTGATTCAAATATGAAAACCTATTCAGAAATTCCATTGTACAATAAAATATATGCAAAATATTTTTTTGAAAATCCAATTCGTTAAAGAAGCTACATTTTTTGCTTTTTCCTTTTAACCAGAGTATTTTAAGGGAATTTTGTGTAGAAGGATTTCCTACAGATGTTTTAGCTTTTGAATTTTACTCAGGAAGCAAGATCCTGTGTATGTTTGTATGTCTTTTTTAAACCCTAGGTTTAAGAACATAAACTCCAGAGACTTAAATCCATCCCCAAATTCTCAAGCACCCACTATTTCTAGAATATTGACTAAGCAATGTGGAGAAATGCAGACTTAATATGTGTTCAGTCTATATGGAAGGATTTAAAAATTTAACATTGTATAAGAACAAACATACATGGGAAGGTACCATTTAATAAGAAATTAGTCCATCCAGAGACAGTACTCTAAAAGGCATGAAAAGTGAGGTGGCCTTCCAAAAAGGCACAAAATCTTCACAATAGGCTCAAGAAGTTAGAAAAGAATAACTGGTGTTCAAGTGTTGAGCATCGCCTATAGAAGATGTTGTTCAGTTGATAGGATTGTCTATAACGTATTGAAAGGCCATATACCACACTACAACAAACAGCGATTCTATTTGTAGTCTCTGGCTCTATGAACCACCTGTTACCTACCTGAGTTTTGATTTATTGGCCTAATAAATATTAGTGACTGTTACTCCTCACTAGGAGGTGGTAGCATAGCAAACAACAACACATTGCTTTTGATCATTATTTTCCCCTCATTTATTATTTTAAAAACTAAGCACCTGTATACTTACCAAGTTATGAACAATGGCGCAAAGCATCATGAACAAAGCAATAAAATGACTATCTTAAAACCCTTGCTAAGAGATGGCCAGAGATTTGCAGTGTAAAGGAAATGTAGTAACAATATAAAAATATTAAGAAATTTAATTCAGATATATATGTAAATATGTAAATAAGACATATGTATGTTATCTTACAGTACAAAGTAAATTCTTGAAGCACTTTCAGATAGAACAAATTAGATTAGTGGAATGACGGGAATTGTCTGTGTCATTTAAACGCATGATGACATTTAGGAAAACTGAATTATATGTTTAATAACAATACAAGTACAAACACGATTTTAAATAAAATAACCTTCTATAAATTTCTGGGTCTGTGACCGGGAAACAAAATTTTAACATATAATCATTAGAACTTCATGCCAAGAAATGAAGACATCGAAGTCTAAAGAAACGAAGGTTTCTGACAAAGGTCGAGTAGTTAATCAGAGTTAATCAAAGAACTGGAGCCAGAGTGGTAACAGCATGCAAGGCACCATAGCATTAGGACAAAATTGAGGCAGCTGTAAACAGAATTCCACTTTCACAATTATAGTTAAAGTTCAAAGTTTAAAGTCTCAAACCTGCAAGAATTTAAGAAGTGGTATAGCTAACAATTTGTTTTGCAATATTTAATAGAAATCTGTTTCCCGACAATTAATTTTTTAGGTATTGGGTTATTACATTTGGTCACTTTTTTCTTTCCCTAGAGGTTAACATGTTTCTAATCTTGGAAGCATGACGGTAGCATAAATTCAGAGTTCTATCAGCTACATAGCATTAGGCAATAGGTTACATTTTAGCTTTTACTTAGTCCTTCATTTATTTTTGAGGCCATTAAATACACCCTAATCAAATGTGCATCTTTAATTGTGCTCAGGGCCATCAGAATTGTCTTCTCTTCTTCCCGCCTTCTTCTGCCTTCTTTCTCTTCCGTTTAATATAAAGTACGCGATTCTGAATTTCTCTCTTCTTTCTTCCTCTCCTGACTCTCGATCCTTGATTGGTCAGAGCGTTTCAGCACAATTAGACCACTTTTTCTCAGTCTTTTCTTGTTTGGTCCAAAGTGTTGCTTGGTACAGATCTAATTTAAAATCCTCTGACAATTTAATTTCTTATATTGTCTTCAGTTATTTTAAAATATCAATGAAATATACACAGCGAGGCTAGATTCATCAGAGAATCTTATTATGTGCAGCTTCCTCACATGCCGATACTTATTATGTTTGCTCTTTATTATCTTTCATGTAGTTTTGAGGATGTGTGCATTCCTTATCTAAGGTATTTGAGATGAGGTAAGATTTTGTTTCCGCCAGTTTACTTATTCCTTGATTATCATCTCCTTTCAGCATGTTAGAGTATGACTGAAAGTAAATATTGCTTAGTTATAACATGACATTTTTGTAAAGATTTCAGGAACTATAAGTCAATGTTACCTCAGGAGAAGTCAGGGGAAGAGCACAAGGGAAATACATATTAGGATTTAGTAGAAATAACAAATAATTATATAAAATAGTGTAGAATAATTTATTAAATTCACTATTCAGTTAATAATTTGCAGAATAGACTATATGTAACAAGTGAGAACATTCATGCAAGTAGAAGCATTCCTATGAAAAGAGAGCTAAGAGAAAAAGAATAGAAACGGAGACCTAATGTTCCCAAAATGTAGCAGATGCAATGAAGGTAAATAAAATAAAACAACCATACTAATAGCATTATAAAATTGTTTTGAAATGATAAGATGATTATAGGTGATCCTCTTATTTTATATATAAGAAAACTGAGGCACTGAATGGTTAACAGACTTACTGGAAGTCATAGAGGGAAACACATAACAAGACTAGTATTGGTCTCTAGAATATACTTTAGAAATTAAAGAGCTCTCTTCAAAAAAGAGATTATGAAGTATGTTTTAAATTATCAGTAAAACCAAATTCAAAGTTTAAAAGTTTATTAAATAACCATGAGGTGTTACACAGGAGTAAAACATCACTAATAAGAATCTTATTAAATCATTGGCTCTGTCATAAATGCAGAAGGAATTTTGATGTTAAGTGTCATGAGAAATTCTATTGAAGTACATCAAATGATACAACTTTTTATAAACATGACTATTGAGATAATGTCCTGGAAATCTCTATAAAGAGAGACAGGAAGTAGTAATTTAAATGTTTTCAATATATACTAAGATAGTTTCAGAATGAATGGAGAATTTTTAGATGCTGAAGGAAGAAGATAATTTCTTTTTAAATAAGTTCATTTGGGATTTAGAAAAAAGGTTCCCACTGCTAGAAGTTGGAACAGTCTCTGTTTAGCGAAGCAGATAGTCAAGCTTGAGATGAAAAAATATTTTGAGAAATTAAGGAACTGATAGCTCAGAGAAATGAACAGACACAGATGGACTTCTTGGCCTTCTTTCATGAGCACATTTCCTATTTTATTGGCTTGGGATAAGTAAATCTATTTAAAGAATCAAAATGCAGATGAGAAAAATGCATCTTTTAGAGATGCATAAAATATGTTCTTTGCCTCTTTGAAAAAGTAAATATATACAAGTGTGTGTATAAGTATGTGCATATACACATACGTACATACACCCATACACTATATATGAACTCCTGTTGACCAGAAGTCAATTCTGAATTGCATAAGAAACAACTCAATTATATAAACATAATATAAAGAAGCAGCGACAAAAAAGTATGATAAAATTGGAAATGCTTAGAGTTTTGAGAACACAAGCTAATATCAGTGTTATAATATACCTAAGTTCTTATTTAATAATTATTCTAAAAACACATATATTCTAAAAACTTGTGTTATATGCAGTTGTAAAACTTGAATATTAAAATCACTTATAGTTATCTTTAGTATTTTGTAAAGAATAAGAGAAACATTCATCAGTGGTATATTTTTTTGCATTAAAGAACAAAAGATACATACTGTAAGATCTACTACATATGCAATCTAAAAAAAAAACCCCACCAAACTCTGGAAGAGAGATCAGGCTTGTGGTTATCAGAGGCAAAGGTTGGGGGCCAGGGGGAAGAGAATTAGAGGAAGTGATGGAAAGGTACAGACTTCTTTATTATAAGATGAATCAGTACTAGGGATGTTACATATAACATGATGATATAACTAACACTGCTGTATGATATACAGGAAAGTGGTTAAGAGAGTAAATCCTAAGAGTTCTCATCACAAGGAGAATCTTTTTTTTTTCTTTTCTTCTTTCTTTTCTCCTTTTGAATATATATGGGAAGAAAGATGTTTGCTGAACCTAAAGTGGTAATCATTTCTTAAATTAAGTAAATCACACCATCATGCTGTATGCCTTAGACTTATACAGTGATGTATGACAATTATTTCTCAATAAAACTGGGAAAAAAGAATCTAAGACGTAAAAAAAGAAAAAAGAAAGATGTGAATATAATCTAATTATAGATTAGATTAGATTATAATAGTTTAAAGTCATTATATCCACTCTAAACTATTATTTGCAAGTTAAAATTTTGTAAATGAGTGGTACTTTCTTGACTATTGACCAGTATAATTCTATGGCATTTTCAAAGTCCACATAATCAGGGAGGTTTTTTTTTTTTTTGGTTAAAAAGATAGTAAAATTTAGAAAACGTTAATTTTTCCCTTAAAATTATTAACTTCGTTCTAAAATTTTACATATGATGTAGAAGGAAATAATACAAATGAAAATAATTTCATAGATTAAAGTGATAGAGAATTCATGTCTTGATTTAAATTTTAGCAAATGGTTTCTAATCTATTTTTACTGCACTATTATCTATCTACCAATCTCTTTTCGAGTCATAAAACTGCAGCTCTTTGAATTTTTTCTTTTCTATATTTTATAGTTACTTTTCTATATTTTATGTTTATCTGAATAAGTGTTAGATAGCTTTTTAAAGCTACTTCACAATTTCCCTATCGATTTATCCGTCATGATTATCAGTTGATTTGGTTGATTGAATAAAATAGAACTACTGGAATCATATATTGACTTTTAAGTATAAAATGCCCTTTGAATACTTGCTTTCATGGTTAAAGATAACTAACTGGTATTCCATTTTATCTTCCTGACCCCAAGTTTCCAGTCTAGCTTATACAGTTTGTGAAATTAAAGCTGCTTTCTTTGTGCATCCAATAAACCAAATATTACATACAGGGTAGGTGATCACAGAATCTGTGTGGGCTTTATACAAGATGCATCTAATTATATATGGTTGTATTTTGTGTAACATATTTCTAACAACAAACATTGCTTTGCTAAAGATGCAAAAATAAGAAAAATGTAGTTGAACTAAAATAAGCATTCAAGTATAAAATTAGGCATAGTTATTTTCTGATAGTATAGTAGAAAGAAAAAGATTTTAGGGAACAAGTGGACAATAATAAATAATAAATAAATAATAAATAATAAATAAATAATAAATAAATAAATAAATAATAAAATGATTAAGGCATAGATTTTGCGCAAATGAAATATATCTGCAAACTGAAATTGTCCCTCCTGTTTATTACCCATGGCAAATCATAAGAAATCATTAAAATAATTCCATGGTCATACTTTGCATAGATTTAAAAAACAGTAGGTACCCACATGTGATCTTCCAGATCAATATAGCTTACTGTAATTTCCAAGATGGGAAGCAAGCTTTGGTGAATAGGTAGAGCTGGGTGTTGGGGAGAGCTGCAGGGTAAAATTTTAAGTGCCATTACAAAGCTGTTTATTAATCGTGAAGTTCACCTGATGTCATATGGGTAAAAATAATTAGAAAGATGATCTTTCTTTCAAATATGTGTCAATTTTTGAAATACTTGCACCAAAGAATATTTTTATATTTTAGAGCTTGTTCCAATGTTAATAAAATAATCTCAGGAAATAATCTTTTTCTGGTGTTAAGGAAATATGCCAAATGCTATTTTTACTTTCTGATAATCAAACCACATAACAAGTCAAATCATTAATGTTTTAAGTTTTTTAAACCACCACTTGCATACAAAGCTATTATTACTTTTATCCCCATTTTTATAGTATTCAAATACTCTTCACAGTGGCTATGAATCAAAGTTGCTCTGTACTGCTAGTACTAAGTTTTTAACTAACTTTGTTCTAATATGAGGAACTTGTAATTCATATTTGCAAAAAGGAATTTTAATTGAATCAAAACCAATCTGTTTTACAATGAAAGTAAAAGCTCTAAACATATTAGTGGTTCATGCATTAGAGCATTGAAATAATTTAACCAGGTGCAAAATCCAAACTAATCTAATGTTTACTTTGTTTTGGCCTTAAGTGAAAACATAACAAACACAATTTATTCTTCCAACCTTAAATTGGTGAGAGTTAGAAAATAAGTAGATAAAGATAGAATATCATCAATTCAAACCAAGTTTAAACAGTTTGTAATTTCATGAGGTGTTTTTGGTCGTAAATATGTAGCACGTAGCCTGTATTTATAAGGCACAGAGTTCTAATCATATCATATATTTGATCATGTGGTACATTTAAATCATATGGCTTTCAGATGTATTCCTTTTTCTTTTTCATTTTGTAAAAATTACAGTGATTAGCTAGTAAAACATACTGTTTTTTAAATGTTAGATTTTACCATTTATCTTGAAATTAAAACAAATTAAAATAGAGGGTAACAAAATAATCAGATGATCATACCCAAAGGGCTTCATAGTAAATACTACACGCACATACATCTATGCATACACACACTCGGTCTGGCTAATAATTCTTCAAGTAACTTTGTCCATTGTCAAATATAATGTTTGTTTTGCCCTTCAAGGAACTTACTTCACATATATGTGTAGTGGTCCCTTAGAGAGAGACAGCTAATCACTGTATTTGTGTTACTGCTTTTTGTCACTGTAGTTTAAATATAAGGGCTGCTTTATCTTCTGACAAGGATACAGTAAATAAAGAAGAAATGAGCTAGAAAGGAGACAATAAACTGGAAAAATCACCGCCAGTTTGGGGCGTGGGTTTTGAACATACAAGGAGGATAGAGAGGATAGTAGAGGAAATAATTAATGCCTGTCTGTAAGTTAGAACTACAGCCAAGTACTTTAACTATAACTTCTTCACTCCCCAGCATAGGATGCCTGCCACAACCCAGAACCACCTGCCTCTTTACATATGGGTCAAATGTTCAGACCTAATTGAGTATAACATTTCATCAATAGAATCTTGATTTGTATTTATTTGATTGAAAAACCTGTTTCATAATTGTAGTAAGAAGTGTCCTATCTCCCTTATATATATATTCATATCTCTTTTTTCAAAATAAAATTTATTGTATTTTATTGATTGATTGATTTTTGGTTTCAGGAGTAGAATTTAGTGATTATTTTCATATCTTTCTATATCTAGCCTGTGTCTCTGTCTCCATCTATCTATATATTTGCTAACTAAACAAAAGATAATCAACATACTTTGGTCCCAATGAAAAATTTTGCAAGCTAAACCAGTTTTCCAGCTCTCTAAAATACAATAGTAAGGAATAAATGATAAATCTGCACTAAGTTATCCTCTGAGAGTGATCCAATTTTCTAACTTCTTACTAGGGGCAAATTTATACAACTATTTTCTTTTTCAATCATAACTTGAATATGTATGTTGAAAGAGATGAGATTTAATTGCAGTATTTTGGTAAAGTTTTTATAAGGACTTACTTACAAAGTAAATTTTGTCCCGTTTATGCTGTTTAAGTAGTTACCCATATAAATGAAATCTTGGATTGTCAATGTTAGGTTAGAAGGAAGCTTTAGTGATGCCCAGGGGCAGGCTCCTCACTCTACAGATTAAGAAACGGAGGATGGGAGGAGACAGGTGGTGACAGATTAGAATACTATTAATAATGGAAAACACCTCTCGAGAATTCTTTCTATCTCTCTATTTGTTCAACAGTGTACACACATATATATTCTATGTATACAAAATACATTTTAAATGTAGAGCCTGGGGCGCCTGGGTGGCGCAGTCGTTAAGCGTCTGCCTTCGGCTCAGGGCATGATCCCAGCGTTCTGGGATCGAGCCCCACATCAGGCTTCTCTGCTAGGAGTCTGCTTCTTCCCCTCCCACTCCCCCTGCTTGTGTTCCCTCTCTCGCTGGCTGTCTCTCTCCCTGTCAAATAAATAAATAAAATCTTTAAAAAAAAATAAATGTAGAGCCTTCATGGATTTTTCCATATTTGATAGACAAAATATTTGAGGATGATAAAATTGAATGCAAAGTGACAAATTAATTTTTAGTTTTTTTCTTAAACTTTGCTTAAATGTTTTCTTAAATTTCTGTGTATAACTGTTTACACACATATATATTTTATACATATGAGATGTATTTTAAATTTAAAGTCTTCATGGATTTGTCCATATTTGGTGGACAAAATATTTGAGAATGATAAAACTGAATGCAAATTGACTAATTTTTAGGTTTTTCTAATATTTTGCTATGGGAAATCAACAGCATACTTTTAAAGTTGCAGAAGATGATGTTAAGTAATGACTCGATTCTTTGAGGTGTTAATATACATAAGGTTTTGTACTCTTGTTGCAGTGTCTTATAAATATTTCAGTGAATAGTTTAATGTAGTGTAAAGTAGAAAAGCACTAGCTGTATTGAATGAATGAAGGAAAGACCTATAAATATACATAAAATTTTCTTTATAAGTTTAAGGAGTTCAGGGAAAAAATGTATCTATTTCTATAAAGGTAATAAAAATTATCTGGGTAGATTTAGGGCATCTGCTGCTGGTTTAGAATGTTTATTTTAGGAGATATTGAATTGAAGTTTAATCTAGACATTCCTTAAACTTTATAGGTAATAACTATTTGTAATTCTTACATTTATTTGTTCAAACATTTTAATGTCTAAGTATTGTTAGATAATTACAACATTAGATTTAACATTGACCTTCCTCTGCCTTATCTTGAATCTAACCCAGTGGAAGTCCTTATTCTTCAAAATCTGACATTAAAACAGTGCAAACAATGGTCTCATCCAAGCTTCTCACAAAACATTCTTTGTTCCATATTTAGAAATCATGACATTCAGGAAGTGGAGAGAACTTGAGGACATTTAACTGAGTACAAGAGAAATGAGTGAGGCAAACTGACTTGTCTTATTACACAATTAGAGAGAGAATGACAGAGAGAGAGAGAAACAGAAGACCTCATAAAGAAAACTACATAATCTGCTTTACCAAGACGCTAACCAATTATGTTCTCTATTAGGCATCCATCTAGCATGCACAGCTATCCTAAAGCATTATTTCAATAAGTGCCAAGCAAATATAACAAAAAGGTAATCTTAGATAATTAGACAAAGATTAGAATCTTTTTTTTTTCCAATCATTTTCAGGGCAGCCAAAAAAAAAAAAGCTTTCTAATCTAATGTTTCCGCTCCCAGTACTTAGAATTACTAAGTGCAGAAGGGATGCCCACTTTCAATCCTACGTCCCTGTCAGCATTCAGTATTTACATGCACCTTTTAAGTCATGTTCAAGAATTATGTTATCAACAATGGTCACCAGTGGTGGGAAAGCTGTGCCTGAAAGGGCTGAATAATGGCCAAGACTTCTTTCTGTGCACATTTAAAAGCAGTGCTTTCATTCATAGCCCAGATCCTGCTAACGGCGGGGTCCATTATTGTGCCTAGACTTCAGTTTCATGAAGAGATCTATTGTTTCTTAGTATTTCTGAGCTACCTCCTCTAGTTTCGTGTTGTTTTTTCTTGTGTCAATAAGAAACATCCCGTGCCCACTTTTTCGGTGTGCTGTTTCTACTGGGCTGGCCATCTAGCAGCTAGCTGCCTGGAGGTCTTATTATTTTTTACTTTTGAAAGAAAATGAGTTGTATGAGGTAGTGTTTCAAAACAAAACTTCGTGTCTTCCGTCCCACCAGTCACTCTTTTGAGGAAATTCAAGCTTACGATGAGAGTAAAGAAAGCTCTTTTCCTTTTTTAGTGTCTACCCATTTTTTCTGCATGCATAAGCTTATAGTCTTTCAAGGGTTTTGCTTATTCTTTAGAGAAAGAGTTAACTGAATAAAATAGAAAAGTGATACGATTTTAAGTTCATATTATAATCTCTGGATGTAAGGCAGTAATAGTAAATCCTGATCAGGAAGTAGGTCACAAAAGACACAGGTAGACAGAGTAAACGGGGAATTCAGACAAATACTTTGTCCACAGTTGCTACTAGCCGACAATATTGACAATGTTACCACAGTGCACTTGCTTGATAACATGGAGATTAAAGACCAGAGAAATCTTAGCAATTGTTTTGTAGACTCCAGAATACCTTTATACTTTATATACCTTTATACCTTAGCTGTAACCAAGAAATTTCTTTGTGCTATTAATTGAGAAGCATTGTTATGCTAATTATTCACTAAGAAAGAAACTCTACACTCTATCTTCTACCTCCAGTTATATCACACATTCGAATAACAATGAACAAAGTGCTAAAGGATTTTACTTTTATATTTTTGAGAGGCAATAAAATAGTAGTATTTACCGAGTGCTTATTCTATTTCCAGTATTGTTCTACTGCTATAGGAGATACAAAATTAAAATGACATACTTGTTTCCTTTAAAGAGTCTATTATCCCAATAAGTGAACTTTGCTTTAAAAGATGACAGGAATTATATTAAATGGAGGAAAATGGAGAAAACATTTTGGGTGGAGAAGATTAAAATAAACATGGCATATTCCTTCCTGTCAAAGGGCTTATCATCCAATAAATAATTTATGCTTTAAAATGTAAATAGGATATTAATATACTGTAGTAGGGGAATATTTTAGCTGTAAAGAACAACATTAACAAAAGTATGGAAATGTTAATATGAATATCATGTATGAGATATTTATTGGTTTATTTGCATAAATTACACGATTTGGGGGGCACAGTAGGAAACATGGTGAGATAACTCAGCTTTCTAAAGCTTTGAAAGTTGGGCAAAAGACATTGTAGTTTATCAGAAAGAAATGCTGATTTCTTGTGGGTATTTGATGAAGGAATAAACAGCATTACAATATGGGAAGATTGGCCTAATAGTTATATGTAGGATGGACAAAAGAGATGGAGTTGGGAGAATCAAAAGGCAAAGGGACCTGTTGAGTTAGAGGTAAACAAAGACTAAGCAAAAATTATAATAATAGGGGATTGTAAAATGGGAATTTAAAGACAAATCCAATAACTATTTTGAAGAAAAAATATAATAAACCTTGTTGATATGCCAGATACAGACATTGAAGGAGTGGGAAGACAGATGACTTCAAGAATTCTCATCTCAATTGTCGGAAAATGCCTATATTATCTGCAAAAATGGTCATGCTTGGACGTGGGGTCAGTTTGGTATGGGGTGGATGACCAGTTTGGTTTTGGTCATTCTGAGCTTGAGGTCTGGCTGTATATCCAGGTGGAAATCTCTTGTAGGGAGCTGGAAATACAGGATGGGGACACTGGAGATTCAGGTGAAATTCAGATACCTAAATGTTCAAGTTAATTAAATGTCAGCAAGGGAGTATATTAAAAAAAGAGCACAGAACTAGTTTTACAGAGATATGAATAATGGGAACAGCATGAAGAATCTATTGATACCATAGTTCTTGCAGTATTAGCATTACTTTGATTTGGAGTGTGAAGTCATGTTATTTCTCTCAATGAAATTTTTTTTCAATGGTCACTCTATTTGGACATCTTTTGATATAGTAGTGACTAGCTAATATGTTGCATTAGAGTTTATCGACTCTTATCAAATGGGGTCATGAGTATATGATAGATTATTCTTAAGCTTTGAACTGCATTTAATTGAACTAAATATATTTATGTTCAGTTGTGTTTTTTTTTTATTTATCTTAGTAAATTGCAAACTTGTGTATTATTTCCTGGTTTATATAACAGTTTTTCCAAATGTTTTGTTCTTTTCATTTCTTTCTTAACCACAATTTAACTTCATCCACCTTCAAAACGTCACCACTTTATTTTTACATTTTGAAGCCTTTTACATTTGAGCATAAAAAACGCAATACAACCTTAACTAATATCCTGCTCATTAATGATTTGGAAGGTAACTAAAATTAACTATAGCTAAGGAAGTCTTTTTCTTAGAAACTAATTCTCAAAGTACTTAATATATGCTCGATTAAAAAATTCCAGTGTGGGCTGGTGTGACTCATATTCTGATCCACACAATTACTTTTTAAGGAAAGCGAATTTAACTTACTGAACAATTGAAATTATTTTGGGAAATATGTTTTTATTGATAATTAGTAACATAAAGTATATAACATCAAATGCCACAGAATATCAATCATCCTTATTTCTGAAAAAAAATTGTTACTTAAATTATAGAAACTTTATTTGAAATGATCACAATACTAAGTTTCTGGCTAAAGATAGTTGTTAGCATTAATTATGCACTAGAAGTGATCTGTTTGGTAGTATGGATTCAGAAGGTAAAAAGCAATCAAATGAAGAAAAACTGAAAGTTAAATGATACTTGCTGAATATAAATAGATCTTGCCCGTAAAGCAATTGCTCAGAGTCAGAGTTTGTATATTGGTGGAACATGATGCTGAAAACAGTACTATTTTGTTTGCTATAGAGTAAAAGTATTAGAGGAAATGTCTGCATTTCTTAGACTTTGGGTAACATCAAAAAAGATAATTGGACAGACTAAGCTTTGGAATGGCAAGGGCATTTTTCCAGAAATTTCTTGTCATAAGACCCCTGTGTCTTATACAGGTGTTAGGAAGAGAACTGAACAGCACCATGTTTGACATGGTGCATTTCCCAAGGTCATGCAGCATTAACTTTGATTATTATTTTTAATAGGCACATAAAAATATTTTAAGGGTACTTCTTGATATTTGCTTTTCTGAAATCAAAGGTAATTAAAAATGACCAGTTTTGAAAAATAAGCATTCTACCTGAGAAGGTTTTTTTTTCTTTTTCCAATATGTTGAGTTAAATTCCTTTAACTTGATTTATTTCATCTCAAAGATACTGTGATGGTTCACAAAAATTGCTGAAGCTCTTTCTTTTTCGACTTTTTTTCATGATTCAAAGAGATAACTTTTTCTGACAGTGTTAAGAGAAGCAATATTATATTCCATGTGCAAAATAGTTAGAATTGAAGTGGCAATGGCAAAATATAGGGCAAAGATAGTAGTGTAAAAATAGTTCACAATTCAGATAAATATGAACATCCTTTAAGGATTATGTATATATGCATATATTACTTAATTTTGACATTTAAAAGTTTATATTACTAGGCTTGGTATGGTGGTAAATAGAAAATAACATTAATTTTGCAATATTCCTGACTAGAAATCAGATGGCAGTTAATGTATTTTTAACCAAAACATGATCTTTTGTTGAACATTTGTGACTATTTCTTTGTGCTCCGATGACATCAAAATCTAATTTTGATGACCAAACCTAAATTTTTGAATGCTTTCAGTGCACAAAATTTAACTCTATGGAGCGCAGAGTATAAGTATGCTAAAAACAAAAGTGGTAAAACAGAAAGTCTTTTTTATTCTGCACGAGAAGCAATTCCTCATTGACCAGAGAGCAGGCAAATTAGAAATAAGATTATTCTATCACTGGGAACTGAATTAGATCATAGAAATTCCCTTTTCTTTCTCTTTCTTTCTTTCTTTCTCCCTTCCTTCCTTCCTTCCTTCCTTCCTTCCTTCCTTCCTTCCTTTCTTTCTTTCTTTCTTTCTTTCTTTCTTTCTTTCTTTCTTTCTTTCTTTCTTTCTTTCTTTCTTTCTTTCTTTCTTTCTTTCTTTCCTTCTTCTTTCTTTTTTTATGGAAGATGATAATAAAGACTGCACGCGGACTGGGATGGGTAGCAATAAGAGAGCAGGGACTTGCTGCAGGACACCTCATTGCACACCTGGCTCCAGCCTTCTATGCACTTGAGCAAATCCCTAAGTCGTCTGAATCTCACTCAATCTCAGTTTTAAATAATAACAATATTGCTCTTATCTTGGGTTATTTGCTGCAGCTCAAAATGAGATTGTATATAGCTGAATTTGTTTTTATAATTGGCAAGTATGACACAAACATGAGGAAATCGTGTAATTTTTAATTGTATGCCTCATTTTCAATAAGCAATTATTTAAGCTTGCCTTACCTGGAGTACCTCAGCTGGTCTTTTCATGCCTTGTGTTAAAATCTTCCTTTAGTACAAGGCAACCCTCCTTTCTAAAGGCTTGAGAAGTTCCCACTTTAATGTCTGCTCCCACAAGTGATGCCATCAAAACGGCATAATTTTAGCAGAATGTGCATACTCTATCCTTTCTCCTTCTGGACTTTAATCTACTTTTCTATCCAAGTATGACAGCTCTTACGGCTAGTTCTCTTCAGGGCATTCCTGAGTTAAACTAATAGTAACTTCTTCTAGAAGTAGAGCTACCCTTGTGACTCTCAGTCCATTTAGATCCAATTTCTAGAAATACTCTTGCATTTCCAGCTATGTGCTTTTCTGCTGGAGTTGGTTATAACACCTACTCCTATGCTCTGCTTCTCAGGTAAGTCCTCAGCATAGTGGTGGTTCCATGCTAACCTGTATTAGCACTGACCTGGCCTGATCACTATGCTGACAAATTTTGTAGCTCATTTAAGTAATAGTGAACAATTCAGCATGGCTGAAGCGGAAAGTGACAAAAAAATTCCAGAATTAGATTAGCAGTCTGTCACCAACTACAAAACATACCTGTGGCTGGAGCTTAAGTCCTCTAGTCTCCGAACCTGTAGTCATTTTATTATGCTATTTTTAGGCAACTGAAGTAATACAAATATATTAATATTGATAATAATAATGATAATAAAAATTCCATCTCGCAAGGACCTCGTAAAACTTTGGGAATACAAAATGGGTACATAAAATATCAATTAGAGCCCAGAGCAGTAGATCCTACATAGAGATTTGAGACAAGCAAGCTTCAGGGAAAAAGTAAACAGTATGGAATTTTAGAAAGGTGTAGGATAGTAGCTAGCTGGGTGAAACAATTGAAGAGAAGATGACTTCTCACTTAAGAACAGCATAAGCAAAGACATAATGAAACTGTTGGCCAGTCTATGTAACATTCTGAAAAAGATTAAAAATATTGAGTCATATCATATAGAATCTGGAAATCCAGAAGCATAGAATGTTAAACCAATTCAACAGATAAGAGAAATTGATTGGTTCTAGAGAAGGGGAGTTGCATGGTGCAAACCTAAAAATGAAGATAGTTTTCAAGACAATATAGAAACAACGGGAACCAAGTAGGAATTAATTTTGAAAACCCATGATTCAGAACTGAAATGAAAGTGCCCTGGAGGTTGACGGGATAAAGCAAAGAGGCATTATCAAACAAAAGTTGTTATGGCTTACACATATCATATTTTTTTGTATTTAAGGAAAGAGATTAAGAGAAAGTGGAAATAAAATTTAAGCCTCAAGAACTCAGAGAAGTTATTTTAGAAATGGAGACATTGGGAAGGAGAGCTAGTATGGGAGAACTTCTTGGGTTCAGTGTTAAAGTCTTTGAAGTATGAGGTAATGGTGAGCTGCCTAAGTAGGAATATACAAAAATGGATGGAAAGACTTTGAGTAAGAATTGATGGCTATAAATTGAGAGGGTTTTGAAATTATCAGCACAGAGGCTAAAGCCATGAGTGTGCTAGGTTATCAAAAAAGGAGTAAAGATCTGAGAGCTAAGACAGCCAAAAATAATCTCCTGTTAGTGGGGCATAGGGTATAGAAGTAGGAGTGCATGTCACAGAAATTAAATGGAAGGTAATCATAAGGCTGGTGTTTAATAATAAGTTACTAGAACATGCAAAATAATTAAAAGATGGTATTTTAAAAGTGAAATGGGTTCAAAAACAAGATTTTTACAGGGATGGAAGCTTAGGGTTAAAGAGGAATTAGATGTGGGAAAATAAGATTATCATTTCATATGTATGACCAGAAATGGAAAAAGAAAGAGAGGAGTAGAAGGAGCATCAGAATAATTCAAAATGCTTTATATGCCAACAAGGTTTAAAATCTTGTGCTAGATATCATAAGATACACAAGATAAATCAGAAACTGTATTTGGGTGAATTCATTTACAATTAATAGAAGAAGGGAGATATACATGCACTAATTTGTAGTGAAGAAGCCAGGCTACGGTAAGTATGACTTGAAGCTCTTAGTGCTATAGACATGAAGAAAAGAAAAAGTAACCTAAGTCATTCAAATACTGGTTAAGCTTCGTTAACAAAGATAGCCAAAAAGCCAAACCAAACCAAACCAAAACCAGTGCTTTGAATCAGAAAACATGTCACTCTCTTACTTCACAGTGCAGAGGAGTACAGTCCAAGCTTGGTGCAACACCTCTGTCATTCTCAACATAGGGCTTCTAATACATCTCTAGTCATCACCATCTCCTAAAAGATGGAGAGGGAAAAGAAAGTCCAAGGCAAATATCCTTATGGAGAATTTTGAGACATTTTACACATTACTTCTGCTCAAATTCCAGTGGCTCAAATTTAGTTGCATTCGAGGGAAAATAAGAGGATAGTTTTATTAGCTGGACAGCAATATTCTACTAAAACCAAGGCAGGACACTGAATCCTAGGGATAGTCACCAGTCTTTACCTTAGATAGACAGCCTCCATGAAAGAATTAAGAAAACTGCAGCTAGATGGTGGTCCTGTGCTGGAATTGAGGGGTGCGTATAGGATTTAAATATCTTTGGAGTAGAGAGGAGGGAATTATAGGCTGAAGGACAATATGAGCAAAGAAATGGTTAAAAATCAATGTAGGACTTCATTTGTTTGTTTGTTTGTTTGTTTGTTTGTAAAGTGGCCAGTAGCCCAAGGCTTAGGAGAAAAATAATGGAACATAATCACAGAGAGGTATTCGGAGTATGGTGTAGAGGATCTTGAATTCCATGCTTAAAAGTCTAGATAATTTGTCTATAGACTGGGCATGACTGAAGATTTGTTTTTAATAGAGATGTGGCATAATGGGGATTATTCTACATGAAAATTAACTGGGAAGCAGTATGTCGAGATGACAAGTTTAGAATAAGAAGTGGAAAGACCAGTTAGGAGATGACTGCTATAGGATATGAGGATCTGAACTAGACTTAATGCCAGTGGAATGAACAGGGAAAAGGGAGGCAAGAAATGAAAGGGATGTTCTGGAGGCAGCCTGATGTAATTTGACAAATGTTTGGAGGTCAGAGTTGTGGGGCAAAGGAATGTAAAGAACTGAAGTTGACTTAAAAACTGTGACACCTAAGTGAGTTAAGGGCTCTTGACAGGACCACTGCAGTTTGTTAACTGACGGATGCTGGCAGGTGATGCTATTGACAGAGATGGAAAAGGCACTAAGAGGGCAACATTAGGAGAAAGATCGCACATTCACATTGGGCGTATTAATATTGAAAAGTCTACTTTCAGGCCATTGGGAATTCACAAAAGGTCAAGAGAGTGATTAGGGTTAAATATATAGACTTAAGGGGACTGAAATGTAACTTATGAGCAGAAAAAATATTATGGGGCCAATAGAATTTTTAAAATTGAATCTACAGATATTGGAAGGTAGGGACAGATATTGAAACAAGACCTATCGGAAATAGAGAGCATAGAGTTGAGCATGGCAGTTACTCTTAGAGGTGAGAGGTAATTTAGTTTAGAAAATAATAGAGAATGAAACTAGAATCAGAGCTGTGTTACTTAAATGTGAAGGAGATAAAGCTGATCACAGACTAAGAAGTGCAAGGCCAGGGAGTGAGGGAAGGAGGGAGTATGAGTGTGTGTGTGTGTGTGTGTGTGTGTGTGTGTGTGTGTGTGTGTGTGTGTGTGTTTGGGGGTAGGGATTTAAGGAGGAAAGGAGTGATTTATATTAGGATCCACTATTAGGATATGCTAATGAATCAAATGGAGACTGAGGAAAAGCTTCCTAGGGGTCACTGTGAAAAACAAATTGTAAATTCAAGTTAGACAGCATTTTTCTTGGCTAGATTTGTATCTTTTGAAGATTTTGTCCATCGTAAAGGAAAAAGCAGAGGAAGGAAGTGGAGGATGTGAGAAGTGCACAGAATTCAAATTTAAGTATTAGTTTACTGTACATTTTTTTCCTCTCTTTCAAATAAACTATGTGAGACTCCCTCACTGAAGTGTTAGTCCTTTGAAATCAGCGCCATCATTTCCAGATTCCTCCTCTCTAACTCCTTTTATTTTCTCCTTCCTGCTTTTCCTCTTCCCTTCCTTCCCATCTTCCTTCCTTCCTTTCCTTCTCAGAATTAATATATATATATATTTGGAATGGGAGGACAGAATGTTACATATTTATATTTCCACTTCTCCAATTGCTACCACCACATCTCTCGTCTGTCCTTTCATGGAATCCCTTGAAGCACCTGTATAAAACTCAGTGGCTCATGGAATTCTATGTGAAAGCTAGGGATGTCAGTCAGTCAAATTATGTGTTCTCACTCTGTTTCTATGATTTGCCATGTGAGAAAACTAAATCCAGCTTTTAGAGACCAGCTCTGTGTTTATGCTAATACACGTGCAGGAGTAGGGAAAGAATGGTTTAATTATTAAGAAATAAAAATAGGAGTATGAGTATATAACTACAGGCAAAGTCACAACATTTAACAATATTCACTAATACCGTTGTGTCAAACTACTGAATGATTGCTGTTTGCCAGCGCTAGTAACTTGTGCAGTCCTTCCAACACCTAGAAAAGTTAGGTCTTACTACTGTCTTTCTTTTTCAGATAAGGAAACCGTACAGGGAGGTTATGCAATTTGTCAAGGGCGTGGAGCTGGGTGATACAGCTAGATCACGCTCTCTCTGATGAGCAATGCATTCTTTCGATCGTTAATTAAAATGGGTAATATTTGCTAGAAGATGTGTGAAGATTGATGGCTAACATTCTGATACTTGGATATACTTTTAAAGATGTATATAATCATTTTCACTAGGGTAAAAGTAATAAGGGGAATTTAAATAAAAATAAAATGTCTACAACTAAAGCTAGCTCTCCTGTTGTGTCAGACACAACAAATCAGATCAGAACGTTTAATTACTATCCAATCAACCTTTCTGCTCAGTGTGTCAGTTTAACTTAGAGAACCAAACAAAACATTTCTTTGTTTGTCAAGGGTAGGCTATTAAAAAAGGGGTGTTCTAAAATTGCATTAGAAAGATGAAAATGGTTTGTTTGATCCTCTGAATTTTAATATGTCAGAAAGATTATTGTGAAGAAAATTGCGCTCTCTGAAGTGACAGATACATTATTCAAATAACTTTGATTGAATGTAAGATTTTTTAATGCTTTCATAAAGGGCACGCACACTAATTTGGTTTATAAAAGAGTGGCTTTAAAATTTGAGATATTAGGGAAAATATTTTGTTAGTTGAGTAATTAGACTAAGTATTTTTAATTATGGTGGTGATATTTTTGGATAGTACCATTAATTAATAAATATATCTGGATTATAATTAGAATAAATTAATGTGTACGATTTAGCAATTCCTCAGTTTGAATTAATTGAGAGACATTACCAATATTTCTAAAACCATCTAGAACAAGCCTCAAAAATTAGATTTCATTTTCTTTGTCTTATAACAGTGATTCAAATGAATTATAGACTTGAAACCAAATAATAAGTGGAAACCAATCAGCCTCAATATGTATTCCTGCTTCTAACACTGCTTTGATATCATGCGTATTTCCACACCCTTTGAAACCTATAATTATGTCAAAAGCATGTATTAGAATGCAGTTCATTCTGATTTGGTTTTCTGTTTAGAGTTGAGTTAGTTAACACAGAAAGATGTAAATCCGTAGTACTATTTTCTTAGATATATAATTATTCACTGATTATGTTAAACTCTGTCACTTTGGTAGTTTCTATTATATCATAAAAAAATCTTAAGCTGATTTCATATTGTTTCTTCTGTCTTTAACAATTTTTCCACAGTTTTAAAAATGTTTATTTCATAGCTAAGTTTGTTTTCTTCTTTAATGATTTTTTAGACTTTTTAATTTTTATTCTGTACATGAAAAAAACCTAATTCTTGAAACATAATCTTGGTTTACTGATACACAGATTTTCCTCTCACAAGTAGTGTACAGTAAAGAAATGCAATTTATCATCTTAGTAGGGAAATTAGCTGATAAGGACAGGGATCTTTAAAACCTCACACTTGCTGTCGTGCATATGAGTTTGTACTATAGAAATGCTTATTTGTGGTTTCTACTTAATCTTACCTGTCTTTCTGTTTCTTTTGCAGCGAAAATGCTGGATAGAATTTCTTCTCACTGCCATTTAAATATATTCTTTTCTTCTGTCAATTACCACAGGTTTAGCCCCTATGAGTGGTATAACCCACACCCTTGCAATCCCGACTCAGACGTGGTGGAAAACAATTTTACCTTGCTAAATAGTTTCTGGTTTGGAGTTGGAGCTCTCATGCAGCAAGGTATACGATTCAGCCTGCTATTTCCCTTGGGCACCATGTCCCACTCTTTGCTGGGGGTGACAGCTCTCGCTGGCACAAGTCGCTTGCATGGGTGCCTCTGTGCATGTAACCATAATCCAGCTTCTCCATCTACCTGATGCATTTAGGCCTTCTCAAATCCCATCCAAGAGAGATTCTGAGAAAATAACTAGCTTTTGCAAATGCACATACAGTATACTCATCTAATCTTTTTTTCTTAACCCACAGTAGGTACATTATTTCATAGATAACCGAGCTAACCTGATCCATTAGCTAGTAGCTGCATTTAAAGTACTACTAAGATTACATCTCCTTGAGACAAGAATACAGTGAAATGTTCCTGTTTCCTGACTCATTTTGATGTAAAAAATTGTTTTATATCAATTCTTGATGATTAGATGCATTTGTGTTGCATGACTAATAAATCTGTGTATAAATTTGCAAAATTAAAATATTTAGCCATTTAGAGTTTCCTTTACGAGTAAAATATTAGCTGCATCTGATAGCATATAAGAATATAAAATAATGCATGTCAGAAGTGCATGCAAAAATACTTTCATAATTATTTAAAATTTATAATATTAATGTTAAAAATAAAAGACTATACTTCTTAGAAAGTGACATAATATATGCAATATGTCTTAAGGGTTTATATATAACTATGAATTCCTCATTTTAGTCTCCGTTCTCCCAAGTCGAATTTATTTTTATTTTTGCTGCTACTTTTCTTAATTAATCCTTTAATATTTAAAGTTCAATAAAGTGATATTTCAAACCTACTGCTCAAAAGATTTTGTTAGCCAAGATCTAAGACTATTTTATGCATTTAAAAATGTAATGTTTTAAAGTTTTAAAATTAGCAAATAAAGCAAAATGCCCCAAATTTGAGCAAGTGACAATGACTGCATTAGGGAGAAAAACATACTCCTTCATAAGAGTTACCACACCTATTACAAAGGTTTACCTTAAGTTTTAGTTGTATACTTATTATCCACTTTGTAGAAATTATTTTGGTAATTGAATGACAGATCTGAAGAAGTGAACATTTATGGTTAAATTATAAAAAGCTGTTTATAAAAAGGTACTTCGTTCTTGCATGTTTAATATTATGCATAAATCTATTCATTCATTACTGTTGCATTTATAAACTATTTCCTAAAGTGAGAATAAATAACTACATATCCAAAAAATTAATTTAACAGATACATGTTGTAAGCAAGGCCTACTAAGTTGAAATAAATTTTTTCTTTTAAAAATAGGAGCATCTGGGGCGCCTGGGTGGCTCAGTCAGTTAAGCGTTGGACTCTTGATTTCTGCTCAGGTCATGATCTCAGCGTGGTGAGATCCAGCCCTGCGTGGGTTCTGCGCTCAGCAGGAAGTCTTCTTCTCTGCCTCTCCTCCTACCCCTTCCCCCACTCATGCACCTGTACACGCGCGCTCTCTCAAATAAATAAATAAATCTTTAAAAGAATTTAAAAAATTAAAATTTGAGCATCCATATATATAGCTTTATAGATATTTAAACCTAAAACTTGAGAATTCAGAGAACTCTTACATGAACTAATCCAAGTTTGTGGCATCTATTTCTAAATAAAATGAATAGTCAATATTTTCCCTTTCCTACATTTTAGGTCCAATGTTTTTTTTTTTTCCTTAGGCTTACCCAACACTTGGAAGACAATACTGGAGTTCTTATGAAATACTAGAAGTGAATAAAAGCCTGTCATAGGAGACAGACATCTCTTACAAGCAGTACTGGGTAATACAGTTCACCCAGGCAAACTGCTAGTCACATGCCAATAACTAACCTTAATAGTCCAGAGTAAATTATCCTGATAATAAACACCCAAACATAACAAAGATTTTTTAAAAATTATGTTTGCTACCACTCTGAAAAATAAAATTCTTTTTTTCACTTACATTTTCTAAAATATTTGGAGTTTTTTGAGATTTGTGTACTGATAAGATTAACTTGATATCTATACATCTAGCAATTAGAAATGAGATAATATTTGATATCTCTGAAATTGATGACAAGTAATCCAAGCAATGAAAAATTCAAATATACATTTGCTTTGCCACATAACTACTTCACGGCTGGTGGATACATGAAAGAGGAACCCATACTAAACTGGCTGATGCCCAGCTCCCCAGGAATTAGTGGGATATAGTGCTGGACATGACGTTACCTTGAGTACATGACAGTCAGCCCCTAACCAGGCTCTGATTCACAAGCCTAGGAGGTACTCGCTTTAAGTCCTTGGGTAAGATATGAACTTGTGGTAATTGGGCCATTTTTGTCAAATGTCTCCACTGTTCTTTTCTTTCCCAGTTTTGTTTGACTTTATTGGTGGTGGTGTTAAAAAAAAAAAAAAGTAGAATGGGCAGCCAAAGCTGCTGCTGACCATCTTGGGAATATTTTAGTATTACAGTGTTGGAGTGTGTGTCTGGCAGGGCCTAGGAGCAACTACATCAGAAAGGTACTTTCCTGTTTTGTTTTGTTTTTTTGTTTTTTTTTCCTCACAGAGTGGTAGGCAGAGTCTGGAGCTGGAGTTGGCTGTCATGTCCAAGTCTGTCTGCTTTTTAAAATTTTGTTTGCTTGTTTGAAATTATAAGAGTAAGATGAACTGCAGTGTAAGGTGGGCTGTTTTGATATATTCCAGTTCTGATACCGTTTCTCTTCAATGTTAACATGAATGATTGGTTGTAGTTCTCTTTCCGTCTAAAGATGTGTTAGGTTATTGCACCAGTGACTACATTAAAGATATGACTATAAGACAAGTCAGCAAATGCAGTCCATCTTTGCTTCATTCCATTTTACTCAAACCCTATTCAAAATTAAGTAACTGGTAGCCAATGCTTCCTTGATTATAGATTCAAAATGATTAAAAGTGTATTGTAATATATTACATATATCCATTAATTTAGTATGCTTTTATAAAAAAATCACATATGCCGATATGTATTCATTTCAACATTAAGACTATAAATAGTGTGTTTAAGGTAAACAATGTGGTAAATCTGTAAGACTTGATTTTTAAATTGTTAGGATTTTATTTTATAATCTAAATTAATTAAAATTTATAATAATCAAAAGTAAAATATAATTCTTGGATCCCATTCTCTTATTAATACCATGAGCAGGCAACTCCAGCCATGTTTGTAATATATTTATGAAATACTCATATATATGTAAAAATAAATTTGTGACAATTTATTTATTCTTACTCTGATTCTTCTCATTGAGACTAACTATAGTGATCGGAGACATTTGTTTATACAAAAGGAAAAAATTTACTACCTTATTTTAAAACAAACCTGGACTAAAACCCCATATCTCAAGGAATGTAGGTAATTGAAATGTATTTTTATAAAACATAACTTTTTAAAATGGCAAGATAGACAAAATTTAGGAGCTTTCATACACATGAAAAATGAAACTTTACATAAAGCTTGTTAAGAAACTGATCTGAACATGTTAACTCATTTCTTCTAAAACTGAAGTAACTAACAAGAATGTGAAAAACTATACAAGTAGTTTATAAACTAGAGAGCTTTTTTCTTCCTTCTAATGTTATTTTTATAAATGTTATTACTAATTAATTTATACTGTCTCAGGTAGAACTTGAGTCTCCCGCCACTATACTAAAAGTGTCCTAAGAGATGGTTTATTATCTGAAATTAGCCTCTGCTTTCCTAATGGTTGTTGCTTGCTTACTAAAGCAATATGTGAACCTATGATTTAAGCTTTTACTACACAGTGATTCCATTCTGCCACTGTGACCAAAAGTATCTGACTGCTGATCGAATTCTCTGTATTCGTTTCACCTTTTCCCCCCCAATCTCTGTTAGGTTCTGAGCTCATGCCCAAAGCGCTCTCCACCAGGATAGTGGGAGGCATTTGGTGGTTTTTCACACTTATCATCATTTCTTCGTATACTGCTAACTTAGCCGCCTTTCTGACAGTGGAGCGCATGGAATCCCCTATTGATTCTGCTGATGATTTAGCTAAACAAACCAAGATAGAGTACGGTGCGGTGGAGGATGGTGCAACCATGACTTTTTTCAAGGTAAGCCATTCCGATTATCTACAATTTACATACTTAAATAATAGAGTGCAAATAAACCTTTCTCTCTTAATGAATGTAAGTGTGTAGCAACACTGTTATTTGTGCAGAATAATCAATAGTGTTTGCCTCAGGGGTTGGAGAGGTGTAAAACTAAATACGTGGTCATCAAGGCAAAACATTTGAATACTTGCAAATGGCAAGGAGTTTTTGCTTTATAAGGATTCCCTTTTTGTTCGAAGGAAAATCTGCCCACAGGTAACATTTTTTTTTCTCAACAAGGTTTTATCTTTGACTGTAAATATGTATATGTGTATATATAAATGCTTATTAGTATATATAAATATAATATATTAATACATAATTAATATGAGTATATTAAGATAGTGTATTAGTTGTATATTAATATATGTACTAATATATGTATATTAAATAGTAGTAGATTCAGACTCCACAAGGCTTAGCTATTCCAGAAGAATAGAATGATTATATGCAAGAATATTTCTCATACATACATTTCTTTCTGTTAAGGTGAGACAAGTTTTACTTGTCCGGAAGCCTGTGGAAAAGAAGGAAAATAAATGATAGAAACAAGCAGAAACAATTCTTGTTATCCATATATTCATCTGCCTAATATTCTGTAAGGCACAAAGTCTATCTGCCACTGAACTATCAATGGTTTCCAGAGGGACAGCCCTGAGGGACACTTAACTGGAAAGTGTGCTTGTAACCAATTCCAGGCATATGGAGTGCCTTCCCCTCCTCCTTATTATCCCTTTCTTCTTACTCCAGCTGACCTCACTGGGCCAAAGTAGTTTAAATGGGGAAATTTCACTTTAGGGAGTCAGTCTCACTGCATAAGTCTTTTTATATTTTACCAAGTCTTTTTAAATTCTTTGTAGGTTGGGCAAAAAATTTAAGCATTGAAATTTTCCTTCACTGCTCATACAAATGGAATTGGCAGTTTAAGTATGCAGAAGTGGTAGAGTTTTTTTTTTTTAATAATTGACTCAAGCTATAAAATAAATTCTTTCATCAAACATTCATCAAGTACCTATTGAGTACCGGAAATTGCACTGAACGTTGGTAATCTAGAGCAAATAACATCTACTTCTCACTTTCAAGGAGATTATAGTTTAGTTGGACACACGGAGGACTAAATCAACAATCATGGGACTGGGTTTTATGTGACTTAAAACAGCAACTTTGCCAAATAATTATGTAGTTTTCATTGTAAAAATTTTTACAAAACTAAATCAGCTTTTATTTTAGAGTTCTGGAGGACACTGAATATCCAAAGAATGAGATAGATTGAGTGTTTAATCAAATCTATGTAATTCTTAACATTTAATTATTTTCAAAGTGAATTTCTCAAATGGTTAGATGAGAAGTTGAATGTATATTTTACACTTAGATAGAAAATCATTGTTATTTAATCACATTTATTGAATAACCAAACATGAGCCAAGTATTGTGATCAGTACAATGCTATTTGACTATATTAATTGGAATTGATCAATTTTTCCCCAATTGGATACTTAGAATTTATAGAGATAGCTTTTCTTATATAGCTTTTTTGTTTTCAAAAGGAAATCAGCTGTTGAAAATGCTAAATGCACATTGTCAGTGTCAATAACTTTGTAGGAAGTGAATATATGTTGCATTAAAATTATTACAGTATTGAGACTTTTGAAGAAGAGTTTGTAAAATAACACAAAGTGCCCAAAGCAAGTAATTTGATACCAGAAGTTGGGTAAATCTGTTTCAAAAATACATCAGAGTTTTCATTTCATTATTATTTTCTGGAAGACTCAAATATCTTAAGTTTCGAAGCTCTTTTATACTATGAGCAAGGTTTATCTCTGGAAAATCAATTTGAAAAAAATTATTTTTTTCTTATCTTTAGGCTTACTTTCTCCCTTTTTTGTCTTTTCAGTCTTTTCAATTTTCTCTTCTTTCTTTTTTAAATGTTTTAATTTTAATTTTTTTTAATTTAAAATTTTTTTAGTTCAATTACTCTGCAGTGTTAGTGTCATTTTTCCCTACTTTCACATCTTCTTGCTACTGACTTTTCTTCTCCCTCTTTCATCTCTTGTTTTCACTCTCACATGCAGGGTTACCTCTAGCACCAAGAGAAAGTTGACATAGAACAATTTTCTGTTTCCAACAGCACAGACTTTCTTTCTGTAGAATTAAGCCCTTCTGGAATCTACACTAGTCACAATAAAAATCACACAGTGATAATCACGAAGTTGACAACTACCTTATGTTGATGACTTGATCACATACTGAATTCTTACTGTTGAAATTAGAAAATAAGATTTTTAAAAGAATCATTAGATGTTGATTTTTCTTTACTTATTTTAGTGTACCCCTCAATGATACTAATTTCAGCCTCATATTTTAGCTTGTTAAACTATACACTTATACCAGCCATGGGTATAAAATTAAAAAAAAATATTCCCTAGCAATCTGGAATTGAAGTAATTGCATGCTTGTTTTGCAACTCTGCAATGAACCAGGGAGTGGTGTGTGTATTCTATTTACATTTGATACCGTTCTTTTATTTCTTAATTAACAGCAATGCATACAAACACTCTAGGAAGTACCCTTAAGGCTTTGATTTCTAAAGGAATTTCCATCTTGTTTTTACAAATTTAACAAGACCCTGCTGTTAGTTAATTGTTCTGGAATGCTCAGTTCCAGAAAATTATTTTTAAGAATAGTATAGTTTTGTTACTACAAGCAAGAAGAGCTGGCTCGAGATACCTGGGTCTTAAAGGGGTAAGTCCTCAGTATTGCAAAAACCCAGAGTCATGCCATTCCACGACGTTAAATGATTATTTTTCCAAAAAACATGCTTGACTTTGTTTATAGAGCTTACATGTATATTGTCTTCCAGAAGAGTTCTTTCTTCTTTTCTTTTATATACATTACACTCCACATACATTCTTCCCAAGGATAAATGTAAAGCTATGACTGGTAAAATAATTCAAAATTGAGCAGGATGGTAGTTCTTCGGTGTTAGTCCACGTAAAAAATTTTAAACTGTATGATATCACCAATAGGTTCTTAATCATATTTAAATGATAAAATAACCGAAGGCCCAGGGATTTTATTGAAAAACAATAAAGGAGTTGTCAAAACCTCCTTCTTGGAAATCTGGGAACATGGTGTAGTACAGCTGAAATCTCACCCCAGGGCTGAACGCTATACAGAATATTACCAAGTAACAAGCACATTCTTTTCTCCCTGAAGTATAAAGATTAGAAGAATGAATACATATAGATTACATGTTCAAAATAACTCAGCTAGAGCCTATAAGTGTGATAGTTTCTTTTGAGACTCTCTGGATTTTCAAAGTGAGTCATATGTTTTACAAAATAATGCTGAATCAACCCATGACTCAGGTTTTCCAACTTCTACAAATTCTGCCTCTGGGTTTGGTCTACCGACATCTCTGGCTTGTTGCATATACTCAGACAGTCTGTTCTTCCAAAAAAGGTGATATCAAAGGAGTTACATGTTCTCTTTTACAATTATTAAAAAAAAGTTCTGCCACATATTTAAAGGATGTTTAAATAGTAGCAAATAGCTAATGTAAATCACTTAATACTTCCAAAACCATAGAGGCTACAATTTAGAATAGTTGTTACTAATGAAAAAAACTGGAATCATAAGAACTGGGGCTTAATTCCTGGCTCCACCACCTATTGGCTGTGTTTTGATAAGATACTGTTCTTTGTAAACCTCTGACTCCTCATCTCTAAATTGGAATGACTAACAGGACCGTTCTCACGGTATTTGTTGAATATTAAATGAAAGCTCTACATGATATGCTAACCATCTAGTTAAAGCTTGACAGATGGTATATGTTAGCACTAGTAGAATACATGGCTAATTAAAAATATTCAGAATTTAGGATGATTTTAAACATAGTCAAGTCAATTATGTTTCTATGACCCACAGTAGGATAAATTATTTCAAACTTTTTTAGATTTTCTAGATTTTACAAGAGATCACATCATGTTTATCTAATTGAAATTTCTTCGGTCTTCTGATTATTGTTGTCGTGAAGAAGATGTAATTTGTAAGTGAAATAAAAAGAAACTATGAAAGCTCTTTTCTAGACTGTGTATTTTGAAATGGTATATTGAGGTACATGTAGCAATTATTTGGAGAATTTATTCAAGTCATAGGTAAAGGGAACTATAAAAATATTTAATATAAAAATGTTTATCCTTAATTTTAACTTTCTTTTAACCCAATGATCACAAAGTCCTACGTTAGCCAGCGGTGCCACGCATCTTATGTTCTCAGTTACATCATATGGTTGTTCATTTGTAAGATACCAAGTTTTATTCAAGAAATACTTACCGATCATCTCTTATGTGGTAAGAATTGTGTTAAAGCTTAGAATACAGCCTACATCTCCAGGCACATCCCTACACCTGTCCATTCTATCTTCTGGATCTATTTCCTTTACTGCTGTCCTGGTTCAGAAGATTAGTCATCTCTGACCAGGTCTTGTAGAACCATTTAACTTTTCTTTTTCCCAATTTTGTCCCTTTTGTTCTCTCTGGTGCTACAGGAGTGACTTAAAGTCCTCCAAAATTACCCTCTCCCCTTTGCTTTAGGATATAAGCCTAGCTCCTTGGTGTGTTTACAAGACACCTCATGAACTGACTTCTATTTCATAGCCACCTGCTCTCACACTTGAAACTAGAGCCAAACTGTTGAGTTGTTAGCCCAGGTTGTGCCACAAGCGTGTCATGCACCTGCTTCTCCAATGCCTGTAATGCATTTTTTTTCATCCTTGTCCCTTCCTGTCAACATAATTGGTTAGATTCTCTTTATTCCTTAAATTCTAATTTATACTTCACTTATCTCAGGCAAATCTTCCTGATCCTTTCCATACCTGAATCTACCCAGTTCGGGTAAGGTAATCCTCCTTTCTGTTCTCTGAGCACTTTTTACTTCAGTTCTCATTAAATTTTCAACTGAAGCTGTCTGCTTGGTTTATCTGTTTCTACACTAGTAGGGAGGCAGGGATTGAACCTGTACCATTCACACCTGGAACTCTAATTCCCTGCGTAGGCTTTGCATATGGTTTGGACTTTATTAGTTACTGATTGCCACAACGACATTGCTTAACAAACAATGAAAAACTCTTAGCAACATGTAATATAAACCTTTATTTAGCTTACAAGTCAGCAGTCCTATTTCTGGAAACTTGGAAGCCCAGAGACCTTAGTACATTTTGAACAGAATTATGAAAGCAATAACCAAGGGATTTGTAGTATCAACAATAAAAGTAACAGCTAAAGATATCATGGCATAACCATCCTTACTCAGAAGAGCTAAGTGCAGTAGTCATTTTGGCTTACCCACATGACCTCAACTGTTTGATCATATTAAATTTATAAAACATCTGGTTTAAGCCATTGGGGCAGATGAGCTATCATATGTTCTTTATGATCTATCTGCTCCTTATTCTGAGTTTATCAGTTCATTGGTCTTCTTAAATTAAATTCTTTTACACCAGGATGACAGTGCTTTTGCCAATATCATTTCTGCTAAACATTCGTGGCCTTTAAATATATCCAGTTGAGTCCACTTATAATCTAAAAACTACACCCACAGTTCTTTTTAAAATGTGCCTCTCTCTAGACTGATTGTTGCTATGGTTAGAAGCTCTTTACTGGAGGAAAAAATCTACAAGGAATGGCCTTAACTTTTTCAGAGGTCTTAACGAAGCACCTCAAGCAATATGCTTAATTTGTTCTTTAATTCAAGACTGGTGCCATGTTGAAACAATCTAGAGAACTTTTACTGACTTGAGACATTGAAGATTAGGAACACTTAAAATTACCCAACCATGCAAATTCTAACTCCACTGTAACACCTCTAGGTACTGTTTGCAAACAGCCCAGTTCTTTTAAATTATTTCTCCACCTCCTTCTCTTTGTTGTTCTTCTTATGATTGTTAATATTCTATATCTTTCTTGTACCACCTTGTCTTATGTAGCTAAAAGTAACTAGCCGATACCTTGAATATTTTGTCATTTTGTCTAGAATTTCTTTGGCCAAGTCCAAAATATTATTAGTGCATTTCAATCTTCCAACTTACTCTAAGGCACACTTTAAAAATATTATTTCCCCCTATATTTACAGATTCCCATTTCCCCATTTTCTTCTAATAATTTCATTGCAATCTACTATGTGACCCTAAATCAGTGTCACATATTTAGTTTCTCTTTATGGCAGCAACTCACCTTTTTTTTTTTTTTTTTTTTTTACCAGTTCTGTACAGTAGTCCCTTGGCACAGTGAGTACTGCATTCAGTAATGGAAAACCCATGACAAAGGGTTTTAGGGAGAATGTGTGATTATCTTCTGAAGTTTGCTAATCTGTAGAGAACTAAAAAAGTGTTTTCAAAATATGTAGCTCTCTATGGCATTTCCATTTTAACTTTGGTTAAATTTCAGTTTATTTGGAAGTAGACGTTATAGTGTTAGGAATGCAAGCAAGTGGATTAATCCATCTGGAGGGAAAGTTTTATCTTTTGGTAATTAGCCAGAGAGAGTGTTTTGTTTTGTTTTTCTTTGTGCATAGTCTCCCTCTTTAGGAGAACTCAAAGTACATTCTAAATGCCAGCTCATTAATCTCTACCTCAACCCCTAAGGAAGGTAGGAAGCAATTATCATTATTCTCATTTAACAGATGACGAAACTGGGCCATGGAGAGGTCAAGTGACTTATTAATTATGAAAGCAATAACCAAGGGACTGATAGTATCAACGATAAAAGTAACAGCTAAAGATATCATGGCATAACCATCCTTACTCAGAAGAGCTAAGTGCATTAGTCATTTTGGCTAACCCACATGCCCTCAACTGTTTGATCATATTAAATTTCTAAAACATTTGCTGTAAGCTATTGGGGCAGTTATAGCTGTCACATGTTCTTTATGATCTGCTACTTATTCTGAGCTTATCAGTTCAATGGTCTTCTAAAATTAAATTATGCTATGGTGACAGTATAGGTTTTTAAGCCTGAATTGCTTGTGTGGCATGCCTGTAATGATTTTTTGAAAGCTTGAGTGATTTTTGCTTCTTAAATGCCAAAAGAACATAAGTAATTTTTGAGTTGAGAGATAGAATGTTAAAAAATGGCAGTTTACTGCATATACTTAATAAATGGATTTAGAAACATATACCATTCATTAGACATTTCTCATATTTTTCTTTATTTCTGCAAAACATAATTTTTGTTTGTTGTTTTTATTTAGAGCAGCGGTTAGTCATGAAAGTATAATATATTTACTAGAAGGAGATTTACACATTGGAGAAGTAAATTTTCAAAGTGGCGTCTATAGTTACTTTTCACATTGAAAAAGGGTTTTACAAAATGAGTGTTTAGTTTCCTCGTACTATATTGGTGGTAAAACATTTTGAATTTGTGTATGCATAAAATTGACCTAAAGCAGTTTACAAAGATGGGAAAGATAATCTGAAATGACTTTTGAATTCACTTTATTTTTTTATTGAGATATAATTGACATCAACTTGTGTAAGTGTAAGGGGTACATGTTGATTTGATTAGTTTATGTATTGTAATATGATTATGTAACAGTAGCTAAGCCCTCCATCACATCACATAATTATCATTTCCTTTTAGTAGTGAGAACAATTAAAATCTAGTCTCTCTGTGACTTTAAAGTTTATTACTATAATCACGATGATGTGCATTAGATCTCCAGAACTTATTCTTTAAATGCCTTTCATATTCTATGTAGCAAATTCCCAGTTAAGTATGGTCATCACAAAGAAAGTGTTCACTAGCTGTCTGTTCATGGATACTAATTGGATATGTCTTTCATCGTGTACACAATTTACTATTATATGTTTTCTAATCATTTTCTACCACATATCCGGGAGGAACTCTTTGACAATATAATAATTAGAAATTCATTATGCTACCTCAGTAAGCACTGGGATTCTTTCTTAATTACTTGCTTGTATAAGAGTTGCCGTGTCTAACTTGCCACAAAGTTTTGCTTTGAAGTCATTTTTATTTATTTGGGGTCAATTTATGCTTAGTAATGACACTGCCCTTTTCTCCTCAATAATTTAGATCTCAAATTTCAGCTTTGGGTCTCATCTGGGGGATATTGTCTCTGTGCCTAAAAACTAGTTTAAAAACGGAGTATTGATATGAACATGTGTATATTGGCATCAAAATTATGCGACTAAAGTTTTTTATTTGTTGATAGGTTGTACGTCCCTAAGTATACATCATAAATTCTGGATCATAGCCAGCAAAGTTAGTGATGCTATTTTATCAGGATCCCCCATTAAAGCACTACTTCAACTTATGGGACCAGTGTTTTATCCATCAAAATGGTAGATGTAGGGGGCGCCTGGGTGGCACAGCGGTTAATCGTCTGCCTTCGGCTCAGGGCGTGATCCCGGTGTTACGGGATCGAGTCCCACATCAGGCTCTTCCGCTATGAGCCTGCTTCTTCCTCTCCCACTCCCCCTGCTTGTGTTCCTTCTCTCGCTGGCTGTCTCCCTCTGTCGAATAAATAAATAAAATCTTTAAAAAAAAAAAAATGGTAGATGTAGGTGAGCTGCAGCCAGTGGGACTGGATGGCATGGATGCTACGTGGGAATATGCTCTTATCTGTGATAGGCAATCTCATTACTCTGGCAAGTAGGAAGATAGCCTTGATTTTTACATCAGTTGTCTATTTCAAGGGATAGAGCCATTATTTTGTCTTATTTGGGTATATCATTCACTAAGTTTTAAAAATCTTTAAAATATCCATTTGTTTCAATCAGTAGTCTCTACCTGTCTGTACATTAGAACATTAGAATCATTTGGGGGCTTTTTGAGAATACGGAGGCTCAGGTCCCTCTCTAGGCTAAGTAATTAAAAATATCTTCAGGTGGGATTCTGGACATCTGAGTTTTTTTATAACCTCTTCTGGTGATTCCAATGTGCAGGAAGAGTTAAATTAATTTGAAACATAAATAATCCCTTCATTATTGGCATCAGTGGTTAATAAGTAACTGTTTGTATTTGCTTCTGCTCCTTTCATATTAATTTGGGCATTCTTCTTTCTGAAACCCAGACCTCACAAAATATCAGACAGAAGAGTGAAATGATGATAAATCTGTTGACGATACTCTTACTCCTTTCAGATTGTTTACCTGGGTTGTGTTTAAAGCCTTTTTCAAAAGAGATCTGCTGAGAGTAAATAATCTAATTACGTCTTCATTTCTGACACCATTCCTGGAAGTTTCCAGTTGGTGGGCATGAGAATTGCCATGTAGTAGGATGAAAACAACTGGAGTTTTCTCCTTTATCTGGGAATTATGGAGAGGGAAGGTAAAACCTGACTTTTGTTTGTGTCTCTGAGTAAAAGTTGAGAAAATTTATATTCTATGGGATCTAGGGACTGGAAACTTTTCTTTGTAAGCCTTTATTGCAGGTTCTTCTACCATGGGGGAGGGAGGAGAAATTAGAGACCCATAAGCAGGCATATTAAAGTCTTGGAAGGATTGTACATGTGACTTTTGTGTTTACCTTATGGGGACCAGATTAAGAAGAAATGAAGTACCTTACTCTATAGTTATGTATCGAGTTAGATTCCGCCCAGCAGTGCAAGATTTGGGCTCATGTAGTTTTGTTTCCTGAGCTTAGTGTACTATTCTATAATATTTGGTGAACTACTGCTACTCTTTCCTTATGGAAAAAAAAATGCACTTATATTAACTGATGGGGACAAATTGAAATTGATATATTTTTTGCGTGTTTACTTCGGAATTCCTCATTATCCCTTTGCATATCCAAGCTGAAACCAAATGTTCCTCAAACATGGCATTCTGCTCTAATGTGGGTAAAGGAAAACCAGATATACTTGAGCTTCCAAGCCAAAAACTGTTCTTGCTAACTTGCTTGAAAGTTACTAATAAAGTAATAATTCAATGATTATGTAGTATCAATAGAAACTTTATTCTGAATTTTTTATTTCATGTTTCAAGTTTGTGTATAATCTGGTTTATTGTTTTGATTTTTCTGCATGCTTCAATGAATAAAACAAAACCTGAAATCTTTATGTGATTGAACACCAGTGTATCTGGGCAGTCAGTTTAGATTAGTGATTAATACTGTTCCTGAAATTTTCATCTGTCCAAGTTGATGTTTTCTTCATTTTTAATTAAACAGCTTTTCTAGAAATCTTAAAGAAATATCTCAGCAAAGATTTTTGTAGCCGTACCATTTCTCTTTTCCTCCCAAATATTTTTTTTCTTCATTAATGGTTTTAAGATATTAGTTATGGGTAATGGATTAATGTTGACATTAAGTTAAGTAGCAATATTTTATTTAATTAAATAAGGTTGGCATTTTAAAATTATTATATATATTTTTAGTATCTTGGTCTTGAAATGAATGTTTAAAATAATTCTTTATAATGCATTTTAAAATTTATTGGCATAGCAAGGGGGTTATTTTCACCCAAGGAGATTGTCTCCCTCCCCCATTCTCATCTAACACACAATTTATTGTATGTGAGGCCTGATCCTATGTTTATTACAGGGATTTGCATAAGGCCTACAGGAAACCAACACCATTTTACTATGTTCCCATTGCAAGAAATAAAATGGTGCCTTTGAGTAAAGCTGCTTCATCAGACACTAGTTTAGCATGCCAAGTTACAGCTATCAATGGTGAAACAGCAGATGTGAAGGCTAGTTGGCATCAAAGCATATGAGTCGAAGACTTTCCTATGGGAAAGAAAGTGCTTCATTACACTTTATCTATACTAAGAACATTGGTTCTATCAAGCTGTCTGAAAATCGGCCTATGATGGGTTTTATTACCTTAGCTCTGCCAGAGTGAATTCAATAGTTAAAAAGTAAGCGATAACACCATTTGGGGAATTATAAGAAGTGATTAGAGTTTCAACGTATTTAAACTTGGAAAGAGAAGCAACTTTTATCTTAGCTTCTCTAAAATGTCTGAGGGACAAAAGTTGAATCCCTCTCTAATTTTCAATATGGACCAATGAAGCTTTGGGGGACTTTAATAGAAGAAAGAAGTTTTGTGTTTGACTGAACTGTAAAATCTGAGAAACAATGTTTTAATTGCCTTGAAAGGCAAGTGCATGAGGCTGTTGTCATTCCAGGATACACTGTGGTTCTGTCTCTCTTTTGCCTTCCCTCCTCCACTCTGTGCAGGGACCACTCTTGCTGTTTTTCAAGTCAGCATGGCAGCTCAAACACAACATTGCACCTCATCAATCTTAGGAGAGAGGGCCCCACAGGGAGTGAGAAAACTCGAAAAGTCTGTTAATATAGCAATGTTGAGCTGGCATGTCAAGTACTGGATAATGGATAATAGTTGTCACTATAAGAGTTTATAGCCACTGGGTAGGCAACAATTTGAATGGGATTTGAGAAAGGCATATTTTTTGTATATAAAAATGTAGGCTTAGATAAATATAAAAATTCTTACTTAAAACTTGTAATGTTTTATTTCTCAGATAAAAATTAAAATGAAAATTCCTCTTCTTCTATAGAAATTGTGTCATAAAAGCATCATTTGGTATTTCTAAAACAAATGTACAAACAAAAACCCAGTTTCTCTGCTTTGTAAATTCTTTGAGAAAATTATCTTAATTGGCATTGTGGCTAAGAAGTATCTATTAATAATGCATAGTGAGGTTTTTTTTGGGGTAGGGGGAATCCAACTTTAGGGTATCAACAAAAACAATTATCTTTTACAGACTGAATACTGTGAAACTTGTACTTAATCCAGAATACCCTTGGCAGTTAATGTTCTTGATTTTTCATGCACCATGATGCCTTTTTGGGGGAGGAGCTATTTTTTATTTTTGCAAATGCACTTTAAAGTAATTAACATCTTTGGTCAGCTGAATATTCTTTCGTTCATTTGTTTTCCTGTTTCTTTTCCAAAAGTGCTAATGGCAATAATAGCACTTTGTTCTTTGATATTAAGAGCTGATTAAGACATCATATGGTAGTTAAGTTGGTTCTTTCATTATACCATAAAGCAAAATGAGGTTTACTATTACTTACTGCTGCTGCCATCTTTGATGTTTAGACTTTCGTTTAAAGACAAAGCAGAACAGTTTTCCCCTGGCAGCAAGCAAAATGTAGGATCATCAGCCCTTATATTTTCAATGACCTTATTACTACATCACACATATTCCCAAGTAGGAAACATAACTCACAAAGCATCCTTTCTTTTTTATACCCTTTCCCTACCCTGACATAGATTGGAGAAAGGACAAAATAAACTTTAGAGCTTATTCATAGGTGTTGATAATTGCAAACTGAATATAATAGATTCCTCAAAAATATTGCTTTTGATAATATGACTTGATTAAACATTAATGCCAAATGTCTTAGGCGTGAAGTCAGATTCTGAAATTATTCCAAGTTCTTTTTGCTGTGATATTATTGACTGAGGCAGTTGGTAAATGTGTCTTGCATACTGGTGAGCACTCTTCCTCTATTCAGAGAAATTCCTTAACAGTTTCATAAGTAAAGAAATTTCCAGATGAGTGAATGTGTCTGCATGTGTATGTACGTACATGAGTGAGTGTGTCCTATAGGAAAAAGATATGCTACCTTAATTGGAATTAAATTATGAATGATTACATAATTTATCTTTCTTCTACCCAGTTTCCATATTAAATCTGTTTTAGTGGAAGAACAGTTCAGGGTTGGCAATAAATTGTAATTTATTTTTCCTGACAGCATTTGAATAATATTTTGATTGTTATTAGCCTATTGTATATACCATAGCACTAGTGGAGTTCAGTGAAAAGATTTGATTATCTCTAAAGGTAGGTGTTTCCTTTATTAAATATTGTAATTACAGCTAATTAGAGGTAACACAATAAATTAGTTTGCTTTATAGGTCCCTTGACTGTTTTCAGAACACTATGAGTTTATGCTTCATTTTAATTTATTACAAAAACAATTAAATAAAGACCAAATAATTAGAAAGCAACATTAATAATGGATATAAAGATTGTTGAGTCAATACAATGCAGTTTAACAAAATGTTTAAAGGCATAACCTAGGTTGTGTCATGAAATCATACATCTGTCACTCACTGGGGATTTGTTTAACCTCTCCAGACTTTTTATAGGTAAACTGGGGTGTAATTTTATGTCTTATAGATTGCTCTCATAAAGCACTAAACATGTGATAAACTCTTAGTATGTATTTACTGCTATCCTTATTTTAAGGACCTTAATAGTTGAATCATTAAATTCTGTAGCAGATGAAACCATTTCCCTCAACAAGAATGCTTGCATTCCTGGAAATACATCTAGTTTACCTATGGTCAATGCCAAAATCTGACACTCAATTGCATTTATGTTTGATTTGTGATTTGATCTGACTGTAGATTATTAAAACATATTCTACATTACTCTCTTGTACTGCTAAAAAGATAAAATGCATCATGAATCCAGTTCCATCCATATATTATATATAATCTTTTACTTAATGATCTTTTTATTAATGGTTGTTTAATTAATGGTCTTTTTATTAACATGTGAGATTTACTTTGACAACAATTCATGCTCAGAATTAATGCTTAAATAGGGGCGCCTGGGTGGCACAACGGCTAAGCGTCTGCCTTCGGCTCAGGGCGTGATCCCGGCGTTCTGGGATCAAGCCCCACATCAGGCTCCTCTGCTATGAGCCTGCTTCTTCCTCTCCCACTTCCCCTGCTTGTGTTCCCTCTCTCGCTGGCTGTCTCTATCTCTGTCAAATAAATAAATAAAATATTTTAAAAAATAAAAATAAAAATAAAGAATTAATGCTTAAATAGAAGAGAAACTCCTTCCTCTCTATAAATATTAACCACTGTAATTTTAGCAAGTTTCTTTTTCTCTTATAAAAATAATGCATATGACTCATGAGAACTATAGAATTTTAGGAAAACAAAGGAAAAAAATGCCAAAGTTCAACCTACAAAGACAAGCCTTAATATCCTGTTACAAGTCTCCAGTATTTTCTCTATGGATATATATATATATATATAAAAGATTTATTTATTTATTTATTTATTTTAGAGAGAGGGAGAAAGCATGGGGATGGGAGGGGCAGAGGCAGAGGGAAATCAGACTTCTTGCTGAGTGAGGAGCCCCTCTCAGGGCTTGATCTCACAACCCTGAGATCATGACCTAAGCCAAAATCAAGAGTTGGTCACTTAACCGACTGCACCGCTGAGGTACCCCTCTCTATGGATATACTTTTATCTCATGGTGTTTTTTTTTTCTTTCTTGTTTCAGTGTTAAAGACCTTTAGCCTTTATATAGTTTTAAAAATATCATATTTTCACTGAACACAAGTACTGATGCTCTTTTCAGGAATATGCTTTAAAGATTCATTATCAGTAAAATAGGGTTATAAGAATATTCTTATGATATTTTCAGAAATATTGTTTTTCTTGAAATAAAGTCTACAACAAAAAGCCTTTTGCAAATTTCCAAACCCATTTACCTAGTCCTTGCAAACTTTCAAATTATGTTAATATATAAACACACATGTATACCAAAGAAATAACTTACAACTTAAATACCTAAGATACCAATTAAGATATTCATTTTTAATGTTCATTGCATTAAAACATCAGAAATTTTAATGCTTTAAAATATTAAATTTAATAAGTGTTTTTAATCAAACCTTAAAGGAAAATTGGTAGAGAGATGATGTTAGGTTATCTGTTTAGGCTTCCTGGTACAATCTTGTCTTTAAGTGAAAGAGAAAAAAACCTGGTAATAGAAATATATAGGAGAGTCATTAACCTCTTTCAGTTAAGCTATATTGGTATATATTTAGAAGAATGATTATCTTTCTTTATCTACATTAGCTGCAGTTTAGCCTTTCCATGTCTATAAGTGAGAAAGAGCATTTGCATGGCTATACTCTCATAAAGAGTTGACACTGAATGCATTTGGGTTGGAATTCGGTTTCTCAATTATACTGGGATGCCCAACACAGTGGTATCAGTATTCTTATACAGATATTTTTGTTATATCTGATCATGTTTAAAAACAAAACATTTCATAAAGGATTCCCCAAATTTGATGCTGACAATGATGATGATGATGATGATGATGACATTGAAGATGCTGATGTTCATGACACAGACCCCCCCTGACATCCAGGGAAAACACTAGAGCTATTTATGTCTAGGAATTAAAAGCAATAGAGATGACTTTAAGAAAACGAGCAAAATTTATTCTCAAGGAATCAAATAAACTAACATTAGCAAGTGGGTAACTTCCAAAGTCAGAAAGACATCTTTATTTGAAGGTGTCTGAAAATTAGTTTTGTGGAAACAGGAATCCTGAGGTCGTGGGATGTAACCTTCCTCATAATGAAGGAGCTTGTGCATAAGCATCAAACCAGCTAGGCTTCTCTTTCAGAGCTGCTTTGTCTCTGGGGCCCAACATTGCAAGTTGCCACTTCCATTTACTCTGCACTGATACCATAACACGCATAATTCTTAAGAGTAAAACTTATAGCTAGAAGAACAAAATTAATTGTATTTTGAAAATAATGATGGTAGCTAAACTCTTCCTACGCCTGTTTGTGTGTGTTGTCAGTAGACATGCAGTAACTATCTTACCATCCTTCTCACTCATCCTTATTAGCAATTGTTTCTTTCCAAATCTCAGACCTAATTTATTGTCCCTGCTATATCTTGGAAATAAGGTTGCAGTGTTTTATTGTTACTACCTCAAGAAACACTTGAGTGTTTTGCTTGTGCTTCTTTCTTTGAATTTGGGAACACTTTTAACAGTGTCAAGAGCTGTCGTTTGCTATAAAACTCGTCAAAGAAATATCACTATCTCAGGCTAACAAATAAGACTGGAGTTCTGTTTTGTTATGGCTTTTAATACAATGTGCGTGGCAGTTAAATACATGAAATGTGGCTAGTGAGACTGAGGAACAAAATTTCTCTTTTTAAAATTGAAGTATAGTTGACACACTATGTTGCAGTAGTTTCAGGTGTACAACATAGTGATTAGATTCGTCTATTTATTACGCTGTGCTCACCACAAGTCCAGCTACTGCCTGTCACCATACAATGCTATTACAACACCATTGACTATACTCCCTATGCTGTGCCTTTTGTCTCCATTATTTATTCTTTCTGTAACTAGTACAAAATTTTAACTTGTATTTATTTAATTTAATTGAAAATTTGAACTTGAGGTGGTGTAGACATTTTCCCATTAAACACCAAATTATATATTTATTTTAAATTTTGCATCATATTAAATGTATTGTAGAGCATGTGATCAGTGCCTGTGTCATTTTTAGTATTACTCATAAACAAATCAACAATAGCAGTAGCGATGGATTGACCCAGTTCAAGTGATTTAGTCTGGCAATTAAATTCAAATATAGGGACACCTGGGTGGCTCAGTCAGTTAAGCATCTGCCTTCAGCTCAGGTCATGATCTCAGGGTCCTGGGGTCGAGCCCCGTGTCAGGCTCCCCACTCAGCAGGGAGTTTACTTCTCCCTATTCCTCTACCCCTTCCCCTGCTTGTGTATGTTTGCTCTGTCTCTTTCTCTCAAATAAATAAATAAAAGCTTTAAAAAATTAATAAATTAAAATATATCCTGTTATTTTAAACAAAATATAATTAAGTATAATAAAAATATGGGCAAGTTTTCAAATTTAAAGTGAAGGTATATTATTGAAGCAGAATTGAGTAGAAGTGTAGAAACTAGTAAGATAACTGGAAGAGTAAAGAATAAGAGTCTGGATGAAGATATGTTACAGATTTCGCCATAAATGGCAATTGCAACTTGCCGAGGCAGAGCACAGGGAAAAGCTATTTGTTGCAAAAAAAGGATTTTTAACAATAATAAAGTCATTATCAAGAAATATTCTCAGAAAATACATAGTGAATTTGATAAAGTCTCTTGACAGTAAAAGAATCAATGAAATTAGTTGCCTGAAATCAGAGTCAACTGTTCCAAAAATTTAAAAATGATTTTTAATAGGATCTGAGCTTATGCCTTTGGACTGCTATTGAATAACATGGATTATTAAACATAGGAGGAATAAAGTAGATGAGAAGTTGATAAAAGGTATTATTTCAACTGTGGAAATGTTAGAATATTATAAAGCAAAGATTAAAAGTAATATTGTACAATAAGTAAAAGATCTTCAATTATACCACCAAACAATTGCCCATTGTATACAAGAGCTTTCTAATAATAGTAAATATCATTTGATTTAAAATTTTCAAAATTGCAAGCACTTTTTTGTAGATGTAGATGAATTACTCAGTGTAAGAGACACTGTTTGATTACTACTTTGGGTACATTTTTTCTCAAAGGACTTTCAAATTTAGAAAGAAGCGTCGAGTTTTAAACTAAAAAAAAGAACTACTGGCATAGGTATTTTTTAAACTTTTATGGATATCAAAGAAGAATTTCAGCTAAAAACAGGAAATTTAGTCTCTTTCAAGGTGATTGATATACCAGCTATGTTAGGTAAAACAACCCTGATTTGTTAGCATTTTAAAACAAAAGAGTGATGTTTTCCTTATGCTTTATGATATTAAAATTGTGCTTGGTTTTGAAGCAGACTCTATGACAAGTGTTATGGCACAGTTATTAGCATCTTCTAGCATACCTGTTTAGATGCTATGACTCACTGCAGTATGTAGAACTGTTGAAAGAAATACAAGAAAACAATGTTGTCAGGGTGCCTGGTGGCTCAGCCATTAAGCGTCTGCCTTTGGCTCAGGTAATGATCCCAGGGTCCTGGGATCAAGCCCCGCTTCGGGCTCCCTGCTTGGCAGATAGCCTGCTTCTTCGTTTCACACTCTCCTTGCTTGCGTTCTCTTTCTTACTGTCTCTCTCTGTCAAATAAATAAATAAAATCTTCAAAAAAAAAAAGAAAAAGAAAACAATTTTGTGGTTTAGTGATGATTTTGCAGTTTTTTGGCCAATGTTCTTTGATTCATGGAAGTCATATAAGCATGTACTGAACTGTTAACTTCAACTCGAATTTTTCATAAAATTAAAGAAATGACTGCCTGATTTTTAATAATCAAAGATTAAGAAAATGGCAGTATGTTTTAGTTTTTTCACTAATATCTCACATTACAAAAACACACTAAAATTCCCAGCCTGTTTCGCTTTGAGTTTCCACCTGTTGTATAAAAATCTTACAGTCTCACATCACATTGGGACTGAAAAATATGTTTCTAAATTTTTCTTCTGTTGATAGTGATACTCATTTCAGAAATATGCTTTTCCCTTTGAGTTATGAAGATGATACTTCTTTCTATATTAATTGATCCTACTTTGACAGTTTTAGGTTTTTCACTCTTAAGTGAAAAGAATGTGATGGAGATTTGATGTTGACCACAAACCAGTTGAATAAATCTGCCTACTACATCTTGAAAGCAGGATTGCATGCATAATTTGTAGCCCAATGTATCCAAAGGTTTTGATTTGCATTTCCCTGATACTAATGATACTAAGTTTATTTAAAAGGAGCAGAGTGTACACGTGGAAACTGTTGTGCCTATATCCTTTCAACCCAGCAGTAGAATTTTATTCTAACAAGGGTGGGTCACTGATATTATTTTTAATACGGTTGAAGCATCATTATAATTAAAAGAAATCTTAGACTCCAGCAATAAGTTGTCTATCTGTGCTAATTCTCCATGTTGTGAAGTCATCTTTTTGTGTTTCTTACTATATTAGTGTAATGTATGTGAGATTACTAGAGAAATCACTGGGTGCAGTTATTCAAATACTTTTTAAAACTGGAAATCCATAATCTTTATTTATTTACTTTATTTATTTACTTTTAAATGTTGTACTCTGTAACTTTTAAATGTTGTACTCTGTACTCTGTATATATACCTTCTAAACTATAGTCATTATAACCCTTGAACTGTGGAGGAAACTTTCTGCATCTCCTATCCAGTCTTTTTTAACATGATGGATACAAGATATTTAAAAGGGTTGAATATATAATTAACATTATGTTTAATAATACTGTAATATATACTTGAGAGTTGCTAAAGGTGGAGATCTTATATGTTCTTACCACACTTTTTGGATATATAAATAATGCTGCTATGAGTATTTATATACATGTTTTTGAGTGGACATAGGTTTTCGTATTTCTTGGGTAGAAATACCTAGAAATAGAATTGCTGGATCATATGATAACTCTATGTTTGACTAACTATGGAATTCCTAGACAGATTTCCAAATGGCTGCACAATTTGATATTACCAGCAACAGTGTATACAGGATTCTAATTTCTTCACATCCTCACCAACACTTTTTATCTTATTGATTATAACCATTCTATTGAGAATGAAGTGGTATCTCATTGTGGTTTTGATTTGCATTTCCCTAATACTAAAGATACTGAGCAATTTTTATGTCCTCATTGACCATCTGTATATCTTTGGAGAAATGTTTAGTCATATTTTTTGCTCAATTTTATATTGGGTTATTTATCGTTTTGTTGAATTTTAAGAGTTCTTTACACTTTTTAGATACAAAGCCCTCATCAGAAATATGATTTACAAATACTTTCTTTCATTCTTGGGTTGTCTTTCAACTATCTTGATTATGTCCACTGATGCACAAAAGTTTTTAATTTTGACGAATTCTAATTTATATAAGTTTTTTCTTTAGTTGCTTGTAATATGAATATTACATCCAAGAAGACTTTTCCTAACCTAAGGTCCTAAAGATTTACTACTATATTTTCTTCTGAGAGCTTTATAATTTTAGCTCATACACTTAAGCCTATGATCTACTTTGAGTTAATTATTGTGTATGATGTGAGGAACAGGGACAACTTTACTCCTTTGAATGTCAATAACCAGGTGTCTCAGCACCATTTGTTGAAAAGACTATCCTTCCCCCATTGAATTGTTTTGACACTCTTGTGAAAAGCCAAATGTCCATAAATGTAAGGGTTTATTTCTGGAAACTTAAGTCTATTCCATTGATGTATATTTTGAAATTAGGAAGTGTGAGTCCATTATTTTATTTTATTTTTTTCTTTTCAAGATTGTTTTGACTATCTGGGCCTCTTGTATTTCCATATACATTTAAGGATAACTGGTCAATTTCTGCAAAAAGCCAGGTGGAATATTAATAGAGAACGAGTTGAACTTGTGTATCTATTTGGAAAGTATTGTTAACAATGTTAAGTCTCTGATCCTTGAACACAGAATGTTTTTCCATTTATTTAGGTCTTTAATTGTCTTTCAGGAATGTATTGAAGTTTTATTATATAAATCTTGTGCTTCTTTTAAAAATGTATTCATCTGTATTTTCTTTTTAATGCTATTATAAATAGAATTGTTTTAGAATTTTATTTTCTGATAGTTCGTTGCTAGTTTCCAGAAATAGAAATGACTTTTCTGTACTGATCTTGTATATTGCAACTTGTCTAAACTCATTTATTACTTCTAATGTTTTTTAGTAGGCCACTCTGAATTTTCTATATGTAAAATTATGTCATCAAAAAAGAGAGATAGTTTTAATTCTTGCTTTCCAATCTGAATGGCTTTTATTTTTTTCTTGCCTTATTGTCCTGGCAATACAAAAAAATCCAGTATAATGTTGATTAGAATTGGCAAGAGTGCACGTTTTTGTCTTGTTTCTGATCTTAGGGAGAAAGCATTCAGTTTTTCATTATTATTGTGTTATTAGGTATAGATTTTTTATAGGTGTTCCATATCATGATGAAGATAATCTATGATAATTAATTTTATTGATCAGCTTGACTGGGACATAGAGTACCCAGATATCTGGTTACATATTATTTCTGGGTGTGTCTGTGAATGTATTTCTGGAAGAGATTAGTATTCGAACTGGGACACTGAGTGAAGCAATTGCCTACCTCAATGTGGGTACAATCCTACCTTTTGGGGGCCCAAACAGAGCAAAAAGTCAGAAAAAGGTTGAATTCTCTCTGTCCGGATATTTGAGATGAGACATGGGTCTTTTGCTTTTAGACTGGGATTTACACCATTAGCTTCCCTTATTCTCAGACCTTCAGACTCAGACTGAATTATACCACTGGCTTTCCTGGGTCTCCAGCTTGCAGATGGCAGATCATGGGAGTTCTCAGCAGCCATAACCATGTGTGCCTACACACATACACACACACACACACACACACACACACACACACACACACGCATGGGTGTATATATGTATTTCCAATTTTTTTCCTATTTTTTGAATTTTTTTATCTTGGGGAGGAGCTGGATTTGTCAAATGCTTTTTCTGAGTCTTTGAGATGGTCATGTTGCTTTTCTCCTTTATTCTGCTGATAAGATGTATGACATTAATTGGTTTTTGCATTTTTAAACAATCTTATATTCCTGGATAAATGCCACAGGCTGGAAAGAATTAGAAAAATTTAAAGAAGTGATGTTCCAATAGATTTTTCGATTGACAGAATGAACAAGGATTTGACAGGACTAAAGAGAGTTTGTGGAAGAAGATAAGCACATTACTAAATTCACTCTATTTTAATTTGGGGGGGGGAATCCTAACTCCTCCAACAAGATATTTTGAGGGCATGGATGTTCTAGTCATCTGATTTTCCTGAGCACATATGGAGCCAATGGCATATCATAGGTGCTCAAGAAACTGCCAATGCATAAATGATTCAATGAATGAGAGACTGAGATAAGTGATTTATAACTAATATTTAACTGAGTCAGATAAGCAAGTGAAATAGTAGAAGAATTCAAGAGCTCACCTCAGTACCTAATCTATTGAATAAATCTTTTGTTCTATGAGTTTGTTTGCATATTTATAAAAGAAGAGCACATAGCAGTACTGGATTGATGTTTTAATAGAACATTATACTTCTTTTATTCTTTCATCCACTTATATCACAAGGCATGTGACAATGTTTGCCTGTATGAGCTCTCCTTCTGACTTTGTATTTTGTATATTTTTTGAGGAGGGACTGAGAGACTGTGAGTTAAGAAAGGAGACTTCTAGATGTAGAGAATATGACCCTGTTATTGTTAAAATATGTATTGTCATGATAGAGAGTAATTTTATAATCAATATATATGAAAGATAAACTGTTAGGAGAAATCAAGAAAATTAAATAACTCCACTTTTTTAAAAATAAAAATTTACACAATCTTCATGGGAGAACATGACTTTCAAGCTGGGTACCAACAGATGTGCAAGATTTGGAAATGTGGAGATGAGGGGAATGCTGTCCTGGGAGTAGGATAAGAGGAGGAAAATAGAGCATATACAGTCAAGAGTGCGTGGTTTGGTTTCGATTAAGTGTCAAATTTGGAAGGAGCAGTAGGAGTTACAGCTGGGTGGCTTTAGGTAAGGGGAGTGATTTTCAAACTTCTTAAAGCTGTGAAGCCCTTTATTTAAAAGGTGTTTAAATATAAAACTCCTAAAAGCAGAGCAATTTGGGTTGAAACAGGAGAGAGGAACTAGTATTTGACAGGTCTGTCCCCTTCCCCTCTTTTCTCAGCTGTGGTCCGAGATGATGGTTGAAGGAAATTTCCTCAATCCCAGCTATGGCTTAAAATCACAAGGGCAGCTTTTAAAAAATATAAATGCTCAGACTAATTGAAACAATAACTCTAGGAGTGAAGCCAAAACAGTTTTTGTTTATTTTGTTCATATTTTAATCTCCCAGTGATTCTGAAAAACATATAAAGATTGAAAGCCATTTCATAGGGTATAGTGAGGCAATGTTGAAAAGTGACTCTCACATTTTCAGTTTCCAAATTCGGGTAAGTATATACTTGGGGGTACATAGCCACTTTCCCAAATATTTGTGGTGCTAAAGAATAATTTTTTAAAGTTAAAAATATGACTGGGTGCCTGGGTGGCTCAGTCGTTAAGCGTCTGTCTTCCGCTCAGGTCATGATCCCAGGGTCTTCGGATCGAGACCCCGCATCGGGCTTCCTGCTCAGTGGGAAGCCTGCTTCTCCCTCTCCTACTCCCCCTGCTTGTGTTTCCTCTCTCGTTGTCTGTCTCTCTGTCAAATAAATAAATAAATATTTCTTTAGGAAAAAAATATGACTTTCATGAGAATATAAATGAACATGTATCAAAGATTTTATTGTTAAGATTCATTCAAAAGAGAATTTGAAGCAACTGGGGATACAAAAATGAATTTGCTAATATATGTAAAATTAGTTGATTTGTTATAGTCTAATTAAATATAATGTTTGGAGTAACCATTCTATAGGTTGTAAATCAGTTTTAACTCTAACATATAAAATTAATTTACATTGTTTTGGACAAGAACTGTTTATATCACAATCAGTTTTCTATAAGATAATGTCTATGTCTTCAGGGTGGTTAATAGCTTAGTCAGTATAAATTCAGTCAGGGAACACTCCTACAGAATCAAGTAATTCCTAGGTGATCCACTGGACAATATCCAATCCTCTATTGAAAGAACACCCAGGAATCCTTTTATCCATTTCTAAGTCTTAGACAATATTTTCTGAATGTCTCCCCCACTGTTATCCTACACAAATTCTAAAGATTGTTCTTGATCCCAAAAACACTGGTCTCTTAGATTAGGCTGCATTACTTATATATGTGTAACAAAAGTCTTAATTAACTATGTAGGCTTTCTTGATTTTGCTTTGCAAATCTAAAGCTAGGCACTATTTGCCAGCTGCTAAATCATAGAATTAATTTTTAACTGCAAGATTTTATAAATAGCCTTGTATCACAGTTTTTAAAACTTCTATTATTGGACCAAATTAGGAAAACTTCCCTCTGAATTTCACCTACTATGTCAATGAACTTGGATGAATTCCTTTGTTCTTAAGGTTCTCTGAATTTTTTAAGTCTCCTGCCCTAGGAGGAAGTAATTTTCCTTTCTACTGGTAAGGCTAGATCTTTTAAGCCGAAGAACAGACCTGTTTTCCTAGGAGGGTTTTGTAGTTGTTGGCTGCACATTTAAAGTCAACCCTTATTTTTAAATAATAGGCTTGTCATACCTGATTAAATGAGAATTATTATCAAATGTGACGCTCCAGATGTCGTCTTGGTTGCGAAATTGATTTGTCCAATTGCAAACCAGTAAAAATGAAAATACATTCTTTTAGAACCTGTGCAAATAATTTATTGCCATAGAAAAAAGAGGACTTAATAAGAGTTTCTGAATTTCAGAGAATGAGTCAGAATCATTTAAATGTGTTCATTTCCATTTACAAAACCAAAGTCTACCAAATTGAACGTCAGCAATATTCATGAAAGAAAAGAAAGTGTCTCTTTGTAATGGTCATGAAAATAGAACATAAAAAACAATATTGACAATATTTTGAACAAATAGCCACCACTAAATTTCCTTCATTTGTTTATAATTAAATCTTTTGTTGTTGTTGTTGTTGTTACTAGTAGGCTCCACCCCCAGTATGGAGCGCAATGCTGCTCTTGAACTCATGATCCTGGGATCAAGACCTGAGCTGAGATCAAGAGTCGGTCGCTTAACCGACTAAGCCACCCAGGCAGTCCCTAATTCTTGTTCTTTTAATCATGGAACAGCAATCTGTTTCCATGAAGTATGCCTGTTTTGGGGTGGAAGAGACCTGGAAATTCTGATTCAGTCCATTGTTACAGTCTGAATATTTTCCTTTTTTTCTTTTAAAGACTATTTATTTATTTATTTATTTATTTATTTATTTATTTATATATTTAGGAGGGCCTCTGTACATGAGTGGTGGGAGGGACAGAGGGAAAGAATCTTCAAGCAGACTCCCTGGACTCCCTGCTGAGCCTGATGAGGGGCTCAATCCCACGACCAATGAGATCATGACTTGAGACAAACCAAGAGTCCACTGCTTAACCAAGTGAGCCATCCAGGTGCCCCACAGTCTGGATATTTTCTAAGTTATGTCACCTCAAAGCCTAGATTCTGTTCTTTAAAGTATGAAGAATTCAAAGTACTTGGTACAGCCTTTCCATAAGACTTTGAGAATGGTTTGTTAATGGTACAAATCCTGTCCTGTAACTTACAGTAGAGGTTTTAGACATGCATCAGAGTCTGAATAATTTGTTTCAGTTAACCAATAATATAAAAAAGAAGAAGTGTAAAAATACTCTTTTAGAGTACGATACATAACTATTTCATTAAAATTTGATCAATATTTCCCCTGAAGGTAAGAATACTACGTAGGTAATAAAGGCACTGTAAAAATTCCAGGGCTTTTAGTAAAGCTTAAAATTGCTTTAATTGTTATACTAATAATATGTGACCTGTACAACCTAACTAAGGAAGTGTCTCTAATCTGAAGCCCCTTCCATTCAGCTCTTCCCAATTAACTCAGTGCTTAATAAGTAATACGGAGTATATAAGTGAACCTCATCATTCCTCACATTTTAAAAAATAATGTAAAAGTACAAATCTTTCAGGTTTTCTAGGAATCTTTTGGGAACTCCCAAAGATAGTTTTCCTATAAAAGGTGTTCTGATAATTTAGTTATTAAAACATTTTTTTAAAGTTTACAATCTGTCCTAGTGAAGTCAAAATTAAAAGTTGTCAGAGAAGATTTGGTCTCTTGATAAAGACAGGATCATGGCTATCTGAACAATAGTACCTAATTATCTATTTAATAATAATTTATTTTAAGTGAACCTAAATATGTATCATTGTATCTTAACTCTTCAATAAGAAACTTTTTTTTTTAAATAAGGACATGTTAAAATCAAAATAAAAATAAGAAAATTACTCTTGTAAGATACAGAATCTCTGTTATTTAGGCAGATTATACATCTGAAGAATAGTCATTTATATCTTTATTTAGAACTATAAAATGAATTTGTGTCTGTTGGACATCTGTATGTCTTTTCTGGAAAAATGTCTATTCGGGATTTCTGTCCTTATTTGGATTGTCTGTTTTTTTGGTTATTGAGTTGTAGGAGTTCTTCATATATTTTGAGTATTAATCCCTAACCAGATATATGACTTGCAAATGTCTTCTCCCATTTAGTAGTGAGGCTTTTCATCTTGTTGATGGTTTCCTTCACTGTGTAGAGCTTTTTAGTTTGATGTTTATTTTTGCTTTTGTTACCCTTGCCTTTGGAGTCAGGAACAAAAAAATTACTGCAACAAAATCAAGAAGCTTACCATCTATGTTTTCTTCTAGGGGTTTTATGGTTTCAAGTCTTAAATTCAAATTGTTAGTCCATTTTAAACTAATTTTTATGTATGGTATAAGGTAGAGGCCCAGATTGATTCTTGTGCATGTAGCGTCCCATTTTCTCAACACTATTTATTGAAGAGATTGGTGTTTCCCCATTATATATTCTTGCCTCCTCTGTAATAATTTAAATGACCATATATGAATGGGTTTACTTGTGGGATCTATTCTGTTCCATTTATCTGTGTCTCTTTTTATGCTGATACCATCCTGTTTTGAGTACTATAGCTTTGTAGTATAGTTTGAAATCAGAGAACATAATGCCTCCAACTTTGTTATTTTTTCTCAAGATTGCTTTGGCTGTTTGGGATGTTTTGTGATTCCATACAAATTTTGATTGTTCTAATTCTGTGAAACGCCATTGGAATTTTTATAGGAATTGCATTGAATTTATAGATCACTCTAGGTAATGTAAATATTTGAATAATATTAATTTTCTATAATATTAATTATATTATTAACTATAATATTATATATATCTATATATATCTATAGATATATATAATATCTATAATATTAATATTTATTAACTTATTTGTGTCTTCCTTAATTTCTTTTCTTGATGCCTTATAGTTTTCAGTGTACAGGTCTTTCACTTCCTTTGTTAAATTTATCCCTAGGTTTTTTTTTTTTAAGATTTTATTTATTCATTTGACAGAGAAAGAGAGCACAAGTAGGGGGAGTGGCAGGCAGAGGAAGAGACAGGTAGAGGGAGAGGCAGGCAGAGGGAAAGGGAGAAGCAGGCTCCCCGCTGAGCAGAGACTCTGATGCGGGGCTTGATTCCCGGACCCTGAGACAATGACCTGAGCCAAGGTCAAATGTTCAAACAACTGAGCCACCTGGTGGCTGAGCTACCCACATAGCCCTAAGTATTTGATTCTTTCTGACGCAGTTTTAAATGGAATTGTCTTCTTAACTTTTCTTTCTGATAGTTCATTATTAGTATATAAAAATTCAACAGAGTTTGGTATATTGATTTTGTACCTACAGTTTTACTGAATTCATTTATTAGTTCTCATAGTTTTTGGTGGAGTCTTTAGGGTTTTCTATAGATAGTATCATGTCATCTGCCAATAGGGACAGTTTGACTTATTCCTTTCCAATGTAGATGCCTTTTATTTCATTTCTTGCCTAATTGTTCTGGCTAGGACTTCCAATCCTATGTGGCCTTGTGTAGGAGAGAAACTTTATTATTGAACCTTGCCCTAGCTCTTGGTTGGTTCTTGAACTTTTGTGGTTGTCTAGGTAGCCTGATTTATTCTTGATAGGTCTCAGTTTAGGGTATGCCAAGACCTGTTAGTGTTCCAGATAGAGGGATCTCAATCAGCACCTACTTTCAGTCTGCCTAGTCTTTCAGGCAGCAGTTTTTAAGATATGCAAATATACATAGTCCTTTGGGGATACAGCCGTAAACCTTGTTGGCCTCCAGACCAAGTGATTCGGAGGTATCCCTTTGGTGACTGTTGCAAGAATCCAGATGAACATATTAGCTCCTTTCTGGGAGGTACCAGTGAGCTATAGTGAGGCCACGGGAGAGCACAAAGATGGTGTACCTTGACCTCTGTTACCTGAGAGCATTTATGTAGATTCTAGATAAATCTGAAGCCTGCTTTTCAGGCTGAAGCTACAGGACAAGTAAAGAGATCTTTTTCACAGGAAGACTGGAGAACGTTTTAGTCTGCAGTCTATACAGTATCCTTGAGTTGGTAGCCTGCCAAGTATTGTCTACCAGATTGTTTCAGACCAGAAATGCAATCCCCGTGGCCACCATAGCTGGGCACTCAAAGGGCTTCCCTGGTATGGGCTGTGTGCACCACTGGCTTTGGAGGGGCTGCAGGAGTGGCACAGGAGCAGGACACTCAACCATTGGTTTTGGTGAGTAGCAGGAATGGTGTGGGATTGAGGTGTGCCCACTGGCACTAGCAGGTTAGAGGAAGAGTGAAGAAATGGCCCCCTACCAACAGTGTCACCAATAAGGTAGACTGTAGCTGACATGCTACATACTACAAAACAAAATATTGTTGATATAAAAAGTTTGAGAAAATTATAATTCACCTTATTTTTTAAATTATTTTTTTGGGGAGCCTGGCTGGCTCAGTTAGTAGAGTCTGCGACTCTTGATCTTGGGGTTGTGAATTCAAGGCCCATGTTGGGTATAGAGATTACTTAAAAATAGAATTGTTAGGGGGACCTGAGTGGCTCATTGGTTAAGCATCCAACTCTTGATTTAGGCTAAGGTCATTATCTCAGGGTGGTGAGATTAAGCCCCACGTCAGGCTCTGTGCTTGGTGTAGAGCCTACTTAAGATTCTCTCTCTCCTTCTGGCCCCCCTCCAAATAAATAAATAAATAAATAAATAAATAAATAAATAAATAAAAGATCTTTAAAAAATTATATTTTTAATAACACTAATATTTATATAGAAGTAATTTTATTTTATTAGTAAACAAGCATAATAACTTTCATAAATTTAGATTAAATAGATTTTGTATGAGAAACCCATCTAAACCTTATAAAAATGAAATTTTTATATGCTGTTGTGTATTATATAACATTAATAATTTATATGAAGTCATGTAACTACTTTTTATTCTTTAAATCATAATTATTAAACCAAGGTGATTTTGATTTTTATAAAAAATGGCCTTTGTGCAAGCATCTTTTAGTAGTTATCATAATTCAGGTATTAGAAATTTTATTTGTGTTTTCTGAGTATTTGGGAATATTCACCTTATATAAGCATGTATGTATTTCTATAAATAAATCAGAACAGTGATTTTTTTTTAATTTAAAAGATGCTATAATTTATTAATACCCCCTGGAAGTACAAGTGAAGACTTTCCTCAACTGCAGACATAGAGACACATAGTCAAAATTTACTTACGAAAAAAAGTCCCCATATAGCTACAGCCCTACCACCTCAGTCAATGGTCAAAAGTAAACTCAGAAAAATAAAAACTTCCTGGTTCAGGTATCAGATAAATGTTTTCCTTCTCAATGGGCATGAAACATTTTCTTAATGAATTTGAACTCATAAGCAGACAAATAAAAAGCAGATAAACCAGATTCTCAGTCATCTTTCAGCCAATAGAGAATAGATTTCCATTATCCATGTGACAGAGATCATCAAATGGACAAAGCGGAAAACCAAATCCTCAATCATTGCTATCATCAATGGGGGATAATTTATTGGGCAGGCAAGATCTAGAAACAGAAACAAGACATAAAAACAGTAGAGGGAAAGGAAGAAAAAATCCTGAGAATTGAAGTCAGAAAAGTTAAAGTTCTCTTGACACTAGGGATTCACTCTGCTAACCAAGAAAAGATGTACCTTAGTTTAAGAAGCCCCATAGGTACACTTCTCCAGCAATGAAATTTATTTGGCTCTGTCGGGTGAATCCACTTGGGTATCTTGGTAAATGAACTACAAAAATACTAAAATATAATTTCCAAAAAGTTAAAAACATGAGTCTCATGTAAATAGAAACTGAACACATGATGAAAAATTTACTGAATTTAATTATTCATAAGAGGATTTGAAAAACTCACAAACATAGGAACACACAATTAGGAATGCTGAAATGCATTTGCTAATGTCAAACTTGTTAAAATCCATCAAAACAATAAATTTAAGTGGGATTAACTTATCTATAGGGTGGAAACCAATTTTTCCTCTAGGACATATAGCAAATTTGCATTGATACGGGCAAGAATAATTTGCATTACTATTAGTTTTTCACAAGATAACTTCTATCCCTACAAAATTGCTAATAGTATGATCAATAGAAAGTCAGTCAAAGGAGGATGCCAGATAATTCTCAAAGGGTCTTCCAGATAACATCCAACCCCCCTTAATATGAAACAATAATTTTAATATTTCTATCTCCTCTACTTGTATGTTTTCTAACATTGAAATACCTGAAAACAAACCTATGGGTACAACCTTTATGTTTATTCTTTCTTCTCACTTCCCTTTCACATTTCACTTTTAGAACTTAAAGTATATTTCTTTAGGATAAAATCTTATGGCAGATGTGGAATAACAATATAATTTCAAATTAAAAAGGAATTATATACAATTTCTAGCTTTAAAAAAGAGTTTGATCATGTATTTTTGTTTTTTGATCATGTATTTTCAAAGCACATTATTGTGGATGGCAAGTTGCCATAGTATTAATATTTCACGGCATGCATTTAAAAACATAATACTTTTCTTTAAAATATGAATAATTATAGGATGCTGGAATTTACATCAAATGTAATTTTTTAATCCCGTGATAAAAATTTTAAATTTTTGTAGCTTCTAAAATACTTTGTAGCCCGTATTTACATGTATAGGTTATTCCTCAAAAGCATACTTTTGATTTTATCTGCATTTTCTCATAAGTTGTTACTTGCTATTTTTAAGAGAAAGATTTATGAGAATATTAACAATGGCCTCAATAGTTCATTTGGAACAATAAAAGTGCTAAAAGACAGAATTGAAGGTAATGTTGAGATAATTGTCAGTATTTGAAATCCAAGGGGTAATGTTGAGATAATTGTCAGTATTTGAAATCCAAGGCGTAATGTTGAGATAATTGTCAGTATTTGAAATCTATGGTAAAGAATTTAGTCACTTCAATGGCATGAAGAATCATTTCCAAAAAGATAATTTCAGTTTTTCTCACTAATAGAATTATTTCTTTGCCTATAGGATAGATTTGGCCTTAGCATATAATATTTAATGAAGAACAATAATCTCTGCAGATAAAATTTTAATGTATGTCTCAGATAAGCCCAAGTGAGGTATAAATGAGATTAATGGTAAAGAACAACAAAAAGGGATTGGCCAGCAACTGCTCAGTTTGAGAATGGGAAGAGAGAGATTTGTGTTAGATCAATACCTCTATACTTATAATTACCTTCTTACGGCATAAAAAAAGGTTCATAGGCCACAAAATTACCTGGAATTTTTGTTAAAAATGTAAAATTCTGGGCCTTTTCTCCAGTTTACCGACTCAGAAACTACCATTGGGTCTACAAGCCTCCATCTTTAGCAAACTCTCTAAGTGATGCTTATGAATGCTATATTTTAAAGCCAGAACGCTTTAAGAGATGATAGCTACTTTTAAATACATTTATGCTTACTGTTGCAAATATGCATTATAGAGGAAACAATCAATCTCACTAATAATCTAAAAATCCAATAACGTAGGGGTCTTTTATAAAGGAAGACATATATTCAGAAATATTCCTACTGTCATCACCTTTCTGGAAAAGAATTTTGCTGACTTTTCCTTAGAAATTTAGAATCATTAAGATTTTTCAAAAGATTTGTGGGACTCAACGTGAGTCATTTTTCATCTCTTTTTAAACATATTTACCTATTATAAGATTATTTGTATCAAATAATAATTTCAAAGGATCAGGCATGCAATAATATTAGCATATATGAAATCATCTCTCAGAGACTCATAACTCATCAAATTATCAACGTTACCCAAAGCAAATCCTTGGAACACTATTCATTAGGATGTAGTATGAACCAAAAGCTTTAGGGTGGTCAAGTAGTATGAAAAATGTTTGCATTGTATAGCACATCTCAGCACAGTGAGTCACAATGCACACTAACATATCAAAGCTCTGAGAAATCTTAGAGTGCTGCATTCTGTTCCACTACTGTTTAACTTAACTAAGGTATTTGGCCATAAGTAATATGTTACATAATGAGGAAATACGCTTTTGGATGCACTAAATTGTGTGAATCATAGAATTAGTGTTTTTTAATTAACAATCAACATATTCTATATTAAATTATACTAATTCAAATTCTGAAAGTTATTGTTAGTGATTGAATCTGTATAAATGTAACAGTTAACCAGTCAGTCTGGGAGGTTTAAGATAGGCTTCCTTTAAAAATAGGCGTTTAAATTGAAATGAGTCAAAAAGAGAGTTAGCTAAGAAAAATTTGAGGGTAAAGTGTAGGATAAGGTTGGCTCAATAAGAAAGGAAATTTTAGGTGGAAATAGTCCAAAGTGGAAAGAATAGTGTTGATTATATTGTTTGCTTATTTTTACATAGGAAATGAAAAAAAAAGAGGAGTCATGGATTATGTCTTGGCTCTTTTTTTTTTTTTAAGATTTTATTGATTTATTTGACAGAGAGAGAGACAGCCAGCGAGAGAGGGAACACAAGCAGGGGGAGTGGGAGAGGAAGAAGCAGGCTCCCAGCAGAGGAGCCTGAAGTGGGGCTCGATCCCAGAACTCTGGGATCATGCCCTGGGCTGAAGGCAGACGCTTAACGACTGAGCCACCCAGGCACCCCATATGTCTTGGTTCTATACACTAATTTATGGAAACCCAGAGAGATGAAAAAAAAAATCATTACTTCAATGTGGGATCCATTAACTTTAAAATGCTTTTGAAACCTCCATATGGAGATGTATAGAAAGAAGATAAGAATGGGGGTCCAGGGAGCCCATGTGTGATAGTTATCAACTCATGTAATTAAAACATTAGGAATAGATAATATCACCTAGAGAGTTGTAGGGTAAAGAGACAAGTGTTTAGGCAATGGTCTCTGGCACTTTACAAGCCAGTATTTCGGAGGACAATGACCCAAGAAGGAAACTTTGAGAAAACAGAGAGGTAGAAAGATAATGTGAAATGTATGGTGTCTGGGAAACCAAAAGGGCTTGTCCTGGGAAAGAAGTTGTGATCAACAATGTAAAATGCTTCTTAGAGATCAAACAAGATAGAGATAGGGAAGAATCCATTGGCCTTTGTGACATGGAGCCCATTTCAGAAGCATAATTGGAGATGAGGGAGGAAAAACTGGAGCTGAGAAAACAGATATAGAAATAAATAGAAAATAGTATGAGTGGAGAAGTGGCTTGGTTAACTGCCAAATAGTGGGGAAAGAGTGCCAATGACGAAGGGAAGAGGGATTAGTTATTTGGTCTTTTAATTATAATTAATTATATTATCTATGTTTTTATCTACTGTATTTTTTCTCTTGGGTTAAATGATGAAAGAGAAAGAAAAGTGATTGAAAAAGTAGAGATGGGGCACCTGGGTGACTCAGTCAGTTAAGCATCTGCCTTCAGCTCAGGTCATGATCCCGGAGTCCGGAATGGAGTCCCACATCAGGCTCCCTGCTCCTTGGGGAGTCTGCCACTCCCTCTGCTCATGTTCTCTCTCTCTCTCTTTTCTCACTTGCTCTCTCAAATAAATAAAATCTTAGAAAAAAGAAAGAGTAGAGACACAGGGAAATATTTGATAACATAACTTAAAAAGTTGAAGAGGGTGATATACAGAAAAGAAACAAATTATTTAGCTTGGAATGGAGGGCAGGGGTAGGGGTGTCTCTGACCATACTGGAAAGAGAGGAAGGAAAAGCAGTCAAGGTTAAGTGGAGGGTAGGAAGACCAGAGATTTCAGGGAAATGGAAATTGGGTTAAGATCAACTGTGAGGAATTGCAGAAGAACTGATTGAGTAACAACAGCAAGTAAGTCATTTTTGAACACTGTGGGGATGGGTGACATTGAAGGTATTTATCTTCTCCTGTTCTGTGATATTTTTTTCCCAGTGGAATTAAGGAGCCTAAATATAGTCAAGGAATAAAGACTAATGGATTTATATAGGTTTTCTAGATGAGTGTTGTGAAAGGATAATGAAGCAGAGGAGTTTAGGCTCTCTAGAAAAAAAAAAGTAGTTGCAAAATGGTCTGTGGAATCTGAATTTGGAATAGTGGTCAGTAATCTTAGAAGATAGAGAAGACATAAGGAGTAAAAGAAAGGCCAGTGGACAGACTGATCCCTCTCCAAAAGAAAAGTGCAGTGGAATAAACTGAGCAAATAAGCAAGAAGGATGAAAGTTTGTAGTTGTGCGATGGGTTGACTTACTACAGGAGTGGGCAGTGCTGTGGAACAGCAGAGGATTTTTGTAGAAGACAAAGAGATTAGGCCTTGAACCAGTTGTCTATATGGACATAAAATTGCCAATATTGTATCAAGAATTGGAGTGGAAAACACTGTGGCACAGTTGCTAATGTCTTAAATGAGTGAAGGAGCTGTGCATTCAATATGACAGTAAAGTGGTGACAGAGAAACTTGTAAAGCCATATGGTGTGAACTAAATAGAAAAGGGACTTTTTATAAGAGAGGGTGTAATGGGGAATGAGTAGAATATAGTGCATTCCTATTAATCTGTGCGTATATTATGTGGGTGAGTTTGAGTCCTCTGTAAAAGACACCAAGATGGAATTAGAGATGCCAAGATTTGTTTGGAAATGTCTGTGAGGGATGAAAGAGAAGGAGAGGAGCAAAAGTGGGCAAGAAATGCCTTCAGACAGAAATTCCGGACTGACACCCATGAAAGGATACAAGGAAGGAAGGTGGACTGGGTGGGGAGAACTTAAGACCATGCAGCAATTCTGTGAAAGCCACAGGCTGGCCAATGGAGAGTTTCCAAGCCAATGCTGTGCATTGGAAGAGTCCCGCATCAGGCAGGCAGGATCCATACATAGAAGCCCCACTATGTTCAGTCACTGGTTATGAACAAAGCATAGGAAATGTGGCTTTGGTGTGAAAGCCATAGTGGATCCAAAGGTGCAGCAACTGGAGGCTGTCAGCCAACTCTGCTTCCACAGAGTTCCCTTGAAGAGAGATCTGAGCAGAAGACCTCTACACTCGGTACACTCTGTCCTGTTGGGCATCCCACTACATCCACACAGAACTTTAGCTCTTAATTCTATCCTCATGGCTTTTGTTTTGTAACTTGTTTTACTTTTCTAGAAATACTCTATCCAGAAAAAAAAAATCTGCTCAATAAAGATCTTTGAGTAACTTTCCTGGAAGTGAACTACATGATAAACACACTTAAAATGGCTCAAACAGTTATTCTCATGAGTTCTGTGAAGCAATGTATTTGGTTGTTTGTAGAAGAAAGTGATTTTCATTCCATTCTGGATGTAAACATCTTTTTAAAAAATGATGACAGTGCATTCCTGCTGATGTAAGGTTTTTTTCTGACCCCCAAATATTTTTGTCTCAGAGACTTAAGACCATAAGTCTAACTACCAGTTAGCTTCTTATCTTCATGAAGAGTATGGCTTAGATGTCAGGGTGTTAAAGATCAAATCTGCTGGGTCAAAATTCTGTACATCCAGAGGTTTCAAGATTAAAGTGGAGGGAGTTCCTAATCAGAGAAATGCTGGTTGATGTATGTACTCAGTTGTACATTTCTACCCCAACTGTGAGGAGTTTAAGAAGTGTATATCCATATCTCTGTCAGGTTTTACCTGGATCTTTTTAAAATGGCATTTGTTACAAAAGGACTGATGCTAGAAGTTGTCCTTTTTTTGACTGTCAGGTAGTAACCTCATGGTATTTTTTAAATTCTGATTGGCAGCTGTTGGGTACTTACACTCATCTTACTTTTTCTTTGAATAATGCTCACTTAAAGCTCATTATATCTTCAATATCTTTATGTCAAAGAGTTGAAGCAATCTGGCAGTTCCTGACAGAAAGAAGTTAGAATATAGAAGCCAATTTCCCTCATTTTTTTTTCCTGGTACTATTGCTGATACTTCTACAACCATATAAATGTTATGAAAGAATGGTTGAATTAAACTGTGTCAACGGGGAATAAATATTAATAATCAGTTCACTGGTATGGAAAGCATGTACATAATATTTAGAATCATTTACTAGCTACCTGTTTTTTATTCATTAGAAAACTGTATTTATTTACTGTTAGCAAATAAATGACAAATATTTTGCAGTATTAGCTGCCCACTCTAAATCTCTCCTTCCTTCTAACTTCTTATACCACTTAATGGTATAACTATGGATATATCTCAAGTGCTATTTTGTTCTTACTTATATATGTTAATCATGAGTCAGAACATCTCATTCCCCATGGTCAGTTTGGATAACATATTTTCAGTGAATTAGTTGTATCCAGTAGTCATGTAAGCAGATGTTTGCATAGTAAAAAAACAAGCAGTAATACTTTTCCAAATTCAAGTAGTTATACTCTCCAAATTCAGTTATCGTGAGCAAAATTTTACTTCTCCTGAATACCATTTGGGAATTATGAAGTTTAGTAAAGTGAAGTTTAAATTCAAATTTATTCCATTGAAACTAAATTTATACTCTTTGAAAAGTCTTTTATATATACTTTTATTTAAAACATTGTATCAGTAAAGCGGCTGGATTACAAATGTAATTACTGGTCAGAGGTAATCAAAGGATGAAAGACCTCATCAGTAACTATCGATCAAATCCAGCAGACAACCCCCCCTCCCCACAACTCATGGCTCTTATTTCCTTATAAACCATTCCTTCTACTCTCCACATTTTTCGCATTTTTGGTATCTGCAGTTAGAATATCAATAGAAGACAGAAAGATTGAAAGATCTATGACTAAGATGAGAACAAGTAGCCATCACAGAAAGAAGTGGCTTTTTTGGCAAGATTGTGTTGGTTGGAAATAACAGTGACATTTTTATGTTTCCTTGAATAATGGTGAGGAGGGGTTAAGATAAAGACACATATACACATAGTCACCATAATTGGATACCCAAACTTCAGTGAGGCCACAAACATAAGTTGTCTTGTGTTAATATGACTTATTGACATAACATTACATAATATGACTTATTGATATAACATTACATAATTTATGGGCACAGTAAAGATAAAGAATAGCTTTATTTTGTTGTGTTTTGTTTTTCAGATGGAAGAAATATGTGTATGCTAATGGCAATAATCTAGTAGAAAGGAAAAGATGATATAGAAGTGGGAGGAACTTTTGAAATAATGTCCTTGAGTAGGCAAAAGGGGATGATGTCTAGAACAAGTGGAGTGACTGACTTTCTTTGGGAGCCAGTAAAGGAAGAGAAGGCAGAATGTGTTGGTGTAGATGCAAGTAGGTCGATGGAGTAAGTAAAATTTACGTGAAGTTTTTTGGTTATTAATTTAAAATGAGACTTACTCTTGTGGTTGTGAATTTTTCTCTAACCATGTTTAGCTGGGTGGGTGCAGCAGTTAGGCAGAAAGCTAGATATAACCTGGGTTGTGTTTTTGCCAAGATAGATGAAGAAGTATAAAAAGGGTAAGTCAACTGTGGTCTCTAAGTAGGTAGTAACTTTTATAATTAAGCAGGAAATGTAAACTAATTTAAGTTAATTAATTAAGGAAGAAGAGTGTATTAAAGGATAGGATACAGTAAGAAAGTGTTAGGGTTGAAGGATTGTTAGAAAATCAGAAGTATCAATATAAGAATAGCATGCAGGAATCTGATTATGGAAAGTTTGCATTTCTTACTGATGGCAAGGCTTATGATATGATTATGGGAGAGAATGGCTAAGTTGCAGGAAAAAAGACAAGTTCAAGAACTTTGAGGACAGGCTATGGATATTATCAACTATGAGTGAATATACCAAGAGTTGAGATAGGAGTAACATAAAGGAAAGTGGCTTAGAACAGGGAGGACAACTCATTGAAAAGTGGGAGTTGGTAAAAGGCGGCGTCAACACAGAGAAGGTGAGATGATCTGGTGATAAGAGATTTTAAAGTAGGGCATAATTAGGGAAGAATAACAAAAATAGGGTGGAAAGGGCCGATAGGAAAAGAGAGCCAATAGTCTACCCCAGTGGCACAAGGAGTGTTGGGAAGAACAGCTATCATTGGAGAGGACCATGGGGGAAGCTCCATTTTTAGGAGAGAACTAGACATCTGTTAAAGCTTGAAGGTGAATAGAATGTTCATGGAAGTAATGGAGCATGGAGGAGCATTTGCTGAGTGCCAGAGGGCACAGTGAAAGACTCATGAATGTTGGGGTAAAAGAAGAGATGGGGAAGAAGTGGCTACCTCTTTGTCCCTCTTGATAGAGATAAAGTTATCCAGGAATCACATTTGCTTTGGGACGAGATGGGTTCATACTGCATGTGAGGCTCTGATGAAGCTGGTTCTTACTTTTAGCATGCGAGCTCCCTCTTCACCTTGGTGATAGAGGGACCCTAAAGAATATAATTTCTTTTTTAAGTTAATATTCTCTATACCTTAAGCCCCTAAGTAATTCTCCCTCTCCTTATTCATTCAGTACTTGTTCGTTGAATCTTTCCTAAGTTTTGGGTGAGGGCTTAGTCTCTGCCTGCTACAGCCAAGAGCATAGGACAGAGACAAAGCCCATTATTTCACAAATAATGACCAATTAAAGTTTTGGGAATTTCCACAGAGGACAACTTCATTTGTCAGGAAAGCATATAACAGGGGATCTAGATTTGTTTTTTTGCCAGAGGGGCTTCTTTGAAGATGAGGCATTTAACATTTTTTGAAAGGATGATGGTGACGTAAGCAAGCATGACAGTAGAAGAACATCCATAGATAAGGAACTGAAGCAGCTCTAAACTGGGTGTTTTTCATGTATTCTACATAATTTCCCACCACTTCCCATTAAATCTCATATTCTCCCTAATACACATAGCTTCTGAGATTACAAAAAAAGAGCAAAAGCCTTTTGAAAGTTTTTAAGAGAACTTGACCAAGTAGAAATGATTATTTTTCAGCAGGATGAAGCCTTTTAAAAAAATTTTCTCTTTTTTTTTTAATAATAGACTTTGTACAGTAAACAATCTTTAAGGAATTGTAAGTGAGCAATATTTACTAATTCCTTACTCCATGCCACCAAAATATGTATATTGCTTTGATCAATATCCCTTTTTAAAAGATATGATATGTATACTTAAATAATATTGGGATTTCTGGGTTTACCTCATTTGGATTCCTATGTATATAAACATAATCTTTCATGTCTCTGATAGTTTATTGATGTTTTTCTGAAATAATTATAATGCCACCTGGAGTTGTTTAAAAGATTTGCATTAGTGACAAGAAAGTAAGTAGAGTGTCTTAGTCGGCTTGGGCTACTGTAACAAAATACCACAGGCTGGAGGGCTTAAACAACAGACATTTTTTCCTTACAGTTCTGAAGGCTGGGAAGTCCAAGATCAAGGTGCTGGCCAATTCAGTTCCTGGTGAAGGCTTTCCTCCTGGCTTGTAGACAGCTGTCTTCTTGCTATGTCCTCATATAGAGGAAAGGAAGAGAGATAGCCCTGACTTCTCTTCCTCTTTTCATAAGGGCACTAATCCTGCCATGGGGGCCTCACCTGCGTGACCTCATCTAACCCTAATTACCTCCCAAAGGCCTTAACTCCAAACACCACCACATTGGGGGTTAGGGCTTCAGTATATGAACTTTAGAGGAACACAAACATTTAGTCCACAACACAGAACATATGGCAAATAAATGAAAATTGATGTTCTTTGAAGTAGAAGATTAGAAGCAGCAAATTAATTATGACCTACCCCCCTCTTTTTTTGAATTAAAAAAAAATTTTTTTTCAGAACAGGCAGCTTGGTTCTGTTCCTGGTCAGTACGTTGTCTCTATGTCTTCCTGAGTCCCCACTCAGGCAGCTTTTTATAAACCAGATTCCCAGGCAATAGAATTCGGCTTCAATCTGTCATGTAGAACAGTGAGCCAGGCTCCATTCTGCCACCTGTCCTGGAACACATGTGTTCTGTTTACAACATGAGTCTGAATTCTCAGCTACACATGCTTGATTCCTGATGCAGACCCAAGCAGGCTGGTGGCATTGTTCCATCCACCTTTCGGACTTTGTTTTGTTTTATTTTGTTTGTTTCGAGTTTATAAATATATTCGTCTTTTCTTAGCATCATGGATTTAAAATTTTCTCTTTTTATATAGCCTTTATCAGAAATTCTGATATATTTCTTAACTTATGAGTTAATCTATGGAAAATACATGACCAAAGACAAATTGAAGGGCGCCTGGGTGGCTCATTTGGTTAAGCATCTGCCTTCAGCTCACATCATGATTCCAGGGTCCTGGGATTGAGAACCATGTTGGGTTCCCTGCTCAATGGAGAGCTTGCTTCTCCCTTTCTCTCTCCCTCTGCCCCTCCCCACTGCTACTTCTCTCTCTGTCTCTCTCTTTCTCTCTCTCTCACTTGCTCTATCTCAAATAAATAAATCAAATCTTAAAAAAAAAGACAAGTTGACTAAAATTTAACATCTTAGAAACCTGGGAAAGGCTAGTGCAGACAATCATTTAGAAGGACAGGGGTATGGAAAGTTAAAAGGTTATATGGTACATTGTCTACACCATCAACATCATTCAGCTCAAATATCATTGGCTAGGCATCTTTAATGCTCAAAATCTATTGGACATTAATAGCCAATTTAAAGAGGTAAATGATCCTTGACTTCAAAGATTTTACAGTTTATAGAGGTGTCAGCCATGTAGATTACAATACTATGAGAGGAAAAAGTAGTTACTACAATGATGATACACTCAAAGTTCTGTAGGAATTCAAAGAAATGGTAATTAAGTGTAACATGGGAAATCAGGAAAGGAGGGAGATTGGAGTAGATTTACAGAAGAGCTATCATTTGAACAATGCCTTGAAGAAGAGAAAAGTTTCAAAGGAACAATGAAAAAGAAAATGCTTTCTCCTTCCTCTGAGATGAACTGGGGAAAGGAGAAGTAAAGTAGAGGTTAAAAAGTATTTTAAAATCCAAATGACATGTAGAATTCACTCAGATAGCCTTGGTTTTATTAGGTGAGCAGATGGAAGGCAGAGTTGTATGGTCGGTGAGAATGAGGTAGGGAATCAAAGGTAGGAAGATAGTTGAGTGGATGAGAAGGTTGATGGACAGATGGAAGGAAAGAGATACAGAAAATATGGAAACACATTTATTGAATTCTTAGTCTCTGCCGAGCAGTATATTTTCACATCCACTATTTCAAGCCAAATTGAAGACAAAAGGAGACTGAAATCTTACAATTTTGGAGGAGTTAGGAAGATCCATTTATATTAATTTGTCATCAAATTTCAGCAAAGAGAATTGGTTGGTGGTCCTTTTGATCTTTAACCTTGACTGCTTAGATATTTTGGGCCTACTCTTTTCCTCTTTTAGGGGGAAAATATCTCATGTTATTTCCCCATGTCTTTCACTAATTACTCTGTTTCCTAAATGGTCTCTTCAGAAATAAAATTTTCTGGTGTGGAGTTAAGCTAAAACATCATGATGTTTGCATTTTTGGTCGCTCTACCATGCATATATGGCAGTTAAGCTGTCCTGATTTAACCTGGGTGGTAGACTGATTAATGAGCCCTTTAATCTAAAAGTGAAGGAAGACAAGCTAAAAGGTGACTTCTCTTCAGTGTCATCTAAATTGTACATGTAATTTAAAGCAGGAGGGAGGTGAGCCTTTCTGATCCTGCATAGTAAAACTTAAGAAAATGAAAAACCAGGAATGGAAATGCAAAAGCCATGGCCATTTTCTCATCATTAACTGATGTGATCACACCTTGTGTTGTATATAGTAACTCAGAACTTTTTCAGTGCCATATCAGGGATAAAATGTGACTGGATTGGACAAAAATTTCAGGCTAGAGCAAATGCTCCGAAAGGTACAAATGGCACCATTTGCACATACTCTGACTTACCAAATGAATGGCATCTCAATGGTGGCATGTTAGAGCCGAGAGACAGTAGGAAAATGAGACCTCCAACTTCGTTCCTACAAAGATAAATTTGCTTCCTTCTACACTCAAATTCTGGATTTGGGAAAAGGAGGAAGACTAAAGTTCCTTTGGGAAGAGAGAAACACCTTTAAAAGGTGGAGTCCAGGGGCACCTGGGTGGCTCCATCGGGTAAGTGTTTAACTCTTGATTTTGGCTCAGGTCATGATCTCAGGGTTGTGAGATCAAGCCCCATGTCAGGCTCTGTGCTGGTGTGGAGCCTGCTTGAGATTCTCTCTCTCCCTCTGCCCCCTCAGCATCCCTTACCTGCCTCCATCCCATGTGCAAGCACATGCTCGCTCCCCCCCACCTCAAAAAAAAAAAAAAAAGGTGGGAGGTATCAGAATATCCAGTTTTCCTATGATAGTCCTGATTCTCACCTTTTTATTCATTTTTTTTTTAGATTTTATTTATTTATTTGACAGACAGAGGGAGAGAAAGCCAGCGAGAGAGGGAACACAAGCAGGGGGAGTGGGAGAGGAAGAAGCAGGCTCCCAGCAGAGCAGGGAGCCCGATGCGGGGCTTGATCCCAGGACCCTGGGATCACGCCCTGAGCTGAAGGCAGATGCTTAATGACTGAGCCACCCAGGTGCCCCACGATTTTCACCTTTTTAAATCAATTAAGTCCTTTAGATTATTTTAGCACCCTCTCTTCATTCTCATAATTGTTCCAGTTTGGACAATAAATGATAACAGGGAACTTGAACTTTTAATTGGTTTAATAAATACACTAAAATGATGGTTTTAACCTGGAAAGGAGTAAAGTTGGCAAATTTAGTCAGCAGTTGGCTTTTGGTTGGTTTCCTATCCCTCCTCCAAAATTTCCTGCTTACCCCACTGCTACTGGAAACTCAAACTCACAGCATAATGAAGTTAGCTAAAGAAAATCATGGTTTTTTTGCACATTGGTTTAAGTGTTTACATTCATGCCTGCTGCATCAATCTTAGAAAGACAGGTCAGTGTGAGGTGAAAGGACAGTATTGCTGCTATGTCTCTAATTGCTGTTTCCTTGTCATCCCCTTTTAGGGCACAAAATCTTTAGTGCAACCATAAACCTAGAGTTTTCCTCTATTGCTTAAATACATTTATGCACTAATAAGCGTCCTGTCAAAATCTTATTGAATTTCCAACATTACATGGCACATTGGCTTAAATTATTATTATCTTGTATATTAATGTAATTGTTGGTTTAATGATCAAAATATTTTGCTTAATGGGAAATTTACTTGAAATCACTCTTTCATATAGAGTATGTGCAAACAGATATTAATTTTTTTCACCTGCGAGTACCCTACAATTTCCTATCAGCTTCAAAGAGAATATGTTGTGTTTGAATAAGACTACGTGAGCAGTGTATAGTTACCATTTACCTATAATTCCTTAAACTAGGTTCGTTGATTTTTTTAAACCTTAGGTTTTGAGTTCTTGAAATCTGTATCCTGGTTTTATTTTCGGAAGGTGAGCTTGAAAATCTCCATACTTTTTGAACATTTGGAAAACATGCTTGTCAGATTGCTTGTAACAGACATCTTGTTATTCTGAGCAAAATAAAAGATTAAATATTTTTGCAGACAGAACGAAACGAGGCTTTAAAAAAATCTTGTATGTTCTACATAAAGTTTAGCTACATGAAAGTAATCCTTCATAAGTTAGATTTAATATTCATATGGCAAATGGGTAAAATTATTAAAAAGACTCAACATGCTTAAAGTTATTAATTAATTAGGGGGGCCTGGATGGCTCAGGCAGTTAAGCGTCTGCCTTTGGCTCAAGTCATGACCCCAGGGTCCTGGGATTGAGTCTCGTATCTGACTCCCCGCTTCTCAAGGAGTCTGCTTCTCCCTCTGCCCCTCCCCGCTCCCACTTGTGTGCTCACTCTCACTCTCCCTCAAAAAAAAAATAAATATATAAAATCTTAAAAAAAATTAATTGATAGAAGTGTAGTGTAGGGGTAGGAACAGAACTAGGAATGCAGAGCTTTGGCTCATGTTAAATTTTAAATAATATTCTGTCATTCTAAACTGGAGAGTTTAGCATCCCCAGCAGAAAAGTCATTTGGAAATGTAAGCAATGAGATTTATTGTCTGGCTGTCATGATGGCACAGAGCACCAGGGATGTTACACTCCCTGTACCTGTGTGTGGAGTCGTGCCTGGCCAACAAAGAACTGTCCCAAGCAAAATGTATCTTTAATAGCATTTCCCTTGACTGGAACATTGGAATTCAAATTCATTTATTTTCTCTGGGCCTCAGTGAACCTTCAAGGATATTTCCAGTTCTGCAATAATTCAGCAGTTATTTAGGAAGAATTAAATGGGAACAGATACCCTAGTAGAATTACAGATATATTTGTGGTTTATACATATAGGAATACACACCAAACACACACACACACACACACACACACACACACACACACACACACACACACACACGTCTTCAAGGACAATTAGTTATGGAAGCAAAAAAGGGCCTTCTCATAAGATTATTTTCCAGGAAGATGATTCACAAATCAGACCCCAGTAATCAAATTAAACCATGTTTTTAGAGCAGTGATTTTAAAACATAGTTTCTTATTTAAAGAAGCAATATATTCTCCTCAAATAAAATAATACATGGATATCCAATATATAAAATATGTGGAAGTTGAGCTCTTCAGTTGTCCCATGGTTTCTACCTTCTCCATACCCTGTCTTCCTCTCCAGAAACTCTAGGGACCTCTCTATGAAATCCTGGGACTCCATAGAATATTGCTTTGAATTAGAGGTCATGAAACTCAGCAAATGGTCAGATAATAAGCAAATTAAGTAAATGTGCCTGTCCTAGACAATCAGCTATGGTAAGATTGAAGCTAATTTGGGGTTTGTACCATGCTGGAAAGTATTCAAATTCAGTGAAAACATTTTGCAGGTCAGAGAAAATACTTTTATAAACCATATTTTGCCCCTGAGGGGTACTTTTGTGATATATTCTACACAAGACATGATTACACTGCTAGAAGAACCTTGCTTGTTCACTGTATGTAGGACATATATCCAAAAAGCCATCAAGCTCTTTAATATTTCAGGTCCAATAATATGATAAAGTCCTAACTCCTTTCAAGCTGTCTAGAGAACTAGTTCCACATCTCTCTCAGTGACATTCTGGCTTTTTTGTATGTCCTCTGAACACAGAATGTGAAATCTTCCATGGATTTTGGAGAGTGCCTTCTGATATAAATCTGCATGTCTTGGACTTTATCCTGAATATATGTATGTTAGCCATGTTTAGTGGGGGAGAGGTGGTCAATAAAGATGGTTCATCTCTATCAGACAAACTCTGGGGCTATAAATATGCATTAGACTCTTAGCCTTTAAAAAAGGAAGCCAAAATGTAATCATTGGGTGGAAAAAAATGTAAAGTAATAGCCCAGGATGGGCTTGAAAGGAAGTTCTTAGGATCGTAGCAGAGAGCATACACTGTAGTACAAGAGTGTGGAAGAGAGGGAAAAAAGTGGCAAAGAAATAGAATGAAGAATAAAAGGAAGTCAGTGAGAAGGTTCACATATGTTTAAATTTAATTTATAACAAATTGTGTGGTATATGTAATATTTTTGCCCTCATTACGTAGTTACATCATATTTTTTTCTGTCAAAAAAGAGAAGATATAAGACCTATGGCATATTTTATACTCATGCTATTGAGAAATCGTGTCTCTCTTACAAAGTTCATGCCATATGCATTTTATAGTATGAAGAACTGTATTTGAATATGAATTTATGCACTTTTATCTCAGTGTCTGGATTTCAATCTCTTTCAAATTAGCAATTAAATTGAACTAAATGCACTTTTGATATGACTTAAATGCCATTTGATTCTTTTTCAGAGCACTCATAAATATGATGATTTTATTTTAGTGAGCTACAATTACAAATTCAAAAAAAATGAAAACTTATTTTTTATTTTTTCAAGTGACAATGGAATACTGAACTCAATCAGAATAATGGAGATTTACCTTTAAATTATTCTTTTAATTAGAAAATCATTATATTTTAGTGTATGTGTCAAAGTTATGTCTCACACTCAAACAGAGAAGAGTGATTTAGCAATTGGTGAATATATTGGTGTGGATTGACTGGATACTTTCCTGAACTAACCACACATTAGTTAGTTATATTTTCTTCTGCATAGTTTGACCTTGACAGCTCTCTTTTGTCATTGCAACAGCCCTGATAAAAGTCATAAGGAGATAAAAGCATTTTTTTAAATTTTAATTTTTATTTATTTTTTAAAAACTTTATTTTTGAGAGAGAGAAAGAGAAAGAGAGCGAGCAAGCCCACAAGCAGGGAGAGGGGCAGAGAGAGAAGCAGGCTTCCCGCTGAGCAAGGAGCCCAATGCCGGACTTGATCCCAGGACCCTGGGATCATGACCTGAGCTGAAGGCAGGTGCTTAACGAACTGAGCCACCAGGTGCCCTCATCTTTTTTTTTTTTTTTTAAGATTTTATTTATTTATTTGAGATAAAGTGAGCGAGAAAGCACGAGGCAGGATGGAGGGGCATAGGGAGAGGGAGAAGTAGACTCCCCACTGAGCAGGGAGCCTGAGATGGGGCTCAATCCCAGTCCCCTGGGATAACGACCCAAGCTGAAGGCAGACACTTAACCGACTGAGCCGCCCAGGCACCCCAGAAGGTAAAAGCATCTTAAATAGTGTCACAATGAAACATTTGGGGGATTATTTGCTTTTTCTATTAGGTAACCTTGAGCATGGATGCCGATACTTTCCATCTTGTTTGATTCATTGGTACTTCACTTCCTGCATGAGCTGGTGAGGTTGTGAAAGAATATTATGTCTAGACCTAAGTATGATATTGCACCAGACCATTAGCAAAGAATCATTCTATTATGATTCATGCCTGAAACAGCACCTAGCACTGGTTGAATGAATGAATTTGTAAAAAAAATAAAAATAAAAATAAAAAAAGAAATCTATTACATATACGAAGAAAGTTCAAAGCTACTAAGCTTAAGAACTATAGTCTACATATCACTGTATGAGAAGTATATTGTTATTCACTTTATAGTAACTTTTTGGAACACTTACATGCATAAGGCATTAGTGAAGGCATAGATGGCTACATTCAGAATGGCTACATTAGTGGTTCTTTAGAATCATAGCAAATGAACTCCTAATAGTAAGAACGCACAATAAAACCAAAAAGATAGGTGGTAACTATTATTAATTCCATAAGTGATTACTTTATTTTGCTTTAGTAATTGTATTATGTCTAAATTTTAAAGCCTAATGCTGATGGATCTTTGATATTTTTAACAGTAACTTTATATTTGTATAAATGTAATGAAAATGTAACTGCTTGTTAAATTCCTATTAGGTGTGATAGTTAATTTAAGACATATGGGATTAATTAAGTATGTGCTAACTCCTATTAATGAATTCCAATTAAATATCAATTAGTTTCCTCTATTATAATTAATTAGATATATATTAATTATTAGTATAAATATATATAATTATGCATAGTTATATTTAATTATATGAATATATACTGATCAGATGATACTTAGATTTACATTTTAATATCTTCATTTTTCTAAATTTCAATAAGTGCAGGTTGGTGAAGTATATATAATGTGGTTCATATGCAATCAACATAGATACATTTTCTGTAACTTCTTTTTTCCTGTTTTCTACAGGCTTCATCTTTCCTTTCATTTGATTTGCATTCATTTTTAAAGAAATGGTAGCATTAATTTCCCTTTTTTTTCTTGGGCTTAAAATCCTCTGTACCTCTATTTATAGATTCCAAGTCCATAACCAGTTACCTTGGAAACTATTTAAAGAACATCTTCGCTTTACTATTTGTTTTATCAGATCATAAAACTGCCTTCTCTCCTTCATCTGCTGCTTCACATAGCTCAGTGCTGTGGGAACTGATAAGCTCAGGGTTTATGCCAGTGTTAGGTCTGTGTGTATATGTGTATGTGCATGTTTGTGAATGATTCATAAAAACTTAATCATAATGATCTTGTGCATTGCTTCACAGCATTATTATTTGGGAGGGAGGCTACCTCTGTGATTAAAAACTGAATTCTGAGATAATTTCTTTTATGAGTATTCTAACATCTGAATCTGCAGTATGTGGTATTTCACCAGTAAGATATATACAATATTAAAATAGTTTGCATTAGACAGTCTGCTTCAGGTTATTTTTAACTCTAGTCTGTTCTATGAGGGATTGCATATTGAAGTCACAGATTGCAAAAGAGATTGCAAAAAAATATAATAACAAAGAATAGAGGTTCTGGGGCTGCAGTGCCTAAATTTGAATCCTATTCCTACCACATTACTAGCTGTTTGACCCTGAACGAGCTACTTAGTGCTTTGTAACTTACCTTCAAAATGGGGATAATAAAAGACCCCACCTCATAGAGTTAGTATAGGTTAATTCTTGTAAGTACCCTAGAATATATGGCTCATATATGTTATGGATTGAACCAACTGACTTGAAAAGAATTGATCTTAAACTTTAATTAAAACCTATGGTCATACATTGCTGATAATCTAAAGAGAAATTTAATGTATATTTCTAAATTAATAATCTGGGTTTAAATGTCAATAAAATCTGATACTGAACTGCAGAAATATCATACATTTATTTTTTAGCCCCAATTTCAAAGTCAAAGTATATTGAATTTATGTATTTTTATAAAAGAAACTTAAGGAGCTTGTTAATTATTTTTGGATGTCCTTGCAAACATTCCATTTCTATCGCACACCTCAAAGCTTTTTGTACATGAATACTTCACAGTGGTTTTGATGTTTTCAGATTCTTACTTTATCAAAGACATTTATTAATTAAGTTAGAGTCTTGGAGTATGTTATCTACATTATGGATTGAGACATGCATGCTTGGATAAAACATCAGATTTTTAAATTCTTTATATCATTTAGGATTTTTTTTTTCTTGCTATCACATCTTCCTGTCAGTTCTTTTGGGAGAAGAAAGCAAATTAATTGTAAAGAAAAATTAGTAGGTAATAAAGTTTGGAACTAGCAATGGTTTTGTCCAAATAAAAAAAAATCAATTACCTTAAGAAAGTAACTTTTATTTTATAAGAACTTGCAAGTCTTTATTTATCACTTGTGCTGCCTTAAAAAATTGTTTCACCTAAACCTCAGCTTTCTCAGCACGCCACAGGGCTACCTTGCAGGATAAAACATGCAACAGAAAGCCGCACTCTTCATTGATACATAATAAATGGTTTTTGTTTTTATTGTTGTTGTTTTTTAAAGATTTTTATTTATTTGAGAGGAAGGGCACACATACACATGAGCGGGGGAGAGGAGGTTATAGAGGGAGAGGGAGAGGGAGACGGGCTCCTCGCCCAGCAGGGACCCCGATGCAGGGCTTGTTCCCAGGACCCCGGGATCATGACCTGAACCAAAGGCAGATGCTTAACCCACTGAGCCACCCAGGCGCCCCTACAATAAATGTTTATTTCGTTATTTCTTTAGTGGAAACGATGAAATTTAAAGAAAAAAGTATTTTACTATTTTAGGGCATTTTCATAATATTAGATTGTAAAGGCAAGCATTTACTAAATATGATTACAGCAGACAAAGGATTTAATACAGTCTTAAGAGTTTGCTCCATGGATGCTCCTGAGTCATTAGAAGAAACGTGAGATTGATCCAGAGAAATAAACCATTTTCGAAGAACATTCTTCTAAATATATAGTTATTTGTGCTTCTCTCTATTTGTTATATATAGATATAATAGGAACCTATTACCCTTCATTTTAATGTGTATAGTACATTAAGCAATGCCAGTATTTTAATTATATGGGGTCACCGACAAGTGCATTTCCTTTTATTCGGAGGAATGATTTATTTCTGCTGCCCTAAAATGGCAGTGAGTGTTCACTATTTCATTTTTTTCAAATGTACACCAGGCACCATGTTAGGCACTTCCCATGCATTTTTGTTATATAATCCTCACAACCAAGCTATGATCTGGATGTTCCTATTATCCACATATAAAAGTAAGGCAATTAAAGTTTCTAGAATCAAATGTCTTGTTGAAAGTCGTATAGATATAGAGTTCCAGAGCCAAGAATTTGATTTATAGTATGAATATGATGTATTTAGTGTAAATATAAATATATTTTTATATACAAAAGTTTATATTTATTAGTAGATTTATTTTTAGTATAAATATATTTAATATAATATATGCCATAATTACATATATAATTTTACATTTAAGAGTAGAAATTATGCTGCTTTGGAATTTATAGAAATGGTAAAATTTGTTTCCAGTTAAATCAGTTATAGTTGGGTTACTGTAGAATATAGCCATACTATTTGCAATAATTGGAATTTTAAAAAAGTCTTTTTGTGCAGGTGTACTTAGAGTTAATAGTGTTAATATTTATGTTAATTGAGATAAAAATAAAGACCAGTCAGTTGCAGAAATCAGCTGTAAACAGCTTTTACACAGAGATTCAGAATGTTGTTCCCAAGGAAAGACACAGTTCCATGACCTCAGATTAGTCTCTTCCCTATTATTTGATTTTTTTGAATAAATAGATTGCTCTATGTTCTCAAAGTAAAAAGGGTGATACATTCTAATGTTGCTGTAGCATTTGAAATGGTGTAGATAAAAGCCTATTTAGGGGGGCATAAGATCACCATAAGCCTCTTGTCAGTTTCCAATGAATTCATACATATCAAAAAGGGCTCAAAGAAAAATAACAAAGAAGAAAGATAATGAGCCCGTCAAAGCAAATGCTTAATGCAGCTCCACTTTGGTATTAATCATACTGTATGTGGGTGAGGGTCAAAGCAGCTGAGGTCAATAGAGAGGATTTTGGTAAAGGCAAAAAGAAAAACTAAGCTAGTGATTTCAGACAGATTGAAATTTTAAAAGTGAGACATAAAGGTCACAAAATCAGATTCAGTTTGCAGAAGCACAGTGGGCAAGTTTTAATGACTTCTCAGCAGAGCTTTTTAAGAAAAGCACTCAAGTTTGAACTATTCAGACAAACTAAACTTTTTTTTAATCAACAGGAAAAGAGATGGAATATTCTAAAGATTAAATGGAATTATAAAAGTTGCTTTTATTGAGGGAGTGTTACTACTTTGGATGATTAAAGTCGCTTCTTTTTAAAAAGGATTTAAAATGCGTGCAGGTTTTATTCAGCACACATAATTTAGATGTTGCCTTATATCGCAGAGAAGCAACATGTACATACGTGTCCATATGTAATTTTAAAGATGTATTTATAAGATACTTCCCATGATTAAATATAAGTACTTTTCGTATTTATAAGTATTTTAAAATATTTCGGTAAATTACATCCTTGTGCTTGCTAAATCCCTTTTTGATAAATGCTGAGTGAGAGAGCCGATGAAGTTCATTCCCTAAGCCGTTCAATTCATCAAACCATTTGTAGTCTACATTTAAAGACAAGGAGGAGAAGAAGGACCAGGAGGAAAACGGAAACAGGAACACAAAATCCTATTGTGTATAATACGAATAGTTACTTGTTAATTCTCCTCCTGAGCATTAAACAAGTTTTATTTTTCTCAGGATTTCTTTTCAAATATATTTACTATTATTTAATTCACTTGTTTACCTGGTAAGGTATCTTTCAAGGACTAAAGGGCTCCAAGATCATAAAATATATATATTCTATGCTTTACAGTCTAAGGTGATTTTCATAAGTAGCCATAAATTTGGACATTTTGGGTATCTAGAATAAAATATGCAAATTTGCTTATGCAAATTGTACTTCAAGGTTAATGCCATAGTTCTGTGCTAAAATAATTTCACAATTTCTGGTCCTTTTCCTTTAGCAATGGGAACACATTTATTTATCTATACATAGATGTATTTCTCTTTGTTTGTTGTTTGTTTTTGTTTGTTTTTAGTATTTCTTGAACTATAATTGAATCTATTGATACTGGCATGTTTTTGGATCATATTAGGCACTACTATATAGATATTTATTGTCTTATTTTACCAAGCTAATGTTGCAATCTGTACATTCACCATGCCAACCAATTAGTTCAATTAGGCATCCTGGATTATCGTAGTCTTCTATTGGACCTTCTTCCCATAGTCATTCCCAACTTCTCAGTGATCTCAGGTTCAATATCCAGTTTTTACATTTAATTACATTTCTAGCCTCAATTATTTGCTTTTGCATCTTTAATGCATAGCATTTTACATAGCTTATTAGACAAAATAATTCATAAGATGAAAAGATGTCTTATTCTACTTCATGCATATCTACAGTTTTTAAATAATGATAATGAAATATCCATTGTTCTCTTGTTTCAAAATCACACAAAATTACAGTAAAAATGAACTAATATTTTTAATACATTTTTTGTTTGGAACATAGAACATAGAAACATGTTCTAATACATAGAAATATATATTAAATATTCACAGTACTCTTGAAAATTAGACACAGCAGGAATAAATATTCTAATTTATAGAGGGGAAACTTTATGATAAAGCGACTTATCCAAGATTTCTCCCCTAGTGAAAGATAAACTAGTAATGCCATCTGGCACTCCTGACCATGAATCCTTCATTTTTTCCCATTAGAGATAGGATGTACATATGCCACAACTTTTCCAGGAAAGTCTCACTTAGTACCTGGCATCATGAACTGATCATTACTTGTGTCTTTTTTTTTTTTTTTCAACTCTCAATAGCATCAGTAAATGATATGGTCACCATAACTAGACCTCAAAGTGAGAATTGAGGGAAAAAATCAGAAATAGGGTGTACCAAAGATAAAATACTTTGATTGCAGTGTTGATCAGATCATATTTGTTTATGACCATTAATGATGTAATCATCTTCTTTAAAGGACTCATAGGATAGAAAATTTACTGTATTAACAGATAATAATTGTGATATAGATCCTTATTATTTTATTTATTATATTGGAAATAGAATTATGAGTATCTGTAAATATTATCTAAACAATTTTAAGGTGTTACAGTCTATGAAAATGGACCCATGCTAGATCCAAACTAGTCAGGTCTAACATGTCACCCAGCAGATGGGATGGGGAATCCGAGACTCCTGCTTTCCAAGAACTGAGTCAGGTTGAGTGAAATGAAAGAGGCTACTTCTGATTAATCAGAATGCAAGTCTGATTAGAAGAACCCAAGCTATAATGGGCATTAAGCTGTGGTACTTTTATAAATTGATAACTGGCTAACAAAACTAATATTTTCCCAGTTTTCTTTGATCTAATAACTTTAAAACTGGTGGTGTGAAAACTGAGTGTATTTTGACAGATGCTTATTTTCTTTTGTAGTTCATGTATGTCTCTTCAGAAGTGAACTCTTGATGTTAATGATTTTGGCTCTTTTGTCCAGTTCCAAAAATCTATTTTGTTTAGAAAGTTCTAATTATTGTTACTATTCCATAGCAAATAGCAGACTACTCTAATGCCCCTCAATATTTTTTCAAAACAGGTTGTTTTAAAAATATACTTCCAAATGTGAAAAGATTTGACAGATTGAGATATGTTCCAATTTATTAAACACACAATATGCATATGATATATACGTGAGATATGAGAGGAGTGTGTGTGTGTATATGTGTGTGTGTGTGTGTGTGCACGTGTGTGTGTGAAGGGAACATAACCCTTCCAAAGAACCTAGAGAAAATTGCTCCTCATAATCTTATTATGGAAAACACAGGACAAGAATGAAAAATCTGCGAACATGTCTATTCACAAAATCATTTAAATAATTTGGTTTAAAACAAGACACTAGCATAACTATTACTTTATACCATCCCAGATAACTATTTTGGCTTAAAATTTATACATCTATTTAGATACACTTGTAGTATGTTTAAACTGGAGTTATTTCAAGGAGTTATGAACTATAGGGTCCATGTAGCATTACTGAACGTGGCTGGAGTGAAAATCTACAATGAGCTACTTGAATGAATTCTTTCAGCATTGATTCCCTCAACTATTATTGGGGATTCTACCATATACAATACTATAATACTACTTGATCAATTGTGTTCTTAAAATTACTGGAAGTTTCCCACTGTGTTGAGGTTCAAAATCCTGTGTAATAGAGGCAGTGAGAAGTTCAGTAAAATTATTTTAAAAATTGTTCTCATTCCCTCCTTTTTATTACATTAGATTGTCTATCAAGGGAGGTCATTGTAGTTGGAGGGAAAATGCTTGACAACAGAGTGGGTAAGGTTGAATATTTCAAATGGTGAAAAGTAATTTTTTACAACTATTACAATCAGGTTTCTTTCTTTCTTATTGTATTTGATAATTATGGTCCAGTTATTCACTCGTTATTTTTGTAGGCAGACAAAAAATGTCAAAAAATGTTCTGTTTCCACTAAAATCTTTCAGCAGGACAATCTTCATGTGCAAGATGAGCATAAAGCTATTTTCATTTGCTTTGAGTGTTAACTTGACAGCAGTATTTTTTGTAATTGCCAATATAAAATGGAGCCTCACTAGTGACAAGAAAGAGGTTATTATTGCTGAAGATTAGGCATCGTAATTTGCATCTGCTTATGCCCTCATGAGAATGCCCTTGCTTCAGAAAGCAGACACAGAGGAATAGAGTTCTTTAGTTGGCCTTAATGTTCTTTTGGTTGCTTGGAGATGCACCCCCACAGATCTGTGCCCCTTACACTTCTTCATCAAGGCATGACCATGGATTTGTTGCATTGAATCATTACTTAGAAACTGAGTTTCCTCCACCATTGGCCTATTTTTATGAGTGTTGCCAATGGTAGAATTTCTCATTTTTTCAAATAACTTGAATTATTTTAAGTCCTGGATTTAACTCTGTTAAAAACATTATTTTTAGGTATATTTTTGTTTGTCCATATTTGAGCTCCATTAAAAAATACTAAGCATGGCCAATTGTGCTTTTTTTCCATTCTATTTTATAGAAATGCTTATCACTTGCTAAAATTAATAGTAGTTCCATTCTTTTATCTATGTAAAAAGCAAGAATTCTAAAGGAGAACTATGCTAAACAACTAGGGTAAGGAGTAGTTTGGTTTTGTTTCTTTTATTTAGAAGCATGGTGCATTGGGTTAATCTCACTCCCTGGTTACACTGTTGATACAATATGCAAGGCCCCTATTTTATTTTAATGTTTTAAAAATATTTTTAGAATTTTGTTTTGTTACCCTTTTAGCCCCACTGAAACCCAAGCCCCACTCCCTTTTTATTCTTCCCATAGGAAGCCATTCTAATGTATATAATGTATATCTTTAACTATGGCCATATCTTTAAAAGATATACAAAGTGTTTTTAAAAAGTTTCTTTTAAATTTTTAATATGTATGCTTTACAATTTTATATTTTTAATTTATATCTACCATTTCATCTTCTTTTGCATTCAATATGATTCTTGTTAATTGTTTCTGCTTTCTACACAATTTTTCATAGTTTGTGTCCATCACATATTATTTATTCTTCTGCTAGTGATAGAAGCTACGTTGTCTTCAAACTATCCTGCTATCACAAACTATTCTTCAGTAATTGTCTTTATGCATTGATCGATGTTTCCTGACTGATTTATGGTACCAGTTATATTGAGTATCAAATCTGTCCATCTATCATATCTTTCTATCTCGATCTATCTATCCATCTATCTATCATCTATTATCTGTGTCATCCAAATAGATTTATTTCTGAAGTTCTAATTAATTAAATTCCATTGATCTTTTGATCTATTTCTCCCAACTTGTTTTTACTAATATATATTAGTAATATGGTTGGCCTGTGAACAATACAGGTTTGAACTGTGTGGGTCCATTTATATGCAGATTTTTTTTCTAAAGCACAGTACAATACTATAAATCTATTTTCACTTCCTTATGATTTTCTTTTTTTTTAATATTTATTTATTTGAGAGAGAGAGCATGTGCATGAGCAGGGGGGAGAGGTAGAGGGCAAGGGAGAATCCTCAAGCAGACTCCCTGTTGAGTGTGGAGCCCAACGTGGGGCTCGATCTCATGACACCAAGATCATGACCTGAGCTGAAATCAAGAGTTGGACATTGAACCAACTGAGTCACCCAAGTGCCCATTCCTTATAATTTTCTTAATAACATTTTCTTTTCTCTACCTTACTTTATTGTGAGAATATAGTATTTAATACCTATAACACACAAAATATGTGTCAATTGACTATTTATTGTTCTGGAAAGCTTCCAGGCAACAGTAGACTATTAGTAGTTAAGTTTTGGGGGAGTCAAAAGTTATATGTGTATTTTTTACTGCAAGGGGGTCAGGACTTCTAACTCCCACATTGCTTAAGTGTCAACTGTATATACTAATGTTAGATAGGGTAAATAATTTCTTCTTTCCCTTCTTTTTGAAAATTAGCCTTTCGATAGTAGTTTATTATGATACACAAACTTTGGAATAAGTCTGACAAAGAAATAAAAAGAAATATGCCTGATTTTATCTTTATTGAACTAACATTGACATAAAAAAACTGTGTGTGTTTAAAATGTAAATTTGATATTTTTGACATATGACTCTACCCATGACACAATACAATATTTAACACAGAACTTATTTATTACTCCCCAAAATTTCCTTGTCCCCCCCTGGTAATTTGTTCTCCCTAACTCTCCTCAGCACCATTCCTAACTCCTGGCCACTACTGATCTGCTTTCTTTCAATGTAGATTAGTTTGTATTTTCTAGAATTCTATGTAAATGTAATTGAGAATATGTACTTTTTTTTAGTCTTCTTCTTGAATTCTGCATAATTATTTTGAGATTCATCCATGTTGTTTTCTCCTACTCCGTAACTTGTCCTTTTATCCACATATAAGTGGTGCTCAAATACCAGAAGTAATTAATTTTAATAAAATCTGATTTTTTTTCTTTTATGGATTGTGTTTTTGGTGTTCTTTTAAATAAAGTCACTAAATTTTTCTGCTATGTCTTCTTCCAAAAGTTTTTGTAGGGTTAGGTTTAAAATTAAGTCTAGGATTCATTTCGGTTAATTTTTGTATGTGGTATAAGATATACCATGTCAGTGTTTTCTTTTTCTTTCTGCATATGAATATTCAATTATTCCATCACCATTTGTTGAACAGACTATTCTTTTTTCACTGAATTTCCTTTGTCCCTAGTCTAAAAATCAATTGACTGTGTATGTTAGATTTTTTTCTGTACTCTCCAGTCTGTTCCATTTGTTTATTTGTCTCTGTCAATGCTACACTCTCTTGATCACCATAGGTTTATAATAAACCTTAAAATCAGGTAATATAGGCCTACAACATTGTTCTTCTTTGAAATTATTTTGACTATTCTAGGCCCTTACATTTATATATGAATTTTAGGATCAGCATGTCCAATTCTACAAAAATGCTTACTGATAATTTCTTTGGGATCGCATTGAATCTACAGATTATTTGGTAGGGAGTGGAAAGAATTGATGTCAAAATATTGAGACTTCTTATAAATACAGTATATTTTTCCATTTATTAGTGTTTTATTTGATTACTCTCAGCAATACTTTTTAGTTTTAGTGTCTGGATCTTATATAAATTTTGTCAAAATTATCACTAAATATTTCATAATTTTGGTAGTTATAAAAAGTATTTTTTAAAAAGTTGTATTTTCCATTGTTAACATGTAGAAACAAAATTTATTGTTTTATAGCATCTCTGAATTCCAAGATATTTACTAAACTCACTTATTAATTCTATTATATTCTTTGTAGAGTCCATAGAATTTTCTACATAGCCATGTGGTCTGTGAATAAAGAGTTTTACTTTTCTTTTCTAACCCAGATAAATAAGCTGCTATTATTATTATTATTATTATTATTATTATTATTATTATTATTTGTGTGTGTGTACTTTACTGTATTGGCTGGAATCTTCACTAAAGTGTTGACTTAGAGTATAGAGAAGCAGCTTTCTTTTTCTTGTCCCTCTACTTAGGGGAAAACATTTTGTCTTTCATCAAATATGACATTAGCTTTGGTTTTTTGTTTTGCTTTTAAAGATTTTATTCATTTATTTGTCAGAAAGGGAGAGAGAGCACAAGCAGAGGGAGGAGCAGGCAGAGGGAGAGGGAGGAGAAGAGCCCGATGTGGGACTCGATGCCAGGACTCGATGCCAGGACTCTGGGATCATGACCTGAGCCGAACACAGCCACTCAACCAACTGAGCCACTCAGGCATCCCTAGCTTTGGGTTTTATAGAAACCTTTTATCGGGGTGAGGAATTTACCTTTTTCCTAATTTACTGAAATTTTCTCTTTAAAATAAAGAATGGAAATCAGATTTTTCCAAATGATTTTTCTGCATCTGTTGAGATGATTGTATGTATATATGGTAAATGATGTTGCTTTCTGCTTTCATTTTTGGGATAAACTCTATCCATGTTATATATTATGGATTCTATTTGCTAAAATTTCTGAAGAACTTCTGTGTATATATGTGTGACAGATATTGGTCTACAGTTTTCATCTTATATTTTCTCTGGTTTTAGTATCAGAGTAATAATGACCTCATAGAATAAGTTAGGAGTATAGCATCTTCAATTTTCTGAAGAGTTTGTTTATAATTTGTATTAATTCTTTCTTAAATGTTTGGTAGAATTCTCTAATAGAGTTAGGCATCGAGTTTTCTTTATGGAAAGAAATTTTTGGAAACATAACGACAATTCTATTATTTTCACAGATATAGATTTACTCAGGTTATCTATTTTATTTTTAGTGAGCTTTGGTAATTTGTGTCTTTCATGAAATTTATCCATTTCATTTATGTTGTTGAACTTATTGGTCTAAATTTGTTCACAGTATTGTTTTATTAATATTTTTTTATATAAATAAAAACTGTAGTGGTGTCAGTTCTCTCATTCCTGATATTGTGATATGCGTCTTCTCTCTTTTATTCTGATCAGCTGGTTTGAAGGTTACAAATTTTAGTGATCTTTGAAAGAGACTGATTTGATTTCATTGACTCTCTCTGTCGTTTTTCTGTTTTCTAGTTCACTGATTTTCACTCTCATCTATATTATATCCTGACTTTGCTTACCGTTGGTTTCATTTGGTCTTCTTTTTCTAGTTCTTAGGGTGGAAATTGCAGTAATTAATTTGATTCTTTTTTTCTTTTCTAAAATATGTGTATGTAGTTCTACTTTGTCTTCAACCAACACATTTTGATACATTTTATTTTCATTTTCATTCAGATTAATATACTTTTCAATTTCTCCATTCATTGATTTCTTCTTTCACTCATGGGCTATATGGAGTTGTTACTTCTTAAAAATTTGATGATTTTAATCTCTCTGTTAATTTGATTTCTAATTGTATTTATCAGGAATTGGTTTTGGAGATTTTCAGTTTACACTTTGCTTATATGATATGATAGCATTTCATATTTATTATATGCAATATAATAAAAGTTCTATATGTAGCTAGAGCTATCAGTTTTTCCTTTATATGGAGGTTCCACTTTTAGATACTTGTATAGGATTATACTTGTTATATTCTTTTGATCTATTTTCTCTTTGCCACATAGCATCCAAGTTCTTCTTTTATGATTTGCATACTTAAATTCTATTTTTAATTGTAAAATAACTTACATAGACTTCTTTGGTTTATGATTGTCTTGTATTTGAATTGCTATCCTCTTATTTTTAATCTTTCCTTGTAGACAATAGACACCTACAGTTTGTTTTCTTATCCAATCTGAAGTGAGTGCTTTGATGATAGCTTTAACCTAGTTAGATTTACTTTAATTACTGTTAAGTTATGATTTACCATTGCTTTTTCATTTTATATTCATTTATCACTATTATCTTTTTCCCTTCTATTTTATCCTTAAATGGAAAGTGTAAAGAGATTTTTTAATTGTCTTGATATATATGCATTTTTTATTTATGAAAGTATGTATATATATGTATATATAATTATGTGTGCTTTTTATTCATTGCTTAGCATCATATTAGAACTCTCTGGTTCTTAAATGTGCACCATTAAAAACACATATCTTATTGATATTATTAAAATTTAATTCTCTACTATAATGGATGTACTATATTTAAAAACATTACTTCTTATTTCCTGTGCATTTTGACAGCATTAATCAGTATCTGAATTCTGTGGAAATCAGTGAATATTTGTTGAGTGCCTATTAAATATAAAATACTACCTTGGATGCTGTGCATGATAAAATGTGAGCAAAACTCATTTTCAGCTTTTAAGATAATTGTTTCTAGTGAGGCTCCTATACCAATTTGAATATGGACATTTTCTTAAAGGTAACACTCCATGGAATGTGGTTACAGCCTATGAGTTTTGTAGAAATACATGATTTTAACTGTATCATGTTACAGTTTAACTGGGGCAGAGTGGGGTGATCAGAAAATATATTTTAAGAAGGTAATTGAAAAGGAGAGAAATTGGAGGAGACTAGATCAATTTAAGAATTCATAGTATGAGTTCGAGTGCAAGGTAATAAGGTCCTGAAATAAAGTAACATTCAGGAATGGGTAAGGGAGAGGTAAACGACAGAAACATTTAGAAACAGGGTTTCTAATCTGTTAGAATATTATTTTCCTGCCACCTTTACTCTGTGGCTCTACAGCTTCTACTTTGTATCACCAACATTTGCATTCCTGTTAGAATCTACGCTGCATGGAGGCAGAACACTGGAGCACATTTTTTGTTTCTCTCACAGAAAATATCATGGAAGAATTTACAAAAAAAAAAAAAAAACATTCCTAGGAAACTTTAAAAATTGCATTGTATCAAAATGGGTGGAATCCACAATTTTGCTTCTAGGTGATGGGGGGAAAGTAGAAAGAGAGAATACCATTTATGTAAACACAAGTTGGAAATAAAATTTTCTTGGTATAGGTGAATTCACTCTGAGCCAATTCAAGTTTAAGAGGCTGAAATTATAGGTAGATGGCAATGTTAAATAAATTATTAGATCTGTTTTGTTGCCTCGGAAGGGAGACTTAGATGAGAAAAACAATGCCATTAGCGTATTATTATTCAAATTTTAAGTTAATAGTTTCATTAAAGGTGAAGTGGGGGGGCGGGGAGTCGCCATGGCAGAACTTCAGAGAAATCAAATGTTAGAAGGCAGGAAAAAAGAAAAGGGGCACCTGAGTGGCTCAGTCAGTTAAGGGTCTGACTCTTGGTTTGGACTCAGGTCATGATCTCAAGGTGGTGAGATCGGGCCCCGTGTTGGGCTCTAGTTCAGCATGGAGACTGCTTGAGATTCTCTCTCTCCCTCTCCTTAACACACGCCCTGCTCACATGCTCTCTCTTTCTCTAAATAAATGAATAAATAAAATCTTTTAAAAAGAAGAAGAAGAAAAAAAGAACACCTTAAAGTGGATTAGAAAGGTGGAACCAGGAAAGTAAATCCTTATATAATGCCAGAGAGAAGAGTGTTCATGTCAGGAAGACGTGGAGAAGAATGTGAGAAAACTATTAGTCATGGCTTTCAAGGCTCAGTGTGAAAAAAGGAAGGAGTCATTTGGAAGGTAAAGATGGAAAAGACAAGGAAGAGAAAGCATACTCTTTGGAATGAAGACTTGGAGAGGCAGAAAAACCATGATCAGGCAACAGTGCAGAAGGATAAAACATGCGGGAGGGAATAATTTTGATCATGTACAAGGTGGACGTAAGGAATTCGAAGATACTAAACTTAAATGGCTTCAGCAAGGTTGAAGGCAAAGTCATCTGATGACAGAGAACACGTTATAAATCGTATCAGAAAAACAAATTCTCTACTAATGTAAATTACGGAAGAGCAGGTTGAGATCAAATTGCTTAAAATTGATCTCACAGGTGATTATTTGTTTAAATTAATTGAAATAAATTAGTCTAATTATTTTGAAAATTTTATGTCTAAATATTTATTACATCAGTTTTTATTTTGATTATTTCATGATCATGTAGATATATACTCTATGTTCTCTAACCACACAAAAGAACAAGAATTGGCAGATTCAGCTAATGAGATCTGTGTGTGTGTGTGTGTGTGTGTGTTTGTGTGTGTGGCTTAGTACCATGGACTTACTTTTATTTGACCCATTTTGAACAGTGTCCCACTTTGCTTTTATTGAAATGGTTATTTCTGGCAGGGCTTTTGTAAAACTCCAAGTTTATTCTGTCTCTGCTTACAGTTGTTTAAATTTAAGAGATTGTGTGCATCTCCAGAAACTGTAATTCTATAATTCTGTACTATTGCTATTTCTAGCTTACTAAAGCTTAGATCAATGTGATTTTTTTTAAAAGATAAAGTTCTTGATTTCTTTACATTTCACTCTCTGTGAAATGCCATCGACAGACATTCCTAAGGAGGAGAAAGGTCTCTTTCCCCAAGTGGCAGAAGTAAAGGAAAGTTATAGATTGACAAGGCCTTTGAATGGAAGACACTGCCTTAAGATTATTACCTAAAATATCATATACAGAAAAGTTCATAAGTGTTTGATGTCCTAAGTTCCTTTGTTGAATTAATGAGCATCCGCTTTTTTTTTTTTTAATGTTTTATTTATTTATTTGAGGGAGAGGCAGAGAGAGCACAAGCAGGGAGGAGGGGCGGAGGGAGGAGACTCCCCACTGAGCAGAGAGCTGTGTGTTGTGTGCGGGACTGGATCACAAGACCCTAGGATCATGACCCAGGTCAAAGGCAGACACTTAACTGACTGAACCACCCAGGTGTCCAATGAGCATCCTCTTGCCCACATATCCCCCTGTCCTTGGCTTCACTTCTCTGACCTTTTTCTGTATAACTGTCTAATGTCTGCTGTTATCAGCTACATGCATGAACTGAAGAACACTGAATACTATTTTAGGTAGGGAATCATATCCCTGAGTGTCAGATGCCTAGTCAAATAAATGTATGCAACCTCTGAAGGGAAAATGGCTCAAAAACACTACTTTATTTTGGAGACTTTGGAAATCATGAAATGTAAGAGCAAGGCATATTTGCTTAATTTGAGTGCAATAAATAACTACAACTTCATGATCAAGCAATATTTTTTTTACATGACAATGTTGCTAGGAAGGATTTTAAGGAAAGCTTTATTCCAATTAATTATTTGAATAACAATGCAACTTGTTTTCTAAAAGTAAGCAACACTTAAAAACATTCTGTGAGGTATTCTAATGGTATTTTTTGTTGCTTGAAATAAATTTTCAAGCATTTTGGTTTTTTTCTTATCAAAGGATTTTAAGAAATTGTTATGTATGGTTTTCAGTTGACTACCTATGTTTTATCAAACAAATAAAAATTGACTTGGTTTCATTTAAATAGATATTTTGTTAGTAGCACTTACTTAGGCAAATTAATTGGTTATGCTAACAGTTCTGCTTACTTTCATCAAGTTGAAAAGATGTTATCAGCCAAAATTTAGGTCTGGAGTTAGTCAAACTGCCGTCTCAAAACTTGTCTTTACCATCTGGTTTGATGTCTTCTTGACATAATATCTTTTTGATGGATGGTGTAACAGAAACTCTCCATCAGCAAAGGCAGCTTCTTCAACATCTGTGACTTCTTTAGAAGCAACAGGATTCCGGTGAAGGAGCGGTGACACCTACCTCAGAAAATGCTGACTTTGTGCTAGCTGGAAAGCAAACTGCCTCTTCCCAAGGCAACAGCCTTCTTGGGTGAACTTACTGTCTCACTGGCCCCAGACTAACAAACATTCTTACTCAGGTGCCTGCATTTCATCCTGGGGGTTCAAATGCCTCGCTGCCACCCTGGAAATGGATGCAGTGACTTCTCAAATGTAGGCATGTACTCTTTAGCTTTCCTAACTGTGTGAAGGGGCACCAGTTTTCTGTGTTAACCTTTGAATGGGATTTGGATCAATCTCTTCAGGTCGATGCCTCTCAACCAGTTTGGGATTATGAGGGACATGCCACCCACACATCCCCACCAAGAGTGTTGAGAATCACAGCCAGAGAACAGCTCTTTCTTAATCTGTCCTGAAAATATCCATTCTTAATCTTTCACTATCTTTTTATTCCCCTTGTGGATCGATCATCAGTTGCTTCTAGATCCCCTATGTAATGTCTTCATGGTTATCCATTTCACACTTAGCATTCTATGTCAACTTTTTCTTGGCACTACAAGTGAAACGTCCAGTTTAACATTACATTACCCATACAGATGTTAAAGAGATTACAGGCTGATCTGTTTTTTTTATAAACATAGTTTTTTGCAAAAAAAAAAAATGTTTATAATAAAAAACTTTTAGGTTAAAAAAGACTACATTGCGGGGCGCCTGGGTGGCACAGCGGTTAAGCGTCTGCCTTCGGCTCAGGGCGTGATCCCGGCATTCTGGAATCGACCCCACATCAGGCTCCTCCACTGTGAGCCTGCTTCTTCCTCTCCCACTCCCCCTGCTTGTGTTCCCTCTCTCGCTGGCTGTCTCTATCCTGTCGAATAAATAAATTAAAAAAATCTTAAAAAAAAAAAAGACTACATTGCATGCAAATCTTATAGATTACGTACAGGAAATGAATACCATTGCACTGAGGAAACACCTCAGGAGACTGCCTTTTATGCTAAGAAAATTTTTAGAGCTTTCATTTTGAATTTGGTTATGGGATACACTTACAGCACAAGAAAGCCAACTCCTTTACTTTACAGTTAGCTCTGCTTTTAGAACAATGACAGCAAAAATAGTGAGTTGCTTACACACGTGTTATTTTACTCCAAATGCTTTGACTTATTTTCAAAAAGAAAATCTACCCTAATATGACTAAAATTGTTAATAATAAGGATAGTCAAAATAACATAACATCTGAAGGCAATTCCAGAAATGGTATTTCTAAAAATGCAGCAAAGTTAAAGTGACTGTTTTAAAGATGCAACAATTATTTTCATGTGTGAATTTGAAAATATCCATATAAAAAGTTACTGTTTCATTTTCTCTTTACAGAGATCTATGTGCTTTCTAGACATGGTCCCAAGCAGTTACATAGGAAGTAAAGAATGTAACAAATACATTCTAGTGAAAAGACTAGTGCTTTTTAAAGAAAGACCTCTCCTTTTTTTGCTATCTTAGGCAGGATAGAAAATCTGGCAGGTAAAGATAGCCAACTAAATAGTAAAAGTTCAAAAAATATTGCATGATAGTCTTAAGTATTGTTATTGTTATTATTGTCTCCCTGGCTACTAAGTATCAGAATAGAGAAGTACTTTGTTTTCATAAAATTCTCAAATGCATAAGTGAGTACCAAATTATTATTACATAGAAATATTTTTACAAATGAAATAATCTTTCATTTTTACTTTCTCTGACAGTAATAAAATGGTTAAAATTATACTCTTTACAGAATGAATGATTATGTAACTACTACAAATAAAAAGTCCATCTATGTTATGTTTATTGAATTTTAGTTTCTTTTCAGCTAATTTTATTTATAATGTAATTTTCACTAATGCTTTTCGTTGGCTTTCAGTTACGAATTTATTTACGTGTTTATAGAATTATAATATTCATTAATAATAGTGAAGGTGATGACCCAGAATTTTACTGTTTTAACTCTTTAGAGATTTATTGGTATTTTTATTCATATTCCCAGGTTAGTTTTATTTTTTTCATTTGGCACCATATTTGCCGTTGTTGTTTCTTTTATTTAACTAAATTCATCCATCTCTAATGTAATGCATTTTGAGTCAGAACTGAGCTCCCATGGGATTAAGAAGGTTGAATTATGGCTATAATTTTTTTAAAGTGACCTTGAAAGTTAAACCCAATCTGAAATGACTTTTGAATTGCAAAAAGGAAATTTTGTGTGTGTGGATTAGTTTGTGGCTTAAATAGTTGATTATGTCTTTCTTCATTTATTTCAACCACAATATGGCCAGGCTGATGTTGACACCTTTAAAGATGAAAGTTTTGGATATAAGTATGTCAGAAAATCATCTTGGTTTTTATAGGTATAGGTAGATTTAGAAATTCATCCAAGTATTCCATACTGTTTTTTAAGTCCATTGGCATTGTCAAGAATAATTATTTGGTTCCACCTCTTACAATGTAATCTTTGACAAGTCAGTTTTCTCGGCTTTGATTGGAGTTAAATAGTGAGGTTGAAGAGAAAGAGAGAAAGAAAGAGAGAGAATAATTCTCCTCTCTAATTTGTACAATTTATCTTACTTTTCCTTTTTCTTTTAAAATTTTTATTTTGGTTATAATTTGACAGATCACTTATCACTTAGCTAGGTAACATTTCAAAATAAAGTCAATTAAAATATGATAAAAAGCTTCATGTACTTTGATAATGAATTAGTGGGAAGATGGATTTTTCAGTTATGGATTTTTCATTCCAAAATTTATAAAATTGGCTGATTAAATAACATACACACATCACACACATTTACTGAACCATACTTTGTTTTTATAGGGTTTTTTATTTTAAGATTTATTTATTTATTTATTAGGAACAGAGTGCATGAGCAGGGGGAGGGGCAGAGGGACAAGCAAACTCTTACTGAACAGGGAGCCCGATGGGGGACTTGGTCCCAGGACCCTGAGATCATGACCTAAGCAGAAGGCAGGCACTTAACCAACTGAGCCACCCAGGTGCCCCTGTTTTAAGGGTTTGTTTTGTTTTTTTTTTTTTTTGATACTACTGTATCTTGTACTTTTATAATTCATTCTAAAAATGCAGACACTCCACCTGGAAGAGAAGTTGAAAGTTCAATACATTACAAAGAAGGCTATCTGTGATCAAATAAGTTCAAGTTTGGGCCTATTTGGAAAACAACATAGGTACTGGTATTAAAAAGTTTGGTTTGGTTTACTCTTCTTGAGTGACTGTGGTGTAGGAAAAGAGAGGTCTGGCATAGAAATCCCTATTATGGAACCTACTAGCTAAAAAGAAAGCTTAAGCTTTTGTAAATAGGAATAAACTGGAATTAGACCTATAGCCACTCAGGTATGGGATTCTAACTCAGAGATGAGAAGTTATTTATTTTAAAGAGGTATATACCAAATTGAATACCTGGATAGAAGAAGAAGCAAAATTAATTGCCAATATGATTGAGGCAGTACATAAAAGACAACACAAAAGTCTGTTTACCAAATTATAATGATGATTGGATGATAGGAAGTGGATGCTAATTAGGGGCTTTGCCACATATGATCTAGCTATCTCCACTCTATGGTACAGATGGGAGAAGATTCTAGTAGTCTAGTTTGTGTTAACAGAAAAAATGAAGTCATGAGAAAGTAAATTTAGTTAGATACAAAAGTGTTAAGAGTAGAATGCATGCAAATTGTTTCTTTTACTGTCTTTGGTGGATACCAATGCAAAGTGATAAATTGTATATCCATTTTGCCTCACCTGTTCTCCTTGGCATTGCTGCCTGGAAGAAACCCCATGCTGGCAAGAGGTGGATATTTTCTCATGTTCCTTGTAAGTTAGGCTGGGATTGGATCAATTTTAGCCTCTAGCTTCTTAAAATAGTCTTCGTGCACTCTCCAGTGGATTTCATCCTGCTCAGGGGATATAAAGGGAGTTGAACAGGTTGTCAACATATCAAGCACACACTCACACACCCACTCACACACCCAAACTATTCTTACCATGCTCTGAAGATTAAATTTAGCTTTACTTAGGAATCACTTAACACATACTAGGAATTATCATTTTTGGAATTAACTTCAGAGGATGGTTTTTAAAGCTATTAACTCAGTTGTACTATGCATATAATTCTGGGTTTTGTTTTGGTTTTGGTATTTCTACTGGATTTTTTCCTTTGGCATTTCTTTGTATTTCATTACATATTTTATTCTTCAGCATAAGTATTTAGGGTGTTTCTTTCCAATCTTACTCTTGTTTACTGTTAGCCAGAATCTATTCTTTTGTATCTATTTTACTTCATCTTATAGTAGTTATTTTGGAGAGTATATTTTAGCTTATCTCTAAATCACTGCTCTAAATGATACCAAAGACTAATTACAGAAAAGCAATTTCAGCAAAATTGTGCCTACTGTTGAAACTCACAGCAACTTACTTTAGCATATAAGTTAAGAATCTACCTTAAACCTTGGACTAAATGTTTAATTACCCTCATCTCACTTTGCTCATTTTGGTGATGGATATCACAAAACCTATCTCATAGGGATATGAGAATTTAAATAACATCATGTTTTTAAAATGCTTAGCATAGCATTTTGTGTATGAGTTCACAATTAAGTTTTAAGAAAAGCCGCTAAGAATATATCATGTATATAATATCAGTGGCAATATTGACCCAAGTCTTCCTTTAATGGATTCTAATGGTAATTAGCCTATCATTTAAATTTATCTGCATGAAAATGAGATTTAATAAATTCTCACCATTGATCTACATATTTTCTTCAGCTATTCTATAATAACTATATGTATAGTTAGTAACTTTTAGAATTTATAAAACTAAATTCTAGAATTAATAAAATTATATTATTGAATTTTTCCTTAGGTTGCATTTTTAATGAGTTTTATGGCTAATTGTCTATCATTTCATTAGTGCATTCCATTCATGCTTTCAAATATTTATGGAGTCTCTTTCTGTCAGTACTTGTAATAGGTGTAAAGATACACCTGGACACCATAACTCAGTAAGAGTCATGAAGAGTACAGAAATTAACCAAATAATCATTAAATAGAATGTATAATTAAAATCTACAAATGTTGCCTTCAATGTATTATGAGAACACAGTTAGTCTAGAAAGGCATGGGGGAACGTGCCAACTGAATTGTCCCTATTGAGAAGAATTCACCAGAAGCTTCATTAACAACTTCTGACTATGTCATTGGACAAAATTGGGACACATGGCTAACCTGCAATGAATGAGAGGATAGGAAATGTATATTCTGTTAGAGAGAAGTTTGTTAGAAAGGAGTAAGGAGAAAATATATAGACAACTAGTTTTGCCTGTTAGAGTTTATAGCCTGTGTTATTATTATCTTTTCAGCTTGGGAGTAACAGAGAGCATTATCAGTGAATTAATAAAGTGTGGGTTGACATGACCAAGTTTGAGATTTAGAAAGATCATTCTGGCTCAGTGTAGCTGTAGCAGTGGATGTGAACAGAGCTGTTGGGAGAGGGTGTCAGGAATGCAGGAATGGTTAAGACCATTGCATGTTGGAGGGTGACAGGTAACCTGAAAACAAACAAAAAAAATTCATCTAAATTTAAAAATATGGAGGTCAATGGTATATTTCATCAGATTTATTTTTTATTTTTTTAACGTTTTTTTTTATTATATTACGTTAGTCACCATACAGTACATCCCTGCTTTCTGATGTAAAGTTCGATGATTCATTAGTTGCATATAACACCCAGTGTACCATGCAATACATGCCCTCCTACTACCTATCACCAGTCTATCCCACTCCCCCACCCCCCTCCCCTCTGAAGCCCTCAGTTTGTTTCTCAGAGTCCGTAGTCTCTCATGCTTCATTCCTGCTTCCGATTACTCCCCCTTTCTTTATCCCTTTCTTCCCCTACCAATCTTCCTAGTTCTTATGTTCCATAGATGAAAGAAATCATATGATAATTGTCTTTCTCTGCTTGACTTATTTCACTTAGCATTATCTCCTCCAGTGCCGTCCATGTTGCTACAAATGTTGAGAACTCGTTCTTTCTGATAGCTGAATAATATTCCATTGTATATATGGACCACAACTTCTTAATCCAGTCATCTGTTGAAGGGCATCTCAGTTCCTTCCATGATTTAGCTATTGTGGACAATGCTGCTATGAACATTGGGGTGCATAAGGCCCTTTTCTTCACTACGTCTGTATCTTTGGGGTAAATACCCAGTAGTGCAATGGCTGGATCATAGGGTAGCTCAATTTTTAACTTTTTAAGGGACCTCCACACTGTTTTCCAGAGTGGCTGTACCAACTTGCATTCCCACCAACAATGTAGGAGGGATCCCCTTTCTCCACATCCTCTCCAGCAATTGTTGTTTCTTGCCTTGTCAATTTTTGCCATTCTAACTGGTGTTAGGTGGTATCTTAGTGTGGTTTTGATTTGAATTTCCCTGATGGCTAATGATTTTGAATATTTTTTCATGTTTCTGTTAGCCATATTTGTATGTCATCATTGGAAAAGTGTCTGTTCATATCTTCTGCCCATTTTATGATTTGTTTATTTGTTTCTCGTGTATTGAGTTTGAGAAGTTCTTTGTAGATCTTGGATACCAGTCTTTTATCTTTAGCATCATTTGCAAATATATTCTCCCATTCCGTGGGCTGCCTCTTAGTTTTTTTGACTGTTTCCTTGGCTGTGCAGAAGCTTTTTATCTTGATGAAGTCCGACAAGTTCATTTTATCTTTTGTTTCTCTTGCCTTTGGAGATGTGTCATGAAAAAGGTTGCTTTGGCCGATGTCGTTCATCAGATTTATTAAAAAGATGTGACTGGAAGGCAGATTGGAGTGGATAGAGGACCAGGTAGGAAATCAGGAAATGGGATAATGAAGACAACTCGATTGTAAAGAAGAGGAAAGAGAAAGTATGTTAACTGCCCTGTGAAAGAATGCCAACTATTCAAAGGGAAGTTAAGACCTAGAAAACTCAAACATACTTAAATGTTGTCAGTTAAAGGGGAGTGATATGCGAAAAAGACAAAAGGCTGTGGTGGAGTCTAAACCACAGAATGAAGGATTCACTGTGGGAGAAAGGGGAACAGAGCAGAAAGCGAAGAGGAGAGATTGCAATAGAAAATGTATGATTTTTGCTATGACGGGGATTGGTCCTTGAATCTGTTCCCAAGTGTGGTTTCACTTTTCACTATGAAGTAAAGGCAAGGTCAACTGCCAACAGTGAATGAGTCCACAAAAGGTTTTGAGTTTCAGGAAAGGAGAGGAAGTTGCAATCGGCATTGTAGAAACTAAGTTGAGAAGTTTTAAACTTTGAATAGTATTGAGCATCTACTTTAGCTTCACACTTTGTAGTACGACATGTTCCATCAATGCTGCTGCTTTGATACAGATTTAGAGGAAGTGGGTAGTTGGTTTATTCAGGATTAAGGTTAGGTTAGGTGGTCCAAAGAAGAGAAGGATGTTGGTGAGTTTAGGATATTAGCAACATTCATTTTGGAATTACAGATTGTGAGAGCTCACTTGAACAAAGTGAAACATGAAGAAGTGGAAAGTACTAATGAATTGGAATGTAGGCTATTAATGGGCATGAAACACCAATAAGTTTGGAAAATGCAAACAGTAAAGAAATTGAAAAAAGCACTCTAGGAAAGGAAGAGCTTATAATCATGGAGTAGGATATTTGAGTAATTGATTTTTAAAGTAAAGAAAATTTAGGTGTTAAACTAAATGGATTTAGGTGATTAAGGCTCTGCTAAGTAAGTGACTGGAAATGATTGTCAAATAACTGTGAAGTCAGTTAAAAATGTTCAAAATCATTAGCCATCAGGGAAATTCAAATCAAAACCACACTAAGATACCACCTTACGCCAGTTAGAATGGCAAAAATTGACAAGGCAAGAAACAACAATTGCTGGAGAGGATGTGGAGAAAGGGGATCCCTCCTACATTGTTGGTGGGAATGCAAGTTGATACAGCCACTCTGGAAAACAATGTGGAGGTCCCTTAAAAAGTTAAAAATTGAGCTACCCTATGACCCAGCCATTGCACTACTGGGTATTTACCCCAAAGATACAGATGTAGTGAAGAGAAGGGCCATATGCACCCCAATGTTCATAACAGCTCTATCCACAATAGCTAAATCGTGCAAGGAGCCGAGATGCCCTTCAACAGATGACTGGATTAAGAAGTTGTGGTCCATATATACAATGGAATATTATTCAGCTGTCAAAAAGAACGATTACCCAACATTTGCTGCAACATGGATGGCACTGGAGGAGATAATGCTAAGTGAAATAAGTCAAGCAGAGAAAAACAATTATCATATGGTTTCTCTCATCTATGGAACATAAGAAGTAGGAAGATCAGTAGAAGAAGAAAGGGATAAAGAAAGGGGGGTAATCAGAAGGGGGAATGAAGCATGAGAGACTATGGACTCTGAGAAACAAACTGAGGGCTTCGGAGGGGAGGGGGTGGGGGAATGGGATAGACTGGTGATGGATAGTAAGGAGGGCATGTATTGCATGGTGCACTGGGTGTTATACGCAACTAACGAATCATCCAACTTTACATCAAAAACCAGGGATGTACTGTATAGTGACTAACATAATATAATAAAAAAATTAAAAAAAAAGAACTTTCAGTAAAGGATGAACAGTGGTGTACTGGAGCTGGCGTGTACTGACTTGCAGGAATTAACTTTTCCAAGAATTTTATAGTTTGGTTGATACCATGTCCATTAACTTAAAATGGCAATAGTGGGGATATTTAAACTATAAACACAAGGAAACCATAGGAATCTGGGACTTTTCCCCTTTTGCAAGAATTCAGTTGTTAAACATTTGTTAGTTCGTCACTGAGAGAAACAGATATCCGGGTCCTGCAGTATTCTAGGAATGATGGCAATACCCAGACATGAGTAGAAGACCATAGTAAGAGGGGGTAGGTAGTAAGATTGTAGGGTATGAGTCTTAAAAGAGTAGGGTTTTGTACCTTAGCTTGTTTTCAAAAGGGGTTGGGACAGTGATGACTTAGAACCGGGAAAAGAACAAAGAGGACAGTAATCCTACTTCCCATCCTTGAGATATGTGGAATGTGAAATACATTCTAGAATTTTTTTGTTAATACATTAAAACTACATTTTAACATTGAAATGGAACTTAAATTTCTGTGTGCAGTGCAATGATGGGGCTTTCTTTATGCTTTGTTTTAAAACTAGGCCAGCGGTATTCTTTTCTTTATTAAATTAAGGCATGAATAGAATATAAAAGAAGTAAATCTACCTAGTTATTCTGAATACACATAGTTATATAGACCTTCTTTGATGAAAGATATCTTAGCATTTATATGGTTTAACCCATTTATTTTGCATATGAGCAAATTGAGTTCTAGAGAGTTGAAATTACTCACCAAATATCACTTAGCTTGGTAACACCATAGCTGAGACTGATATTCCTGTCTTTTAAATTTTAGCCTAATAGAAATAATTCCATTTATGTATTTATTCATTCGTCTATGCATTTTTGTTTTTATTCAAAAAATACCCATTGGTATATGCAAAGCACTGTTCTAGGTCTAGGGGCATCGGGATGAACAAAGCAAGACAAAGATCTCCATCTTCATGCAGTTTATCTCATAGTGGATGGAGATAGAAATTGAACAGGAGCATAAGTAAAAATAGGAAATTAATAATATGCTACATAGTTATTAAGTGATATTGGTAAAAACAAAGCAAGAGGTATTTCTGTGCTAAGCAAGCAGTGGGAATTATAAATAAGATAAATGGTGGAAGTTCCCTTGAAAAGGTGATATTTGAGCAAAGATCAGAAGGAAGTGAAGGGGTGAGGCACCCAAATATGCAAGGAAAGTGGGTTCCAGTTGGAGAAAATGGAAAGTTCAAGCCCCTAGGTTAAAGTGTGGTTCTTGTAATTAAAATGTACCTCAGATTAAGGATTCATATAGTCATTAAAACAATTACTTTATATATATTAAATTCATGAATATTATAATCAAGTAGGCTTGTCTAGTCAGTGAATGGAGATGTTAATAAGGCTGTTCATCTCTTCTCCCATAAGTCCCTGGGATGCAACTGAGGCCCTTTATTTACTATTTAGAAATAAAACATTCATTTTGGGTATATTTTAATGTATAAAGATAATAGCAACACAAGTATTATACATATCTTTAAAATATTTTGGCAAGGTTTGCATCATTTCCCAATAAAATGAAGAACCCCTGGGAAAGATGCTGGCTAAAAGTGAGAACGATGACTCTTTTAAGAGTTTCAAATGTTGGGGCTCCTGTGCGGCTCAGTCAGTTGGGCACCCAGCTCTTGGTTTCAGCTCAGGTCATTATCTCAGGGTCATGGGATCTAGCCCTGTGTTGGGCTCCATGCTCAGCAGGGAATCTGCTTGAAGATTCTGTCCCTCTGCCTCTCCCTGCCCCTGCTCACTCTCTCTCTCTCTCTCTCTCTCGCTCTCTCTCGCACGTGCTCTCTGTGTCAAATAAATAAATACATCTTTAAAAAAAAAGTTTCAAATGTTGAGGGATTTTTTGTAGGTGTGTGTGTGTGTGTGTGTGTGTGTGTGTGTGTGTGTGTGTGTGTTTCCCACACTATTCAAAGCTCAGCCTTTCAATTATAGGAGATAAGGGCCCAAAAAAGCTATGGCTGATTTGAATCTTAAAGGAGAGAATAACTTCCTCTGACTTTCTGTCATGTTTTCCTTTAATTTAGGTTATACCGTATCAATCATTTGTCATGGCATTTATCACACCATTTCATAATTCGTAGTTTACTTGTCATGTATTATGAGACTTTAAGCTTTACTCGATGGGGCCATGCTTTGTTTTTGGCTAATCTCTGCATGCACAAAGCCTCGGCATGATCCTTTACAGCCAGCCCATGCGCAATAAATATCAAAATGAAAGAACAACTGAGTAAATGAGTAAGCAAGTGAATGCTTCCATATTTCTAAAAATTATAACTCATTCTAAAGGTAAAGAAGAACATGGTGGGCAAATGCTGCAGTCATAGTATAGAGTTACTCTGTTTCTCATTGACTGATTACATGAAACTTGAGATAAGAATAAATTTGTGATATCCTGGTATCTTAGAGAGCCTGATAGCTTGTCAAAGTGACTTCATATATTTTTTTTTCATTTATTCATCATAACATTTCTGTGAAATTGTTAAGGAACCTTTTTATTAGACACAGCCAAGAAATTGTGACTTAGTCAAGGTCCTTTATTGACTTGGTAAAGTCAAGTTTCCCAATTTTATTTAAGTCTAGCCAAATGACAGTAAAATATATTGTTGATTACTGTTATTTAAGAGAAAAGAAAACATTTGACCAGAGCTCTAGATATCTCATCTAAAGAATAAGATGCAATAACCAGAAGAAGACTCATTATATCATGGATTCTGAATAGTGCAGAATGAGTTATCAAATACTGATTCAACCACCAAAAAACAATACTCCCCTTTAACTGTACCAGATCATTTTAAACTTGCTGCCCACCATATTATGCTCAGTCATAACGCTGTCTCTTATTCCTGCATTCGCTCTCAGTAACACCGAGAAAAGCATTCTGTTTCATTGTCCTTCTCTTCAAATATCCTGTTTTAAGAGATTGCAGATGCCTTGAGATAAAACTGCCAGAATTATTCCAAGGACTGACAGGTTTGCTAACAACCAAATGCTTTCAGATCACTGCACTAGCCTCAGATCCATCTTTGATATGAACCACATATGGCTTCAGTCCTGTTTTCCTGAATTAACTCTAATTTCTTAGTGACCGAGGTCAGATGGGTCCAGATAGGGCTCAGCTGTTCTTACCTAGCACATATGTTCCAGTATTGTTGGTAATTTATTTACTGTAATAAAAAATTAAAATGCAAATCTCAGCCAAATTCTCCTTTACCAAGGGAGACCTTGCTCAGGGCCATTTTAAAACCATGCAATAGGGACTATTACATGTGACTTTTTCATAACAAAATAAGAAATATTATTATAACATTTATATCCAAATATTTAGGTTAATATTAGAAACAGAATTGGTCCTGTGGATTTTTTGAGAGGGAATAATTGGAATAAGTGTCCAATACCACCAAATTTCCTTTGGTAATTCTGAAAAATTGGTTGGAAATTCCTGTCTCTTCTTTTAGTAATTTCACCATATTCATCCATACACTAACATCCAATGACTTCTGCCAGATATTATGGTTCAGAAGGCAAAATATATTTTCATGAATGTTAGTTTTTTAAATCAATGTAAGTGGATTCTTAACAGGAAGTCTCTTTTAGGTTGTTTTAAGATGTGTTGGATGTTGAACCACTCGATTAACATTTTTAAAGAATCTGAGTTGTAGTCAATACGTCTAATATTATCTATAATGAACTATATCAAAAATAGTACTGGATCGTCTTTGTGTTCTTAATACTTTGTGGCTATGATAGTTCAAGCAAGATTAATGTTAAATATTTTGCATTTCATTCATGAAAATAAACTTTCTTCTAGAACGTACTTATAAAGTTAATTTTAAATTCTTGCTTCTGGAGGTCACACAAATATTGATAATGTTACTTTCTTATCATTTTTACACTGACAGGGTTTACAGTGGTCACAATATGGTTTCTAAAGTTTAATTTGTATTTGACAGGAAGCAAAACAAATGAAGATGAAGAATTCATTTGTGAAAACAAAGATGTCATTTGTGTACTAAAGAATTTAAGCCAAAGATATTTTTTTTAAAAAGAAGATGCCTTTGTATTTGTAAAATACGTTTTTCCCAATAAGAAAAGATCCATACAAATGGTACAAGAGTAATCCTTACTCTATTAGCTTTCATAACATTTTACAAGACATAGAAACAAAATTTCAAAGCACTACTCTTACAGTAATACCTTACCGGTTCTAAAAATCTCTCAAATGCTCAGGAAAAGCGTTGCCTGAAACCATTAGTTATTTGAGATCTGCAGAGCCAAATAATTTCAGGTGGCAAACTTTGAGTTCTGTCAGAAACAAAAACTAATATATCCTTAAATTTTAAATCATTAGCTATATGTTTAAAATACTTTAAGTATTTACACTGAATGCTCTTTTTTAAAGCACAAATCATTTGGCATCTGTGAAATTTTAGAAAATGTATTTCTTGGGGCGCCTGGGTGGCACAGCGGTTAAGCGTCTGCCTTCGGCTCAGGGCGTGATCCCTCCGTTATGGGATCAAGTCCCACATCAGGCTCCTCTGCTATGAGCCTGCTTCTTCCTATCCCACTCCCCCTGCTTGTGTTTCCTCTCTCGCTGGCTGTCTCTGTTTCTGTCGAATAAATAAATTAAAAAAAAATCTTAAAAGATTAAAAAAAAAAAAGAAAATGTATTTCTTATTCTTTGTAAGTTGATCCTTAATGAGAATCTTTTTTTTTATCCTTTGTTGATGTTTCATAGCCCATAAAACTATTCTAAGAAGACCGTGCCTTATGAATTAGTTTTATTTGTTTTGTGCTGATATAGCAAAAACCAAGTCAGCTTACAAATCTCAGCATTTTGATAAAATAAACACTGCTAAACATTGACATCCTTCCAATTTAACATAGAAGAAAAAGTGTCTTTAATGTGAGGCACAAAAACAACAACAAAAAAGAAATTGATTCTAGTCTTCAGAAGGACAGAGCAAGTTGCTTGAGAAAATAAGATTTTATTTGGAAAATTTTTAATATGCCTTTCCTCTGTAGTGTTTTGACTTTCGTATGCATTTCAAGAAATGTCTCTGAGTCATTATTTAATTTATTTGCTTAACTTTATTTATCTAAATTATTATGTACAACGTCACTGTAATGATAATAAGTATTGTTTCTCATTTTTGGCTAAATACATACCTTATTATGTAATTAAAATTCTTCTATAAAATCATAATTTTATAAATCCTATCATCACTTTATAAATCTACCTTCACTGGCAATTTTTTTTTTCTTATGAAATAACTTTAGTTCTCTCATCTGTGTGGTAAACAAGTAAAACAAGATTTCTTTCTCCACTAATTGAATATTTGTTTTATTTGGCTAACCTTTACCTGAACAGCTTCTCCATTGTGCTCTAACTCGTCATTATCTCAACGCTTTTCTTACAGAGAATTGTATTATTTCATGCTTAGCTCATTACCTGACTTTCATTTTTCATATTCCTCTTAAACAGTACATTCTTCTGGAAAGTCTTTCCTTTTTTTTTTTTTAAAGATTTTATTTATTTATTTGAGAGAGAGAGACAGCCAGCGAGAGAGGGAACACAGCAGGGGAGTGGGAGAGAAAGAAGCAGGCTCCCAGCAGAGGAGACTGATGTGGGGCTTGATCCCAGGACCCCGGGACCACGCCCTGAGCCGAAGGCAGACCCCTAACGACTGAGCCACCCAGGCGCCCCTGGAAAGTCTTTCCTAATCAGGTTGGCAGCAGTGATGCACAGGGCTATGTCCCAATTCCTGAGTCTTTCCTAATGTTCTATGTAGGTCCTTACCTCTCTGTAATACCAAACCCAGAAAACCTTCAAAGACTGTACATTTTAGTTTGGCAGCTTAGTTCCCATTCATGATTTTGTCTTGTCCCTTGATGATGGTCAGTAGCGACTTCATTGAATGAAACCAATCTTAAACACAGCAGATTAAGCAGAACATAGTATATGAGGTTCTTTCAACATGTCCCATCTTTCACCTCCAATCTTTAGTTCACATTGCACCTGGATATGTCCTTTCTTCTAAGTAAGTTTACATACAACTTTCACACTCAGTATACAAATATTTGATTGTTAATTTCAGTTTTAATTACTTGCTTACTGACTTTAAATGTGTTTTTATTGCCAGTCTTTAATTTGTACAGCTTCTACCTGTTGATTTTAACCTCAAAGATCCTATAGTCTATTTTACTTTGAAAATGTTCGACACCTTTCTATCTTATTAAAAATAAATCTAGCCGAGGCTTCTTGTTTTCTCCTTACACAATACATCTTAGAGTATTAATATAATTCCACATGTGTTTAATATAAATATTTTGAAATCAAAGGTCAAGCTAATTGCAGTGTTTTAAATCCATTCTACTTGAGATTCATCTTATTAGAAATTTTGCATTAGTAATTGTCTTTCTTTCTCTGGCTTTTTAAACCTCTCTTTTCTCCTGAAACCTCCCCACTGGCATATAAACACACTTCAATCTCTTTCATCCTGGAAAATCTTACTTAAACCAAAATGTTCTTCTATCTACTGCCATGGATCTCCTATTCTTCAGAGTCCTACTTATTGATATATATATGTATCTTTTTTGGCACTTACTGGCTCCATTTAACTTTCTCCAAATCCTTCCTTAATCCACTTCTTTGTGACTTCTACGTACTTCACTCCACTAAATTAGTTCTTCCTAAAATAACTAAGGAACTCTCTCTTGCCAAAGTACGTTCAGTTCTCATTGTATACTTTTTTTTTTTGGCAAATCACTACAGGTGAGCTTTTGTTTACTAAACATCTTCTTGCCTTGACTTCTGCAGCACCACCATTTCCATATTTTTTTTCTTAATCTTTGTTCACTTTTTTGTGTGTCTCGTTTGCAGGCTCAGTTTTTCTCTGCCAGCCACTGAAATTCAAAATTGCATTAAGTTTGATCCTGGGGTTCTTCTTTGATCTTCTTTCCTCATCTATCCACTTCTTTGTCTTGTATATCCAAGAGGACTCCAGAATCTATATCTTTAGCCCTTACCTTTCCCCTGTACTTCAGACTTTGGTATCTAACTTCACATAACAGACCTATTTAGATGTTTCTTAGGTACCTCCAACCTACTAGATATAACCTTTTCCCTGAACCTTGTTTTGGTGGGTTTTTTTTTCTTTCTCAGTTTAAAGCAGAAACGAATGAGTCATTCGATCTAAACCTCTTCTTACGTCCTATAGTTTAATAATGACCAAGCCTTAGCCATAACACACACACACACACACACACACCTTGAAGTCTTAGTTTTCTCCTTATCTCCAACACCACTTCCCTAGTGCAAGCACTGTTTCCCACCTAGATTGCTGCCGTGTGTTCCTCGGAGCTGTGGTGGGGCACCATAGCCATCTGTATTTGTTAATTGGTCTTACCCAAAGGAAAAATAAACTTTTAGTGCCTTCATGACAGGAGGTAGTTTTATAACTTAAAGTGCCCACATAAATTAAGCTCTTTTCTTCCCAGAGAGGCTGGATGGTAGAGGTGCTTCTCTTCTTTGATGATTATATTTGAAGGATGGCTCCTGGGTCCTTGAGAAAGATGGTCCTGGACTGCAAAGCTGATGAGAGGCTTGTAAAAAGATTTGCATCTGAAAGATGCAAGAAAAGAATTGACAATTATGTAATTTCTAAACTGAATAACCTAAGGAAAAGGAGAGGAGGGACCTCAGTGGTTAGATCATCTGGTTTCTGGAAAGGCCAGGGTAAAAGTGAGGTCAGGGGCCTGGACACAGGAAGAAGCTAACGTTGAGAAAGCTGAGAGAAATAGCAAGGTCACCTTGGTCACCCCTTACCTATTTCTCTTTCATCTTCTTTGACTCTATGTGCCCCAGCCAAAGTGTACTTCCTTCAATTATGTCAACCCAACAAATTCATGTCCAAGATGGCATCTCTTAACTGCTTTTTCCCCTGTCTAGAAAGTTCTTCACCTCTCATTATGTAGTTGACATGGACTCAGCCTTTATTTATTTTTTTAATAATAATATTTTTTATTATATTATGTTAGTGACCTTACAGTACATCCCTGGTTTTTGATGTAAAGTTCATGATTCATTACTTGGGTATAACACCCAGCGCACCATGCAATACGTGCCCTCCTTACTACCCATCACCAGCCTATCCCATTCTATCAACACCCCCCCCCCCAAAGCCCTCAGTTTGTTTCCCAGGACTCAGCCTTTAAAGATCAGTTCATGATTCTTCCTCAGGGCATTCTTTTCTTTTCCGTCTTTTTAACTTTTTTTCCCCCTACTTTTCTGGAGACTTCTTTAAACTTTGTTTTCTAAAATTTCACTTGAGGCTTTCATTTTTGATAGCTGTTTTCTTTCAACAGAGTTAATTAATTAGTTAATTAATTGTCTTCATTACGCAGTATCTTTTACCTCTCTGAAGACATTTATGCCATTTTGCTTTTTTCTTTATATTTCATGGTAGAGGCTCCCTTCAAATATCTGGTTATCTTCAGCTGTTTGATGATACATAACAGACTCTAAAAGGCTCCCTGGAAGCACTGGGCGCTTGCTCAAGGCTGAAACACTGTGAGCTTTGCTATAGGGTGGTGTGTTGGATCAGTTTTGTTGCGAATCCATGATATGTGTCTTTACATAGAATTGATGTAGTATAATGATTAAGAATAAATTAGGTACCTAATCTGTCCATGTTTGATTCCTGGTTTTGCCACATGAATTTGGGCAAATTATTAACCTTTCTGTGTTTTGGTTTCCTCATCTGTACATGGCAGAAAAGATACTTGTCACCGAATAGAAATCTTGTAAAATTAATATGATTTAATATTTATAAATAATTTAGAATAATGTCTCACACATGCTGAACTTTATCTGTGTTAAGTACTCATCATCATCTGTCTGGTGCAGTTCAGTTTTGCTTGAAAAAAACCTTCCGTTGTCTCTCCTGAAGGGATTCTAAGGAGCAGGACAGAAACAGGGCTGACTGGCCTCGACATTGATTATAGACTCCCACTCAGTTCTTCGGGTTTCAATATGGCCTTCCCTGGCTCACCTGTGTCCAGTGCGCTCTTGTTTCATATCCAGAGAATAAAACCTCTAATCTTCTGCTTGGGTAGGATGGAGCACTCACTCTGCTGCTCAGAGAAAGAAAGAGCATCAAGGATCTAACTTTTCAAAAGACATTCTTTCAATAAATTTTACTTTTGTTAGATCCTTGACCCTTTGGCTTTGAGGGGGATATAGAAATGCCAATCTCTGAAAATTTTGTGGGCAGGAGAGGGTTCTGAAGTTTACTTAACTGAGTTACAATTCACCTATCTGCCTTCCAGCTTCCCAAATTTTGTTTCTGTTGTACATTGTCCCATTCTGTTTCACCTTGTGGTCTCATACCATGGGAGAGAACGCATACTCAAAGATGGTATTCAACTTGCCAACTCTGCCACAGTTCTTGGTCTTTTTTTTTTTTAAGAAAATTAACATATAAGCATTTGGTGGTAGGTTCTCTTTTAAAAAAATGATTGGAATTATAAAAATATCTCACTATTGCAAAGTGTGCTTACACGTAGCATCTTATTTGATCCTCACAAAAATACTGGGAAGTTGGCAAAGATATTTGACTGTTAAGCAAACTGAAATTCAAAGGTATTAAATGGCTTGCATAAGAACATAGATTCCATTAGTAAGAGATTTACAGCTAGTGATCATTACTTCTGACTCAGCCAACATTATTCAGATCTATATATTACTTAAGTAATAGGTAATCAATTATTTCTGAATGGTCAGGATTATAGAGAAAAAAAGCATCCTAAGTTTCATATTCAGGCTATGAGTTTGTTCAGATCCTTTGTTCAAATACTTTGTAAGTTGTCTTAGCTTCTTTGAATTTGAGGGTTTCGGTGAAATTCTTGTCGTGCAGACCTTTTGTTTTTAAATCTGATGCACTGGATTCTTTTCACTACTAAATAAAATAGATGTAATAGGATTGCCAGAAGATGATAAAGATTATTCAGCCTTTTCAACTTTCTGTAGAAATGGGTAAGAATTGAATGGCATCTCCCCACCACCACACACACAGAGCCCACAGAGGCAGTGAAATTTTTCAATGATATCTCTTTATAGCCATAAATGGGAGGTACAAAGAAGATACTGTGCTAAATCGGAAACTGAGGTCAAAGAATGACAACAAATCAAGCAAACAAGCCACATAGATTAGGTGTGACCAGCAGAGAGTCAATATTTCTAAATTGAAATATTTCTTATTTGGGTTTTTTATTTTTATTAAGAGAAACAAAACAATTTGGGTGACTTTTCTATCTAAACCTATTCTACAGTTTTAAAAATAATAGAAATATTTATATCTTCTGCAGGTAGGAAAGATGAGTGAAGCTGTACAAAAATCATGGGCAATAGATTTCTGAAAAATCAGAAGTAAATCAGTAGGAGATACTTGTGCAGCAATGGAAGATTGGAAATGATTAGTTTCAAAATGAATATCAATAGTAATTCTAGGAAGTACTCTTAGAAATAAAATACCCATGCAGGAAAGCATTCAAAGAATTTTATATGAAAATACATTTTGTAAAATCTTTATTTCATCAATAAAGTTGTAGATTAGATATTTCAAATGTAAAATAATTCTACTTTCACATTAATTTAAAATTAAACTATACATCTGTAAAGGATAGATTAGAATTAGTTTTTAATTTCTTGGTTTTCAGTTGTTAAAAAAGTTTAATCTGTTTACACAGCAACATATTAATAATGGATATGTTATTATACTGTTAAAAATGTAATTCTCTTTTTTAAATTTCTTGTGACAGTCTTTAAATTAGAAACTACTACTAATACAAAATTTTTATAATACATAATATTATGAAATTCATATAACAAAATATTATAAAAAGAGAAAGACATAATTATGTATCATTTTATGTATATATAGACATATTTAAATGATTAGTGCCATTGTAAATATTCTGTTCCCCCCTCTTTGAGACAAAAATACTAGTGTTCAAGTTTTATTTAAACCAACTTTTATCAATGAATGAAATGTGTTACCAGAAATTGGAAATCATGTAACTAAAGCAATAAAACATCGATTGTTAATGTTTTTATAACTGAAACAAAGGAGAGATTTTAGGCAATTTATGGCCAATGCAAAGTTAAAAATAACTTTTTGTACACTCTCTTATCTCCCTGCTTGGTTTTGGCCTCGGAGAGTATGCCCATGTTATGTTATTACACTATCGCTCTCTACTGGGAAACAAACTGAGGGCTTCAGGGCAGGGTGGTGGTGGTGGAATGAGATAGGCTGGTGATGGGTAGTAAGGAGGGCACGTATTGCATGGTGCACTGGGTGTTATACGCAAGTAATGAATCATGTACTAACATAATATAATAAAAAAAATTATTTAAAAAAATCCTAAAAAAAAAGAGTTACATTTTAAATTGTCAACTGATGAGTGTGCAGTTTTGATGACATACATGAATTATTATTTATGGGATTGTATATCTATCTATTATCAGCCACAGATTTACTAAATCAAAAACTATTTCCAATATAATTTTTTTATGTGAAAGCTCCTTAACCTGCAGGTGAGATTTAATTTTGATTTTATTTTGTACTTAGGCCTCTCTTAATGCAAAGCCTTGGGAAATAAGTTCTTTACCTTTGAAAGGAAGCAACTTTATTCTGGCTATCCTTATTACGTTACTGATTTGGAAAGTCAAATGAGTCTATGCAAAATCTCACTATTGGTCTTAACTATTCCAATAAGAGTTTCATCATAACCTAAAATAGTCCTTTCATTTTTCTTTTTTATTTCCAGCATATGATTATTTCACTTTAAAATAATTGGCATGCCACCATAGCTTTTCACATTTGTAATCGTATCAATCTTACTCTCGATGTTCTAGCTGCTGTCTTTCAAACTTTGAGCCGCTGGCCTTTTAGCATGCTTTAGTGGTTCACTGCAGAGCAAAGGTTTGCATTTCTACCCTCTCTTATCCCTAATGCTATACTTGTTTTTAGAAAGCACTCATTGTATGTTTAGTTTTTTTTCCTCCAGTAAATGTAAGGTTTTTCTTCTATCATCATTGAAATAATGTCTGAATTTTTTTAATACTATTGTGCACCTGCCTTTCAGTGGAAGGAGTGGTAATATCTCATTTATGACCTGGTACGTGTAGGACTAAATACATGGTTAAGCTGTAAAAAGATTGCACATCTATTCATTTGAAAACAGTTTTAACTTTTTCTGCCCGTGCAACCAATATAGTGACTATCCTCCGAATGCTTATAGCTTCAGTATTATTTTTTTGTATTTGCATAAGAATTTAACTAGGGTAAGGGTTTACAGATGAGCTTTTCATAAGCAGATGCTAAACTTTTCCGTGGTTATGTTTTTACCAGTGCCTTCTGAACAAAACCCATTTCTTTCTTTCACTAATGAAATCCTAGTGAAGCCTTACTGAGAACTTCAGGTGGACATAAAAACTATTCAATTTTATTGGTCCAGGAATCTTTAGTTAGTTAGTAGATCTGAATGATAGGCTTCCTATTGTCCTGAGGCAGGCTAAAAGAGGTTCTGTGGTGTCCAGATTGTGTCCCAGTGGAAATTTTTATTTGTAACAAATTCCATTATTTGTTCATCCTCTATCTTTGTGTATACCCGGAGGATAATCTGACATCAGTCTTTTAGTTAGCCATACTGGGAAAAACAAAAACAAGCAAACAAAAACTCAAGGTTTTGCAGTGTCAGTTGGTGTCCAGTGTCTTCCAAATCCGATGTTATAGTTATGTTGAAAGATAAAATCATACAGATGAGATACTCATGTGAGATATAGGCACAGAAGTTCCTCCTATTAATCTTGTTATTTTCTCTTTATATTCCATTCTATGATTTACTAGCTATGCGTTTTTGAACATTATGTTATTTTTGATATGTTTGTTAAATAAGTCAGTGTTATACCTGGAAATATGAGATGAGGAATTGCTACGAGACACTTTTTTTATACAGATTTTTATTTCTTTGTGTAGATATTACTATTATTAGTAAGACAATTATAAGTTAGTATGAGTAAATGAAATACAGTCAATTCCATCTAAATATTGTAGGAACACATGGAAACTAAGGAATATCTTTCTTACCTATTTTATTTTTTCCTAGAAATCAAAAATATCTACGTATGACAAAATGTGGGCCTTTATGAGTAGCAGGAGGCAGTCAGTACTCGTCAAAAGTAATGAAGAAGGAATCCAGAGGGTCCTCACCTCTGATTATGCTTTCCTAATGGAGTCAACAACCATTGAGTTTGTTACCCAGCGGAATTGTAACCTGACACAGATTGGCGGCCTTATAGACTCCAAAGGTTATGGCGTTGGCACCCCCATGGGTAGGTTTTATGTCAGTCACTGGTTCTTTGTTCATTAATCTTAGTTGCTGTGAGAAGGAGGAAAACCAGTGCCTCCACATGCCATAAGGAATTCTGTTTTTAACAAATCTATCTTGTTATGTCCTGTTACCGTATAAAATCAGGAAGCAATTTGGACATCTGCTTCTAAATAGGTAAGTAACAAAAGAAAAATTGATTTCTACCAAAATGGTCAGTAGCCATTTCTACTATATCAGTGTTGAAAAAACCCACAACATTAATGTAAAAGACCGTCTCAATTCTATATTTAAAAAATATTTTATGAATAAAAGTTTCTGCATTTTGTTTTTTTCAGATTTGTGGCTTTTGAGTACAGTATTTGACTTAGAGAGTGAATTAAAAGAGTGAGCCACAAATGGTTCATTGGTTTCTGCGGATATATGTTTTACTGTTTTATTTTAGAGAAATAGCTGACTGTTCACTAATAACATACCTAGAATATTTGACACCGGGATTACTTATTTTTAACATCCTTTCTCTTTCATATGACAAAATTATTTTCAATAATAATCATGAAATGAAATAAAGGATGAAAAAAAAGAAGTAAAGAGAAAAAGGATAATAATTGCCAGAAGAGACAAACAATGAAAATTTTGATTTATTGAACTTCACATATGTGTATAATATATATGAATATGTATATATATTCATATGACAAGTGTATTCATACATAACGTTACAGTACCCGTGTACATGTGGTGGGCATAATAATGGCTCCCCCCAAATGTCCACAGCCTAATCCCCAAAATATGTGAATGTGTTACCTTATATTACAAAAGGGACTTTGCAAATGTAATTAAGTATCTTGAGATGGGGAGATTATCCCGGATTAACTAGGTGGGTCCTTGTAAGAAGGAGGAACAAGGGTTAGAGCCACAGTCAATGAGGCAGGATGATGAAAGAAGTGAAAGGAAGAGTGTCTTAATCCATTCGGGTACCTATAACAAAATACCAGAGATGGGGTGGCACGTAAACAGCAGAGATTTATTTTTCACACTCCTGTAAACTGGACGTCCATGATCTAAGTGCCAGCCGACTCCCTGTCTGGTGAGACCTGCTTCCTGTTAAATAGACAGCTGTCTTCTCACTGTGTCTTCACATGGCAGAATGGTCAGGGATCTCTCTGGAGTCCCTTTTATAAAAGCACGAATTTCATTCATGAGGGTGCCATCTAATGACTAATCACCTCCCAAGGGCCCCACCTCCAAATACCGTCATACTGAGTATTAGGTTTCAGTATAGGAATTTGGGTGGTCACAAACATTCAGACCATGGTGTTGGGGAGTTGAAAGGAGAAAGAGACTGAGAGAGATTTGAGAATGCTACCTACTGAACTGAACGTGGAAGAAAGGACCACAAGCCAAGGAACACAAATGACCTTTAGGAGTTAGTTTAGAATGCAGGGAAAAAATTCTTTCCTTGAGGTCGATGAAGGAATGCAGCCTTGCAGACATATCACTTTTAGAACTTCTGACATTCAGAACTATTAGATAATTCATTTGTGTTTGTGAAGCCACTAAATTTGTGGTGATTTTTTTTCTTTTAGATTTCATTTCTTTATTAGAGAGAGAGAGCGTGCAAGAGCAGGGGGATGGGGGGGAGAGGGAGAGGGAGAAGAAGGCTCCCCACTGAGCAGGGAGCCAGATGCAGGGCTCAATCCCAGGACCCTGGGATCAGGACCTGAGCTGAAGGCAGATGCTTAACCATCTGAACCACCCAGGCGCCCTGACATATTGCTGTATTTATATAGTAGACCCAAATAATAATTCACAGTCACTGTAGAAGTGAAAACAAGCAGACAAAAAACCCTGAATTCTTACTCCCAGTTATGCAAGTGTAGCTGAGATCACATTAGTTGTGGGGGGAGGGTAAATTATATAATGGAAATTCTCCAAATTAGTTTCCAAGTAGAATACAATGTTTATTAAAGAATAAGAAATGAAATGTATGTTAATTCAAAGTTTAATAAAAGTTGGGTTATTAAATGTTTAATAAGTGGGTTATTAAATTAGATGCACAGAAGATATTTTTGAGGTGGACTATTTTATTTTTGACATGTTTGACTTGCTGATAGTTGTAATAGTTGATGTTATTGCTGTTTTTAAATTCTACACACAAAATGAGCCCCTTTATTGCCTGAACCAGGGAAAAACCTCCCAAACAAAGCCTTGCTGTTGTTATGCCAATGTATGTATTAATTCAGAAGTTTTATAATTAACTTTAATATATGATAAATATTTATTAATTGTTGAATTCATAATTACTACTTGAGGAGCAAAGTTTTTTGTTGATGGAGTGCTCAAACTGTGGCATTTGCCGTGGTTAGGTCTGGCATGATTCTTTCCCTCAGTAAGAATTGCATAATGAACTCAGAAACTTCATGAGTTCATGTACCATTTATTTGGAATTTGTGAGGAGTGTCTTCTTTGTCATTTTTTCAAGTATACTTTACTCATTTATGAGTTGGAGTATAACCAAATTTATATTTTAGACGATAGACTGATAATGTGCTATTAGAAAGTATCATCATTTGCAACGACCTTGCAATTCCCTAGAGGGTATTATGCTAAGTGAAGTAAGTCAGACAGAGTAAGACAAATACTGTGTGATTTCACTTATATGTAGAATCTAAAAAACAAAATGAAGAAGGAAAACAAAACAGAAATAGACTCATAGATACAGGAAACAAACTGCTGCTTACCACAGGAGAGAGGGGTAGAAGGGCAGGTGGACTAGGTGAAGGGAATTAAGAAATACTTACAATAATAAAATAAATGTCCCGAAGATGTAATGTACAGCATAGGGAATCTGGTCAATAATTGTAATATCTTTGTATGGTGACAGATGATAACTAGACTTAACATGGAGATCATTTTATAATGTATAAAAATATTGAATCACTATGATGTACATCTAATGCTAATAGGATATTGTATGTCTATTATACTTCGATTAAAAAAGAGAAACTGTCGTCGTGTAGTATTATGCACAATGATATTCTAGATTTAGCCTTGTCATTCATTGTAATCTTGGACAAGTCACATGAAAGTTATGACTTCTAGATTTCTTTTTTTTTTAATTACTAAAATTAGAAGGTTATAGGAAAACCTAAGGTCTATTTAATTTAAACTTACAACAATTTTTCTGAATGTGCTTGGCAAACTCTGAGAGTTTGTTCTAAATTGGGCTAGGAACTACATGGAGAAATACAGTTAGCTAATGTCTTAGAACAAATTTTAAAAATTGAGCAAACTCCGCACTTATGAGGGGTGGGAGCAGTGACTTGTTAGTCTCCCATTGCCTTATAGTTTCATCTGGAAAGAGCTGGAACAAATAAATGCATTTTTTTTTCAGTTTTGTCTCTGAAAGGAGTGAGATTCTCGTATGTCCTTACCATCTTTTGCCAGTTTACATTAGCTGGATGAGGGCATGGATCTTTGTTTCTTCATTTTTGGAAGCATACACAACAGCACCTATGTTCTGTGGATCCTCTATATTTGTTGAGTACATGAATTCTACATCTGAAAATACGATGGTGCAGTAAGATTTATAAACAGAGAAAACACATAACTTTTAGAGCTAATAATAAATATGGCATCTTACATTATTAAATGTGATGACCTCATTAAACAAGCTTGAGTAATCCAGGGTAATGAGGAGTAAGATTCGAGGAGGATGTGTGAGAACTTTGCAGTATAGCACAGGTATTTTATTTTATTATTATTTTTCTGTTACAAGTTTTTATTTAAATTCTAGTTAGTTAACATATAGTGTAATATTGGTTTCAGGAATTGAATTTAGTGATTCATCACATACATATGATACCCAGTGCTCATCACAAGTGCCCTCCTTAAGGCCCATCATCCATCTACCTGATCCCCCGCCCATCTCCTCTCCATCCACCCTCAGGTTTTTCTCTATAGTTAAGACTCTCTTATGGTTTGCTTCCCTCTCTTTGTTTGTCCCCCTTCTCCTATGCTCATCTGTTTTGTTTCTTAAATTCCACATATGAGTGAATTCATATATTTCTTTCTCTAACTGACTTGTTTTGCTTAGCATATTATACTCTAATTCCATCTGTCATTGCAAACGGCAAAATTTCGTTCTTTTTGATGGCTGAGTAATTTTCCATTATATATATATATATATATATATATATATATATATATATATATATATATATACCACCTCTTCTTTATCCATTCATCAATCGATCAATGTTTGGGCTCTTTCCTCAATTTGGCTATTGTTGATGATGCTGCTAAAAACATCGGGGTCCATGTGTCCCTTCAAATCAGTATTTTTATATTCTTTGGGTAAATACTTAGTAATGCAATTGATGGATCATAGGGTAGTTCTATTTTTAACTTTTTGAGGAACCTCCATACTCTTTTCCACAGTGGCTGCACCAGTTTGCATTCCCACCAACAGTGTAAGAAGGTTCCCCTTTCTCTACATCCTGTCAACACCTGTTGTTTCTTGCGTTGCTGATTTTAGCCATTCTGATAGGTTTGACGTGATATCTCATTGTAATTTTGATTTGTGTTTCCCTAATGGTGAGTGATGTTGAACATCTTTTCATGAGTCTGTTGGTCATTTATATGTCTTTTTGGAAAAAATATCTATTCACGTCTTCTGCCCATTTCTTAGCAGGATTATTTGGTTTTTGGTTGTTGAGTTAGAGAATGTCTTTACAGATTTTGGATACTCACCCTTTATCAGATATGTCATTTGAAAATATTTTCTCCCATTCTGTAGGTTGCCTTTTAATTTTGTTGAATGTTTCCTTCACTGTGCAGAAGCTTTAGCACAGGTGTTTTAATAATAGTCACATAATAGCACTCATAATTTCAAAATTTCTTAATAATTTTGATTTCTACTTAATATAAAACCTTAAACTTGAGGGGTTTTGTTTTCTCTTGTTTGTTTTGTAAATACAATGTACTAGTGTACCAGAAATGTTCTGATCATACTCTCATTTTGAGGAAATGCTTACTAAAAATAAATCAAAATGGTATATTATACAAATCTCAAAACCCACTAGGTTATTTCAGGTTTGAAAACTATTTAAAAAAGAAAGATAATAGTTGAATCAGTTCTAAGGAAGCTCTCTGTTATAGTTTATTGAAACATACAAAAAAAATTTCAATCCCTCCCTACCCCTGACACTCTTTATTTTTATTTTTTAAAGATTTTATTTATTTATTCGACAGAGATAGAGACAGCCAGAGAGAGAGGGAACACAAGCAGGGGGAGTGGGAGAGGAAGAAGCAGGCTCATAGCGGAGGAGCCTGATGTGGGGCTCGATCCCATAACGCCGGGATCACGCCCTGAGCCGAAGGTAGACGCTTAACCGCTGTGCCACCCAGGCGCCCCCCTGACACTCTTTAGTAGAGACTTATAAATAAAATATAAAACAATTCAAAATATTAATAGATATATGAGCTATATATTTAATGTAACTTTTTAAATTGAGGAAAATACCAGGCATAGCACTTAGAATTTCTATTTCCTCTAATTTTAAGCTTATCTTATAGATAAGATGAAAGAACAAAACAAATAAAACTATAAGCCTTAGGATGTTGATTTTTTTTCTTTTATCTGTTCAGCTTAGCTGATCAGATCAACTCTTGTCCTTCTGAAGAAAGCTGAGTTATTGTGGAAAATATTGATATTGGCAAGGGCAATGCATGAGATATCATGTTGTATTATATCTAAGTGGAATCATTTTCTGTAGTGTGTAGATTAGTGGGGTATAATAGTATATTAATGTTTTCATTGAAATAATTTTTTTAAATTAGGCAATAGCACATGATAAATTTCTAACTCTTATAAGGACATTCTTGGAATTTGAATGTAAAATTATCAGTACATAGGAATAAAAATTCAAAAAATCTGAAAAATACTATGACACAGCAAAACGACAGACCAAGAAGATTTTAGCACATTCTCCTTTATTTTCACTGGCAAATATTAATTTAAATTTATTAAATTTTCATTATCATTAAAGGCTATTTAATGCATGGAGTATATATTTTATTTTTATCCTAATTCTGAATGAGGTAGATTTGAAAACAAGAATGTAAAGGAATAATAGTCAAATCACTCACCTGCAGGTATTGCAATATGTAGTTTGTTTTTCTTATTCAGATAACTTTTCTTCTCTTTGACATGATAATGTTAAGTTCTTTAGCAAATTATATTTTATTCATTCATAACATGGCATGAAATTAAAATAATTTTGAGACTACATGATGAGTGAGTCTTAACTCGCTTATATAACTTCATCAGAGAAGTATGATCTAGAAAGAGGCATCTCATACTTCACTCCCTTAAATACTTTACTTCTGAGGAAAAGATTCCAGGCAGTAATTTATGATTTGCTGTTATTACCTCTACTAGAAATACGGCTTCATGAATTATTTATATTTATTTAGTCATTAATAAACACAAGGATGTGTAACTCTAGTACTTGAATGAGATTCTGACTTCCCGTAAACTTTCAACCAATATCATAAGCTGCATTTTTAACTAGTTAATTAGCATTTGCCTTTTATGTCATCATTGTTCAAGCATATTGAAGATTATTTGTAGTACATCATATTTACTTAATTTCAAAATTTTGTTTAATCACAAACCAAAAAAAATGCATTCAGGTGTGAAAAAAATGTTGTTTGAGGCTCTTGTTCTTTTTACAGCAAGAGTTAATGAGATAAATATATTCACAGCAGAGCAATATGGGCTCAAGTTCTGGAAATTCAGATCAGTACCAGAAATTCCCCAGGATTTCGAGTTAATATTCTGGAGGAGCCATAATCCATAGTGAAAATTTCACCTTTACTAATACTGTAAATGCAATTAAAGAGAGGAAGTCCCTTTGCTTTTTTTGTTGTTCAGACTGTCAGACAATCTCATAGAGGCACATGTGGTTAAGTGCAGGAGGTTAAAACAGAAAATACTTTTGTCTCCTTTGGCGTGGGAAATCAGAAATATTTCAAAAATTATATATATATGCACCTTTACCACCCAAAGTCCGTGCAGTCTCTTGTTAGCTTGCTAGGCCTCCTCCAGTGTGACTCATCTAGGGGCCTGCCATCACCATTCATCATTCTGAGTGTCATGAGAACTGCCCAAAGTGTGTTGTGAAATCGCTGAATGACTCCAATATAAGCTATTTAATTAGGGAAGGTCTGTTTACACAAAAATACTTTACTGGAGCAGTCAACAATGATGTGAAGGTAAATGCTAAATAAGCATAAGCTGGTTTAATTAAGCTCGGGGTGACATTCTATCCCTCTCAGTTTTCCTGACTGCAGCAATGTTATTTCAACGTGATATTTACTGTATGGTAGATTTTTGAAGTTGTAGGTGTTCTTACTCTTAACTGAACTTCCTATTTCATTCAAAAGAATTTAAAAAAAGAAAAAACAACAACTCTAGATGGGGTAAAGCATAAAAGGAAATCGCTGCAGTTTACATTAGGGAATATTTAAAATGTGTGAGCAGTTGCAGTCTCATGCCTTTTAATTCACCGTAGGTGATAATCTATTTATCTGAAAAGGGAGCATTTCTCCTTAATGGCATTTTCTATTGCATTACCTCCCTTCTTACTGCCCAGACTAAAAGCCTTCTTGGCTTCTCTCTTTCGAATGTTGAGTGCACATTGCACTTCAAGGACTAGGCAGACTCAGTGGTCCATGAGCTGGTAGGAAAGCAGCAGTCTGGAAAAAATCCATTATGGCCAGTTGGGGTTATTTTGCTTTGCTGTGTTCAATTTGGTAGAAATATTGTAAAGTGACTGAAGGGAATCATTAAAACTATTTCCATTTTTAACAATGAGCTAGTGGCATGCTTCATTCGTTAGTTCCTCATGATTTTCATAACATACATGAAATATGTGTCAGCTGAGAAGGGAATGGAGGGATTGTGTTCATGTCTGTGCCTATTGTTGATGTTAAAATTTTCTATTATATCATTTGTTCCCATTTTACTTGTTGGGTTAAATCAATAGTAAGTTTCTTCCAGTCAGTGAATAATTATTTCTGTAAAGAAAATGCAAATTAACTTAGTCATATAATCATACAACCTACTGACATATATGTAATACATGAAAAATATAAGACAGAAATATAAAAATGAAGTAGAGATTAATGTAAAGTGGATGTGTTTATCGTGATTTTTAATACTAAGGTTAGATTTAAAGATCATTTTTTTAAAGATTTATTTATTTATTTTTTAGAGAGAGAGAGTGGGGAGGGGCAGAGGGAGAGAATATTTAGGCAGACTCCCTGCCGAGCAGGTATCCCAATGTAGCCCAATGCAGGATTCCGCCACCCATGAGATCATGACCTGAGCCTAAATCTGGAGTCGGATGCTTAACCAACTGAGCCACCCAGGAGCCCCTAAAGATAATTTTATCACACACAAAATTACTATATACATTTTATTTCTGTCATATTTGTTTATTTAATTATAAATGTTAGGATATACTCTTATTTCATAATAGGATTTTAATGTTACCTTTACAAGCTGTTTTATAATATATTTTATGTTAAGGAATACAGAGTAGCAGTAGTCCTATTAAAGATTCTCAAGTAACACTTATCTCCTTATGATGCTGTTATACATAATTAGCCTAAAGCAGAAAATGTTGCAATAGGTTGTACCATTGAATCTTTATGGTAGAAGTAAACCACCTTGACATATGAACAATGTGAAATTTCTTTCTTCACTTCTCTATTCTAATGTTAAATGCGTGAGATCTCACTGCTTCTTTATTTCTTGTTCTTTGATGACACGAGAGATATAGAATTGATACTAGGGAAGGCATGTTGTTTGTTTAAGGCAGATGCCAGTGTTTATAAAAATAGAAATCAGTATGAGAAGCATGTTTTTTCCCCTGTTTTGCTCACCATCCATTTCTAGAATTCCCAATTCATCATATAATAAGTACTGTAATATTCGTCATTATAGATGCATAAAATTGCTGGCCTTCAGTTCTTCAGCTTTACTGAAATGAATGAATACATTTGTCTTCATTAGTTGAACATAATGCACAAAAATTGATGCAAATTATTCATCTTTCTGCAGGTCAAACCTTCCATTAAAATGCGTTCTATTTTTTCATTGCATAAGCAGTATAATTTTAATGTTGGTGAAGTGATTTTGCAAGGCTAAATCAAGATCTAATAATTTTCAGATCCTGAATTAAACAAAAAAAAGTCAAAGTATGCTTGTCGAAGTTGTATATTCCTGGCATATTGTTAAAGTCTTGATTTCACGTCACTGAAAACAGATGAGAGTCTCAGTAAACTACGCCTGCTCCACAGACATCATCAATAGACTCCTCATGCTAGAATCTAGGAAGCTTCCAGAGGGAATTTGATGATTTATAAGCACCAGCATGAGCAGTCCTCATTAATATTGTAAAGGCTGACCAAATGGTGCCCAAACAATGCATAAATGGATAATTTTCATGAAAACAGAGTTAGTTCTGATAGATTTTTTATGCAAACATTAGATCATTTCATTCATTTAGTGTCATGCTAATTAGTCCAAGGCCATGGGTTCAAACTCTATTATAGATTAGTTAGCCAGATTGACTATGCCAGATTGTTATCCTTTGGTTAGTAGGACTAAGTAAGATCAATGAATCACTCTTATTAGAAAAAGAAAAAGTCAAAGCACAGAGGTAACATGTGTAAATACTAAATTCCAAAGATGACTGCCTTGCATTTTCTGGCCCTCATGTGAAAAGCATTTTCTTAGCACACTGAATAGAATGTGTGGCCTTTGTAGTCAGAAGACTTATGTACAATTCCTCTTTTCACCTGAGTGTTGCAGGTGTCTTGGCCGAAGTTACTGAGCCTTTCTGAGACTCAGCATCCTTATCTGTAGACGGGGGGAATCATGTCTACACAATTGTGTTGTAATAAGGATTAAACCTATTATATTTATAGTATTTGCTTCAGAACACATGTACCACAGAGAATTACATATCTGTGGTTTTTAAGTTATTAGTTATTAAATTAGATATTAAGTTACTAGTATCTTATCTTTTTGCCCTCTTTTCTTTATATATTCAGACATATTGAATATATTGTAGATAAGGCAGATTGTTAATACAACCCATTCCTAACCAATTAGAAATGTTTTTCAGAGTGCCTGGATGGCTCAGTTGGTTAAGCATGTGACTCCTCTCTTCGGATCAGGTCATGATCTCATGGCTCATGGGATCGAGCTAGGGTTTTACCATCACTTAATCAATATACCGTAGTTAGTTAACCATCATTTTGGGGGAAGAAGGTGATTGATAAAGATGAGGCAGTTGAACTGTAGAGCATTATATAGATAAGTAAAATGAAGTTTTTCCTTCTCCAAACATTTCCTGAACTGAATCCCGAGATATATTCAGAGATTATCTCTGAAGACATTTATTCTTCCTTAGTATTTGGTTAATCTATTAGAAATTTTATTACTCTTCAACCTGTTTGGCTCTATAAATAATGAACACAAAATATAGATATGAATCATCCCCTTCCTTAAGGAGACAAATGTGAAAAAACAAATTTAACACCAAATGGGAAATATACAACATGGACAAGTGGTCTGTTATATGATGCAGAGACTCAGTGGGCAGTTTTCAGTGAGGATAAAGCAGTCAGGCCAAATTGAAAACAGACTTGAGCTCTGCCTTAAAGGATATGTACTTACTGTCTTCAAAAAGTTATCCTCTCTCTCTCAATTTTGGGTTTTTTTTTTATCTTAAAGATGTATTTATTTATCTTAGAGAGAAAGGGAGAACACATGCAAGAGTGGGAAGAGGGACAGAGGGAGAGAATCTTCAAGCTGACTCCCTGCTGAGTGTAGAGCCTGACCCAGGGCTCGATCCCACGACTCATGAGATCATGACCTGAGCCAAAACGAAGTCAGATGCTTAACTGACTGAGCCACCCAGGCATCCCCCCGTTTTGGGGTTCTTGATGATTAACTACAATGATGACTTTTTTAAAAATGGTGCAACTTTTTTGCAAATTTGTTCATTATAGTTTGATATTACATTTGGAATGAAAACAGCAAAGTTAGGAAAATATTCCTGACATTTCCATTCTTACTACATTCAAATGATTACTACGCAGATGAAAAATTGTAAGGAAGGCAGGGTTTCTAGGATAAAACCATTTCTGTTTTAATACTTAGTGTCAGAATTTCATGATTTAATACCCAGGGAAGAAACGTGACTACAAATCTACTTCACCAGCTACTTTTAATTAATATATATGAAAGATGTCAGATCCAGTGAAAATAGTTTACTTTTTCATTAGATGCTGATGTTTGCCCTTTTTATTCTTTTCACATAAGTTCGAGTATATTCAGAATATGGATAAAAGGCAACTGGTTAAAACTCATACTGTATAATTTGAATTTTTTATTGATACAGTTTGTGTGTCTCATATAAGCATCTCCTTTTGTGATCTTAAATACTGAATATTCTCCTGAGGATTCCTCAAATATTCCTTCAAATAGAATACATTTACATTGCTTTTCTATGGAGGTCATGAAGACATTGCATTTTGAGGTCTACAACAGAGGAAAAAAATACAACCTCTATCCAACTTAAGCTAGTTATTGATTTTGAATCTAAGTACTTAACTTTAAAATTTACTATATCCACAACATCCTTGGTAGTACATCCCCTTGATATCTATATATGTGTTTGCTCTGTAAATCCATATACTCTCTGCCTTACAGTTTTTTGCTTTTCCTTTCTCATTTCTACATTAATGATGCATTTATCTTTGGCTTCATTCCATCATGTCCCTGATGTCTTCTACCTAGTTCTATCTTCTATTTCTAGAAGAAAGAACTAAGTGGGTGTGGGATGCTTTCACTATCATTTTTCTTTCCCACATATACCTTCCAAAAACAAGAATGTGATAGAAAGAAAATAAAAGTAGGCAAGGGGCACCTGGGTGGCACAGCGGTTAAGCATCTGCCTTCAGCTCAGGGCGTGATCCCGGCGTGATGGGATTGAGCCCCACATCAGGCTCCTCCGCTGTGAGCCTGCTTCTTCCTCTCCCACTCCCCCTGCTTGTGTTCCCTCTCTAGCTGGCTGTCTCTATCCTGTTGAATAAATAAATAAAATCTTAAAAAAAAGTAGGCAAAAGGCAACTAAAGAGAGTTATTTTCCCAACCCTTATTTTCAAAGTAATGCAACCCTTTTGTGTACTTACTCAGCAGACTTAGTTCCATCTGTTACAGGGTTCTATAATATTGTGTTTTTTATTATAATGATCCTCATATTTGTAAAAAGTTATCCCATGTGTGCGTTTTTTGTTGCACTGAAAACTCTAGAAGAGTAGGGCTCACGTGACAATGTTCATCACTATTTGTCTAGAATCTAGCACCTGTGCCAAGTAATATTTGTGTGTGTCATATAGTAAAGAAAAAACACAACAACAACAACAACAAAACATGATTCAGACATGGTCCTTGCCCCCAGGGCATTCATAGCATCATCTAGGAAGGAAAGAAGTATGGAAAACATTAGAATATGATGCACCAAATGCTGTTTTAGAGTATCTGCAATGTGCTGTGGCACCAAAAAAGAGGGATCCCGTATGTATCTGTGGTAGTCAAGAAAAAGTGTGCAGATATAGAGAAGGATGAGCAGAAGTTTGTCTGAATGAGAGGGAGGTCAACCAGAAAGTTGGAGAAGTGTGAAATGGGGCCCTCTAGGCTATGAGAGGTACAACTAGTGTGTATTGCTAGCAGGTTAGGTGTAAGGAGAAGAGGTAAAATCAGAAAAGAAGTCTGTGATAGATTGAAGAAAGGGATTGCATGACACCTTTAGGAATGGAGATTTTATATGGCTCTAGAGCACCACTGAAAATTTTTAAACAAGGAAACCATGTTCCTAGGTTTCCAGTGTGGAAAGATTACAAGGTATCATGGAGAATGGATCACTTTTATCTGTCATTTACTATTCTGTGATTAAAATGTCGATAATTTGTTTTCAAGATAAGATTACTCTTCTTCTATTTCTGTGATTCTCATTAATGGACTCCTTATAGTCCTATCAATTTGAAGGCTTTGATGGGATACCTTCAAAAGAAAATGCAAAGAAGGAAACAGTAACCAATTTAGGTGTCATCTAACAGGAAGTGTGAAATGGGCCCCATGAAAGTGTTTAGTTGCTACATATATTGAAAGCTTCATTTGATATTTATTATAATTATCAGATATAGATTAAATATCTAGACATAGTTTGGGTTCAAAAGAAATTACTAAAGATAACACTGCAAACATGAATGACCAATTATTTAGTAATTAATACATTCTTTTATTTATGCATGTGTTCATTCAACAAATATGGTATCCTTACTCTGTTCCAGGTGTTATACCAAGCAGAGAAAGCAGATATAAGCAGATAAAACCCCTGTCCTTATGGAATTTATAGCTTGTTAGGGTCAATGGGCATTAAGCAATCACAGAAGTTATTTTTTAGTTACAAACAGAGACAAGTTCTAAGAGAAAATGAACAATGATGCTGTGGTATTGTATAACAACATTATTGACTCAATAAAACATAAAACTGGAAATACAGCAATATAAAACTGAATCTAAAATGTAAATGTAAAATTTGTCTTAGCACTTCTTAAAAACAAATATGGGAGGGAAAGTGTCCTTTGAGATAATAAAATCCATCTTCTGCTGAGAGAAAGGCTCTAAGAGAATGTGATTTGGTTCCATCTTTATTGGAAGATTTTATCATGGAAAGAATGGTAAAAAGAGATACAGCTCTAAAAGCACCTGAAATTTATTGCGCATTTATGGCACCTGGCACTGATCTCAGCGTAGGAAGCAGGAAGCCATTTCATAAAATTTAACATTGCCAGCAGCACTGTAATTTAAGAATGGAAGTTGAGGGTTCCGGCAGACATCCTCAATTTTGGGCTAACCAGTGTTTTTCTTATTAAGGCACTGACCAAGGGAAACTGCTGACTGGTGATTAAATGCAAGAACTGCATAAGAATTTATAAACTTATTTGTTGCCCTAACTTATTCTAGGTGGTCAATACTAGAAGTGCGAAATAAGTCTGTTTATGTACTCATTCTACTAAATTTAACAAGCGCCTGAGAAGATATCCAATATCAGAAGCTCTACCCTGACTTATTTTGGCTATATCATAATTGATATATTATAATTGATACAATATTTCATTCAAAAAGCAGTTGTTGAATGTTTGCTGTGTGATGGGCACTGTGCTAGATGGTGGATAAAATGAGGTGAATAAGGATAGTTGATTACCAATAAGTGACAAGTAGCCTGGCATTAGGCCAAGACTTAAAGGGCTTCGAGTTTTGGGGTATATGCCTTAGAAACATTGATCAGATAAAACTCTTTCAATGAAGAGGAGTAATTCAGGAATGATTAAAGTTCTTTGGGTCAAGTCCTTGAAATAATATATGCTTAGTGATTCGAGTATTGTCTCATACCCACAAGACATGTACATAACCATATTACAGAAAGTACACAATATCTTGGAGTAATGACCAGCTAGGAGAAATCTAAAATTATGAGTAATCTACTTCATTCATAGAAATATATTCTCAGACTTAAAGAGAACAGCTACTAAGATGTTACCTAATTCTGTGTCATTCATAGCACATAATATTATATGAATTATATTATGAAACAAAAGAAACTGAAGTCCTCTAGCAATTGGAAAGGGTTGGTCATTATGAAAAACAGCAGTACTTAGCCAGCCCCTGAGAACATTTAACAAAATGTTTGAAAGATTCGAGTGCAATTAGGAAGGATGAAAACTGTGTATTTCCCCCCAAAATTGTTTTTTTAATCAATTTGATATAGAAATATACTTAAATAACTCTTATAACTATTGATCCCCAAAGGGATCTTATAAAGAGACTTGAAAGTCAGGTGTAGAGACATGTTTTAAGGTGAGCAGTGTGATGTGAATTTTTATGAGCTGATGTTTCATGAGGCATATTAGCAATAAATGAAAAAGAACATACAAAAAAGAAAATGCAACTTAATGAGCTGTGGTGTAATGATGTGTAAATTCAAAGACAGGGAGGAAGATTTCTAAGCAGGGACAAGCAGAAAGATCTAATAAGGAATAACATATTTTTGACAGAGTACTGATGTAATAAGAGTAGTAATTATTGGGGCCCCTGGGTGACTCAGATGGCTCAGATGGTTAAGCATCTGCCTTCGGCTCAGGTCATGATCTCCAGGTCCTGGGATCAAGCCCCAAGTTGGGCTCCTTGCTTAGTGGGGAGTCTGCTTCTCCCTCTCCCCCTCCCACCCCCATTCATGCTCTTTCTCTCTCTCAAATGAAAAAATAAAATCTTTTAAAAAAGAGTAGTAATTATTGTTCTCTAAGGCAGTACTTCTCAAATTGAAGTTAAAATAAAATAATTGAAGAGGACATTAATAGATGTGCAGGAGAAAATTCTTTCCTTAAAGATAATTTAATCATTTAAACAATTTTTTGATACTTTTTTCCTTTTTTTAATGGGTAGATAGAAGCCTGTGTTTTGCGACTGTATAATGTGAATTTATAAAAGATGTATTTGTTATGGAGTATTCTTCAAGCTTATCTGACCAAGGAATCCTTTAAAAATGAAACATAGATGTACATTTACCAAAAAAAAGAAGTCTGTGAGGGAAAATCCAGTTTGGGAAATATTGTTGTAATGAGTTTTAGAACAAGACATTTATAGAAAGCAAAGGTAATCCTGCTTCTGACCTTCGTAATTGATTAAAGCATACAGAAGCCTGATTTGAAAGTAAAGAAACTTTTGGCTGAATGGAGAGGAGATTGCCAGTATATGGATAATGTAATTTTAGCATATTTCACTAAAGCATGTCAAGTATTAGACAACCTGATGTGCAACCTTTAAAGAAAAGCTATTTATCAATCAGTTTGCCTCCCCAGGAATTTCACATAATGCTGACTTCACTTGTTTTATCATTTCTATACTATCTGGATGTTCTGAAATAGGAGAAGGAAATGTTGGCACATACTTAAAACTGCGAGCTTATAAAGAAAATGAAAAGGACAATCAAATGAGCAAATCAATAAATTGTGTATCTGTTTAGAACCAAGTATATATAATAACATGTGGCTTTCGTCCTACAAGTAAGAAATTTGGGATGGTAAAAAAGAAGGCAAGGAGGAAGGGTAGGGAAGAGAGGAGGATAAGACAAGGAAAGGAAGGGGGCAGGGAAGAGAAAGGAAGGAAAAGAATGAAAGGACACAAGAAGAGAAGGCAAGAAGAACAAAAAGAGGAAAGTATGAGAAAGAGAGGAAGAACGGCAAAGGAATGGAAGAGGCATAAGGGAGGAAGGAGGAGGGAAGGAAGGAAGGAAGGAATCAACTCAATTTACCAAGCCCAGCAAGTTAGCTCTGAAATACTTGGTGAGATTTGTATTGTTTATAATAATCACAGTTTATTTTCCTAAGGAGCTTTTAATCTATCTGTTGGGAGGGATGTTAATGAAATTATAATTTTATGTAAAATTATTTGATCAAAATTTAACATTTAGGGACATTTAGAGACCGTAATTCTTTTATTGAGGAAATTCTGAATAGGTGCATTTCTATTTTTTATTTGTGCCCATGCATGCACTATTACTATGTACCACTTGAAACTGTCTCTATGCCTCCCCCGTGCTCATTTTGAGCCCCAGATCTTAGGCATCTGACATATCAAGAGGCTTCACTATATAATAATCATGTTTTGTTTGCTTCTTTTTTCTTTCCTTCCTTCCTTTCTTCCTTCTTTTGTAAGATACAACCTTTTCTATCTGGTAAGTGGGGTTTTTGGCAACTTGTAAAAAAAAATTTAAACATAATAGTCCCTTTCTGTCAGTATGGACTATATGTTTAAATAAACAAAGAAAATCTCATTGTGAGCAAGAATATAAAAGAACCAATACTCAGAGATGGCATAGTGAAAATCAAAAGGCTGAATTCAGGTCTACGAGGTTTTTGGCATATCCTGCATGGTTTTTTTTTTTTTTCCAAAAAATGATTTATTTGCCAATATTTTAAGTAGTGAATTTTAGACAGAATGTTTCATGCATTCTCACAAAAAGTTCTCTACTGTGGATGTTGCAGTTTTTCAGATATTTTTGTCTAAAGTGCTTCTTCACTCATATGGCTATCTCTCTGTCCCTTAAGCATTTGAGGATTGACTTTTAGGTACAATAGTATGTGTTATAATAGACATATTTACAATTTCCTAAGTAGTGCTCTAATCAATCTTAGAGTCCTCCTGCGAAAATACATATCTTCCTTGGAGGCAGCTTCTCTCGTTGACGCTCAATGCTCTTAGGGTTCCTCGCTTGCCAGCATATGGATTGAGGCTGGGTTGGGGTCTGGACAAAAAGTGAGCTCTATCTATCTAACTAATGGCTGTTCACTTCATTAGAGCTAAGCACATGGCTGTTCATGTCACAGGAGGATGAAAGATACTTTTGTTCTTTGATCTCAATGTGTCCTTGAGATTTTTCAAGGAGATGAAATTTCAGCCCGTGGAGGACTTCAACTAGTATCTGTATCGAAATGCTTCCCCAGGAGCATCAAAAGATGTACCAAAGAAGTAATAAGTTATTGTTGAATTGCTGTTTCTTTAAAAAAATAATTAAACTAAATCAATGACAGAATGACAAGTAAAACATGGCAAGGATTTACTGTCATCAATTATATTCCCTATATTATTTTATCTTGTTAAAAACCTCAAAATGAGGTATATTAACTTTGTAGCTTTACCAAATTCCATTTACACATTACTGTGTTTATATTGGAAAACAAGTTTAGGGAGCTTTGCTAGCAAAGGGGAATTTTTATGTTTACTCTAAGCGCTGGAAATAGGAAGCTCAGCCAAGCAAGAAATCAAGGTGTATCTATCATTTGTCAGAAAGTGGGTTGCTTCTGTTTGTTCCTTATTTTGAGAATGTAGGGGAGAATATTGTGTTTGAAGATATTAGAATAAAGATCCTAATGCAGTTTAATGGGTATAGTGAGTTGGCAATAAAATAATATTCTTTCGGTATTGTTCAGGTTGAGAAATAAGCTGACTCAAAATATTACTTAGCTGGATCAAGAACTTTCCATATTTGAGGTCTACTTTTCAAGTCACTATCACCCCAAATTTTGCTTACAATTGTACTTCCAAAAGAGAAACCACATTTTATATTAGTCACATGTGGCCATTTTCACAAGTACTATCAGCACAAAATTTGCTTCAGCTGCTGTATTTCTAATTAAAAGACATATTTGATGAACTGCAATTCTGCTTAAAGGGGATTTTTTCCCTCAAATATTTATTTTGCAGAGAATATACATGGTTAATCAGAACGGCAATTCAAAGTAAGAGTGACCTTGAAGCTGGTGCTAGGTTCGATGCAGTGAATTAATGAAAACTGGATAGCCCAACAGATGGCCTTAATTTATGGTTTTTAAATACATGTCAGACCGAAAGCACTAGGTTACTCTTACATTATGGTAGGAATGCCTCAGTCAGATATTATGCTCCTCATAATATGAAACATTTGTTGAGAGCCTATTATGTGAAAAAATATTCAGAATTGAGAATTATGTGAGAAAATATTGAGATGATAGATGACAGAGATAAATGATAGAGATACATAGATAGATAAACATCATCTATTCCAGAGGGTTTATAATCTACACAGGAAAATAAATCACACCCTGAAAGGTAAATAATAATAATGATAATACTAGGTGACCTAGGCTGTGTCCACTTAGTGATCAAGGTAGAAGGTAGTATGGGCAAAAGGCTTGTCCATTGAGACCCGAAGTGGCTGAGGGGCAGATTTTAAATTGAATATTTAGTTCTAAATATAGGCATGGGTAATGCTCTCTTTAAGGAAAACTGGGAAAATGTTGTATAGAAGAAATGCGCATTTCTTCTGAGTAAGATTAAGGATTATGTTAAAGAAACAGCTCTCCAGCTGACTTCAGTCACCACCCCTCCAACTTTTTCAACAGGTTACTTACTTCCTATGATTCTCCTTGTCTTTCTGCTTTTCGCCTGACTAGTCTTACTAAGAGAATGATGCTAAGCGGGTCTTGTTATATTTAACAAGTAAAAACAAAATATATAGTGGTGTCCCTTATGAGGCAGGAAAGTTTCCTGATGAGGTTTATAATCACTCTTAGCAAAAATAAAGTTTTAGTATAGGTCCCTGTAGGTATATTTAAGTAAAAAAAAAAAAAATCACAGGCAATATTGAATACAAACTAAAATTCTAAAATTAGTATTTTTCTGTAAGCAGGAGAACTTATGAATGAGAAGATGCAGACAAATGGAACGGGCAGTATAGTGTTTTAGGAAAGAAGATGAAACTTAGATATAGGCTATTTCGGGGTGGGAAAAAGTAACGCCAATCCCTTGGGGTGGGTGTTGGAAGATGCACATAGTTTGGTATTAGTCCATGTTTTTGGCAACCACTTAGAAAAGTTATTACTTACCATATAATAGCTCATACAGATGAATATCTGACTCCATCACCATAAATACTAAATTTCACTTACACTGTTGCCTCAACTGGAGAGAACATTTCCCCCAAAAGCATAAAATAATAAATAAACTACGAAAGAAAAACCTTACAATGCATTACCATGATGATTTTTGAAGGATCCAAGTCTGTACAAGCCTGTTATTTCTGTTACTCAGATTAAATAAAAAATAGGAGTGATTACCTATTATTCACAAAGTATTAGCTACCCCTGAATACAGCCTGTTGATCATGATTACCTTAAATTATTGCACTTAACCCCGGGAAACACAACTTTTCCCACAACTTCCCTAAAAATAGAATTACTGGTTTATCAGTGCTCTGGTTCAGCGTGGAGTGATTCCTATATATTAGCTAGAAATCCTTGCTCTGCACCAATTTCTTTTTTAGGTTTCTACTTCTGTTTTACTTATTTTCCAGTACTCTGAACTGCCTGCCTTTTAAAAGGAGACGTTTTCTTCCTTAAAAACAACTTGTCTTGTACCCTTCAAAATCAGAAAGCCATTACTTTATGTCACTACTTACTTCTCTCATTAAATTTCTACCCTTCGTCATTTTCCAGTTGTTTTTCTCTACTGAAAAATAAATATTGGCATCCTCTGGGGCATTTGGAAAAAGCTCTGTCCTCCTTTCATCATGTTAACCTTTAATTATAAAACTCTGGGTTCCTTGAAAGAGTTAACATACCCTCTCTTTTCTTAGGTTCTCCATATAGAGACAAAATCACCATAGCAATTCTTCAGCTGCAAGAGGAAGGCAAGCTGCACATGATGAAGGAGAAGTGGTGGAGGGGCAATGGCTGTCCAGAGGAGGAGAGCAAAGAGGCCAGTGCCCTGGGGGTTCAAAATATTGGTGGCATCTTCATTGTTCTGGCAGCCGGCTTGGTGCTCTCAGTTTTTGTGGCAGTGGGAGAGTTTTTATACAAATCCAAAAAAAACGCTCAATTGGAAAAGGTAAATGTCACTTTTTTACAATTTAAAGCAATTGTTGTTATAATAAAACAAACGGTTTTTGATCTTTCCAAGCAAGGGTAATGCCTAGAACCATGACCGCTAATTGTCTCCTGCGAGTCTTTATCGGATGGAGGTTCACAGAAAGAATCAGGATCACCTTTGTGATTTTTAATTTAAAATAATGTGTTTAAATTAAAGCCAGCTTCAGAACAAGGGACTATTTCTCCTGTTTTTAAAGCCTGAAAAAAAAGAGAAACTTTTGCTGTTTGAAGTTCATTGCAGTTAGTTTAATGGAGAAATGCAATTAATGAAGGAAGCAAAAGTGGGAAATTGTAATATGAAGGAAGAAATACTTTTCTATAGATAAAAAGTGTTTTCAAATACAATCCTGAAGAACAGTTTCAGGTTAGAGAGTAGATGAAGTTTTTATTTGAAGCCTTTTAGTCCAATAATTTTCTAATTGAAAAAAAGTCTACTTGCATGGTGGAAATTACAGTTAATTTTCTAAATTAGTGAATGTGTGCAAATATTCATTCCTTTCTTGCCGTTTAATGCTATTATTAATAAGTCCTTTATTCCTTTGCACCAGAGTCTTTAGGAGAATATATATAAACCTCAAAAATATTGAGACTCTGGCATTTTTTCTTGAGTTGTTAATACATTTAGTCTTTTGTACAACTGTCTTTATGTTCCATTCTTGAAAAATTTGTGAATCTCATTCAAATTATATATCTCTAGTGTTATAATTTCCTCAGTTCTATAAATATGAAGAATATTTATAGAAAAATCTCTCTTTCAGATGGTACATGACACTTTGCGTATGTGAATTTATAGCTCTGAACATGAAATACTGCTTTACCATTTTTAAGTCTTCTGGCACCTCATTTACTTTTTGTATATAAACATCTCTCGTTTTTAATTAAAAAAATGTTTTTAGGGCCTAACCTTTAGACCCTGTGTCACAGTGAGATTATATTCTCTTTCGTATTTAAAAGATTTATGAACTTTTATTAGTAAATATGAGAGCAAAATATGAAATTAAAAATAATATCATACATTAATATAAGGTAAATATATTTTGCTAATATTCTTTGAACACTGATACCTTTAAAACTATTTTTTAAAAACAAAACCATTTTCCTCTGTCTTTGGTAATTTATGTTGCAATTACTTCTCCTTTCTGAAATCAAAATTTTGGATTCTATATTATTATTTGACTACAGTATTTAACACTTAGAAATACCGTTTTTATAAATGAGTATTTCGATAGTCTCCTTTTGTCTTTGAGTAAAATAACCTATTCAGAAGTTTGAAAAATTTAGAAAATCATATGATTTATTTCCCCACAACATTCAGGATGGCTATTTCTGCTGACTTGGCTAAATCAAATATTTGTTGCACTGGTGCGACGGACGAATAAGTCTCAATACACTTTTTATTATGTTATGATCCTTTCTGTAGTGTCAAAATCAGTTTTAAATCAAATCCAAAGAACTAATCAATGACAAAAAGACATTAACTCATCGATTTCCATTTTTACTATAATTTGGCAATAAATGTGTCATTTGGTTAGTTAATACTTAAAATGAGTCCCAAAATTACAGAAGGAATTTGGGTTTTCTAATTGGAATCTCAAATCTCCATATGTAATGATTTTCTTTCAGTTAGAGCTCAGTGTTAAAATAAAGCCAAAGAACTAATCTCTTGATCTTTGTGGTATTCTATTGCCCTTGTCTCTTTGTGTCCTAGTCATATGATTTGCCTAGGCCATGTCTTTATGCACAATTAGTCTATAAGCATTCTGTAAAAAAACAAAACAAAACACCCAAAAACAAAGAACGTAGGGATTTAATTCTGTAAAATAACCTTCTTCATACTTACTATAAAAAATTAGTTTAGTTGAAATTCAGCTTTCTTGAATTTCTATGGACCTGTATGACCTTCTAAAACAATTAGGAAGAGGAAATTAATGTACCTTTTTTGACTGAAGCAGATGAAACAGAAGAAACAACTGTGTTGATGTTACATGAGGATTATTAGTCACATTCCCCAATGCTTTCGCACTCTGTCTCCGCATGGCTTCCATAATGAAATCCAAATTCCCTAGCTTAGCACATGCGGCACTTTAGGATCGGTCCCTGTCTACCATTATAGTTCGATTTTTTGTTTCTTCCCAATTTGCACCTTTACTCTAGTCAAAGTAAATTACTTTCAATTTTCCAAGGTCATCCAGCTTTTTCAAATCTTCTTTCATTTGACTTGAGCAAGTCTTGCCCATTTTTCAACCTGGCAAACTCCCATTAGTCATTCTAGACTAGTATCATTCAAGACTAGGTATCAACTTGCCCAGAAAGCTTTCCCTAATCAATAGCTGTAATGGATGTGAGTACAGGACACAGCTATTTCCACAAGGTGGTGTTACATTTTCATTTCCTATTCCAGTGAAAAAGAATATGATGTGCATATCTTACTTTTTTTTACTTAGGTGATTTCAAGTACTGTCATCATTCCAAAAACATTTCCTACCCCTTTGAGAAAGTTGGGAGGGTATTTTGCTCATTTTAAACCACACCCATCATTAAGCATAGATACCTTTTCTGTGAAGCCTATGCACATCTCCATTCTCCCTCAACACACTATTTTATTCATATTCATTTGTTTCTCTGTGTGGATGCCTCTCTCCCTACTAGACTCTCAGTTCCTTTAGTACAAAGACCTAGTGTTTTTAGTTTGTATTTTCAAGGTCCCAAACGGTGCCTGTTGGCAATAAGATAGATTGATCTATCATCTAATTATTTATATATGTCTTTCTTTCTGTTTATTTAAATTAATAATGAAGTTGATTCCAGGAAACTATTTGGAAAAGTATATCATGAAGAATAAAGAAGAACTATGTTTCCATATAGTTCAAAAGAACTGTGTTTGTAAAATAAATATTTATTGATTTATTAGAAGTATCCCATTTTTATTTATTGTGATAAATTTGTTCTTGGACTCAACTTTTTTATTTTTCTCGAGGAAAAGATTTTATTTAGTTGAGCTATACAGTTTGTTTAACACCTTACTTAATTTGTTAAAATTATCCATAAAATATTCCTAGATTTTATCACAGGATATGCAGGAGGACATATAGAAATTCAGTTTATTTATACTTATATTTGTGACTTTAATTACATGTCTTAAATTTTAAAAATAAGGTAAATATTTGTGATCACTCATTTACTCAATAATTACTTATTAAGAACTGAACATGCAAGGAATTATATTTTGCACATTGTATGTAGGCAATAATATATTATTCATAATTCCAGCCCCAATGTGCTTTGCTATCTCTCTTCCCTTCTCTTGCTCCATTCTTTTCCTTCTTTCTTTAGGCTATAGTATTCCAGGATTTAAAAAAAATGAAATTTCCCATCTTTATCTAAATAGGCTGCCAGACACAATATACACACAGTTCTAGTTGAATACGAACCTTATACACAAAATTTATGAATAACAAATAGCATGCATTTTGTAAAATATTAGTAGAGCAAATAGGTCTTGATGACTGTAACTTTTTTATATTTCTGATAATTAGGAGTAGTGTAAGAAAGTATCATTCTTAAATGAAGGAAGGTTAAAACTGAAAACAGAAGAAAATGCTGAAATATATGGACCCTAATTCAAAAACCGTAAATTGCATTCCTTTCAGATAACCACAAGATGGTGTATTACAATTTTGATAATACTTCATAGTTTTAATTTTGATGCAAATATTAATACATCAAAGATACACTGCTTTTCATTTATTTGAACTTTTAAAATATAGGCATTTATTTTTCTGATCTTTCCAAAGTATAACTTGACCATTTGGAAAGATCCTCAAAATGTTTTTCTTTGCTGAATGTGTCTGAAAAAGTAACTAATCAACATGTACATTTTCTCATTGATTTTCTTCTTTCCTTACCTGTTTCCTGATTTTAAAAATATTAGTACTTAAGTTTCATTCAGTAAGAATCCAAGAAACTGTATACATCTGAGGCGATCATCAGTGAATTTCAGGTTACGTGAATTTGCTTAAAAGGTCCTGTTTCACCCTCTTAAGTCTTACTTATAACTGAAGAAAGCTACTTAGGATACAAAGTTTTGTCTGGTAATATTTATGATAATATATTGGTTTTATAAGCGTGAATTAGAAGTGATTGTAATTATTTTAATTTTAATTAAACTTTTTTCTGACAGAATTATGGTTCAATTCATGTTTAAAATCATTCATCATTTCTTAAATATTTTAACATGTCCTCTTTTAAAAGATGTACATAAGCCTGACTTCTTTTGATTTCCAGCAAGAAGAGTAATGTAACTTACACAGTTTAATTTTTTTGTCTGATTTATATACAGAAATATGGGTTTGCCTGTAAAAATTGTCTTTATTGAACAGTTTGAACATGAATCTTTGAGTTTCCTGACATGAAAAGACTTAGCAACAAAAATATTATTTTTTATTACTTATTAACAAAATTTAGTCAAAATGCCTGAGAAATAAAAAGATATAAATTATTGCTCAGATACCGAATTTGTATTGATTTGAACTTTCCTTTAAGATGATTGAAGTACATTTTAAGATCTATTTGGTACTGTTGTTTTCCAGGATATAGTACATTTTAGTCAATGTTGTTATTTGTATTATAGAACACTGGTATGTCATACTCCAGATGATCTCTAAATAAAGGTGTTTTTCCAGACACCGAAAGTTTAAAAAAACTGTGGAGGGCACATAGAATGTTCTTCAGTCTATAGTTGAATAACAAATGTAGAAGGAAGCTGTAACTCATAGTAGAAGGACCAGTGAACGAAACAGTACAATTTGGGGGAACGACAAAGAGAAAATCAGAGTGAGTTAGTTTAATCCTATGAGACTTGGGATCCTGGATGAAAGATTATTCACAGGAAAACACTTTCCAAAACTGGCTGAATCTGTATTTCATGGAACTAGAAGAATGAAAACAGGTTGTTGCTTTCAGAATGCTGAAGAATTTGCTCTATCAGGAGCAATGCTTTTGAAAAGAGGCCATTTATTGGACAAGGTGTAGGAATGCAAACACTGTCATAAATCATCAGTAAAGATTTTATTTCAATATTTACCTTTTGCAAGTAGTGCCTATTAACAAACCACAGAACAGATGTGCTTTGAAATTTTAACAGCATTTAACTTTTTAGAAGTTAGAAGTTCTAAGTATATTTTCAGTATAATAAAATTTAGCCGTAAAGCATGTTGCTATTCAGAAGTTAAAAGTTGCAAATAGACTTTGGACAAATAGTCCATTTTGTATTGTTTTTATGTTACTGCTTTTCTCTGAGAGCAGAGAATCTCTCAATTTCTACCAATGACCTATGTAAGGATTAATTGGATGGCTTTTAAAAATGTTTTTAAATATAAATATAAAATCATACTTAAAAATGAGATGCCAATCTTTATTTTATTCACTAATCAAGTTCCAAATCATTCGAAGGATTTTTAAGTCATTTGTTTATGATTAAGCCAGCCTCTTTTAATGCACATAAATGATGGTTTAAAATTAAGATTGTAACTGGATGGATAGTAATCTTACTACCTTATTTTTATAAATGACTTTAGAGTTTCTAAAGAGTAATATCTCATTTGAATACAAAGTTACCCTGAGAACTGTGCAAATATCAATATCCGTATTGTGCACATCAGGACAAGTGTCTCAAGGGTCAAGTGTTTCCCAAAGTCAAAGATGCCTACTCTCACACTTCTTAAGCTATAGCATATTGCACAAAATGGAGATAGAATATCAAACTATTTTTCCTGATAGTTTTTCTTCTTGAAGTTGCACTGATGCTATATGTGGAGTGAAAGTTTGAATTAGATAAACGGATTGTGGGCTTTGATCTTAACCACTGTCTAGTTATTTCACTTTCCTAGACAAGTAAGCATGAGTTTTGGAATTAAAAAAAAAAAAGATTTGAGCTCCTTTCTCAACTTTTTTCAACTTTGGATAAAATTACTAAACCTTTCTATACATCTCTTAAAATAAACAAATAAATGGGTTATGAATACACCATAAATGGAAGTGTTTTAAAAATTAAGATAGTTAATATACATTGAGTATTTTGTGTGTGTCTGACGTACAATAAGCAGCTATTGCTATAATATACTTATTATTATTCATAAGGCTGAGCCATTTTAACTGCTGGATCTTAAAAAGAGAGAGCTTTCCTGGAATTCAGCATTAGATATTTGGATGTTATATGTTTTGTTGAAAATTGTATCATTATGACTACTAGCAAGAATGTGATGGTTAACATTGCTTTTTCTTAAAACACATTTCATAGCTTTATTGACTAAAGTGGTGTTGAAGCTTGTCAGACCTTATTCATTGATTTTTTGAGCTTAAGTAGGGGAAGTGTAAAAATGTATAATGATGCTTCATTTTTCTCTGTCTCACTGTATTTGCTAAATGCAATATAAAGATATTCAGTAACTGTTTCTGTAAGAGTTAAGATTTCTGAGAATATTTTAATCTTTGGTTAAGTTTATCATTGTAATATAACCCCGGCTAAAGCATAGGATGCTTTGTCATTTTATTCATTAAAAAATGTATTTCTTTTTGCCCCGTATTTTTTTTCTGTCTGATTATTACTTACTATTCAAAAATTAACAGTGATTAAGAACAGAGTCCAGGTAACGGCTCCAGTGAAATTCAAGTCACTGTTCAGGAGGCAGGCTGATATAATAAAAGCATTCATAGAACGGTGGTCAAGAGAACAGTGCTCTTCTTTGAGCTCTGATACCAGTTTTATGCATAACCTTGGGTAGATAACTTGACTTCTTGAGTCTGAGTTTCTTTAGCTGTAAAATTAAAGTGATGAAGCAGTAAGATCATTGCAGACCCTGAGCGTAAAACGTCCCTTCTGACAGCCATGCAGCTAATCTAAATAATTTTTTTTTTCTTCAAAATGAGAGCTGCTCTGGAACCGAATACCAAGATCAAAGTTGCTATGCATTTTTGATATGAGTGTCTTAACTAGCCATTTTCCATCTCTCATTGCTTCACTGTTACATTCATATAGCCTGAGGTCAGTTTATATACTTCTGATGGATAGCATTAGCTCTTTGATATTTTAAAAATCCTGTCAATTAAAAAGAATATAAATCAAAAGGAATGTGTGATATTAAACGACAAGTATTTTCCTCATTTAATACACCAATATGTATATAAAATATCACATATTATGTTCTATATACTTTTATGCCATTTTAGTTACTATTGAGTTGATTTAGTTATTATCTAATGTGAGATAATTTTATGCAGGGATCACAGTGACTGTTTGGATTTGTCTTTATGACATGCGACTTGGAATTCTTGGTCAAATGGCTTATGGCATCAGAAATTAATTAGAAAAGTGTCTGAGAATGGACTAGTTATCCATATTCAGTTAACAAACTAAAGGACAAACACAAAACAAGTTTAGTTAATACATGCTAGTATATATTAGAATATTGAGCTACAAATCTGATAGAAGTAGCTTGAAGATGTTTTGGTGGGATTTCCAATAGGAACTGTACATACACAAAAATGGTTGGAAATTATTCTGAATGAATATTGGAGTATTATTTAGTTCATTTTATACTATCAAAGAATAGGACAGCAAACACATAAAATAGAGTTTCGTCCTTAAAATATAAATACGGAGTGCATAATATCTTGATTATTTTGCCTTTGGGTGATAAATGATACATATATGCAACATGAAAGTGACAAGCTTCAAAGTTTAAAAATTCAAATTGGTTCTTTTCAATCAGTTGCTGTTTTTAAAAAAGACATTGCTAAATATAAAGATCTTAACTTAAAAATGTAGTTTATGCCAGTGTTCAGTGTGGAACATATTTACACCAAGATTTCTACTTTTTAAAAACTCAGGTGCTTTGCCAAGTACGGTCACATCATGTGATCATATAAACACATCTATAAATTAGAAAATTAAGCTATTAATAAATTATTCTATACACCAATAATGATATTCTTGAGAACATTTTTCTGTGGACTATTTATGTTGTCTTACTATACTCAAAATAAAAATACAGCTTTATTAAAAAACAGTGTAAATATAGCCAAATATATGCTTTTAAGGTTTCCAGACCTTCATCATTTCTAGAATTAGTGATGTGTAAATACAGGTTGCCTCATTAAATATAGTGAATTTTATAATGAGTTTTACTAATTTAAATGCAATTATACATGCTAACAGCTCAAAGATTTAAATTTTCATTTTCAGGAATCTTCTATTTGGTTAGTGCCACCCTACCATCCAGACACTGTTTAGTAAACTTTTGAAACTTACTAAAAGAGGTTTTTAATAATGGTTAGTATCCTTGTGCCTTTCTTTTTTCTTTTTGTAGTCTGTTATATTAATGTGGAGAAACATTTTTGTGGTTGTTTTCACTCTAAGAAACTTACCTTATTTAATGACACAATTTGTGGTTTTCCATTCCTAAGGAAGAGTGATTTGAAAAAAAGCAACATCGTTTTCTTTTTCTTCCTCCCACTCCCCTCCCTTCCTGCTTTGCCTTCCCCCCTCCCCTCCCTCCCACATTCCCTCCTTCCTTCTTTCCCCTTCTATTGCTCTCTCTTTTTCTTTTATTTTTCTTCTGCCTCTCCTTACTTCTCTCCTCCTCCCTCCCCCCACTTTTCCTTCTTATTTATCATAAGCCAGGAAACTCCTGTTAAGTGCATTTGGGTTTTTCAAAGCCTTATTTCATAGTTCAACAAAAAGACATTTTTCAAAATTTCAATTATTACATGAAGCAGGAAAGACACTGTCTCTCGAATGACAACGTTAGAACTTTATTTAAAAGTTAGGCATAGTAATTTTTCGGCAACACACAGCACAAAGAAACAACTATAATCCGCAAGCATATCTATAGTTTCAGCTTTAGATTCTTACATAGATTACAATATGAAATTTGCATTCCAAAGCTTTAAAAAAAGTAACGAACATGTGTTTGCCTGGTGCCACAAGTGAACAGTACTTTGTGATATCATTAAATTCTTTAAATTTCCCATGTTGATTCTAAACTCTTGCTCAGGTCTTAAGGTTTTCATAGTTTTCTGAAGGATTAGAAATATTCTACATATGAGAAGAGAACCTATGGTCTCACAGTGACTTCATTAGTAACCGAAAATAAAACTATTTTTAGGTAAACTTACAGTGATAGATCAAAAGAGAACTGGTAAAGTTCAGCTCATTCAGAGAAAAAAACAGAGTAAAAGGAGTAATTTGACATTAAATAGCCAAAGCTATTGGTTGGTTGATTGAAGGCTGTTTGATTAAAATGTTCACTTTCTAATAGCTTTGTAGAATAAAGCCTAAAATGGTAATGGTGGGGTTACGTGTTTATAATTTTCAGAGTTTCTAAATTTGTAAATAGAGTTCATTTAAGATTATTTAATTTATAAAAGATGAAAGTATTGTGATCTTGAGTGCAGATTTTTTACCTACATTTTATATTACACAGCATTATAAATGTTACGCGTTATCTAAAATTGCCTAAAAAGAGTTTTATATGCCTTTTTGTAGTCTGAAGTTAGGTGTAGGGTACTAAATTCAGTTTGCTCTTTAACTTACTAGAAATAAAATTAAGTCATTTCATCTTTGAATGGATATGTATATTTATAAGACTTTTTTTCAAAGGAAATCAGGTGTATAGGCCACTCTCTTAGTATGGACAAAAATTAATTAATATATCTATTCCATTATTTTTTGAAACTAATATATTCAAAATGTCTACAATTCGAGTTTGCCAAAAAGAGGGTATGATCAATTATTTAACATATGGGAAATTTACTCATTTTAAATGAAGGCTTATTTCAAACAATTCAACGTTATTCACGTCCTATAACATTTTAAAGTGTCGATGGCATCAAGTTCTGACCTTGTTATATTATCTAATCAATTCTTCTGTTAAATGTTTCAACAGAGAGCCAAGACTAAGTTACCTCAAGACTATGTATTCTTCCCCCTTTTGGAGTCAGATTTTTCCATTTCTACAGTGTTGTCATCATCACCATCTTCATCATCATTATCATCATGTTCTTAATAAGTACATCTAATAGTAGGTATTAAGCAATGAGAAACACTGTGTCCATATACTGGCTGTCAGGTGTCATATAAATCCTTTAATAGAACTATAATTCATGAACTTCTGAACTGTATAACTTAACACATTATAAATAATGCATGGCAGTAACTGTAGTTAATGGGGAATTCATGTGTAGCATTTAATCATCACCCATTATAAGTACTAATAAATTAATATTTTTACTAACTTAATGTTATTAAACAAATACCAAAGTTTTACCTTGATTTATCAGGTATTTTGTATACATGCACTTTACTAAGCTTTTGAAAAACACTTTTTTAAGCAATTGAATCAAACACATCGTTAAGTAAGAATTCAAATATTAGGGTCATGTGTAGCTACAGTTAAAATTCAGTCAACATTTAAAGACCACATGTGTGTTCAGTCAGTGCCATGAGAACTTGATTTCTACTCTTTACAATTTAGTGAGATAGATACATAGAAGTCCCAGAGGCCAGACAGAAAAATACGATAATGAGTGCAAAATACTAAAGGGACAAAACCAAATTGAGCAAAAATAATGAACATGGTCAATTGGAAAGTGATTTCTTCATAAGTTAAAAAGTGATGTCCTAAGGTAAAGGGGTAAAGTCGGATTGATATGAAGGATGAAAGAACTCTGTAGGGTCCTAGAGCAAGGGGAAGCAAAGGAGAAAAACCTTGGAGGTCCAAGCAGAGAAGAGTTTGTGTAGAGAAAAAAGAAATGAGGAGGGTGGAGAGGAAGGGGGAAAGCTAAATCAGATAAGTCATGATGGGAAAAAACGGATTTGGATTTTACCTGTTTCTTAGACAAAGAAATGCCATTAATAACTGGTTTAAAAGTAGATTTTTCTGGTATCCGTGAGCCTTTTGGGAAGGAATAGCCTAGACATAGAGTTGAGAAGACCACTAACGAAACTGTTCAGGAACCCATAGAAGAGAAATGAAGATATAGCCAGGAATGGACAAGAAGATACTAAGACAAGGTCAAAAATCACAAAATTGGGTTATCAGGATATCTTGCTGGTGTCTCAGGTATGAGCTGCTAAAAGTGACTTCTCTTTTCTCTGAATCAGTTTTCTGTCACAGAGATGCTTACTTTAATTCAAAGTATTAGTTTGAGTGTCACAAAAGATTATGCATGCAAAATATTTTTAAAAAAACATAAATCACATATATGCTATTAAATATTGTTTGGAATTAACCTAAGCTGATAAACAATAAAGCAGCAACACCTAAAGCAAAAAAATAAGTCTTCACATGCAAATTCGAGTAGGTTTGTTTCGTTTTGTTTTCATATCACTTTTTGGAATTGTGTAAATTTTTTCATATTTGTCCCCATTTTTAACTCTTACACAGAAAAAGCCCAAGTCTCAGCCGATCTGAATCCCAACTACAATATGCAACTGGTTCATGAATCTGATTTATATGTAACTAACACACGTGTATCTCAATTAGTTGGAGAAGAAGACTAATAAAATTTTGTTTCACATATATGAGTCTGTAATAGGAATCATAAGAAGTGTGTAATAAGCCCCAGATACACAGAATTTCTAGCAAATCTATTGCCAATGAAATGGGAATTAAAAATAATATTTATAAGGTCATTTTTTCTTGATGGGATAAATTATTTGCCAGCTTTCAGTTATCAAGCTGATGTTGACCAAAAAAGTTAATATTTGTTCATGTATTTTTAACGTGCTACAGTTTGTCATTTCATGAGTAAATCATATTTGTTTGTAATCATCATCAATAGTTTTATAGGCATAATCACACAAAGATATAATGAATACCAGAAATTATTTTCCATGTTTTTGTGTGTAAATGTGTACTATTTTTGTTCTGTTTTGAGATACACAATGAAGAATCCATGTTTAAAGAAAATTTTCATATGTCATGTTGTGATCTAAAAAAGTAGTATATTTCTCCTAATTTGTTTAAAGATCAAGAGTGGATTTCTGGTTATTGATTTGTGTATTTGTGTTTGTATTTAAATTTTAAGGTAGATTTCTATTTCATGATGTTAATCAATTTTACATCTGAAAATCTTATTCAACATACCCATATTCTCTGCATTTCTCGTTGGCAGTTTATTTCACTCTCAGGTGGAGATTTTCTTTAAACTAGCCCACTTGACAAAGGGACTTTAATGATCACGAGTTGTGTATAAAAAGTGCAACAACCGCCATCACCTTTATAATGAAAATTTTCAAACCTTCAAGGCTGCTATGTTGACAAGTCTCTTGAAAATGACTTTAATATGATTTCTGGGCAGTTGCAGTCGATCCGTTTTGTAATATCTCACTCTCTGTGTTATTCTTAGAGGTCCTTCTGTAGCGCCATGGTGGAAGAGCTGAGGATGTCCCTGAAATGCCAGCGTCGGTTAAAACACAAGCCACAGGCCCCAGTTATTGTGAAAACAGAAGAAGTTATCAACATGCACACATTTAACGACAGAAGGTTGCCAGGTAAAGAAACCATGGCATAAAGCTGGGAGGCCACACACCCAAGCACAAACTGTCGTCTTTTTTCCAAACAATTTAGCGAGAATGTTTCCTGTGGAAATATGCAACCTGTGCAAAATAAAATGAGTTACCTCATGCCGCTGTGTCTATGAACTAGAGACTCTGTGATCTAAGCAGTTGCAATGATCAGACTTGATTTACAAGCATCATGGATCAACCAAGTTACACTGGGTTACACTGTTTATCATGGGTTCCTCCCTTCTTTTGAGTGAATGTTACATGCGCATTTTGTGGCTGGTTTCAAATGCAGTCCAGTAAGAAATTACAGGTTTCTTTTGAAGTCCAACTGTTGCCAGGAGGTGGAATATCAATGCCCCAAGGGTAACCAGTTAAAAAAAAAAATCATTAAGAATAAAAATACTTGGAATCAGCAAAAACTGTAGTGTTACGAGAGACAGTACAGTCTTCTGACACCCCGATAATAGAGGTGGTGATGTTACTAGCCCCCCAGCTACTCAGTATAATGATCATCTGAATAGACGATATGTGTTTATAGGATGTGAAAAAAAATGTAATGCAAAACAAATCTGAATTTCATGGCAAGTGGAATATAAAGCAGATATTCATCAGTGTTTTTCTTTCTTTCTTTCTTTTGACAGTCTGTGTCACTGATTGAGATAGAAATGTCAATGACCAAGGCAATAATGTTTTTTTCTTAAGTTTGCGAAGGCAGGAGATTTAACATACAACTCTACCAGGTCCCTACCTATCCCCTTACACCTTTTCCACAATCCCGTGCCAAGAATAAAAAAGCAACAGTTGGTTCAGAGATTCTGAATTAAAAAGGATGATGTTTTGCAATCTTTGTCGTAAGTTGTAAAAGAGGGCTGAGTATCGATGGTTATATGGAAGACTGAAGCTTTCATTCTAACATTCAGATATGTTAATCTAAACCCTCGTTCCTGCTGTAAACGAACTTGATGGAGCCTGGGCAGATCTCGGTGAAAGGAGAAAGGGGACTGGTCAACCATAGAAAAGTATGTGTGGAGAACTTTGAAGTGGACTGCATTTATCAATACAGTCACAATGTTAAATGAACAAAATTCTTGAGCAGTTTTTTTCAAAAAAATGTTCAGGTTTATTTGTGGAAATGCAAGATTTCTATGAAAATAGTTTTTGTATGGAAATTTTTGTAATACTTTTTATCAACAAAACAAGAACACGTGTTCCTGTCAGGGGTGTGATGTCAAGCATGAATGGTAGTGCGTGTGCACCACCAACGTTTGGTGAAAACTATTTTTATCAAGAAAAAAAGGAATCATAGAAGAGAAATATTTTCAAGTTAGATAATATAAAAGCTAGGTGCACTACCACCACTGCTTACCATGCCACACCCCTGGTTTCCACGAGGCTGATAACATACTGTAATGAACAATTGTGTGTAAAATGGTAAAAGACACAGACCTCTTGACAACATTGTGATAACAGTTGAGTGCACACAGTTTGCTGTTTGAATCCAATGCACAAAATTTAAAAAAATCATTAAAATTATGTCCATTTTACTTTCAGCTTTGACTTTCATTTTTCTCTTGTATGTGTATAAGAATGTGAAATATGTTCATTGCTTGAGGGCAAGTCCAGTTCCCGAAGGCTTCTGGGTCATCAAGAATGGCCACTTCCCAACCACCTGGAGAAAAGAAGAAAAAGCCTCAGTGATGAACTATACAGATGTAGGAAAAGCTGGACTGGGATAGAACTTGTAATCTTTCAGTTTAGGGCAGTTTAAATGAGAAAAATAGCAGTTCTAGAAGCAGCAGTCATGATCTTGCTTCTTCTATGAGTGGATATTGACTATATTCGATAGGGTTGTGTAAGACTGTATAGTGTTTACTTATATGATATTCGAAGTTCAACTTATGTCCAGTTTAAGAATTCCTTTGTACATTGATAATTCAGTGTAATTCAGCAAAAGGAGAAGAGAAGATAAGCTGAATACCAGCAATTAGTAATGATGTGGTTTAGATGTTAACATTCTAACAGAATTTGTTTAAAGCAAACAAGGTAACCATTTTAATTACAGGTGACCCCCAATAAATAAATAAATAAGAAAAAGCTCTGTATTTTTTAAACTCATAAAAGTTGTATAATCAAATTGCTAATATCTGATTCAATTAAAAATTAAATGCCCAAGTATTTTCAAAATTTCTAGTGTCAGAGATATTTTCAATTAAAATTCATATTTCAATGATAATTTTGTCCCCATTTTTAATTTTAGAGAGTTACGCAGGCCACTACTAAAAATCTCAGCATTGTTTTTTTACATGGTAAATAACAGCTTCAACATATCTCATAAAAATGTTCAGATTTTGGATAATACTAAGTTTTTTATCAATCAGATTCTAATCAGATTTTAAAGCACTTTTTAAGTTCAATTCTTCATTATATTAAACAAATTTAATAATAGGCCAGAAATGATGACTTTAACTTTTTTTAAGTGGTCAGGAAATAATTATTTCGATTTTTGGTAAAATGTGGCAATTATTTTATTCAAGTATTAAATTTAACAATTTTGAAAAGTGTAAAAAAACTTCTGTATTTTTACTCTAATGGTAATTGAGAATATATAAACACTGTATAATATTTAATTTTTATCCATTTCCTAAAAGGTTTCTACATTAACGCCAAAACAGATATTTCCCTACTTATTAGGTACTTACATACACTTATACTCATATACTTATATATGAGATACTATTTTTTGAGATACTATTCTAAATCTTAATAAAATCTTGATTACTTTCAAAATAATTTCAACCAGTGAAAAAAAATGTGTCCTCTCTCTGAGAAGGTAATATATTGGAGTAAGCATTATTTTCTATCGTAACACTTAAATTATAAAAAGGAAAGGAAGAGAACCTGTTACAATCAACAACATAACCTGACAACTGCAGGTAATCAATGGAGGTACACATACCACAAAAAACTCTGTCCACTATAAAACATGAGGGGGATATATTTACATATGCCATAACCAAATAACCCTAACCAGATGAAAATAGCAATGATTTATATTAGTATATATATATATATATATATATATACACACACACACACAAATCCATATTTGTAATACATACATATACACACATACACACAATACTATATATTAATATATATATATACACACATAAACACACAAATCCGTATTTGTAATACATATATATTACAGCTAAATAACCCTAACAACTATGAGAATACCAAGGAGATATTCACATATTTACAGATGAACAACCCTAACCACTATGAGAACACCAAGTGGATGTATTTTATCTTACAAATATGTAACTTGGATAAGGATATTTTATTAATTAAAATGTTTCTAGTATTTTGCAACTCAGTTACAATTTTATACAAGTTTCTTGTTACTATTGAATGAGTATATATATTAAACACTAATGATTTAAAAGTATTTTAGCACAATGATACTTTTAATATTTGTTTATTATGAAATATACATATGACAAATTGCAAACCACGCATATGTACAACAGAATCGTGGGATCTGGCTGTTCTGTGCACCAAAAATTGTTCCCTGGGAATAGGCTGTTCTATATATTCTGTGACTGGGCTTATTGCCACTCACCTCCAGCTCTGAAATGTAATTTTAAGCAGAGTACTGTCATAGAGAGAAGAGAGTGCCAGCTGTTTCAGGAAACAGGGCACAAAATATCAAGAAGAACTTCATCAATGTCTGATCAAGGAAAGCAAAGTATGAATGACAATGTGGACTAGGCTCACCTGAGAATTATCTTTTCAGGTTTAAAAGGTGGTACGATGGCAGCAAAGATTTGGGTCAGGACAGTCCTGAATGTGTCTGTAATTTGAATCACACTGTTCCAGCGTGGACTGATGATTGACCCTCTGTGTCTGCAGCATAATTATTATTGTGAGATTCTTCCCTTCTTTTGACTTCTTAGGATCCCCTTAGTCTCAACCATATTGAGCAATCTCCTGTTGCTTCTAACAAACATATGTCCTCTCTTTTCTAGGTTTATCTCTAATTTTGGTGGCTTCTTCAGAATTCCAGGGCAAGTCCATTTTTTGAGATATTTCTGAAAAAGGCTGTATATGTCTGAATGCTTTTATTCTACTTTCATAGATAATTGTTAGTTTTGCTGGGTGTAGAGCTAATTTATCTATTTCAATGTATCCTTTCATTGCTTTCTCACCTCTAAGCTACTGTGAAAAAAACCTAAAATCATTCAGATCCCTGATGCTTTGTGATTTTTTAAGCTGTCTTTTAGGTTTGTGTTCCCAGCATCCTAAAATACCCAAGTGATAGGCATGTATCTACTTTTATCCATTGTGCTGGGCTCTTGCTAATTTTTTCAATTTAGTCACTATTGTCCTCCAGTTTGGGGAAACTTTCTGAACCATAACTTTGAGGATTTCCTTTTCTCAGCTTCCTGTGTTCACTCTGACAACTTCTCTTAACATTAAATTATTTTAATTTTTATGAGTTTTTATTTTATGACTGCAGTATCTTCTCATATCTCTGAAAACATTAATAGCAATCCTATGAAATTCCCTTCTTCCTGAGAAGAATTCCATTTCTTCCCAGGTGCATTTTTTCTGCTTGCTTATTTGGATTCCTCTCTTCTATTTTAGAGGTTTTCTTCAAATGTTTGTCTCTAATTCCTAGCAACCTGTTAATGATTAAGAAAAGGGGACTAAAATCTGAGTTGGAAGTTCTACATGCACAGACGTGTAAGGGAGAATATTTATCTAATTTGAGCTTTGCCATAGATTAATCTAATCGGGCTATTTGTTAATGAATCCTTCAAAATGTCCCTATCTTGGGATCTTTCCTCTTGGGCCTATTAGATTCTCGTGAAAATTTTCTTTTAGTTTCTTGCCTAGAGATTAAAGCCCTGATTGCCAGTGTCCTGGTAAGCATTGTTTAAGAGAACTGGAGTTCTCCACATTCTGAATTCAGAACGACTAAGGGCCCTTAAACACTTGTTTCAAATTTAGTAATTGGGCTTTCAACTGGACCTGGCATCCTTTAGCCTGGAGCACTTCATTTTTTTCCCTTTTGGAAATAACACACTACCACTTTGCTGAATTGGTGGAGAACAGGCTCCCAGAGGGGAAGAAGAGGGAGGGGATATAGGAACCCACCGTTTTCAGAATACATTCAGGAGGTCCTCCTTACTGTATTCCTCCCTCCTCTATTACTAGTTATTAATGTACTTTGTACACCTGGTTTCTGTGCCTTTAAGAATTCTGTGATACAGGCTGTCTGGGTGGTTCAGTTGGTTAAGCGACTGCCTTTGGCTCAGGTCATGATCCTGGAGTCTCCAGTCAGGCTCCCTGCTCAGTGGGGAGTCTGCTTCTCCCTCTGACCCTCCCCTCTCTCATGGTCTCTCTGTCTCATTCTCTTTCTCAAATAAATAAATAAAATCTTTAAAAAAAAAGAAGAGTTCTGTGATACTATCTGATTGGTTGACAGTTCCTCACACCGCCCACTTCGGATTCTATTTTTTTGAATCTGCTTAGTTAATTACCATTTGTTCATATGCCTGTCTCCTCCCAAAATTTTGTTGAAATTTTCACCTCTCTGTTCTCCGTATTCTTGGAGTTTTATGCATTTAAAAAAATCTGTCTACTGTAATTTTTATGGTTGAGAAGGAGCAAAATTTGATGCATGCGTTTAATTCTCACTCTTACCTGAAACAAGACTTCCTTTTAAAGAAAATATTATGCAGAAATACAATATAGGGAGCAAATCAAAACTAGAAATGCTTTGGTTCTAATACAGTGGAGGCAGAACAGACCTTGCTTTTCTAATTGTAAAGAACCTAATATCGCCAATGTTTTCTTCTTACTAAATAGTTTTTCTACCTCTGTATGTAAAGGGGATACTTTCACCACAAAAACGGATTTCATGAAATGGAGTCCAAGAATATTTCTGAAATGGGGAATACTTCTATTTTAGTATCTGTCAAATAATGCTAAATTTGGAAGCCAGTGTAGTTTATACCCTAAGGGCTTAGGTCTAATTCAAAACATTCCAATTTCTATTATATAAAGCTCAAGAAACACGTGTTATAATGTAGATAAGGAACGTGTTGTCAGTAAACCATGCTGAACTGTAGGATTTTAAGAATTCCTCTTTAATATATTGCCTTACACTGTATCTTGCTTTCACGTTTATTATGAGCGTAACTTAAAAAAAAGTTTATAACCAAATATATCCCTGACTCTTTATGAAGGAGAATTGCTGTTTTCCTATATTTTAACTGGAGATTTCTATACTATTATATTTCCAAAAATATAACACTCTCAATTACCAGTAGAGTTTACCTTAAAGTCAATCTGTAGAATTTAATATCTAATCCAACATTGTTAATGCACTGAAAAAATCTATCATAAATCATATATTCCACTCACCTTGATCAAAATTCATAAGGTAAAAGGGGAAATAAAAGACACGCTGCACATATGCTCCTTCTATATTTTAAAAGTATTTTTTTGACATTTACCCATATCTCAGCTTGCAATCTAAGGTTTTCGCATAGTTTAGGACAGCTGCTACACCTCCAGCCCCTGTATGCACATTTCCACAAGGAGGGAGGAGCAAAAGGAAACAAACAAGGTCTCGTTTCATTCCTATAAGGTAACATATCACACACAAGTCGCATGTTAACATTGGTCAACTTAGTCATATGCCCACAGTAGTTGTAAGGAAATGTTGACTTCAATTCGGGGAACCGTGTGCCAGCTAAACGTCAGGGGTTCGACCACTGAGGAAAATGTATAAACAAGCACGGGAAACAAACCACAATCTCTGCCATCCCCAGTATTTTATAGTCTCTCACGCAGCCCACTAAACCTGACCGTGTTCTGAACCCCCTGTTTTGGTCATTTCCCATTCATGTGCCATCTACCACCACCTTTCTCTCTCCCTCCCTCTCTCTCTCTCTATCAGATAATCTCATATCTTACTGTTTTCCTTTACATTCCTATATCTCTTTCCCTGATGGAAACCTGGGTTTTCCCTTATGACATTATTTGTTTGAAACCTCAACAAAAGAAGTAGTTCACAATTTCTTTGCTCCACAGGAAACTTTCACTTATATTAACCATTACTTTGTTTCCCAAGATACTTTTTTTCTCATTTTTTAACAACTTAGACACCTTGGTTAGAATTGGCCTGTTACTCTGCCCTGCCTATATTAATTGATTAAATGTGTGCCTGTTTGTTTATGTTAAAAAACCAGTGAATTCACATTACCCACCAAGGTTTGTGTTAGATACTGTGGCAGTGCTGATCGAAAAAGAGGCATGTTGCCCGCTGTCATGGTTTACGGTCTAGAAGAGGAAGCTGATCTTAATCAAATGTGTTAAATACATAAATAGAAATGATAAAATGATGTCAAAGAAGTGTTCCTTTTGTTAGATTCTGATGAATGATGGGACTTCCCTCAGTAGCTCTCAAGCAGCACAATTTAAGAGGTAAAAATTTAAAAAATGGTTTATATTTATAAAAGATGCACGGAGAAGCATATATTGGTATACTGAGACATATTACGGATTTGTATCTCCTTCCCAGGAGCATATAACTTCTACTGACTTCAAACCTTGGCACAGGGTAGGAGTCTTCCAGGTGTGGAGAACAGAAACTGAGATGTTAACAGTACTGTTAGTACATGACTGCCATTCTATTACTCAGGGTGGCAATTTCCCATTACATGCAAAATATGACACGAAAACTTCACCTAAATTTTTCTTTGACCTATGCTATTTCCATTTGTGTTGATTTTTTTCCCTTTGTCCTTACAAGAAAAAATTCACCAGTGCTCCCCCGCGCCTTTTCAAAAGGTCCTTACTTTTCTTGTAGGGTATAAGTAAACAGTGACCCAACAATCAACTTTATAACACTGACAACATCCTTGTTGAAACAGGGTGAAACAGAGTCAAGTCCCCATTATTCAGCCCCTGTCTAAAGTCTGCCAAAAATGGACTTGAGTTTTTCTCACACAGGTGGTGGAAAATAAAGATACAGTGTTTTATCAGAGTTTTTAATAAAGGAACCTAATTTTAGACTAGAGAATCAGGGTAAGTAAGCTTCTCTGCGTAAGTGATGTTTGCATTGAGACAATGAATGATGACAAGTAGGCACTCAGCAAAGAGAAAAAAAATTCACAAGCCTGTGACAAAGTACCTGTAAATGTCCTGTGACAGGAAGGACGATGACATGTACTAACAGATGCTTTGATGGGGCCCAAAGAAGGCATGGGAGTACATAACTGGGATATATTTAAAATATAGCTGGGAGCCAGACCTTAGCAAGGCAGGGCAAGTGACCTTAATGATTTGATCTTTATCCAAAGAGCAATGGCAAACTATTTAAATCTCTTAAGCAGAAACAAGATTGTTGGATAAGATCTTCATTTTGTAAAAACCATTCAGGCAGCAATTTGGAGCATAGTTTAAATAGGTACCAGAGTGGGGAGATTAGTGAAGAGGCCATATCAGTAAGTAGTCTGGTTAGTTTAGATTAAACTCAACTGGTAACAGTAAAAATGAATAGAAAGAGACAGATTCAAAAGATATTTAGCAGGCAAAAATTCACATAATTTCCTGGTGAATTCAATAATAAATATAAGGGTTGTTAATAATTGTTGCGTCATAACTCACAGTGAATGAGCGCTTGGTACGAATTATCTCCTCTGATGCTTCGAGCAACCCTATGAGGTTAGGATTAATACTATTACATTTTATGGACAAGAAAACTACTGACAGGAGAACTTAAATTAATTTAAAGGTCTTACAGCTGTCAGACTCAGACAGAATGACCGCAATGTTGTTTGCCACTCTATTTGGTCATAGTAACAAGCAACAATGACATCTCAGTGGCTTATCAAAATGAAAGTTTATTTCTCATTCATGAAAACTCTGCTGTGGGTTTTGTTTTTGTTTTTGTTTCTGTTTCTGTTTTTGCATGTCTTTCTATGGCCATTACCTTCCCTGTGGTAATTCATGATCCAGATTGCTTCAGTCTTTTAGTGCCCTCATGAAGCTTTCTCCCACAACACCCTCAGAAAGGCTTAGTAGGATCAATTCACATAGTCCTAACCTATTCTAAGGGACTCACAAGCGCTGTAGTGGTTTGCAGTCTGGAGGGAGAGCAAAATCGATTTTGTGAGAACTAATAATATCAACTATGCTATGAAAATCCATGCAGATTTATGGTTTTCCCAACTAATTGTCATCAACTCAAATATAAATAGAAGAACTTATAAGAAATTTCTAGATTTACGAGGAAGAGAATGCATGTAGTTTTTGACACAGGTGGAGATATCTCTGAAAGATCCTAGTGGAAATTTCTTGTAAGAAATTTCAATTCATGGGGCGCCTGGGTGGCACAGCGGTTAAGCGTCTGCCTTCGGCTCAGGGCGTGATCCCGGCATTATGGGATCGAGCCCCACATCAGGCTCCTCCACTATGAGCCTGCTTCTTCCTCTCCCACTCCCCCTGCTTGTGTTCCCTCTCTCGCTGGCTGTCTCTATCTCTGTCGAATAAATAAATAAAATCTTTAAAAAAAAAAAAAGAAATTTCAATTCATTATACATGTATGAGTTAGAGTTAGAGTCTGGAGTAAATGCATAAATAGTAAAATAGGCATCAGAAAGATATTACTGAAATAGTGAATGTAAACAAGAAAGTCTCAGTAAGGAGCACTGAGTAAGAAGAGATGAGGGTCTGGGACAAAACTTCGCCTGTCTCTAAACTTTAATTATTGGATAATAGGGGTGGGTTTATAAAGGAGATAGTGAACGTGTTGCCAGAGATATGGGACTATGATGTTTCACAACTTTATAATCTTTCCAAGCAAACCAGAGAGGGGTCTATAGAGCCTTGTCTTAAGTTAATGTCTGCAGCCCTTAATGTCCTACAGATGGAAATGGGAACATCCTCAAATTCTTTGCTACAGAAATGTGATTAACTTATACTAGATTTGATGACCAGTAGAACAGTTAGGACTCAGACGTGGTAAAAAGTACTTGGCATCTGCTGGCAGCTCGGGCTGTTATTGATACTGTAAATCAAACGGACATCAGTGTCATGTGTTCCTGAAACTCTGGCCAGCATGTGGTAGTGAAGTTGGTTGGGTGCTTCACTTCTGGAAACTTCACTAAACCAAATCCAAGCAGACAGGGTTTTTATCTCAATCTTTCCACCATTGCTCTGGGTAACATGGTCTCTATGTTGTTTGAACCTCGCCATTCTGTAACATAAGGAAACTCACTTAGCGGGTCTAATGTAATTGATGCGGTCCTAGGAAGTCTTGCCCGTGGGGGCGCCATTTCCTGTGAGCACCCATGAAGGTCATGCCTGATCTCTATTTATGTCCAGGTCCATAAAAATTTGAAAGGAAAAACAGGACCCTGCTGAAAAGGCTGTGGGCAGGAAGGGATTCAGAATGAATAGACACTCAAACTCTTAACACTTTCTCTTGCCCAAGCAAGATTGCATCTGAATTTAAAGGTGTGCAGATACTTTGTGTGTATTTTTGGCAGTTCCCTACAAAACACTGGGGTGTTCATCTTGTGGTAAAACACGGTGAGCAGCAAGCACTTTTTAGGCTATTGACTAAGTACACATAGGCATAGCATATTGAGTTCTCAGATGAGCTCTTAAACAGACTGTGGTATAAGATTGCTAGAAAATACACTCCCCCCCCCTTTTTTAAAGAACATCAACAAAAATAAACTTCATCTACAATAGGGACCCAATAACAATCCTGAGCCCCTTTGCTCCAAAGCAATTTTCATAACCGACATGTCTAGCCGCACCCTTGCCTTCAGTGACACTAGGAATAAACCCTCACTTCTAAGTATTGAACTTGAAATTACTGTCTCTGAACATAAGCTCTTTCCCCCCCACCCACTTTGTTTTACTCCCATTTCACCTATATCCTCATCGTTCCCAAGCTTTTCAGTAATTTCAGTAATTTCCTATTATCTCTCCTTCCCTCTACTTACCTCCTCCAGACAATAAACAGCGGAAACGAGAATTTCCGGAGAGACAGAGGGATAGAGAGAGAGAGAGAGAAGTATGATATTCTATGTTTCCTGAAACTTCTTTTTAACTTAAAATTATGTTACTAAGATTTGTTCATGTTTTTTCTGATAGCTCTTGTTCACCATTTTTCACTGCTGTATAATACTTATTGACTAAATCTACCATTATTTATTTGTTCTCTAGTCAGTGGCTACTAGAATTTTTTTTTAAGTTATATATTGTCCTAGAATGTATATATCTTTATGTACGTCTTCTGGTATCCATGTGTTAAGATATTTATTAGATATACATACTCTGAGCCTTGGGGCATGTCAATGTTCTATTCTCCAACACTGCCAAACCTGCACCAGTCAGCACCTAAATCATCAATATGTAGGAGTACCTTTCCTCTCCAAGTCTTGGTCTTTCTCAGATTTTTTTTTTCTAATTTTTCTCATCAAATGTGTCAAATACCATTATGGTTTTGATTTGCATTTTCCTGTTGACTAGTGCTACGTATCATCTCCCACGTCTATTACATGTGTTTCACATTCTTTCAAATGTCTACTCAGGACCTATACCCAGTTTTCTATTGAATTTTTTTTCTTAATGATTTCTAGGCACCTAAATACTATTGATATTATCTAATCTGTTATTTGGTTTTATTTGCTGCAAACATCTCCTCTCCTGTGTGACCTGTGTGTTTTCGCTTTTTAAAAAGTCTATTTGATGAACATAAGTTGCTAATTTTAATGTTGCTAAATGTATCATTCTATTAATTTATTGCTCACACTTTTGATATTCTGTTTAAGAAATGCCTCCTTTATTGATAACAGAATGATATTATCTATACGGTTTTCTGAAAATTTTAAAGTATTACTTTATAATTTTAATTTAATTCAAATGTGTGCATTTCCTTTTTCCCCACCTGTATAAACACGTTTTCTCCCTCAATTTGTTGAACGGTATCTCCTTCTTTCAGTGAACTGCTATGCTACATCTGGAACCTATCATACATGCGTGGGTCTTTCTCTGGGTTTTGTATTTAATCTTTTCTCTGTCTTCAGAAGTATCTTGTTATATCACCTAAATTTCATAATCAATCATTTAAGTGACACACACACACCGAAACATAACTGCTGGAATTTTAATCAGAATGAAGTCAAATCTTTGTATCAATTTGGAAATAATTTTTGCATTTATTTGATACTATCTTCTTACTCATGAACACTTACTTGCCTTCTTTAATGTCCTTTGCAATTTATTTTGCATATAGTTCTTGCATATATCTGTTTCATTTGTTCCTAGGTAATTTATAATTTTTGTAGCTATTATAAATGGTGTCTTTCTTAAAATACTGTTTTTATGCTGTTTGTTCCTAGTATATAAAGGTATATAAGGATATCATATATTCAGCCACCTTGCTAAGCTTTCCTTTTATTTCTACACATTTGCCTCTAGATTATTTTGGATTTTCTATGTAAACAGTCACATGATATGCAAATAATGAATGTCTTATTTCCTCTTTCAATCTTTTCCTTTTAAGTTTCTTCTTGTCTTACAAAGCTGTCTATGACCCCTAAGGAAATGTTGAACATAATAGATGCTGGTAGACATCTTTGTTTCTTCCTGACTTTGAAGATGTTTCCAACCTATTTGGCATTCCTCATTTCACCTCCCTCTTTTGAATTTACTGCTGAAATCACCAGGTCCACTCCCCCTCAGCACTTGTCTAGATCTCCAACTATGTTTCCAAGGCTGTGTTGACTTCCAAGTTAAACATATATGAACTACAGTCTGTCCCAGGGACAGACCTTACGTAGGTGGTGCAAAAGCAAACAGTACACAGCTCACATATTTTGGATTCTTCCTGTACACCTATATAGAGCCAGACAGACCCTCATTATCTTTCTCTATCCCAGTGTGAGTACTTTCTATCTTTTCTTGTTTCCAATAGTTTGTTTTTTAATCTACTCCTCACACTCCCAATATAGTTGTTTACAAAAGGAATCTGATAAATCATTTGTTTGCTGCAAAGAGCAAAAGAGTCTTTAGTTGTGGGTTTTTTTTTTTTTTCCTGTCACCTGCAATAGAAATAACAGCTTTTGAAATGTCATTTACACTTTGAACTCCACACCAACTGGTTCCAAACTGCTTTTTTAGCTCCCAGCTTTGTTACTGCATCATATACTCTATATTTCAAACATACCAAATAACTGATTAATAATTTTGCCAAGAATTTTCTCATTTCGTGCACTTGCTATACCTGAAAGGTTCTCATCCCGTCTCTCCCTATCAGAATTTTCTGGTCAGTTTTCATGGTCTAACTCATAGGTAGAAATGTATCTAAGATCTATTTTTGAAGACTTCCAGTACTCAGTCTTTCATATAATATAGTAGGTGTAAATTATGTGTGACATGTCAATTTTTTGGAAAATAATTTTAATTTCTATTTTATAGCTTGAAAAATGTAAGCAAGTTTGTTTTAAAACTAGTTAAATTCCAGTAGGGGAAGAATGAAAATAGAATTTAAGGAAAAATATTCTTGTGATTGCAGTGCCAATTGACAGAACTGATATACATGATTCATTTATGATAGTTTCAAATGTGTAATGATATGTTTACAGATTTGACTCTACATTGTCATGCTTATGGTTTTATTATTCGATCTCTACTGAAGTAAACCTCATTTGTTACATGTGTCAGTAATATTTTTGTTAAGACTAGTTGAGAGTCCATAAACTATGATTTATGATTAACTTCCTTCTAAAGAAAATATTTTGAAGAATATTAATTCCACAAATGTTCCCTAAACACCTCTTGGGAGCCAGATATTATGGTATTAGCTAAGGATTGAATGATTACCTAGCAGACTGGGTTTTCCTGCGACACAGCTTACAGTATAATGGGTAGGCAAACATTACACAAATAATTACACAAATCAATATATTGTCACATATTAAACCAACTACCCAATATAGTGAGTAGAGAGCATTACGGAGGATGCAGTTTACATTCATGAATAAAGAGTGACTGAGTAAATGAAATTTTAGGATAAACTATAAAAATTGGAATTACACCAGAAGAGAGACAAGAAGGATGAAAGTTCTGGAGAAGAACCACTCAAAGAACAGCATGTGTGAAAACACAGTCAGGGAAGAGCGAAGACTGATACAGCCACAACACAGTGAGCCAGGGCAAAGTGACTTGAGAGTAAGATCAGCATTTAACCGCAGACTGAATCATTGGAGACTTTGTTGCCCGTGTAAAAAATTCTGCATTTTTAGTACAGTCAGAAGCACTAAAAGTTTTTAATTAAGAGAGTTATGTGATTAAATTTAATTTTTTCACAGGCAATTTTGGCAATTGCGATTCTAAGAAGAGCACCTAGAAAACCCTTAGGGCATTCATGAGCCTGTCACCCTAAACAAAATGTTGGAAATGCATAGACCTACATTTGTAAAGACTTACTTTGCTGAGTTTTTCAGTAAAAAAAGAAAAATGAATCATATCTACTAGTAGGGAAAAATTCTTCTTGATTATTCAATAAGCAGCTAGGAGGCAATGCCCATTCTTCTTTACATGATTTATTTTTGTCTATTAGATTTTCAATAAATATTTGCTAAAAAAGTGAACAGTGGTATCACAGGAAAATAACAGGTCTTCAATTAATGTTAAAACTCCATTGGCAAAAAATGAGTGGAGAGTGGCAGAGAGGCTGTCCTGGTGATCTGGTGATGCTCAAGTGTTAGGAGAACCAAGTTCAAAATTAAAGAAATTATAATAAATAGTATCAAGAAAATACAATATGAAAAATTTCATTAATATTACAAAACTAGTAACAGAGGCAGATATAAAGATAGAAAAGAGCATAGGTAACCAGTATAGATGATTTTTTAAATTCAGCTTTTAATATTAAACCTTGAGGGATGCCTGGGTGGCTCAGTCGGTCTGCCTTCAGCTCAGGTCATGGTGCCAGGGTCCTGGGATCAAGCCCTGCATCAGGCTCCCTGCTCAGTGGGAAGTCTGCTTCTCCCTCTCCCTCTGCCTCACCCCTCTGCTCATGTTCCTTCTCTCTCTTTTTCTCAAATAAATCAAATCTTATAAAAACAATAACAACTTTGAGCTGAAGAGGAAATCAAGAAATCATCTAGAGACATTGCCTTTCTTGTCTTTCTCCATGGGCATTTTATACCACCTCATTCCTTAAATTACTAGCTAGATTTCAGTGACTTCACATTTATGTTGAGCCTAGAATACTTCTCTGATTGCCAGACACCTCTATGTAACTACTGAGCATTTATACATTTCTCCCAAATCTCCTCTCTCTGTATTCCATTTCCTGGTAAAAGTCAATGCTAAGCACTTCGCTAGATGCTGAAGAAGGTAAAGCAAATATATTACAACAAACAGATCTAAATCCCTTGTGAAAAGTACTCTTCTAGACTTTTACAGGATTACATGACTTTGTGGAAAAGGTATCCAATCCTGTTGGGGGGCCAGAAAGAATGAAAGGGGAAAACCCCCTCAAGAAGTGGTACAGAAAATGGCTTGGTAGAACCAAAATAAATAACCAGGCGAAGTATGGGGTTTGAGGTGGAGAGAGTTGCCAGTAAGGGATACGTCTAAAGACAGAAAAGAGGAACAAGAACACACTTTATTAAGAAAATTATGAAAGCTTAAATATGGTTCAAAGTTTACATTTAAAGTTGTGAATATACATGGGGAGGAGACAGGAAGTATTCTATGTTATAAAGTAATTCCTTTCTAAGGAGTTTCTACTTACCTGTTAGGGAATGAATACTCACTGAAATAAAAGAGGGGGTGATTTGATTATATTCATAGTTTAGATTTAAAAAGTCACCTCAAAGACACCTGGGTGGCTCAGTGGGTTAAGCATCTCACTTCAGCTCAGGTCATGGTCTCCGGGTCCTGGAATCAAGCCCCATGTGGGGTTCTGCACTTAGTGGGGACTCTGCTTGACCCTCTCCCCCTGCCCCTCCCCCACTCATGCTCTCTCTGTCTCTCTCTCTCTCAAATAAATAAACAAAATCTTAAAAAAAAAAAGTCACCTCAGTGGCAGGGTGAGAATTAGTTTGAGGGGACCTAGATTAGAGTCTAAAAAAAAAAAATGGTTGCTGTTATTTAATCCCTATAAAGACAAGCAAAACAAAAAGAAAAAACTAAATCAATTGAAATGGGGATGAAGAAATTTGAACAATTTTGAGAGAAATGAAAGAGTTAGAGTCATGAGATATAATTGCTTGTGGAGGAGAGACATAGGAAGACAAAAAGGTGACTCCAGAGTTTCTGGTTTGGGCAACAGCATGGGATAGTATGACTTACAATAGGGTTAAGAGAACATAGGATGGAACAGATGTGTGAGATTCTTTCACACCTCATTCTCCATCACATCTACACTCAGTTATCCTTAAATTGTATCAACTTTTCCTCCCATTTTCTTCATTCAACAGGTGATCATTTAGTTGAATAATATACTAGAGGTTATACTGAGTTAGTACCTATACTCAACCATTTCATAGTCAACAGTCCTTCTGAGTATTTATGAATTTATCTTCTCCTATTACCTCTACTACTGCTTTACTTCAGTCTTGATATGTTAACTTATTTTCTCCAATCTTCATTTTCCCTTAAATCACCCTCAAAATTGCTGAAAAACATCACATTTTAAAAATCAGCTAAAACTGTTTCCATTATAACATTAATGACATAATATATTGGAATGATTTTCTTGCATTCATACCTTCACTTTTGTGCTATGAGATTCTCGTAGGAACAATGTGTATCTTCCTTTTTTTTTTTTAATTTCTACCTCCTACCATAGCTTATTACACTCAATGGGTAATTCTGAATGGGTGAACTAATGAATGAATCCATGACTAACTTCCAGAAATAGACTCCTATGTGTTGAAGTTTTAGAGAGAGATGTCAGGGAGGACATACATGTGTTTCCACAAGACCTTGAAGTTTTCATCACAGTTCAAGATCTAGTCACAAGCTTAAAAAGTCTGAAACTATTTTTTTTTTCATCTGTATTGAGTTGTTGGCCTCTGTAGAATTGTGTTTTGGGAAGTCGTACATTTAAACCAGATGATTTATCCCTGCAAATGCAAGTTGCTATGCTATTTACAAATGTTTGAGGCTATTACTGTAGACCAGCATTGTCCAGTAGAACACTCTGTGGTGAAGGAATTGCTCTAGACCTGCGTGTGCAGTAAAGTAGCCACTAGCCACATGTGGTTATTGAGAGCGGAAATGACCAACCGATAAACAGAACATTTAATCTTACTTAATTATTTTAAATTTATGTGTGAATACTGATATGTAGCTAGTGGCTTCTTCATTGCACACTGCAACTCTACAATAAGGAAGGAAACTTTTCTCCCATGTTGATTTATGGAGTCTTAACTGACTCTAGTATATAATTATATATAACTTTTACTTTAGGTTTTGCGTCTGCCTCTGGTTTGCCTCATTTGATTGTCAACTTGCCTTCTTTTATTGTACCTCAGAAACCTATCTTGGATCTCTTTCACTGCCTCTCGCAATCTCAGTTGCAGAGAATCCCTGGCATTAAGTACTGCCTAGTCTGAGGTTCTGTACCTGGTTCTCAATTGCAGCATCTTGCCTCTGGCAGCCATGTCTTTTCTAGATGTGGATTCAGATTGTGCCAATTAGCATTATCCAAAAATCACCATATACATGTTTTAATCTGAATGAAGAGTATAAGTCTTACCTGAGATGACTATAAATGTATATTGGTTTGTAGGTATTCTCTACTCTTTTAAGAAAGGTGAGAATTGGGAAGAAAAATGGAAATCAATTATTATTTTCAGAAGTGGTACAAGACTTGCTAGTGATATGAAACTCAGACTATAGATAGTGAGTTTTATGACTCAGGAGCTTGGAGCATCAAGTTACCTTTTTCCTGAAACATCATCAGGGAACCCACTCTGTGTACCTGCCTGGGAAGGAAAGATCTCTCCTACTAGTGAACCACACATCATCTCCTGGGAGAATGTTGCAGGCATATGGATTTTAATTTAACTGAGAATTTCCTTTTCCATGCTTCAGATGGACTAAGTCTCCTTCCTCTTGAATTTTCTTTCCCCTTCAAGGAAAAATAATTTTTGCATCTTTTTAGTTACAGTCCCAGTCTAGTTTCTCTGTCAGAACGTATCTTTATTCACAAGTTCCAAATTATTAACCTTTGCAATGGCTTTTGTCATGCTTACATATACAAGATTTCTCAATTGTTTTCAATTAATTGACTGATCAAATCAGGGAACAAACATTAGATTTAATTCATCTGATCTGTCAAGAAATCTTAAATAATTTAACAAATAATTTAAAAAGCATTATTTAAATTAATACTGCTTATAGAAAAATATTAAAAAGACATAATGATATTCACACTGTACTATTATTAAGCCACTAATTAAATCACCTTTATTAATGACAACTTTATCAGAAAATAAAGCAGATGAGTTATTGAGAAAATTCTAATATTCAATAATATGATTGTCATGTATCAACGATATTATATGTGTAAAAGCAATTATTGTCTTGTTGACACGCCACAAAATATTTTGCTTTTTAATTGGTTTAAATCACATATTCATTAAAAATTAACTATTAGCATATTTGCAATTTGTATATATTGGAAAAATGCTTTCTGGCTTTTTGCTTAATTTAATATAGAAAATTTGGAAGCAAGAAAATAGATTTTATTAAATAGAGATGATTTTGTAGCCATAATGTATATGTGTGAAGGTGCCAAGTGATCGGTTATGATGGGACATTTGATAAGAAAGGGTATTACTATGTGGAAAAAAGTTGTTTCTTAGTATCAGCACAAAGAAATTAGTTGATGGTCAAAAACGTCCTCCCTATTTTGATTCTAGAAGATACACATACAAATGAAATCAGATTCCGTTTGAGTGGTGATTTGCTTCTATTACTTAGTGATTCAGTAGGATCTTGTGATACAATTGTGGCTTGAAACTGCACGTGTCTATTAGAAATCGGGAACTTTCAGGAGATGGGTATGGGAATACCAGTATGGGCATCTCTTCCATCTAACAGAAATCATCATAACATATAAGAGCAAATCCCAAAGATAATCTTTTTATAAGTGATCCACAGCAAATAAAAGGAAGGTTGAAAGTAGAGATGAAAATAAAGTATGTAATATATATAATGTATATATGTCAAAATATATATTATATATGTAATATATAGTATTAAAATTGATGACTATTATTATCAGAGGAAATAAAATTCAAAACTGGGGTACTAACTAAAGAAAAAGAGGGATATTTCATAATGATAAAAGGATGAATACATTCAGAAAATATAATAAGGTTAAATGTGCATTCACTAAATAACAGAGTAAAATATTCTTAGAACTAAGGGGAGAAATAGACAAATCTAATCCACAGTCATAGTTAAAAATAATCAGTTAAAAATCATAGTTAAACAAAGCTAAAATCTTTATTTTAAGGCCCACTTCTGGCAACTGATAGACCAAATAGACAAGTAAGTAGACATATAGAAAATATGAGCATCATCAATCCATGTGACCTACCCTACTGTCAGAGAACACTACTTGCAAGAGTTGTAAAATACACATTGTTTCAACTGTGCATGTGGAACCCTCACTAAAATAGATCATATGCTGGATCTTAAAAATGTCTCAATAAAATGAAAAGGTTTGTAACCTCTGATCACAAGGGCATTAAGTTAGAAATGACAAGTCTCCATTAAAAATCAATGACAAAATACCAATGAAATCTGCAAATGATTAGAAATTTATACACAATCGCCCGTAAGTTGGTGAGAAACTACAAAAGAGATTAGAATATATTTTATACTCAAAGAAAACAGAAACAAAATATGAAAGTTTACATAGTAAAGCTAAATAAGTCTTCATATGGAAGACTATAACTTTAAATATCTTTATTAGAGAAGAAAAACATTAAAGCCAATGATCTAAGTATTCACATTCAGAGGCTAGAGAAAAAGAACAAACACTATATAAAATAAATAAAAAATGATACAGGTAACATTGGAATCAATGACATAAAACACAATCATTACGGAAATATTTAAAAGCCAAGAGAAGGTTTTTAGAAAAAACTAAAACTATTAATTAAGCCCTAGCAAGAAAACAGACAAAGAATACAAATGACCAATATCATAGTTGAAACATATTACTAAAATTTTTACAGAAAGAAGGTAATACAGGAATGTTATGAACAATTTCATGTCAAAATTGGAAGGTATATATTATTTAATTTAAGACATAATATAAAACTATAGTAAGCAAAAGAATGTGGTATTGTCATGAGGATAAATAAATGGAACAATTAAAGAGATTCAAGAGCCCTGAAGTAGATCTACAGTCGATTTTGGACCAATTTGCTAAGTTGAGTTGATGAGAAGAAAGAATTTCTTTTTTTTTTTTAAAGATTTTATTTATTTATTTGACAGAGATAGAGACAGCCTGCGAGAGAGGGAACACAAGCAGGGAGAGTGGGAGAGGAAGAAGCAGGCTCATAGCAGAGGAGCCTGATGTGGGGCTCGATCCCATAACGCTGGGATCACACCCTGAGCCGAAGGCAGACGCTTAACCGCTGTGCCACCCAGGCGCCCCCAGAAGAAAGAATTTCTTTTTGAGAAATGATGTTGGAATCACCAGAAATCCATATAAAAAATTGATCAACACTTAAGTCACTCTATACAATAATTAATCGCAGATTGACCACAGACCTAAGCATTAAATCTTAAACTATGAAGATTCTAAAAAATGATATGAGATTATATTTGAGTTTTTACAGAGAATGTACATACTATTTACTAAATGTAAAAGAAAATATGGATTAATAGGACTTATCAAGATTAAAGTTTTCTGCTCACTAAAAGACACCACTGAAAAATGGGAAGACTAGCTACAGATTATAAGAAAATATGCACAAGAGTGATACCTAATTCAAGTTCTCCTGGGCAGAATATACAAAGGACTTCAAAAACCAATAATACAAAGTAGCTAAATAAAAAATAAGTAAAGGTATGAAATACATTCTTCGTAAATAAAAATTTAAAAATGATAAAAAAAAAAACAGACGAAAGGTGTCCAACTTTCTCCAGAAATTAAAAGTTTACTACATAATACTCACAAGAATGGCTACAAAAAAAAAAAAAAAAACTTAAAATCTGACAAAGCAAATGGTGTGGGGTGTTGGAACAACTGACAAAAAACTTGTTGGAAGGACTGTAAGAGAATGTTACTACTCCAGTAAAATGTCTGAGAATTTCTTATGTACTTATACATCTACCCAATGAGGCAGTGATTCCACCCACTGGTATAAAGAACAAAACTATAAAACATATGTTCAAATAGATACTTGGACAAGAACGTTTGTAGCAGCTTTATTCAGAATAGTCCAAAATTAGAAAGAACTCAAATATCCATCAATATGGATAGACCAAGTGTTGTGTATTCATACAATGGATTATAAAACACTAAAAAGAAAAACTACTGGTATACGCGAAAACATGGTTGAAACTCAAAAACCTAACAAACAAAAGAAACCAGACACAAAATACTATATTCTGTATGCTTCTCTATCTAAAATTTGGTAGCAATGAGAAATAATTTATAGTTGGTGAAGATGAAGAGTAAGACATTCTCATTCAATAGGTTAAATGATTTTTAATAACAGTCCCAGAACAAATCTCAAAAACGTTTATAGGGATACAAAAAATAGGGGCGCCTGGATGGCTCAGTTGTTAAGCGTCTGCCTTCGGCTCAGGGCATGATCCTAGGGTCCTGGGATCCAGCCCCACATCAGGCTCCCTGCTCAGCGGGAAGCCTGCTTCTCCCTCTCCCACTCCCCCTGCTTGTGTTCCCTCTCTCACTGTCTGTCTCTCTCTCTGTCAAATAAATAAATAAAATCTTTTTTTAAAAAAAAAGAATACAAAAAATAGCCAATGTCTATAAAGGTAAAATTCACAATGTCTAGCATCCAATAAAAAGAATTAGTAAGTATGTAAAGAAGCAGCCAAATGCAACCCAAGTGAAGAGAAAAATGACTCATAGAACTAGACCCACAAGTGACTCACATGATGAAAATATTATAAAGGGTATTTAAAACATTTTTATGACTATATACCATATGTTAAAGAAGCTAGAAGAAAGGTTGAAGATCTTAAGATATTCTAGAGATAAAATTGCAATGTCTGAGATGAAAAATAAAATATACTGGGTGGAACCATGTTAAATTAGACGTTTCAAGGGAAAAGTTCAGTATACTTGAATATAGCAATATAAAGTTCCCAAAATGAAATACGAAGAGAAAAATCACTTAAAAAAAAAAAAAACTGACAAGCAATGATCTGAGAAACAACTTTAACCTGCCAGTTAGATATGTGAGTATTGCCCCTGAAGAAAGAAGACCAAAGTAATTTGAAGAAATAAAGCCTGAAAATTATCCACATTGAGTGAAAACTATTATTCGAACAGCTCAAAGAACTGCAAGAACAAGAAATATGAAGAGAACTACACCAACCTACATTATAACCAAATTGCTTCAAGTCAGTAATAGAAAATCTTTAAAACAGCAAAAGAAAGGGACAACAACAATAACAAAAAATAAGGACTTCTTCAGAAGTGATGCTAGATAGAAAACAGTGGAGCAACGTCTTTAAAGTAATAAAGAAAATAACTGTCAATTTAGAATTTTTGTCCAGTGAAACATCTTTCAAAAAAATAATGCCTTATGCAGACAAAGGGAGACATTTATTATAAGAGATTTTAAAGAGTCCTTTAAAAGAAGAAAGTAATAGTAGAAGGCAGCCTAGTTCTACAAAAGATAATAAGGAACACTAAAAAATGGTGACTACATGAGTAAATATAAAGAGTTATTATTATTTAACACCTTTAAATGAATTGACCCAGGCAAAAAATAATCAAAGTGTATTTCAAATTACACAACATATGTAGAAGTAAAATGTGTGACATAAACCCAAATTACTTGGAGAGAAGTAATTGAACTACTCTAATGTTGTGATACTAGAAACATAGAATATTTACCAAGATGGACCATATCATGGGCCATAAAACCAGTATTATTAAATTGAAATGTGTTTAAATAAAACAAAATGCATTCTCTGCCCACATGAAACTGAATTAAAAATCAAGAATAAGGGGCGCCTGGGTGGCGCAGCGGTTGATCGTCTGCCTTCGGCTCGGGGCGTGATCCTGGCGTTCCGGGATCGAGTCCCGTGTCGGGCTCTTCCGCTGTGGGCCTGCTTCTTCCTCTCCCGCTCCCCCTGCTTGTGTTCCCTCTCTTGCTGGCTGTCTCTCTCTGTCGAATAGATAGATAGAGTCTTTAAAAAAAAAAAAAATCAAGAATAAAATTTTTAGCCAAATATTGTAATATTTTGGGAAAACACCATACTTTTAACATGAGTCCAAGAAGACATCAAAAGATAAATTTAAAATATTTAGCACTGAATGAAAAAGAAACACAATACGTCAACATTTGTGGGGTGCAGTTATAGCAGAACATAAAAAGGAACTTCTTAGAAAGAAATACATCTCAAATCAATGACCATGGTTTTTGCCTTAGGAAACAAGAAAGGGAAAAGAAAACAAAACACTAAATAGAAGAAAGAACATAATACACATCAGAGTGGAAATCAATGAAATGGAAAACAAACACAATGGAGAAAATGAGTGAAATTAAAAATTTGTCCGAACATTCATTCCTGATAAAAACTCTCATCAAAAAGTCAGTAGAAGGAAATTTATTCAACTTGGTAAAGGTTGTCTGAAAGACTAATAGCTAATATCATACTTAATGATGAAAGACAACATTTTTCCCCTAAGATCAGAAACCGGACCAGGATGACTGCTCTTTCTGCTTCTACACTACATTGTTCCAGAAGTGATGGATATGTCCACTATTTTGTTGGAGCTAATGTTTTGCAAGTGTCCACATATGTCAAAACTTGACAAATTGTACCCTATAAGCCCGTATGTCAGATATACCTCAAGAAAACTGTCAAAATCTGTGTATTATATGGCATCTAAATTATATCATAATAAAAATATTACTAGGAAAAATAATATGAGTGATTCTTATCTCAGAAATTTTGAGATTTTTATTCCATGCCTTATACAAAGAAATGAAGAAATGACATGTCTTGGAAAAGAGGAGAATATCAAGTCTAATTCTAGTCCAAAGTTTCCCACGACCATTTGCTGAAGACTGAATGTTTGTATATCCCCCCAAATTTATATGTTAAAACCAAATCCCCCATGAGATGGTATCTGGAGGTGATGTCTTTGGGAAGTGATTAGGTCATGTGGGTGGAGCTCTCATGAATGGGATAGTACCCTTTCAAAGAATTCCCTTGTTCTTTCCGCTACCAGAGGTTATACCTTACAGAGAGAAGACAGACATTATGAGGTGGGTGGGAGGTTCTCACCAAATACTGAATCTGCCAGTACCTTGATCTTGGACTTGCCACCCTCCAGACCTGTGGAAAATAAATTTCCGTTGCTGATAAGCCACCCAGTCGATGTGTTCTGTTATAGCACACATATAGTCCAGGCTAGAACATATAGTCCAGCCTGAATGGACTAATACAACACTGAACCAGAGTGGTATTTCTAAATGCTAATTTGAACATTCCAGCTCCCCACTTTAAAGCTTTTCCTTTGACTCCACATGAGAAAGCACTTAAAAATGACATATAAAAATGACATATTCAAGCATTGTTTCTGTTTAACTCTGTCTTTCTCTCCCAATAGCATTGAAATTCCATCTCTGCACCATCCTATTCTTTCTCTCCACCCATGGCCAGCTGAGCTACCTGCTGTCTGAACATATTTTCGATTACACTGTATAATTTCTTGTTTCAATTTCTTTAAAATTCTTTTTGTCTGCCTGGAGAATTCATCTTCCTTGTTCGTGTATTTTCTACTTCTTCCAGAGATCCTACTTTGACCCTTCAGATTATATCAGACTCCTTTGCTATGTTTGCTAAGTGGAATGAATAGTCAGATTTATATGCACAAAAGAGAATTTTGTACCAAGAACATTAGACAGAGTTGAAGGATAAAAACAAAACTCTAAATAAAAAATAATAGATAAAAGGAAGAATTTTAATTTCAAATTCCACTCATCTGATTATGGGTTAGAAATTGTGCATAACGTTGAATGACATTGAATATTTAATGGATAAAGGACTTCATCCTACTGGCTCGGATAATTCAAATGATGGTTAAGATGGCCCTGAACATGACTCCAAATCCCAAAATTTGATAGCTCCAAACTTACCTCTTTCACTTCCATTAATAACAGAGAGTTCAGTGCTTAGAATCTCTCTGGAGCTATATTTTGGCCTCCTTGAATATGAATGTATGGTAAGAAATCAGGGATACAGAGCAAGGAGAGTCATAATAATAACGGAAATAATTAGATTTCAACTTTATTTTTGAGCAAATAAAAATGAAGCTGAAAAAACATAAATTAGAAAAAGATTTATTTACTTGCTTGTTTACTTTAGAAGGATGTAATGAAGAAATAAATGTAGAATATGGTCAAACAACATCCTGGAGTAAGCAGAAATCCACAAGAGACATTTTGTATTTTTTCCTGGGATTAAAATACGTATGGCCTTTATGGAATTTTAAAGAATGCAAACATTTTTTAAAAAAGAGAGAGCAGTTTTCCTAAACATTTGTTCACCTGAAAATTACCTCGGAAATTTATTAAATTGTATATAACAAATCCTACTAATATTTTAACATATGTTTTTGGACATATTTTCCTAGGGTTTTTGGCCTGCATCTATTTAGCTATTTTGTTTGAAGTCTTAGTGTATAGTAAAGCATTCAAATATGTGCTGTGGGAAGGACAGAATTGATTTTTTTATAGGCCTAGTAGTAAAGAACAGACTTTGTGATAGCTAGAAGTCTGGGTCTAATCTTGGCTTCACTGTGGTCTGAATTTAATTGAGTTATTTAACCATCTCATATCTATTTTTCCTCATCTTTATAATAATAAATATGACATTACTTATTTTTTGTAATAATTAAATCATCTATAAAGTACTTGACACAGTGTAATAATTAAATCACATATAAAGTACTTGACACAGTGAGGATAGTTAACACACAGTATACTAGCTATCATTATCTTAGTAAGAGTTGTCAATTTTCTCATATTAAATATGAGAAATTTTATATACTTTAAGTGACAGATTTTAGGCCACTTAATTTAAAAATAAACAAAAATAGATGACTGGATTAAGCAGACATGGTCCGTATATACAATGGAATATTACCCAGCCATCAAAAAGAACGATTTCTCAACATTTGCTGCAACATGGATGGGACTGGAGGAGATAATGCTGAGCAAAATAAGTCAAGCAGAGAAAGACAATTATCATATGGTTTCACTCATTTATGGAACATAAGAAATAGGAAGATCGGTAGGAGAAGAAAGGGAGGAAGAAAGGGGGGGTAAACAGAAGGGGGAATGAACCATGAGAGACTCTGGACTCTGGGAAACAAACTGAGGGCTTCAGAGGGGAAGGGGGTGGGGGAATGGGATAGGCTGGTGATGGGTATTAAGGAGGGCACGTATTGCATGGTGCACTGGGTGTTATACGCAAGTAATGACTCATGGAACTTTACACCAAAATCTAGGGATGTACTGTATGGTGACTAACATAATATAATAAAAAATTATTATTAGAAAAAATAAATAAATAAAAATAAACAAAAATAATAAATTAAACACCAGTATGTTAGCATTACTCTTTACGTAAGACATTATTTACAACCAAAGTCTAACTTCCAATAATATGAATGAAATTATACTCTGCTTTTAAACGACTAATACTGACTTTGGAATTATCATCTAGGACCAGAATGTACAGGACATGTAAGTAAAAAAACAACTAAACAAAATATAATAAATATAATATTGCTATATATAAACTCTTACTGTGATTAACTGAAACATTTTCCTACACAAAGCTTAAAAAATACCTAGAATATTTTCTTGCCCAACAAATGTACATTCTTTAGTAAATATTAATCATATTAAATGTTAGTGTGCTTAAATGTGATTAAAAAGAGGGCTTATTGATAAAATATTAGCACCATTATTTATTTGTAAATACTACATTAAGGTTGCTGGTGGAATCTAAGCAGAAACAAATGACATTCGGGTAAAGATAAGTAAAATCACCATCGGTATGGAACTGCGGGTGTTTGGGAATCTAATTTCAATGTAAATCTATTGGCTTATCAATTACAACCATAAGTATAAGAAGCAGAGTCAATATAAGAAAGGCTATCCAGTTATAGAACTATGATGATACATTCCTAAATGCACTTAAAAGATGGATATTTCTTTTAGGTAATTGAAAAAGAAATGAAGAGCTAGACTAAATGCATGGTTTCACAGCAGTTTGAAAATACAAACTTCGTGAGGGAAAAGGAAGAAAATTGCTTTTATATTGGAGAAGCCCTGGGGAAATTAGTAGAGTATAAGAGCATGTGTGTGCGTGCTCGTGTGTGCATGCAGATGTGTGTGGGTGCATGTGCGTGCACGGGTGCGTGCATGTCGTGTGTGTGTGTGTGTGCGTGTGTGTGTGTGTGTGTGATGCAGAGTGGTGGCTTGGAAGGGTTTATGTTCTGGCAGACTTTGTAGCCATTTTTTTTTTTTTTTTTAAGAACTAGGGCTTACCTGAAAGGGGGAAAAAAATCACAAGCTGTGCGTTTGAATAAATTTCTATTTTCCAGGTTAATTCTTTCTTTAGCTGAGGTCTATTCCTTAATCTGAGGTGTTACTGTGAACATAAACCTGACCTCTCTGGTGTGAAATACAAACAGCTTTCAATTACTGAACAATCTGTAATAAAGATTAAACCTTCTGCTTAAGCAATTAACTTCGAGAAAGTAGAAACCATTCATGAATTTTTAAAATTGCTCTTTTCTGCTGTGGATTCAATCTTGTGACCATAAAGGCACAATGTGACATTCAAATCAACATCAAGCATGAACAGTTATTTTCTGTCAATTCAAAAATTAATATAGAGTTAGTCATAAGGTGAAGAAAATAACTATTAAAGTGATGGAAGAATGTACATTGTAATATATGTGTACAAGTGATCAGTTAGAAAGACGTTTTTGTCCCTGCTATGTTTTTATTTAATTTTATTTATTATTTCATTTATTTATCTAAAACTTTATTAAGTAAATTAATTTTTTTTATTCGGCAAGAATAATAGGTGAACTACATGGAGTTTTGAGAAATACTTTTCATACTAATGATTCTATCACAGGCAAATATCTAAATTTAGGAAATCAAATGTTTTGAAACTCTGAAGGAATATGGTGTTAGATAGCACGAACTCCTCGAAACTGTCAGAATGAACAATAGAAATACCCGTTGCTAATTAGCTGAACTGCCAAAATGTCATTTTTAAAAAACGGCACACTTTATATAATGCAGTTTTGTTTTGATCACAAATACATCTGCAAACGTGGTGTGTTACTGACCCTCGGCCCTTCCAGATAGCTTGACTGAGGTACCCCAGGAAACAGGCCGGAGGTCTCGAACAGTTCACAACTAATTACAGAAATAAGACAAATGGAAAAGGGAAATGAGAACGGGGCCGGTGGTCGGATATGAACTAAACATTAACCAACAACCTCTTTCAACTGTCCTTTACACTGTCGGCTCCTGCCCGTTGCTTCTCTTGTGCGGTGCTCTTAACTTTGCGGATCACTGATACCTCTGACCTTGCGGTGAAACGCACCACAAACAGCAGCTCGGCAGTCAGGCAAACATGAGGCAACTTGCATATCATAGTTGCAGGGGGTATGGATTTCCTAAAGGCTACTCGTCCTCTGACTTGATATTTTAGTGTCAAGTATATACATTCTGTGCCCAAGTATATAAAATATAAAGAAAATTACTGACTCGTGAAAAAAGAATGAGATCTTGCCATTTTTAACAACGTGGATGGTCCTAGAAGGTATTATGCTAAGTGACATAAGTCAGTCAGAGAAAGACAAATAATAAATGACTTTACTCATATGTGAAATTTAAGAAGCAAAGCAAACACAGGAAAAAAGGCACAAACAAACAAAACCACAGACTCTGAAGCAGAGAACAAACTGTGGTTTGGAGGTGGGTGGAGGGGATGGACGAAATAGAAAAAAAATTTATTAAAAAAATGAGTTTCAAGCACCAGAAACTCTATTTTCCCCTGCAGTTAATTCACTGCAGAGAAATAATTATATCATTCAAAGCCAACAAGCAGGGAACCAGCTGAGAACAATGTAATCGTTAGAACAAAATTTCACTAATCCAGCAGAGTCTACATTTCTTTTGGAATCTTTGTTTGCCTGAATTGCATAAAATTAAGATTTTATTCTTTTTCTTTCTTGAGATCCTGAGATCGCTATGCTGTGAGGAAGTCCAGTTTAACCCACTACAAGGTGGGAAGTGTCGTAGGAGAGACTTAAGGTACCCAGTCGATAGCCAGTACCCATTTTCAGGCACATAAATGAGACTATCTTGAACCCTTTAGCCCCAGTAGAGCTGTCAGATGACTATGGATGCAAGAGTAATTCTAACCTACAGAAAAGTAAAAATAATACAGTGTCGGCTTTGGCTCTCATGCTTTTTTAAGCGTAGCAAGAGCTAACCGAACAACTCACAGTGGAGAAATCCATAATCATCTTTCTGGCTCTGCGAGAAAGTCCACAGTCCACATTCAAATCAGTATCACCACCACACATGGAGGAACTTCTAGATTCCTCCCATACTTCATGGAATGCAAGGGGCATTAGAGCACCAACTTTCAGAGTCCATGTGTCTGAATTGTAATTGTCAATTTACTCTTGGACCTTTCTGATTTAAAGAGCTTTTTAGAATCCCTTGATTTCTATTGGGTAAATGTTTAGTTTTTCATAATTCTTCTCTTTCATGTCCTCTTCCCCAAGATGGCAGTGAGGTATTGAGAAAGAAGGTATGATGGCGCTGTGGCAGGGGCTGATATCTGCCCTTTGCCCTTTTTATCTTCTCTGATCTCTGGGTAAGGTGGCTTGTCTGTTCTGTAGGATTACCATAGCTGGGAAATGCGTTGTTGTTCTCCTGGTTTGGTAAAGTTCACTGGTCCTTTTGTGATCACTCAGTACCACCTTGTCTGTTGTGAGTGCTATAGAAATTTTTGATGTTTTGCTGCTATTTCCAGCTTATCCTGAGTCTGGTTTCAGAAACACGTTTCCCCTACCAGACGTAATCTTATTCTTTCTATTAGCTATCTTCTTAGAACCTCATGGAGCTTCCACAAAATCTGAATCTCTTCCATTCCTCCTCGGAGCCAAAGGAGCTATAGGAGTGGTAAGAGTGTAGGAGTGAGAGGGCTCAGGCTCTTCTCTCTGTCAAAGTAGGGCATGTTGTCCCTTTGCCCTAATGTGACTGCCCTATATTGATTCAAAGCAACTCTGTACCCTTCTCTCCCCAGATATTCAAAATCAGGAACCAATATTTAAGACTTCTTTCTTCTCCTTTTCTGGCACCAAGTCCATTGCTAGTTCATTCCAGATGGGCCAGTAAGGATGTGCATATTTAAGCACTCCTTGCTTTTGACCTCTCTTTCACACAGACCCAGCATTTTCCTTACATCCTACCTTCCTATCAGTTAGTGATTTTGCCTGCATTTTGTACTCCTCCTTTCTTGCATGTTATTTGTGTCTTTCATTTTCTAGGTCCATGATGTTGGAACGGTTGCCAAGGAACGTGATCTATATGTAAGAAAAAAGGAGAGGGGGCACCTGAATGTCTCTGTCTGTTAAGCGTCTGATTTCAGCTCAGATCATGATCCCAGGGTCCTGGGATTGAGCCAGCCTCGAGCTCCATGCTCAGTGGGAGTTTGCTTGTCCTCCCTCTACCTCTCCTTCTGCTCATGCTCTCTCTCTTTCTCTCAAATAAGTAAATAAAATATTTTTTAAAATGGATATATTTTCAGGGCACCTGGGTGGCACAGCGGTTAAGCATCTGCCTTCGGCTCAGGGCGTGATCCCGGCGTTATGGGATCGAGCCCCACATCAGGCTCCTCTGCTAGGAGCCTGCTTCTTCCTCTCCCACTGCCCCTGCTTGTGTTCCCTCTCTCACTGGCTGTCTCTATCTCTGTCAAATAAATAAATAAAATCTTAAAAAAAATAAAATAAAATGGATATATTTTCAAAATAAAACCACTATATGCAATCTAGCTTTTTCCCTATTTGAGAATAAAATTCAAAATCCTTTTATTAATAAAACTCTAATCAGGATGGCACTCCCTTTAGTCAAGCCTCCATGGGAACTCAATTCACTTTTTTTTTTTTTTTTTTTTTTGAGAAATGTGGTTGTTAGCCTCCCTGGACTACATAGATCAGTTAGGGAATAAATCTAAAACAGTAAAAAATAAATAAATAAATAAAACAAAACCAAAACCTTGCTCCAGTATCCTCAAATGTAAGTTTCAAACCCCTTAACTGCTTCTTTTGTCCTCCTCTGCCTATAATATATATTCTCTTATTCCTTCTGGACAAACTGTTTCCATTCAGTTTATTTTTAACTTCACTTAAATACCTCCTCCTTTAGGAAACCTCCCGTGACATTCTTTATTCCCTGTTCCCCGCTGCCATAGTTAGGTGCTTCCACAGCACCCCAAACAGTAATTATCTCTCTCTCTTTCTTTCTCTCTCTCTCCTTCCCTCCTTTCCTCCTTCTCTTTCCTCCCTGCTTCTCCCTTTTCCTTTTTCATCTCCTTCTCTCTCCCAACATGGCTGTGAGCTGTATGAGAGCAGGATCGGCTTAGTATCCCCAATGTGCATCATAATTCTTCTCACATGGTAGGTGTTAAATGACGGTTGAATTAAAAAAAAGGAGTGTCCAGGGACACCCAGTCGGTTAGGCGTCTGCCTTCCGCTCAGGTCATGATCCCAGGGTCCTTGTGGGCTCCCTGGTCAGTGGGGAGTCTGCTTCTCCCTCCCCCTGCTCATGTATGCACACTCTCTCTCTTTCAGTCTCTCTCTCTCCCTCTCAAAGAAACAAATAAAATCTTAAAAAAAAAAAAAAGGAGTGTACATATCTCTACAGAAAGACAAAAGATAACCCGATGGCTGATTGATAAATGCAAAATTAAAGCACGAGAAGAAAGTTTGAGACTTCAAATGATGAATCTGGTTGGGTTACAATTGTCATATACATTCATCTTCATAATGCAGTGAGGACTTCTGTGTGCTTAAAACGCTATAAAAATGTCCTGATCCACGGCATTGTGGCACTTGGGTCATGCTTTGCAAAAACAGAATCTGTGACAATGATTTTTTTAGGCTTCTATTATTCAGTAATTCTTTCCTGATTAAAATTGAATTTCTTTAGTATATTACCTTCTAATTACTGTTTTCTAACTTTAAGATGTACCTATCTGTCTCTGATTTGATCTATTCTGTTAATTTCGTACTTTAGCTCCCTGATGACAATCTTCTTGCCCTCAGTTTTGAGTTCTTTTATTTATCATCCAAACTAACATACTTTTGAGTGTGAGCAGATACTCTATTAATAATTATGACAGAACAATAGGCATAAACCTATTTATGGTTTATGAGCTGCTTGGAAAACTGAGACGTTGCCTTCCACAATGGTACAAATTGAATCCCTGCCCAATACCCTAGTCTAAGAGTAGCGGGATATATTTATTTTCTTACTATAAAAGACACAGAGTGTTCAGGAGTTGATGGTGACACTTAATTATAAAAACTGAACTTGAGTTAAACAACTTTAGAAAGCATAGAACGTAAGAATAGACAAATAGTTAAAGTAAAATAAGTAACCATAGTATTAAGTGCTTAAACACTACATGTCTCTGAGACGGGTGATATACTATCAAAAACAAATACACAAAATGCAACCTCTTTTTTTAACTTATTTGGATGTCTTCCATGAAGCTATAAATTCTACTGATAATAGGGGGAGTACTGATGTGTTTCTACTTGTTATCTTCCAAGTTCCATGCTGATCTGTAGTTTGAGTTTTTCTGATTCCCATCAATTCAAAATACCTTTTGTTATAGAGATTTTTTTTCTCCTTCTTCTTCATGAAGTTCAAATTATTCAGTTTCAAAATATTCTCTAGTTCACCTCTGCTTGCACTACTATGATTTTACTTTCCTACACTTTGGGAACAACGAAGAAATGCACATCCCCCCTCCCCCCCACACAGATGCACAGAGTCACGCACACACAAATATATATTTAGACTCTCATGTATTTCCAAATCCTTCCCTCTATAGAAATAGGTATTTATCTTTCTTCACTGTTTGAGATTAAAATTTAAAAAAAATTGTCTTCAAGTAATTAAACTTTGAGAGTAAAAATACCAAGTCGAAGTGGAGAGAAATTACATGGAATATATCCAAGTCAATGGATTCTAAGAATTAAAATAAAAAGCAAGTCAAAAAAAGAAAATTATCTAAATAAAATATGATAAATTTTTGAAAGAGTAAAGATTATGTCTATATATTTTCAGCTAGTTGACTAATATTCAGTATAATAGTGATGGTTAATTTGACTTCCTAGATTTTCCATTAGGAATATGAAGGAAGGAGGAAGGGAGGAAGGGAGGGAGGGGGGAAGGAAGGAAGGGGGGAAGAAAGAGTTAGATAGGGAGAAAGAAGAAAAGAGAAGGGGGAGGAAAGAGAAGACAGGAGAGGAGGGGAGGAGGAGGGGAGAGGGAAATAGAATTAGGGCCAATTCTTGTCAAAATCCTTTAAGGGGCACTGATATTTAAAGTCAGAGTGATAAAAAAGAAACGTTTACAAATAGGGGCAGTTTGATTTATAATTATATTTATAGCTCTTTTAGGAGATTGTAGCTGGCCACCACACTGAAGGATTGAGTTCTCTCCTCCTCTTTTGTGTTCACGTTGTGGTGTTATAGCTCTGGTATTTGTTTTAGCTGCTTCTGTTGCCCAGGCTGCTTTCGCCATGTGAGAGCCAATTTGGCACATCTCCTAAGCTTGGGGCTGTCTCAGAGGCCCCTCATGCCCACTGTCGTACGGGCCTGAGGAGCTCTGGCACCCACGTCTTCCCTCGTAGGGCTTGAGAAAACTGAAACTGACTTCTCCCATCGCTTCCAGACTTCCATGAAGTGCCTTATTCTGTACATGGATCCGATGTGTCCTGCAGTGGACTGAAGGATCCAGGAAACGATTCTGGGAAGCACTTTGCATCTGGCTGTATTTTCTAGGGAAACCAACCTAAAACAGTGTATCTCTATTTTTTCATATTGCTAGAAATGGATGTTCACTTTCATATGCATTTTTATAGATTTCAATGAATTTCTTTTATTCGATCCTAATTAACTTTTGGTCATTTTTATTCTAAAATTTTCTGAAGTTCATCTCTTCCTGTACATTCCTACTTACACTGCCTAACATGGGCTATCATCATCTGTGTCCTGGAATATAGTATCGGACTTCTATTTACCAATTTCTGCTTTAGTTCTTGGATTCATCCTCCCGGCAACTGCGAGAGTGATCTTTCTAATCCTAACCGAATCTGCTTTCCTTTTACTATCCCCTTTTGATGATAAGATAAAGTCTTATCTCTAAGATAAGCACACTGCACCCTGGGGTGTATTTCTTGTTCTCTGTATCTTTGTATCATTGCTCTGCCTAGGACACCTCACCTTCCTTCTTCTAACTTGGGTCAAATTCTACTCTTCCTCTAAGGCAGTAGTTCTTGACACGTTGGAAGTCATTGACCTTTTGCTCTTCAGGTGAAAGCTATGGAATTATTCCTTCAAAACAAAACAGAACAACAACAACAACAACAACAACAACAACAAAACAAAGCGCATATACGCATTTGGCTCAACATTTAAAAGGAGAATGATCCTTCGTCTTGCCCCCGAATCTACTCTCACTCAAAAGTTCATCTCCTCTATAATTACCCCGAGACTGCGGTGCCACCCTCCTGAGGAGTCTTCTGATCTCTTGACGTTACTGTTTCTGACAATGAGATCACTTTGAGAGCCCAGATCTTGCTTCCCCCATTTCTGATTCCACAGTGTCTGTCATGTAAGGGGCAAATAATCTTTATGTGTTGAATGAATGAAATAAAAGCATTTATTTGGTCCTCCTACTGGATTTTTGAGACTCTCAGGACACAACTGATGCAATTCACCAGACACACACAGTAAAAATTATTTCACAAATGAAGAACGACTTGTAGAATGGCTGACTGATGGTTCAATGACAGAACTAGAATAAAAACCACTTTCTCTTGATTACAAGTTCTTGAATGGATGCTTATGTTTTGTATTTAGACAGCTTTAGCCTGTTTCCTTGACTATTTTTGCCTTGACACTTTCAGATTACTAAGAGACGATATTTTATCCTGAATATATATCAAGTCTGTTTTGTAATCTGACCTTCAGAGCAACTTTACTAAGATGTAATTTCTAATATGAAAGATATGTAAGTGAGAGAGTCTAACCCAGATGCTTACCAAATCACCAGGACCATTAAAGTTGGCAAACATTTTAAAATGGCTCCATAGAACCACACCTTTCCATTTGGGAGTGTAGGCAAACAGCTTTGTTTTTGTTTTTGCAATTGACACCATAGTTTACATTAGGATTCAGAATCTATTATCTAAGCTGGCTGGCTTTGAATACATTTTCCCCAAATTTATATACTGCTAATGAGGTTCTCCTTGAAAACATTTTGGGATCCTTTACTGAGGCCTTCTATAAAGAATTTAATTATCATTTTATTTGAAATACGGAAATCATTTTTGCTTTATATCATAGAAGTGAGCTTGTTTTATTTTTTCTTTACTTTTATAGGTTCTTACAACTCTGTCGAAAGCAAAGACTTTGTGATATAAGCAATTAACTTTTTTCCCCAATAATAGATCATCATAAGCTTAATGTTTTCAGCTTATTTCTCATATAGAGAAAATTTTTGCCTGAAAATCTATTCATGATAGGCACAGGCCAGTGCTTTGCTGTTCAATGGACAAATACATTATCCTCAAGTGATTTCCTTGGGGTGAACCAAGCAAGCATTTCTTTCCTTTTTTGGTCAGGATTTAATAATTTCACAGCAACTAATAATTTCCTGTCATTCTGCATACAAACAGAGGCAGAATAAGCATTGACAACATAAAACAAAACAAGCAAATTAAAATATATTTATTGTACTACAACATACATCAAAACTAGTTTTAAAAATTAAGAGACAAAGATGTGTTTTTGCCTATTCCAACCTCTAATGAAATGAAATCCCTGGACATTATGTATTAAAAAAAAAATAAGAGGACTTTGAAAAATGGAGAGAAGGCAGACTAGCTTGGGAACTTGAGACGCAGGAAATGACAAAATGTGAGTTTCCCAGGTTTTCTTTATCCTTAAAATATCTTAGACTTGGAATTAAAGATCTAGCATACCAGAAACTTTAATAGACATTAACACAAAAAGTCCAAACAAAAGCTTGTGCTCTTTAGCCAAAGGACCAGGAAAGTTTCAACCTAACAAAACAGAAACCTTTTAGATAATTACGTCTGCACTCCAGGCAAACATCACAGGAAAAAAACTGTGGTACCACAGTGCCAGCAAAGGATGAGTAGTGAGTTTAGATTTTTACACTTGCAAGGTTATAATGAGGTCTCCCAATATAACCACGAGGTTATAGTGTCAGAGAAGGCCAAAGAGGGAGCTGGGACTTTCATCCCTGCAAGCTGACAATAAGGCCACCCTCTTCACATTGGTAGAGACTATACGAGGAACGTGGATCTCACTCTCACCTAGCAGTTTCAAGATGCCTTTTCCCTTTCCCCATGGGGGTGCTATCAAAGGAGGCCTAGTAGAGAGTTAGGACTTTCACCGTTGTCCAGTTGTAATGGGGGGACCGTCACCAGCGTGTCAGTGGAGATCATGGGAAGAGTTGGAACCTTCATCCTGTTCTCACAGTATGAGTTCTGGCCTGCCCCCAGCTGCGGAGTGTCACTGGAGGCTGATTGGTGAAACAGGACTTTTACGTTCACTTGACATTTCAATTTAATTATCTGAACACTCCTAACAGCTGGATAGCTCACTCTTCACTCAATCACACAACACATTTACGGAATGGCTTCCATGTGCCAATATGTGCTCACATAAAAAATACAGTGGAGGATAACTGGTATCTGTCTCCTTGAAGATTTTTGAGAAGATAGTCCCCCTTCCCCTGTGGGCATGGTGTCAAGAGAAATCCAATGGAAAAAAAAGGTTTAAGTAAGACTCAAAGTCTCATAACATAATATGAAAATGTCCATGTTTTAACTGAAACACATCTCTTCTTTTTTTTTTTACGATTTTATTTATTTATTTGACAGAGAGAGAGACAGCCAGCCAGAGAGGGAACACAAGCAGGGGGAGTGGGAGAGGAAGAAGCAGTCTCCCAGCAGGGAGCTTCTCCCTCTCCCTCTGCCTGTCCCTCCAGCTTGGGCGCTCTCTCTCTCAGATAAATAAATAAAATATTTTTAAAAATAAAATAAAAGTCTCAGTGAAAAAATAGAAAATCTCAGCAAAGAAATAGAACATATAAAGGACAACCAAATTTTACAACTAAAAAAACACCAACTGAATGAAGGCTCAGTGAGTGGGCTCAATGGTAGAATGGAGGAGACAGAGGAAAAAATTGATAAACTGGAAGGCAGAACTATACAAATTACATAACCTAAATAACAGAGAGAAGTATTAAGTCCTAACATCAGTCCTGTAAGTGGCAGAAAAACCACAACAAAAAAATCAAAATATTTTCCCCAAAATTATTTTTATAATTGTGTTTAAAAGATTCAACTAAATATTGAATTTTAAACATTCAGTTTGTTATGTTGGCATTAATTTATTACTGTCTTAGTTTATTTCTGGTACTTTCTATACAAAGAAAAAACAGAATGAAGAATAAATCCACATTTTGAGAAAGTTTCACTATATAGGAGTAATCCTGAAGAAATTATTTTTCTACTCTTAAATACAAACTGGAAACATTTCAGTTATGCCTCTTTTAAATCCTTAAAATAATGAAGTAGATTCAGGGATCTCTTGGGTTACTTTTTTTCCCTCCAAACTGCAGGGTAAGTATATTTAAAAATAACATATTGACATTTTTACAAAATTGTGTATAAACTCTGGTGTCGTAGCCCAAAATTTACAGACATAAAACTAAATGTTAAAATTCCTTCGACCATGACTGTATCATTTTGTATTACCTATTAAAACATTCTCAATACACCATAATCACAGCAAATTCAAATTCTTCAGCTTTTATTAGAATCCCTAAGGCAATTTTCTCTGTCAATTTTCAAATAATCTCACAGCATGGCCTTGAGGATAAAATTGGAAAGTGTTTGGTAAATTGAAAATGCCTGTCCGTAATGTGACAATCTGTACATCTCAGTTCTTCCTCCAGAGATAAACAGGCTCAAAAACACACAGGATGGTGGGAAATGATAATGTATAAAAGCACCTCATGAGTGGGGACAGGTTCGTTTTAATTCTAGAAAAACCTTTTAATTGTCATTTCACCTCTCAATATACCAGTTAGTTTCTCAAAAAACTTAAAGAAGTCAGAGACTATCCTTCACTGTATCTTCCATGTAAGCACATATTGGCACAAGTCAGTCACTCAATAAATGTGTTATGTGACCGAGTGAAGAGTGAGATACCTAGCTTTTAGGAATGTTCAGGTAATTCAATTCAATGGGTTAACATTTAAAAGCATGTTGTAAACCACAGAGTACTATTCAGCCAGCTGACCTACTTCTTATCCCTGCTTCTAAATCTAAATCATACTCACTTGCTTCTCTCTTAAAGCACCCAGATTTTTGTTTGTTGTTAAGACTTATTTTTGAAGAGCAGTTTTAGATTTATAACATTGAGACGAAGATATAAATATTTCTCATAAATCCCCAGTCCCCTTGCACGCATCACTTTCCTCATTAATACCACTCACTAAAATGATACATTTACTAAAGACGAACGGACCCTACACGGACACATGATAATCAACCAAAACCCATAGTTGATCTTAGGGTTCATTCTTGATGTTGTATATTCTATAGGTTTGGATAAAAATATGATGTTATATATCCATCATTATAATATTATACAGGGTATTTTCACGGCCAACACAAGTTCTCTGTGTTCTGCCTATTCATTTCTCCTCCTCTCCCTGTGGCAGCCATTGATCTTTTTATTGTCTCCATAGTTTTGCCTTTTCTAGAATGTCGTATAGCTGGAATCAGACAGTTTGTAGCCTTTTCAGGTTGACCACTTTCACTTAGAAATATGAATTTAAGATTCCTCAGCACCAAAATTTTGAAGTCCTCTTACAGATTTGCCACCTGCTAAGCCTCTTTTTTCAGTCTTCTACTTCCATGGAATTATTCTCTTCATTCCTTACAGATTTGAGTTTTTGCGATCCCACTGAAATCCAACTTTTTTGCTACTCTGTGCTGGAATATAAGTATGACTGGAAAAAAATAAAGAATAATATTGATTTTCCTAACTTTAAAATTATGATTACTAACTTCAATGGGAATTTAAAAGATATCTTCCCATGGTTCCTAGATCGACTCACTCTAAACTCTGCTTTAGGAGACCATGTGCTGTATCAACAGAGCCCCTTGCCCCTTTTCACTTCTGTTTGGCTTTGGCCCTGCAGGGAACTGCGGAGAACTGCAGGGACGCATTGCAGGGAACACAAGAGTGTGTCATTGATACTTTCCAGGCAGTGTACTCTGAAGAACCCATTCCTCTCTTTCTGGTTTTAGCAACGTTTTCCGTCTCTTTCAGACTCGAGGTGAATGCTTGAGCGACACTAACCCTGACCTACTGCACTAATACCTACACCTTTGTAAATAATCTCACTGAGTGTTAATTCTCTGTGAATTATCCTACTTTGTGCCATTTGTAACAGAAAAAAATTCTGAATGTTGTTTGACAATGATACCTTTCTCCCATTCTCAACTAGTTTCTACCTTTTCCCATCTTCTCAAAAGATCTGCAATTTTTTTCTATCCTCACTCTCACTTCATGACCTTATTTCCTACTTCTCTGAAAAACAAAGAAACAATCTCAATAGAAAGTTTATCATCTCCCACTCCCATCTACATCTACCCAATATACCCGAATCCGTACATTTATTCTCTATGGTGACAATACTTGTATCATGGCCGATTTGCAGTAATCGATATGATGCCACTGAGGCTGGGACCATCAGTTCTCACCAGCTATGCCAACCAGCTCTGGCACAGCTCTGTTTAGGCAGGGATTTGATCTGTTTGTTTGTTGCTTAATTAATAATATTAATTAATTAATATTTTCTGAATAGGATAAAAATAGCAATTACTATAATTAAGTATTTAGTTGATAAATAACTTCTGAATATGGCTGAGTAAACATGATTTTGTGTAGGCATTTGGTTTGTAATTTAATTGAAACATATCTGATTAGCTATTGTTTTAAAAACATGTATGCTTTAAATTTTTCAACTTTTCTTTGAATCGGAAAGAAACTTCACTTTTCAAAGTTCATTTATTTGTGTTGGCAACTTGGAGCGTGTCTCAGAAAATGAAATGTTTTCTTTCTCCATTTTAGTATATGAATTTCTACACTTTACAGAGTAAATAGTAATAGTAAGAGACAAAGAATATTGACAATTGATTCATACCAAGAATATACATGTCATTGAGTTAAAATGGGGACAGTGTTCTGTGAAATGTGATTAATTGTATTTATTTCCAGGTTCAGATCAGAAGCTGAGGCAGAGTAATATAATGCAAAGTAGAATATTTAAATAGCAGGGCAGGAAAACATTCAGCTGGCCTGCCAGTATTTTCATACAAACATTTATTTACTTATTTGAAATATTGCCTGTTTCTTAAGAACCTTGCTGATAATTTTCTTTCAAGGTCAAGTGGAGTGATAAACGTAGACAGAGGAAATCCATGAAGGTAGAAAATCCCTGAATTCTAGATTAAGGTATTTTCCTCACACTTTATGAACTCTATAGGATATAAACTCTTCTTTAAAGTACACTTTACAGTCCTTCTGGTAGTAAAGATAGCCTTGAAGCTGAAAATCAGTGTATACTATAAGCTGAGGATAAATTTTCTTTATTTGCTTATTGAAACTTCTTAAACTTATTTTTCAATATATTTGAACATACAGAACAGAATAACAAATATTTAGTAAAAAAAAAAAAGCATGGAACAAAAATGGATCAATTATAAATCTGTCAGACTTTTCTCAGGATATAACAATACTTTGGCGATTGTGCTTGTGAGTAAAAAATAAATTCTGTTACAGATTTCTACCTGGTGCAATGTACGGTTCATATGGGTTTATTGTAGGGAAAATAGACTGCTCTTCCAAAGAGCAGATAAAGCTTTACTGATTTCTAGATAGCAGTTTTATATCCTATTTCCTCATTTTAAAAGACACAGAGGCGCTTCTTGCAAAAGATTGAGTAATACCATTGTCTCAGACCTGTCCATGTCCGACTCCTTAAGACATATTACCATATATGTGAAAAGGGGGGATATGAATGTGTGAATAGGTTAAGGATTTTGATACGGGGCGGGGAGGGATTACTTTGGATTATTTGGGTGTGTCCAATGTAGTGAGAAGGATCGTTCTAAAAGGAAGGCAGGAAGTCACAGAGAAGAGAAGGCGATGCAACCCGAGAAGCAGATACCAGAGTGATGTGATCTCAAGCCAAGGAAAGCCAGAAGCTTCAAGAAACTGGATGAGGCAAGAAACGGATTCTTTCCTGGAGCATCTAGAAGCGAAGAGCTCTGCCAACCTCTTGTTTTCAGCTGTGTAATGCTCCTTTTGAGCTTCAGACCTCAGAACAGTTAAGATAATGCATTTGTGTTGTTTTAAACCACTTAATTTGTAGTAATACGTACAACAACAGAAAACTAACACACTTCTTTTTTTAAGTGATTAATTAATTTATATCAATGTTTTAAGTAAGTTAAGGTGAAAATCTATAAGTACAGCTATTTTATGTATTATGTATATGCCGAAAATATGGATTATATATATGTTGAAATGTATGTACAATGAAAATATTTATAATCTCTTTGGAACATTATGAGTAGGAAAATCTTTGAAGTTTTTTAACGTTTATTTCCTTGAATGATAAAAGTATTTCATAAAACAGCAGACTTTGTCAAGATAGAACCTATATAGTTTTATTTAAAACCCAGTATATACAATTTATTTTTAATGGGTTTAATAAGCACTTTCATTGAAACGTGCAACTGATTTGATTTGTCATCTCATAGATTAGAATTATATAGTTATACTAAATCTTAATAAATGAAGTCAAATAGTTTGTTTACAAATATTTCAATTTTGTCTCACTCTTTGTTTTAACTATAGGCATGCCTGAACTGGAGAAGAGAAACATAGAAAAAGACTGTAATAGAAATTATATGAAGATGGTGAATTTCGTAGTGATAAAATATATCAATGTTATATATTAGCCAATATTAAAACTTAAAAATAAGATATGGGAAAAATCTTACAATATTGAATTCCAATTTTGCTAAAATTATATAGCAATTCTTTCTACTAAGGTTGATTATGCATTTTATCTTTTGAACAATAACTTCCAGTTAATAAGTATTTTTTAAAATAATTAATTATGAGTCTTTGTCTATTGGTAATTGCCATAATGAACAGTTAATTTAATAATACACAAATTTTAAAAAAGCATTTTATTATTTCCAATATATTAATGTGGCTCCTACTGAGAAAGCCAAAAATTTTCCTTTATAAGTTTTTTTTGTTTTTTTTTTGAGAAACCAAAAGGAAGGTGTTTGAGCCATCTGTGGAGAAACCTGTGTGAAGCTCAAGGTAATTAAATTAAAAGCAGTGTTTTAAGACTAGGTGAAAATGTGAATTCATTCAGGGAAGAAGAAACAATAGATGACCAATAATTACATGAAAACACTAGCTAACAGCCTTATTAATAATGAAAAAAATTATTAAAAATATTTTAATATATCAAAATGTGTTGCTTATCAAAATGGGAATTTTTTTAACATGATGATGACCAAATTTAGTATACACTTATGAGAGTGTACAGGAGGAAGTTCAAACTGGTACAAACTTTCCTGGGGGTAAATTGGCACTACTTTGTGTCCCTAGTTCCTGGCAGATATTTACTTTGATATTTACTAAAAATGAAGTGAACATGCAACAATCCTTCCATCTTAATAGGGCAAGGAAATTCTGGGAAGATTCTTTTAGCCAAATATAACCATATTCAGTTTCTATGAAGATCGTATGAACAGTTCAATAGTGATCTTTCTCAACTACTGTATGAAATTATTTGTAAAGATGATGTTGAGGAAGATAGTGACAAGCAGATTTGTTCTGTATTGTAACCAAAGGACCAACACAAAAAGGAGGTAGGAATAAGACACAGTATTTGTAAAGAAACGAAAGTAATGGAGAGCATGAGGCCTTTAATAATAATCATAAAAATCCCATTGATATTACCATGGGGTATATTAAAATTATTTGTTTTCCACTAACATGAAAGACAAATCACGTCTTTTAAGTAGCTGGATTTCCTGTACCCCCTGCCACACTGTGTATACCACGGGTCCTTTGAAGTGTTCACTCCCCTCCATGTTGGAGTAAGTCAGTATTTGTGAGAGAGAGAGATGAAAAATTTGTGGGGGAGGAAGTATTAGGAAGCACATTTTTTATTTATTAAAATATTGAACCAGAAGATCTAAATTTCATGAAATATTTTTTTTAAAGATTTTATTTATTTACTTGACAGAGATAGACAGCCAGCGAGAGAGGGAACACAAGCGGGGGGAGTGGGAGAGGAAGAAGCAGGCTCATAGCAGAGGAGACTGATGTGGGACTCGATCCCAGAACGCTGGGATCACGCCCTGAGCTGAAGGCAGATGCTTAACCGCTGTGCCACCCAGGCGCCCCTAAATTTCATGAAATATTTTAAACTCCTAAGATACAGAGTGTTAGAAAAACACCATTCATGTCAGTGGTCTTACTTTTATTTGAAAGCTATAATCTTTATTTTTTTAGTTTAAGAATTTAGCATATTCTTTCATTTTCTGCAGGATCTGTCTATGAGGGTAAGATTTAGGGGACTCAGGCATTGCATATGATTCAAAAGGTGATGGAAACACAGCAATCTCAGAAAACTTTCTGAATGACTTATGTCAATTGCATGAACATGTTGCAATTAATGCTAGCACTACCTGAAACAGAACAAACCAAAACACCTGGCTCTCAAGTAAACTAGAAGCCCAGGTTCTTTGCGTGTGTGTGTGTGTGTGTGTGTGTGTGCAAACAATATCCTATTACCTTACCCAGATCACCAGTATTAGTCATCTTTCTTATTCAGCTTTAACATTGCATTGACTTCCTATTGCTGTATAACAAATGATCACAAACCTAATGACCTATGCAAATTTGCTAGTTCAGTTTCCGTGGGTCTCCTGTCTAGGCTTGGGTTCACTGGGTCCTCTGTTGAGTGTCTCACGAGGCTGAAATTAAGTTGCTGTTTGGATATCCTTCCTTTCTAAAGGTTGGATTCTTTTTCCAGCTCATGTGGTCTTTGGTAGAATTCATCTCCCTGAAGCCACACGCTGGTTAGTTACCTCCACTCTTTTGATGGCTTGTCACCCAGGTGCTTGCCACACAGTTCCCTCCAATCTTGTCACTTCAAGGGCTCACTTGATTAGATCAGGCACAACCAGATAATCTCCCTTTTGATTGACTCAAAATTAATTGACAAGTAGCCTAATTATGAGAGGAATATCTTATCATATTCACAGGCTCTGCCTGTACCCATGTAGTGGGATTATACAGGATGTGTGTTTGGGGGGGGGGGGTATCTTGAGACTATTTGAGCACCTGCACTCACTCTCTCTCTCTATATATATTTTTTTCCTCAATAATTCAATCATTTAGAGGTAAGTTGGAGATATTTCATTTTACCTCTGAAAGGCAGTATTTTCTAAAGCTGATCTAGTTTTTAAAAATTATTCTTCCTCTAATTAGGCACAAATAATATTTTGAACATACATCATTAATTGGATTTTTTTTTTTTTGCTACTGTGAGTATGCTGAGTAAGAATGTTTCTTCTACAGACAATTGTATTAATTTTAAAAAATCTGTATCTTAAAATCCTCCCTTAGGTCTTGTTACTGTTCCCCAGATGACTTGGAGAGAGGATGCTGCCCCTTTTCTGCACCTGTGACAGATTGCTGTTATCCCTACATTTGTTATTACCCCTAAATTTTTACCACCAAGTCCTGAAAAACATGTCTTTCTGCAAACTGGGATCTCTTCTCCTAGCCATCGTGCTGCACCTACGTCGCTGCCTGCCCAGGACATACACACAGCCAATTTTAAGAGCTAATGATAAATTATTTCCTGCGTGTTTGCAACCGTATACACTTGTACTATCAGTATATTAGTTCTTCCTGCTCCGTAATCCCAGCGACACATTTGACATTTTGCAAATCTGTTAACTATAAAATATTTTTCACTGCAGTTTTAATACGCATTTCCTGGTGTTGGTCATCATACCTTACATTTATTGTTCATCTGTGTTTTCTTTTGAGTAAAATGTCTTTTCATAGGATTTCTTTAGTTTTCTACTAGATTGATTCTTTTTATGTTGCTGATTTGCAAAAATTTGTGTATATTCTCCACACTAATACTTTTCTGTTGCATCTGCTGAAATGCTGCCTCTTGGTTTTTCACTTACTTTTCACTTACTTTCACTCGCTTTCACTTACTTCACAACAGAATTTTATAATTGTTTATAATTTAGTTTTTTAATTTTTCTGTGACATTTTGCCTATCTTATTTATAAAATAGTGCAGAACAAGTATCTTTTCTTTCCTCAGAATCATGAATATATTTCCTACAGTGTTTAAAGCATTTTGAACATTTGCATTTCACATTTCAGCTCAAAATTTATTTGAAAATATAAGTACTTGTAAAATAATTTATAATTTTCCTTTTTGCTCTTTTTAATTAGGAAAACACCGTAATTAGGAAAGTGTTATAGTACTTTTTAAAAAAATGTTTTATTTGAACATAGTTGACACACAAGTCTACATTAGTTTCAGGTATACAACATAGTGATTCAACAACTCTACAGGTTATGCTACGCTCCCCGCAAGTGTAGCTACTGTGTGTCACCATGCAACCCTCTCACAATACCATTAACTATATTCCTTATGAATTGTATAGCCTTTTATTCCTGTGACTTATTCATTCCATGACTGGAAGCCTGTATCTCTCACTCCCCTTCACCTATTTGCCCATCCCCCACCCATCTCCCCTCTGGTACCCATCAGTTTATTCTTTGTATTTACAGGTATGATTCTGCTTTTCGTTTATTTTTTGTGTTTTTGTTTTTTATGTAAGTGAAGTCATATGGTATTTGTCCTTCTCTGTCTCACTTATTTCACTTAGCATATTACCCTCTAAGTCCATCCATGTTGTCCCAAATGGCAAGATCTTATTCATTTCAAGGCTGAGTTATGTGTGTGTGTGTGTGTGTGTGTGTGTGTGTGTGTGTGTGTGTTAATTACCACATCTTCTATATCCATTCGTCTCTCAGTGCACACTTGGGCTGCTTCTATATCATGGTTATTGTAAATATGCTGCAATAAACATAGGGGTGCATGCATCTTTTTGAGTTAGTGTTTCTTTTAATACCCTTCTTTGCTACTGATCATAAATACTGCCTTGTTATATATCAAGTTTCCATATATGTCTGAATTTATCTCTGACTTCCCTATTCACTTCTTTTGATCTATGTGATAATCCATATGCCACTGAGAAGCCACTGCTTGCTCACAACATCAGACTGCCAGCAGCAGAGACCAGTGTTAGCGCCCGATATGGCACTACTCACTGAGGACACCAATCAGAAAAGAACTGGCTATTTGATTATGCTGCAGTCTTTCTACACAATTTGCCTTCTCACTCTCACTTTTCACAGGTGCCAGACCTGTAGGACAATTTGAAAACTCCTCTTAATCACTTCTTCTCTAAGCCTTTTATATTTCACAGGTGTTTTCTCAAATGAAACCCTTGCTTGATCTAATCTCGTCTTGATGTTGTTAGCTTCTCAGATGTCATGAACTGAAACTTATGTTCTTTCTGAGAGAATTTGCTTGTATTTCTCCCAAGTATCTGAAATCTCTACCATTGGGGCAATCCTTTTATACTAAATTCTCAGCTTGGATTATTTTGAACCATAAATTTTAGGTAATGGAAACAATCTCAGTTCTAATTATTTTGTTTTCATCTAAGAGACAATAGCTGTAGAAGCAAGTTTCCATACTGTCTCCCTTTGGGATAATTTTTTTTTTTCTTCTTCACCCTTCCACAGAGGATTTGCATTTAGGCAGCCCCAGTTTTATGCAGAAGTCTTCATTCTGACTTTTCACCTTGTATAAGATCTTGTCTCTGTCCTTTGTCACCTCAATTCATCTATTAAAAAGTCATGCATCAAATTTTGCTTCCGGTCAATAAGGGATAATGGGACTGTATTGTATGTTTTGATACATATTAAAATTCTAGGAAATAAGAACTAATCTATAGAGGCAGACAGCATACCAATGGTTGCCTGGGATATGGGGAGTGATGTAAGGAAGGGACTATAACAGGGTCACAGGGAAACTTTTGGGGAGATAGGTAAATCCATTTTCTTAAATGTGGTGAGTTTTTTGTGATGTATACATTTTTCAAAAGTTATCAGATCATATACTTTAAATATGTACAATTTATTGAATGCCAGTTATAACTCGGTAAAACCGTTTAAGAAAAACTGCATCTGGCTCCTGAGGGAATTTCTTGCCTTACAGTCTTTAAATTAAAGATATTTTAAAAAATATTTAGCCATGGGCCACCTGGGTGGCACAGTCAGTTAAGCGACAGACTCTTGGTTTGGCTCAGGTTGTGATCTCAGGGCTCATGGGATCGAGCCCTGCCTTGGGCTCCGCTCTCTCAGCTGAGTGCTGGGAATCTGCGTAAGACTCTCCCTCTCCCTCTGCCCCACCCCAAGCATGCGTGTGCGCGGGCACATGCTCTCTCTCTAAAATAAATATATAAATCTTAAAAAATGTTTAGCCGTTATTTTAATTGCTTTTTAAAGATGCAATTTTTTAAGATTTCCAGTCTGTCATACAGCCAGAAATGGAAGCCTCTTCCTAGATTTTTTGCCACACAATCTCGGCCATGAGCTATTGAAGAAATATTGCTTTCTAAAACCAAAATATAAGAACACGGTTATATCTGTGAAATCTCCCTAGTTTTGTTCCATAACAAAAAAGTTCTGCTATAATTTTGAAATCTTTATTTTATTTTATTTTATTTTATTTTATTTTATTTTATTTTGAATCACAACTCATTAAGTAAACTTTTCACCCTTTTGGAAACTGCCTCTATACCAGACATTCCCCCTACAACTGTATCTTATTCATTAGAAAAATAATAAACAGGGGGAAAATATGGCAAAGGCCTGTGTAACTCCACCAAGTATTACTCTGAGTTGAAATTGAATCATCAGAATGGTTGTTCAGTTTAATTTCAACTTGTCTAACACACTATTGCCCTGTTCTGTATAGAAATTTACTAATCAATGTCATTATTTTGATACACAAATTTATTAATTCTTTTAAAAACTGAGGGGATTCAATTACTACTTAAATAACTTCTGGTGTGCCCTAAATGCATTTATTTAATAAAAAGTTCTAGAATTTTGGAAATTTTAGATGCTGAGCCAGTTTTCCAAATTCATAAATATTTTCTTCCTCCACTAATCTATATATGTTTTGTTTAAGATAAGATAAACACTTACCACCATAAGGCTCTTTGCCTAGAACAAGATTAACCAAATCCACTACGTGTTCCCTGGGGCTTAACTCATTGCCCCAGGTTTCAATTTCACGACTTCCTGAAAACTATCCAGTAACACTTAATGCCAGTCACTTGTCATTTGAAAAGCGCTGTTCTATCTTACTGCCAAACTCTTAGTCCCTTCTGTACACTGAATATGATATGAGATTTTTCAATTCAAAATTAATATTTGGGGGCATCTGTCTCAGTCAGTAGAGCATGCAACTCTTGATCTCAGGGTCCTGAGTTCAAGCCCTATATTGGGCATGAAGCCCACTTAAATACATACATACATACATAAATACATAGAATAGAAATTAATATTTGTTTCTCTCAAGTTTGGTTTGATAAGTTTTTTTTTTTAATTTACCTTATAGAACATATCAGGCTACAGATTTGACTATTTCTCTTTATTCCAATGGATATTTTGATGTGAAAACCTGATCAGGGGTGCCTGGGTGGCTCAGTCAGTTAAGCATCTGTCTTCGGTTCAGATCATGATCTCAGGGTCCTGGGATTAAGTCCCCCATCTCACTCTCTGCTCAGAGGGAACTGCTTCTCCCTCCCCCTCTGCCCCACCCCCTCTGCTCTAGCTCTGTCTCTTGCTTTCTCTCTCTCTAATGAATAATTGGTAGAGGAGAGCAGATTATTCCCCATAACAGGAGTGGGCCTCATCTAATCAGTTGAGAGTCTGAATCGAACAAAAAGCCCTCCCCTCCCCCAAGTAAGAGAAAATTCTCCAGCAGACTCTATTCAGACATCTGCAACACTGGCTTTTCCTACTAATGGCTTTCCAACTGGAACAGTTCCTCCTGGGTCTGCAACCTGTCCAGCCCACCTGGCAGATTGGACTTGCCAGCCTCCATATGTGTGTGAGCCAATTTCTTATTTTTTATATATGTGTATATATATATATATATATATATATATATATATATATATATGATACATACTAAGGATATGTATTTATATTGTATATAATATATATATTATATGTATTATATTTATCTATAAATATATAAATATATTGTATATAATATAATTTATTATATAAATGCACATCATAATATATAATATATATGTACATATTTTATTTTGGTTCTGTTTTGTTGGAGAACACTGATTAATGCAAGAGGATATTACCAAAATATGGACACAGATACAGAAAATACTGCAGGCTTTTCATCACTTGGGATAATTTATTTTATCACATACCTAATTTAAATTTCCTGAGTAGAATTTTTATTTTTATTTGTCCAGGCTTCCTCTTCATTATGTTTTTTTCTCTAGATTGAGAATATGGACTTTAATGATTTTAAAACCTTTATTCATACGAAGACTCACATTCCATGAGTTATAAGTTATGGAATTTGTGTTACAGCATTTTTGTGCTTCCTGTCTGAAGAGATTTATTGAATAAAATAAACCATCTAGAAAATAACATACAGAATCTTTTGTTATTTTATAAAAACTGTTTTAATGCTCAGCCCCAAGCAGAGATGGTATCTGCATTTAATAACAGCTACTTCAAAGATATGCAGAAATACATTTGCATATGCTATGACTAGAAGAATTTATGTGCTTAGTTCACGGATATTAAAATTAATTGTAAAATGCCACTAAGGGAATTTGTCTTTTGATGTTCTCTGTAGGGGAAAATTTACATTTTGAGATTAAACATTAAAAATGAAAAAACAGAAAGAATGTATATTTTCATCCTATGATTAGTGGGTAGGGCACAGATACATCTCAACACATTATTAATTGAGTGTTTTCAAAGATCTGTGTTTAGAATATGCCAGAGGAATGTGTTCCCAGTACCTTATGAAGAACTCAATTTCTCTTCTTAATAAATAGTGCCATGTGGCTTCCTTTTGCTATGAAAGAAATTATATCAGATCAGGTATGTGACTATTATGGAGATATTTACTGGTAATTTATCTTTTAAAGGTTACAAAAGACTTTTAATTAGGAAGTATATAATAAGAAACTTAATGGAGATGCCTAGGGAATTTTATTTCATGTAAAAAGATTTTTTTCCATATTAATAGGAGTAAAAATCTGAGGCAAGTGACCTCCTGCCCTAGAATCATCCCATGCTTTTTCATAATTAAGTTTCCAAGTAATTTCATGGCCCTTAAGTAACACAGTCCTCTGGGTTCTTAGTTCATGTGTAATTTTCTCCATTCAATGTTTCTGGAGAATTCTTCAGTCTCACTGGACAGGACTTGATAATGTCCCAGCAAAGTACCACTACTGCTGGTCTTTTGAAGTGCAGCCAACTCAACTCATGGTGCTAAGATAGCCGCACTGAAGTGTGTCGATAGAACAGAGATAGCCACTTTGTTGCCTAGTAGTTGCCTTAATAAAAAGGAAAATAAATAATAGAATATTTGAGATGGTGTTTACGAGATGCAAAATCATCTAGTTGAGAGTTGGGAGGTATAGCTAACATTTGAGCGAATATAGGTGCACAGCTGTTTGATTTTAAGAGCCAGCTACAGTCCCCTTGGGTTTCACCATGAAGGCATAAATATTCACAGGGGAGGGAGAAAATGAAGATTTTAGAAAGCAAGAGGAAGGGAGGGAGGGAGAAAGAGAAGAGGAAGAGGACAAAGTGCACAAATGCAAAGCAGTAGTCTGGCACAGAGAATGGGTACTCTGATAGAAGTGTCTGGTCCTTTGCTACCAATCAGATTAAATACTTGACTCGTGCCAATAAGAATAAATATAACTTTAGTTTTGCTTGGGTCTTAATTGAGTCCTCTGATACGAGAACATGTTACATCAACTTTCATTGGAAAAAGGACAGTAAAAAATTGACGACGATTGTCTCTGACAGTTCATAAACTGTTTCAAAAACCTTTTATACTTATCTTGCTAATAGATATCAGGGGTGGGGAATTAATTTCCTAATCCAATCACTTAGACTGCTACTCTAGGGTCTCCATATATATTCAAAAATCTGTCCTAACATGAAATACATGAAATAAAGTATGTCTGGGGAGCACCAACTGATATGTCATCTTCAGGAGGGCACTCCACTCCTCTCCCACTAAAGGTCTTCCCTGGTAAGTTTTTTGGGAAGTGGGGTGGATTCTTGGAAATATTAGTAAGATCCCCCTTATCTCCTTCCTCTAATCTAAAGTCCATCTACTCATGGAAAAGAAGATAGGAATCAGACCCTAGAAAGGGGATACTTACTACAAGGGAGAAAAGGAGATGGATGAAAGCTGACCGTATGTGGATTCAGAAAGATAAAAGGTAGTTAAAGCATTGAACTGGGTCAGCTTGACCTGTAAACCCTTTCTGTAATTACTGAGGAGACAGAAGACAGTGGGGGTGGGAAGGGAAATAAGGATAAGATGGAGGCTGGAGTACAGGTTGAAGAGAAGCAAGTCATACAGAAAAGATAAATTCTGGAGGGTTGGATACACAACTGCCCCTCTAATGACTACCATTCTCAGTCTCCTTTGCAACAATGTGGAGCTACACTATTATATTTTTCCCAGTGAAAGGTGAATGGAATTCATCTGAACGATTTTCAGGTAATATGCCATGATGGGCTGTTTTTGAAATTGCTTAGACCATCATTCCCAACTGTTTAACCAAACACTAAGTGCTACTGCGAAGAGACGTCTCAGATATAAATAAAGTCTCCAATCTATTGACTTTATGTAAAGGAGATTATTCTGAATCATTTGTGTGGGTCTGAATTAATCATCTGGAAGGCCTTGAAGCAGAGCTGAGTCCTCCCATATGTGTGTTTGTGAGAGAGAGGCATGAGAGAGAGAGATGAGACAGAAAGGAAGGAGGTGGAGGAGGAAGAGTAGGAGGACCTTTTATGACCTTTTGCATGTTCTGTGTTGGTTTAATAATAAACAAAAGTGAACCACAAAATAGAACAAAACAATGAACAGAATGTAAGCTGTTATTGTTATCAGTGATAGCTTATGCAGCTGCTTCTGGCTCGTCTGCTAAGTTGTAAGTCCCTAGCAGGAGAAGGAGAGTGGATTTTGTCTCATTCATGGTCATAGTACAGATCTTGGTTCAGTATTTGTCACACTGTATGTCACATGAAATATTTATTAAATAAATTGCAAACTAATATTGCTATACTCTTCACCTTCTTTCCAATAGTTTACCGCTTATTTCTATACGATGCCTAATTGATTTATCAAGTTCACTATCTCCCCACATTGACTTATTATCAATACCCAAACTTCTGTGTCTTCTTTATGATTTGTTATCCTATTAAATGGTAACATAGAACGCAGCCGCTCAAACGAGGAACACGAGTCCTCTCTTCCACCCGCCTAGCGACCTTCTTCATTTAGTCACTAATTTCGTCAACTGAGCTTCAGCTGAAGGAATATCTATCTATCTATCATCTATCATCTATCTATCTATCTATCTATCTATCTATCTATCTATCTATCTATCTATATCTATCATTTCATCTAGTTCACTGTGAAATTCATACTGGGTATATTAATGGCCTGTTGGCAGGAAAGCTAGTAAGCATCAGAATTGCTCTCTTCCTAGGGAGTGTTAAATGTTTAGCACTGTAAATCATTTGCACTTCTTTCTATTATTCTTGCTCTTTAGGAAAGGAACAAAAAAAACAAAAACCTGATATCTTAAATCCTGACATAACAGACTATCCCTTATAAGGAACCTTGGTTAAAGTTGAATCTAACAACAGTACTTGCTACTGCCTCTTTCAAATTCCCATTAAAATCCTTACAAAAACACAAAAATTTAAAAGCTCAGAATGCAACCCAAAACTAGATATGAAATTCAACGTATTAATAAAATTCAGGAAACATTTATACTAATGATAACTATGATGGTATGGATTTCAAAAAACAACGAATAACCATAAAAATATCAATCATATAAGCATACAATAAGGATAAAAAAGTAGCATTTCTGTTTCTTGAAAAATAGTAAGTGGATCTACTTCTCCCTCATGTCTGGTCTTTGGCTCAAAATAATAAAAAGCAGAAATGAATATTTAAAAAATGGATAACATTCCTGCAAGTTGGTACAGCCACTCTGGAAAACAGTGTGGAGGTCCCTTAAAAAGTTAAAAATTGAGCTACCCTATGATCCAGCCATTGCACTACTGGGTGTTTACCCCAAAGATACAGACGTAGTGAAGAGAAGGGCCATATGCACCCCAATGTTCATAGCAGCAATGTCCACAATAGCTAAATCGTGGAAGGAGCCGAGATGCCCTTCAACAGATGACTGGATTAAGAAGTTGTGGTCCCTATATACAATGGAATATTACTCAGCTATCAGAAAGAACGATTTCTCAACATTTGCTGCAACATGGACGGCACTGGAGGAGATAATGCTAAGTGAAATAAGTCAAGCAGAGAAAGACAACTATCATATGATTTCTCTCATCTATGGAACATAAGAACTAGGATGATCGGTAGGGGAAGAAAAGGATAAAGAAAGGGGGGGGGTAATCAGAAGGGGGAATGAAGCATGAGAGACTATGGACTATGAGAAACAAACTGAGGGCCTCAGAGGGGAGGGGGGTGGGGGAATGGGATAGACCGGTGATGGGTAGTAAGGAGGGCACGTATTGCATGGTGCACTGGGTGTTATACGCAACTAATGAATCATTGAGCTTTATATCGGAAACCAGGGATGTACTGTATGGTGACTAACATAATAAAAAATCATTAAAAAAATAAAAAATAAAAAATGGATAGCATTCCTATAGTGTGTAAACTGCATTTTGAGTAACCCACAGTGCTTTGTCCTCACACACCGTCACTGCCGTATTGGTATCTCTGAATAATCACCGGGAAATTGTAAGTCACAAAACGCTCCTGCACAAGACAGCACGGTGGATGAAAGAGTGTTGGGTGAGGTGGCCTGAGAGTAAGTCACTTCTTCCAAGGTTTGATACCCATAGTTATATGCTATAAATTGAGACAGAGCTCAGAGAATTCCAAACAAAGTGGTATTGTACACTTGAAACTCTCCTTTTTCTTATTTTTTCTCTGATTAGTTTCAGAGAGTCAATGAATGGTGGTGGGAGTGGAGAAAGGTATAAAAATAGTAGCCAACACTTTCGTAAAAATTCCTATGTAAGAAGTGTTCTTCTAAACACTTTATGCACGGTAGCTTAGTTAACTTTCATAACAACCAATAAGGTAAGTGTTATATTATTTTCATTTTTAATGAGGAGATTGAGTCACCAAAGGTTTAAGTAACTTTTCCAAGTTCAACTAGTAAATGGACTCAAGCTCTGGTTTCCAAATCTATGCTCTTAACAACTACACTAGGATAATCTTGGTGCGAGAACACTCATTCGATACTGGAAATCAAGCTGGGAATGGTGCATTTCAACAAGTTTATAATCTGTGTACATGAAGGAGATTTGATTGAGACTCACCTGGAAAAGGACTCAGAACAAGTCCAGTACACATTCCTCTTTTGTTAATAAGCCGAGCATTCTGAGAGAAAAACAAACACCATGGAGATGATATACATGGAGAAGAAAAAATGCTACTAAAATATTATGTGTGAAGTGGATGGCTGAAAACAGACTAAAAATACCAATAGCATGGCAGTGTAAAGATAAGTAAACAAGGTAGAAAATGGAGTGATTAGTTTGGAGGTAAAACTGATTTCTTACAGATTGCTTAAGAATGAATAAAAATAACCAGTAAGAAGCTAGCGCACTTGGAGGAAAAAAAAATCTGAGCCGAGAATTCTATGTGTTTCTGTGGAAACAGAAAATTTGGGATGGGAGCCATAGTCAAACACATGATTGAAGAAAACCACAGTGAAATGAATAGCCTCAAAGTATGGAGACTAAAAAGACTGCAGCTCACAGAAAAACTATTAAAAGATGCCCTTTCCAATCTGTCCTAATGCAGAAAATTTGCTAAATAGATAAAAGCATAAAAAAACCTATGGAAGTACTACCCAGTGAAAACTGGCTTAATATATTACATATATTAGATATACATATCACATATATTAGATATATGTACATATAGATACATATATATGTATATATGTATAGACATACAAGCACATAATATCTAATATATTAGATATACATGTAATTTATCATTCCCTATTCATTGTCTCTCAGCCTGGATTTTTTACCTAAATAATTTAAAATATGTTCCTGTCTATTAAATATTCATTATGAAAATAATTTTTAAATTGTTAGAGTATTATTTATTATTATTTATTTAATGGATCCTCAAATTTTCTTTAATAGACACAAGGGAATAGTAGACATTCTTGCAGTTACATTTTGGCATATATCCATTAGTCTATCCTTAAAATAAATTGAAATTAGTAGTTCATATTGTGTGTGCATTTGTAGGGCTTTTGATATTAATCCTGAATGTATTTACATGGATCAATTTTTTAACAAAAAGATTGTCTTAGCATCCCCTTTTCATGTGAAATATAAATATAGATGTATAAAAGAAGTCAAAATATAAGTACTAGTTTTTGTTGCTTTTTTGTTCTGTTGCTTAAAGACAAAGTATTAGAATGCAGGTTGAGAATAAATGTTTGTGTTTATTTTAATGTTATAAGTTCTCTAATAATTGGTATAATCAATTTCTATATACTTCTCTATAGTGCTGGACCTCATAAAAATATTTTTTCCGTACTCCTACTGTCAGACCATAAACACGCTATTTATCTTTCTCATAAATCACTTAATCAAATGCAAACGTGCATTACTGTGCATTATGCATTCAGGAAATTTTTCTAATACATTTGTATAAATCCTGAAACCATTAATAAATCTGATATATGATTGCTGTCTAGGTGCTATTGGTGTAAATAGCACTTGTATATTTTAAAGGGAGCTGGAAGCACATATTCATTTATAAGCTAGGTTTCTAGAATAGAATATTTGGCAAGTAAAGCATTAGATAATTTTTATATTTTGTGATTTGAATACATTAAGATATACATTTCTTTTCTTGTAACCACATATTAGGTTGTAAAAAAAAAAAAATCAGAGCATGTATTCTCTGTCACTCCAGAAGGCAGGAATAGAATAATGAAGATAAAAAAAATGGGGCACTGGGGAGGCTCAATCCGTTAAGTGGTTAAGCATCTGCCTTCGGCTCCAGTCATGGCTCCCTGCTCAGCGGAGAGTCTGCTTCTCCCTCCCCCTGTTCTTGTGCTCTCGCTTGCTCTCTCCGTCTCTCAAATAAGTAAATAAAATCTTTAAAAAAAAGAATATAAAAAATGTACGGAAAATATGCTGGCTCATGATAAAACAACAGCAACACTTTCATTGCCCCTGACACCACTGAGCCTAGGTGCCTCTTCAGCTCTGCTTTACCCAACATTTTCTCAAACTTCTCCAGAATTAATGTCCCTGAAGTTTGCTCTCATTATGTCATTTTTTATGCTCAAAAATTTCAATAGCTCCTCAATAACCAACAAACATCTTAGGCCGGCTTTCCAGGTTCTCTGTAATCTGACTGCAGTCCACATAGCCTACCTTATCCTCTCTCAGTCATCTTTCTTGAAACTGGAACACTTTTATTGTTCATGATCTAAGCTTTTTTTTCTGTCAGTTTTTGTCCATTTTATTCTCTTATTGTGTTTTTTTTTATCCTACCTCTAAATCTACTAATCTTCTTCTTCCTTTGAGATTGCCAGCGTATCATAGTGTGGAAGTGTCGGTCAGAAGCGGACTTTGGTTTTAATTCTGGATCCGAACTCACACTCACTCACTGTGTGGCTTTGACTCGGCCTTCGACGTTCCAAGCTCTGACTTCTTCATGAGTGCTATGTAGAGGATGACAGTCTCTGCCTCCCTTGAACACTTTTCACTCTTCCAGGGACAGTGTCTGGTAGAGAGAAATGACTCAAGAAATGTTCTTTACTTCATCTAGATATTTTATCAAATTTATCAGTTTTAATTTGCATTATGCTTATGTGCATACAAGCATTATTTTTTGTCCTCCTCTGGACTATGAATTACTGATGTCACCACTTGTGATGCATTTCTCACCATTTTGCTCATGGTAAACTAGATTAAATACTAACTTGAATAAAATAACCACTGAATGTCTTAGAGTTGCCTAATAAAGGACACTTTATGAGACAAACTAAAAGTGTTCACGAGTGAGTAGACAATTCACACAGTGGAAAGATGTGTAGAGTTACAAAGTACAGGAAAGACAGTCCAAGATGGTTCTCAGGCACGGCCTAATTCTAAGGCACTTAGAGAAATGTAGAAAACTAACTACGGTTAAACAAAATAGAGCAGAAAATGATTGCATGGCTATTCAGTTAGTAGAGAGCACAGTGGTAATTTAGATGAGGTGAGGGAGTGAGAGGTAAGGAGAAGTCATGACTTTGGCATAATTGTAGTAAGAAAACACCATTTTCAAACGTGATGCTTGCCTCCTGACAAACCGAGGTGGTCATTAGAATAAACTGGGAATCCTGAAATTCAGTTTGGCATGAACTAGCTGGGTGATTTTGAGAATATCCCTTACCTCTCAGGATCTGTTTTCTTATCTGTGAAATTTCTGCTTATACTAAATAATTTTAGAACCTAAAGTTTGTAAGAGCTGTGAGAAAGCTCTAAGGTTTTCAGTATACAGACTGTTAAGCAGATTTTTAAAAATTGTATTTTTAAAGAATTGTAGAAATTTAGAAACACATAAATATTCAGCAAAAGATGTGGCCAAATTCCTGACAAGCAAACTCTGGTGTGTTTTCTCATCAACCTAAATTGAACTGCAATTGTACCCCAAACAGCCTTATATGTCTGTGGGCTCCTGCCAACATGCGGTTGGATCTCTCTTCTGCAGCTGTCTGTGATGCTCCGAAAAGACAAGTGAATACTGTTGTCACATTAAAAGTGTAGAAAATGGCATCATTAAAGCAGAACGAATAAATTACGATAGCCCTGTAAGAGCATCTTTAACAAATGAACGCAGACAACAGCTAAAGTCTACACTTACCATTTTGAACAAGTACAACTTCAAAAATTTTAAAAAAGGTTATTTTAATTCAATAACAAATAATTTTATTTTAGTTCTATACATCATCCTTGCCATTGTCAGGAAGTCTTTTTATTAGGACACATTTTGAAAATTAAGATTAATGAAAATATGCCTGATTACGAAGTTGGAAAATCTGGAATTTTAGTTCTTTCATTGAGGGTCTGTGTTACACAAACTTACCAGGTCTTGATTTCTTTGTGTGTAAATTAAGACTAGATTATATCCAAGATTCTTGAAAGTTCTATGACTCTCTAGTTCAGTAAATACTCTATTTGCATTGGATGTGTATGCCAAAATACTTTTTTAAACCTTGCAGGCATTACGAAAAGGTGTATATTATTATTTTCGTATAATGTAAATTAGTTGAGGTTAATTTGAATTATTAATGGAAACAGCTTGGTAAATACAGACAAGTGAAATATTTCAAGGAAGTGGAGTCAGAAACTGAAGCAGGTGAGACTTGCTGGTTCGCTGCGGGTGTCAGACAGGAGCAGAGCGGGTATTATTTACTTCAGGGCTGGAGTCACGGGAACAAATTAAGCATTTTTACGTTTGTCACAAGTGTATTTGAACTGTATATTCACCTCAGATATTTAAACGGAGACTTGGCAATAGCAGCGATCGTTAATAGCAAGAGTATGGAAACTGGCAGCGACAATTTAGCAGGTAGGCGCCAGTACAAAGAAGCACATAATTGGCACTTAGCATTCAAATGAACAGGCACATGAACTGTGCCTTTCAAAAAAAGCTGGTAGGTTGTCTGTCACACCTCAGACTACTTCTGAAGGTTATGTTTAGAGGAAAGAGTAAAGAACAAGGTGGCGGGTGGTCAGAATAGGCAGCAGAAGTAGTTTTTTGTTTTTTGTTTTTTTACTTGGAATGATGAATAAACAGGCAGCAAAGTTGGACTCTCGGCCTGTGGTGCAGGTGCTAATTATTTTTTCCGTGGCAACAACAGAGGTCAAGGAATAGAGCCTGATTTATAGCCTAGCGGGGCTGCTACTGACCAGGCGTAAGTAACTCCGGATGCCAAGTGCAGCGGGGGCCTTGGAGGGGCTCCACAATAAATAGCTAGGATACATTTTGAGATGAAAATTGTTGCACCTCTGTCCTATTACTCTTTCTGCTAAGTAAGGATTATTCTGAGTTATAGAATGTGGATTTGTGCTGACATGGACTTTAAAACCTGTACAGAATTTCAGTATAGCTTGACCAAATTTATTTGTCTTCTTCCCACCCAACCCCCACCCAAGTATCTCACAGTTTAGATCACTTAGTGATAAACAGCTCTTATAATAAAGTCTGTAAGAAATGAAGCAATTATAATTTGCATACTTCTTCTAAGAAAAATAAATATTTTTTTAAAAATCCAAAAATGTGTTCTAGAATTTTCTTCCTCATTTGGCTCACTTATTGAATTAGTACTTGAAATGGAAGACTTGACTTTTACACTGTCTACTAGATGAGGTCAGTAGGAGCCCTTTTCCCTGGCCCTCTGCCTTCAGGTTAATCATGTTTATATGATTCTGAAATTTTTGTTTGTTAGTCATCCTCCATAGGCCCTGAAATCTGATGGCAAGTAATTTATCTCAATTTTAAGTGTTACATGAATAGATTAATACATGGATGACTTGATTAGTGAATGGATGATGTGCCTATCCCTACTATCTTGACAACGAATGATAGCAGAGGGCTTCCCCACCCTTGGTATGCATCATGATCATGTGAGAACTTTTTATAAAAACACTGACTTCTGAGTCTTACTCTTGAGTGCAGTGGGTCTCAAAAAAATTTTCTCTGGGCCAGCAGCATCAGCATTACATGAGAATTTGTTAGAAATACAAATATTTGAGCTCTATTACACACCTACTATACCAGAAATGGTGGGGAGAAGTCACCGAGAACTGTATTTTATGAAGCTCTCCAGATGATTCTAATTCATGATAAAGTTTAAGAACAGTTGTGAGATTCTGATTCAATTGATCTGGAGTATATTTGCTCTAGGGCTCTTCAGATGATTTTAACATGCAGCCAGAGTGGCGAACCATGAAAACAGCAGAAGAGAATAGGAAGAAGTCTACGCATCTACAGAGGCAAATTCATAAAGAACAAGAGCAGAATGGATAAAAATAAAGTGAAGATAAAAGAAGGTGTGTAAGATTGTAAAATATTCACTCTGCTAAGTCTTTTCTTGTGTGTTGGTTTGTTTTGTATCCTGAAGAGAAGAGCCCATTATGGAGGGACATGTCTTCTAGACCCTCCTACTAGGAATGACTAGATTATTCTATAAGATTTCATGTCAATTCTGGATGGCACGTTATCCAACTTATGAAACAGTTAAACCATAGGACTATTTCCATTGAGAATCATCATCTATACATTGATAAAAAGAAAACTGAAGGCCTAAAATAACATTATTTAAATGGAGTTCCCACACTGAGGCTTAATACATAATCTAATTGCTGTTTCAATTTCCCCCAGAAGTGTAGTCTTAACTAGTCTGTCAGAAATCTTTAGATCAATACACAAAAAACAAATAAACAAATTATAAAATGGGCAGAAGATATGAACAGACACTTTTCCAATGATGACATACAAATGGCTAATAGACACATGAAAAAATGTTCAAAATCATTAGCCATCAGGGAAATTCAAATCAAAACCACACTGAGATACCACCTTATGCCAGTTAGAATGGCAAAAATTGACAAGGCAAGAAACAACAATTGTTGGAGAGGATGTGGAAAAAGGGGATCACTCCTACATTGTTGGTGGGAATGCAGGTTGGTACAGCCACTCTGGAAAACACTGTGGAGGACCCTTAAAAAGTTAAAAATTGAGCTACCCTATGACCCAGCCATTGCACTACTGGGTATTTACCCCAAAGACACAGACGTAGTGAAGAAAAGGGCCATATGCACCCCAATGTTCATAGCAGCATTGTCCACAATAGCTAAATCGTGGAAGGAACTGAGATGCCCTTCAACAGATGACTGGATTAAGAAGTTGTGGTCCCTATATACAATGGAATATTACTCAGCTATCAAAAAGAACGATTTCTCAACATTTGCTACATCATGGATGGCACTGGAGGAGATAATGCTAAGTGAAATAAGTTAAGCAGAGAAAGACAATTATCATATGGTTTCTCTCATCTATGGAACATAAGAAGTAGGAAGATCGGTAGGAGAAGAAAGGAATAAAGAAGGGGGGGTACTCAGAAGGGGGAATGAAACATGAGAGACTATGGACTCTGAGAAACAAACTGAGGGCTTCAGAGGGGAGGGGAGTGGGGGAATGGGATAGGCTGGTGATGGGTAGTGAGGAGGGCACGTATTGCATGGTGCACTGGGTGTTATACGCAACTAATGAATCATCGAACTTTACATCAGAAACCAGGGATATACTGTATGGTGACTAACATAATATAATAAAAGAATATTATTATTAAAAAAAAAAGAAATCTTTAGATCAGTACGAAGTCTGCCACTTGGGCTCTATGCCTTCCCCGGAAAGGAAGATGAGGTCATCTACATGATAATACCTCCTGCTTTTTCTAGCAGCCTTGACTAGAACAATCCTTTTCTTTTGCTAATAACTTTCTTGCTCCACCCTCCTTCTCTAAAAACCTTCCATTTGTACAACTCCCCAGAGCACCCCTCTACCTGCTAGATGGGGGACTGCCTAATTCATGAATCATTTAATAATGCCAATTAGATCTTTAAATGTACTCAGCTGAATTTTTGGTATTTAACAACATGCATTGATATAACTATGCATCCAACTCATTTAATCCTCAAACAATCCTTTGAGGGGGAAGCATTATTACACTGAGTTTTTACAGATACGTAAACTGAGACTCAGACAGTTTAATTAATTTGCCCATAGTCATACAACATGGGAGTGACACAGCTGGGATTGGAACTCAGGCTTCTTTCACTGTATCGCCTTGTTTTCACAAGCAGGACACTTGGGATATTGACATCATTAAGTATGAATCATAAAAGAACATTGTTATTGCTATAATTAAAACCCGGTGTGGGAATTTTGCTCTATGTGGTTTATAATTAAGTTTACCCATTTCTTTACTTGTGCTGAAACATAAACAAGAGGAAGAAGAGAAGGGACAAGTTTTAATGTCTTTACTGGCTGAACAGTTAACATACACTCATACATTTACCTTTAAAAATTCCTAAATGACAAGCACTATAGTAACTATCATAAATGAGGCAGTTTTGATAAGGGTCGTAACTTAAGTCCACATAGCTAAGCAGCATGGATGAAAATTCAAACACGGGGGCACCTGGGTGGCGCAGCGGTTAAGCGTCTGCCTTTGGCTCAGGGCGTGATCCTGGCATACCGGGATCGAGCCCCACATCAGGCTCCTCTGCTGGGAGCCTGCTTCTTCCTCTCCCACTCCCCCTGCTTGTGTTTCCTCTCTCGCTGGCTGTCTCTATCTGTGTTAAATAAATAAATAAAATCTTTAAAAAAAAAAAAAAAGAAAAGAAAATTCAAACACGACTCTGATCACAAAACAATTTGACCACATTTAACCTCACTACCATGGAACTTTCCTCCCTCACACATCAGGGAAGAAAAAAAATTGTACGTGAGTGATTCCTGAATAATTCTCAGATGGAAAAAGATGACCAAGAGTGGGATGGAAAGAGGTAAGTTGGGAATGAAAATAGCATGGAACAGTGGAGAAACGTGAATATAAATTTAATGGTACAAATTTAAACATTTATAAAAGGGCAGCCTTCTCCACAAGTGAAGCTTTTTCAAGGAATTCTAAGCAAATTTAATACAAACAAAAATAGAAAAGGAAAATTAATTATAGTCCTGTGGTGCCTGAGAAGATAGTAAGTACGGTGACCTAGAAAATCATAGATGAGAGAAATGGTCATGAAAAAATCATAATGAGAGATTTCATGAAATGGTCATGAAAATCATAATGAGAAAAATGGTCATGAAAAAAATCGGTTATGAAAGAAAAACAAACAAGACAGAGGCAGGAGATGGTGCATCTTAAGCAGAAGCAAAGGTATGAAAACACATGTTCTGAGAAGGAAGTGTGGTGGATGACGAGAGGATTGGCAATACCTATAGAAAGGAAGATTAGGTCCAAATATTTCAAGGTGCAGAATATCCTCTGGCATTTGTTCTGTCCTTGTAAGAGCTCTTGTGTGAAGGAGCGATTGAAGGCTGGAGTGGGGAGAGGTGCGTACCGTGGGCTAGCGCACTGGTCTGCTGGAGAGGTAATGATAGCTTATAATAGTGGGGTCACAAAGGGGAAACTAATTCATGCAGTTTTTGAGAAAATAGAGTCAATGTTTTTTGTTGCTTCTTCTTTTTTTTTTTTTTTTATGTTTTACTTTGGCACCACATATGGGAGAAAGGGGGAAAGAGAAGAAAACCAAAGGTACAATCTTGAGAAGTATGCTAAAAATGGGTGAAGGAAGGAGGTCACCATTAAAGAATTAGAGGAAGGTGTAGATGAGTGTTGGGATGACCCCAAAGAGCACCCTATTTTGACATATTTTAAACTGAGCTTTATACCATTACTATGAATAGAATGCCTCTGTTTTTCTAATTCACATTAAAATGGATGTGTAACTGGGTTGGTCACAAAGAAGGCAATGGTTAAGAAAAATATTCCAAAATTCCCAGGCAAATATTTTGATTTCAGGTGTTTTGTGGGGAAAGCACACAGAGGACTTAGCAGTGCCCCTCGGTGGAAGGACAAGCTCCCTGGCCTCCACATCCCACTACTTTTGGTGTCACCTAATCTGAGGGAGGATCCTACCAAACCTGCAAAACCTTCCCTTGTCATTCTCACAGTGGGATTTCCACCCTTCCATGATCTTCCAACTGCTTCGAGGCCTCTGGTTTTCCATCTCTCTGCCCACCTCTTGGGCACATCAGTGCTTATAACTACCAGACATATGGTTTTTCCTTAATGGTGAAATATTCACATTTACCATTCTTCTAGGTTTCCAGAAAGGGAATCTCTGGTTCTTTTCTTAAAATAACTTAAAAATTGTCCTGTGTATCACAAAGTCACACATAGATTAGAGAAATGACTGATATAAAATTGATAAAGTATTGAAGGGAAGGATAAACTCTTCTGCACCTTCCAGGTCTTCCAGCTGGACTAAAATTAAATTTAAATAAGAAGAATTAACAGGAGAAAAAAACCCCAATTTTATTACATACACATGGAGGCCCAATAATGAAATTAAAACCCAAACAAATGGTCAAGGCAAGCAGTTTTTATGTTTTTAGACAAAGTGATAATAAATCTTTGAGGAAGTGACAGGACAAAGAAAAATTAACTTTGGGAGCTCCAATTAGTAAGGATTCTAAACAGAATCTGGGCTGGGGTGGTAAATTTGTAAAAAGTAACAAGGATTACTTGGCTCTAAATTCCCCATCTCTGGTGATCAGATTGTCTCTTTACATCCCCGGTACAGGGAGGACACCTTTCATATGGGAGATTTATTTTCTGCTTTCAGGGGACAAAGGAGGGGCTGAATGTCTTCTTGCATAGGCTGACTCAAGTAATTTTTATTTTAAATAATCAGTTTGCCAAAGTATTACATTTTGGGGCAGCCTTGGCCCCTATCATACCTAAAATCAGAAGAAAAGTAATGCAAGGCTTTTAAAGAACTACATCCTAGACAAAGCTCTGCTTTAGTTAACACAGGTTCCTTTTTTTAAAATTTAATATTTTGTGTATTTATTTGAGAGAGATCAAGAGAGCACAAGCAAGGGGAGCAGCAGAGGGAGAGGGAGAAGCAGGCTCCCCTCTAAGCGGGGAGCCTGATGCAGGACTCGATCCCAGGACCCTGGGATCATGAGCCCAGCCAAGCCAAAGGCAGACACTTAACCCACTGAGCCACCCAGACACCCCAACATGGGTTCAGTATTAAAAGCTTCATATTCTAAAGGAACATTTAGACTAAGTTTACAATCTTGGATTAAGTAGCTGTTAAAAACCTTGCAGTTTCCTATTTTATCAGCACTTACAAAAACAAATGATGCATTTCTCCTAGTTATTTTAAACAAGGGGCTTGTTTTAAAATAAGAAATTTAAATAAAATTTTCAGTTACTGGTATTGGCACTGATGTTTTTATAATCATGAGTAGGACTATGATTGTTTTCACTTCCCCATCATCCACACTGGAGCATAGACAAATTTACAGAACAGCTTGCTCTCAATAACACAGGGCATTACTCACTACTGGGTAGCATTGACTGGGATTGAAGGCCTTGTGCCTGAAACAAGACACTTCACTGTTTGGCTGGAGAGAGTCTTAGGGGATGGCTGAACATCCTCAAACTGCATGCAGATTATAAGGCACATTTGACACATTTTTTAAAAATTTAGGGTATATAACTTTCATCAGAATTGCAAATTGACTTGTTTGGGGAGCATATCAATATTTATTGAAATACTGAAAAAATTCCATTTTGTTGAGAAATTCCTGGCAAGAACTAACATGGCAGTATGGATTTCACTGATACAGTAAGAAAATGTCAACAAGTAACCTACTTAACACTTGAAACATTGCATGGATTCAGGTCCAAGATCTGTTAACACAATTGCAGATGACCTGTTTACAAACATAGACCAACTATAATAAACCAGGCCAAGCCAAACACGTTTCTATGTGAGTCTGCTTTTACTAATAAATCCTATAACTGATAAGGAAGTTGCTAAGGAAAAGTCTGGTTACAAACTGGTGAACGATGAGCACTAGAGAAATTTCGGCAAATTGACTTATATATAACATACCCACATGCGTATACGAAGAGAGAGAAAGTGCTTTTGGATTAATTCCTGGAAGTCTAACTCATCTGAAATGATGAATGGCAGAATTCGTTGGTCTCTAGAATCAGATTTTAAATTGATGTAATTGTACAAGGCTTCATCCTACAGTATGTTGGTTTAGATATATTTTCTGTAAGTTTTTAGAAGAGCAGCTGTTTCCATTAGACCACTGAATTCACAACTTTGCCTAGGTGGTGTATCCCAGGACAGCGCTGTGAAAATTGTATTTTAGTTGATGTTGTCACGCCCATCCTGTTCTCTACAGTTAATGAAGTAAAATGGAATACTCATTTTTTTCTGTTTTGTTCACTCCTTTTCACAGTTTTCTCAAGGGCACTTGAAGACTCCTAAGAACTGGTGCTAGAGTACTGGTATTAGATCATTAGAACATCGTCCTTGGAGACTCTCAACAGGCCATGAATATGATCAAGTGTCCTTGAGTCAGTCACCACATACAAATGAATTTGAGATTAATGTGGCCCTACTTCCCCAATTAGTGTGGATAATCAAGAATTGATTGCAACATTATGAGAACAGAAATCTGGATTTTTGTAGGAAAGCTGCAAATAGTATTTATTTTAAGATTTTTTTCCTTGGAGAAGTCTGCTCATGCTTTTTCTATCATCTTTTTTCTCTATAATGATTTAGTTCATCACCTCCACAGCAATTTGACCTTTGCCATCTCCACCTGCCATTGTTATCGGCCCCAAACTCAGGCAAGAACAGAAGCAGAAGATGCACTCCAGAAAAGGCAGTGAACTAAGAATTTCTCCTATCATTTGATGGAGACCTCTCTTGCTGGGAAACTGTCCTTCTTTTTTTCCATTAAAAACTCTATTATAATGTTCCTTAAAGAACTTTCAAAGCTTTTAGTCGATAGTGGTTATGAGTTTGCTATAATGTAAAGTAGGATAACTAATATTACATTGATTTTTTATTACTTCTTCTGACATTTCTAAAACACTCAATATTTGACTTTTTAGAGTTTACTATAAAATATTCAGTTTATGTGAACCAGAGTATTATTTTATATGAAATTACATGCTCCTATATTGAAACTCATGAAAAATAATATTTTTTTAAAGTTTATTAATCTGGACCTTTGTAGTAGGCATCAAAATGACTTATATACATCCAGTTTTTTTCTTTTCTACCTAACTGGCTAATGATGGTCAAAATGACCTTATAAACCACTTGGATCTGACTCTGCTGCTCATAGCCCTTCTGATCCTTCATACCATTAAAGTGAAAATTAAGAATCATTTACAAGGCGCTTCAGAATTTGACTCCATTGTAGCTTGTAAAAGCTTTTTCTTATGACTCTACCTGTTGTTTCTTTTTTTTTTTTAAGATTTTATTTATTTATTCGACAGAGATAGAGACAGCCAGCGAGAGAGGGAACACAAGCAGGGGGAGTGGGGAGGAAGAAGCAGGCTCATAGCGGAAGAGCCTGATGTGGGGCTCGATCCCATAACGCCAGGATCACGCCCTGAGCCGAAGGCAGGAGCCTAACCACTGTGCCACCCAGGCGCCCCTCTACCTGTTGTTTCTATACTTTATACTCCACGCGGCTAGAACTTTATGTTCTAACCCACACTAGAACCCACAGATGCCAGTGTGTATCTGCCTATTCCGTCTCCCTTGCCCCCTTGCTCATAATCACATGATAGCTTGCACATTTTCTTTTAACTTCAAGTGACTTCTCCTTCCTTTGAATCTTATACCTGTCAGTTACTTGCATTTATTGTGCCTACTTAGAAATCATAAGCTCTCTGGCTGACCTCTGTACTCTGAGGTCAGAATTGTGTCCATTTTACCTTGTGTCATAAATAGAACCTATCAAAATACTTTGAATATTGTAGGTACCAAAGCAACATATGCTCAAAAAAAAAAAAAAAAAGATTCAGTGTAATGGATTACTTACAATGGTGAATGATGACATCATTAATTTATTCACTAATTCGACAATTTTATGAGGTGCCCACTATGTCCCAGGAATTGTTTTCCATGTCATTTGGAACCTGGCCATGATGCAGATTTTATCTAGAAACCTTGACTTCCTCACACTCTACTCTGTGTTCTGGGACCTTTGCTGTTGTTACTGCCAGCTTTTGGGATCCCTCTAATTAGACCAGATAAACCCCCTAATCTATAACTTAGAAAAATTGCTGTTATGGCAAATGGCTGTTTTACAGTAATCTCTCCACACGTTACTGTCTATAATCTCAGAGTGAGCGTTGTTGGCCACCGGTGTTAGCCTGGATGGTATTTGAATTCTCTCTGTCTTCCTCTTGAATTAATGGCCTGATCCTGCAGGAGACTAATATCCTTCTCCCACTTTCTCTGATTCCCATCCTGTGGCAATCATCACTTCATCTGCTCTTTCTTATAGTAAATTGAAGCATGGCAAGCCATCAATTTATGTCAGACGCTGCAGTTTTCTGAACATATTATTGCGAGGAATATTTATGCCTTTAAATTAGTGAGAGTTGGGAGTCATAGCCTCATTGCATAGGTAAGGCCTGATTTAACATAATCTTTGTTTCAATGCATGGTCACGCAGGTTTTGTTTGTTTCAGAAGACAAATACTTCAGCAGACACTGCATTTGCTAATACTTACAAGAGTGCTTTCGTGTAGAGTACGTTCTTAATACATATTTACTGAAACAATGAAATTTTGTGCTTTGATACATTAAAGAACAATGAGAACAAAGGACACCAGAGAGTGGGGCTCTTTTGTGTGTGTGTTTCTCTCTGTGGATGTGAATCTCTGTGTGTGTGTGTGTGTGTGTGTGTGTGTGTGTGTGTGTGTGTCTTATTCAGCTGCAAGACTGTACTGAACTCTATGGCTCCTCTGTGGTTCCGGCTTCCACTTTGACTGGAATATCTTTGTTTATTCCTGGCTCTATACATGGAATTAACTTATCTGGTCTTTTCTTAACTTCAAAATAAAGGAAATAATCTCTAAACTCTCTTCTGGCTCTAAATGTGAGAGTCCATGGATTAGGTCTCTTTATCTGATTCTATTCCTTTGTTATTATTGTTACTCTTGGATGTACTGTGTCTCTTCCTTCTGCAAGGCACTAAGGCACTATTTGAAAATATATTCATAGTAGAAAGCATAGACACTGATTAAAAATATTCTGCCATATAAATGTAATGATGCATGAATAAGGAAATATTTTCTAGGAGTTTTTATTTCAAAGTTTGCTTTGAAAGTAGATTATTAACATACTGCTCTTACCAGCTAGCTACTGAAATGAGGAAAAGCTGAAGCCAATGATAAAATAGTCTCATTAAAGTGCGATTTGGCTTTACTCTGAATGTCAAGTGTATAGATTCAGGCTTAGAGTAAATCTAGGCCCTTTGGCAGTTGCAGTATCTATGATTTTGCTCATCCCTCCAGACTTTTTTTCTTCTCTACTCTGTTCTGTTATTTATTTCCTCACTGCTTTACATAGCCTAATTATGAGCTCCTCAAAGATATGAATCATGTCCATATTTTAATTAAAGCTTTTGGTAAATTCAGGGTGCTTCTATGGAATAGTGATCATTCAAAAATGATATAAACTATATCAGTTAATTTTAAACTTTATAATCCTTAAAAGTTTGCTGAAGGAGTCCATTCGCCGGTAACCACAATCCAGAAATCTTGTGAAATCTTGCTGTTTAATTTGAGCCCCATTACTTGGCTCTGTTTCTTAGTAACAGGTGTGAAGACTCAGTCTTTCTGTCTTTAAATATATTGTCATTTGTCTCCTGGAAAGGATTCAGAGCAATTGTATTGGTTACAAACTTAGAATCCACCCCCCCTCATCTCCCATAATGTCTTTCCTGATCTTGAAATCTCACACTCTCTCACATATATCTGAAGGCAGAAAACAGTGTCTCCTTTTACAAAGTTAGCTTGTACTTGTCCTTAATTACTCTCGGGTGGACCGTACGGAAGAGGACAAGATTTCATTAAGAACAACTCTTTACCAAAATACAAGCTTCTCGTTGAAGTGAAATACATATTTTTTTTATCACCTTACTTTACTAGTACTTTCCAAGTCCTTAGAGCAGATACTTGATACGAGCTGACACCTGCTATTTTCCACCAATCACATTAAATCTTCAGTTCCTGTGGTTTCCTAGCATGTGCCTTAGAGATAATAGGCAATAGCAAAGGGACTGGTGCCTGTCAACCCACTATGAAGGAATCCTTCCTTGGATGCACCATAGCCAGCTATAGATTTCGAGATCTGTTACAGTTGAAATACTAATTTTTTGTATTTGGAGTTGCATTACAAACAAATTACCAAATAACACAACCACTTAAATTAGCTTGAGAAACAGTGATTTTAAAATAACGATTCTAGTCTGTCTAATGGAAGTCAAGATGAAATCTGACCTAGCTTTTAGGAAAGAGTGGACTCAAGTACTCACGTACTTGAACAATGTCAAGACTCTCTCCACCTCTTGTCTCTATCCTCCCTATGCTTCTTGATCTTCTCTCTCTTTTTCTGTAGACCCCACTCCACAGAAGTATTCCTAATCAAGAACAATTCCAAAATCTTAATCTTCCAGCCTCTGCCATTTGAGAGTTTCTCCTATCTCCCAGGTTCATCAGAGGCATGGCATTTTAAATTGTCAAAGTATACTTTTCAAAAAGTTGAAGGCATAATTCTCATAGAGATGTAGATAAACACATGTCAAAATGTTTTAAACTTCTTAATGAGAAATCTGCAGAATGGTAAGATTGCTTTTAAAAGTTTAAGAAAAAACAAAGCATTTCTATTCAAAGTATTTCTTTTCTATTTAGAAAGATAGAAGCTAGAATAAGATTTCTAATCATATATATAACTCATTAAAAAATAAATGAAACTTTGGGGTGAAATCTTTATCATCCTTGTATCTCTGTATACATCTCAAAATCAATGTGTGTTGTTATTTGACATGAAATACTTGCAGTACTATCTATTTAATACAAATCAATAGCTACCTTACAAAGTATTTAAATCCTCAATCAATAGCAATTAGTAAATAGAATAAAATAGAGTAAAGTAACATAAAATGTATATAGTACTAGACAATTACAGAACTCTTGGCTAGTCCTGTTAGACAATACTCTAGTGTGACATTGAAAAGACATATAGTCATCAGTCACCAATTTCCAAATTATGGATGTTTTAAAACAATGCCATGAAGATTTTCTACTTACGTTGCATAGATTAAATAAGAGCATGTGTAGAAAATGCTTAATACAATGCTTGGCACAAAATAAACTCACGATGAAGTTTACTTCTTTTAAATATTATATTTTATTAGTATTATGTTACAAAAATACAACCCTCTTTGGGCTTATGAGATTTTACTTATTATTTTATATTAATACATATTAAATCTCTTTTAAGTAGTACATTTGTTCCACCTTTCTTTCCTTCCTTCTTTACTTCCTTTCTTCCTCTCTCCCTCCCTGTTTCCCTTGTTCCCTTTCTCCATCCCTCCTTCCCTCCTTCCCTCTGTCAAAAATCTAGAAACAGTAAATTTTAAAACCAGATCCATGAAATAGTACTTAGTAAGAGTCTATTGTGCATATAAGAACAGTTCATAAAGTGGGAGCCTTCAAAACCAAAACTGATTTGAAGCTCAGAGGCTTAACGTTATAGGATGGTTTTATAAAGTGAAAATGAGGAAATAGTTTAGCCTTTACAATGGTCGGTTATTAGAATGGGGGTTCCAGATATTAAGGGATTGGTTAAAAGTGATTATCTTATACCACTTTAAAGATGATGTGCTTTTTTATTATTATCAGCAGCATTTAGAAGAAATAACCTAAGTTTTCCTTTTTCATGAAATAAATTAGATTTTATTTTGCTTACATGACTTAATTGGTTTTGTCTGTTTGGAGGATTTTCGAGCCTGATCTGCATTTTATTTTATTTTAACACTTCCCCCCCTCCTTCTCTTCCACTCTCATTCTCCCCTTTCTCTCTCTCTCTCTGTTTCTCTTTCTTCCTTCCTTCGTTTCTCCTTTCCCTTCCCTTTTCTTTCTTTCTTTCTTTCTTTCTTTCTTTCTTTCTTTCTTTCTTTCTTTCTTTCTTTCTCTTTCCTTTTCTTTTCTTTCTTCCCTTCTCTCCCTCCTTCCTTCCTTCCTTCCTTCCTTCCTTCCTTCCTTCCTTCCTCTTAAATTTTGGCATCCATTTGTTTGCCTAAGCTATTTGTCTCCACAGAATTGAATCAAAACAGTCTACTTCATCCCTCTGTCATCAGTTCCTGCTTCTTTTGCCCTGTCTTACTCTGCTACAGGCACACTGGCCTCAGGACCTTAGAGATCTCACTCACACTGACTCTTATCTCTCCTAAGGACTCTGAGTTCCCAGCTTTTTCTAAGTCTTGTTCCCTTACCTTCTTTAAATCTTTCTCTGCTCCCCCAATCACCTTTTTAGTGAGATCTACTCTATCTGATTTAAAATAGAAACTTTCCCCAACTCCATTTCTCCTGTCTCTTTTACCTTGATTAAACCAGCACTATGTGCCTGAAAGAACTTCCAGTGACCAAAGACAGACCTCGAACAACAAAATAAATAAAAATGGTATTGAATTCCAACCCCCCAAAAAAGTACAAATTAATGAGTCTATACGATATAATAAATAACAAAATAAACCAATAAGTAGAGGAGAATAGACAAATATCCCTTCACAAAATAATTTCATATATTAGTGGTGAAAGGAAAGAAGTAAATGGAAAATCACCAATCCAGCCATGGATGCAAAAATTAGTGGATAAAAGTTTAAGTAGAAACAGGATATTTGTATAGTCTCAAGGTATCACCTACAGAATATTTAGTAATTAAAAAGGGGACAATTAACTGTACAGAATCCTAGCGAACACTACTCTTGCTAAGTGGTCAAGGTTAACATCACCAGTAATAGGACAAATGGACATCGTGTGTTCCTGATATGATGCACTGAGAAAGTCACATGATCTCTGAGATATCATTCCTAATAATGCATACCCTCAATCTAATCAAGAGAAATCATGAGAAAATCAGGCAAACCCAGACTGAGGGACATTCTACAAAATGACCAGTCCTTTTCAGAAGTGTCAAGTTTTCGAAAGACAAGAAAAGACTGAGGCACTCCGAGATTGGCAGAGACCAGGGAGACATGCCAACAAATGCAGTGTGAGACCCAGATTGGCTTTGGAACAGAAAAAGTACAGGAGTAGAAAAAAAGTGATGAAATTCACATAAATTCTATATTTTAATTTAAATGACATTGTATCGATGTGAATTTCTTCATTTTGATAAATAGCCTATGGTTCCATAAATTGTTAGCATAAGGGAAGTGGGTTGAAAAGGATGTAGATACTCTGTGTACTATTTTTGCAACTCTTCTGTGGATCTAAGATCATCTACACACGAAAGTTTTAAAGAATGTTCCCTATTACCGTCATCTTTGTCCAAAAAGCCCCAACAGTACTGAGCGTGATGGTTCCCTATCATGCAGGCAGAGCATGGAAAAACTAGCCCAGCTAACACATAAGCTGCTTTCTAAGCTTCTTGACACTTTCTATTCCCTCCAGGAACAGAGAGCCAGAAGAAAAAAAATGAGCAGAAGGAGAAAGTCAGAAAGGCTTATCCTCTTTTCATGCCCAGAAGGAAGAAGAAAAGCAGCCTTTAGAAACCAGAGGAGAGAAAACCTGAATACAGTGTATTATTCCCACACTTTCTCTATTTCATTTTAAATAATAATTATTTTATTGCCAAAGGAATATTCTTCAAACAATAAAATCCAGGCATTGTATTAAATAGCAATTCAAACAAGAACTTTAGCATATTTATCATTCCACTCTTGTTCCTCATAGATGTTGAAATAGAATAAAAGCAAATGGCAATCTGATTCCCTCACGGACCAGGCGAGGACAGGAATAACATTGCCTGTAATATTAATTAACGAAAGTTAGGTTTCCAAAGAGCAGAGATGATATGATTTTTAAATCATCTTATTAGAACATAAGGGAAAGTGTTTTGATTTACGTGTATATTTCAGACTACAAACTATCAATAGTTCCTTTATTATTTTCAACTAAAATCAGACAACATGGGAGTGAGCATGCAGGTGAAGAATGATGTGACCATTTGCATTCCGACCCACTGCCATCATCAGCAAGTAGTTGAAGCAAAAGTAAAATTCACTAAGCTGCAAAGTAATTAATGACAAATCTCCACCTAAGTCACTGACAATTTCTTGTCATCTGAAGTGGATGACTCTTTTCCCTCTAAGTCCCGCAGCAGGGATAACAAATTCTGAAACTGACAGGGCCAAGCAGATAAAATAATGGAGGGACTCAGGCTGTGGTGGGCACTGTGGCAAAAAGAGGAGGCCTTGCCTCTGCAAACAGCAGCTGTTAATAGGTAATTGCTATTAATAGGTTAATAGTTCATTGTCACCCTGCAGGAAGGTGAGCACAGTCTTTCCAGATTCCTCTTTGTTTCAAGAAAAGGCAAAACCAGGATTTTTACATAAAGTCCCTCCAACCTGTGATTTCTTTTCCGCAAGACCATTAGTGCTCCTTGTTATGTGTAGTTCTTCCTTCTCTTCCCACAGCAGGATAGGCAATGGGGACGCTGGGGTGTCTGTCCCTAGTGGCAGGTGAAACACTTGCTGTAAATTAAGAATAAAAAAATCTTGGGGCGCCTGGGTGGCACAGCAGTTAAGCGTCTGCCTTCAGCTCAGGGTGTGATCCCGGTGTTGTGGGATCGAGCCCCACATCAGGCTGCTCCGCTACGAGCCTGCTTCTTCCTCTCCCACTCCCCCTGCTTGTGTTCCCTCTCTCTCTGGCTGTCTCTATCTCTGTCGAATAAATAAATAAATAATATTTAAAAAAAAAAAAGAATAAAAAAATCTTCAAATAAGAATGGGTAATGGAGGCTTAAGACAGGTTTTATTTTCTGTAGGACACCTTAAGGATAATTTGTACACTAAAATACATATAAATCTCCAAGAGATTATGATAATTAATTTTTTCCTAAACGTACCAAAGTATTAAAAGATATTTCATGGCTTTGGGAGCACTAAAATGCCATGGGTCTAAATACATCTCTATGTACACACATAGATACGTATATACCTATATACAGATGTATTTAGATCTGTGTTGTATATGTATCTATAGACATATATTTTTGAAAATTTGTTTTCTGAGTATTTCTGTGCATTTGAACACACGTATGCACCTATGTATTTTCTTTGCCTTGTCGTGTTTCAGAATTGTTGTTTAAGTGTGGTAAAGTGTGACCAGCTGATTTTCTTACCCTGGGTACATGGGAATAGTAATCTTGAGTTGCGTTAAAGCAGATGTTTGCACGTTTCTGATTCTGGTACTCCAGCCTGTTCTTTATGCTATGATTATGTCTCAGCACTCTATAATCATGCCTCATCAACCATGCTGGTTCAATGTGTCCTTAACGTGTTTCTTTTGTGAACCTCACTTGTCGTTGCCCTACTCCAGCTGGATTTGCTAGCCTGCTGAGAGCCAATTCTCTGCACGTGTCCTTACAAGAGCAATTGTCATTTCAGTGTATCTAGATAAGTTTATACATGCATATACACTTTTGATTCTGTTTGAAACAAGACTTATGTGCTATTGACAGTCAAAATGTGACATGTGCTACAAGTAAAAATCTCTCACTAAGATGCAATGAAAGATTTTAACTGATAATCAGGATATCCAGACTTTAGTTTTTGCTTTGCCACTTGTTAATTATAAGAACTTCAAAAGGGCAACCATATTGAAACTTCTAGTTTCTTTACTGGTGAAAAAAGAAAATCCTACTAAATGAATGTTACAGTGTGCTCTATCTTTCGAAGTTTGTAATACTCAAAGGCAGTGGTTTTAAAATTGAGATCACTTTGGAATCATCTGTAGGGCTTGTCAAAGAGTACAACTCTTTGTGTAAAGGAGACTGGTTTTAAGCTGTTAACAATTTTTAGATACCAAAGCATAAGAACTAAAGTTGGGAGAACAGTTGTAGCAAAGAAAGTGACAGAATGGAGTTAGAGGTGGGACGTGAAGGGGTTAGTTTTTGGAGACCTCTACGGAAAGCAGTCTGAACAGACCTGGTGGTGAGGGAGGAGGGGGAGCTGTGGGAAGATGATGTATTTAATTTTGGACATTCAGGTTTAAAGGTGAATGCGAGATTTTGGAAATAGTCCTACTATTTTGAACTCAAACTTAGCGTTGAATTCCTGTTTCATAGGCAGATGGTCCAGAAAGAAAATGTAACCATGAAAAATGGTTTATTAGTTGTGACTAGTTAAAGGAGATTTCTTTTTTTTTTTTTTTTCAGATAAGAAAAGTCTGTAAATTATGGAGTTAAATTTCTAAAAGACATAGAACAGTTAGAATACACTTAGGTATTAGGATTAAGAGAAAATATAGCACCTTCTCTATTTGTTAAATGTTAACTGCTAATTAACAATTTATAGATTTACATTAATTTATTCCCAGGAAATGAGTGTGCATTCTTGCAGAGACTTCTGGGTTAAAGTTTCTGTGGATGTTAGTACCAATGGATAAGTTTATTGCCCTTAATTGGCTTGTCCATTTTAGACAGAAGAGATAGCCAAGATTCCTCCAGAAAACAAGTAGTTTTCTGCTTCATCAACAATCAAAACAAAAGGATTGCTATTGACCCCCTTTGATTGATTTTTTAAGGAAAAAAACTCACATAAATCTGTCTTGTGTCAAAATGGGTTAATCCCTGCTGTCTTTTAAATCACTCTTAACTAGGAATAGAATATTTACATTATAGAATTCCTCTCTCCCATATCCCATTTTATACTGCAAGTATTCCAGCAAAAAATCAGCCATTTTTACCTTAAATATTTAATATAGTCTCTTAATATGTCACATGTACATACTAATAAATTAAATTGTAGCCATAAGAACTTCTGTAAAATCTAAGACCATCTTGCACTGCCTTCCTCTGACTCCCCACCATTTTTGCTGGATTACCTGAAATACCGACCCACTTACCTGAAATAAATTCACTGGCCTGCTTGAATATGGTTCTTCTAATTTATATCTTCAAAATGCTATTTTTGTTGTATTAATTTTTCAAGCTGGATTGAGATAAAACTGCCGTATAACATTGTGTAAGTTTAAGGTCATACGAAGTGATGAATGGATATGTGTATTTGTTGTGAAATGATCACCACGCAGAGGTTAGTGAGCGCATCCATTTTCTCATGTAGTTACCTTTGTGTGTGTGTGTCCTGAGAACTTTTAATATCCACTCTCTTAACAACTTCAAGTATAAAATACAGAATGTTAACTGTGCTCATTGTGTTGTGCGTTATTACATCCTAGAACTCATCCATCTTGTAACCGGAAGTTTGTACCATTTGACCACCTTCGCCCTTTTCCTCCACTTCTGGCCCTGACAGCAACCAATTTGCTCTGTTTCTGTGAATTGATATTTTTAGATTTCACATATAAGGGAGATCATACAGCATTTGTCTTTTTTGGCCTAACGTATTTTACTTTGTGTAATGCCCTCCAAATCCATGTTGTTATAAATGTCAGGATTTCTTTATTTTTTAATGGCTAAATGAACACACACACACACACACACACACACACAATTACGTATTCATTTGTTGACTAACTTAGGTTGTTTGCATGTCTTGACTATTGTAAATAGTGCTGCAATGAACATGGGGCTTCAGATATCTTTTCAAATAATGATTTCATTTTCTTCAGATATATACTCAGAAGTGCAATCTCTGGATCATATGATGGTTCTAATTTTCAGTTTTTAAGGAACATCCATAATATTTTCCATAGTGGCTGTACCAATTTATACTCCCTAAAGCAGCACACAAGGGTTCCATTTTCTCCACATTCTTGCCAGCCTTTGCCATCTCTTGTCTTTTTGATAATAGCCATTCTAACAGGTATATGGTGTTACCTTGTGGTTTTGATTTGCATGTCTCTGGTGTTGAGCATCTTTTCACATATGCCTGTTGGCCATTTCTATACTTTTGGGAAAATATCTATTCAAATTCTTTGCCCATAGTTTAATCAAATTATTCATTTGCTACAGAGTTGTATGAATTTATGATATATTTTGGAAATTAACACCTTACCAGGTATATGATTTGCAAACATTTTTTCCCTTTCCAGAATTTGCCTTATCATTTTGTTGATTGTTCCTTACCCTGGGCAGAAGTTTTTTAGCGTAATGGGCTTACCCTTGTTTGTTTTTGCTTTTGTTCCTTGTGTTTCTGGTGTCATATTAAAAAAATTATTGCCAAAACCAATACAAGGAGTTTTTTACTTTTTTATTTTCTTCTAGGAATGTATGGTTTCAGGTCTACATTCATATCTTTAATCTATTTTGATTTAATTTTTGTGAGTGGTGTTAGGTAGGGGTTCAGTTTTATTCTTTTGCCTGTGAACATCCAATTTTTCCAATACTAGTTGTTGACAAGAATATCTTTTCCCATTGGGTATTCTTGGCTTCTTTTCAAATATTGATTGGCCATATATGTGTGGGTTTATTTCTGGGCTCTCATTCTGTTTCATTCATGTTTGTGGACTTTTTTCGAACGCCAGTACCACACTATTTGATTACTACAACGTTATAGTTTAGGTTGAAATCAGGAAGTGTGATGCCTCTAGCTTTATTCTTCTTTTTCAAGATTGCTTTGACTATTTAGGGTCTTTTGTAATTCCATACATATTTTAGATTTGTTTTTTCTATTTATTTAAAAAAAAAACCCAACAAACATGCCATTGGACTTTTGATAGGATTAAATCTGTTGATCACTTTGGCCGTATGGGTATTTTAACAATATTAGTTCTTTTGAATTATGAACATTGGAGCATATCTATCTATTTGTGAATTTCAAATTCTTTAATCAATGCCTTATAGTTTTCAGTGCATAAGTCTTTCACCTCCATTGTTAAATTTATTCCTAAGTTTTTAAATTATTTTTGGTGCCATTATAAGCGAGATAGTTTCTTTATTCCTTTTTCACAGAGTTCATTGTTAGTGACTTTTGTATGCTAATTTTGTATCCTGCAATTTTGATTATTAGTTCCCATAGTTTGTGAGATTTTTTTTTTTTTTGGTTGAGTCTTTAAAGTTTTCTTTCTATAAGATCATGTAATCTGCAAAGAGACACCATTTTACTTCTTCTTTTCTGATAGTTGCCTTTTATTTCTTTTTCTTGCATGATTGTTCTGGCTGGACTCCAGCACTATGTCGAATAGGAACAGCAAGAGTGGGCACCCTTGTCTTATTCCTGGCATTAGAGGAAAAGAATTCAAACGTTCATTGTTGTGTACGATGTCAGCTATGAGCTTCTCATATCTATCTTTTATTATGTTGAGGTATAGTCCTCTGTATTCAATTTACTGAGAGTTTTTATTGTGGATGGATGTTGAATTTTGTCAGTTGTGTTTTCTGTATCTTTTAAGATATAATCATCTGAATTTTATCTCTCATTCTATTAATGCAATGTACCACATTCATTGATTTATCGTGTTGGACCATCTTTGCAATCCAGAAGTGAATCCTACTTGATTATGGTGTGTGGTGTATACTCTTCTTAATGTGCTATTTAATTTGATTTGCTAGAATTTGTTGAAAACTTTTTTTTTTAAGATTTATTTGTTTATTTGAGAGAGAATGAGAGAGAGAGAAAGCAAGCAGTGGGGAGGGGCTGAGCGAGAGAGTCACAAGCACACTCCACACTCAGCACAGAGCCTGATAGGAGCCTCGATACCATGACCCGGAGATCATGACCTGAACCAAAACCAAGAGTTGGACACTTAACCAACTGCACCACCAAGGTGCCTGTTGAGAACTTTTGAATCAATACTCATAAGAGATATTGGCCTGTAGTTTTCTTTTCTTGTGATATCCTTATCTGGCTTTTATATCATAAGAATATCAGATACTATCATTTTATGGTCTCATAAAATGAAATTGGAATGTTTCCTCCTCTTCAACTTTTTGGATTAGTTTGAAGATTGATGTTTATTCTTCTTTAATTGTTGGATAGAATTCACCAGCGACTCCATTCACCCTCCATCTTCCACAATTTTAATAAAATTATTTATTCAATGATTTCATATCCTATTCTAATTTTTGTGATTGTCTTACAAATTTTGTTTTATTAATCTGTTTCAATGGGGTCTTAGGAAGGAGAGGAGATGAGCGTGTGTGCTCACTCAATCTACTAGCTTGACTTAGTTCTCTTTTTTCTCTACAGACTTTGTTAATATAATTATTCAGTTCATCAAATATTTATTAAGCAAGATTAGCTGCTTTATGCTTGATTATATGAGCTCAGGGATAATTTCAAATATGAGATAATGCAAGTTCAAAGATTACCTTAGATAACATGGGTGTAAAATTCTTTGAGAACTTTCTAGTTTAATACGAGAAACAGATATATAAATAAGTACTTATCATTTATTATAGTACTAATTTGAGCACCTTAATATGTGTTAAAGATTGAATGGTACGTTACCTTTGTCATCTCTTAAGTCTCAGAATGCTGATAGCTCACCACACATTTTTCAGAATACATAGACTTGTGAATATTTTGTAATCAATTTCAAGAGGTTCATTGAATCTGTGAGGTCAATCTATGGGCCCAAGCTGGTCAATAGACCTCAGTTTAAAAGTCCCTAATGTTTGTTTACTGGAAACTATTTATTGAGCACGACTAAAAGCTGAGCATTGTTGCAATATGGGGGAGATTCAACAGTCAATGAAACAGACAAAGTCCCTGGTTTCTTGAAGTTTGTTGTCTGGAGCAAATAATATAGTACAGTGTATCAGATGACGGTGGGTGCAATGGAGGAAAACAAATCAGGGAAGGAGTTTGCTGCATACCCAAGAAACTCAATTTTAAAAAGAATAGACAAAACTGAGAAAATGACATGAGTAAAGACTTGAATGAGGTGAAGGGGCCAGACTTGTGGTAACTCAAGTGTGGGAAATGAAGCAGCAATGGCACACTTGTTTTCTGAGAAAAGAATATACCTGGCATGTTCCAGAAAGGGCAAGGCGGCTGTTGTGGCTGATGGGGAGTGAAAGGGAGCCAGGGAGGTGTGTGATGGCAGAAAGGCAGACATGCATAGGTCTGTCCAGCAGAGCCTTGTGTATCAGCATTACTGTAATGCGAAGGGTTCGGACAGATGGCACTGAATACTGACACAGTCTTACTTCCCTGAGGAAATAAAGTTTAAACCAATGCGTGCCTGATAAACATTAGCCAGACAAAGGAGGGAGGAAGAACATCCCAGGTAGAAGGAAGAACATGTGTGAAAACACGGAGTCTTTCCCTTAAAGGAATGATCCTCCCTGGTGATTTTTCGATCTCTGCTAGGTGGGGGCAGCTATGAGATAAGCTATAAAGGGCTTTCATTGTTTTCTTCCTCCTGATTGTGGAGGTTAGCAATCCAGCATACATTTCCTAGGGAAGGCATTAAGGCAAGCCCCTCATTAAATGATGGATACTTTTGAAACAGACCCAGCTGAAGTTCTAAAAACCTAGGCCTTCTTACTTGGATCAACATGAAACAGATTTTTTTTTTTTTTTCCCACTGAAATTGCTTCAAGCACAAAAATGTGATGGATTCTAAATTCTCACAGCCAAAGCAGTTATGAAGATTTGTAATGACCAAGCTGTAAACAGCTATAGAATATCTACATTTAGGCCAACACCCAGAGCTGACTTTTTTGTTTTTGTTTCTGTTTTTTCATTTTTAGAAGTTTAAATCTGAAGTCTTAGTGATTTCAAACTGGAAAACCAAAAGCTTTGGAATACTTCTTTTTCTTTTGTAAATAAACTACTAAAGTCTCAAAAATTATTGTTGAATGAATGAGCAAAAAAAAAAAAATTAGTAATATATTTTTAAAAATAAATCTCTAGCAGGGGCGCCTGGGTGGCACAGCAGTTAAGCGTCTGCCTTCGGCTCAGGGCGTGATCCCGGCGTTATGGGATCGAGCCCCACATCAGGCTCTTCCACTATGAGCCTGCTTCTTCCTCTCCCACTCCCCCTGCTTGTGTTCCCTCTCTCACTGGCTGTCTCTATCTCTGTCAAATAAATAAATAAAATCTTCAAAAAAAAAAAAATAAATCTCTAGCAGAACTTTTAGTATAATCACACACTACTATTCTTTTTCTTTCCTTCTTTCCTTTCTTTCTTCTTTCTTTCTTTCTTTCTTTCTTTCTTTCTTTCTTTCTTTCTTTCTCTTTCTTTCTTTCTTTTTTTCTTTTCTTTTCTTTCTCTCAAGGAAGAGAGAGACAGAGCATGAGCAGGGAAGGGGGAGAGGGAGAGGGAGAGAGAGAATCTCAAGCTGACTCCCTGCGGCATGCAGAGCCCAACACAGGCTTGATCCCAGGACCCTGAGATCAAGACCTGAGCTGAAATCAAGAGTTGGCTGCTTAACTGACCGAGCCACCCAGGTGCCCCGCACACTAATATTCTAATACTAATAGAAGCATTTTTTTCTTCACGTGTTAATGTTCCATACCTTAGAAAAGACTTTTTCTGTACTCTATGGCATAGCATCTGTTATTATTTCATGAAAGCTCTCTTAAGGAGGATACAAAATTGCAGAAAGATGAAACAAAACCAAAATGAGTATGCCAAGCAGATACAATTATATTAAGAATTAAAAATACTAAAAGAACATGTTGAACCGACTTGTGCTTTACTTCTTGATTTTTATTTTTATTGAACACTCTTTGGCATCAATGTATATAAATATTTTCTTCTCTACTTATAAGAAAGCAAGGATATTTCAGAAAATTTTCAATCATGTTATTTGTATTGAGACAGGAGGTTTCCATTTTTTTTTCAATCACAAAAAAGGGTACTAAGCACCTTGTAGATACACTTTTAATCTTATTTTTATATGGATATAATTGAAGTCACAATAAAATTTAATTTGATGCAAAGTTCATATATGAAATAACAATAAGCTTAAAGTTCAGGGGAATTTGTCTTCTTTAGTAATTACTTTAGTAATCACTGAATTTATGATTTCATATGCATATATACATATATAAACACATGACACACATTTATACATTTGTACACATAAACATATTTATATAGAGAAAGACGTATAGCTACATGCACATCCATTATCTATATCATTTGTAGGACAGCATAAAAACCTATTAGACATGGTTACTCTGGAACGAGAATAGATTCTATGGTTAGGAATGCAGAATTTTTACTGTATGTGTTTCTTAGTATTTGAATTTTTTGTTTTTTGTATAGTGTGCTATATAGTTCATATATTATTTTATTATTTTTTAAAGATTTATTTATTTATTTTTTAGAGAGGAGGGAGAGGCAGAGGGAGAGAGAATTCAAACAGACTCCCTGCTGAGCATGGAGCCTTATCTGGGGCTTGATCCTAAGACCCATCAGATCATGACCTGAGCTGAAACCAAGAGTTGGATGCTTAACTGACTGTGCCACCCAGGTGTCCCTATTTTATATATTATTTTGAAATAAAATAATGTAACTTAACTTCAAAGGAATCATTATTTATATATATTAATATATCATTAATTTATCATATATATGATATCACATATATATGTGATATATATATATCATTTATAAATATATACACATATATACATATATATTTAATAATGAGAGACTGCTATGATTATGGGAGGTAAAGGGACTTAATCTAAAATTCCTGGATGACCCTTTATAACAAACTTATGTTCATCTTCACAAACAAGAGAGGCAAGAAGACCGTAGTGAGAGAGTTAATAATAGAGTAGACTATAATTATGCCCCTCTTTTCTTCCATATTTTTTGGAGACAATGAAACTTGACCAGGAAGTGTTTTCCCCTCTCCTTGGATTGTATTGAAGGGACTGATTGTATTGTACTGAAGGAGCTAGATGTAACTACATTTCTTTCTGAAATCTACATTTTTACTAGCTGTTTGCCCTTTGGTGAGTTAATTACCCTCTTTCAGCATCAATTGTTTTACAAAAAGCACAGGTAATAACACTGTATCGGTTGCTGCTATGAATAAACAAAGCGAATGCAGATAAAGCACCTGGGATGTAGTAGTATTTAGTGAATGTATTTTATCCCTTCCATCATTAGGATTTCCTTATAATAAGTGTGCTATGTCTTTTATACCTTTAGGACATCCTTCCCTATGGAACTTCTAACTCGACAGCTTTCTGATTTTTCTCCAGCAAAACGGTATAGTGAGAGTGTTATTTTTTGAGCCTTGCTTTAGGCACATGGACACCCAAAGTTGTGAACTTTCTTCCCATAGTTTTAAGAAAAAGGCATACTAGAAAGCAGGCCGTTGCCGGAGGATGTTATAGAAGCTGGGTTGTTCCCTTTCTCCTTCCCACCCTGGAATGTGTGTAATCACAGCAGCGTCTGTAGTTTGATACAATTAGGATGAGACCTCAGCATGACTCTCATAATCACTCTAGCACCTTTTTCTGGAAGCTCTGCTTCTTCCTCATTCTGTTGACATATTTATTGCTTGTTGTATTATATGTTGTATATTTTCATGCTTATTTTGTGTCCTAGAGATTTTAGGAGTCACATCCCAAAGTTCTATCACTTTGTTATTTTACAAAAAAATACCTACGTTTTTACTGATGGGTGAAACTGAGATTCCAACAAATAATTCTCATGCCAAATGTTGTGCATTCGACCTGCACACCATTTGAAGAAAATTGAACTATTTCCTAATAATTAAGCACAGGGAGATTTTATGTGAAAAATGAAAGAGCCACATCCACCTGAGGCAATAATGAGCCAAAGCTCAGTGGCAGCTGCCCTCCTTGAGAAAGAATGTGCTATCCCGCTCCACATTACTCCAGCCTGGTCCTTTCACTCAATGACTACCCCGGTGGGGCTAGGCGTTTGAGTTTATGGTCGTCAATGTGGAGAGATTCATGTAGTCATTTCAGCATGGAGAACATTCCGTGTAATTAGATTTGTTAAATTACTTACTGTTCATTGAGAACTGCATAAAGATACCCAGTTCTCAAACGGCAAAAAGAAGTAAGCCTGTAAGTCTAGGTGTGTTCTCAGAAAACACATAGCGTTCAAATCCATGTAACGCTTAAGATATTCCATACGTATCATATCATAGAGGCCCTTTAATGTGCGGAGGTTCGCGAAGCTGGAGTAATCGTGGCATCTGTCAGCAATGTTCGCTGCACTCATCATCTCAATCTATCGTCGCTCATTCTTAGATTACCTTCACAAGGGAAGAGCTGAAAAGGTTGCTTTGAATTGGTCCTGCCAGGAAATAGTGAAGAGTGTGGTAACAAAAGCTTACCTAGTCAGTAAAGGAACTGAAATATTATTGCCTTTATTAGATGTATCTCTGCGCTTGAAAGACAATGATACTGTTTAGATTAGTAGTATCTCTTCGTACAGGCTTCAAATTCTAGAATGAAGAAGTCATGGGAATAAAAGACACAGCACAGAGAATATAGTCAATGCTATTGTCATAGTGTTGTGTGATAGCCACAGATGGCAGCTACACCTGTGATGAACATAGAACACTCTAGAAAGAAGTTGAATCCCTATGCTGTACACCTGAAACTAAAGTAATGTGTGTCAACTAGACTCGAATTAAAAAGAATTAAAGAATGCCAATCTCTTTGAATCCACAAGAGTTGCTTTTACATTAAACAATAACATTCTCATTTTTAAATCCTATATTGACTTGAACCTTAATTATGTTCCCAAACAAGGATTTTTATTGTTATCCAGTTTTTCTTTGTATCCAACTTTGAAAGTTTCTGAGGTGGAGTCCTTGGATTCATGTTTTATGAAACAACAGCTATGTTTCAGTGTTGACAGTGGCAATCCATAAAAGAAAAGAATATTTGTGACCAGAAGCTTCATGATCAGCTATTATTATTCTAAACTACTGAATATGAAAATGTGCTAATAAATATCTATAGAATATGTAATTTTCGCAAGCCGAACCTTGAAACTTTTGATGTTCATTCAGTTATTATTAATCAGTTATTATTTTGTAAACTGTGCAATCTACAAATGTGGCAATAAATACCTATAAGTAACTGTAGGATATGTAATTTTCCCTAACAGAACCTTGAAACTTCTGATGTTTATTTAAGAATTCTTTCGTTAGGGGCGCCTGGGTGGCACAGCGGTTAAGCGTCTGCCTTCGGCTCAGGGCGTGGTCCCGGCGTTATGGGATCGAGCCCCACATCAGGCTCCTCCGCTAGGAGCCTGCTTCTTCCTCTCCCACTCCCCCTGCTTGTGTTCCCTCTCTCGCTGGCTGTCTCTATCCTGTCAAATAAATAAATAAAATCTTTAAAAAAAAAAAAAGAATTCTTTCGTTAGCCCTCGTAAAATTTTGTTGTTTTCTTTATAGGCTCTAATATATCTTTTTAAATGTATTCATCGCAACTGTAACGCTACTGTATATGACCTAAATTTTCCTAGGAGTGTTTTAAAACTCTTTATAATTTGTATGTTGGGAGCTTTAGGTATTAGCTATTTTTTTGTGTGGTTTTTTTAATAATAATATTTTTTATTATATTATGTTAGTCACCATACAGCCATACAGTACATCCCTAGTTTTTGATGTAACGTTCCATGATTCATTACTTGCGTATAACACCCAGTGCACCATGCAATACGTGCCCTCCTTACTACCCATCACCAGTCTATCCCATTCCCCCAACCCCTCCCCTCTGAGGTCCTCAGTTTGGTATTAGCTATTTTAAATCCACTTTACAGCTGTCTGTAGGACTTAACTCTTACATTGGTTCCTTTGTTTTACAATTGATATTCTTGGGTTTGTTCAAGCGTTATTATTAAAATCTACACAGTGATAATTTTATTTCCTTCTTTTTAACACTTATATTGATTGTTATTTTCCACCTCTATTTGTATTAACAAGAACTACTAGAAATGTTTTAAATAATAGTAGTGATACAAAAGCTTAGTCTTATTCCTAACTTTAAAATCATCTGATCTTATTCAATCTAAAGTTCTTTTTTTAAATCAATATACACGGTGAATTTTATTCAATTCATTTTCATATCCATGAAGATTTTTTTGTTTCTTGTTGGACTTTGACTAACACATGATTTGCATTTTATTTTTAGATTTTATAATAGTAAGGTATTGCA